>NC_090830.1:112908324-114108324 GCF_028021215.1 Eschrichtius robustus | reverse complement strand
GCAATGCAGGGGTAGGAGAGAAGACATTGGAACTCACCCACTGGGTTGTCAAGCCTTATGCCTTTTATCCAGTAGAGGATTTCGAAAGATTACGCAGATTTCCTACAGTAGAGCAACCAATCAGAAGTAGAATAAATAAATGTCTGATGTCTGTCTTACCGCAGACTCTCTCCCAAATGTGGTGGAGTGATTGTGTTACGCATTTCTCTCCTTCCTTCTGGCCCCAACAACTACAGCTGCTCCAAGTGCAAGAGAGCTGAGCTTAACCTCACAGCTTAAGAAGCTACAAGAGACCATTGCGCAGAGAACAAAGGTAGAAATTGGGGACATTATCCGGATCAGAGGTCACATCCGCATGTACAGAGGAGAGCGAGAACTTCGTGCCACTGCTTATTGTAAGCACAAGATATCTCTGCCAAATTGGTTGTTATTCTGTGCGTGTGTCCAGTAAACTCATTTAGCGAAAAGTCGAACTTCTAAAAAGTTCAAATAAAAAGATTTAACTCTAATGAAGGAACAACATGCTTTCTTTAGAAAAGTAGCATTTCTTAATTTTATTTTGAAGAGAAGTAACTATAAATAAATTGGGAAGGAAAACAAGTGATTTATTGTATATGGCTGACAAATTTTATTCAATATTTGGACAACATAGTAGAGTCTCTGAGTGTGAATCCATTTAGGGAAGAGTGTTCATAGTCTTCAAAATGATGGAAATTTCTTGAACACCATTGAGTCCATTAACTTTGAAAGAAAACAGCTAATCAAAAGTGTGACAGTTCTCTATCATCTGAGTGGTGGCCTTTGCACCGCTCTGGCTGGTTTGCACTTGGAAATCTCAAGGAGAGCCCAGTTGTCCACCATTGTACCAGATCAGTGAATACACTCATGCGCTTTCCCTAGCCCTGGTCTACTCTGGCCATGCCTGTGTCACTTAGGGTATCGCATCCCCTCTCGCAGGATGACTGGGAACCATTCAGTGCGTTTAGACTGTGATCCTGGGCATCCATGAAGAAGGAGACCCACCAAGTGCTCCGTTTGCTGTTGTCCTGGCAGCAATCTGGACATGGGAATGAACTAATCTCAGTGTAATTTCTGTGGCATGTTTTCCCCTGTGGCTTGTTAGATAAAGTGGATGATCCAGTGTGCAACATTCAAATCGCAAGGATGCTTGAGCTGCCCACCATCTACAGGAAAGTTTATGACCAGCCTTTCCGCAGCCCAGCCCTAGAAAAAGAAGAGACACTGAGGTAAGTTCTGGACTAAGACTGCCGAGGATGCGACCACAGCAATGAGGCCAACCAGTGGGATCCCAGATCCTGGGGTGGGCCTGGGTCCAAATCCTGAACCGTCCACTCACCCACTGTGGGGCTCCGGGCAAGGCTGTCCCCCTCTGGATGCCTCAGTGTCCTCACCTGTAAAGTGAAGATGTTAATAGTGCAGGTGTTCTAAGGTTTGGTAAGGAAGATATATGTGTAATTGGAGTCTCTGAAGGAGTGGAGGGGGGAGCAGAGAAAAAATATTTGAAGAAATCATGGATGAAAATTTTCCAAGTTTGATGAGAACTGTAAACTCACAGATCCAAGAAGCTCAATGAACCCCAAGGCAAGAAACCTGAAGAAAACTGCACCAAGGCACATCATAATCAAAGAAACAATACCAGTCGCTCTCAACCAGGGATGATTTTATTCTCTTTCAGGGATGGAAAAATAAACAGGAGGAATAAGAATATATGTATATTTGTTACTATATGCCTCAAATAACTCAGAGGAGACAGAAATAATCATAGTGGCTGCTGGGGGGGGGGTGGGGTGGGGTGGGAGGGAGACTGGAAGGAGGATAGAAAGGAGACTCTTCACCATGTACCCTTTCATTTTTTAAACATATTCAATATTTATATTTATAATTTCCAAAAAATTATATTAAAAAAACCCCAAACTGTAGACCTGTATAAAGTAAAAAGTGGAAGTTCTCCATTTTCCTGTTTTCCGCCTCAGTACCATTCCCCAGAGGTTACCACTGTGCAGAGGTTGATGTGTGTATCCTGTTAGACGTTTTTCTTTGGTTGCATACACAAGCATGAATATCCACCCACGTATTTTGTGGGTTGTCATTTGCTTCCTTACAAAAATGGCACCGTCCCTTACATACTATTCTGCAGCTTGACTTTTTTCTAAATCTATCACGAAAATCAGTTCCTGTAGTTCTGCCTCATCCTTTTAAACAACCACACAGTGTTCACTGGGGGAATTGCTCCTTATGTCAAAAACCTGCATCAGTATAGTATTGCACTTGCTAGCTGTTGCAGTTTTACATGCGTCCAAAAGGAACAAAAGTAATAGTTTTCTGCAGGGCTTGTTAAAACTTTCCCCCAGCAGCAATCCAGGCGCCCTGGACCTTGACAGTCTCACGTATCTGCTGAGTGAAAAAGTCAAAGAATTCCTTGTGGAGAACAGAGTGCAAACCTTTTACCAGCAGGAGTTGGAAACGGTGGAGTCCCTGCTGTCCCTGGCCAACCAGCCTGTGATTCACAGCGCCTGCTCCGGGCGAGTAAGTGCGGCATACCCATGTGAGAATTCGAGGCCCCTGCCCCAAATCTGCAGCTGGAGTGTGTGGGTGGACATGACTGTGGCATTGAGACTCACAGGGTGTACCCGGGGTGTAGAGGTTATGTTGATTCTATTCTGGAAAAGTCACTGACCACTGAGAATTTGAAAGGAGAATGGACATGCCCTTTTCCCCTCCTTAATCTCATAAAGCTTAATCTTCGGGTAGAAAAAAAAATAGTCTAAGGTTCATAGCACTTAGTACTCACTGAGATGGGTATTTAATGTCAGCAGGAACCAACTGAGGGGGAAATAGATGAGAAGAGCTAAAATTATCCTTCCAAGATTATTTTTTGATCAGCAAGATGATTCTTGAACTCGAACCAAGGTTTTTAATGACTTGTTCTGTCTTCTCCAGAATAAGGTTGATCTATCGTGTCTTAGGAGTTTGAATAAAGATCAAGTTGTATTCAGTCTGGTTTATAAGTAAAAATTGCAGGGAATACTCAAGTAATTTTTTATTCATCCTAGAAAGAGGTGTCCTCATTTTTTAACACCCATAGTGTTAGAGGTGAACTTAAGTTGTTTGGTGTTTACTTATTTGCTTGGAATGAAGAATTATCTGAGACTTTGGTTTTAGGCTTTCCTTTTCATTGCAATTCCTTAGTTTTTTTGTTGCTGTAACACGACTCGTATTTATTTATTTCATTTATTCCACTGGGAATGATCTCTGCTTGAATGTCACCTTCTTGCCCTCCCTGACCTTCTGCTCTGATAGCCACCAGCTTCCTCACTGTGTTATCACTCTGTTTCCACATTTCGTGATAGCACTGGTATTTATTTGTTTGTGTGCCTATTCCCCAACCCCCCCCGCCCCCCCCCCCCCCCCCCGCCAGAATTTAAGTTCTCTAAGAGCAGAGGCTTTGTCTGTCTCATTCTTTGCTCTCTAGAACAGGGCCTAGAACAGGGTTGGCATAAAGTATGCTCTCCACAATTATTTGTTGATTGAAGGGATGAATGGTTTTAAAAATTCAAATAGTCCGGGAGTTCCCTGGTGGTCCAGTGGTTAGAACTCGGTGCTTTCACTGCTTTCGGGGAACTAAGATCCTGCAAGCTGCGCGGCACAGCCAAAAAACAAAATGAGAAAACAAAAATAGATAAATAAAAAATAAAAATTCGAATAGTCCAGGAAACTGTCTAGTTTTTAAGTTTCCTTCCCATCCTCCTTCCTCCTCCCCTTTCTACAGAGTCGAGCACCATTACTAGTCTCATGAGTATCCTTCTGGAGATAATCTGCATATATAAACTAGAAGTAGTTGTATCCCCTTTTTTACACAAATGGTATCATACTAAACACTATATCTACCTAGGTTTTCATGGGACAGCATGTCTTATAGGTCCTTTCCTAGCCATACTTACATATTTGCCACTCTATAATCATCTTTTACTGTGTGTATCATAATTTCCTTAAGGGGTCTCTCCATTCCTGGACTGTTGAGATGTTTTCTAGTCTTTTGCCATTACCACCAGGGCTGCCATGAGTACCCTTGTGAGGTAACATGATTATTCTTTGTGATTCTGGTGGAACAGATTCCAGGTCCCTGTCCCGACCTCCTAAGCATGACCACTGCTTCTCAGTTTCGTTCGTGAACTTGATTATCTCTTCCTGTCACCAGGCTGTGTGCGCAGTGACCCGCAATTTCATACATGGAGATGAGGGATGTTGTTTCAGGAAACACCGAGGTGGGGAGGGTCAGGACTGGCCGCTTTGTTCTGTGCCACCGTTGCTTCTGCCCAGTTGTAGCTCCCCAGCTGTCCACTGACAGCAGGACTGACCTTCTTCCCATTTAATCATTTAGAGGAGGCTCAATGCCAACTTGGCCTCCCAGGACTTCTGACCACTCTCTTGGCATGTTTAGAAGGAAACTTTGAAGCTTAGCAAAGACCACATTCTTCCTGTGAGCCAGCTCTTCTGCGATAATTAAGTAGGGAGAATTGAGGACTAAAAGGCCCCTCCATTCAGAACATTCCAGGGAGGACTTTTGGTGTGATATCTTTTTGAGAATGCTTAGAGCAGAAATTTGTGTCTGCCCGGTGCTATATGTTTAAAAAGAAATGAATATGGCAGTATATCTGTTTTGTCTTTGGAAACTACTTTTCCATCAGTTATGAATTATTCCCTCACATGGCTCTGGTTGGGGAGGTCAGTGTCATTAAGTTGAATTCTGTTTAATAGAGCCTGGGAGACCCAGGATGCTTTACAATGATGGTGTCACCTTAGATCCTTTGCCACTTTCTGTAGTCATACAGATGAAAGCTTAACAAAAAAAATCATTGTGATGGTGTCTTAGCTTAGAGGCTGGGGAGAATGGGTTTGAATGTCTTCCCCCTTTCTTTTTTTCCATGGTGGCCCTTTTTAGCAAATCCAGGAACATGATAAGCAAACCTTGCAAAACCATTGTTTCTTTGACAGCTCGATAAATGCTGAGTTTGTTTGGGAATGAAGACTATATATATATTGCAGAGATCCACCCAGTTCCTGACCTGCCCCAAGGAGAGGCCCGCTAAGGCTCAGCCTGTTCAGCCGGTCACTGTTTTTGTTTCTGAACAGTTTCGGTTTCCTGAATGGGATGAGTCTGCCGTTGCTCTTTAGAAAAAGACAAGAAAGACACACATGTCAGGCCAGGAAAAGCTGCTAGCTAGAGGGACGATTGGAGGCTTTGTCCTTGAGACTGGGTCCTTATAACCAGCAGGGAATTATGTCCTGAGGTCAGCTGAGGCAAATGTTTTTGGAAAGGAAGCTTCACATACTGTTTATACTTACAGAGAGCCTTTTCGGCCGAGTCCTCCTTGTTCACAGCTGAAACTGCTTTTACTCTCCCAGGCCTCACACCCTGTCTTCCTGCTGCTTGATCTGACTGAAATCTGGGAGGAGGAACCGGGCTTTCTGTATGGTCTGAGGATAACCGAGAGTCATTTTTAATGACAGGAATAATCGTGCAACAACATTTCTAGTCAGTTTCCAATTTATTTCTATATTGGTAAGAGACATAGTAAACCCGCCCCTTAGGATCCTTATATTAAATTGACCAGAGAAGACGAATCTCCTTAGAATTATGAAGATGAAGTAGTTATAAAGTCATGTAGGGGAGCCTGTGTTGGGTAGGGCGTTCTTTTCCTAAGTGAGAGCACTCACGTATGAAATTAAAAACAGCTTTGCCTCAAGCCCCCCTGAATAAAAAGATATGTGGCTGAGGATCGCTGGGTGAGGTGTTTATTCTACACACACACAGACAGCTTGCTTTTCTGCCCGTGGGAGTCATCAAATATTTCTCAACTTATTCTCCCTTCAGAGAATGGGTGCTGTCATAACCTCGAGTGCTTGTCAACTCTCAGGCCCTCCTGTTCTACTGGCCAGGTTCTCCAGGCCTGTTCTGTTGAGGAAAAACCTAGGCTATTAATTAAGAATGTCAGTCTCTCCTGTTCAGCTCAGGAGAGCACATTTGTGAAACATCACCAATCTGTTAGATTCAAACAGCGCCTGTCTGGGAGGCCTCTTCTAGAAAGCGAAGGTTTCTTTTGGGATGGAATTGTCAATACTTGAGGCCATTTGGGAGTTCCTTTCCTCTCCCTGTCACTTTGTGGGAATGTCATCAGCAAATCCCAGGCCCGCTCTCTGTTTCAGCATCTGTGGGTGCTGCCCCAGACAGCCTCCATAAGGGCCTTCCATTAGAGGAGTAGGACTGTGCCTTCAAACACTCTTTTCGAAGCTTTGCCACATTTCTTTGGCACTCTGATCTTGATATATTTCTGTCACATTATAAATGGATCTGTACCTTGAAGGACAATTATTACTTACCACTTCCTTTGTTTTAGGAATGAACTGAAAATCCCTAATGGAATAATTAGAAGGATACCGCCTACCTATATGGGGTATTTCCCCTGATTGCACACATATTTTCTCCGTCACCCACTATATGTCAGGGAACAGGTGGCCGAGCTGAGTCCCCAACTCAAGAAGCACACAGTCTAGTTAACCATGGTAGGACATAGCTGAAAACCTGGCCTCCTTGAAATAAGAAGTAGGATGACCTGGTAACCTCTCTAGGCAAACTTGACTCTTAGAGAAGGGAAGGGATACTGAATTTGAGGAGAGAGCAAACTGACAGCAGCAGAGGGTCCTTCCTCATGGTGTTCTTGCTTCCCCTAGGGCCCTGTCCACCTTCAGCCCATGGACCCTCCCCTTTGACAGATCTCTGCACAGCTGTTTGTCTCTACTGCCCTCCATTTAAAATAAGGAGTCTATTTAATACTCTCTATGTGCTGGAATCCCCAACTTATTATTTCAATGTGTGTAAAACTCTTTGATGTCCGTAGGAAGAAGTTGTATATATGGCCACAATTTTAATGAAAAAAGTGAGCCAGTAGGTATAGAATTTTTGGCTCTGTATAAAAAATAAATCAAAGATTGTCATTTTGATATTTCCATTTTATATCATTGAGTTAAATGAATTAAACAAACAAAAAATCATAAGCAAGGTGTGGAACAGTTATCGAGTGTGATTCTGCCAGAGCAAACTTCCCAATCCTCCTTAAATACCATCCTGCTAGGCCCGTGCATACCTGAATCTTTTTGACTCAGCAGATAAAAAGCCTGTTGGGTGAATTTATAACCAGTTGGTCTAGGGAGTTGCCCTCAAGTGCTGTAAGATGGGACTTATTTCTTTTCTTCTTTTTTTTTTTTTTTCCTTTTTTTCTTCCTACAGGTGGATTTTAAGAATGACACCACTTCCAAGGCAATTCATAGTATATTTAGGAATGCTATAAAGCTGCTGCAGGAAAAAGGACTTGTTTTCCAGAAAGATGGTGGTTTTGATAACCTATTCTATGTAAGAGACCTGCAACTTAATTTTTTTTCTTAGCTTCAATTGCAAATATATTTATTACTTAGGATTGTTTATTTACTGTTTTTTAAAAATCAATCATTATGAGGTACATAAAGTAAGGAGTGAAAGTTGGCCCTTATCTTTCCTCAAGATACCGCTTTTAACAGTACAGCCTTCTGCACACATATAAATATATGCTCCTGTTACCAAAAAAATGTGATCATCCTCTAAATCAGGATTTCTCAACTTCAGCACTGTTTGAGCCAGATGATTCTGTGTTGTGGGGTGTTGTCCTTTGCATTGTAGGATGTTTGGCACATCCTTGGCCTTCACCTACTAGATGCCGGTAGCAGCACCCCCAATTATGGCAACCTAAACGTCTCCAGACATTGCCAAGTGTCCCCTGGCACAGTTGAGAACCACTGCTCTAAATAGTGCTCAGCAACTTTTTGGGATACCAAAATAGCACATCACAGTCATCTTTCCATATTAGTCCTTATAAATCTATCTCATTCTTTTTGACACCTGCATGGTTTTCCATATTGTGGGAACTTGCCATAAATTGTTTAACCACTTATCTCTGATGGACATTTATATTGTTTCCAACTCTTGTCCTCACATATAGTGTTGCTGTGTCTGTTTTTTTGTGGACTTACGTATTTCCGTAAGATTGACTCTTAAAAGAGGAATTGCTGGAGTAAAGGGCATGTACCTTTAAGCTTTTGATTGCCTCCTCCAAAGGTGGTACCAGTTAACATCCCCACCAGGGGTACAAGTGCTTGCCTACCTCATACTTTGAGTTAAAAGTTCACCTCTCACTGCCTACCTTTAATATTGGAGGAACCAAGCTGATGCTGATGTTGTTATCGATATTGATGTCCGCTTTAGTAGCATAGATGTAGCTTCAGCTGCGAGCGATTCTCCTGAAGACAGATCAGAACTCTGAGAGATCCCAGAAGCCTCATTCTTTACAGGCATGATTCCTGAGGGGAAGCTTTCCTTAACAGGACATTTTCTTGATGTTGATTAACTCTAGTGATTCCCCATTTTAGAACATTTAAAAAAATTAAGATATGTTTTAAATACTATTTAAATAACGTCTGAAAAGGGTATTCCATTCCGTATAAGGGTGTGGGCAGCGCCCCCCCCCCCCCAGGATGGGCAGGCCTGGTGGGAGTTGGTTGCTTCTTGTGGGGTTGGAGAAGCTCATGCTGGGCAACTCACCATAACACCCTCCCACCCCCACCCACACCCTCACATCCCTCCCCCCGGGAGGCTCTGCATGGCCTCCTGGGTCATTAGGAAGCCGCTCTTCCTGAGGAACAGCAGACCGTGGGCAGCAGTCCAGGGATGAGGTGTGGCAGGGCTGGGGCACTTCCTCCTGTGAATCAGTCTGAGCTGGAATGGGGTGATCCAGCTCTAATAGTTCTGTTTTCCTCAGCAGAGCCACCCCCCTTCTCTGACTTCACTCCCCCCTCTACCTCAACCCTGGCTCCTAGGTTTCTGTTTTCCTGAGGGCATTGCCTCCGGGACATAGTTATCTTCTCTCTGTATAGTGCTTTCCAGCTTTCAGCAGCTCTCCCACATCACCTTACTTAATCTTCCCAACACCCTGTAAGTCCAGAGAAGGGTCCTTATCAGAATCCCCATTCTTAAATCTGCTCGTTCCAAGTCCGTCAGTCCAAGGAGCATTCCTGACATATGTGTTTGTTTGCGTACTTTTTTTTTTTCTCCTTCCGTTCTTCCTTTTCTCCCCTTCCTTTCTTCCTCTTTTTTCCTTTCTTTCTCTTTGATTTTAGATTTACTATTGAACATGAAGGTGAAACCCATTTGATGGCTGCTTCCCTCTTACCAGAGCTGGCTGAGAAAGGAACCTTGGTTATGTTTGCCTTTGAGAACTGACAGTGTTTCCATTTATAAGCTAGATTTACTCTCTTGCTAGCTTTGCCTTACAGTTTTATTTCCTTTGTTTTTTTCCCTATGGTTGGGTGAAGGAATGTGAAACCCAAGACAGAAAAGAAGAAACAAGAGGAAAGAGTCCTCGGGTTTGATCACTTGTGCCTCCCTCAAGAATATAATGAATAAGAGAAATTTTATGAATGTGTTATGAATATTTAAGAAGAAAGTTGCTCCTTGAAAGCAAGGGATTCCAGCTTTTCTTTCTATCATGGCCCCAGTAAACCACCTCCCGAGGGAATATGCCTGTGGGTGGACTTCAGAGCAGTGAGCTACTTAGGGACAGAACTGGTTTGACAACTAGCCAGGTATCAAAAACGACACTTATTGTTGGTGTAGGGATGAGGATTGTTATGAAATCTTTAGAAACTATCCTAAAGACTAATTTGGGAGTCTGGATGACACAACCTCTGTTTTACTTAACGTTTCTTTCCGAACTGTTTTTCCTATTTAGGTAACCAGAGAAGACAAAGAATTGCACAGAAAGATCCACCAGATCATTCAAGAAGACTGCCAGAAACCAAATCGTAAGTGGTGTAATGTACATGTGTCTCGGTGCCCTGGAGGGGGCTGTTCCCTCCTGGAGAGCACTAGATGGAGAGTCAGGAAGCCTGGGGCCTTTCCCAGTAACAACTTGGAAGCATGACTGGTCAAGATACCTGCCCTCTCTGAGCCTCAAGACTCCTCCTTTCTAAAGTGAGCATTAGCCTTGCACAGTTGTTCTGACATGGGCCACACGTAAGAGTCAACCTTGGAGCTTTTTTGAACATACAACACTCAGGTCCCACCCCTAGGGATTCTGATTCACTAGGGGCTGGGATGGGGGCTAGACAGGTGAGCTCCTCAGGTGATTCTGATACAGCAAGGTAAGCTGTTAGGCTAGGACTTTTTAACATCCTTCTGGTTTTGTGTCCTCTGTAATTTGTGTTATTTCTTGTTCTACTCTTCCTTCTTGTCTCTGAACCGAAACCTGACATTTTCCTCTCTTCTAACATCAAGCCCTTCAAGGTTGGGAGGAATGGTTCTAGACATTACAGTTTGTGAACAGTGTAATTCAGTCATCTTGAAACCTGATAATTTGCAAAAGAAATGGTTGAGAAAATAGTTGGTTTTAGTGGAGTTAGGTCAGCCCCTAGTGGTTAGAAACTCAAATTGTAGATAATCTGACAACAGACATTACCATTTTCATAATAGTTATAGAAAGAGAAGAAAGCATTAGTCCTATGTTTAAATCCTGTGTAAAGGTGACTTTTCAAAGTCTACCTTTTGCAAACATGTGCTATTAACAAATGTTGGCATATGTCAACAAATGACACCAGAAGAAAAGTGGAAAGGCTTGTTAATGAGCATAGGCCTCCTCATTCTGCTTTCTTTCTCTCCTGGGAGGTCCACCTCGAGTCCTTAAAGCCCATATGTCCCTGGGGCCTGGACCTGTTCCAGGCTGAGTCAGCAGGTGGAGCTGGACCAGATCTCCAGCCCTGGTGTTTGTGGTATGCAGCCCTACTTAGCTTTTAAGGACCCATGAAGTCACCTCCCAGAGTGGTGTGGCAACAGCTCTTAAAATAAACTGAAAGCAATCTATTATTTTAATGCAAGGTTTCTAACTACTGTTCACTTCATTCAGAACAAGAAGGATAAATATCCTTTAGTTGGGGGAAAAACCACCTGTCCACAATTTAAGGAGCTTTTTAGAGCTGTGAAATGTGGCATTCTTCAACCAAGAAGGGATGAGAGGAGAGGCTGGTCCCCAGGTGACATTCCTGCCCTCATGCTGGTCCCACGCCATCTGGCTAGATTCTTATTTTGATGTGTATTAGGAACAGGGTGGATTAAAGTAATCCTAGGGCCTGCTGAAGCAAATGAAAGCAATTCACACTTCATTTCTTAGGAGAACCAAACAGCCTTGGTGACCTGAGGGTCTATAAAGTGGCAGGTTTTATATCCACTTCTAATCCACAGGCCAGCTCCTGCTTTGGTGAGTGTGTGTGTCAAGGTGGACAGGCTCTGCTACTCAGTCTGTAAATGGGAGCCTCTAAAAAACATAAGCCAATTCCCTGGAACTAGTAAACTCCCAGGAGACAAATTCTGGAGCATGAGTAACTGAGAATACCAGTAAACATGCCTTGTAGGAATTGTCAGAGTCTGTTGCAACCACCCCTTTTCATAAGAAATACCTATGACATTAAAAAATTATTGTGAGTAATGTATGCACAGGGTAAAAAGTCAAAAAGTACAAAAACACACACAGAAAAAGTGAGACTCCCTCCCAACACTGAGCCCCAGGCTCTGTTCCCCTTTCCAAAGGCAGTGGATGTTACTAGTTTCTGGCATATCCTTCTAGAGATGTTATATGCACTTATAAACATGTTTGTATAGTTTATCCTTTCTAAAAAACATAAGTAAAGCTTAGCATACAATACTCAGTGTTTTATACCTTGTATTTTAAATCTAACATTGGCTTCTGGCGGTCATTCAGCAACAGTATGTGTAAAAGTACCTGTCTTTTTAATGGCTGCACAGTATTCCACTATATGTATTGATAGATATTCGACCATTTATTTAATTACTCCTACTGAACCTTTAGTTTGTTTCTAACCTTTCAGTACGAAACATAGCATTGAGTTTTCCTTGGCAGGATGATTCATAGGAGAACTTAAAACCTTTAGTCACTTATGAATATTTCAGCAGAGGGTAAACCTACAATAATGAAAGGATTATAAACATGGGCCAGTTTTAGGTCCCTAAAGCACTGATACAGGGTTTGTCTGAAGATGGGCCGTATGGCATAGTTGTGAAGAGCTGGGCTCTGGAGCCACCTTGCTTGGGTTTAAATCCAAGCTCTGCCACTTTGTAGCTGTGTGGCCTTGAGCAAGTCTGTGCCTCAGTTTCTTTACACGCAAAGCAGGGATAATAATTGTACCTACGTCATGGGTTGTTATGAGGATGAAATAAATTGGTGTTTTATGAAACTCTTAGGAATATGGCAGAGTAAGAACACCAAGAATCCTTCCCTCCACTTAGACAACAATTGCATCTGTCTGATGTAGCTGTTTTGGAACTCTGGAGTCTATCAAGGCTAGCAACTTCCAGAGGAAGGTTTGGACAATAAATTGGGGTTAATTTCAGTCAATTTTCAGATCTTAGTAGCAGCTACTCATCCCCTATCCCCAGCTACATGGCAGGAGGCTGTGCATGTGTTTCTGGAGCAGCTTGTACAGAGCTTGTGGGAGCTAGCGGGTGCAAAAAGGACCCAGTCCTCCATGTATCAGGGATTTGTGCTCTGATCACCAATTGCTGCTTCTGATCACAGAGGTACAGGCAGAGAGGTGGGTGGCCATTGTTGTACCTCCTCCCATTGTTGTAAGCTCCTCACCCAACAGCTGAAGTGACCTCCAGGGGATTTAAAAGACTGGCACTCTTTTTTTTTTAAAACCCCTTCATTTCTCTTTTTTACCCCTTTTGGAGCCAGAAAAGAAAGTCTAGAACATTCAAAAGCAACTGCATATATGGGGAAAATTAGAAAGCAACCACACATGCCCAGGGAAAGGCACAGGCTCAGAAATAGACCTGAGAAGACCTTAGGTTTCCATCTCAGGCTGCTCCTTGGCACAGAGACAGCCTACAACAACCAAAAAAAAAATAAAAACAATAACAAAAAGCAGCAAACACCACAGAAGGTGAAGAATCTAATCTCCAGAGTTACCGCATTATTAGATTCAAATGTCCAGTTTTCAACTAAAAACGAAAGACATTCAAAGAGACAGGAAACTATGGCCCATTCAAAGGAAAAAAAAACAACAGAAGCTGTCCCTGAAAAAGACCTGATGGCAGATTTATTACCCAAAGACTTTGAAACAGTTGTCTTAAAGATGCTCAAGAAAATGATGGGTGAACAAAATAGAAAATATCAATAAAGAGATACAAAAACTAAAAAGAAACCAAAAAGAAATTCTGAAAAGTACAGTAACTGAAGTGAAAAGTTTACCAGTGATTCAAAGGCAGATTTGAGCAGGAAGAATCTGAAGAAAAGTGAACAGAACCTAAAGAACCTGTGGGACATCATCAAATGGACCAACATATGCATTGTGGGAGTCCCAGAAGAAGAGAGAAAGGGGCAGAGAAAATATTTGAAGAAATAATGGCTGAAAACGTCCCTAATAGGATGAAGGACATGAATATAAACATCCAAGAAGCTCAGTGAACTCCAATTAAGATGAACTCAAAGAGACCACACCAAGACACATTATAATCAAATTTTTGAGAGTCAAAAACAAAGAAAGAATCTTGAAAGCTACAAGAGAAAAACAACTTGTCACATCAGTAAGATGATCAGATTTCTTATCTGAAACTTTGGAGGCTGGAAGGCAGTAGGCTGATATATTCAAAATGCTAAAAGAAAAAAAAACCTGTAAACCAAGAATCTTAGGAGCCTAATACATTTAAAAGAATTATTAGTCTGTGTTCTTGGGCACAGTGTATAAAGTTGTGGTTTTGTGATATCAACAACTGAAAGGGGTGGGGACAGAGCTGCAAAGGAGAAGGAACAGAGGTTTTATATATTATTGAAGTTAAACTAGAATAAATTCAAATTAGAGTGTTATAACTATAGGATGCTAAATGTAATCCCTGTGGTAACCACGAAAAAAATAGCTCTAGAATATACACAAAAGGAAAATTTAAACATTTCACTATTAAAAAACTCAACTAAACATAAAAGAAGACAGTAATGCAGGAATTCAGGGACCAAAAGCTATAAGGCATATAGAAAACAAATAGCAAAACGACAGAGGTAAGTCCCTCTTATCAGTAATTAGGTTAAATGTAAATGGATTGAACTCTCCAATCAAAAGACAGAGATTGGCAGAATGGATTGAAAAAAAAAACCCGAGAACTCCAACTATATGCCAACTACAAGAAACTCACTTTAGATCCAAAAGCACAGGAAGGTTGAAAGTGAAAGGACAGAAAAATATATCCCATGCAAATAGTAACCAAAAGAGAACAGGGGCAGTTATACTAATATCAGACAAAATAAACTTTAAATCAAAAATGTTGCAAGAGGGCTTCCTTGGTGGCGCAGTGGTTAAGAATCTGCCTGCCAATGCAGGGGACATGGGTTCGATCCCTGGTCCGGGAAGATCCCACATGCCGTGGAGCAACTAAGCCCGTGCGCCACAACTACTGAGCCTGCGCTCTAGAGCCCGCAAGCCACAACTACTGAGCCTGCAAGCCACAACTACTGAGCCCACGTGCCACAACTACTGAAGCCCACGCGGCTAGAGCCCATGCTCCGCAACAAGAGAAGCCATGACAATGAGAAGCCCGCGCACCGCAACCAAGAGTAGCCCCCGCTCACCGCAACTAGAGAAAGCCTGCGCACAGCAACGAAGACCCAACACAGCCAATAAATAAATTAGTTAATTAAAAAGAAAAATGTTGCAGGAGACAAAGAAGGACATTATATATTAATAAAAGGTTCAGTACAGCCAGAAGACATAGTAATTTTAAACATTTTGTACCTAATGACAGACCGTCAAAATATATGAAGCAAAAACTGATGGAATTGAAAGAAGTAAATGGTTCTATGATAATAGTTGGAGATTTCAGTATCCCACTGTCAATAATGGATAAAACAACTAGACAGAAGATAAGGAAATAGAGGACTTAAATAACACAATAAATCAGCTAGCTCTAACAGACGCACACAGAAGACTACCTGACAACAGCATACATACAGCATACAACTTGTACATGGGACCTTTTCCAGGATAGACCACTAATTAAGTCTCAATAGATTTTAAAAGGTAGATATCATACAAAGTATCTTCTCTGACCAGCATCTTCTGAAGTTAAAAGTCAATAACAGAAGTAAAACTGAAAAATTAACAAATTTGTGGGAGTTAACACACTGTTCACCAGTAGACTAAAGAAGAAATCATATGGGAAATTAGAAAATACTTAGAGATGAATGAAAACAAAAGCACAAAGTACCAAACCTTCTAAGACACAGAAGAGCTTTGTATGAAGGGGAACTTTATAGCTAAGAACACTTACATAACTTTACAATTTAAGGAACTAGAAAAAGAAGAAGAAAGTAACTCAAAGCTAGCAGAAGGAAGGAAATAATAAAGATTAGAGCACAAATAAATGAAATAGAGAATAGAAAAACAATAGAGAAAATCATTGAAACCAGAAGTTGGTTCTTTGAAAAGATCCCTAAAATTGCCAAACATTTAGCTAGGTAGACTAAGAAAAAAGAGAGAAAACTCCAGTTACTAAAATCAGAAATGAAAATGAGGACATTAGTACTGATCCTACAGAAATAAAAAGGATTATAACAAAGTACTGTAAACAATTGTACGCCAACAAATTGGATAACCAGGTGAAGTGGAAATTCCTAGAAACACAAAACCTACCAAGACTAAATCCTGAAGAAATAGAAAATCTGAATAGATACATAGTAAGGAGATTGAATCAATAATCAAAAATCTCCCAACAAAGAAAAGCCTTGGACCTGATGGCTTCACTGGTGAATTCCAAACTTTTAAAGAACTAACACCAGTCCTTCTCCCCACGTGAATGGAAGGTCACTTTGTGAACAGCCTTACCAGACAGCCCTCGGACGGCAGAATGGCCTTTGTGAAGAAGTAGTTTAAGGCCTTTGGGGCAGTCAGCATTGCTGACCACATACGCCTGTAAGTCACCTTGAGCCCTGAGCCTGAGCACCCAGGTCTTAAAAGAACTAAGATCACAAGCCGAGCAGTGCGGAAATTCCCAGTGCTTCCTCTCTGCCGTGTGCAAGCCCAGTTTGGTTGGAGTCTTTCACCCTCCGTCATCAACCGTTCCTCTCAGGAAGAGTCAAAGCTTCTTCAGAGCAGGGACGAGGTTATGTGCATCTTCTTAGGTTATGGATATGACGATAGAATCATAGTAATTCTCCATGGAAGAAGCCCACACCGTGGGTCTCCTTTCACCCACACAACCACGAGTGAAGTGGGTGCTTTTCTTCCCATTTAACAGATGAGGACGCGGACTGAGAGACCTGGACCACTTTGCCCCAGTCATAGAGCCAGCATTTTTATTCGGGTCCTTTGGACTCCAGAGTCAGCTCTCTGTTTGCACTCTGTACTTGCTCCTCCTTGCTCAGCGCTGCACATGTAGTAGGTGTTCAGGAAATCTTGATCGAATGAATGTTGAAGAAATAGCCTGGAAATGTGGAGACCAGGGGAGGTGGCGAGTTTCCCAACAGTAACCCAGTCGGGTGGAATAATGAGCTGACAACCACCAGAGGTCAGAATTTGCAAGTTTTTGTTAGCCCAGGACCACTGCCTGTGAGCATCCCTGACCCTTATTCTTAGCGCTGGGAAGGACCTCAGAGGTGCCCCCCAGCCCCACTCCCCATGGGTCAGAAAACTGAGGCTTAAAGATGCAGTGACTTGCCCAAAGCCACAAAGGTGCACAGAATCCCAACCATGCTTTGCCCATCACCACAACCCCTCTTTGAGGACTTTCCTGGAGCCTAAAGCATTTTATCATCTGAAAACAACATTCAGTGACTGTGCAGAGCACTAGTGGGCCAGATGCTGGGGATATGGCGGTGAGAGGCCTGGCCCTGTCAATGGGGCTTTGGTGGAAACTGAGGAGGGTTTGTTTCCAGGAATGAGGTTTGTCTTTGACTCGATGTTACAAATAAATTTTACATCGTCACCTAGTAAATTATGTAATTTTATTATAAATTTTATTTCAACTATACATATACATATATAGTTGAATATAAAGTTTCTCAATATTTATCGTACCTAAAATGCAATACATTTTGTAATCTCATACTCTAGTCTGTTTGGTAAGAAAAGAATGCTAACCACAACCCACTAAATTGATTTCATGATCCTCTAATGGTCCTAACGTCAATGTGAATACCACTACTCCAAATCATTGATTTCAACTAGGAGAGCGGTCACTCGTCCTGAACTGCTACGAATGGTCTCATTTGTTTTGGATAGAGGGTGAGAGGTTCCTAGAATACAGCCGTCACAGGCAGACTTTTTGGAAGCCTAGGCAGAGAGGAGTGAGAACAGGCCAAAGGTCACCACCGCAGTCCCACCGTCCAGGATTTACAGAAGGAATATGGAGGCTGCTGCAAGCCGGCTCTGCTGTCAGCCACAAGAGGGCTCTGCTGTCAGCCACAAGAGGGCTCCCGCCTGGGAAGCTAGGGGGTTAGAACTGAATGCATGCGCTCGTACGTGTAGCTTCATTAGAGAAAAAAGCCTATCAAGCACTAAATCCCCACTGGGTTGTGAGTATAAAATTATTGATTGGGAATCCTGGAAAGTTGAAGGCCTGCATCCCCGAGCAGTGGTCCATGGCACAGACCTGAGAACCAGTGTTTTGGTTCGTTCTCACTGATAAGCTAGGCCAGTGCGTCTCCTGCTTTAATGTGCATAAGAATTATCTGGGGCTCTTATTAAGCTGCAGGTTCTGATCCAGGAAATATGAAGAAGGACTTCCATTTAGAGGAGAGGACAGGAGAGAGAGAGGAGGGTCTGAGAGGTGTGTCCAAGCTTAGCCAACTCCCTTTTTCCTGCAGACGTGGAGAAGGGCTGCCACTTCCTGCACATCCTGGCATGTGCTCACCTGAGCCTCAGCCCAGGCCTGAGTG
This sequence comes from Eschrichtius robustus, assembly GCF_028021215.1. Lineage (NCBI taxonomy): Eukaryota > Metazoa > Chordata > Mammalia > Artiodactyla > Eschrichtiidae > Eschrichtius > Eschrichtius robustus. The sequence goes on along the minus strand of NC_090830.1, from coordinate 114,090,280 downwards.
AAACTGTGCTGCGGCAGGTGCTGGAGCTCTTGGAGGACCAGAGTGACATCGTCAGCACCACAGAGAACTACTACACTGCGTTCTGAGGAGAGGCCGGCAGGCAGCACGAGTGGAGCGGGGTAGGAGGAGAAAACAGGTGGCGTTCACTCCCGGGCTCTGATCTTAACATCGTGCTGAGGCTTATAGGTCTGGTGACAATTATCTCATAATAAACTATGAAATATGGTAATTTGAAGAATGGAATTTGGCATGAATTCTGGAGGCTGCCTTCTGCCTGCTGTATCCTGGGATAAAAGACTTATCTCAGCCATGACATACAAGAAAACCCTCCTCATTGGCCTCCTGGCTGGACCAAGCATCACTCACAGAGCAGAAGAGGAAGAAACAGTGTTGACAGCTGAACTGGTTGGAGGCTCTGTTGCGGTAAAGGGGCATCCCGTGGAAAAGGCGCTTGTACTGCGGGAGCTGAAGAGCATACAGATCACCAGTTCAGACACTTTTTAAAACTTCACAGACTATCAGGTACTTTCTTGGTGTATCTTGATGGTTAAGAACCTGGTGTAGAGGACTCGTCCTCCCTGGATGAGTGTCGCTGACCTACAGTTTCTGTGGGTCAAACACTAGTGATGGGTCCGGAGTCTTGGGTTGAATTCTGTCTACAGACCAACACATCGATGGGAATAAACAGGATCCAAGGCATGGCTCTGTATTTGTCGTTTTCCTTATTTTCCTTCTGAATCAAAAGGTGTTTCAGTACATTTCCCTGTGCTTGAGGACACTGTGACTAAATCCATTGTCCCTTAATACCCTGAAGTTCTTGGCAGAGGCTGCTGACCAATTACTTGGCAGTGGTAGATGTTATTGTCAAGGTTACCATTGAACGTGCAGGACGTCCTGACACCATCCAGACACTCGGTATTTGCCCAGACAGGTGATGGGTCATGCTTTTGCTCGGAATGACAAGGTAAAGGGAAAAAATCTGAGGTATGTAATAGGCTTGTTCTTACAGGACGATGACAAATCCAGCCAGCGAAAAGAAAGTTCGGAGAAAGATTTGGCATTAATTACAGTCATTTCACAAAAGGCACATCTGCCTTTGGCTGCTGCATTTGCACTTGATGTAATAAGCTTTTAGTGGCTCTGCTGGAGAGCCTGCAGGCCTGGCACGTTGTTCTGCGCTGTGTGGAAATGGAGTGGCTTTGCACTTAGAGATCGGCTGTAGCTCCACGTGTCAGACCAAAAGCCAGTACCGACAGGTTGCTTCCTGTCTTGGACTTTTCTGACTTGACCTAAACCTCTGTGCCTGGTTGCTAACAGCGATTACCCAGAAAGCTGCCCCGTGTTGAGAAGGGTCCCTGTAGAACAGAGTTTACCTGGAATGACATCCCAGTAGTTCTTCCGTAAGGTCGGCAGCTGATCCATATTGAACACATCTCAGATGACTGGAGCTGCCGGGAAGGAGTCTTGCATCAGAACATAAAAAGGGCACATCCTTGCCCACAGCCACGCCACTTCTAGGGTTTATCCCGAGGAGGTGATCACGTAGGTGGGAGAGGATGAATGCACATGATGCCCATTGCTGTGTAATTTAAAATTCTGTAATTGGGAAAAATATTTATCTATGGAGGAAAATTAAGTTTGGTAATGCACACTATGAAATACTATGCAGCCATGAATTTAATGGAGCAGACAGGATTGCCAGTAGATTTAGTGGGAAGAAAATTGAGATCTGTGTATATTACATCACTGATCTGAAACTACCTGTGTGTGTATGTATATATCTAAACAGACAGCGTGTTTCTGCATATCCACCTGTATAAATGTAGTGTGTCTACACGTACGTACAGTTGACCGCTCCACTCCTAGGGTTTGGTCCCAGGCCTCTTTTCTGTTTAGCTGGCTCCCATGGGGATCTCAGCCAGTCTCAGATCATCTGTACGCTGACAAACTCCCCAGTTTACATCCAGTTCGGACCTCTGCGAACTTCTGACCTACACCCAGCCTTCTGCTGAAAGTTCCACTTAGGTGCCCAACAGACAGGACAAACATAAGATGCCCAAAGCCAGGCCCCCAACCACCCCTGACCCCACATGTGCTGCTTCTGAAGTTTTCCCTGATTCAGGAAAAGGCAGCTCCATTTTTCAAGCTGCTCAGGCCAAACCCGTGGACTCCTTTCTCTCACGTCCCACATCCGACCTGCGGACGATGGCGGCAGCATCTCCCTCCTCCACCGCCACCACCTGGAGTGTTGTGGGGCCTCCTACTGCCCTCCCTGCTCCCCTGGCCCCTCTTCAGTTCACTGTCAGCACAGCTTGACTCAGACTCTGCCGTCCTCTGCTTCCGGCACCTGAGGCAGCACAGTGTCACCAGGGCTCTGCTCTGCAGGGCCTCCCCTCCTGCCATTTCCCCTTCGCCTCTGCTCAGCTTCTCAGGCCCTGCTGTTCCTCACACACACCAGGGACATTCCTGACTCAGGGCCTTTGGACTTGCTGTTTCCTCTGCCTGGAATGTTCTTCACCTGGATAACCATGTGGTGGGCTTACCCCTCCCCTCCTTTGGGTCATTCCTTGAGTGTCACCTTTTCAGTGAGGCCTGCCCTGATCCCTCTTTTGCTGATTGCAGCCAACCCCTTCTCCCTCCTCCCCAGAACTCCACAGTACTTATTTTTCTCCACATTCCTTGTCACCGTGGAACACACTCTGTATGTTTCTTACTTACCCTGCTTATTATTCAATATTTATTCTCCCCAATAGAAAAAATACTCCATGAGGGCAGGACTTTTTCTCTGTTTTGTTTCCTGCTGTGCCCCAGCACCTAGAGCAGTGCCTGGCACATCTTCCAAGCAATACCACTTCTATATGTGTGTCTGGCTGCCCTCCACCTGCTAATAGCTGCCTGTCTTTCCTGGGGGACTTTCTCCAATGTCTTGGAAGGCTGTTCAGGCTGGAAGTACTCAGAATTAGCACCCACCAGGGGCAGCCTCAGCCAGTAGGACCTGGGGTATAAATACTTCTGCTCCCTCACCCTTCCATTGAGATATCTCTGAGGCTCCTGTTCTAGAGCACTTTCCAGAGTTTCTCTGTGGGATTAAGCTCCATCCACCCACAGCAGCAGCTAACTTGATAATCACCCTTAATTGGCTACCTTACCCTCCTGTCTTACTTTCCCACTCTCCATTACCTTTTGCTGCACCTTGCAAATGAATTGCTTCCTTTCTGATCCTTGTCTCAGGGTCAGCTTCTGGATGAACACAACACTATGTTCACAAATATATTTGATAAATTCTTATGAATAGTGGCTTCCCTGGTGGTGCAGTGGCTGAGAATCTGCCTGCCAATGCAGGGGACACGGGTTCGAGCCCTGGTCTGGGAAGATCCCACATGCCGCGGAGCAACTAGGCCTGTGAGCCACAACTACTGAGCCTGCGCGTCTGGAGCCTGTGCTCCGCCACAAGAGAGGCCGCGATAGTGAGAGGCCCGCGCACCGCGATGAAGAGTGGCCCCCGCTCGCCGCAACTAGAGAAAGCCCTTGCACAGAAACGAAGACCCAACACAGCCAAACATAAATAAATAAATAAATTAATTAATTAATTTTAAAAAATTCTTATGAATAATTATGCACGTCAAACAGAGATTACCAGAAATGCTCACCAAAGTGACACACTTGTTACCCATGAAAGGTGAGATGTCAGATGCTTTTTAAGCTGCATATCTATATGTTGATAGTTTTGCAATTAGCAAGTGTCATTATACAGAAATAACAAAGCCGCCTCTCACTTCCCACCCCCGACTCACATAACCTAAATCGTGAGTGAACCAAGAATGCGATGAGACTCTTTCCTCCACAGCAACAGAAGAACTGTGAGAAGTTGAGGGAAGCTCTTGGAAAACTCTCTGGGGCTACAGTTGGGTCACCGCTCATGTACCGAAGAGCAACCAAGGGGTCCCCCTGAAAAGGAGGGAAACTGAGCAGACATCCTCCCCCTCTCTCGGTGCGTACATGTTTCAGGAGCTGTGAACACTGTGTATAGTTAATGTAGGCGAGAAGACAAATAGTGCTCTGTCTGGTCGAGGGTCTGTTTGAAGATCCATGATTATCCCCATCTGGTAAGCTACCAGTGCTTCTCATCCCTATAAGACACTTCTTTCTAATTACTTCCCCCTCTGATAGTGTGCCAGGACCCTGGCTGGGAGAAAGCTGAGCAGAAAGGATTCTATTCCGTGAAGAGGAACCCAAGACTTGGTGCCAAGGATGAAAACCAAGCAAACTTGTAATTTTCCACGGGGGAAAACAGCCACACTTTTTTATTAGCTTGGTCTCTTCTCTACAAGTGGCCTCTAGAGCAGCTGCCCCCAGAAAAGCACCTCATTGTTTCCTTACTAGATTTACATGAAGCACACAGGCAAACTCAGGAAGACGGTGGTGAGGCTTGCTGGAGAAGCCAGCCGCAGGCACCGGGAAGAGAAGCAGGACAAACCTGAAGGGAAATCATGTCTGTGGACGAAGAACCTTGCAATAGAGTTTTTGTTTGCGTAACAGTCTACTGATTGAGGCTCTAAATGTGATCCCAAACTCCCACATAAGTGAGCTTTTATTTAATCCAGAATTAAAAAACAAAAACAAAAAGCCTATTTTTATTGAACTTTTATTAGGTAAACCCAAACAGATCAGTCCCAGGTTTTACGTGTTCACAAGAATTCTAAATCAAACCCCAAATTCCTGAAGAGACTCCAGCCTCTCCCTGTATGTCAAATTAAAAAGATGGGTTTTACTTTGAAACATCAAAAGACGAATTTTGAAGACTGCATAATAGCCCTAGTTTTTTTTTAGATAGAAACAGTAAAGTGGTGTCTCATTAATTCAGACTGATGTGGTAAAAGGTTTGTGTAAACTAGTGAAAGACCTGGGTTTGAAATAGTGCCATTTTATGACTTTCAGTCTACGCAGTGTTTCATATTATGTCTGAATTACTATAAGGGAACAGGTTTGCTGCTCTGAGGAAAGCTGCTTTAATGAATAAGAATTATTTAAATTATATATCATTTGTTATTCAGTATCATTTAATTTTTATGTATTATGTACCATTTAATATTAATAAGTGATTTTAAAATACTTGAATTTAAGAGATTTGAAAACATACATCCATACAAAAACCTGTACACAAATGTTCACAGCAGTATTATTCCTAATAACCAAAAAGTGGAAACTACCCAAATGTCCAACTACTAATGAATGGATAAAAAGATGTGGTATATTCATACAATGGAACATTATTCAGCCATAAAAAGGAATGAGGTACTGATACGTGTTACAGCGTGGATGAACCTTGAAAACAGTATGCTAAGTGAAAGAAGTCAGATACAAGAGGCCACATATTGTGTGATTCCATTTATATGAAATGTGCAGAATAGGCAAATCCATGAAGACAAAAAATAGACTAGTAGGGGCAGGAGGAGAGTTGGTGGTACAGGGTTTCTTTTTGGGGTGACAGAAATTTTCTGGAATTAGGTAGTGATGATGTATGCACGACCCTGAATATACCCAAAACCACTGAAATGTGGGTTAGGTTGGGATTCCTCACAGTGTGCCCTGTTGCCAGGGCGGGCATCCCAAGGAAGAGCACACCCCAGAAGGAAGCTGCATGGCCATTTTGTGCAGAGCCCCAGAAGCCACGCAGTGTCACTTCCATAGCATTCTGATTGTCAGGGCTGTCACAAAGTCACAAGCTCACCCACACTTTGTGTTATCAACAGTTTTCATCAGTGTCCATCTGATAGGTAGAAACAATTTCTGGGTTTTGTTTACATTTTTACTTCTTTAGGTATGAGTGGCATCAAGCATCAGTTCATTCCAGGCAACCTTTGGACAGATGCATTATGCCCTGGACATTAGCCGTTGCTTCCAGCAGGGGCTGAGGGAGGCCCGGGTCATATGTTCTAGAAGCGGTGTCAGCTGCAGAAACAGTCCAAGGCCGGACACTGAGGTCCTAGCTAATACACAGCTGGAATAAACATCCTGAAGAACTCAAACCTCAGTGTTCCCAATTTGCTACTTCAAGTGCTTGGACACATGCCTGCCCAAATGTTATATAATACACGAAGGCAGCAATCTTTTAAAAACCAATCACCATATTATTAACTGAGACCTCTCATAAACCAGACGCCATTCAGCTCTGGTTCAGTGACTCTGTCCCCAGTCAGATAAATGTGAAAAACTAAGGATGTTTTTAAGAAAGTGCTAATTAAGTGGAGAAGATAGTTTTAGTAATAGAAATGGTCTTAATGCTGCTTCCACTTTAATCATCATAGCCTAATTATCATAATAAAGCGATGCTTGCATTTTCATCATTGACTGGGGTTTGGTACAGTTAATTGGGGCATTGGGCAACACCCATTTTGATAATCTTCTTGGCTAGAAATTGCATCCTCAGGGAGAAGCTTTTTCATTTTCGTTTGAGGACGATCGGTGAATGGAGGAAGTAAAGTAGGGGTGAGGACAGAGCATCCTTCCATTTTTTTTAGCTCTACTTTAGAGCAAAGCAACAGCAGTGTCACATAAGCTGTGATACGTGGCGCAGTTAACTTGTGATAAGTACTAAGTTTTCTCATGTACTGAAATTTGTGAATGATTAGTCTATTCTAATATAAATTTGGTGGCAGAATAATATATTGAGCTATTAGCATGGGATTTGTTTTTCCTATCTTTTACTTCTTCCGAGCAAGAAGCCAGCCTTGCCTCCGGGAGGTTTGGTTTGGAGGCCAAATCCAGAAGTTGTTTGTGCAGACAAGCTGGCTTATGTTTTCTGGAAGTCTGGAGCCTGGGAGGGATTGGAGATTAGTGGGCTCCAGGCATTGCAGACCAGAATGTGCTGCCCATGGTGCCTGCAGCAGGTGGCAGGTTGGCAGGACTTCTGTGGAGAGGTTTTGCAGTGTCTCTTGGCAGACTTAAAGCCTTGGCCTATGATCCCCAGCTTCAGCCGAGATTCCCAAGCTTGGAACGGAAGCTTCTGCAAGCCTCCTTCTCTAAAGAGACACACTGGGGATATCAGCAGAAGACTTGGTCTCAGAAGAGTGGACACATCACCCATTTTCCAGGCACCACGTACCCTCTCGTGTGATGGTTTTTCACGCATCTGTAGAGAAGGGGAGAGCCTGCCCCACCCAACTACTACCAAAATTATTTTCTTTCCAGCACAGAGAATGAAGGTGCCAAGCCCCAGCTAACTTGAAATTAAAAAAGGAATATGATGTCTCACCCATCTGAGTTTTGGGAGTAGGATTCATATCACTACAATTAGAAACAAGTCAAGGTGAATTTTTGAACAAGGTCACATTCCCACCCACTTGCATTCCAGAATGGTCTCTTAGTGGTAAAGAAAGGTACAGTGTCACGGTAAGGTTCCAGGGAAATTGCTCATGACCCTCCCACAGAGCACACTACGCACGAAAACCACCAGTCCTGCGTCACTGTGGAAACAATTGGAAATCACCGCCTCAGAGGATGGGGGAGGGCAATGTGATAAGAATTTGTTATGCTTCCTCAGTGAGGTCCACCTTATCATGAACTGAAAATATCACCGTGTCCTGCAACACGTATGCTGATCAGCCAGAGGTGACCTGGACCACAGGCAAGTGAGTAAAGAGGATCTAACTTAGGAGAAGGCTCCAAACCACCTGAACAGTGAGTCTTCTCCCAACATGAAGAAGCTTGAAAAGGCCTGACTCGTCCAGCAGCCAGCCCAGCCCAGCCCAGCCCAGCCCAGCCCAGCCCAGCACCTCAAGAAGAGTCAGCAAGCAGCCTGTGTGGTTTCCGTCCAGTCCCAGCTTGCCTTGCCCTGGTGGAGGGCAAGAAATAGAAACGCCGCTCCTGAGAATGGCAGCCGGCTTGAGAATGCTGGTATCAGCACTCTGTCGGGGGCTGGGCTGTCAGCCCAAGCACACACCCCGTTGGGGCGAGCCTGAGAGTGGGAGTGATCTGCCTTTTCTGTCCATTTCTTGGGGACCCAGGTAACCAGGAAAAATGGGAGGTGGGCGTGTTCTGAACCTATAGCCAGCTGAGTTCTGGGACTTAGCTAGACTTAACTAGCTGTTCCCATGTGTTCCCTCAGAGGTTGCCCACATCACAGTTCACGTGGAATTCTGTGACGGACCCAGCGGTAGGCACAGAGTGGTGCTTGATAAATGTTTCAGTGGATGGGCAGTGTACTTATTGAGTGCCAACTGTGTGCAAGGCATTGTGCCAGGTGTAGAGGGGGTGCCAAGACAAAGCTCCAACCCTGTCTCCAGGGAACTTTCAGTCAAGTGGATCATAAGCACGTGCCTACATGACTTAAAACCCATGGATGCACATGGTCTTGTTTGACCCTTGGAGTTTAAAAATCTTAAAACTATTATGGTTAAAAATATTAAACCAACATAAAAAAAATTAGCTACCATCTGTATTTTTCTTTAAAATGTAGTGTGCGTGTGTGTTTGAAAGACCACAGAAGAAACTGGTATCAGGGTTGGCCTCTTCAGATAGGGAATTGGGAGCAGGGAGTGGGTAGCAGATTTATTGCAATGTTTTGTAATTTTTTTACTGTGTAAAATGCTATACCTCTACAAATAAACAAACAAAAAAGGGATGGGGAATTCACACCAAAGTCCAGCTTTCTGGATTTTTTTTTTAGAGCATTTTTTTAATGTTTTATTTATTTATTTATTTATTTAATTATATTTTTGGCTGTGTTGGGTCTTCGTTGCTGTGCGTGGGGTTTCTCTAGTTGCGGCGAGCGGGGGCTACTCTTCATTGCGGTGTGCGGGCTTCTCATTGCAGTGGCTTCTCTTGTCGTGGAGCACAGGCTCTAGGCGCACGGGCTTCAGTAGTTGTGGCATGTGGGCTCAGTAGTTGTGGCTCGCAGGCTCTAGAGTGCAGGCTCAGTAGTTGTGGCGCAGGGGCTTAGTTGCTTCGCAGCGTGTGGGATATTCCTGGACCAGGGCTCGAACCCATGTCCCCTGCATTGGCAGGCAGATTCTTAACCACTGTGCCACCAGGGAAGTCCTGGATTTTTCTTGGCAACTCAGAATTCTGACAGTACTGGGAACATTTAGTCTGGAAACAGTGTGTAGGCGGGCAGAAGGGCAGCATTAAAAGATTTTAAGCTGAAAGCTGGCATCAGATTTACATTTTGGAAAGAATATTTTGGCAGCAGAGTAGAGGAGCATGGCTCAGGGGCAGGTAGACTAGAGAGACGTGACTGCAGTGATCCAGGGAAGGGTAGTGAGGACCTAAACTGGGACGGTGGCAGGGAGACAGATGACAGAGACATTAATGAAACAGACCTGAGGTGGGTAACTGATTTAGGAGTGAAGGAGTGTGGAAAAGGCCAGGGTAACTCCCAGGTCTGCAAGACACACCATGGTGACTGCCACAGCAGCCTTAAACTAATGGAAGGGAGAGAGAGCTCAGGAGATCTGTGGGCCCTCTCAACTGGACTCAGCAGAAATCCTGAAAGAGCGCATCTCCTGAAATGCAAGGAAAAGCCCACATAGGAAACGCACTCTCAGAGGCAAATTGCTCCTGTCCCCCATTCCAGGCACCAGTAGTGTCTCAGTGATTTTCCAGAGAAAACAGCCTCTCTGGAGAACGCAGCATGGGAGAACTAGAATTTCAAACAGAGAAACTTAATGCTTGTGGTTAACAAGACAAAGAAGCACCAACTGAGAAGTAGTTTAAATCATATTCCTTCAGGGAATGGATTTTCTTGGATCTGTGTGCATCCTTTACAGCTTTATTAGTCACTGCTAAAGCCCTTTTTGGGTCACAGAGCTGCCGGCAGGGTGCTGTTCCTGCGAGGATTACCTTGAGCAACCAGCCCCAAACAGCACCCCTGCAAGTCAACAAGCCGGGCTGCCCTGGCAACATCACCATCCAAGAGGAGGGGCAGGTGCCCCAGCCCTGAGGTTTGAGGCAACCAGTAAATGAACTAGCCTAGAGCCTCTGTGATTCTCTTTCCCTATGCATGACAAAATTTTATCTCATTTGCTACTTGAATCAGAGTTGAAAATATTTTCCCTTTGAGACTCTGTGGTCAGTTATCAGTTTATTAACACTGTGGCCTCACCTCAGACTTAGTCCAAGAGGTTTAAAGTTAAATCAGGGGCTTCCCTGGTGGCACAGCCGTTAAGAATCTGCCTGCCAGTGCAAGGGACATGGGTTCAAGCCCTGGTCCGGGAAGATCCCACATGCGGCGGAGCAACTAAGCCCGTGAGCCACAACTACTGAGCCTGTGCTCTAGAGCCTGCAAGCCACAACTACTGAAGCCCGCGCCTAGAGCCCGTGCTCTGCAACAAGAGAAGCCACCACAGTGAGAAGCACGCGCACCGCAACAGAGAGTAGCCCCCGCTCACCGCAACTAGAGAAAGCCTGTGCACAGCAACAAAGACCCAACACAGCAAAAAATAAATAAATAAATACATTTATTTTTTAAAAAAAGTAAAATCACACTAATGTTAAGTACTTAATAATATCTAATGATTATTGAACAGTTATGTACCAATCACCCAACCAACTTAAATCTTCACATAAACCTAAATAGGTAGGTACTATTATCATTCCCACTCTACAGATGAAGAAATTGAGGCCAAGACTATCTTGCCCAAGTATATGCGACTAGTAAGTGGAAGAGCCAGGTTTCTACCCAGTGAGCTTAACCACTAGGCTGTATTGCTTTCATGATCAGAGAAGCCTATTCTCTGGTGCCTCTGAACTGTGAACTCAACACAGTGTCTTCAAATTTAGGCTGATGTATAGATTTTATTTTTGCTACAGCTGAGCCTGCACTAAGAACACCACTTCTGATGATAAAGGTTATATGGGACGCTGGGCTGAGTGGGTGGGGTGATATCATGTCACACTGGTGGCAAGGAAGGAGCAGGTATTTACTGAAGCATGTAGGAAATCTGGGGCAAGGCAGCAAACATTCCTATCTAAACAGCAATATGGTCCCAGAGGAAGACCAAGAGAATATGGTTCAGTAACCTCCAAGGGACTTGGTTTAGCCCATGCAGTATTGGTATTCTCAGGTTTTGTTTTGTTTTGTTTTTTAAATATTAAAGATGTTTAATGATGAAATATTTCAAACATACAGAAAATAATGAAGCAGAAAACCTAGATACCACTGAGATGAGGCAGCTGATTAATGCTTTCCCATCTCTGCTTCAGTTCTCTCTCTTGAAAGAAACATAATGTTAGAGATACAGATAAAACCAAACCCATTCCTTCCTTGCCTCCACTCCCACAGGTAACAACTACCTTGAGGTTGATGTGCATCATTCCAATGCAGGTATTTTATTGTGGCATAGCTTACAAGTAGTAAATTGTACAAGTCTTAATCATACAGCTTGATGAATTTTTACACATGTAAATAAGACAAGACCCAACACAAGATATAGATCAATAACATGTCCAGGACCTCAGGGGACTTCTTTGCCTCACATTTCAAAAATAAATTGACAGAGTTGCCAACATTTAAAAAAATTTTTAAAATCCTTGTAAAGCAACTATACTCCAATAAAAATTAATTTTAAAAATAAAATTCATTTACTCAAAATAAATGAATAAATAGAAGTTTAAAAATCTAGAGATTTAATATAGAAATCCAAATTTCTAGCTTCTCCTGAAATTTTGGGAAATCTGACCACATTAAGCTCATATTCTGGCTTGGAGACAGAGTAGATCTGCCCACTTTAGATGAGGTGTGAGCTCCCTAGTTTACCTACTGCATGCATCATGTCTTATTGTTTATCCAGCCCACTTCATTCGTTTGCATAAGCTAACCTGAGACTCATCCCCTGAAAGGTGCCACCATATTTATATTTCAAAAATACTGCAAATATACAAAGGCTGAGAACAATTGCCTCATCCATCCTGAAGAAAGCAGAGTTAGAGAAAAGGTGTCCTCCTCTCCAACCTGCTAGGTGACTTGGGAAGCTGCTGACCATGCCATACAACAAAAAGGAATCTGATTCTCCAGGTCTTTGCTACTCAAAGTGTGGTCCTTGGACCAGCAGCGTCGGCATCATCCAGGAGCATGTTAGAAATACGAAATCTCAGTTCCCTCCCCAGAGCTACTATATTAGTCTGCTAGGGCTGCCATAACAAAGTACCACAGACTGGGTGGCTTAAACAATGGAAATTTATTTTTCATAGTTCTGGAGGCCTGAAGTCCAAGATCAAGGTGTCATCAGGCTCAGTTTCTTCTGAGGTCTCTCTCTTTGATTTCTCCCTGTGTCTTCACGTGGTCTTTCCTCTGTCTGTCTGTGTTCTCTTCTTACAAGTCATATTAGATTAGAGCCCACTTCAGTGACCTCATTTTACCTTAATTACCTCTTTAAAGACTGTATCTCCAAATGCAGTCACATTCTAAGGTAATGGGGGTTAGGACTTCGACATATGAAATTTGAGGAGACACAGTTCAGCCCGTAATACCTACTAAATCAGGATTTACATTTTAACAAGATCCCAGGGCACTTGTGTACACATTAAAGTTGGAAAAGTACTAACCAGTGCCTGCTCCCCAGTGGATAAAGCACAAGTGGGTCTGTCGGGGTGGAGGCAGGGAAAGGAGGAGAAGCTGGGGTGAGTTTTTAGATGAACTTTCTCTCCATTCTACACGTCTGGTAGGGTGAGAATACTGTAAAGGTATTCCCTCTTCTTGAAGTTGAAAGAGGTCAATTCCCTCTTGAGGGGGAGTCCCTTCCTCTCATTGAGGAACAGAGACCCTCTGCACTTTGGGGAAGGTGAGCAGGTAAGGTTATCATGTGAGGCTTGAGGAATCAAAGCAGATATGAATCTGACCCATGGGAGTTTAGAAGAGCCTCATTCTGAAAACAGGTTGGAATGCTGGAAATGTGACTGCTCTTAGTAGAGAGGTCATTTTCATCTGGTCATTACCTGCAGGCTTCCTCTATCAAGGTGCAAGACATGTCTTTGGGATCTCCTGGAAGGGGGACCAGGAAGATACCACACTGCATTCCTCCCCACTCTGTACAAGTTCATTTACCACCTCTGTCATAGGCCTGATGCTATGGTGACAGTTGCCATGGAGACACTGCTATGCATGGCTGAAGCTAATCCTGACCCATACTGTCAATCACATGGTTTAAACTAGAGATTTTCAAGCTGTGTTCCATAAAACTGTAAGGTGCTTCCAGGGTTTCACAAATATTTTATTCAAATCTCAATTTAAAATAATTTAAATTTATTTTTTAAATTACAAAGAGTTTATATGCTTGGGTGGGGGGGATCAAACAGTATATAGAATGAAATATGTACTACAAAGTGAATGCCCAAATTCCCATCTGACAGAGTAGCTCTTTTAAGGCTAATCCTTTCTACAAATAATAGTAATAAATTCTGGATCCCCTCCTCAAAAAAAAACCCTATTTGATGGCACTGAAAGGCATCCAGACAGTAAAGGAAGGGAACCACTCTGGTGAGACCCACATTTTTATAGCTTTACCACTAAGGCAGTCAGTCTCAAACTAGAGTTTGTTAAAAATACAGATTGCTAGATTCCACCTCGAGTTTCTAATTCACTTGGTCAGGGATGGGGCCCCAAATTTTGCATTTCTAACCATTCCCCATGTGATGCTAATTACTGGTCCAAGGACCACACTTTGAGAACCACTGTCAGCTCACACAGGGTAGAGGTCATTGAAGGACTAAAGCCACAGGCTTAGTGGCCTGATGATTCTGAGAAGGAGTTTGCCAATAGAGTGGCTGGAAACTGGTGAAAATTCTGGAGAGGAGAGAGTCACAGAGGGGGAAACCCCCAAATATGTGTATAAACTCTCCTCAAATCCTTGGCTGACTCTTGAACTGTACATGTCCAAGTGAGACTCCAAGGGATCCATGGGAAAAACAACAGCTGATGGCTGAAAGAGATTGAGCAGAGATTTCAGCCATTACCCATCACGGGGGTGACAAAGTTTGGATCTGAAAGTCTCACCAAGTGATAGGGGTTTGGTAAACAACTGCAGCTTGCAACTGAAACCATGGAAGGTCTACACTCTAAGAGTAAAGGCTACATCTCTGACTATGTTGACCAAGAAGGCTGCAAATAAGTAAAAGAATTTATTTGGGATCTTAGGAATTGCAATTCAGGAGACACTGATTTGGGTAAAACAGTAAGAGTGTTCCAGAGAAGAGAAGGAGTCTAGGGCTTATACAGGCAAAAGCCACAAGGTTGTTAAAGTTGCTTGGCAAGAATTATGATTGATCCTGATGCAAGAAAGGAAACATTTGTCCTCAAGGGATAGGTTGTGCACAAGTTATTTAGGGTCGAATAAATAGGTAGGCTGTCATGAGTTATCTTAGGGTAAGGGACCAATAAGTATCTTGAGTTTCTGGAACATTGGGCAGACATTCTGGAAGCCTTCATTAAGACAATAAGTGGTCAAAGTTCACATTCCACCTGGGCTGAGAGATGCATCAGTTACACTTCTTCAGTGGCCTCCCAGCTCCATTTTAGAGAGCTCTCTTAACAATACCATTCCATTTTGATTTTTTTTCCACAACTAAGTCATTAACCCTAGCACTAAGGTTAAAACTAAAATAGACCCATCCTAACCAAACCTACAAGCAAGTTTTAAGTGATGTGATCCACCACTGGAAGAAAATTCTCATCAGAGGAAGATAACAGAATCCAGTCTCTAGAACATGTTCACAATGTTCACTCTACAAAAATTATTAGACATGTGAAGAAAAAGAAAAATGTGACCCATAACCAAGAGATAAATCAGTCAATAGAAACAGACTCACACAACCCAGATGTCAGAATTAGCAGACAAGCACTTTATAATAATTTTGATTAATATGTTCAAGAGTCTACAGTAAAAGATGCATATACTTGGTGAAGAGATGAGAAATTCCAGAGAGATCTGGAAACTGTATAAAAGAGTCAAATGGAAATTGTAGACCTGAAAATCACAGTATCTGAAAAATGATCCTCCTGTTCCACATCCTCATTCCCAATCCAACTTTCTGCCCCAGAGTTAAACATCCACAGCAGGGTTCTTTGCTTGTAAGTGATAAAGACTTTAGCTAGCTTATGCCCATGTGATGAGGTGTAGGGCAGCCTACATAGCCAAACTGTGGTGAGGAGCAGAGTGGAGCTGGTTTAGGATCATCTGCCCTAGGGATTCAAATGCCATGAAGATGCTTTTGTCACTCATCCCTCGCCTCTGCCTGAGAATTGGCTCTATACATTCTCACTGTGAGCAGGCTTCTCTATGTGGTGAGAGAGATGGCTGAAGTGAGCTGTGGGCTCATAGCTTCTAGCTCTGAGAAGAAGGGGGATCTCTTCCCGTAGCACCAGTTAGAAAATCTCAGGAGAGGTCTCTGATTTGTCCAGTGTGGGTTACATTCTCTCCATAGACCAATCACAGTTACCAGGGATTGGGTATTGTTAATAGCTTCAGTCAGATCCCCAACCCCAGCCAATAACTATGGCCAAAGGAGACAGTTCCCTTTGGAAGGAGAACAGTTCTTCAAAAGGAAAGAGATAGCATATATGTGGTAAGTGGAACAACTATTGTGAGCTGGACAGCCATTTCAAACTGTGCTGACTACACCGTTATCAGTTAGGTGTGACTCCACATCATTTAATATGTATTACATAGTGTCTCACTGTGGGTTCCCCTCAAAGCAGCCCATGTCGGTGATCTGGATGCAAGTAATTTTGGAGGGACATGATCCAAAGAGCATGGTGAGGAAGTGGGAAAGGGAGACAGGAAAGGGAGAAAGCCAATGAAGGTGTGTTAATGAACAGATTAGCATTTTGGGCAAGTGGTCTCAATTCCACTATGCCCCTTGAGAGACTGTGTAGAACACACTGCAGAATTGTCCAAGGGACAAGGAAGTTAGGGAATTTATCCACCACTCCCATCCCTCATGGTTGTAAGTTGCTCCTGTGGGGCTAGAGCTTCTGGAGCATACAGCCAGAGAAGCTCTCAAACAGAGAGACACAGGTGCTTGAAGGCAGAGGCTGCAATTGTATGAGGAAAGTCCGCTGAAGCTGCAGATCTCTGCAGTGGCTGAGGGGAAATGGGCAGGGCACTGATAGTGCCTGATACACATCTATAAATCCCTTTACATAAACAGGATTCTGTTACACATGATTCTGTAAAAATTGAAACTTCAAAACTATGTTTTAACTATGTTTAAAACTCAAACAACAATATCCACATCCCAATGAGCTATAATTCCACGTGGGAATCCTGGTGACCACAGGGCTAATGCCTTCATTATAGTTCAATAGTCAGTCCTGCAATAACTAGTTTATATGTTACACCTCTCACGGAGGCACTATCCTACTCTAGCTATTAGATATGAGTACCTGAGTAACTAATGTATATTAATGTAAGATTTTCTTCAAGCAGACTTAAACAACTACCCTTAAAACTGAAAATGGATTTCACAGGTGAAAAACAGGACGTTTAAGAAGAAAATTTGGTTGTGATGAGTTCAGTCAGGACCAAGATACCAAATATCCCACCTTAGACCAATTCTTCAAAGCATCAGCCTCACTGACAATAGCTGATGAAAGCAACATGCTGAAAATGCTCATGCGAAAAAAAAAAAAGCCACTCGAAGACAAGAGAGAATGTTAATATTTAGTTGTTTGGGAAAGTCACCTTTTATGGCAGTAAAAATTACCCAAGTCCTAAATATGTTTTGTGTAGTAAATTTTGCACATTAGTTTTATAGACCCTGCCAGGCAGCAATGCCATTTTGAGACTAAACACAGTGGAGCATAAAAACAAAGGTTTCCGTTTCATTCCACGGAAAATGAACAGCTTAATGTTTTTGTAAAAACATACGCAAAGTCTGGCGATGAAAATGCACGTACAGTGCCACACATAAACAACACATTGCACATGAAGGAGAAGAACATAACCGTTAAGGAAAAGCTTAGGAAATCTCGAGCTCTTGTTAATAAGACCTATTAGTAATCAGGCAACAAGAACATGGAAAGAGCAGACTGCTGGGAAAGAGCGATAACTGCTGCCAGATCATTCTGCCCAGAGAGAAATTTGCAAATGGACAAATTGCACTAGAAATGCAAATTCCCTGAGGGCAGGGCTCTGGTCTATCTTATTCACAGAGTAAATACTATGGTCCCTCGTTATCCGTGAGGAATTGGTTTCAGGACACCCAGATGATACCAAAATCCACAGATGCTCAAGTGCTGTATGTAAAATGGCGCACTAGAGTCGGCCCTCTGTCCCTGTGGATGCGGAACCCCGACTGTACTCAATGTTGAATGAATGAACGAATCCAACTTGCTTGATGTTTGAAGATTAAAGTTATGTACTATCTGTACAGACCAGCAGGACCAGAGAACAAATGGTGCTTCTTTTAGTAAATGATGATAATAATAGTAATGATAATGACTAACAGTTACCGAGGATTTACCATGTGCCCACAGTGTGCTGACCATTCTATGTGACTGACCTCATGTTCACCTGACAATGACTCCATAAGGTAAGCATTATTATCTCCACTTTACAGACAAGAAACAGAAGCTTAGAAAGGTGAAACAGCTTTCAAAGTTGCACAAAAAATAACAGTAGAGCAAGAATCCAAACCTAGACTCACACTTTCTCCTCACCTCACTTCTCTGCCATACATGCAATTCAGAAAAGCTATCAAGGGCTTCCCTGGTGGCGCAGTGGTTAAGAATCCGCCTGCCAGTGCAGGAGACATGGGTTCGAGCCCTGGTCTGGGAAGATCCCACATGCCACGGAGCAACCAAGCCCGTGCGCCACAACTACTGAGCCTGTGCTCTAGAGCCCGCGAGCCACAACTACTGAAGCCCGCGCCTAGAGCCCGTGCTCCTCAACAAGAGAAGCCACCGCAATGAGAAGACCACACACCGCAACAAAGAGTAGCCCCCGCTCGCCACAACTAGAGAAAGCCCGCACGCAGCAACAAAGACCCAACGCAGCCAAAAATAAATAAATAAATTTAAAAGAAAGAAAGAAAGAAAGAAAGCTATCAAGAGAAATATCTTTTTTTTTTTTTTAAACCTGCCATGAAATGTTGGCAAAAATGTAGTAGTGACATTCAGATGGGGAGAAAACAATGATGGGGGAAAAGTGAGGAAGCAGTGGCTTCTATGAAGTTGTGCCTGTACCAGGGCTAAGCCATCATTATATGATGCACACATCAAGCGTTAACCATCATCAAGAATACAGCATCTTAATATGCATTTCATGTGGCATCTCAGTGATGCTGAGGTGCTGTCTTCACACTGAAAACTTTTCAGACATTTCTGGGTTACTGTAATAAAATGGGTGGTGAGATCCAGAATCTACTTTTTACTTTTCAGGCCAGAGCAAGATGCTGGTATGACCGTTTCAATTGAGAAAAGAAATTACTCTCTATCTGATTCAAGAAAAGCTGTTATTAGCTAAATCCTCCTTTTATTTAAATGAACATATGAACTTTGCGGGGACACAAACAGTCAGTCCATAGCAAGCTGTAACATACATACACTGAAGTGCACAACTCTGGTGCACAGCTAAAACTTCCACTCAGATCAAGATAGAAACCACTGCCAGCACCCCACAGTTCTCTGTGCCCCCTCTCAGTTCGTACTTCTCGGAGGCAACCACTAATATAGCCTCTAGCACTATAAATTAATTTGGGCTGTTTTGAACTTTATGTAAATGAAATCATACAGTATGTACCCTTTGTGTCTGCCTTTATTTGCTCAACATTGTGTCTGCGAGCTTCAACCAGTTTGCTGCAGGAAGCTGCTGTTTGCTCTTTATCATTGGTATATAGTATTCTATCGTATGAATGTTAACACCACTACTGACCCACTCAGCATTGGTGGACATTAGGGTGGCTTTCAGTTTTGAGTTATTATGAATAGTGCTGCTATAAATACTTTCACACATTTTTTTTTGGTGGACGTATGTACTGATTTCTCTTGGATCTATATCTAGGAAGGAAATTGCCAGGTCATAGTATAGGTATACTAGACAGAGTGGAGTAGTTGCAACAGAGATTATATGGCCCCCAAAGTTGAAAATATTTACTGTTATTCGTTTAACAAATATTTAGTGAAAACTTACCATGTGTCAGCCGTTGTTCTCAGCTCTGGGGGTGCGTCAGGGTGAGAAAGCATACCAACATCCCTGTGCTTATAGAGCTGGCATTTTTATATTTCAGTAATATCATGAATTAATTTTCAGACATTATGGGGACTTCCCTGGCGGTCCAGTGGTTAAGAATCTGCACTTCCACTGCAGGGGGCACAGGTTCGATCCCTAAATCGGGGAACTAAGATCCCACATGCCTTGCAGTGCGGCCAAAAAAAAAAGAAATCAGACATTATCTACATGGTTTCTTAACTGTCCATAGGTGAGATTTTTCTGTTTTGTTTCTAAAGGTCTGAACAGTGATGACCCCTCATGTGTTAGGCAGGATAGACAAACTGGCCTGAAAGAGTGGGATTTTCCAAGGCTCTCCTGGCACAAATGGTCCAGTTCCTACCACAGTAAACAGCATCCTCAAGTGGAAATTCGAAATCCCTCCTCACTAGCACGTCCCATCTCTGTGGAGTATTCCTGCAGGGTGCTGGTGCAGGATGCTTTGCCCTTGTGGGCTGGGCTGGGCCAGCTCTGACTCCGGCCAGCAGACAGCCCAGTGTGTCGGCAGTAGTCACCCCCAGCTGCAAGGTCAAGGTCAACGTGCAGTAGTGCAGGCCTAGTGCTGTTTTCTTGGAAGGAATGATTTGTTTTAAGTAACTTCAAACCTTTTAATATGCTTCCCAAGAAGTTAACTATTCAGAAACTTCCTCCTCTTCCCCCCACCCCCCCAGATTAAAGGGAAAACAAGAACTCCAGAAAAATAGGAAACATCTGACCTCCATTAAAGTGAAAACAAACAAACAAACTCTTAAAACATCTCTTAAGAGTTTAAAGCTGTATCCACATAAGTTACTTTTACTCATAGCAAGCATGTGAGTGACATTATCCAGGTATGAAAAAACCATGAAATAAAAGACGGCTTAGAAAATACTGCTTTCAGCCCATGTAATAAATACCTTACTTTGAATGTAGGGAAAGAAGTGCACACTTAATAAAAAATTTATTTCTTCCAGCCCTCATTAAATAAATGCTGAACAAATATTTTAAAAATACTAGAGAGTCGAAGGGGCCCAAAGTCTTGTGGTTTTTTGTTTTTTTTTTCTTATCTAATTCATCATTTCTTCCACCTAGACTGTGAGCTCCACAAGGGAGGGCATTCTTGTTTGTGACTAAATTCCCATTTATGGAATAAATGCACGAACATAGTGCTTACTCTGCACAATGCCTGGTACAACACATAAGGGCTTAATAAACAATTGCTGATATTACTATTGTTATTGTTACTATTATTATGATGATGATCATTATTATAGCTAAAGGGAACTTTTAATATTGACTAGAAAAGCTCCCGTATATTACAGGCTAAAAAAAATTAGAAAACTAAGTAGCACCATCATCCCTCCAGGTATGCAGGCCAAGAAACTATGATTGTCCTTAGCACCTCCATCTACCTCATCCCTGACACACATCACCAAACAGAAGCCACTTCACCTTCTAAAGTTCCCTTCGCTCTACCCAGGACCATCAGCCTAGTCTAAGCTATCGTCACCTCTTTTTTTTTTTTTTTTTTAAATTAGGTCAACACTTTATTTTATTTTTTTAATTATTTTAAAAAAATTTTATTGGAGTATAGTTGATTTACAATGTTGTATTACTTTCTGCTGTACAGCAAAGTGAATCAGTTATACATATACATATATCCACTCTCTTTTAGATTCTTTTCCCATATAGGTTACTACAGAGTATTGAGTAGAGTTCCCTGTGCTATACAGTAGGTCCTTATTAGTTACCTATTTTATATATAGTAGTGTGTATACATCAATGTCGTCACCTCTTGTATCCTACTGCAGATCTACTAAATGCCCCCCCTCATCCTCCAGGCAGGCCCCTTCACCAGGGGACCATCCTGATCCTTTTAAAATACAAATTTAAAAAAACCCCAAACAATCCTTTTATGATTACAGAAGGACATGTATACAGTACTATAGAATTTTTTAAGGTTTAAATAAATTAATCTTAAAATTTTTAAACTTATATCTCTACCCCCAGAGATTACCACCATTCATACTTTAGTATATGTTTGCTCCACCTTGACAATATTGGTCACAATTATAATTTTACATTTATTTGGATGATTTGTAAAACAATGTGTATCTTCCCCAAAGGTGATAAAACTACCTAAGGACAAGGACCTTGTCTGGTTTGCCCCAGGTGTAGCCCCAGGTCCTAATAAAGTGGGTGACACAGGTTGGTAACTTAACAAATAGTCATTGAGTGGATAAATAAATGAATAATGTCCTTGAAAAAGTAAACAATAATTTGGTAGGTGTGTTTTGGGGTGTGTAAGCCACTCACACCAGCCCTCTTTCTTAGAATTAATTCCCCAGCCCAGTGAGTTAGCTCTGATAGTCACCTTTGTGCTACATGACTCCACCCCCTGATAATTGACTGGATCAGGGTGGACACATGACCCAAGCTGGGCCAATCAGATTGTTTTTCCTGGGAACTGGGATCTAGACTGCAGAGGCAACCAGTCTCAGGTGTGTCTGGAATTGAGGGACTGGTAGACATTTGGGCAGAAGGGGACTCCTGCTATGTGGGTGAAGAAGCAGAGAAAAACAATCTGCAGATCGAGAAGAATAAAACAGGAACATAATGCTAAGCAGAGATAAGAGATGGAGAAAAGCATCATGTTTGCAAAGATTTGCTACTTCCTGGTTCTGCTCTGAGAAGCCCAAGTATCCATGGATAATGAGACACCACGGTACATTGGAAATAGAGCCCCTTCTCTTTTTTTTCAGCTGGCTCAGCTCAATTTCTAGCACTTGTAAACCAAAGAGTCTCAACTGAAACGTGCTATTTATATATTAGGCAGTAAGATTAATCAAAGTGATCATAGTAATCTGCCTAGGGCCACACCTTATGGATGACAGTCAGAATCCCAGTCAGATTCACCTAGGTGGGAAAACCCAGCCTACTAAATCTTCCTCTACCTGCCCTAGCCTATTGGGTAAGAAATGAACCAACTATGGGGATATCTTCTGCTTGAGACAGAGAGAGCAGGACGTGAGCTGGAGCCAGACTTGACTTTTGAGAGTCTTGACTCTTTCACCTGAAATAGACATGTGGATTCAAACAGGATGAAGAACAGTAATTTCTAACATTTCTGAATAGAGAACTGGGAGAAAAAAAAAAAAAAAGCGATCAAACCAAAACCAGACTCATAATTTTGGTTATTGGTGGCTTCAGGCTATTTTAAGAAACTGCCTTTGAATTCCCCAAGGGATTTTTTTTTCCTGTTCTTTTTGTCATCCAGTGGACAACTCAGGGTTTACTGGCTCCTGGAAAATCCAGGGGATTTTGCAAAAGAAAATCTGTGGTGGCTTATGGTTAAAATGGAACTATGCACACTGATCTTTTGTACCAAAATGATCCTGGTAAGCCCCTACCAGGCAGAAATACACTTGAAGGCATGTTCAGTAGTTGAGATAGATGTGT
The DNA here is from genome assembly GCF_028021215.1 of Eschrichtius robustus. Lineage (NCBI taxonomy): Eukaryota > Metazoa > Chordata > Mammalia > Artiodactyla > Eschrichtiidae > Eschrichtius > Eschrichtius robustus. The sequence continues at coordinate 114,067,640 of NC_090830.1, read as the reverse complement.
GAAACCATCCACACCCTCATCCTTGAAGTTCTTAAAGCACAGTGTGCTAGTTTGGGGACCAGATGTCCCGTCAGTGTTAGGGATGCAGCCTGGAATTATGGAATAATATTTTTTTTGCTCTGTGACTCTAATTGTGTCCTTGGCTTCTTTGGCCATGCAAGTTAGCAGATTTCCCTTTGGTATTCCAGGGCCATGGTCATTTGCTAAGGCTGGAACTTGACATGGTTCTATCAAAAAGTTCTGCTGCATAAGGACCCTCACCAGAGTCAAGGCTAAGACAGGAGGCTAAGACTCTCAATGGCGTCTTGTATAGAAGCCCGTTGAGATTTTGCTGATGAACTTACTGTGTTGGGAGTCAGAGAAAGGTGGTTTCCACCACCTGGTGGTTTGGCAAGCAGAGGGGCCTGTTATTATGGCTGCAATTAGCAAACAATGGGGCTAAGCAGACAGGGCAATTCTGGTGTCTCATCCTGGTCCCATTCCCCAGCAATCAAGGAGAGGAGAAGTCTGGCCAGTAATTTACTTCTCTCTGGAGAAAACGGAAGTTGATCTTACTGTCTACTCCAAATTCAGGAAAGATCATTCTCAAGACACTCCCCAAACATTTGTTTATTAGGGCTGATTTGAAAGAGAGAGAAAGAAGGAGAAGAAAGACAGATGCATGTACACCCTGGACTGCTTATAGTCTGTAAACTGGCAGGTTATTGGTACCAGGCCCTCCTGCTTTTTCCTGCCAGAGGTCAGCCAGAGATGGAAAGGGATACAAAGCAGGGCCAGCTGCTTTGAGTTAAAGGTGCTAAAACAACTTTGGCCAGGAGGGGGCTCCAAATCTCATTCAAATTTGTACATCTCTGGGCAACAGACCCATTAGACTTCATTATATATAATAGTTATCCAGTATCTTAGAGCATGCATGGGACCAGAAAATCACCAGAGACCCAGAGATGGGAAGTGACTTCAAGATCACAAGGCTGGGTTGTGGTTGAGCGGGACTAGAACCTAGGTTGGGTAACTCTCCAACTCTTAGGCATCACTTTCATCAGCAGCATCTACAAATATCTAATTTTAAAAGACAATCATTTATTGAATGCCTGGCACGTATAAAGCTCTGTGCTGGGTGGGGTGTGTGTGGCAGGTGGCTGAGGTGCTATGGTCAGGGTGGGGAGGGAACGGGTGCTGCCAGAGTCCAAGTTCATGGTCCTCAAGACCTTCACCAGCTTCTTACTGGTTTAGAAGGCACAACCTAAGCACAGCAAAGTTAAAAAAACAAAGATGTAAATAAGCATTCAATACAGTAGTGGCTGAACTGTCATAGGGCAATGTATGATTAGTAACCAAATGAATGTTTAGTAATCTGTTTTCACTGCTTTCCTGTATGCTGTTGTCTTTGAGGTGGTCATGAAGACTACATGGGAGAGGAGGTGAGGTGGGCTCTGCATATGGGAGCTGATAGGATTTGCATGTGCACAGAGGGACTGTGGAGACACACACGGTTCCTGCCCTTGAGGAGCATCCTGCCTGGGTGGGGTGGGGGGTTGTTTGTAGGCAGCCTGTGATGCTTATGTGAATGGAGAATTGGAACAAGGGACTCTGAGGGTCAATGGAGAGCAACATTCTGGATCTGCAGGTATCTGTAATGCTGTTTAAATGAACTCTTCTCATGTGGGAATAGGCTCATACAAGTAGTGGAGGACAAAGATGGCAAGTCTAGGACTCCCTAGCTGTGTGGCATTGGGCAGCTTGCTTAGTTTCTCTTGGCCTCGGTTTGCTCCTCTGTAAAATTAAGTAATAAATAACCTCTCTGGTCTCTTCCAGTTGGAAAATTCTATGGTTCTAAGCATCCTACAATTCTCTGTTTTTGAAAAATCAGATTTCCAGGTATCAGTCAGTTTGCATCTTTATTTTAGGTCCTCTTTCCCTTATTTATCCTAAACTTAAAAAAAATCGCAATTATATTTTGTCATTCGAACTAACACAGTGTCCTTGAATTAGAGTCGTCTGCAATTCATGGATGGAGGTGGCAAAATAGGGGTTTACCTAATCCTCTCCAGCACTACTAGCTCCCTGAGCAGATGTTTTCAATATAGACCACCCAATGTACCTACTATGTGCCAGGCATGCTGGGTACTGAACAAATGAGACACAGTCTTGTCTCCAAGGAGCCATCAGCCAGTCTCAGTCATTGCTGGGAAAGTGCCAGGCACATGTAAGGCACTCAGTAAATGTGTGTAAAGCAGAAAGGCATGCCTAAGGCACTGTTGGGAAGGAAATCTGCATGAGGTTGAAATGTACCCAGGGAAGAAGGGAGAGCCTGTACCATTTTATACTTAAAGTCTCTTGGCTACATGGCCCCAGGAGAGAAAGGAGACTTTCTCCCATAGGTATTAATAACTTCTACCCAACTAATTCCCAGACACCTTGGCACCATGGGGTTGGGTGGGGGCTGGTGCTCCGTTGCTCCCTCCAACTGAGGTAATTCGGGAGCGCAGGGGAAGTTGGGGGTCCTCGAGTTGTGCTTCAAGACCCTGAATTTAGGAGATGTCAGGTTCTCTGGGGTTTCTTAGACCAGAAGAAGGCCATCAGCTTGTAGGCAGTCACCCTCCCTCTCCCCTCCGGATCTCTTATCCTCAGGTCCATGTTCAGATCCTGATCCGGAAGAAGGAGGGTGAGTGGGAAACCACCGGTGCCTATTGGGCGAGTGCTCTGACTCATAAGGTGACCCAGTGCAAGCCAAGCCCCTTCCTCTTCTTTCTCTCCAGCAGCTAAACCCCGGCTCCCCTCACCAGGGGTTTCTCCGGCTTAATTAAAACTTCCAGAACACCTTGCAGCCCACAGAGGAAGAGTGGGCAAGTGCCATTAGGAATCTTCTTGCCATGAACCCACAGGCTGTCTTGATTTTTCACCAAAGGTGCTCCCAGATTCCCACAGCCCAGCCCTTCCCTGAGGAGCTCAGTGCTGAGGGTCTATCCAGGTCTTCCTCCTACTCCCACGAGGAACAGGCCTTGCTCAAGGCAGTGATGCCCTGTCTCCTCCTTTTCGCATCACTGAGCATCACTGTCAGATCATCTTCTCCCAGGACAATGGTTTTCTGTAATCTTCTCTGATAGAGAAGCCCTGTGCCTAGTGTCAAGATCTCTCACAGTCTGGACCCCCAACACCCATCCTTCTCCTTATTTCCTTTTCCTGTGTCTCACCCCCTTGCCTGACTCTTCCCCAGGTGGACACTGTCCTCCTGGCCCTCTGCCTGTCACCTGCAGGTTCAGGCTTCAGTGTCCTCACTCCACCTTTTCTTTTCCCCCGATCATTCATTCAACAGATTCTCATACAGTGAGTGACTACTACTGTGGATAAGGTACGGTATTTGCTATATGAGGAGTGCAAAGAAGTATAAGATAACTTAAGCCAGTCCTTGTGTACCAGGTGCTCTCAGGGGAGAGGAACTGTGTTATGGACAAATACACACAAGTCAAAGCAGCTCAGGGCAAATGCACCTGGCTTGGAGGAGTTCAGAGGAGGCAGAGTGTTCCGAGGTACTCCACTCAGCCCATCCTCCAGTCCCTAGCAGAGGGACAGCCTCCTCCAGGAAGTTCTCCTGGATTACTCCAGGCCTCCATTTTTCTGGAATCCTAATGCCTATTTTATTAGATACAGTCTTAATGGTGTCTCTGTTTCTCAACTGTACTCTCTTCTGGAAGGAAAGAGACAAGCATTTGTCAATTGGATTCAGTTTTCAGGTCCACAGACATCAACTGAATTCTCTCTCTCTTCTGTTCCTTAAAGCCTTGTAAATGAGCATAGATTAGGTGCTCAATCAAGCCTAAAATTCTAGAGTTTTAGAGAAGAAAATTTTAAAAATATTTTTTAAATGTCAATATCCATACATGCTAATTATGAAAAACAAAGAACTCAAAATTGTCTCCAACAGGAGTAACTACTGTTAGGAGTTTGGAATGTATGTAGGGAGGAATCTTTTTTTTTTTAATAAATTTTTATTTATTTTATTTATTTATTTTTGGCGGCATTGGGTCTTTGTTGCCGCGGGCCAGCTTTCTCTAGTTGCAGTGAGCGGGGGCTACTCTTGGTTGCGGTGCGCGGGCTTCTCTTGTTGCGAAGCGTGGGCTCTAGGCACGCAGGCTTCAGTAGTCGTGGCACGAGGGCTCAGTAATTGTGGCGCATGGGCTTAGTTGCTCCGCAGCATGTGGGATCTTCCCGGACCAGGGCTCGAACCTGTGTCCCCTCCTTTGGCAGGTGTATTCTTAACCACTGCACCACCAGGGAAGCCCCTGTAGGGAGGAATCTTAAAAGACCATCTAGTTCAGCACCCACATTTCACAGAGAACTTTAAGGTGACTCTAATGCCTATGGTATTAAGTGATTTGCGGCAGGTCAAATATTTAGATAGCAGCATCATTTGGTGTTCTAGCATCCTTCTCCAAGAAAGTTGGAGGGGTTAGTATGGTACTCTGTACCAGGCAAATGTGTGAACAGCCTTAGATAGCTACATGGGTTCTGACAGTGCAGAGAAAAAAAGTATTAACACAATTAGATTGTAAAACTCTTGGCCTCCATTTCACATGCTTCACGTTGGTCCACAGTCACAAAGCTTATTGTGACTGTGAAACAATAGGATTAATTGTGAAAACAGTACTTCTTTAAATATTTGAAATTAGATTGGAAAATATGTTGAAATAGATGAGGGGGTGTAAATTGAATTAAATAGTAATTGTGTTCCAAGTCCAGGCACAGACAAGTGGCTTGGAAAGTAGATTTTCCATATCAGAGGGACAGGTGGTGAGAAAGCCAGAGCCTGGGGCCAGTGATGAGACAGTCCCCAACCCAGTGGTGGATTTTCTCACCATTGTGTGCTCCCTTCCCTCCTAGCCTGCCTGGGGAGTGTCCCAGGGAAGCCCTAGGCTTAAGGCAGTGGTGTTACAGTCTTGAAACCTCACTGGTAAATGATATCACAGGTTGGTTACCCAGACCCAGATCGATAAACGACTCAGGCAGCGGATCGATCACATTTCCGGGGAGGATTTACCCTTTGTAACCCGCAGGGGGGCAGGTGGTTTATCAAAAGATAAGGCTCTGGCATGAAGGATTTAATGCCGGCTCTTTCCCCATTCCTGTCTCCTGCTCGGAGGGTCTGGGCTGTAACAGCGGGGTAATAAACTACTTTTCATTAAAGAGATCTGGGGGATAGGAGTGGGAGGGGGCCGTAAAGGTGGGGACAGAAGGCACAAATCCGCTCCAAGACGGAAAGCCAGGGTGAGGGCGCGCTGGGTTCACTTCCCCCCGCCCCTCCCCCTTCCGAAGCCACCCTGAGTTTCCGTGCCTGGCGAAGTGGCCCAGCGCCGCGCCAGGCCGCTGGCCGAGCTCTTGGCGCTCCGGCCGGGCTGCAGCCCCCTCCCCGTCGCCCTGGGCCCGGAGCCCCTCCCAGCACGCTTCCCCTCTTTCCCTTCCCTTCCCTTCCCTTCCCGGCCCGGCCCTGCCTCCGCCTCCTGCGCCCACAGCCTCCGCCAGCGCCGAGCCCCTCGGAGCCGGAGCGCGGCGAAGGGGCGCCGCCGGCCCCTCCCCAGCGCGCTGACAGCAGGCTCCGGGGCCCCCGCCCCGTCCCCTCGCCGGCGGGACACACCCCCGCCCCTCCTCTGCTCCGCCAGTTCCCGCCGGACCCACCGGGCGGCGGAGAGAGCTGGCGGGCGAGCCGGAGAGCGGCGGAGGCGGCGCTGGAGGGAAGGGGCGCGCGGCAGGCCCACGGGGAGCCGCCTGGGCGCACGGAGTCCGCGTCCCCTCCGGACCGTCCCCGCTCCGCGGCCGTACCTGAGGGCGCCGGGAGCCCGGGCAGCGACGCGCCGGACCGGGGTGGAGGGGGGGCCGGGGACCTGGGAAGCGGGTGAAGGAGCCGGAGCTCGACCAGGATGAGAAGGTGACGCCGCCGGGGGGCGCCACTCGCTTTGTGGGGGAAGATGCTCGCCTACTGCGTGCAAGATGCCACCGTGGTGGACGTGGAGAAACGGAGGAACCCCTCCAAGCACTATGTGAGTATCGCCCCTAAGACCCCCGCGGGGGGGCTGGCCAGGAACCCCCGAGGGCCCTGGGTGGCCCCTTGCCCTACCCGCGCTGTTGAGTCCCGGGGCTAAGTGCCCACAGGGCAGCCCTCGGCGGTGGAGTTTCTTCGCAGGGCTGTGATCTCCAGGGAAGCCTTTTCTGACCTTCCTCCACTCCCCCCACGCCCGTTTTCTTTTTTTGGCATTGGAATTGGCAAGTGGCTGCCCTTGTCTGTTACAACGGTGAAGTCATCTGTCCGCCTGAGCTTTGAAGGATGGTGGGGGGAGCGTTCGTCAAACCCTCGCTGGGAAGCTCCGTTGGGAAAGAGCATCTTCCCGGCCCTCCCTGGGGACTCGGGTCGCTCACGCTCACACAGACCGAGATGCTTTCAGAGGCTTGACCTGGGGAAGGAAGCCTCACGCGAGCCTCCCACTTTTGCTCCGTTCTCTGCCTCCCTAGGCCTGGGTCTGGGGGCAGAGGGATGACGCCGCACCCCTGCTCCACCTCCACCTTCAGCCCTGAGCTTTGATTTCCTTCTTAAAGTCCTTGTGTCCGTCGGTGTGAGGAGAATTGTGGCTTTTCCTTTTATCCCTCCTCTGGACATGACCCTTAACGGGGTTCATTTCCTCTTAAGAGATGCTCCATCTCCAGACACGAGGAGGCAAATGTTTGCTGCGGTCTCCGAGGAACAGCCGGCTGCCCCTCCCCCTTCCTTCTCCAGACTTAATGAGAAGGGGCTAAGGTTGATTGAGCCGAGCTCCTGGCCTGTGGGACGCGTCCCCCTTTCATCTCAGCCCCTCCTGTCTTCCCATCCTTCCCACCTTAGGAAGTAAACTGTGTCCTTGACGCCTGAGAATGCCAGTCCTAGCGGCTTTGCTCCTGTTCTTGAGATAGGAGAGACAGACAGCAGGGCATCCAAAGCCGGAGGACTGCATCTTTTTTGCAAATTAGTCATCTAAAGGAGCATTTAGAATGCTCAAAGCATTCATTTTAACAATTAAAACAGGCTGTTGGTTGCTGCCCTGGACAGCACATTGATCTCTGAAATTCCTTTTATTTCCTTGTTGGAAGGGGACTGGGATTTGTGCAAATGTCAGCCTCAGGCTACTCTTTCTGTCTTTATCCCCAATAGCTCTGATCTTTGGGTTTCTTTATAGTAGAATAAATGGGCCTGGGCTCAGGTTGGGGAGGAGGTAAACCAAGGAGTCTGGTTCCTGACGGGACAGAGACGTGGGTGCTGGTGGGAGAGCTGTTCCTTTTGTGTTACTGGCTCAGCAAGCATCTTGCCCTGCCATTTCAAGAAAGCTCTTTTTGGAGGACTTGGGTCACCATGTGGTCACCCTCCCCTGGGGACAGATGTCTATTTGCATATCCCAGCACTTATTACGAAGACAGCCTTCCTAAGTTCTTTTCTCAAATGTTGCAGGCTAAGTTTTAGGGGTTCTTTTCTAGTCCTCAGTTAAGGTAGGCACTGCTTTCAACAGATGGCACTCTGTTCTGAGACCCAGGCAGGTGCCGGCTCTGGATTTTAGGTGAAACATCAAATCTTAGCTTTGACCAACGACGTCCAAGATTACAGATGTAGGATGCACTCCTGGTCAGGAGCGCTGCTAAAGCGACCGGGGGCCCGCTGCAGACAGTGTTGAGAGGTGGTTAGTGCTGAGGCTCTGAGTTACAGGCTCTTGTTCAAAGCCTGGCTCAGATACTGACTAGCTATGCAACTTTGGGCAAATTATTTAATCTCCGTGGGCCTCAGTTTCCTCATTTTTAAAGTGAGTATAATAATAGTATCTACTTCATAGGGTTGTCTGGAGAATTAAATGAGATCATACTTGCAAAGCACTTAGCGCAGTTCCTGGCACAAAACAAGCACTCATTAAATGGTAGCTTGGCGTGATTCTGACTAAGAAAGCACTTTTGAAAAGTAGCTATTAATGGTCTGGCAAGAAGGAAGAAAGGTTTGGGGTTTTAAGATTGATAATAACTTGTTCTGTGTGAAAAATACAAAAGAAGTCCTGTCCAATTCCCTCGAAATGATCATTTCCTCCCTTTTTATGGACAGTGTTTTCTGGGACGTCTCCACTTCCCGTGTAAGAATCAATGACATTATGTTTGGGGCCGGGAGTGATGTCACTGAGCAGATGGGGCCAAACAGAGCCCTGAACCCAGGTTGTGGAAAACAGTTAAAGGAGAGAGTTTTGTGTGTTATGGAATTGTGGAGCTGGCAGGGACCTGAGGACTCATGAGGCTCCACCCCCTCATTTTTACAGATGAGGAAACTGAGAACCAGATGGGGTAAAGTCACTTGTGACACAGCTGGTCACAGCACCTGGGTCTAACTGGCCTTCTGCCCATGTCGTGGGTTGGGTTCATCGAAATACCGTAAAAGGCTGGTTGGGGTTGACGAGCCCAAATATCTGGTGATAGCAAGAGGTTCCTGCACATTTGGGGCATCAGTGCATAATAAAAGGAGAGGGAGCCAATAATAGAAAGTGTCGGCAGGGCCAACAGGGCAGGAGGAGCATGCTGGGGAGGCTGTGCCTCTGAAGTTTAGGATCGCCTCCTCTGTTGGCCTTTACGTGGTGGACACCACACACCAGAAGGTCAGGTGTTCTGGGCAAGGTGCGCTGGTGTGGGTAGCTGGCAGGACACACTGCGCCCAAGTCACGTATGTTCTGGAAGCCCTCTACGCTGAAGAAGCATGCCTTCTTCCTGCCTCTCCTCCACTGATGGTGAATTCTGAGTCTGCGGTTTGGCAAATTGCAGAGCAGAGCAGCTTTATGGGACGTGCACGTTAGCTGGAGCTAGCTGATGAGAGGCCTGGGGCCCAAGCAGGAGGGGCCCTGCTGGCCCCAGAATGCTGGGAACATACTGCAAAGGTCTTCTCAGGACATCCAGCCAAAGGCATGCTTGTCCCCGTGATGAGGGGGAGCTGCCTGGACACTGAGGGTCTTGTGTTTTGGTCTGTTTATGAGAGGCAGGCAAGTGACCTCCCTCATTTGAGTGGTGCTGTCAGCCCTTGGCTTCCTTCCCCTCTGTCAAGCCCCTGCTTGGGGTGGGTTTGGGGAAGATGGGCAGCTGCTGCTTAGGCCAGGCTCCTTGCATGGAGTTGGGCTCCTCTCTTAGCTTTTATGAGCTGCCCCTGGGGAGACCTTTAGGTAAACTGTCTTTGGCCTCAGACCACTTGTCTTTCAAATGATCCTGATGATGCTGGTTGCAAACTGCAGATACCTTTGAAAACTTTCCATAAGGATGTGAGTTCCAGTTCACATAATCCTTTGTACCCACAAGCATGTGTAGGTGTATGTCAAGTCATTTGGTGTTGGAGAGGAGCTCGTGCATCTAAAACAAACAAGAAATTACTTGTTTGGATTTGGGAGGCGTTGTGCTTTCACAGTCTTTTCCTTTCCTGATTGTTTACTTCAGACAAATACCAGTCATGAATATTCTGATCCTCTACAGGACTCTTCAGGGAATGCAAATAATAGCCAGTGTTAGCAGTTACCATCGATGGTGCCAAATGCTTAACGTGCATGATTTCATGTAATTCCTACAGTTCATCGAATGTCTTTGATTCCTTTATACAGATGGGTGAACTGAGAGGTTAGAGGTTACTCAAGGTCTCCCAGTTAGTACAAGGCAGATCTGGGTCAACTCAGGTCACTTTACCTCCAGAGGAAGCTATGAACCTACAGTGAGGCCCTTCTCCTCCACTGGAGTCTGGTTGGGGAGACCAGGCTCAGGTTTACATGATGAGAGAGCAATGCCACGTGGTATTTGAGGACTGGCTCACTGTGTGGGACGTTCACCTTGTGTCCTGGAGGTGCGTGTGTGACGGGTGATGGAGGAGGTCACTGTGAGGCAGGAGGAGTGGAACAAATCCAAGATGATATCTGCTCCCCAGTGATCCTTGAGGTGATAGACGAAGGAGCCACCCTGTAGAAATAACACATTCTCCTGTGTGTTTAGAGCATTGCAGATTTTGGTCTTGGTCCTGGGAGCTACATTTTTAGGAATTGGCCCCAGACCCATTCTTTTCTCTGCCCTTCATTTCTTCTTAAGCCCTTAGACTGTGGATCCAGCCCCATGAGAGGAAGGGTGTGCAGCTGCAGTACGGAAAGGATCTTCTCAGGCCAGTCCCACTGTGGAATGAGTGGTGGTGGGCAGATCAGGGTTTGAATCCCACCTCTGACTCTTCCTAGGCGTGCAACCTGCAGCCAGTCACTGTGGGTCTCAGTTTCCTCACCTGTAACCTCGCAGGGATTTGGGGAAATTGATCTGAGATAATTTTGGGCAAAGCTTCTACTTAGTACCTGGCCTCCATCATGGGTACTCAACATATACTAGCTTCCATGTGGTGCTCCTTATCACCAAAACACTTGAGTACATTTAGGATCTAATAGGTGAAGCTGTGAGAGAAGGAAAGACTAAGGCAAAAAAGGAAGGCCCAGCTGTTCATAGTCTGATGGGAAAGTGGGCTACATGCCTCGTGGAAAACACCCAACACACGAGAGAAACACATAAACAAGGAGCAGCTGTTCAGACCTGGAGAGCTTCCTGGAGCTGCCCTAGTGATGGCTTCCTGGTAGGCTGGGAAGGAGAAGGGAAGGAACATGTGTTGGGGGAGAGGAGTAGAGAGGTGCTGCAGGTAAGGGCAAGGTCAAATAGTATCCTAACCCCAAGGTCAGTGCCACACATGGGTTAGCACTCTTGCCTGCTTTCTTTCTCTCTCTCTGCCTCTCACACGCAAGAACAGTTTCTTCTTCTCCAAGGAGGGAAGTGATCTAGGGGTGATTCACAGGTCTGACAAGGATTCCTGCTTATTGAACAACCGACCACATCCTTCAAGGCTGTTGGAAGAGGAAGCACAGCCAGCCATTTATCATGGCCCTCTTTAGAGCCGAGTGAGGGTTTGGGGGGACAAATCAGGATTGGAATCACCATGTGTGGTGGCAGGCAGAGGGGAGGCGAAGGGAAGGGAAAAATAAACCTATTTGATGTCATAGGAGACCGGTTCCAGCTCCAGAAATATAAGCGCCAGCTGCTGCATTTTCCAAGGAGATATTCTGAGGCCAGCATGAGTTAATCGCCAGTGGAGACAGTGAATTAGAGCAGTGTTGTTAGGACTTCTGACTTGGGGGTTTGCACAGCGGTCCCTGGAAATTGCCTTCTGATTTCCTCAGCCTGAGTCACTGACCAGACTATTTCTTGGCCAGAAAAAGTCTTAACAGGCAACTCTGTTCTCTTTTGCCTCTTTATTAAATAAAATAAAACAAATAATAGAGTTATACATACGGTAGTCACACTTCTTTTGAGTTCTGAGAATCCAGGAAAGGGATCATGGGTTAGGACAGGGAGCCAGGGAGAAGGAAGGACAAGGGGTGTGTGTGGGAAACGAGGTGGAGATACTGGCTTTGGAAAGAGGTTCTGAGCCAGGGCCAGAGGTGCTCTCTGCCATGGCTGTTGCCAAAAATAATGGAAGAGTCCAGGAGAGTGATGAGCGTTTGAAGCAGCGATTCCCAGAGCTGTGAGTGACTTCTTGCCCGGGCCGGGCTGCTGCTACCTGTAGTGGAGTCAGGGTGGGGAGGGGGGACTGGGGGATGGGGAGGGGGGATGGTGAGCCACAAGAAAGCCCCTCTCATGCCCCCGAGTAACCTCCAGGCAGGTCACATCAGCAGCAGGTGCTGAGCAGAGTCCAGCGAGGATGTCGAGGTGCAGGGAGAAGGGGAAGAACCCATCTGTGAGTACCTACTGTGTGCCAGGCAGTGCAGAAGAGACCCTTCAGAGGGGATTTTACTTAAGCGTCATAGCAATCCCATGAAGTAGGTAGGTGTTTTTATCCCCACTTTACAGGTGTGGAAATTGAGGCCCAGAGAGTTTATGTGACTCTCACTCAGAGTAATTCAGTGGCAAGGCTGGGATTCTTACCCTGGCCTCTGACACCCAAGCCTGTGAGCTTGTCACTTTCTTCCCCATTAGAGCTGGGTCAGTGAGAGAGGGGCATGAAAATAACTGAGAAGCCCGGGCAGCACCTCCTGAGAGGATGACGTGTATCTGGAAGGCTGTGTTGTTGGAGAGACCCTGGGCTCTGGTATCCCTGGGCCAGAATCCTGTCTCTACCACTTACTGGGACCCGGTGCAAGTTACTTCTCTCTCTGTGCCTCAGTTTCCTCGTCTGTTATAAACAAACAAAACAAAATGAGGGGAAAATAGGACCTAGCTCAAAGGGTTGTGCTGAAGGGTAAATGAGTTAATAAATATCAAGACCTTAGAACAGTACCTGGCACATATTAGGTGCAACATAGGGATTCGTTCTAATACTGATTAAGTCCTAAAGCTTCAGAAGGGGGGGCTCTCTGTGAACTGGAGTTTTCAGGGAAGACTGGCTGGCGAAGGCAGGCTTCATGCTAGGCCTTGAGGAGTAATTAGGACTTGGATGGGAAAGAGTAGGATTTAGGTGGGAAAAAGAGGAGAAGGGCATTCCAAGAAAGGGAAAAGCAAAGGTGCCGGAGGCGGGACGTGCAAAGAAAACGAGGACAAAACCCAGGTGGGGCAGAAGGATGGGGAGGAAGGGTGGGCCGGCTTCTGAGGGTCTCACGTGCCAGCCGAGGGAATTCAGAGTTTATTGTTACACCTCCACACCTTCTGCTCCTGCCAAGGACTGCAGGGGAAGGGGGGCTGCTTGTCACTGTGGGTCCCTTCTTGTGGGCCCCAGAGCTGGCTCTAGGATTCTTGTTGCAGCCGTGATGGGAACAGAGCTACATGGAACCGTTTCTGTAGCTCTGCGTTGGGGACTCTTTTTTTTTTTTTTTTAACAGCTTTACTGGAGTATAATTGCTTTACAATGGTGTGTTAGTTTCTGCTTTATAACAAAGTGAATCAGTTATACATATACATATGTTCCCATATCTCTTCCCTCTTGCGTCTCCCTCCCTCCCACCCTCCCTATCCCACCCCTCTAGGTGGTCACAAAGCCCATTTGCATTGGGTACTCTTTAGCTGCAGGCGGAGCCCAGCCCCTCTCTGTTTATAGCTCTTACTCCGAGGGGTCAGGCTACCTCATAAAAGTTGATTGCACCCCAGAGGTCTTGGGGAGGGAGGGTGGAGGAGGGGGAGGGGAATGGCAAGGAGTGAGGCGTCAGCTGCTTTGGGCCGCATCTGTGGAGGGCCCGGCCGGCAGGGCCTGAGGTCACGGTGCAGTCATTTCCATCCCCAACCACAGCGCTGCTGCTGAAGCACCCCAGTGGCAAGAGAGAGGAGACCCCGTCCTTGGAGGGTCTGGAGGCTAATATTAAACAGCTTGCTGGGAGCCCCGGATGAAGTCTCAGTGTTACCTGAAACTTTCAGGCCAATGTTGTCTTCTATTTCAGCATCTCTCTGAACCTGTTTTAGTTATAAAGACAGTGCTTCAAACTACCTCTTCATTTATTTAACCCTCACCCCGCTGCCAGGTATTCCAGTAAGCCTGATTCTTTGGGGAAAATGTAATAATAAAAATAACAGCTAACAGTTCTGAATGCTTTCTACGTGCTGAGTTTTACACGGAGACTCTCAAAGCAGCCCGCCGAAGCGTGTAGTTACTGCTGGCATCCATGTCGTGCACGTGAGGACGCTGAGGCCCAGAGAGCTTAAGGGAGTTGCCAGACACCACACAGCTAAGAAGCTGCATGTGGAGAAGCGCCTGCAATGACCCAGGCCTGCTGACTCCAAAGCTGGCCTTGTCCCCATAGAAGCCTCGCAGCCAGCCCTCCATCACATGCCACACCTGGGGAGACTGGGCCCCAAGGAGATTCCACCTGAGGCCTGGCTGGTTGGCTTCTCAAGATGTGAGACCTTCCACATGTCACCTTCCCCACTTGATCTCCATTTGCCCATCTAGTAAATGGGCTGACTGCTTCCTTTCTGCCTTGTAGAGGGGAGGGTGGATAGGAAAGCTGCTTTGGAAAACGCTGAGCCCAGAGAAAATAGCTATGTGAAGGGGTCCTAGATCCCTCAGTCTGGTTTCTTAATCGTTTGTGAAGGGGATGCTTTACAAAAAGAGGCTTTTCCTGATGCCAGGGAATTTTTAGACAAGGTTTCCTTGCCATACTACCTCCCCTGAGAAGCCTATAGCCAGGGTTGACTCAGGACCACTTTAGGCCCCCAGTGAAGATGTTTTCTAGAAAACCACCTCTGGGAACTACACTTTGCTTCATTCCAAGCCGATCAGTTTTGTGAATGGAAGAGACAGAGCTATTTCCAGTCCCATCTCTCCCGGCTGTTACCTGAGGGGAGGAAGTGACATCCAGGGGGCTGAGCTAGCAAAGGGGAAACAGCTGTGCTTTCTGCCCCTCCCTCGGCTGCTTTCTCTGGCCCTTTGCTGTCATTTCCCTTTGCCTGTGAGGAAGCCACCCTCCCTAGGCCTGGGTGGAGGCGCGCGGTAGGGTTGGGGCAGGATTCCTTCCTCTGTGTGTGTCAGTGCAGCATAAATTATGCAGTGGGACGTTTTGGGCCCTCCGGTCTGTCTCTGGACTCACTGGAGTGTGAACCAGACCTGACAGAAATTGATCACTCAGGGAGTGGGAGTGGGGTGCTGCCCAATGCTGATAGTGAACTTGCAGGGTCAGGGATGGCATGGGTGTGGGCCAGTCTGTATTTCTGCCTATCACTGCGTGGTCCCCAGTAGAGAGCCCTGGCTGTTTTCCTTTTTCCAGGACTATTCTCACTCAGTAACAAAGGAGACCTTGACCTCTATTACATGGGCACCATCATCATAACAGCTACCACGTATTGAATGCCTATTTTGTGCCAGGCACTGCCAGGCCTCTTGCTTATAATCTCTGGTCCTGACACAGCCCTGAAGGTGTGCATTTTTAACCCCATTTTACGCATATGGAGACTGAGGTTCAGAAAGTTGAGGTTGCATTGTTAGTCAAGCACAAAGCCAGGTGTGTTTGGGCCTCTACCCCCAGGCGGTGCCTGTTGCACACTGTCACTGTGACTTGCACATTGGTCCATCTCCTGGGCTGCCCCAGGTTGGGGGTTGGGGAGCTTCTGCCGGCCCAGCGCCTTGTCCTCCTGGGGAATAGTGTTCTTTGTGGAGAGAGCCTGCCTTGCTGGCTTTGCCCACCTAAGGGTTCTGAGCGTGAAGGGATTGTCTCTGCTGTTTGAAGCGGCTGCTTTGTAAACTCTTTCATGGTAGGCCCCATTCTGACCCAGCTTTATTCCGTTTCCTGATGGCCCAGACCCAAAGGGCTATTTTAAGGGCCTTGCCTGTGTGGGAGAATTTCTCTTTGTAGCAACAGAGAGGGAGGCCTGGCTGGCCTGGCATGGTGCTGGCAGTGGGGCTCCGAGAGAGCGAAACTCTTTCCTGAATTCTGCCTCCTGGGCAGAATTCATCGGGCTCTCAGCACAGGGCCTGGCACCCGGAAGGGACACGGTCACTTGTCAGTGAGGGTAGGGCTTCCAGAGGTGGCTGCCCAGGGATTTCTGCTGGTCTGAGCCCCGGTGGCGTGGCAAACTGATCCTTCTCTCGCAGAGTTAAGGCCTGTAATAGGACAATGTCTGGACTTTGGTTTCAAGCCGGGGTTAATTATTTACTTTAGTCATCGCTCATTAGCAACTGGAGAAAAGCAGCCTCATTTTCCCCATGATTGCTGGATGTGGCAGCTCCTGGGCAGGGATAGTGGGGAAGGTGAGTCAGAGAATGTGTGAGCGGAGCCCTTCTAGGTGCAGGCACGGGTCTAGGGCTTCTCATCCACCGTCTTCTTTAATCCCCACTGCCACCCTGAGCATCACCCCTGTTGCACAGCCAAAGAAGCAGGGGCTCAGGGAGGTGCAGCGTCTTGCCCCGCATCACATGGCTATGAACGGTGAAAGCCAGGGTTTGAACCCAGATCTCTGCAGTGATGAAAGCCTGTGATGGTTCCACTGTGGTCCCTGCAGATTTGATAGATTACCCACCCCAGAAAGGTTAGGTTGCTAGGTAGGAGTACTTCTCTTTTTTCCCTGCCCTCAGCTGGAGGCATCCACACATATCAAAACTAGCTGCACTGGGTTTTTCTCTACACCCTCTGCCCTCCCTCAGACTCTGGTCTCCGCGGCTGTATTTCTCCCTCTGCTGCACTGCGCCCATGGGAGTCTCGTCCCTGATCTGTGGCTGTGCTAGGGTATGGAACGCTGAGAGCACTGCCCTGGGCTTAAGAAAGGAAGTCAGCCCAAAGGGCATATGCACAGTGGGCCTTCCCTTGGAAGGCTGGGGCCCTGCAGCTTTATAGTGGCTTTGTCTCCCGAGAGCTTCCCGAGAGGCTAGGAGACTAGGAAGCACATCACGTGGGTCCCTGATAAAACTTCAAGGGTCTGGATTAAACCCTGGTCATCTGCCCACTCTGACCTTCCCCCAGAGCCCCTCCATTAACATGTGATGTGGTTGGAGCTGGTATTTGGGATCAGATAACAAACCACTTGCTACCTAGAATGGACCCCTAGCAAGGTCTGGCCTCTATTTTGGGATTCAAATTTTTATTCCCCTTGAACTCGTGTCCAGAGGCGCTTTTAAAAGCCTGGCCCTTCAGAAGCTCCAGCTGCTGGGGGTTCTACATCCTGTCCTCAAGGATGGCGGCTAGCATGGCACTAGCCATGGTTGGGAGCAGGGAGCAGTTTATTTCCCAGGCACTTTCAGCCTGCTGCTTGCTCAGGCTAAACTAGGCTCTGGCAACTGGAGCTAGCCCCAGAGAGGGCCTCAGGTGGCAGCAGTTGGAAGCTGAGGGCAAGAGGATGGGGGCAGAGCACCGACTCCCCTGATACATGGGCTCAGGCTCTGAAGCCCTTACTACCTTGTTTCACTTGTTCAAATTTCTTCCCTGCCATGGGCCTCAACTTTCTAATCTGTAAAATGAGAATAATAGTAGTAATAATAACAACATTTAGCCCATTTGGTTGTTACTCTGCATAGTGCTGGGGACATGACTGTTGTTCAATAGATGGCAGCTGTTGTTATTATTATCTTGGTCATCCTTCATGGTTTTGCTTAGTTTCTGCCACCTCCCAGAAGCTTCCAATACTTCTCATCTTACAATGTTTTCTGTCTGTGAATTTTTGCAAAGTTTATTGTTTTAACCTCTCCTGTAACTCTTACCAAGAATGGCCTTGGGTTGCTCAGTTTGGGGCAAGCCTATGTATGTCTCCTGTGCCTGATTGATGGAAAAGCCCATTGTGGGGTGGACCTTAATCTGATGCTTATTTGTATTCATTCATTCATTCATTCAATCAATCAATCAACATTTGAATGTTTACTGTGTGCCAGGCACTGGGAACACAGCAGGACAGATAAAAATCCCTGCCCTTTTGGAGCTCACATTCTGATAGGGGGAGGGAAATAATAAACAAAACTGGTGAAATACGTAGTGTGCTAGATGGGGGATAAATGCTGTAGAGAAAACTAAGCGAGGTGAGGGAGACAGGGAATGGCAGTGGTGATGGCAGTTGCTGTGCTATTTTATAGAGTGTGGCCAGGGACAGCTCCCCTGTATAGTGACTTTTAAGTAAGATCTGAAGGAGGAGAGGGAGTGAGGCCTGTGGATATTTGGAGCAAAAATGGTTGAGAGAGAGGGAACAGCAAGTGCTAAGGCCCTGAGGTAGGACTATGCCTAGCCTTTTCAGAGAAGAGCAAGAGGCTGGTGTGGCCCAGTGGCATGAGCAAGAGGGAGAGCAGTGGGCAGTGAGGTCAGACAGCTGAAGAGCCCAAGTTGTGCCTGTATCCCTCCCAGCACCAAGCCAGGGGCTCTGCTCGGCAATGAGGCATCCTCTTGACTTGCTGAAGCCAGAAACTGGTCAAAGCACGGCTGGAGAGGTCGCTCTGGGGACCGTTTGGGGTTTGACCCTGACCCCCCAAGAGGGATTCTGCGGAGAAATACAACCTCCATCAGCAACGTCTTGGATAGCAACTCAGAACCCCGAAGGTAGTGCACGTCTTAGGGAGTTTCACTAACTGAACATTAGTTTTGTACCTACTGTGTGCAAGGCACCATGCTGAAAGCAGTCCCTCCAGCTGGGAGCTAGAGGCTGGGGAGCTCCTGCAAAGGCAGCAGCCTCCACATCCTTTCATCTTTAAACTCCCTCCCTCATGCTAGCTGACGGTCTGGATCACAGCAGGTCCTTGAGCAGTGAAATAAATCTGTAGATGAAGGCTTTATCCTATTAAACCCCCTTCCTCCTACCCCACTCCTATTTTTTAAAGAACCACAGCTTTTAACTTACAATTGTGACAATCGGTCATTTGAAATGTAGAATGTGTATTCCTATCGATATAATACTGTAAATGGTGGTAAGATTCTCAGACCATTCCACCAAAACCTTACTCATCCATGGAGTAGATGGAATTATAGCACCAAGAACCAGATGTCTCTAGTTCACCTATATCATAGGCTAGCCTGGGAACTTAAATTCCATGTGTAGTAGCCAGGGGAACTGTCCTCCAGTGTCCATAGTGAGAAGGAAACTTCCAGGCTAACTGATGATGGTAATGATGATGATGATAGTAATAATATTAGGAGCACGAATTATGTGCCAGCCATTCTTCTAAGCACTTTACTCTTTATAACAACCTGATGAGAAGAGCACTCTTATGGTCCTTACTTTATTGATGAGAGAACAGAGACACAGAGAGGTTAATTTACCAATGGTCATAAGCGAGGAGGAGGCAGGGCTGGGGTTCAGAGCCAGGCAATGGGGCTCCGAAGTCCTTCGGGAAACCTCTTATGTCCTGGCCTTCCGGGGAGTCCCGCCAGCGAGGCTGCCACAGCCTAGCCTGGCCATCCACAGACCTTAGTTAACAAGTGTCAGAGTTGGGAACCGAAGCCACTGGTGGCAGGCAGGAGCGGCCCCTCTTTGTTCCTGAGACAGGAAAAGCCATTTGTTCCTGGAGCCTGACACTGCAGGGGGTGGGTTTGCTGGGCATGGTCGTCTTCCTGGGCCATTTACAAGTCCAGCACTTGGGGCTGGGGTGGGGAGCACTGTATCTGTTGGTGGAGAGGCCAGATTAGAGCGTCTGGCAAGATGTTTCTGACACCTAGGCCATTCAGCTCAGCCAAGCTCAGCAGGTGACCAGGGATGTTGCTTTAGCTGGGAGGGGGCACCCTCCCCATTCTGCCCTGTTCAGTTTATTGTTAGAATGAGCTGGGCCTTAAGCAGTCCTTCCTCTCTCCCTGGGCCCCAAAATAAACAGCAGCTGTTGGCTGCATCGTCTCTGTCAGCTGCCAGTCTGTCAACAGCCCCTAGCTCTCGTTTGCTCCCCTCTTTGGGTTTAATGCCATGGGGCATTGGGGACCCTACAGAGCCTGCCTTGCTGGCCAGCTGGTGTGCCCTGGCATGCCCTCTCCCAGGCAGTGCTGGCCTGTTGGCCGCACACTGGCATTGTCCCCTCGTGCCCTGCAGGGAGGCAGGTCCTCATGGTGGTCACAAACTCAGGCTCCAGAGTCTGACATCGGTTCTGCTCCTGGCTCTGCCATTTAGCTGGTGACCTTGGGCAGGTAGCCTCACTCTGAGCCTGTTTCCTTCTCTGTAAAATCCGGTCATGGGTTCTAGATCCTGGTATCCTGTGAGGATTGAGACCAGTGCTATCAAGGCAGTGCTGTCTGGCTTCTGCCGTTGAAGCCAGACTGGCTGATCTGAGTCCTCGCTTTGGCACTCAGGAGCTTTGTGCCCTCGGGGCAGGTGCTGGAGTTCTCCTCACCTAGGTTTTCTCATCTGTACAACGTGGATAATAAAAGCATCTTCCAGGCTGGTGGTGAGGATTAAATGAGCTGTGCCAAGCACAGAGTAGGAGCTCAATGAATGGAATAACATGTGCTCCCTTTGACAGATAAGGCAGCATCCCCTAAAAGAGTTGTCCACAGGCGCACATCCGAGCGCTAACAGGATTACTCCTCCCCTAACCGTTGTATCTGCGTGGCTGTGCAGATTTGTTGGCTTTGTTTCTACCCTGCGTTCAGAACTTCCACTTGAGGGGCTGGGGGTTGGGGGGCGGTGCGGTAGAACTGATTACAAAAGCAGGATGGAGGCATGAGAAAGGAGAGCTGGGATTTCTGTTCTACTTGGCAGTGGTTCTGCTGATGTAACATAAGAAATGGGAAGAAGACTGGGTCCGAGACCATGGACTGCCTTCAGCTGCTGGGCAGATGCCCCGTGGTGTTGACCAGTTTTCTCTGCTGACGTGTGAGCCCCAAGATGTTCTTTCATGTGATCTCCACAACCTCCCCGTGGGCCAGCCTGCCTTGGCTCCGTACTCTGGGAAACTCTTGTGTTCTTTGGCTGTTCCTTGCAATTACCGTCCCTTGTGGAAAGCTTGTACTGGGAACCCCCATTAGAGCATCCGGACCCAAAAGTCATCATTCTCAAAAAGAAACAAAAGGCACTTGACCCCAATTGTGTTGCGCTTCAGTGCTACGTGCCGCTGTGGGCACACCAACCCCCCAGTAAAGAGACCCTCACTCAGCAGGGAGCATTTGCACTGTCTCCCCAGGAGCCTGGTCCTTAAAGAGGTGGCTGGGCCGGCTGTCTTGTCTCCTCCATGCTGCTCTTGCCAGTTCTCGTCCCAGGAGAGAGGTCAATGGCAATTCCATTCCCAACATTCAGGGATGACCCTTTCTGATAGACTGGTGAGGAGAATGAGTCTGCACTTTCGAGAGGAATGTGGCAAAGTAGTTTAGAGCAGGGGCTCTGGAACCAGATTGCCTAAATCCAAGTTTCTCCTCTCCCATTTATTTCTGTGTGACCTTGGGCAAGTCACTTAACCTCTCTGTGCTTCAGTTTCCTGTTCTGTAAAATGGGGATAATAATAGTACCTTCCTCATAGGATTGTTGGGAGGATTAAATGAGATAATGATGATAAAAGCACTTATAACAGTGCAGAGTTAGTGCTACCTAAGGGTTACTGTTGTTATCTGAGCTGGCAGGGCAGGTGCAGTCTACTTCCTATCAGCCCAGGCCTGACGGATATATATATAGAAGCCTTGAGAAGATGCCTGGGGTTTGTGACAGAGGCATCTGGGATGGAGCTTATGGCATTCTAGAGGAAGGGGGTGTAAAGATTCAGACAAGTGTTCCAAAGCTGACTCCACCATTTCCTAGCTGAGTGCCGCCAGCGAGTTGCTCACCCCTCTCAGCTCAGTTTCCTCAGCTGACTGTGCCCACGCCTTCCTCGTAGGGTCATTGTAAGAACCCAAGACAGGGTAAAGCATCTAGTAGGCACTCTCCTTTCCTTTAAATGGTGGCCATTTAAACAGCCTTGTGGTTTTGCAAGGGGACCAAGGGGATGGTCAGTGGGCTCCAGCCTGACCTTTCTGGCTGGGAGCCTTGAATTGCACTCTTTCCACACCTCTCCCCTCATGAGCAGCCTCTGGGTGTTTATTGCAGCAGGGCTGCGCATGCAGAAGGTGACGGTGCCTCCTGCCGGTACCATCAGTATCCCAGGTTGTCAAGCTCCTCACAAACAGTCTTGCTGCCTCTGAGGGACCTGCTAGGAAGGGCTGTAGGTCTCCTGTTTCACAGATAGGAAAGGCTCAGAGAGGCACATGACTCCTGTGATTGTGGAGGACACTGTTGATGCCCCGCCCCATATGCCCTGGGCTCACCTGAGTTCACCTGCAGCGGTTTCCAGCGTGCTGGCAGCTCCCCTCCTTGAGCTTTCCCCACTGTCGCCTCTCCCCACCTCACTTCTCTGGGCGAGGGCTCCCTCCAGCAAGGGCACCATGGGAACTTGCTCTACCCAAGCAGGTGCAGCTGAGGAAGGCCAGGGGAGGGGGCGGAGGCGAGTTGTCATTCTGTCATCATATCATCCCAGGGAGTTGATATCTCAGCTGCCTGCTCTCCACTGGGACAATTCGGAGGCGATTTCCAGCCAGAACCTCAGAGGATCCCCAGCAGGACTGAGCCCCAATGCCCACAGCAGTAAATTGGCCATTAAGTACCCTTGATCGGCCTTTATCCTTTCCTGGTCTCGCTCTCCATACTTACTCACTTGGGATTCCGGGAATCATCTGCCTAATAAACAGCCTGTACCCAAGGCCTTGTCTCAGGGTCTGCTTTGGAATGAACCCAAACTATGATAGCAAACTCCTCCTTCTAGCAACTGGTGGAGCGAAGACTGAGAACCTCTGTCCGTGACTCAGTTCCCCAGGCCGTGCTGTCTTTCTGGAGGTTCCTGGGGTTCTTGTTATAGAGGAGTCAGGATCCTTGTTTGATACAGGTTTTTTTAAGCTAATAAGAGGCAGTGAGTCATTGTGGACAGGGCTGAAGAATACTTGATCAACACAGCAGCTTCTGGGGGCCTCATCAGAGAAGGAGCCCAGTCAATGCAAACATGACCGAGAGAAGCTGGGCCTTGGACACGTGGGAATCTGACCTTGAATAAACTTGCCTCAGGAAAGAAATAAACAAACAAGGGACTTTTGGATAAATAGAAATCTAGTATCTTTATCCATCATAGGTCAGGCTGGGAGGAGCAGTGCAAGTGTCTGAGGAAATGAGGTCGGGGGCTGCTGGCCTCTGTGCCCAGGTACAAGGTGACATAATGTGAGCAAGACACTCTGTCATTTGTATCTGCTGTAATCTGGCTAGTTGGCGGGGAGTTAGGCATTACGAACATTAAAGCTTCTTGTGATAGTGTTTGAAATTGTGGTGAGACTGGGTGTCCTTATAGAGGGTGAAAGCATCTTTAAGAAAACAGAAAAAAGGAGGAGAGAGTGTGTGTGTGTGTGTGTTTGAGTGTGGAATGCATGTGTATTTGGAGGTGTGTAATGTCTGTGTGTGTGTTTGGGTGTGGTGTGTTATGGGGGTGTATTTGGGGATATCGTGTGTGTGTTGCAGGGTGTTTGGGATTATGTCTGGGTGGTATATTAGTATATGTCTGTTTGGGAGTGTGTGTGCATTTTGTGTGTGGTATGTTTGTGTGTGTGTGTGTGTGTGTGTGTGTAGTACAAGCTGTTGGGTCATTGTCCATCAGGCATATTCCTGGGGCCATCTTTTATCCTTGAGAACTCCTTGCGATCAGGCTAGAGGGTCCCAAAATACTTAGATTTTAGTATAAAATGGAATCATAGACCCTCACATATACTTACCCTAACTACCTTTTCTCCTTTTCTCCAGTGCCTCTTCTGAGTCAGGCAGGTTTACACAGACCTCATTTCACTCTCACAAAAGAAAGATGGTATTACTCCCATTGTTATAGGCAAGGAAACTGGGAATTGGGAAGGTTAAGTCACTCACTCAAGGTGACACAGCTAGTAAGTAGCAGAACTGGGATCTGACCGACCTCTGAACTTCCACCCCCCTGCCCCCTCCACCCATGTGGGGTGAGCTGGTGGGTGGGATTCTGCCGTGACTTTGCACGTGCAGAAAGGGCCCTCTTCTCCATCCAGGGCACTTGCTCTAGAAACATGACTTCTAGCTTCAGAGGAGGCCCCGGAAGAAGACTTGCGGGAGCAGGAAGGCTGTGAGGCAGGGCTGTGTGAACTAGGCTGGTGTAGACGTGCCAGAGGACCTGATCCCAGGAAAGAGTTGTGACCCAGAGCAGGGGGGAGATGGAGGAGAGACTCTAGAAGCAACGGGGGAATTGAGAAGGGAAGCTAGAAGAGGCCTTGAGTTCCTCCCCAGGGCCTCAAGGAGAGGGTATGTACACATTTTTGCTGGGTAAGGAATTTTATGCCTGGTTTTATCCTCCAAGAGCAAACGTCCATCTCCGGTTTTACTGTGAGCCGGTTACGTGTCCAGGTGTGCGGGGCTGGGGCAATGCGGACCTGTCCGTGTTATCTGTTATGTGACCTAACCCCTAATAAGGGGACGCACAGAGAAACAGGCCTTCCCTACCTGGATTCCTGGAAGGAAGAGAGGGTGGCCATTTCGTCAGTGTGTGTTCTTGGCAGACAGAGGCAGTGGGGCCCCTGGGCTTGCCTGGCTGCTCCCGCCCACAGGAGCTCACATCAGACAGTAGGGAATCCCATGGAAGCTTCGGTCCCAGATGTGAGTCTGGGTGGGGCATTTGGGACTTATTCATGGGGTTCAGATACCCTTGGGTTCCCAGAGCTGCTGGGAGAGGGCCCCCTGGTACCCAGCCAGCTCAGTGACTCCAAACAACTCCTCAGGAGCAGACAGTTCCTGCCACTGTCCCTGAGAACCTTAAAGGACCACCTCTGCCCCACCCACATCCCCCGAACATCAGCCAGGATGAACCCAGGGAAGCAGGTGCATTCACGCAAGGCAGCCTGAGCAGCCCAAATTTTCAGAAGCTATCCTCTAATAAGTTCCCAGCCCCAATGCTATCAATATTAGGCGTTAACCTAATACAGTGTTAACCCTGTGGACTTGTTTGGCTCTCTGCTGACGTGGATTAGGATGGGTTAGAGTGCAGCGGTTACAGGCGAGGCCGAGTCCCTCACAAGCCACGTGACTTTGGGCAAATTATTTAATCTCCCCGAGCCTCAGTTTCCTTATCTGTAAAATAGGGATAATAAAAGTACCTCAAACTCATAGAGCTGGTGGCTGGCATCGAAGCATTATGAATGATAAAAATATAGGAACCAGCGGGAGCTGGGCATCCTCGTGTAGCTCCCCGCGTTAAGGTAGTAGAGAGCCCACATTGATGCTCTTAGCCCCCCTCCCTTTTTGGGAACAGCTTTATTGAGATATAATTCTCATACCATACAACCAACCCGTTTAAAGTATACCTTTTAGTATATTCATAGAATTGTGCAACCACTACCACAGTCAATTTTAGAACATTTTTATTACCCCAAGAAGCAAGTATGCTTTAGCCATCACTTCCAACCTCCCTACCCACACCCCCACTGGTCCCAAGCCCTTAGAAACCACTAATTTTCTTTCTATCCTTATGGATTTGCCTATTCTGAACATTTTATACAAATGGAACTATCAACTACGTGGTCTTTTGTGACTGGCTTTCTTTCACTAATATAACGTTTTCAAAGTTCATCCACCATCAGCCCTTTTGATGGCTTATAGCGTGAGCTTGATTCATTCCCTGTGCTGGCCCAGGAGCCCTGGGCACAAACCCTCACCGTGACTTTGGCAGGGCTGGCCTGTGGTCCTGAGTGCAGGTTCCACTGGAGCATTTCCTCTCTCTGCCCTTTGGAGCATGTGGATTTTTCTCTCCTACTCTACTGTTTTGAAACTGGTCGAGGCTGGATCTTGTAGGAAATGTTGAATGCGCCTGCAGTTTATTCCCATTACTTCCTCTGGCCTGGTCAGCAACTTGGGGGCAGGGTGGAAACTGTGCAAAGTCTTTACTCATCTGTTCCCCAGGGACTCTCTTTCCGGGAGGGGATGGGGAGAGAGACAACAAAGCGTCTTTATTTGTTTTTAGTGTTGACTAACTTCCCAGCCCCCTTACCAAGTTCTGGTGAAAGTTGCTGGGCTCCTGGTCAGGCTCTCTTCCCTCGAGACACAGGGTCATGGGACTTCTCTCTTGGGGGCAGCTGATGGGGAAGTCGCCAAGTGTTTTGGAGTTCTCTGTGTATGGAGTCAGACTGCATTTGTTTCTCCTCTAACTAGAGCTGGTCCAGTGCAAAACTGGGAATCCGTTAGGAGGCAAGTAACAAAATCCCATCTAAAACTATCTTAAACCATACGGAAATTTATCATCTTACTTTGAAGTAAGATGTAGATAGAAAGTAGAAGTAGATAGAAAAAAATTATAATTAAAAAAACTATCCTATTAATGAACATTTAGATTGTTTTCAACTTTTTTATTTTTGCCATTATGAACAGTGCTGCCCTATATATATCTATATATATCTATCTATATATATATATGGGCTACTATTTTTGTAGGATAAATTATCAAAGCGACACTGATAGGTAAGAGTGTCTGGGGTTTATGTTAGGTAGGTCAGTCCACATTTAATCCATTTTCCTATTCCGTCTGTGTCTAAATCCATACAATGAGAACTGATACTTCCAATGAAGACCCTTGTGGATCCCTGATGTTTGTGGAATCAATTTAGGAACACTGTATTATCTTGCATCCCCCTCCTTCCCAATCTATGGCTGGGCATCAGGCTAAAGTAATGTTTAAAAGCAAAAGACACAACGTAAAGGACTTTTTGGTCAACAAGAGTATTTCATATATTCTATACCCTTGAGTATACTACTTAGCAGTTTTGTTCAAGAGATTATGTGATTCCCTGTTGGAACACACAGGGTGAAATGTCTTAACAATGCCAAGTGTTGGTTAGACTATGAGGAAGTGGGGAACCTCATATGCTGCTGATGGAAGCACAGTCCTACCATGTGCCTGAGAAGGAAGAGAACTGGAATATTCTGTGAACTATGGCTACCACTTGGAATAATACAAATGCCCAGGAGAAGAAGATGGATAAATAAATACAGTATATTCATATGATGGAATTCTGTGTAGTTAATGTGAATAAGATTTATAAGTTTCAACCTGGAATGATCCCCAAAACAACACTGAGTGAAAAAGGCAAGCAATAGAATATTATCTATAATACCATTTATGTAATTATTATTTATCTAAATTTCATACTGTTTCTATAAATTAAAAATTATTCACAAAAAGTGTATTATATATATTTACATATGTTTGTGGGAAAAGTATAAAAACACAGACCAGAAGGATACACACAAAAAAATTCATGACACTGGCTGCTTCTGGATGGGGAGAGAGAAATGGGCCTGGGAGGAGAATAAGGGATTTAAACTTTATCCATAATGTTTCTGTTTCTCTTATTTAAAAAATGATAGAATTTTAGTATTTATTTATTTTGAATGGTGTGTGGAAGGATTTGTTATATGTTACATGTAGTCTTCATTTGCTCATTCATACATTCAGCAAAGATTTGTTAAATGCCTACTACATGCCAGGCATTGTTCTAGGTTTGAGACTATATTAGTACACAAAAACAGACAAAAATCCTTGTCCTGGGGAGTTTATATTCCGGTGAAATGTATTGATAAAAAAAACAGGACTTCCCTGGTGGTCCAGTGGTTAAGACTTCACCTTCCAATGAAGGGGATGCGAGTTTGATCCCTGGTTGGGGAGCTGAGATCCCACATGCCTCTCTGCCAGAAAACCAAAACATAAAACAGAAGCAATATTGTAACAAATTCAATAAAGACTTTAAAAATGGTCCACATTAAAAAAAAATCTTAAAACAAAATTTCAAAGTAAAAAATGATGATACAATTCCCAAATTAAAAAGTAAGTTAGTAAAAATTTTAAAAATTTTAATGTTTAAATGTTTGCATTCCTTCTTTATATGTTTATTTAATGATTTTGCAAATTTAGAGTAAAGCAATCATTCATATCAATAAAAATTCTTTTTATATTTATTGAGATATATAAAAAGGAGGCTCAGGATGAGGTGCCTTGGTTCATTGGTACAGAAGTTGGGTCTAAATCTGAATTTAAAAAGGCAAGAAAGACAGGGGCATCTTAACATAGGTTTGATTCCAGCACAGAATTTGACTGAGTGACTCTTGAAAGAGCAAAAGTAACAATTAGATGCAAATTAGCCCAGAGCCCACCACACTGGGTGAGCCCCACCTGGGAGTAGAGCTTATCTGTTCAGTGCCTTGGGTGGGGTTTATCATGTATTAGGAAGAGCAGAGCATCGATCATGAAATGAATGCTTTACGGAGATACAATAGCAGATGTGCACATGAGTGCCTGTGCATGTGTGTGTACCCATGAGCACATGTATATGTCTAATGGACTGTTTAGTCTGTGCCCCGCACTGTTGAGGGCTTTCTGAGTGTTATCTCATTTAATCCTCACAACCCTGTGAGGTAGGTGCGTTAACTCATCCCCATCTTACCAAAGAGGAAAGAGACTTAGCCAGGGTGGCAGAGCCAGTGATTGGTGCACTGGGAATCAGAGTCAGTCACCCTGGCCTCTGTAGCTTGTGCTCTTAATTTTAGGTCACTAGAGGGGTAATGAGAGAAAGACAGGTCCTCCCCGGGAGAGGCAGCGGTAGAGCAGCCGACAGATGATGGGGAGCCATGAGTAGACCAGAAGTGGGAACTTGGGGTGTGAAGAGAAACTGGGGTCTGGGGTTGGAACATCACGCTTGGGAGTTCAGACTTCCCTGCAAGCAGGAGAAGCCCCTGGAGGTGTTGCTTGACACGACCCAGTGTGTGTTTAAAGATGTAACCGCGCACATGGTGTGAAGGATTGATTGGACTCCAGAGACCGGAGGAGCTGGAAGACCAGTTGGGAGGGGATGGCAGTGTGGTGTAGCCTCATCCGATGTGCGGGTCAGGCTCTCAAGCCAACAAGGAGGGTCAAAATTACCTTTGAACGTCCGTTAAATTGCCCATCCAATTCAGTGTCGAGGGCACTTTGTACGCAATTTTGTGCAGCGTCAGAACCACTGAACTAGAGTAAAAGAAACAAAAGGCAAATCAATAGCCCTCGTTGGGCGTCCAGACCAGTCACCTGTAACATAAGGGCGGTGGGAGGTGGTTGCAGGCTGCCTGCAAGGCTGACTCCATTCTGCTTTAAGATTAAGCCTCTATAACCTACAGCCTCTTTAGGGGATTTGTAGTCAGGAAGATGGACCCAGAGAGTGAAGGTAGCACCAGAGGGCTGTGATTCCACCGCTGCTGCTGGCTTCGTGGTCTTTCTCTGTCCTGGTTTTCCTTACTTTTCATCATTCCTCTTATCTCCTGGGATAATCCCTTTCCACTTCCTAAACAAAGGTGTTTCCCTAGATTCTGTCCAGTTACTAAGCCTTGTGCTTCCATTTTCTTCTCTCCATACTCTTTGGTTCTGGACCTTCTTTTCCACTTCATCTATGACCTCTGGGCAGATCTGTGTCCACAGGAGGACCTTCTCCTGTCCCCAGCCAGCCAGCACCTACTCACCTGTCCTCCGCCACCCACCTTATCCTACTCCCTGACTGCCCAGTATTTAAATTAATGGCACCACCATTTTTCCAGTCCCCAGAGTCAAAATCTGGGAGTGACATTTGACTTCTCCTCCCCTGACATCCAGATTCTGTGATCTGCTGATAAGTGGTTCCCAGATCTGCCTGGGAAGCTGGTGAAGAATTTCTTCCTTCAGGATCACCCGCTACAAGCCCGGAGGCTGATTCAGTATTCAGGTAGCCAGGCACAAGGGCAGGACCCAAAGTTCATGTCTTTTTCAAAGCTCCACAGGAGGATCTGATGATGAGCCACGTGCTGGAACTACTGCCCTGGGTCTGCTTCTGCCCTGTCTCTTCGATTCATTAGCCTTTCACTTCCATCTTGCACTCCTCTCTCTATCACCCTAATTCTAGGCCACATGGCAGCTTAGATGGGCTTCTGCAGGTCACTGCAGCCAGCCTAGACCAGAGCGGTCACCTTGCGGTCACCCAGCATCTCTCTCTGCACCCTTGCCCCAAAGCCATGTTCATTGCCTGGAACTTGCCCCCTCACCTGCTGAAATCCTTTAAGGCTCATCTCAGATGTGTTTTCTAAAGGGCCTTCCAGGTCCACCTGAGACAGATGGGCTTCCTCCACTCCTAGCTTGTAATAATTACTGGTTTACATATTTCTTTCCTCTGCAGGATTAATTGAACAAGCATATGTGAAGCACTGACCCAGACACTTAGGATGAGGAGGGACAGATAGGGGCCCATCCTTAAGCTCCAGGCTCCTTACCAGATGCTAAACTCCTTAGGACCAGGGCTCTGGTGGACCTCGAGCGTGCACTCCATCAATATTTGTTGATCCTGCTCTGTATCGTGCATTTCCCTCCCAAAAGAGTAGGTCACATGCTGGTTTTTCTACCCTCAGGTGCAGCAAGTTATGTTAATCATATTTTTCAGTTCATTGTACATTATCACATTGCAAAGGCCTCCTCCTGCTTTATTTTTATTTTTCCCCTTCAATCCTAATCTTCACTCCTATCCCTTTTCCCCTTATGCATCCCCTCTAACCTGTTTAACATAAACCAATGTATCCTCAGAAAATAGGTTGTGCTGTTCGTGAGCGTGGTTCGTAATCTACATAAATGGTATTGTGCTATAGGTTTGGTTTGGTGATTTCCCTTTTTACTCAATACTGTGTTTATAAGATCTATTTACGTTGTCGTGTGCAGCCACTTTATTGCTTCTGACTGCTGCATGGTGTTCCATGCTCGCAGCCACCACAGTTTACTTATTTGCTGCCCACTGTTAATGGGCCCTGAGGTTGCCTCCAACACTTTCTCCTGCAAACATGGTTGCAGAAAAACGTCCCTGTAGGCTGCAGCCCTTACAGTCTGCAGCGATTTCCCCAGTACATACACCCAGGGGTGGGATCACTAGGGCACAGGGCTTATACAGACTGAGTTTAAGTAAATACTACCCTATTGCTTTTCAGAAGAGCTGTGCAATTTATAAGCCTACGAGCAGTGAACCACGGTTCTCATCTCCCAACACCGTCACCAACACTTGGTGTTATCCAGAAGAGTAGGTCATTTTCCTCTCTCCTTTCCAGAGAGAGCCTTCTAGGCTGTTGGCATTTCTCCCTATGGACCAATCCAACCAAGATTGGAAGACGTAGTGAGTTTTAATGTCTTCATATCATTCCTTCCTGGCCCGGCTCCCTTGCCTGTAATGAAAGTTCTTTTTGTAATTCCCCACCCAGTTCTCACTAATGGGACCAGAAACCTAAAACCTTTCTCCATTATCTTAAAAACTCAGCCAGCTTTTCAAAGCTAAACCTCCTTTGTTTTTCAAGTTAATCTGAAATAAGCCCTTCTTATCTTGTTTTCCCCCTTTGCTCAGTGCCTCCGAGCCTCACCAGCCATTCTTGTGAATGCCCCAGAAATGTCCTCTGAAAGGTACTGCTTCACCTGTGTGTGCCCATGGTTGGAGGTGGGCTGCAGACCCTCCCCGGATGTTGCTCTCTTCACAGAAGCCAGGTTTGGGATTTAACTCTGTTTAAATGCCTGCAGCCTTGTTTGCAAACGGAAATGAGTTGGGCTTATTTGCTGGGGATAATTATAGGGAAAAGACTCCTACCTAATACTATACAACTTCTTGGCCTGAACGTTTCAATGGATAATTAATCATAACTGTTCTTTGACATCTTATCTTTTTTTTTTTTTTTTTTTGGCCACGCTGCACGGCTTGTGAGATCTTAGTTCCCCGACCTGGGATGGAACCCGGGCCCTCAGCAGTGAGAGTGCTGAGTCTTAACCACTGGACCGCCGGGCAATTCCCTGTTCTGTGACATCTTAGGTTGCTGGGGTGGGCTATTACTGAAGTCTTAAACCTTGCCTGGTTCCAGCAGAGCATAATTGTGGCTTTAGGTCCTATGTTAGATACGCGTTATATGCTTGCCTGATTTCTCCAAGTACACTGTGAGGGTAGTGATTAGGGTCTTCCTTACCCTTCTACCTAGAGCCTGCCCCCCACTGCCCCTCCCCACCTCTGCCTTTTTCCCCACTTTGCACTTAGCAGGTGCTCAGTAAATACTTGTTGGGTGGTTGACACAGGATTACATGTTAATCCATCTTTTTTGTTTTTGAAGAATCTTTTTATTTATTTATTTATTTATTTTTGGCTGCATTGGGTCTTCGTTGCTGTGTGCAGGCTTTCTCTAGTTGCAGCGAGCTGGGGCTGCTCTTCGTTGCGGTGCACGGGCTTCTCACTGTGGTGGCTTCTCTTGTTGCGGAGCACGGGCTCTAGGCCCGTGGGCTTCAGTAGTCATGGCACGCGGGCTCAGTAGCTGTGGCTCACGGGCTTCGTTGCTCCGCGGCTTGTGGGATCTTCCCGGACCAGGGCTCAAACCCGTGTCCCCTGCATTGGCAGGCGAATTCTTAACCACTGCGCCACCGGGAACTCCCTAATCCATCATTTTCAAAGTCTAGAACCAGACCTATTTAAAAAAACAAACAGAATCCTTCCTTTAAAAAGTGGCATTACCTTCTTACCCTCACACATGTTCATTTTAGTCTCATTTATTGCTCTTTGGAGTGGGGGGTCTTGGAGAAGCGACTCTGAGAGCCTCTTAAACTTAAAAGAGACCTAATAAATTACACTCTTTAGAGAAGCTTGGATAGCTGCTTGTGTCCCAGAAGTGGGATGGGAGCACAACATTCTAGATGGTTCCTCTGCTCACACCCCCCCGCCCCTCCCCCCCCGCCTACAGGGCTTACCTCCCAGAGCAGTGTGTGGTACCCTACAGATCGCCATTAAATAAACAGTCCCTTGAAAACACAACATAAAAAAAAGTGCTGTCTATGTATTGCATTAGGAGAGCTAACTATTATGGAAAAGGCCAAATATTTCCACTGTGTTAAGAAAATAAGAACCCGGCAGAGTGGAACGTCCCAGTCAGTGGGCAAAAGATGTGGAGACTTCAAAAGGAAGAACTGTCAAGACAGCATGAACGGCAACGGGCGACTGCCCCGTTGAGAAAAGAAAGCGTGCTAGGGTGTGTGTGTGTGTTTCCATATGCAGCGGCAGAAGTTGCGACAGTGCCTTTCACCTGGGAAATAAATTAACGAATGCACCAGTGTCTGTATCACGGCTCACCCAAGCAGTGGGCCAACTGTGACTCGGCCTGGGGGTGAGGTTAGGAGGAGGGGGGCAGAAGTGCTGAACAGAAACAGTCTTTGTTCTCACAAGACCCAAAAGGCAGATTTGCAGGAAGAGACTCCTCATCGTGGGTCTGAAATGAAGATGGACGCTCGAAGATAGTGCTGATGGCTCTAGCAGAGGCCCTGCCCTGGGGCTCTCAGCCAGGGAGGGCCCCCGACCCTGAAGTGGAATATCTGAGTGATGAGATTCCTGCTAGCTTCTCCAGCCCACCTCCCTTCGCCAGCTTGCGCTTGTGGAGCTGGGGGAACGCCGTAAGGCCAGGCGGCCTGACTTTAATTGGAAAGAGACCAGGAATCATCTTGCTTTTATTAAAAAGTTAGGCTGGGTTATCTCAGGGCCGCCCCCAGGGTGGGCGATCCTTAAAAGCTGACCAAGTTCTGAGCTGCTGGCCTGCCTACTTTAATGAGCTGGGGGAAGCTCATTTGAGGAGTGGCAATAAAGTCGCTCAGCGGACTTGCGACATGAGAATGTTGTTCTTAAACCTGAGAATGTCGTCCCTGAATCATCAGGAAGAACTCCCAGGCGTGGAGAATGGACTCTTGTTCCTTAGGCTGATTTGGGACCTGGCACTCTCACTAGCTTCCTGGCTCCCTCTCCTGAGCACAAGCCTCCCCTCCCCGGCCAGGTGTGGCCACCTAGATGAACCTGTCCGCCTAGATGACCATACATCAGCTCAGCGGGCCCCTCCCTTACTCGAAATGGAGAACCATAACAACATCTTGTTACAAAGACTTCCCTCCCTCCCTCCCTCCCCAAAGATGCCAGTGCCCTGTGCCACCATGCTGGGCCCTGCCCGGCTGATGATCACTATCTCCGGCCCTTGTTGAATTCTATGCCAAGGACTGTGTAAAACTCAGTACACATAGGCCCTCCTAGAAGCCTCACACCAGCCCTCTACAAAGGCAGAACTATTACCATCCACTCTTGTTACCCCCATTTTACAGATGAGGAAACAGAGGCTCCAGCAGGCATAGGACTATTTGCCCATGGTCACGCGGACAGTACGTGGCAAGGCTGAAATTTACACCAAGGCCCATGCTTTTCAACATTGCCCTCTCTCTCTGAGGACTGTGCAGAGGTGGCCAGGACACAGCCTTGCCCTCAAAAAACCTTACGGTTTAGGTGGAAAGAGAACACTTCCTCCTGTGGAAAGATAATTAGCTACCAAAAACTCCAGGGGAGTTCTAGGGAGAGGCTGCAAGGAATTCAAGGTGCATACAGCGTGCCAGGCTTTGTGCTATGGGCCTTGTGTCCATGACCTCTTTAATTTTCACAGCAACCCAGTGAGGTTCACTTTACAAACACAGGACCAAGGCTCAGAGAAGTTTTGTTACTTGCCCAACAACACACAGCTCGGGTAGTGGATCTGGGCTCAAACTCACATGTTAATATTTTATAATAACTATAAACAGAGTATAACCGTAAAAAATTATGAATCACCATTGTACACCTGTAACTTATATAATACTGTACAGCAACTATACTTCAATTAAAAAACCCTCACATGTTGAACTCCAAAGCACATTCTCTTTGCCTGATACCGTGGTAGAGACTCAGTTTTAGTAGGGTTGTCAGGGAGGGAGGGCCTGGGAGGGAAGGGGGAGGTGGGGAGGGAGATGGGAGGGGGTGAGCACTGCAGGCTGCGGAAGCAGAAGAGAAGGAGGGCCCGGGAACAGCAGGAATTCCACCAGCCCCTCCTGAGAGTGAGCCAGCGTCCCAGTCTTCATCACTGCCCCAAAGCCATGGCCCCCGGGTCACAGCTAATGACATGTAGTGACCGCTGAGGGCCAAGTTTCCTTGGTTCCATGGAGGCGACATCCCCTACCCATCCCTCCTCCACCTCGAGCTCCCAGGGTGATTCATTAGTGTGGTCACCACAATGGGTGTGGACCTGTCAGGATAACAGATTACCTGAGGGACATCCTTGTTTGGAAGGAAATGGATTCATCCCTTGATCACGTCCGTGCTCTCTGCTTCTCCTCCCATCCTGCCCAAATGGAAACACACCTTTCCTTGGCTCCCAGCCCCCTCCAGGCAGCATCTTCTAGTTCCCTAAGGCGGGCCATGCAGAGCCCTTACACCGGTTCAGCCATGCTGGCCTAGAGAAAAGCAGGCCTGTGTCTATTTTCTCACCTGAACTTTCATTCAGCAACAGGCATTTATTAGATGCCAGCTGTGTGCCAGGCACCATGTCAGATGCTGCAGATTCCTGGTTGAATCAAAATGATTACAAGTCAGAAGAGGAGGGAGCTTACCGACTGGCTGGGATGACCAACTTTCACCAGTCTTGTGCGTGGATGTGCAGCTACGGACTGAGATCAGGGAAGGAACAGGACACTCTGAAGCAGGAACAGGACGCCTCTCTGTAAATCTGGAAGGAAGGAGAAGGGTGTTCCGAGCGGAGGGTGAAGGCTCAGTGGTGGGAGGGAGGGAGGTGTTTCAGGATCCTCACGACAACCCCGTGAAGGCAGTTCCCTGTTACCGTTGTGATACCCATTTTATAGGTAGTTAGGTGAGGCCCAGGAATGCCATTTTCTCCTAACCTAAGGCTGGACCTGGGTTGCTGCCAGGTTCTAAATTGTGCCTGGGGCACCAGAAGGAATTGGGCTCACTAAGAAGAAAATCCCAGCATTGGGAGACAGTTCCACCCAAATCATGGGCTCCTGTTTCCCAAGGCCGGCCATGTTCCCAGTAGGTCTGAAGCTCTCTGATCACAGGAAGGAGTTGGAGAGCACACTGAGGGCCTGGGATGGGGGGTTCTGGGCTCAGTCCAGAGGAAGGACAGAACCAAGTGGAGCCTTCTTTAGGGAAACCTGAGAGACAGCATCACACAGTGGAAAGAGGAGAAGTTTCAGAGTTCAACACACATGGCCGGGCATCCAGGTTTCCATCTTTGTGACCTTAGGTGAGTCATGTGACCTCTTAGAGCCCTTGCTTGCAAAATGGGAGTGACGATGCCACTGACAGGCCTTCGTGCCTGAAATGCTCAGCCAGGAGTCCGGCACGTGGGGAGCATTGTGCACATGCAGGTCTTTATCAGCTGGAGTTCATGAAATGCTGGATGTGCATGAGAGGTCAGTTTGTGATTTATTTAATTTACAAGAGGACTTCTTGTTTCATGTACAAACTTGCTGACGAATCTTTTGTATAGGGAGTTCCTCTTATGGTTTGAAAAATAAAAGAATTTGTTATATACAACTGTGATTTATCCGGGAGCCCCCCTGTTCTCAGCTTCATGCAGAACTGAGCTAAGCGTTGACCTGAAGGAGGGTCTCTAGGGATGTGCCACAGGGCTCTGTTCTCTGTCTCTGACCAAAAATGTTTGTCGATGACTTCAGTGGGATTTTGAGGTCATCCTGCTCACATTCACAGGTGACACAGGGAGGAAGGAGAAAGAGTGTGTTAGGCAACAAGCCAGCTTCCAAAAATGCCTTGAAGAAGATTGGGATTGCCTAGGCATAAATGTAATGTGTTTTTATTCAAGAGACCAGTGGCCCAAGCGTTGGCAGCAGCAGGTTTGGTTTTCGTGGAAGCGGGAGTGTGAGGTGTCAGAGTTTGGGTCTCTTGGGAGATCAGCAGACGTCAGCAGTATGACTCTCCAACCCTGGGTATGCGTTCACAGAATTCACAGTTCTTAGGCTGTGCTCAGAAAGTCAGGGTTTAGAACGTTTAGAGGAGGGAGGTGGTAAGAATCTGCTTCTGTTCTGCCCTGTCAGTCTGTCTGCACCTGGGAGGACCAGTGCGCGCTGTTTGAGGGCAGAGTACACGGAGGACAGCATGGTGGAGGAACATGCAAGACTGGTCATGGCAGCGACAAGAGGAAGTGGGGAGGTTAGCCCGCAGCAGAGGAGACGCCTGGAGAGGGGTCGTGCGAAATGCCCTGCTTCAGGAGAGGAGTTTGGTCTGTGCTCTGTGGCTTCAAGGGCGGAACTAGTGGGTATGGATAGCAGTTAGCAGGAAGGAGATTCAGCTCAGTATAAGGAAGAACGTTCTGATGGTCAGATGCCCAGAGATTGCACGGACTGCCTTGCGTGCAGCCGCCCCGTCGCCGCTGGACCTATGCAAGCACAGGGCAGGGCTCAGTGACCTTTCAGGTCCCCTTCTGGTCCTCAGAATCTGATTCTCTGATTGGTTGACCCTGGCCCTTTCCAGGTGTGGTCAGAACTCAGGAAACATGGCTCTTGCTCCCTCGGTTCCTCTGTTGAGACTCCCATTTGTGTCCATGAAAGTGATGGTGTCAGGGCCTCAGGGCCTGGGGCTGCAGACAGGGTGGGTGGTCGTCCCCCACACTAGCAGCCTGTTCTCAGCCTCGCTGAATGTTCGCTTGAGACCCAGAACCTCCTCCAGAACCTGAGCACTTCTGGACCCAAGGTCACAGAGCCCATGGTGACCAAGCCGGACGCTAACCCTAGCCTCCGACTCCAGGTCCCCTTCCCCTCGCACTTGACCCAGCCTATGCACTGGCAGCCTCCCCCAGCCATGGAAAAGCCCAGAGAACAGAGAATGTTAGAAGCTGGGCGGGGGACACCAGCAGTCATATCCCAACTCTGCCCTTTTTCTTGTCTTCCCATTTCAAACACAAGGAAACTGAGGCCCACGGGGGGTGAAATGAGTTGGCCAAAGCCACTGACAGAACCAAACTCCACCCCTGCCCTCTTTGCCCTCGGCACCCACTGGATGTCTCCTCTGTCTCTGCAGGGTACCACAGAAGGAAGCGGGTGTCTGGTCCTTGAGGGTCAATGGGAGAGGGCCATAGTAGGCACATTCCACAAGGCTTCAGGCTTTCAAAATAGCCTGGCAGGCCTGTGAGCTTCCTCCTAGGGGCCAGGGAGTGGCCACCAGCTGGCAGGGGACAGCCTGGGGTAGCAGTCCCATGTAGAGGGTGGTGGTGTGGTACTGAGATGCCTTTTCTCATCAGCAAGGAGTAAGGCCTTGGCAAGCTGACTGGCCTGACTTGGCTGTCCCAGCCCAAGCCTGACCCCTGCCAGCTGGCCCTCCTTCCCTCAGCTCAGCTGCTTCTGCAGGCTCCTCCCTGCCTCCCATCCCCAAACTCCATCAACTTTCTAAGAGTCCGTGATGTGTAGTGTAAGGCCTGAGGCTGTCACAAGGTGGGAAAGAACACAGGGGTTGGAATCCAGGCATAGTACATGCTGGCTGTGTGACCTTGGACAAGTCACTTACCCTCTCGGAACCTTAGCATCTTCTTCTGTAAGATGGGGACACTACTTGTGCCCATCCCCAGGGTTGGTGTATGGGTCCCCTGAGCTTGTGTATGTATGGCTGCCTCCAGCATAGAGCCTGCTTGGAACTTGCTAGTGTGGCTCCTGTCCCTTCCTTGGGTGCCATGAAAGTTGCAGTGCTCTGTGACTTGGCTGACCGGGACCAGGCTTTCAGTTCACTGGAAGGGAAGTGGTTAAAGCCAGACCAATAAAGGCAGAGTAAGGAATGACACCTTCTTAGACAAAGCCAGCACTGCCTTAAAGAGTATTTATGCAAAAGGATTGATTCTTCCATAGCTTTCTCTTACTTCCTTCATGGCATAACCTCCCTGTGGGCAAAACTAGAAGACCTTGCTCTTGGGATAGTTGCAAACTATTTAATTCTGAGGATGTCCTGAAACAATTTGACGGATATTGCCCAAAACATCCTTGAACATAAAACTTGACACACTTCTGTGAGTTTATCCCCAGGATAAATTTCTAGCAGGGGAATTGGTGGGTCAAAGAATTTGCATTTCTCATTTTGATATATACTGGCAAGTGGCCCTCCTAAAATAATTCACATCCCTCCTACAGTGTGTGAGACATGTCTGTTTCCTCATACCTTCATCAGCACTGGGACCTACCAAACTTGAATGTTTTGCCAGTCAGCTAAAGAAAAAGAGCTCTGATTTCTTTCTTAATTATGCATGAGTTTGAGTGTCTTCCCATGGATGGATTGGTCACTTGTATTTCTTTTTTGGTAAATGCCTTTTTACATTCTTGGCCCATTAAACATTTTTCTGTTGGGTGGTTCAACTCATTAGTTTGGATTTAGA
Organism: Eschrichtius robustus; assembly: GCF_028021215.1. Taxonomy (NCBI): domain Eukaryota; kingdom Metazoa; phylum Chordata; class Mammalia; order Artiodactyla; family Eschrichtiidae; genus Eschrichtius; species Eschrichtius robustus. The sequence goes on along the minus strand of NC_090830.1, from coordinate 114,028,970 downwards.
GGGTTGTTCTCCAGGCAGGTGGGTGGGGAGTCTCCAAGGGGGCTTGGTGGTGTTTAGATCACTTTCCTCTGGGGCTGTGAGTTGGAAGTGAGCTTCTTTGCTGCCTACACCCAAGGGGCTGCTCTGGGCTTGCTCTGAGCTTCCTGGGGTTCTCACTGTTAACAGGCATGAAAGTGCTGTTCCCCTCTTCATCCCAATGCCAGGCAGTACATCAGGGCAGAACTTGTGATTGGGCAGCTGTGGGGGGGCGGGGCTTGATGTTGGACACACAGCTTCTGGGATTAGGGGAGTAGAGGGCAAGGCGGGATGCCAAGGAAGAACCTACGTGTGTGTGCGCAGCTGTGAGAGAGTGTGTGTGTGTGTGTGTGTGTGTGTGTGTGCCTGCGTGCAGCTGTGAGAGAGCCCCAGGATTTCTGTGGGGGCTTGGGCTGCTAGGGGTTATATCTGTGTAGGAAGCATCCTATTAGAGAGTGTATTCCAAATAACAAATTTACTAAAGTTGCTTTTGCGCACAGTATGTAAAACACCCAGAAAAGGTCAGTTTTCTATTTCCCAGGATAAGTAGCTATCAAAATAAATAAGAAAGATGAAGTCAGTAATAATATAACAATTATTGGAAGTCCAATAATTTTGGACTTCCCTGGTGGCGCAGTGGTTAAGAATCCGCCTGTCAATGCAGGGCACACGGGTTCGAGCCCTGGTCCGGGAAGATCCCACGTGCTGTGGAGCAACTAAGCCCGTGCGCCACAACTACTGAGACTGTGTGCTAGAGCCCGCGAGCCACAACTACTGAGCCTGAGTGCCACCACTACTGAAGCCCGCGTGCCCTAGAGCCCGTGCTCCGCAACAAGAGAAGCCACCACAGTGAGAAGCCCGCGCACCGCAACAAAGAGTAGCCCCCGCTCGCCACAACTAGAGAAAGCCTGCGCACAGCAACGAAGACCCAATGCAGCCAAAAATAAATAAATAAATTTATTTATTTAAAAATAATAATAATAATATAACAATAACAGATTTACCACTTGTATTTGGAGCTGGCCACTGGCAGTTGTGCAGGTGGGACTGAGCCTTCTCTGGCACTGCCACTGGAGGAAGCCAGGAAATAAAAGAGCAACCATACGCTGGGTGTTTGCTGAGGGCCAGGCACGTGCTAAGCACTTTGCATACATTTTAGTCATCATTCAAACTGTCCAAGGCCTGTCCTCTTATTACCCTCAGTTTACAGGCAAGAAAATGGAGGCTCAGAGAAATGAGATAATTTGTCCACCAAATTTTCTTACACCACACAAGAGGCAAAGCTAGGATTTAGTACTGGAAGCTGTTAGACACCACCCATTGGACTTGCCTGTCTTTTCTTGCCAGCCTGACCCCCCCCCCCTTGGTTAAAGCTGGAGGGAGATTCCACGTAGAGGCTGGAAGAGGACAAGCCCGCAGTGTTCTGGCCGAGCGTCCCAGCACCCCCGGCCCCCCTCTGCAGCCCAGCTGGCATCTCAGAAGACAGGGCTGGGAGGGGTGGGCCCTTATTTGGGGCTTTGGTGTGCAGCCTGGGAGGGCTGGAATCTATAGCTTACGCCTTTCCCTGCATGGGCCTGGGTGTGAGCTAGGGTGTGGGGGGGTGCCTGCTCTCCGGGGGTGGGCTCTGGCCAAGTGAAACAGGCTGAGGTCACAGGGAGGGGGCAGCCCTCCCGGAGGGAATGCCTGGATGACGTGACTTTGGGGGCGCTGGGGGAGGAGGCCGGCTGTGTGTTTCTCGTCTCACCTCCATGCCTCGGCCAGATGGGAATCGGTGCGGGAAGCCGAGCCAGATGCAGCCTCTGGCAGTCTCCCCTGGCCGCGTGCGCGGCTCTTCTCCAGCCGGCTTGGCAGGCCTCTCCACCTCCTCCCCGAGGGGCCCAGCCAGCAAATGACGTCCTGCAGTCGGCTGTGGCAGAGCAGGGGTCTCCTCTGGCCACGCAGCTTGCAGAGGCAGGGAGAAGCGGGTCAGGGGCCCAAAAGACGTGACCTGGTACCCCCTTCCCTCATCCCAAATGGCTCTGTCTTCTGAGCCAAGTTTTGGGGAGGGAGGGGAGGTTTATAAGGTTTGCTGTCAGATCTGGAGCCTGGGAGCTAAGAGAACATAAAACAAAGCCTCTGACTTCGACTGCTTGGTCCCTCTCCTTTTGCAAAGCTGCTTATGCTTTCTCTGCATTGACAGTCTCTAGGTGTCAGTCATACTTTGCACTGTCCACCAGTGAGCAGCAAAGCACCCCGTGCCCTGCCAGGGCCTGGGTCTACCCGCTCCCAACTCTGAGCTCTGTCCCAGTCATTCCATGTCATCCTGACTGTGGGCCATCTGGGATCCTAGAAGCTTTGGGGAGGGATTTCTCAGTCTCCAAGTGTCCCTTCCCAGACCCCATTTCCCTGCCCTGGTTCTCATCACCAGCCTGCTGGTGCCTGCCCCTGGCTCAGGGACCCCTCTGTTCTCCTGGGCTCCTCCATCCTCATCTCTTCCTCCCTCGCTCCTTAGATCTCCCCACACCTGTCCTTCCGTCCTTCTCCAATCCCCAAACCATTCCAAGTTTCTCACCCAAAAAACACTTCAGCTTGCCCTCTGTTTCTCTGCCTTCCTCCCTTACAGTGCTCTCCCGCCCCCATCTTTCCCTCCAGCCTCAGAGCCGGGGACTCTTCACTCATCTCCTGCCATCACTGCCTTGGACTTCAGGCTGCAGCCACCCCCGCTGCTCCTGGTTCTCTACCCAGCTCAGGCCATGGTACACCACCCCTCCCAGCTTTTGTCTGTGCCTTTTCTTCTGCTTAAGATTCCCTTCCGCCACCACCGCCCTTGCCCTCACCTCTTTGCTCAGCTTACCTTCTTCATCTTTCACCCTTCACCCCACCTTCAGGATCACCTCCTCCAGGAAGCTGTCTTGGCTTGTTGCTTCTCCTCTGCGTTCCCCCAGGGTCATGTACATTTCTCAGTCTAGCCTCCATAGCAAATTAGCCATTAGTGCCGCTCTTTCTCACAGTCCGGGAGCTTTCTGGGGTCAGGACGATATTTTATTTGACTTTGGGTTGCCAGTGTCTAGTGAGGAGCTTAGCACACAGTAAGCACTTGATACTTCCTTACAGGACTGAACAGAATTTTATCAGACAGAAATGACGTCTTTATTGAGGATCTACCACATGCCCAATATCCTCAGGTATTATAGGGAAAACAAGAGAAGTCAGGATAAAACACTTGCTTTCAAGGAGTTTGTGACCCAGTTGAGGGCAGATCTGGGAACAGGTTCGGGGAATGGCCACATATGAAATTGGCAATCTGGGTCTCTGGTGCTGAAGTGGACGCTGTATCTACGGGGTGCCCTTAAGAGTTTTGGAAAAGGGGGAGAAGACTGTGGGCAGAGAGGCTATGAGGCCTGGAGGGGGGCGAGGGCTGGGTGGGATCAGATGAAAGGAGGCTGGGCCAAACTCCCGGGTCAGGACCATGAGCAAACGGAGAAACATGTTTCTAGAGAAGGTGAGCAGATTCACCTAGTTCTGCGATTACTCTCTGTGGGCGCTTCCAACGTCGGAGTTTAAGTGCAGTTTTAAGCGCAGTTTCCTTATTCTGGAAGCCAAACGGGAGCTGATGGCGTTCCCAGTTTTGCTGCTTGACTGGGAAAGTTTTACTGCACGCCAGGCTCTGCTGGGGCCAGCGAACTCTCCAGGCAAAGAGAGGAGGATGTTTCCGGCTTTGGGTCTTTCTAGTCGTCATTGGAAGAGAACTCGGTCTCTTCTTGCTGAGCCTGGGAAACCAGGTGCATTTTAAGCTAGGCTTTCTCCTTAATCAGCCAGGTACACCTACTATGTGCCAGTGTTGGTGATCTGCACCATGGGGGTCACAGAGGCCCAGGATTCGTTTCCTCCAAGACTAATGGATGTGACATGACCCCTACCTACACAAGCCTGCTGTGTACCAGATGAAGGGGCAGAGGGGGCACCAGGGCTGAGGCAGTCCAGGGAGGCTTCTAGGAGATGGTGGGTCTTGATTGAACCTTGGAGAAATTAGACAGGCTGGAAGCTTAGAGAGATGGAGCCTTTTCTGGCAAGATCTTCTTAACTGAGAGTGACATCTTTTCCCTTCTAATATTTTAAAAACTGCTTTATTGAGATATAATTCGCATACTATACAATTTACCCATTTAAAGCATACAATTCAGTGGTTTTTAGTATATTCCCAGATAATGGGTAACCATCACCACAGTCAACTTCAGAACATTTTCACCATCCCCAAAAGTAACCCCATTAGCAGTTGCTCCCCATTTCCCCCAGTGTTGCCACCCCCAGCCCTCAGCAACCACTAATCTAGTTCTGTCTCTATAGATTTGTCTATTCTGGGAATTTCGTATAAATGGAATCATATAATATGTGGTCTTTTGTGTCTGGCTTCTTTCACTTAGTGCGATGTTTTCAAGATTCATCCATGTTGTAGCATATATTGGTACTTTATTCCTTTTTATTATTGAATAATATTTCATCATATGGCTGTGATACATCATTTTGTTTATCCATTCATTAGTTGCAGAACATTTGGGTTGTTTCGACTTTTGGGTTATTATGTAATATATATATAATATTTTGTAATACAGTGCTGCTATGAACATTCACATAGAAGTTTTGGTGTGGACATGAGTTTTCATTTCTCTTGGGTAGATACTTTGGAATGCAATTGCTGGGTCATATGGTAACTCTATGTTTAACCATTTGAGGAACTGCCAGACTGTTTTCCAAAGCAGCTGCACTATTTTGCATTCCCACCAGCAACGTATGGAGGTTTTAATTTCTCTACATCCTCGCCAACACTTACTATTATCTGTCTGTTTGATTATAGCCATCCTAATGGATGTGAAATGGTACTTTGTTATAGTTTTGATTTGCATTTCCCTGATGGCTAATGCTGTTGAGCATCTCTTCTTGTGCTTATTGGCCATTTGTATATCTTCTTTGGAGAAAAGTCTACTTGGATCCTTTGCCCATTTTTAAGTTGTGTTATTTGTCTTTTAGAGTTAAAAGAGTTCTTTATATATTCTAGATACAAGTCCCTTATCATATACATGGATTGCAAATATTTTCTCCCATTCTGTAGACTGTCTTTTCACTTTCTTGCTGGTGTCTTTTGAAGCACAAAAGTATTTAATCTTGATGAAGTCCAATTTATCTATTTCTTTTTTTTTGATTGCTATAATTTTAGTGTCATATCTTAGAAACCGTTGACTAGTCCAAGGTCATAAAGATTTGCAACTTTGTTTTCTTCTAAGGCTTTTATAGTTTTATCACTCACATTGAGGTATTTGATCCATTTTGGGTTAATTTTTGTATATGATGTGAGGTAGGGCTCCTTTCCAATTTTGGACTGAGTCAAACTGAGATCCCACCCACCTCCCCAGCTGGCGAGTAGTACTTTGCTCTTTGCATTTAGATCTCAGCTCAAACATTTTCTCCGGAGAGAAGCCTTCCCTGACCATCTGTCTGAATTAGCCACCTCCCCTGCAGTTAGTTGTGGTCACTGCATTGCATTTTATTGGACCATCAGAAACAATCATGTGTGTGTCCGATGCTCCATGAGGACAGACTGTCTGGCTCACTGCTGGTGTGTCCAGCACCTAGTGCAGAGCCTGACACTCAGCTGGTGCTCAGGACGATTTTTTGTGAGTGGAAGACTTTTTGGTAAAGGAGCTGTATTCCCAGTGGATTTTGCTAACTTTCTAAGTGTTGCTGGCCTCCTGGAGTTGGAAGTTAGAGGGCTGAGTGGAAAGGGGTTTCCCAGCAATATCACAGCAGACAGGTGGTCACTCATCTCCTGCCCTGATGGTCCCATTACTTCACAAGACAGCCCCTTCCATCCTTGGGCAGCTCTGGTTGACAAGTTCTTCCTGACTTTGGGCAAGACCTGCTTTTCCATCATTTACACTCACTGTCCCCCACCTTCCTTTGGGTACAACTGGAGCTGACCCTCCCGTACTGACAGTCCTTTAAATATTTGAAACCAGCTGTTGTGTGTCCCTTAAATGCCTTCTCTGGGTTCGGCACCTCTAATTCTTTCCGCTCTTCCTCCTGGAGGTGAAAAGGGCTGGACTCTGACCCCTGAGTCACTGATATAGGCCCCATGGAGGTGGGGACAGCCACAGGCTGCCGAAGAAAGTGAAGGCACAGCCACAGCTCACGACAAATGAACCCCCGTCTCCTTGTTTTCTTTTCCCCATTTGAGCTGGTGAATTCCAAAACTGGAGGCAGAATTTTGAGAAAAAGCACTGAATACAAACTCCCTAACCGGACCTCTTGAAGGCAGAGCTGACTCTTACTAGCGCAAATTACACTATAATACTGCTTTCTACTTAAAGAGTATTTTTTTCAGCTAGTCCAGTGGTCTTTTTGGTATTGGTCCACCTTGAGTGGTTCTCAACCTGTAACAACCTGTAGACTTACCTGGGAGCTCTGAAAACTACCAATGTCCACCCCAACTTCCTGGATTCTAATTTAAATGGTATACAGTAGGGTTGGCAGGCAGTATTTTTTATATATATAAATTTATTTATCTATTTTTGGCTGCATTTGGTCTTCGTTGCTGCTTGCAGGCTTTCTCTCTAGTTCTGTGAGCAGGGGCTACTCTTCATTGCGGTGCGCGGGCTCTAGGTACACGGGCTTCAGTAGTTGTGGCTCGCGGGCTCTAGAGCGCAGGCTCAGTAGTTGCGGCACGCGGGCTTAGTTGCTTCGCGGCATGTGGGATCTTCCCGGACCAGGGCTTGAACCTCTGTCCCCTGCATTGACAGGCAGATTCTTAACCACTGCACCACCAAGGAAGTCCCAGCTGGCAGTATTTTTAAAGCACTCCAGGTGATGGTATATGTAGACAGAGTTGCAGACTTTGGCTTCAAGAGCTCAACATTGAAGTTGAAATCCCCTACAGCTACCCAAGAATGAGCACATATTGGATGTTGGCAGAATATCTAGGAGCTGGCACTAGCCAGAGGACAGGCTAAGAGAACACAATTGTTTTGTAAGATGGAAATCTTATTTTAAATTTTGAAAGCCAGGGCTCCCCTGGTGGCTCAGTGGTTAAGCCAATGCAGGGGACACAGGTTCAAGCCCTGGTCTGGGAAGATCCTACATGCCGTGGAGCAACTAAGCCCATGCGCCACAACTACTGAGCCTGTGCTCTAGAGCCCGCGAGCCACAACTACTGAGCCCGTGTGCCACAACTACTGAAGCCCGCATGCCTAGAGCCCGTTCTCCACAGCAAGAGAAGCCACCACAATGAGCAGCTCGCGCACCACAACGAAGAGTAGCCCCCACTCGCTGCAACTAGAGAAAGCCCACGCGCAGCAACGAAGACCCAACGCAGCCAAAATTAAATAAATAAAATAGATACAACATTAAAGAAATAAAAAATGTTTAAAAAAAATAAATTCTGAAAGCCAGACGTAGTCAAAAGAAATAAAATAATAGAGAAATGTATAAAGTGAAACTATTCGGTTTCTCCTTAACCCAAGTAACCACGATTATCAGTTTGTTACATTTTTCCAGATATGTAAAATGTACACGTATGTGCTCATGCACAAACCCCCATACACACCTCCCCCGAAATCTAATTGTATTGTATACATACTGTTTTGTAATCTATTTTTTTCTTTTCTCGATATACTGTGAATATTTTCCCTTAATGACACAGAAAGAGCCCCCTTATCTTTAACAGGTGTATGAATCATAATTTATTTGACCATTTTTTAAATCGATAGACAGTCAACATTCCTTATTTTTTGCTGTTCCAAACAGCACTGCATGAACATCTTTATGTATATAAACACACACACACACACACATAGACACACACATAGACACACACACATAGACACACACATCCACACACTTGTGTGGATAAATTCTTAGAGGTAAAATTGCTGAGTCAAAGGGAATGCTGGTTTGGGGCAGATATTGCCAAAATGCTCTCCAAAAAGATTGTTCCAGTCTACCCCATGCAACAAAATTCCTAGTGACAGCAATTCTCCTTGTGTCAAAAGTCGAGCTTTGCTGAGCACAGCAGAGAGGAAGGTGTGAGTGTGTCAGATGGCGGGGAGGAAAAGGTGGGGTCACTTCCCCTGCAGGCTGTGTGTGAAGGAGGCCGCTGGCCTCTGGCCTTGCCTGCCTGCTGTGTTTCCCAGGAAGAGGAAACCAAGCTGTGTGTGTTAACCTTTGCCTTGCTCCCCAGGGTGTGACGGGGGAACGGGGCATGGTCACAGGATGTGTGTGTCCAGGTCAGCAGGCCTGGGTCAGTCATTGATTTGGGAGCGTGTGGGGCTAGAATCCTTCTTTCCAACCCTTTCCTAGATCCGCTGGGCTGCGTCCATGCCCCCTTGGAAGCCCAGGAGCGTGATCCTTTCTGTGGTTCGGGAGAGCATATGTTTGTTTAAGGTTTCCAGGACTCTAGCTCCTGAATGTCAATATGCGTCTAGAGTTTTTCTCAGTGTCCACAGTAGGGAGAGCCTCCTTCCTCTAGCCTGGACACCCCGCCACCCTCTCTGGGCTCCCGGGCATTACCCAAGACATCCATGCCCACCGATTGCTGGGCCTCTCCATTGGAGCACCTGCTGATTCAAGGTGGTCAGACACATTTTCTCTGATAAGCTGGCTCAGGAACAGAGGGAGCTGGCAGGGCTGGAGGGAGGGAGGTACAGAGGTTCAACCACATGCCCTCAGGTACTCTAGAGAGCGAGCAGTGGAGACCACACCCAGAGCCCTAGAAACCCCAATGCCTTCCTTTCTTGACTCTGGGCTCATTGGTGTCTCCAGAAACTTCTAGGGAAGAGGCTAAAACTCCAAGAGTGCAGAAGACTGTGCTAGGCACTTTGAAGGGGATGGTGGGGAAGAGAGGTGACGTTTATTGAGCAGCTACAGTGTCCCAGGCACTGTGGTTGTGCTTTGCTTGTGTTCTCATTAATCTTCACAGTGAAGCAGGTGTTACCACCCCCATTTTATAGATGGGGAGTGGAGGCTCAGAGAGAGTAACAGCTTTTCATGTAGTCAATCAGATTTTTTTTTTTTTTTTTTTTTTTTTTTTTTTGCCACGCCATGAGGCATGCGGGATCTTAGTTCCCCCACCAGGAATCGAACCCATGCCCCCTGCAGTGGAAGGGTGGAGTCTTAACCACTGGACCGCCAAGGAAGTCCCTAGCCAATCAGATTGATTCTAAACTGTGCAAAATAGAGTGCTGGTCCCCTTAGAGGGCTCCTTACCCCCCTGCCTCAGGGTGGCCTCAGTACTGACTGATGGGTCACCTACACGTGGAGCAGCCAACTGACAGAGCAAATCCTTGTGGCAGGGGCTCTGCCTGGCTCCGGGCAGTCTGGTGTAGTTATCAAAGAGGACGAAGTGGTCAGGCTACAGCAGTCAATACTGCATTTGGACCTGAGCTCCATCACCTGCCATGGGACCTCAGGTAGATCAGTTATTTCTTGAGGTCTCTTCATTTGTCAACTGGAGACAATAACAACACTTTCCTCACAGAATCAATGTAAAGATTAAGTGAGATCATCTGGATAAAGTGCTTAGCAAGGCCTGGAATGCAATAAGTGATCAATAAAGGGACGTGGCTATTATTTTTGTTCCTAATGAAACCACTAGTTCCTGCATTTAAGAAAAAGGTTTGTAAAAAACTGGCTCTTCCTGCTGTTTCTGTCCTAGTTCTGGTGACTATAAGGACAGAGCTTCGACAGCTGAATCGTTTTTAAGGTCCACATAGGGTTTGTAAATCCTGGGAGCTCCTACTTTGCACACTCATTTCCTGTCCAGGAAACATGAAAAAAAAAAGAAGAAGAACAAAAGCCTCCGACCCCGAGGGGCTTGCTACAGCCCGTCCATCCTTTCAGCGGGGTGCTCCTGAGGATGGCCATTGTTTTCCCAGCCCTGGGCAGCACAGTTATTTTTGCTCTTCTACTTTCCCAGGCCAGGCTTGTTATTAGTAGTGGGATGTGTGTGTGTGTGTGTGTGTGTGTGTGTGTGTGTGTGTGTGTGTGTGTGTGTGTGTGTGTGTGTGTGTGTGTGTGTTACCCTGCCCGTCTGTGTCCCTGTTTCTCACATCCTGCTCCCCTCCTACTCCTATTCCTGGTGTCATGATCCAAGTCTCAGGGCAAATGGAAAGAAGTCAGTTCACCCCCTCCCTCTTCCTGAGTATCTAAATAGCAAAGGTTCACTGGGCGCCTTCCATGTGCCAGGCCCTGTGCTGGGCGCCCCCATGTGCTTCATCACATTTAACGGGAAGATCCCTTTATAAACCACACTTTGCAGCTAAGGAGACCCTGACTCAGAAAGGCTAAGACACATGCCCAAGCCCACACAGCAGAGAAATGTTGAAGCTAAAATTTAAATCCATCAAATGCTTTCAAAGCCGTCTTCCTCCTCCACGATGCCAGTGCTGCCTTTGGTCCTTTCTGAGCCTCACTTTTTGACATCCCATCACTCCATCTTATACTGTTTCCCTACTTGGTTTGTCAGTGTGAGTCTGGCTGCCTCAGCTGAGCTGTAAGGGCCTGGAGGTCAAGGACTTTGCCTCATCTTTAGAGTGGCACAAAACCAGGCACCAGGCAAGCACTCACTCGACATTAGCTGGTTACTTCGTTCCTTCACTTACTTAGGGGACATTAAATGAGTGCGTCTTAGGTGTAAAGTGTCTTGCTGGGCGTTAGGATGCCATAATCTGCCTTCAGGGAGCTTGTGTTCTAATGGGGAGATACAGGGTTAGATCACAAATCCTGACAACAGCCCCAAAGTGAAGTAACCACTGTTATCCCCATCTTGCAGAGGAATAAATGGAGACACCAGCAATATGGAAGCTTCCTCCAAACCCTCTTGCGTATGCATTGCCCTCCAAATTAAATAAACAATCGAGGCCCATGATTCATGCAAACGATGGCAGGCACTGAGTGTGATGAGACTAAACTCTTGAAGGTGTTTGATACAGTTTAAGAGCCTGCTGAGTATCCCCTCCTCCAAATCCCCTTAAAAGCCCTTTTTCCAAATGCAAATCAGAACCACAATGAGGTATCACTTCACACCTGTCAGAATGGCTATTATCAAAAAGACAACAAATAAGTGTTGGCGAGGATGTGGAGAAAAGGGAACACCTCATGCATCGTTGGTGGGGATGTAAATTGGTGCAGACGCTTTGGAAAGCAGTGTGGAGGTTCCTCAAAAAATTAAAAATAGAGCTACCATATGATCCAGCAATTCCACTTCTGGGTATTTATCTGAAGAAAACGAAAACAGTAATTAGAAAAGATACATGCACCCTTATGTTCATTGCAGCATTATTTACAATAGCCAAGATAGGGAAGCAACCTAAGTGCCTATCAACAGATGACTAGATAAAGAATATGTTTTATATATAAATACACACACACACACACACACACACACACACACACATATATATAAAATGGAATGTTACTCAGCCGTAAAGAGAATGAAAAAATATATAATATATAAATATAATATATAATATAAATAAATATATAATGTAAATTAATGTAATATATATTGGATTTCCATATGATGTTATGGAAAAACCCGAACGAACCCTTTGGCCAACCCAGTATTTACTCAGCCATAAAGAGGATGAAAATGAAATCTTACCATTCGTGACAACATGGATGGACCTAGTGGGTATTATGCTAAGTGAAATAAGATGGAGAAGGACAAATACTGTATGATTTCACTTATATGTGGAATCTAAAAAACAAACAAAACAATGAACAAACAACAGAAACAGAGTCATAGATACAGAAAACAAACAGGTGGTTGCCAGAGGGGAGGGGATGGGGGGAGGAGAAAAATAGGTGAGAGAGATTAAGAAGTACAAACTTTCAGCTACAAAATAAATGAGTCACAGGTATGAAATTACAGCATAGTAAATATAGTCAATAATTGTGTAATACCTTTGTATGCTGACAGATGGTAACTAGACTTATCGTGGTGATAATTTTGAAATGTGTAGAAATATCGAATCACTGTATTGTGTACCAGGAAGTAAAATAGTGTTGTAGGTCAATTATACTTCATAAACAAACAAACTCATAGAAGAAGAGATCAGATTTCTAGTTACCAGAGAAGGGTAGGTGGAGGGGGAATTGGATGAAAGGTACAAATTCCCAGTTATAAGATAAATAACTACTAATGATATAATGTGCAACATGATCAATGTAATTAACACAGCTGTACGTTTTATATGAAGGTTGTTAAGAGTAAATCCTAAGAGTTCTCATCACAAGGAAAAGCATTTTCTATTTCTTTGATGTTATATCCATATTACATGATGGATGTTCACTACACTTCCTGTGGCAGTCATTTCATGATGTATCTAAGTCAAATCATTAGGCCGTACACCTTACATTTATACCGTGTTGTATGTCCATTATAGCTCAATGAAACTGGAAGGAAAAAAGCTCTTTTCCGGCCACACACCCTGGCTCTGGCAGAGCCTTTCTGAGGTTTGCTTCTGCTGCGTTTGCTGTGACTGCTCCATAAACATGAGGTCCAGAGGGAGCCTGAATGGGGTGCTCTGAGGTCTGAAAGGCTCTACCACCTGGTCATTAACCCTGTAGTGAATCTGTGTGTGTGTGTGCTGGCGTGGAGGTGACCCCCCAAGTCCAGACTTCTAAGTGCTGCTTGTTCCCCATATTTGCAGTGTCACTACCCTATCCACCCCAAGAACAACCACCCACCCCAGAGGAAGTGTCAGAATTTTAAAGGACCACAACCCAAGGGTGCTCAGAAACTTTATTCAGGTGGCCACAGGCCATTGAACTTAATTTTGCTGGCAGGGTTTTGGGTTGGCAAAGACCTTTGCACTGAACCGGATGTATTTTATATTCTGCCCCTTGGCCACTGGGGATTTGCTTCTGCAGTGGGGCGCAGTCCCCAAGTGTTGCTGCTAGCGACCTCTTTGGTTCTTCAAACCCAATGGATTTTCACTCATTAGCCAGCCAGTTGTATTTCAGTGTGCCCAGCGGACGGGCAGGCCCAGGGCACCTCAGGGGGTCGGGGAACACAGTTGCTGCCCATGGGGAGACCTGGGAGGACATAGTCACCCACGTGAAATAGACAGGGACACAGCATGTGTCCAGTGCTGGGTCATTCTGAGCCAACAATTAGTAAACAAAGGCAGATCTAATAACTGGCTAGTTGTGAAAAACAGACTATGAGCACCACAAGAGATGGCCCCAGACTTGCTAGGCTGGTGGGCCCAGATCAGATGATGAAATCCGGGGAGCTTTCGATTTGGGTGCAGCCAAGTGTTGTCAAGATGGGTCTTTGATACCGGGGCCCCTGCTGCTTATCAGTAGGGGGGTCAGTGGGCCCCAGCAGGGAGGAGAAGGGGCATCAGCCCAGCATTTGGTGGAGCCACTTGCTCTGGGAGTAGCAGCCCTGGGGTCCTCTGCCCTGCTGGGTGGTCTGCATCTTGAGGATCAGCCCAGCCTAATTTGGGACTCCCCTGCCCGTGATAGGACTTAGTACATGGGGCCCTTTGAATAGAAGGTTAGAGCCTATTGGTACCTTAGGGTTGCCATCATCTTCTTGGGGAAGAACGTGATAAACTTCTCCAGTAAGAAGCCAGAGCAGCGATCATGTCCCTAAATGTAAACTCCCCTTTACTGGCTGTTGGAATGTGTTCATTCAGACTTCTGAACAGTCCATCTCAAACATTAAGCATCCCTCCATCTAGAAGATTTGGGGAAGTTGAGGAGCTGGGTCCTGAGAAGATACCGTAACCTCAAGGGCCCTGGAAAGCACTGACAACCTACCCAGGGGACAAGGTGCTGTGTCCTGGCCAGAACCATTCTGTATGCATTAGAAGGAGGTGCTCCTTTATCTGTGTGCCTGCAGCCTGGAGCCAGGGTGCACAGTTTGGGATGCAGAGGATAGGCTAGATTTCGACCCCTACTTGTCCCGGGCAGTCTTTGGACAGTGAGCAACTTATATAACTGTACGTGATGGCCCTAGTCCTAGCCAACTGGTCCCACCCTGTGTTGCTGTGAGCCGGTGAAGGAAGATTGTCATTGAGTTTCCATTTGGCCTGGGGCCAGGGGCAGCTGGCAGGGGTCCAGGGGAAAAAGGCCTCCTTAGTAAACTGAGCCACAGTGCCACAAAGATAGAGGATTTCCCCCACGGTTCCTAACTCCTTGTCTCTAACTGTACTTTTCATCAGTACAGGGAGCAATGGGTACTTACTGGCACTTTCTAATTAAACAGGGGCAGGTCCCAGGACTTCTAGGAATGATTAGGCAGTAATTTTGGGTCGTTAATTGGTCACAGCCCAGGTTTGATCATGGACCTCCCTCCATGGAAACTGGGCTGGGCTTCATTCTCAGTGCTCTGGCGTTGAGCTGTGGGTCTGAGTTGCATCAAGGCCATTTCCTTGTTGAAAGGAGCAGGACTTGGAAGTCTCAGAAGCCTCAGACATTTCTGGGCCTAATGAGCTGAGCAGATGGAAGGCAGCCCAAGATGGCCTTGGGGTGGGTGGGCTGGCGGGACCGAGGCGTTGTGGAGTTTCTGTAGTTGTGTCTGTGGTGGAGATCCTCCTCGGAAGAGGGTGAGCGTGGCAGGTGAACTTGAGACTCTGGGGCTTCCTCTCCGGGGGAGGCTGGATGCAATTTCTAGATGCTTGCCATCTGCCTGAAATGACCAGAGATGGGGTAATAGAATCCATGAGTTTTTAAAATCCAGAAGGAAGGGAAACTCCACCCGGGAAACATAACTCCAAGTAACGTGTGTGGAAGCAGGATGTTTAATTGCAAACCTTTCTTGGAACCAGCTGCTGGGTAACGTTATCTTGGTCGCTCCTGCAGCCAGAGGAGAGTTTATCTGGGCCCCTGACGTAGCCCGGTAAACAGAGCTGGCTTTCTCCAGTGACCTCTGCCCTGTCCCCCTTGCCCTCCACCTGCTCTTTCTCTGCGGTTTATCGCTAGGGGCTCCAGCACACCCAGCTCAGGGAGGCTTGAGAAACTCTGATGTGGGGATGGGGGAGTGTGAGTCGGGCTGGAATTTTGTGTATCCGTTGCTCATCTGGAGTGATCATCTAGGATGGTCAAGGTTTGGAAGAAAGCAGACAAGCGTACAGCCCAGATGAGGGAAAGGGGCCTGGAGGTTGTCCACAGATCCTCTGGGCTTACCTCCGGGGAAGTCTCTGACCGTTTCCTCAGCTCAGGCTTTACACTGTTTTTCCAGGAGGGTAGGCTGGGGGTGGGGCTGGGGGTGGGAGGCTCTGGCAAGTCGCAGAGGTTTGGGAGAACCAGGGGGTGGAGGCTCATTTCCCCACCCCCACATGTAAGTCACCAGAGGCCTGTCTTCCTTGTGGGTTCAGGTCAAGTGTTAGATAGCGACAATGCCCTGTTGTGACTCTTCAACTGTTTTGAATAGTAAAGGAAGAAGGACTTTTCTAGGGCAGGTGTATGCTGGTCATGTGCTGATTAGTCCTAGACTAGGAATTAGGAGGTCTGGGTTCCTGTCTCAGCTCCACCACTAACGGGGTGAGCACACCTGCAATGAAACCAACATAGTGGATCAGGCCCCGTAGCCCTGAAGGCTGTGCCCGTAGAATAGAGGAAGAGCCTGAGGGTCTGAGAGGCTGGGCTGAGGTCTCACAGCCGATGATAAGGAAGGTCCTAAGAGTGAAACCCGGGAGTGGCTGACTCCAGGCTCTGTGCCTTTTCCTTGGCAAATTGCCATCCTCGGTCCTCTGCAAAAGGAAAGGCCTCCCAGCTGCCAGAGGCAGTGAGCCTGTGATTAATTCTCCCGGGAGGTGAAGGGAAGCCCCTAATTACTAGAGAGGATGGAGCATGGGTCATGTTAAGCCCCAGTTAAGCCCTTCCTCTGGGTCCCACTTGGCTGGCCAGGGAGAAAGACTGCTGTCTAATGGCCTGTGAGCGAGTGCAGGCTCTCTCCCGAGAGGGCCCGGTCACTTGGGGCCTCCCTACGGTGCATCTGCCTGGGCAGAGGTCAGGAAGGCAGCACCTGTCGTGCACAGCATCTGTGGGAAGGGGAGATGCAGGTGGGAGGGGAGATGTAGCTGGCAGGAGCTGGGGGTCAGCAGGGGGGATGGGGTGGGCTATAACCCCTGTGAGAAACCCCAGAGCATCCTGCCACTGTCGGTGAAGCCAGTTGTGTATGAGAGTTTCCTCTGTGTCTGTCTGGTTTTGTAGCATTCTTAACCGTTGACCTCTGTCTGGGCCAAGTTCTGTCTCTTCTTGGTCTCAGGCTCTCAGAATTAGCCTTCCTCCCCCATGTTCCTCAAGGGTTGTACAGACTTTTCAGATTACCCAAAACTTTATTTAAAAAATTGCCATTCAGTCCTCATCAAGTAGTTTGATTAAATATCCCCACTCCTGAATTTACATACAGGGAGACAGTCCAGTGTGGTTAAGAGCATAGGGATTAGACTCAGCTGGACCTAGGTTCAATCCTTTGCTCTGTATTTTCCTAGCTGTGTGACCTTGGGCATGTTATTTGGCTTCTCTGAACCTCAACTTCCTCTTGTGCAAAATGGGGATCACAATGGTAGCTACCTCTTGGGCTGAAGATTAAATGAGCTAATGCATATGAGTGCTTTACACTGTGCTGGCACATAGTAACCATTACCTAAATGGTTTCTACAATTTATTGTGTGGGATATATGTTTATATATGATATAAAGCAAAGCATATCCCTATATATTTATTTATGTCAGTTTATTTTGGGCTTGTGAGGATAGGGATGGCCTTTTCACTTTATGGTCTTTCTTAATTGGGATCACATAAAACGTGTCATATCATAAATACCCCATTTCAGGGTGGCAACATTCAGCTGTATTTGCTTTGCTTTATAGCGCTCTCCTTGGGTGTGTTTCAGAACAAACACTCCACACGGCACGAGGCTGACTCTGTGACTTAGAGATCGGAGGGGAGAAGGGACTAGATTCAGAGCTCATTTCTTTGGCTGTTAACTGAGCAGCCAAACATAAAGCCTCATACTCCTGTGTGCAGAATCCTTGCTATGAAGTAAATGTTTGTGCCTTCCCCCTCCCCTCCCCCCAAATCCACATGTTGAAGCCCAGATCCCCAGTATGATGGTGTCTGAGGTGGGGCCTTTGGGAAGTAATTAGGTTCAGGTGAGGTCACAAGGATGGAGCCCCAATGATGGGATTAGTGCCCTTATAAGAAGAGGAAGGGACTAGAGCTCACTCTGTCTTCAGCATGTGAAGACACAACAGAAGGTGGCCATCTGCAAGCCAGGAGGAAGGTTCCACCAGGAACCTTGATCTGGGACTTCCAGCTTCCATGACTGTGGGAAATAAATGTTGTTGTCTAAGTCACCCATCTATGGAATTATGTTTTAGCAGCCTGAGCAGACCAAGAGAGCCCTGCTCCAGGCATGTGGTGAAGTCAGCCACTCTGATGCCAAGGTGTCCAAATGCTCCTTCTCTTTGCTAATAATATTCCCTCCTTCTCACAGTGGCTGCAACCCTGACCTCTCTGGCCACTTTGTTCTCGTCTCTGATGGAGTCCCCTCAGACCTCCTGAATCAGAATTGCTAGGCAGAGTCCCGGGAATATGGGTTTTTAGGGAGGTCCGCAGGTAATTCTGGTGGACGGGGCATCCTGGCCGGGGAACCAGTGCTGTGACCTACAGCAGCTCATTCTCCTCTGAGGGAGGAAGCAGGTGGAGGTCTCGCCCACGTCTTAACCCTGGGTTGCCCTCCCTTAACGCTGTGCTTGGAGACATCACAACAGGCACTGTGGGGAAGTTCAGCGGAGTAGCCCTGAGGTTGTGTGAGGGGACCCTCCCTCTAACAGAAGCCTCTCCCAGGAAGGCATGTCTTTGGTGTGGGTTCAGATAAGAGGGACAGAAATGGTGGGAAAAATAGGACAGATTGTGTGGGCCTGGGACTTTCTCTCCTTCTCCAGTTTGGAGTCCCACCCACCTCCTGGGCTAAGTGAGCCTTCCAGAGTGGCCTGAGGCAGTAGTCCAGAGCCTGATTGAGCACTGGGAACTGGGGTGACATTGGGAATGAGGTCCTGAAATGCCTTCATTTCAGAAAAGTTTACAAATCTTCCATATGCTAATTTCTCTCCTGTAAGTCTACCTCTCATCCAGAAGGTCAGTTTGGTTGTTCAATGGAGCAGAATGGTTTCTGAGCACCCACTCAGTGCCAGACGCAGAGCTAAGACTTAGGGATACTGGGATGAACCACACATCTCTGAAATGCTTACAGTCTCCTGAAGTGGGTTCAGAGTGTGTTCTGAGGATCAACTGTGGCAGAATAACCTGGAGTGGTTTGTTTAAAACATAGATGCCCAATTTCAACAAATGTACCACTCTGGTGAGGGATCTTAGTAATGGGAGAGGCTGTGCATGTGTGGGGGCAGGGATATATGGGAACCCTCTGTACCTTCTGCTCAGTTTTTCTGTGAACCTAAAACTGCTCTATAAAAATTGTTAAAAAAAATAAAATGTAGATGCCTGATCCTCCAAAACCCAGGACTACTTATGCAGAATTTCAGAGGGTGGGGTCCTGACATCTGCAGTTTTGGAAGGCCCTTTGCAGAATCTCATTCACCGTAAAGTTTGAGAACCAGTGGAAAAAAGCTACTTATATTTTTAAACAACCCCAAATTTATGTTCATTGTATAAAATACACATAAACAAGAAGAAGAAAATTAAAACCACTTGTAACCCTACCCTCCTAAGATAATCATCCTTAGCATTTTATTGAATACCCTTCTAGATGTGTGTGTGTGTGTGTGTGTGTGTGTGTGTGTGTGTGTATTTAGACACATGTGTATCATCCACGTGTACCTGACACTGTGCTAAAGCCCTGGGGACAAAGATGAGAAAAAGAATGGTCCTGGCGTGGAACACCCACAGTCATGTTAAATGATGCCTGGCACAGCTTGAGGCCCTGCTTTAGTCACCCACTCACCTGCTCTTACCTTTTCCCCACAGGTATACATCATTAACGTGACCTGGTCCGACTCCACGTCCCAGACCATCTACCGGAGGTACAGCAAGTTCTTTGACCTGCAGGTGAGTGGGTCTGAGCTCAGATGGTGCCTGCTTCCACATGAAGTGGCCTGAGTGTCTGGTGGGTTGTCCTCTCTCATGTCCGCACTCATCCAGAGAATCCCCTTCACAAGCTCTCAGGGTCAGAGTCTAGGCAGAGCAGAGGGACAGAGGAGGGAACCTCAGCGGTCAAGCTGGGTTGGGCTCAGTCTTGGATGATGCAGGCATATACTTGGGGCTTTGTTGGCTTCCTCAGATGGTCTTAACAGTCATGCTTTGTCACCCTCCTTCGTCTGGAGGGTGGGAAACCAGGGCGGAAAGACGGGAGGTTGGCCGTGGGTGCTGTGTACTTGAGCAGACATGTGTCTATAAACATCCAGGGTGAGACACAAGCCACCACATCATTGCAGACAAAGAAAAGCAAACACACAGAAAAGACTGAAACAGAAAATAAGCAGTTTCTTGAACTACAGACACAAATGGGGCATACCACTGTGTCTGTCTAACCAAATAAGGCTCTTATCTCCCTGTTTGTACAAGTGTATGATATGTGTGTCTCTCTAACATACCCAGGCATGTCACACAGGGGGATGGTAGCATGGATCCACAACTCCATTGTAGACACCTCCCTTGATGCCAACTAATTTGATTAGGCCTCTTTAGGTTACAAGTAATAGTTTTACACTCATACTGGCTTAGACAAAGAGGAGAATTGGTTGGAAGGATATACCAGGGAAGCTTATGCAGTCAACCAGATGGTGGAAAAGGGAGAGAGGCAGTGGCTTCAGGAACACCTGAAACCAGGGCTGCTCTCCCTCTGTCTTGTCTTGGCTTCTCTCTGGGCACTGTCATCAGTAGTTCAGCTGTCAGTAGCTCCCAAATTTCATATATTGTGGTTCCCAACAGCAGAGAGACTGACTCTCTGCCAGTTCCAAATCGAAAAATCCCAGGCAAGACTCTGATTGGCCTGACTTGGGTCAGGTGCCCTCTCTGCACTAATCACTACAGTCTAGGGTAGACAGACATGAACACAGACATGGCCACTAGGGGGCCCACCCCTGTTTATCAGAGGCAGGCACCAGACAAGGCAGAATCATTGAGAGTTGGGCAGCAACCCTTCCTATACCAGGAAGGGAAAGCTGAAAGTTTCCAGATTCTTCCTTAGGGCTATGAGCCTGATTTAGGCCTATAAAAACACAAAGAAGAGACATCCACTGCTGGCCCTCACAACCAAGGTCCACTCCTTCCTTTGCAGGCCTCTGGTGGTGAGTCATCTTGGAGAGGCCAGGCTAGCATGTTTGCCTCCAAGTACCTGACTTTATCCCACTGTCCTTATGGCTCTATCTATGAGATGAGCCAAAGGTGCGCCAGCTCCCTGCATTACAGATCCTCTCTTAATCTAACAATGTGGGATTGAAAGCCACACCTTACCCTCCTGCCTTCTTCCTCTTCCCCCATCAACTCCTGTCCAGTCTCTTCGTGTCCTTCCGGCGTAAACTGTTGGGATTTGCTGATACCCCATCAATGGGTGTAGTGTGCTGGACAGGAAATGATCACTTAGTTGGGGAGAGGGAACCCTGAAAGGACTCATTGATGAGCCAGAGGGAAACTCTCAAATCAGAACTTTTCTTCCCCCTCTTTTCTGTTCTATTCCCCTACCCCCTCCCTAGTTACAGAATCTCACAGGAAAGGAATGCTGCTCCCCCAACTTCTCCCTTGCCTGGAGGGCTCATTTCCTGTGTGTTGAGAGGGGACACACGGCATGAAGCAACTTGTACGATGCGCTGGCCCTAGTCATGAGCATGGCCAGGCCTGTCCATGTGGGTCATTGTTACCCTGTAGAGGCAGTTTGGAAAGGGGTTGGGATGGTTCTTTGGAATTTAACCTTTCAACCAAGCATTTTTGGGAACCCATTTTTCAGAACTTGACATGATGACTTGTAGTGGCCTTCATTTTAGAAAGCCTTTCTTATTTATCAGGATCTCTGATTTTAATATGGCATTCCTATGGAGGAAGAACAAATGGCATTGCTAATTCCGTCTGTGGTCACTGGTGGCCCTCAGAACTCAGCTTGGAGCTTAGGCACTGGAGACACATTGCCTGGGACCAGTTACTGGCTCTGTCACTCTGTAACTCCAGAGAGGTTCCTTCCTTAGCTTCTCCATTTTCTCATCTGTAGAATGAAGGTTCAAATGGTACCCACCCAGCAGGGTTGTTGTGAGGATGAAATGAGCAAATCCATGTTTTCCCCGACACATGGTTGTCTAGTGAGTTACTTGGTGTTAACAGGTGACAAGGATGCTGGGCTGCCTGGCTGAAGGGTCTGGGGGCTTAGTACCTCCTGTCATGGTGTTGCTTTCTTGTTTTCATCCCTTGGCTTCACTCTGCTGAGTTGCTGCTCAGTGCCCAGGCCTGTGTCAGAGTGTTCAGAGTCCCACAGGCTCTCTCTGGAGCTTGCCACTGGGACAGGACGGAGTGGGTTGGGAGTAGGGGTGTGACCCGTAGAGCACTATTCTCAGAATCCTTTTGCTCCTCCCCTTTTGGGCTGAGGCCCACTTTGGAACCCTGGAAGTACTGTGCCGACTAAGCCAGCCTGGGGAAAGCTGCCTAACTGGCTTTACTAACTCATGGTCCTGGCCTTTCTGGGGACTGTATACTTTTTTTTAATATAAGTATATCCCATATATTGCAGGAGATATACTAAAAAGTTATTCATTGGGACTTCCTTGGCGGTCCAGTGGTTAAGAATCAGTGCTTCCACTGCAGGGAGCACGGGTTTGATCCCTGGTCAGGGGAACTAAGATCCTGTATGCCACATGGTGCAGCCAAAAACAAATTTTTTTAAGTTATTCATTGTTTATTTGAAATTCCTGTTTTATCCTTTGTCCTGTATTTTTCACTTGCTAAATCTGGCAGCCTTAGCCTGGCTGTGCATGGCAAGGGTGGAAGTATAAAGATGAGGAAGCCAGGCTGGCTCGCAGTAAGAGTGAATTGGCCTTTGCCAAGGCCTCCACCACATTTGCACTTTTGCAGGGCAGAAGTGGCACAGGCTGAGGGACACTCATTTGAGAAGGACAAGGTCCCTTCCTCCTAGGAGTCTGTATCTAGTGGGGAAAATAGACTTTTAAGCAGTTTAGTCCACTGTAGATGAAATAAATACTAGATTGAGGTACAAGTAACATGCCAGGGGATGAAGAGGAAGGAAAGAGCATCCTTCTTGTGAGGGGGCAACTAAGAAGATGCCCATATGTTATTTTTTAATTAATTTATTTATTTATTTTTGGCTGCACTGGATCTTTGTTACTGCACACGGGCTTTCTCTAGTTGCAGCGAGTGGGGGCTCCTCTTCATTGCAGAGCGCGGGCTTCTCATTGCGGTGGTTTCTCTTGCTGCGGAGCATGGGCTCTAGGCACACGGGCTTCAGTAGTTGTGGCATGCGGGCTCAGTAGTTGTGGCTCGCGGGCTCTTGCGCGCAGGCTCAGTAGTTGTGAGGCACGGGCTTAGTTGCTCCGCGGCTTGTGGGGTCTTTCTGGACCAGGGCTCGAACCTGTGTCCCCGGCCTTGGCAGGTGTATTCTTAACCACTGCGCCACCAGGGAAGCCCTGCCCATATGGTTTTGATTGGTGACAGCGGCCTAGAATGATATAGCCACCACCCCCACTCCAGTTTGAGGGGATTTGGTTGCTTTTTGAGATTTATAGTTATCGAGGTAAAGTATGTCCCTAACTTATTTCTTAGTTTGTTCGTTCATTTATGCGTGCTTGTCTGCCTCCTCTCCATCTGTCCATCCATCTGTCCATCTGCCCATCTATCCATCCATCCATCTATCCCAATCTATCCAGTCTTAAGTGCCTGCCTTCTGTGTCCCAGGGAGGTTGCCAGGCTCTGGGTGGGGATTTATTGGTGAGCAAAAGCAGATCTGGTTACTGCTTTTATGGGACTTACAGCTTAATGAGGAAAGACAGATTTTAGTTTAAAAATGTATATACATATTATTTTATATGATTCCAAATGCTACAGAGAGAAGCACCATAGACATATTATAGGGAAACCTTATACTCTGGTATCAGAGCAGACTTCCCTGAAGAAGTAAGTTTATCTGACAGACCAATGAGTTATTTTATTTTATTTTGGGGGCTCAGGGTTTCTTTTGTGCATCTTTCCAGACAAGCATGAATGTACATATACAATTCTAATAACCCACTTGGTCATTCACACCCCCCTGAAATCCTTCCAAGGGCACTAGGATAAGACCCTCTACTCCGCCCAAAACCTTCTTCTCTCCTCATGTTTCTTCCTTGAGCCTTCAGACCCAGTGGTTCTGCCACCTTCTCATTCAAGGGGCTGTGAACCCAGCCCCTCTTCCCACCCACTGGGAAGCACCAGGTATGGAACCTTTAGACTTGTGCTGTCCAGTGCAGTAAGCCACCAGCCACATGCGGCTAGTTACATTTAAATTTCAGTTAATTAAAAAACTTAAAGATTAAATTTTAAAAATTCAATTAAGTTCAATTAATTTTTTTGAAATGAAATGAAATTTAGTTTCTTGGTCATACTTGCTGCATTGCAAGTGCCCAAGAGCCACAGTGGCTAATGGCTACATACTGAGCAGATACAGAACATTTCTACCATCACAGGAAGTTCTATTGGACTGTGCTGCCTCTGACCATCGGGGACACACAGCAGGCTCGATCTGGCTTTATGCCCACCCCAGTGTGCTCTGCCACCTCCCAGGCCCTCCCCAGGTGTCCTCTAACATCTTCCAGGGCCCCTGCGGCAGGAAGGGGACTGTATTCCACCATGATTTGCCGCATCCATAGAGCAATTCAAATTCAACAGCTCTTCCAAACACCTCTTCTGGAAACCAGGTCAGTTACTAGGAAGGGCTCCTAAGGACATTTCAGATGTCAAGCTGGGAACAGGGAAAGGAGAGGCTCTAGGTCTCCAAGTGGAAATTGGTTTCTTCTAAAAATAATCCACCACTCAGCCCCATCTGACCAAGAAAGGGACCTGTCCCAGAGGGAGCTGGCAGGGACAAGGCCTGATATTGAGGCCTGTTTAGTTATAAAGAGCTTGGATTACTTGGAGGTGGAGTTGAGGGGAGAAGGAGCAGGGAAAAGGACCGCAGATGCTCTTAAGTTGCCTTCTCTTTGGCGCTGGACCACATTTCCAGCCTCTGTAAATTTCCTTGCACAGCTCCTTCACTGTTAAGTGTCTCCCCCAAGGCCTGGCCCCACCAAGGAAGGACCGGAAGGCTCTCTGAAGCTCCGGCTCCATCAAAGGTTGTTTCACAATCTGACCTACAAGGCGCTGGGATGCAGTAATTGCTCTGCAAACATTGGCTCCATAGTGCTGCTGGCCCTTTAGTCTGAACTCTGGCCAGTGAGTGCACAGGGTCAATATTTGATCAGAGCTGGGAGAGGCCCTTTAGCCTCCCCCATGCTGCTTGGAAGATAGAGTTAAGAAGGCTGTTCAGGTTTGCTCATTTGTTTTAAAGGGTTTAACCTATTTTGAAGAGCTTTTATCCCTCTTCCTTATTCATCTCTCCAGCATCTCCACCCACTTACCCACCCAGAGTCACACTCACTTTTCAGCTCTCAAATAGCCAGGCTTATGATAGGTGAACAAAACTATAATCTGCGAATTGTTAATAACCAACCTTAGGAGGGATGTGTATGTGTATGTGGGCGTGTTCTGATGTAATATATGGAGAGTTACAGGATCACAGCATTTTTATAATTGGAAGAGTTCTACTCCCAGTCCCTCATTGCAGGTAAACATCTGTGTTCATTTTTCCATTCCTTAAATTTATATGAGCTTTAGTTTGGTTTGATGTCCAGAGCAGGCCTCGGCTCAGGTCAAACTGGGGTGATCCTGGTGTGTGCAGGGATCAACCTGAGAGTAGAAGAGGGGTCTGGGGGAGGTGTCTTTACTGCAGGTTCTGTCTTTTAATCATCAAGGCAAGCTGTGTGTTGTTTGAGATCATTGACCCTAGACTAAAGCCTGGGGGAGGTAACTTGCCAAATTCAAAGAACGATTTTGTACCAAGGATTCTAGAGAGTCCCAGCACATGGTGTGGCAGTTCTAGTGCCAGCAGTGCGATAAGCTGAGGGTCATTGTGCTTGCTCACATGCCCCGGACAGACAAGAACATTGGCCTTAACTGAGGTCAGTCCCCAGTCCCAGGAAGCCTCCTATTGTTTGCCGTGGCAAAAATGGGAAACATAGAGGATGGCTAAGTAAGCTGTTGTCTCATACCACTTTGTACAACAGTCAAAACCATAGAGACTGATCTGTCCCATGGATGGAGCGCTAAGAAATGTTAATGAATGGCCAATGCGAGTTTCAAAAACTTGTATGATAGCAATTATGCAAAAACAACAAGATACATCTTTTATAAGTACATGCACAGCATAAGTACATAATTATTTTTAAAAGGTCTGGAAGGATACACTCCAAATTGGTAAAAGAGTTAGCTCTGGAAGAGGGTTGGGGACATGGATGGGAGGGAGGGCTTGGTCAAAGGGGAACCTTAGCCTTATTTGTAATGTCTTACTTTTTTTAAAAAGGAGAATGTATTCATGTATTATTTACAACATTTATATATAATAATTAAAAGATACCTGTGGGAGGAGGTGGGAAAAGTGGGAGGTCTAAAATAAACTGTGCTCCTCCTGGTCATTACAGCATAATGGGACAGAAAACACACAGGTTAAAAAAATAGACATTAATAACATATCTAACAAGAGAAAGAAAATGAAAATGATTATTAAAATCACATTACCTCATATTTCCTGAATCACCATTCTAGATCATTCCTACGGAATGTAACTGGTTAGAATCCATTACAGCAAACCCCAAATTATCTTGTCAAACTGGAATCTTGTATTCCAATATTGCCTACAACACATGAACTGTGTATTGGGCCAAGAAGCACTTGGGTGGTGGTTCTTGTGTCATGATGAACCACGGTGAGAGCTTCTTGGCTGTGGAGTGCAGTGGTTAAGGGCAGGTACTCCAGGGTCAGGATGGTTGGATTCCAAGACCAGCTCCGGCACTTACTCGCTGTATATAACCTTTGGTGAGTTCTTTAACCTCTCTGTACCTTGGTTTTCTCATCTGTGTAATGGGGATAATAAAAATACCTGCCTCATGGGGTGATAGTAAGAATGAAATGAGACAATCCATGTAAAGAAAGCCCTGAGAATAGTGACTGGCGTGGAGTCCCTAGATGGGGAAGCTGAGAACTCACCAGTTAGGTCCTCAGAAACTTAACTTCAAGAGAAAATAGCTGGACATCCCTACTCCAGCTGGAGGCCGAGGTTTCTTCCTGGGCCCCATTTATACAGACTTCACTTTCACCACATAGCTCTGTCTGCCTCCAGGTGGGAGAGGCAGGTGGTGGTGGTTAGGTCTTCCCAGATAAACTGTTTCACCTCCAAAGTGTAATTACCAATCCACCATCCTCTGTTAGGAAAACACTGCTGTTTAGAAAGTTGCTATTTGTCGACAGTTTTTCCTTGCTCTTGGAAAGAGGCATCTTTCTGATTCCTGATGGAACACAGGGGGATTCCAGGGGAGCCCTGTGGGGATTCCAGTAGCTCCTGGGAATTCTGTGGCTGGCTTCCCCTCCCCCGGGAGCTGGCTCTGCCTCAGCCGCTCCCTTTCATCTGGCCCCATGGCCTGAGGGTGAACTCCAGTTTCCTCTCTGTCTACTGATTTCCCCTCTGGCAGGTTCTGCCTAGCATTGGGGTGAGGGGGGGAGAGGGCCGTGGGGTGTCTCTTCTCCAGGGAGTGTTGGGTGGGGAAGTCCTGGGGAAATGGTACCTCCAGGCCGGCTCAAGTTGGAAAGCTGTTCACTGAGTTGGAATCCTGGTTTGCTTGGTGCCCGGCTAGCGTGCACTTGAAGGTGGGTTTATTTTTTTTCCGCTCCAAGCAGATGAGGTTTGCAGTTTGTACAGTGACTCCTTCTTGTGCAGTTTCCCCAGCCCCGCGGGCTTAGGAATGACCTTGTACATGAGGGGTCTTGCAGGTCCAGAATAGATGGAGAGAGGTGACCATGGGCATCGCACACAGGGCAGGGTCTCCACACGTCCGTGCCAGATGCATACTGTGGCAGGGTCTGCTGTCAGCCATCCCCACCGTCTGCCCCGGGCAGAGCTTAAGGATGCAAAGAGAGGAGAGGAGCTTGTCCGACGGTCTGAAGCAGCCAGAGCTGTGGGATCCTTGTCATGCTGCAGGTGCACTTGGGAAATTAATCTTTTCCTATACAGATGAATACCTGGTCTGTGAGCACCTGTGTTGGTACCTGCGTGCATTTGGTGCATGTGGTCTTCCTGGCAAATGGTCTGTAGGTGATCCTGGCACACATCTCCCAAGGAGTTCCTCAGGGGCCAAGCCGTGTCTGACGAGACCCTCACTTGTGACCACCAGGAAGTCAGGAGCCACCTCTGCCTTTTTCTGCTCGCTCATCCTCCCTCAGGGGCAAGGTGGGATTGTCACACAGTGGGGGAAGCCCCTTTGTAGACATTGGGGAAAATTGTAAGAAAAGCTGGAATGTCCTCTGGGTAGTAAACCTTGGCACTATTCATTGGCTCTAAGCTTCTGGGTGAAGTCTGGTGGGTATGGGCACTGGGGACTTAGGGGGCTGCCTGCTCCCCCAGTAACTGTCCTGCAGGGCGGACAAGAACACATCTTTCAGGGAGAGAAATCAGCTGTGTGCAAATATCTCAATATGGGAGGTACATGCTTGCCGACCAGCATTAACCAGATCTGCTGGAGAATTGGGGTGGAATTGTGAGTTTCACGACCAGAAGGCCCTTAGAAATCATCTATCAGGACGATAACATTTCTGGCACTCATGCTGCCACTTTCTGGTCTTGTGTCCACAACAGGCATCACTAATTGATCACAGCACATTCCCATCCCGTGCCCGTGGCTGACACTGTTCCATGGGTCCTGAGCCCAGACATGGTCTCAGAGTCTTTCTGAAAATACAAACCCAGATATCTTCAGGAAGACACTACCTATCAATTGGCAATGGTACCTTGAGATAAAACTTATTGGCCACCCTCTGATGTAGTCCATTTCCTTTATTTGACAGATGAGGAAACGAGGCCCTAAGAGGGGAAGTGACTCGTCTACATTACAGGGCCAGCAAGTGACAGCAGGACTAGAACTCAGGCGCTCTAGCTTTAGTTTATTCCAATCTGGAATTCTAGCCTCCCCTCCAGAAGTCTTCTTTCTGTTTTTGGTTGAGGAGGGCAGGAAGCCCCTGTTGCATCACCAAGAGAGCTCCTGGGGGGAGGGGGCAATCATTCACCCTTCCTGGAGAGAAGGGGCCTGTGCAGAGCAGAAGACTTCTCTCCAGCTCCCGGAAAGGTCTGCCCAGCTGCTGCCTGGAGCTCAGCCCAAGTGTCCTGCCTACCACTGCCCACTTCTCTCATTGGATAATAAATCTCAGCTTTGCCAGAGGTGGCATCTGAGTCAGGCCACACCACCTGCCTGACTGCTCCGAGCTGCACACCTTGTTTTCCCGGCATGAGGGTGTCACGTCAGGGTGTGTTTGGGTGTTACATCAGCGAGGCCCTGCTGCCGTCACCTCCCTCTTCCTCTGGTCTCAGGCCCCAAGGTCTGACCTAGCAAACTCAGCTCTGCCCCCACCGGGCCCCCATCTACCCCTCTTGGGATAACAAATGGAAAGTTGGCTGCAAAGTGCATGGAGGCACAGTGTCCCCTCCAAACTGGAGAATGAAGGGAAGGAAGATCTATGGTGGTGGCCAGGTGAGTGGTGTGTGCGTGTGTGTGTGTGTGCGCGCGTGCTCCGTGAAGCCTTCAACTGTGACCAAGTCACTCCCTTCCCACGGGAAGGAATTTCAAGTCAATCCTGGCATCTTGGAGGAGTGCCAGCTACATGCCTGGCACTAGGCTTGGTAATGGGGAGCCGGAGGGGAGAAGTCAGGGTCATCCTGGGCGGAAAAGCCAGGCTGACAGCCTTGGCCTGAGCCAGAGCCACCAACTGGTGGGGGAATCAGGGTAGGGGCAGAAGGCATAGAATGGGTGAGCAATCAGGGCGTAGACCACTGCCATCAGCCCTGCTGCTTGGGCAGCCCAGCCTGCTTGTTGAGGTTTTGGCGTCCTTGCATCCCCTCCCCCACAGCAGCAACAGTTGGTTTTGCTTTTGACTCTTGTGGACCTGAGACAGCCAGGGTGAACTGTGGGAGCCTGAGTTGTGGGCTTGTTGGAAGGAAGACAGCCACAAGCCAGGTGACCCAGAGATGCAGTGATTTCCCTCACTGGCACCCTGCCACCCCTGGGCATCAGCTCCCATGTGATTTTGGGGGCTGCAATTACTGCATCTCCGGGACATTTCCTCAGGCCAGGCCATTGTAGGAGTTATTGGAGAATTGTAGTTCTTTCCTTTATATCCAAAATTTAGCTAGAGCCAAGGAAAAAAGATTTTAGATTCCTCAGAGACCTCCACAGTTGGGTGACAGCAGGCTCTCCAAAAGAGCTTGTGGGATTCCTGGTACCAACTTCCCAACTTTCCGAGTGGAGTAGTTTGCTCTCGGTGATGGGAAGCTCAGGCTTTGTTGTCAGACAGACTTACATGAATGTGACCTCCTCCCTACCACCTCTTATCAGCTGTGTGACCCTGGGCCATTACCTAACCTCCAAGGGACTCAGCCTTATCTTCTGCTAAATGACTCTAATTGCAGAAGCTGCTTCAGAGTCCTTGTGAGATTTCTAGGAGACAAGGCACAGGAAACCTTTCCCACTGAGACTGAAGCAGCTATGGAGAGTCATTAGGATGGCGATCACTGCCCTGTGGACACGGTGTCTGTCCAGCCTGAACTAGGGAAACATTCCCAGCCACGAAAGGGTCTTAGGCACCCCCAAGCTGCAGTAAATGAATGCTCCAGGGCTGGCCAGGAGACAGCCCCAAATGCCAGCCAGGGTTTGGCTCCGTCTGCTAATTAGGGAGCATTTATCTGGTGCCCAGCAGAACAAAGTGGCCAGTTCAGCCATGCTGGAAGGCTGAGCTCAGTGCTGGCTGGGGGCTGGGGAGGAGGCTCGGAATGGGGCGGGCATGGGGGCATCCCTGGGGCTAAATGGACCACATTCAGGAATGGCTTAAAAAAAAACCCACCCAAACAGGAAGCATGAGGCTGGTGTACAGGCTGGAGCTGCGATGCTGGCAGAGAGGGTGGCTCTGGTGCACAACAAGCAGCCATTCTTCCCACTGAGGCAGTGCCGACCTGGTCTCCTCGGGGCATCTCTGGTGAAGGCCGGCCTGGCTGGCTCCCCAAGGAAACGAGCTTGTTTCTATCCTGAGATTCCCAGGGCTCCACCCCTCATCTTGGAAGCTTGTGAGGAGGATCCCCCAGTGGGAGGGCGGAAAGGAACCCCTCTCTGTGTGCCCCCCCCCCGGGGTGCTGGGCCCCGCCTGCTGCTCCCTGCATCCTACAGTGCAGTGGGGTGGGGACCCGGATGGCACGGGGGGTGGAGGGGAGGGATGGGCTGAGAAATCGACCACATGTAGGAGGGCTCAAAACTGAGATTTTATCCATCGTATTATGTACTTGGGGGGACACTTTGGGCCAGTTTGGAATACCTAGGTTTCTTGGCTGTGTAGTTGAGAAACGAGGTGAGGGAGGGTAGAGCTGCAGAAGCACCCTTTCTGCAGGTGGGGGGCCAGGATCCAGACCGGCCGTCTGGCTCTGGAATCCACAGGCTAAACCCTTCCGTCCACTCTCACCTGTAACTTTGATGTGGCCCCTGCATGGGCCAGAGCACTGCAGAGCCAGCCTGGGAGATCCCAGCACCTCAGAGAGGAGGGGGGGTCCTTTCCCTCCCTTGCCAGGAAGGCGTCAGCTGCAGAGTAGGTGGGGCTGGGCTGGCCGCTGGAGGCGGGTACTGCCCTGACCCACTGCCCAGGCTGGGGAGGGTTTGGGCTGGGCTGATAGAGAGAGAAATTGTCAGTTTCTGTATGTTCATTTCCTTTTCTCTGCCCTTGAGTCTTGGATTTTCCCTATGGTGTTCTCTCTGTGTCTCTCTCTTTCCCCAGTTTCTCGTTATCTCTATCTCCCAAGGGTCTCTGAGTCTGGGCCTGTCTCTGGGTCTCTGTTCATCCCTGTGGCCTTTCCCCAGCCTCCTTTCTGGAGGTGTTTTCTCTGGCTCTGCTATGTCTTTGTCAGCCTCTGGGTCTCTTTTGTCTGTATCTTCCCCCGGGATGCTGCCATGTCCCAAGCAGGAGTCTGGGAGAAGGGCAGGTGAGGGCCTGACTGTGACCTGTACGGAGGGTCGCTGAGTGTGATGAGCGAGGGGCTTGGCAAGTCTGCACCCTCAAAGGCAAAAGCCCTGATGGGGAGTGGGGCTGCTTCCCCTTCTCAGGGGAAATTAACCTTTTTCCTGACAATGGCTTATGTGTAGACATTCCTTTTGGAATCCAGTGACAGTCTTGGCACCCTGGTGGGGAGCCTGCCCTGCCTCCAGAGGGCACCCATGATGGCCAGCCGTTGGCTCTTCCCCCTCCCAGAAGAGACGTGACTGCAGTCCCCCTGCCCCGGGCCTGGCAGTGCTCTCAGCCCTCACCCAGGCTGCCCCAGAGAGTCGGCTCGGGGGTCCTGTGGGTAAGGTGGGGACCGCAGGCTGGCTCTTCCCCTTCTCTAGCTGGACAGAGGGTCTCGTCTATCTGTTCCATCACTTAATCCCTTCCTGCCCCGTGCTAGCTGTTCCTCCAGGGCCACGCCTGCCCCGCTGCTGTCCCCACTAGAAATAGCTGAGCAGTAGGCATTCGCCCAGACGAGGGAGTGGCCCTTGCAGGGTAGGCTAACCCCCAAAATATGCCACCAGCTGTCAGGCATCTGGGTCAGGTAGGGCACCAGGAATAGGCTTGGGGTGGGGTTCTGTTCTCCTTGGGCATCTTCTCAATGGGGGCTAGTTCTCTGGGCCCAGACTCTGTTGTCAACTAGAAGGCGGGTGGGGGTGAGCACCTGACCATGTTTGTTGAACACCTGCTATGGGCGAGTCACTGGCTCCAGGGTGGGGCTGAGCGGTGGAGACAGATGCACCATGAACTGACCGCAGGCTGACCCTTCAAGGCATCTCCACTTAAAAGTCACACGTATGCCTGCACCTCAGTGTGTTCCAAACCCGGGCCCTATCTAGACCCTCCCTCCTCCTTCCCCTCCTCCCTCCTTCCCTCTCTCAGTCACTGCACCATCTCTTACCCCTGCAGATCCCTCCTCTCTGCCCCAGGCCCCTTGGCCAAGCCCTCCTGATTCCTCCCTTGCATCTACTGCCTTGTTACCAGGCCTCCCAATGCTCCAGTCCGGCCCCTTCCAGCTGCTTCTGTGCCTTGCAGCCAGTCAGCTTTCCTTTTCTAGTGCTTATTTTTAATTATGAATTCTTTTAATCCTGCAGAAAATAATGTAATGCATCTGTAGACCTATTGATTTAACAAATGTTCACATTTTGCTACATTTTATTCACATGCTTATTTTAAAGTGAGGTATAATTGACATCAGAGACTTTTTTTTTAAGAAATAAATTGAAGCCGATAGAGGAGGTGCCTGATAAATGCTAGATTCCCTTCCTCCTGCCTCAGGTTTTACCAAGAAGGTGGAACTGGAGGTGGGCCTAGGGGAAGGGCTGGGTTTGGTGGACTGAGAAGGCGCCCAGGCAGGGAGACTGCATGTGTGAAGGTGTGGAGGCAGGGCTGCCTGGCACGGCCAAGGTCAGGGGATCCCTGCTTCTGTGGAGGATGGAGCCCCGCAGGGAGGAGCACAGGTGCCGGCGGTCCTCCAGCGGCCAAGCCCTTTCCCGCCTTGCCCTTCCTCCGCCTCCCGCACCTCGTCCTAGGTGGGTAGCTGCCGTGTTTATGAGGTCGCGAGGGGAAGCCATCACCTGGGTCTGCATCAGTGCTGTCACCTGGACAGGCACCCTGCAGCTGGGTGCCAGGGTGGGCTCCGCGGGGAGCTTTTCCTCTTGTGTTCCCTGCTTCCCTGGCAGGAGTCAGGTTCTCCCCTCCAGGAAAGCCTCGTGAAACCAGCTGGCCTGGCCGCAGAGCCTGGGGAGGGGGAGGGTGGCCAGCCTCACTGCATGGGCTGCTTGACTAGGCTCCCCTGGCAACTCTGCCTGAGTTTTAGTTTTTGCTTCAGGGATTTTTCTCTTTTTCTTCTGGGCTCCACCTTGCCTTCCCCTTCCATGAATTGTGAACAGACACTGGGACACCCTTGGCCTAAAGGGCTTCCAGAAAGGAGAAATTACAAGAAAAGCCTCCTGTGGGCCAAATGACCGACCTCAGTGACCAGGAAGGGAGCCATCAAGGCAGGGATGCAGCGTCAGCCCTTGATGTCATCAGGCCAGATCGGGCCACTTGGGCTGCCCAGGTCAGCTGTTAGGAACGCCTGAGGTGCCAAAGGGATTCGAACCCTTTGAATGCAGCCAAGCTCTGCCCTCTTCCTCTCCGTCTGCTCTGCCCCCACCCTGGTCCAGCCCCATCACCTCCCACCTGGGCAGCTGAGCAGGCCTCCTGGGGGACCTCCCCTCACATTCTTGTCTTCCCACCAACCAGTGATCCTTCTAAAAATAAATCAGGTCGTATCACACCCCCCTTTTATAACCTTTCTGAAAGCCTTCCTTTCTTTTGGGAATGAACCCCCAGTTCCTTACCCCACCCCCAGGCCCTGTGTGGTGGGTCCCCACCTGCCCTTCTAGACCTGTCCCCTGCCACCCTCCTTTCCTGTCTCTCAGCTCACCCCCTTGATCCTGGGGCACCAAGTGCAGTACTCTCTCAGTGCCTTTGCCATTGCTGTCCCCTCTGCCTGGAACTCCATTCTGCCAGGTCTTCAAGCAGCTGACTCCTTCTGGGCACTCGGGCCTCACGTGACACCTCCCAGAGAGGCCTTCCTTGATCACTTCCTCAGAGAGCCCCCCAGCCCTGTCACATTGTCACATTCTGTTGTCTTCAACAATCTATCATTATCTTATTTAACTCTCTGTCTATTGGTTATGTCTGATCCCTGCTGGAATGTGAGCTTTAAGAGAGCAAAATCTTGCTTGTTCATTAACTTCTGTTTTCCCAGTGCCTAGAACAGTGCCTGACAGAGCAGGTGCTCAGGAAATTGTTGTCGAATGAATGGATGGGTGCATGGCGAGCTGGCACTGAGTGTAGGAAATGGGGAGAGAGAGGCCCGCAACCTCCTTCTGCACGCCAAAGACAAGGTCTGCTGCGTAGCTCCTGTTCCTCCTCCTGGATGCCCATCTTTGCTTAGAGGCTGGACTTGCCATTAGGGACACTTGTAAGGATTAGCTGGAATAGAAAGTAACTTTCAACTTTAAAAATATTAGAGAACGAGGTGCATCTGGAAAACAAGAATACAATGCTGAGAAAAATATGCAAAGAACACTAAAAGTTATGAGAAATTAAAAATGCCATTGCAAAATAAGAAATTCAATAGAGGGTCTGGGGGAAAAATAAAGAAATCTTCTAAAAGATTAAAACACAGAACTTGAAAGAAAAGTTAAGACAAAGAAGATCAACCCAGAGGGTTCAATATCTGTTGAACAGGAGCTCCTACATGAGAGAACAGAAAATATAGCAGAATATAACAGAGAGGGAGAGAAATTAATGAAAGCAAATTTTCTAATAATGAAAAGAATATGTCTTTGGATTGAAAATTCTTATAAATGCTTCAGGTTGATTATTTCCAAAGATGGCCACAACATCTCCTGTACCACATGACTTTTGCGATAAGACTTTATTACTTCTTTCATTAAAAAGAGTTTCCTCAGTCTAAAGGTCTCCCAACTGAGCTATTTCGGCAATTATACTCCAATAAGGATGTTTAAAACAAGACAAAACAAAACAATATGATTGTTATCCATTTGGGCCAGATTAATAAGAAAAACAGAAACCACATTGTTTCAACAGAAAGATTACAATGTAGGTAATTGGTGTCTAACTCTGGCCAATTAGGAAGCAACTAGTCACTCACGGGCAGTGAAAAAACCCTTAGAGTCTTGGCCACTGGACTAGCCCCTCCACTCGGCCCCTGTACTAGGTTGTCTCCCCTGTAGTATTTGTTGTATTGTCACCTCCCACCACGATCATGGTGGTGGCATCCATGGCAGCTCTGTTGGTTCACTCTCAACTCAGTGTGTTCTGTAACCTCTTTCCTCTGGGATAGTCAGATATGTGATTCCCTTCATACCTCATAGAAGCCAAGAGAAGCTTAGGTGCACTTAAGTCCTTCTTATGCCTAACCATAATGGGTGCATAGTTCCCCAACATGCGTCTCCTAATGAGTGTGAAACCATCCTGTTAAACAGTCTCCATTTAGATTCCCAAATATGATTGTGGAACAAGTTCCTCACTGCCATTTCAAGCCGCTTCAATCAAATTCACCTCCTACCTCTGGGCGTCTGTCTAGAGAGAGGAGATCAGGACATACATTCTACTGGCAGCCTCACTTATCTGCTGTCTTCCTTATCATTGAAATCCCTCAAGACTCTGAGGGGCAGGCTTCTGTTTTGCTCTGGACCTCTCTGTGTTGAACTCTATGATATAGCTCACCAGGTCTGAAGGTCAATATATTCAATGTATGCAAACCAGTATTTAGGAAAGTATTTATTCCTAGATAAAGCTTTGTTTTAAATATAGTTGTGTGTCTTTAAAAAATAAAAAATATCCTATTATGAAGATCAGAAAAAAAAAAAAGTTTCCTCTATTCTTAATCCTGTGCTTATCCTGAATCACAGGCTCCAACGAGAATATCTTCCCGTTGAAAATATTCTTATTTGTAAGAAATAGATGATTAAATAGCTAATTATCTTTGTAAAAGAGATAAAATTATGCTCTAATAAAGAGAGGATGAGAATGAGGTTTGAAGTACCTCTTTCTCTCTTTCCCTTCTTGTTTTTAGTAGCATTTTCTTTGGGATAGCACAAATTTAGTGACATAAGAATACATGTCATATTTTCCAGGGGAAAATTTTATTTTCCATTTTGAACTCTCCTATATTGTTTGAAATTTTGTTACCATGTATGTATGTTACTTACACAAAATGTTTTTGTATATTGCTGTAAAATATTTATAATTATTGCTATAGAAGAAGATTTTTATCTTGGGAGAAATATACCATTTTTTAATGAAAAAAAAGTCTATGCATAGAAGTAAAGAATTTTACTGTGCACACGAACTACTTAGCATCTTGTTAAAATGCAGATTCTGATTCAGCAGGTCTGCCTGGGGCTTGAGATTTTGCCTTTCCACCACACTCTCAGGTGATGATATGATTCGTCTCAGGATCGATCACACCTTGAGTAGTGAGGGCATAGAGTACTGGAAAGATACATTTGAAGCCCTTCTCCATTCCTTTCTTTTTCTTCCTTCTGTCCAAATGTGATCTTTCTCCCCTTTGCCCATGGCCCTTTGTGACCAGGTGGGAATTTGGCCTGGTGACTCTGGTGAGGAACGCTGTTCCAGCACTTCCCAGAAGCTGCCAAGGGTAGTGCGGGCTGCCTCAGAGGGATGGTATGCTCTGTCATTGGAGGTGTTCCTGTGAGCTTGAATGGTCATGTGTCAGGAGTGTTGATCCCTGTGTGGGGAGGAGGAGGCGCCTCCCTACAATTCCACCTTGTGCCTCTGTGTGCCTTCTACAAACTTGTGGAACCAGGATCTCAGGTTGGGGCTCATTCACCTGTGCTGACTTTTATGGGTCATCTGGCAAATCCTCAATCCCCACCCTTCTCAGTCCTTCCAGGGGAACACTTGGTATTCTAAATACTGTATGTGTGACTTGGTGGATAGGACGGGGAGGGGGAGGAGGGGTGATGGCTTGGCTTTAGAAATAGTTCAGTCATGTAGGAATGTGATGCCTGACTTGATTGGATCTCGGGATGGAGGGTTCTGCCTTTTAGATTGTCTTCTCTCTTTCAATTTGGTTCAACAGACCTTGACTAAGAGCTCCTTTGTGTTAGTCAGGACAGGTTAATTGCTGTGTAACAAACTCTCAGGGACTCAATACAATAGAGGTTTAATTCCTGCTCATGTCATAGACCAAAACAAGTTACTAGAGAGCTCTACTCCAGGTAGTCATTCAGGGAACCCAGACTCTCCCATCTGGTGACTCCATTCCCCATGAATCTCTGTTTCCACCCAGCAAGGGAGGGAAGAGAGAATGTGAAAGGTTGCAGGGAGATTTTATGGGTTGCCTGGAGGAGGCACACATCACCCCTGCTCATATTCCATTGGTCAGAATTCAGTCACATGACTGCACCTCCCAGCAAAGGAGGCTAGGAAATGTAGTCTAGCTGTGTGCCCAGCTACATGTCAGACACTGTGATGGACGTTGGGCATACTGAGACACAGTTGCTTACAAGAGGCTCACAGGCTTTTGAAAGGAGGCAGGTGTATAAACAAATAATTATGATATAGTAGTAAGTGCGGTTCTAGAAGCGTGACCAAACCACAGAAGCAATCTAGAGAAGGGAGTCAATGAGGGCTAAACCTGTGCAAAGGCCTCAGAGGTGGTGGCAGCAAGAGATCGCATGGGGTGGGGCATTCCAAGTAAAAGGAACAGAATGTGCAAAGGCACAGAGCTGTGGAACAGCATGTGATGTCCAGGGAGGATGCAGGCAGGCTGTGCAGTACGTGGGGACATGCAGTAGCGGCAGGACATGTGACTGCAGAGGTCAGTCGGGGCAGAGGTCATGAATGGGCTTGTGTCCCATGGGAGGCAGAGAGCCAACAAAGGGCTCGAAGCCGAAATGAAACCATCAGATGGGGGCAGATTGCAGCAGCGTCGGAGACGGTACATACTTAGTGCTCTCCTCACCAGAACCTTCAAAGAGGTTTCAAGTGTGTTTTGGTCTCTTGTGCTGTGGAGTGTCTGACAGGGGACAATGTGGGAGGGTGGGCAGGTGACCTACCCAAGTCACCTGCTGCAGCAGCGCTCCCGGTGGGAACTCCCTGGGCCTGTGTGGCTTTTGCCAGTTTCACCTGACAGTCAGGTCTCACTAGCAACTTCCAGCAGCTCCCAAGCAGGGGAGAGGCAAGATACAGGAGACAGGAAGATACATACCACCGCAGCCTCTTCACCTTGAAAAAGGTGACCCCATTTATCAAGCACTTAGGTAAGCCAAGCACTGTGCTCACCTGTGTAATCTCATTCAATCCATACACCACGATGGGGAGGCTCTTCTCACTCACTGCCGCCTTACGGATGAGAAAACTGGATCCCAGAGAGGTTAAGTGACTTGGCCAAGGTCACATAGCCAGGAGGGAATAAACTGGAATTCTGACTTCAGAGCCCAGGCATTCCATCACTAACCAGAGTTCTAAAATAATGGTAAAACAGTGCTAAGAGAGGTGACTGCTTCTGATGGCTCCCTCCGCGCCTGGCATGCTTTAAAGCGCTTTACGTGTACATTTTCTCTTTTCAACTTTGCGTTAGCCCTCAGAGAGGAGAAAAACAGGCTTGACACCATTTCACAGATGAGCAGACTGAGGCTCAGAGAAATTACACAGGAATCATTGCATCTCGCCGTTGGTAGCACTTTCTCACGCGTCTTCTCCTTGGGTCTTCGACACCCACGGAGGCAAGAGCAGTATTTCGCAGATGAGGCCACTGCCACTCAGAGAGGCCAAGTCTCCTGCCCCAGTTGCCTAGCAAGCCTTGGCAGGCTGGAACTGGAACCCTCCGCTCTTGACTCCCACCCGGTGCGCTTTCTCCAAAGGCGGTGGGTCTGCGTGGTGGGGGGGGGGGGGGGTGTATGGAATGAGCCCCCTAGGGAGTTTCAGGGGGAGGCAGGGTAGCCACTGGTTTGGACACCTTCTAGGCTTGAGGAGGTCCCCTGGGATAAGGCCATCCTGCACATCCCTGCTTTCTTCCCTCTACATCTCACTGCGGGTGTTGCAGCCTCCACCACGTTAATGTCACACATGTCCCAGCCAGCTCCCACACACCTGATGAGCTGCTGGGAAAGCCAGAGGCCTCCTCCCCAAGCCCAGCCCATGAACACCAGCTGGGCAGCTCCCCCGGGGCCCCTAGACACTCACAGCGGGGCAGGGCCTGGCCAAGGCACCTCCCAGACCCGTCTGTCCCTCATGGTCTCCCTGCCTTTCTGGTCTCAGGGCTGTGGGTTCCCAAGCACTTTCCCTGGCCCTGGGGGTGCAGGCTAGTGCCATAGCAAGAGTGATGCTGATGACAGCAGTGACAATAATAGCTCACGTGTGGGGCACTTAGTCTGTGCCAAGCACTTTATACCCGTTATCTCACTGAATCCTCTCACCCATCCTATCAGGCAGGTTCTATCACTGTCCTCATTTTGCAGACGAGGACACTGTTGAATCCAGATCTGAGTAGCTATTATCCAAAATGTTGTGCAGGCACCGCTGTGAGTTCAGGAAGAGGCTTTTGGGTGGTATATGGGCAAATACTTTATCTTTTAATAGTGATGTATTGTTTCAGTGTGTGTCGGTGTTAGGGGTTGAAGTCTTATGTTTCCCCCAAATGCATATGTTGAAGCTCTAATCCCCAGTACCTCAGAATGTGACCTTATTTGGAAATAGGGTTGTTGTAGATGTAATTAGTTAAGATGAGGTCATACTGGTGGGCCCCTAATCCAGTGACTGATATCCTTATAAAAAGGAGAAATCTGGACACAGACATGCACACAGGGAGAACACCATGTGAAGATGAAGCCAGGGATGGGGTGATGCTTCCACAAGCCAAGGAACACTGAAGATTGCCAGCACATCACAGAAACTAGGAGAGAGGCATGGAACAGATTCTTCCTCACAGACCTCAGAAGGAACCAACCCTGCCAACACCTTGTTCTCAGACTTCTGGACTCCAGAACTGAGAGATAGTATATTTCCATTGTGTAAGCTATTCAGTTTGTGGTCTTTTGTTATGGCAACCCTAGCAAATTAACACAGTTAGAATATGTGTATATATAATGTGTGTATACACACACACCAATACACTTATGATTTCATAGATATGATTGCTTTGGATGTGGCGTTTGATAGGCTGAATAATGCTCCGCCACAGAGATAGCCACAATCTAATTCCTGGAACCTGAGATTGTTATTTTATGTGGTGAAAGGGGCTTTTTAGATTTGATTAAGGATCTTAAAAAGGGGAGATTATCCTGGATTATCCAGGTGAGCCTAATGTGATCACTAGGATCCCTTATAAGAAGGAGGCAGGAGAGTCAGAGAAGCAATGAAAGAGTCAATGGAGGCAGAGATTAATGTGCTTTGAAGATGGAGGAGGAGGCCATGAGCCAAGGAGTATGGGTGGCCTCTGGAAGCTGAAAATGGCAAGGAAACCAAGTCTCCCCCAGAACTTCAGGAAGGAAATGGCTCTGCTGACACCTGGAATTTTAGTCCCTTAGGACTTGTTTTGGACTTCTGACCTCCAGCATGCTAAGAAAATTAATTTGTGTTGTTTTAAGGCACTGAGCTGTAGTAATTTGTTATAGCAGTAATAGGAAACTAATAATCAACAAAAATCAGTATTTAAGTTTTTCCAGAAGGGGACTGACAGAAAAGTAATAGATAAATCATAGTAGTGATATTGATACCATGTAGGTAAGGGGGCTTGTACATATATTTGGGGGACCCTGTCTGTACTGCCCTGCCTTCAAGGGGGAATTGCATCATTTTGGGAAGCCCTGTGTGACCTGAGCTTCACTCTTGCCTGTCACTCCCTTGCTCTGTGTTGTTGAGCAGGTTACCTAACTTCTCTGGGTACCTGCCTCCTCATCTATAAAACACAGGGCGAATCACACCTACCTTGTGGGCAGCACATAGTAATTGCTCAGTTTTTGCCTCAATCATTGCTCAATATTCTAATCCTCTTTGATTCTCTTAATAGCCCTGAGAGGCAAGCAGGGGAGGATCAATTCACTGATCTTTTTTGAGTGCCCAGCTCCTTCCTGCTAGTCACTTGTCCCTGCGTGGTTGGTCATGGTGGGTGCAGAGGCCGGGTCACTTGTGAGCGTGTGACCCATCCCACCCTCGGGTCTCCTTAGTCATAAGATCTCGGCTCTGAGAGGGCAGGAACGCTCCTAGCACAGGGGTTGCAGAGTCAGACTCAGAGTCAAGGAACCCTTGCTCGAGAGTATGTGCCCTGATTGCATTTGTGCACAAGATGCCAGGCTGGTGCTTCCTGGAGAGGTGCCCTTGGGATAAGCAAGGCCAAACTGAGGTGCATGGGCTCCCTGGGGAGGATAATAATTTGTTTGACGTTCCCTTCAAACCAGTGGTCTTTAAATATGTGTTCAGAATGTCTTCAGCATCTGTGGCAGGGTGTCGGGGGAGAGTGGAGAAGGACCCTGGTGGTACCCAAAGCCTCCTCTGTTGCCCTGAGTTGGTCATCTCAGACCCTCAGCAAAGCAAAGCACCCACCCATCACCGGACCCAGCACTTAGACAGCAGTTTAGAGAGTAAGGGTTATTACTCGAGCAGCCATCTGGGGCATCTCACCTGCCATTCCCCACCCCAGAGACTCCATCCACACACAGTGCCATCCTTGAGATGAGCTCTGGAATTGACTCTTTCTCCATGTCGTCACATTTCCGGTGATGCTTTAGGATGCCCTAACTCCCCCTGTGGAGCGGCACATCAGGCCTCTGCCCTTCTCCTGCTCTGGTGCCAACTGCGTGGTCATCCCCAAATCACTGGAATAAATGATCAGGGGCCTCCACCCTGGATCCCACCACTTTCTCCAACACATGGCAGCGTTTCATGGAATTCATAAGCAAGTCAATTCACTCCAATCTGTTTCATCTAGCAGGCCTAACACTCCCGCTGCCGAGCCTTTGTATTCACCATTCCACCCTCTGGAATGCCCCCTTCCCCTTTCTCCAGCTCTCCTTTATGCAAGGCCCACATGTGACGTGACCTCCTCTGAGAAGTCTGCTTTGCTTACGCCAGCCACACCAACATTGTCCTTTCCTGAACCCCCATCACATGCTTTTTATGCCTCTCAGCAGACTGACACTCAATCTAACACTACTAGGTAAACCCCTTGTGCCCATTGGCTCTCCCAGCTCCCAGTCACATCATGGACCATGACTTTCACTCTCCCTGAATCCCACTCATTCAGTGCATGGAACATCATAGTAATGGCTTGACTGGGAAGGGATTGGAAGTAGTGAAAGCTTGCATGTTTTCCAGAAAGTGGTCAAGCAAGACTTCTTTGGCTTGTTAAGGACTTAGGAACCCGGGATGGGCTCCCTCACAAAGCTAGAATATATACCAGCACCGTGAGTCAGCTTCAGTATGGCGTGCGCCCATGCCCCAGCCACCAAATGCATCCAAGGCAGGAAGCTCCTTGCCAGGATGGACGGGTCCTCTCTACCCTCTGTCTCTCTCCTCAGCTGCTGCTTCAGGGACACTTGGGGTGTTGAGTCTGTTCCCTGAAGCTTCTAGCGGTTTTGGCAAGAGAGCCTGTATCCCTCCTGTCCAGCCACCCTCAACCTCGCCTCATCCTGGGAACTCTCTGAGCAGCTGCCCTGCTGCCTCATGGCTGCGCTGCCCCGTTCCGTGTACAGAACACATCCACCGCAGCATTTTCTCTGGGTCCTCCTATCTTCCCTGTGAGTTGCATCATCTTCCCACATTACGCAGACGAGAATAAGTGCCTTGCAAAGGGTCACTGGTCAGCCAGTGCAGCCTGGAGCCCAGGCTCCAGTCTCGAGTGCTCTGCTCAGTGCTCTTTGAATGGCTGCTCCCGGGGTGACAAGGAGAGAATTGCAGTGACTCCTCTCTAATCCATGTCCCTGCTCCGCGGGTTCTCCATACTGTAGAGCCCTAGTATCGTCTTCTCTCTTTTTTTATTGTGCTAAAAAATGCATAACATCAAACTTACCATTTTGTATTGTGGTAAAATACACGTAACATAAAATTTACTATTTTAACCTTTTTTAACTGTACAGTTCATTGGCATCAAGTACATTCACACTGATGTGCAACCATCACCACCACCCTTGTCCACAACTTTTTCATCTTATTTTCTCCTTTAAAGCCTAGTGTCTTATACCTTCTAGGGGTTAATTCCTTTTTAATAAATGTGTCAGAACCCTTCAAGGGCCAAAGGTGTGCATCTCTTGAGGGTTCCCTTTTTTTGAAAAAATTTTGAATTGAAGTCTAGTTGATTTACAATGTTGTGTTAGTTTCAAGTGTATAGCAAAGTGATTCAGTTATATAGATATATATAGATATGTATGTATGTATCTATCGATCTATATATATCCTTTTTCAGATTCTTTTCCATTATAGGTTATTACAAGATATTGAAGATAGTTCCCTGTGCTATATAATAGGTCCTTGTTGTTTATCTATTTTA
The DNA here is from genome assembly GCF_028021215.1 of Eschrichtius robustus. Classification (NCBI taxonomy): domain Eukaryota; kingdom Metazoa; phylum Chordata; class Mammalia; order Artiodactyla; family Eschrichtiidae; genus Eschrichtius; species Eschrichtius robustus. The sequence goes on along the minus strand of NC_090830.1, from coordinate 113,985,562 downwards.
TATATAGTAGTTTGTATCTGCTAATCCCAAACTCCTAATTTATCCCTCCCCCGCCCCCACTTTCCCTTTGGTAGCCATAAGTTTGTTTTCTATGTCTGTGAGTCTGTTTCTGTTTTGTAAATAAGCTCATTTGTATCATATTTTAGATTCCACATATAAGTGGTATCATATGATATTTGTCTTTCTCTGACTTACTTTAGTTAGTATGATAATCTCTAGGTCCATCCATGTTACTGCATATGGCATTATTTCATTCTTCTTTATGGCTGAGTAATATATATATATATATATATATATATATATATATATATACACCACACCTTCTTTATCTATTCATCTGTTGATGGACATTTAGGTTGCTTCCATGTCTCAGCTATTGTAAACAGTGCTGCAATGAACATTGGGGTGCATGTATCCTTTTGAATTAGAGTTTTTGTCTTTTCCGGCTATACCCAGGAATGGAATTGCTGGATCTTATGGTAACTCTATTTTTTTTTTTTTTTAAGGAACCTCTATACTGTTTTCCTTAGTATCTGCACCAATTTACATTTCCACCAACAGTGTAGGAGGGTTCCCTTTCCTCCACAATTGAGGGTTCTCTTTGATTCTGTACGTAACTTGCTATTGGTTGTGAATACTGACTTTTTTTTTCCTTCTGTCTTTATGCCTTTCATTTCTTTCTCTTGTGTTAATACCTTGGGAAGGATCATTAATACAATAATGGATGGAAGTAGTGACAGTGGGCAGCGTCCTTGTTTTGTTCCAGTGTTTCTTCACTGAGGTTTGCTATGGGTAAACATTTTCAGGTTAAGAAAGTTTACTCCTATTTCTTGTTTGCTAAATTTTTTAAAAATCATAAATAGGTGTTGACTTTTATCTAATACTTCATCTGCCTATGTGAGAATGGTCATATAGTTTTTATCCTTTATTTGATAATGTGCTAAATTACATTAATAGATTGTCTAGTGATGCACCATTCTTACACCTTGAATGAAATTTAATAGAAATGTAAACCCTAATGGTAGAATTTCTTTCATTCATTTTATTCATTCAGACTGTGGTAGTCAAGAGACCAGGGTCTGGAGCCAGATAACCTGGGTTCGAATCCCAGTTCCACACCTTGCTTGTGTGGGCAAGTTATTTAATCTCTCTGTATGTTGGTTTCTTTCTCTGGAAAATAGGGCATTAATAGTACCTACTTCAAAGAGTTGATATGAGAATTAATTGAGATAAGCCAGTGCCTAACACAAACTAAGTTCTCAGTAAATGGTATTTTCACCATCAAACATTTATTGAGCACCTGTTTTATACCAGGACCTGTGCTAGGTTCTGGGAACTCATAGTTAGGGTAACCACATGACCCCATTAACCAGTACAGTCCTGGAGGTCCTGTTTTGTACTTTTTATCCCGATGGAATTATTACCAGCACTCCCCTTCACTCTCAGTAGTTTCCCAATTTGGATGATAAATTATTTGATCACCAACTGATAGATGAAGAGATCTATATAATATGGATGTGGAGGACCTGGCTGGACTTGATTCATAGCTGAGCTTCACTAATGTGAAGCAGAATTGTGGTTGGGGTCAAGGTAGAGGATCTTCAGGGCCCCACAGGCATCATAAGCCTTTCCCCTGTCTTCTTGTTTGCATTTTTTTCCAACAGGAAATCTGCTGTCATCATTGTCTTTGTTCCTCTGAATGTAAAAACGTCTTTTTCCTATGGCTGCTTTTAAGATTTTTTTCTTTCTTACTGATTTTGAGTAACCTGCTTATGATGTGCCTTGGTATAGATTTCTGTATGTTTCTTGTCTTTGGAGTTGAATTTTGGGGGTCTGTGAGTCCATAGAAGAAATCACAAATGGAATTTTTAAAAAATTTTTTGAGCATTGAACATAGTGAAAACGCAGCATATGAAAATTTGTGGGTCACTGCTAAAGCACTGTTTAGAGAGAAAAGTATATCATTACATGCCTAAATTTTAAAAGAAGGTTTAAAATCAATAATCAAAAATTTCACTTTAAGGAAAAACCCCCTAAGCCTAAATTAAGTAGAAGGAAAGAAATTATGAGAACAGAAACAATAACGTAAAAAGCAGAAAACAGTAAAGAAAACTAACAGAACCAAAAGTTGGCTGTTTGAAAAGATTGATAAAATTGATAAACTCCTACTAAGAATAACCAAAGAGAGAAAGAGAGAAAACACAAATTACCCATATCAGGAGAAAGAGAAGATATTACTTCAGGTAAAATAATAATAAGGGAGTGTTAGTAACAATTTTCTGTCAATAAATTCAATAAGACAACATGGACAAATTCTTTGAAAAACTCAATTTTCCAAAGCTGACTCAAGGAGAAAAAGAAAAATGTTAAGTGCCTTTACACCTATTAAAGAAATTGAATTCATAATCAAATACCTTCCTGCAAGGAAAGCTCCAAACCCACATAGTTTCGCTGGTGAATTCTATCCAACATTCAAGGATGAAATAATACCATTCTTACACACAGGAGGAAGGAATAGTTTCCAACTCACTGCATGAAATCAGCATAATCCTGATATCAAAACCTGATGAGGACAATTATAAGAAAGGAAAATGTCAGAATACCATGAACATGGATGCAAAATTTTTCATAAAAATATTAGCAAATCAAGTCTAGCAGTATATAAAAAAGATAATACACCAGAACCAAGTAGGATTTATCTAAAAAATGCAACTTGGTTCAACATTTCAAAACTAATCAGTGTATTTCACCACATTAGCAGAATATAGGAGAAAAAAAATGCATCAATAGATTCAGTAAAAGCATTTGACAAAATTCAGCACTGTTTATAATAATAATTTTTTTAAAATCCTCAGTAAACTAGAAATCAAAGGAAACTTTCTCATCTTGAGCATCTACATAAAACCTACCACTATCATCATAGTTCATGGTGAAAGTCTGAATACTTTGCTCTTAAGATTGGAATAAAGCAAGAATGTTCTCTCTTACCTCTTTTCTTCAACATTGTATTGGACATTCTAGCTAGTGAAATAAGGAAAGAAAAGGCATACTTATTGGAAAAAGGAAGATGTATAATGACCTTTCTTTTTCTGACGTTATTGTCTATGTAGAGAATATTAAGAAATCTGCAAAAGACAAAAATACCTACTAGAATTAATAAATAATTTTAACAAAGTTGCAGGATACAAATTCAACATACAAAAACCAATTGTATTTCTGTATACTAGCAGCAAACAATTGGAAAATGAAGATTTAAAATACCATTAATAATAGCTTCAAAACACATAAAACACGAATGAATTCAATGAAAGATGTGTAAGACCTCTACATTGAAAACTATAATGCATTGCTGAGTGAATTAAAAGAAGGTCTAACTAAACAGAAAGATTTACCATGTTCATGGATTGAAAGTCTCAATATTGTTAAGGTAGCTTCTCTCCCTAAAGTGATCTATCAAGTCAATGCAATCTCAATTTTAAAAAAATCCCAGGAGGCTTTTTTTTTTTTTTTAATTTATTTTATCTTTGGCTGTGTTGGGTCCTCGTTGCTGCACGCGGGCTTTTCTCTAGTTGTGGCGAGCAGGGGCTACTCTTCGTTGTGGTGCACGGGCTTCTCATTGCGGTGGCTTCTCTTGTTGCGGAGCACGGGCTCTAGGTGCGCGGGCTTCAGTAGTTGTGGCACGTGGGCTCCGTAGTTGTGGCACGGGGGCTCTAGAGCACAGGCTTAGTAGTTGTGGCACACGGGTTTAGTTGTTCCGCAGCATGTGGGATCTTCCCGGACCAGGGCTTGAACCCGTGTCCCCTGCATTGGCAGGCGGATTCTAAACCACTGCGCCACCAGGGAAGCCCCCAGGAGGCTTTTAATGTAGAAATTAACCACTTCATTCTAAACCGGGTCTGAAAGTGCAAGGGATCTAGAATGACCAAAACAGTTTTGAAAAAGAAGAAAAATTTTGATTTTAAGATGTAACTAGAAACCTACAGTAATCAAGAAAGGATGGTGTTTGTGTCAGGAGATACCTATCTATCAGTGGAACAACACAGAGGGTCCAGAAATAGTAAATCCACACATACATAGTTAATTTATTTTTGACAAAGGAGTTAATGTAATTCAATGGGAAAACAATAGTCTTTTCAACAAGTTGTTCTGGAATGATAGGCTATCTACACCCCCAAAAATTATGAATGGAAGTTTGATATTAAATTTCATTTGAACAGAGAATTCTGCTGAACCCCTCCCCAAAAAAGATCTACTAATAAGTGTTTTAGAGGTGCTGTCCAGTCACTCCCAAATCTATTATTTTTATATCTTCATGGGAGAGTTCAGAGTTGTGCCACCATTCTGAGAATCACTAGACCCCAAAGGTATGACGACCCCTGACCGAGGTGGGCAAGTAGCACATGGGCCGGGTACATGCGCAAGGTTGAGAGGCCCATGGAACATAAAAAATAACTTCACTAGGGACTAGGGTACATGATGGTGAATACTCTCACACAGGTCATGACTATGTTCTTAGCTGTACTTTATTTAATTTATTAATTTATTTATTTTTGGCTGCATTGAGTCGTCATTACTGCGCGCGGGCTTTTCTCTAGTTGTGGCGAGTGGCGGCTACTGTTCGTTGTGGTGCGCTGACTTCTCATTGTGGTGGCTTCTCTTGTTGCAGAGAATGGGCTCTAGGCGTGTGGTCTTCAGTAGTTGTGGCACGTGGGCTCAGTATTTGTGGCTCACAGGCTCTAGAGTGCAGGCTCAGTAGTTGTGGCGCACGGGCTTAGTTGCTCCGTGGCATGTGGGGTCTTCCTGGACCAGGGCTCGAACCCGTGTCCCCTGCATTGGCAGGGGGATTCTTAACCACTGCGCCACCAGGGAAGCCCCGGTACAGCCACTTTGGAAGACAGTTTGGCAGTTTTTTACAAAACTAAACATACTCTAACCATACAATTCAGCAATCATCCTCCTTGGTGTTTAACCAAATGAGTTGAAAACTATGTCCACACGAAAACCTGCACATGGATGTTTACAGCAGCATTATTCATAATTGCCAAAACTTGGATGCAACCAAGATGTCCTTCAGTAGGTGAATAGATAAATAAGCTGTAGCACATCTACATAATGGAATATTATTCAGTGCTAAAAAGAAGTGAGCTATCAAGCCATGAAAAGACATGGAGGAACCTTAAATGCATATTGTGCATTTTAAAAATTAAAGAGTCTATTTTGAAAAGGCTGTATACTGTATGATTCCAACTATATGATATTCTAGTAAAGGCAAAACTAGTAAAGTATCAGTGGTTACTCAGGTTAGTGGGAAGAGGATGAATAGGTAGAACACAGAGGTTTTTTAGGGCAGTGAAACTATTTTGTGTGATACTGTCATGGTGGACACATGTGATACATTTGTCCAAACCCCTAGAATGTACAATACCAAACATGAACCTTAATGTAAACTATGGACTTTGGGTGATAATTATCTGTCAATCAGTTGCAATAAATGTGCTGCTCTGGTTTGGGATTCTGATGGGGGAGACCAGGAATGTGTGGGGTCAGGGAGTATATGAGAACTCTCTGTACTCTCTGCTCAATTTTGCTGTGAACCTAAAACTTCTCTTTAAAAAGTCTATTAAAGAAAAGAAAACAACTTATACAACGCTACAGTAATCAAGATGGCATCCTACAGACCTAGGATAGACATATAGATCAAAGGAATAGAATTGAGAGTCCAGGAATAAACCCATACATTTATCCTGAACTGGTTTTCTGCAAGGGCACCAAGACCATTCAAAGGGAAGGATACCTCCTCTTGCAGGCAATGAGATGAACATGTACAAAAAATTTTCAAAAGACTATGTGAAATACTGAAATAGGGATACCAACCAGGAGTGCTGTTGGAATTCAAAGAGAGGTGGTGTGACCTTAGGCTGGGACAGTCAAAGGCTTCACAGAGTAGAGGTCGCCTGATAAGGCCATCAAAGAAGGAAGGGAATGGGGGGAAGTACATTTCAGACCACAAAGGATGAGAACTTTAAGAAAAGTCACATGTATCATTATTGTCCCTCTCTGTTTCCGTGATTCTCCCTGCTGTGTCCCCGCACCTAACACAGGGCCTGGTGAGCCCTAAGTCAGTAGGATGGACAAACCAGTTCTGAGGTTTCCCATGATCTCTCAGAGTTCTCAGGGAGATGGAGTGACCTTGCCTCTTTGTACGGGGAATCTCTAGATCAGGGAACCCACCAGCCTCTTGTAGTAACTAACGTTCCCTTTGTTCCTGAGCTGGAAATGGTCACAAGCATTGGGGCCCCAAAACTGGAGTTGCTGGGAACTCCACCCTCTCAGAAGGGCGAGGAGTTGGCCTCTTGGGTTACAGATGTGCCCCAGCTGGGCCCGGGGTCCACCCTTCTCTCTCCCCAGTGTTTATTGCTGCTCAGCCCTGCCCACGAAGAGCTGCCGAATCAGCTTTCTCTGGCTGGGGCCAGCTCTTGAAGCCGAGCTGTCCTGTATCTCTCGCACTATCCACCCCTTAGATAAACAGCCTGGCGTCCTGCACACGCTGCAGAGTTCTCATGTGCTTGCCGAGGGCTCCCTTAGCCAAATGCCTCTCACTCTAAGAAGGACCCTGGCAACGGGCCCTGCTTTTCCTCCAGCCTGACTCAGGCCCTTGCTGGAGTGACAGGAGAATCCACTTCCTGCCCAAAAATGTGGCTGCAGCAGAATTCTCTGCGGGGCGGAGCTTCCTTCCTCACTGCCCACACACCCAGGCTTCCTCCTCAGGGAAGGTCTGGGCAGCCTCTTCATCAGACAGCCTCCCTGAGCCTTTCATGTGACTTTTCTCTATCAGACCCAGTCCTGCAAATTAGGCGCCCACCAGGTTACAGAACCCACTTCACGGCCTGCCTGGCGCCCCAGGTGGGGTGACATTTGGACTGTGTATCACACGTGGCCGCATATGTTTATCCCACCGCCCACCACTCTGCCATACTGCGCACGGGCCACTTCGCTGAATGGGGCAGCTTTGCGAGCCCCCCGACTGAGTAAACTCAGCTGGCTGCCTGTATTTGGTTTGCTCTGGAGTCTGAGCCAGGGGATTGGCTTTTTTTGAAATGTCACCTGTGGGCAGAGAAAATGTCACCAACATCTGGTTAGCAGTGCATCGTCTTCCTGTGGCCAGTGGGCCCTGGAGATAACAGGGAGGACAGATGCCGAGGCTCGGCGGTAGCAGGGGGGGATCAGGTGACAGGTGTGCTGAGATCAGCACCTGAAGGCCCAGGGGAGAGGGTTGGCAGGTCAGTTGGGCGCTCACGGCTCTGGAGAGAGCCCGTTGACCCAGTACTTTTAGCAGATGGGCTTGCCGTGGCCTCAGGGGGCCCAGACTAAGGCAGAGGTGGGGGAAGAGGAATATCTGTTACAGAAGGAGGCGGTGGGAGAGAGCCCAGCTGCAAAGCATCCTCAAAAGGCCTTTTGAGGAAAAACTCAAATCCGCAGGGCTATCAGACGACCCTTGCCTTCCAGGAGGCACGTGAACCCACGGAGAGGGTTCAGACTGCTCTTGGCAGGGAAGGTACAGGGAACGTGACCGTCCCTCTGCCAAGACAGAGCTAGCTTCACCTCCTACAGGAAGTCTTCCCTGACCTCTCCCTTCAGGTCCCACAGAATCCTTTTCATACAGCCTCACCATTCCCCGTCACTCCAAAACTTGCTTGTCAGTCTCTAGCACCAAAACAAAGCTTCACAGACTTCTGGGTAGGGCCCAGGAAACTGCATTTTTAACAAACACCTCCCCTCCCCCCAAGGTGTCAGGTATGGGCAGAGTTAAAACTACATTTTGAGAACCATCTTGCTCTAGAGCAGCCTGTCCAATAGAAATATAATATGAACCATATATATAATTTAAATTCTTCTAGTAGCTACATAAAAACATAAAACAGGTGAAATTATTTTTAATTTTTACTTAACCTGATATATCCAAAATATTATCATTCCAACATGCAATCAATACAAAAATTGTTAATGAGATATTTCACTTTTTTTGGTTTGTACTAAGTCTTCAACACCTGGTGCATATTTTAAACTTACAGCACATCTCTGTTTGGATGGGCCACATTTCAAGTGCTTAATAGCCACATGTGGGTAGTGACTGCCATATGAGACAGCTCTAGGGCTTTGCTACTGTGGTCCATAGACCAGCAGTTTAAATTATTTCTAGCCCCTAACAGAGGGCTGGCATCTAGAAGGCACATCGCAAATGTTTTGGGAGGAAAGGAAGGAATGCATGAATCTTACGTGCCCCTGTCCACCTCTCTAGGCACCACCATCCCTATGCACTGTTAGTGAGAATCTTAGAATCTTATGTCTGAAAAGGAATTCAGGAGTGAGAGAACAAATGTATGGGGTCTTCGTTGAGGCATGCGGGATCTGTCATTGCAGCACATGGGCTCTTCATTGCGGCACGCGGTCTTCTCTCTAGTTGTGGCGGACGAGTTCTTCTCTCTCTAGCCGTGGCGCACGAGCTCCACGGCGCATGGGCTCTGTAGTTTGCAGCACGCGGGCTCTGTCGTTGAGGCAGGTGAGTTCAGTAGTTGTGGCGCGCGAGCTTATTTGCCCCGCAGCATGTGGGATCTTAGTTCCCCGACCAGGGATCAAACCCGCATCCCCTGCATTGGAAGGCAGATTCTTTACCACTGGACCGCCAGGGAAGCCCCAGAAACTTAAAGTTTCTATAGCCTAACTCCTGCCAGCCCCAAAGAGATAGGGCAATTTGGGTAAGTGCTTCAGCTTGCCAGGCACAGCAAGCCACTTTCTTTCAGGAGAAAAGGGGTCTGATGAGGGCAGATCGCTCTACACGGGGCATGAGCTGGGCCTGCCTTCCTCCTCATCGTCTCTGTGTTCTTCCTCAGAAATCCTATGAAGCTGCTGCTCCAAGGCCTCAGGCCTGGCCTTCAACGTATTAGTTATGTCCACGTATTTGTCTTCAATCTTCTTCCAGAAAAGATTTAAGGCACCTATAAATTTGCATAGGTCTCAATGAGATGAAACAAAAAACAGAAAAAATGTTAAGAAAGGTTCATAGGTACACGGAAAGGGTGTTCACTCTGATATTACGTGTCGTAGCGAATATCCAACAGCAGAGAGTAGGTAAATCAACCATGACCCATTCAAACCTTGAAACATTCTGCCTCACAGTTAAGAATGCTGATATGGATCAGTGGCCGTTCACTGACCACAGAAGGAACTAAATCTTTGGGGGATGACATACAAGGCTCCCCACAATTCATCCCAACCCACCTTTGTAGCTTGGTCTTCCACAAATCCCCCCAAATCTCCACACTGAAGCTCTTATGTTTCCTAAGCAGGAGAACATCTCACATATTTGTGATTTTATATGAGCTGTTCTTGAGCTTCAGATGCTTTCTTCATCCAGTCTCCTGGTGAATTCATATCCATTCCTTAAGATCGACTTCAAGTGTCACCTCCTCTGTGAAGTCTGCCCAGATATTCTCAGGCAGAGTTGGACATTCACCTTGCCTAGAACTCCCTGCTAGTTTGGCAGCTATCATAGGTCATTAGTATTATTGTTCATGACTCTGCCTCCTGCCTCAGTCTGTGACTACCCCAGGGGCAATGGCTCTGCCTAATTCATCTTTCATTCCCTTTGGGATAAGATGTGAGACAGGAAGCAAATGTTCCTTGAATGAATGGATAATGAATTAATGAACAGACCCCTCTTGTGGCACCTATTGCTTTCTACCTTGTATTGTCTTTGTTTGGATACCTCATCTCTGTTCCTGGATTGACAAATCTTCCAGGACAAGAACAATGTGATCCATTTTTGCATCCTCTACCACAGCCTGCCCTAATGCCTACTGTTTGAATAAATGAGCAAAACTCTCGTTAAAAAAAAAACAAACAAAAAAACAGTGCCAATATGGAAGTAGTCACTGACGTGGGACAATGTCATTACACACTGTAATGAGAGTACTTGATGAGCTTATTTTATCTACATGCATGTAAGAACATCTGGAAAGGATATATATCCCAAATATTAATGCTTCTTTTTCAGGGGGAAGGATTATGAGTGATTCTTGCTCTCTTTTTGACCACCTACTGCTTCTGTAATTTCTAGCTTTTCCCCTCAATGAACATCAATTACTTATGTAATATAGAAATAAAATTTACAAAATAGAATATGGGTGAGGAAAATGGGGAGAGGAGAAATTAAGAGTTCTACTCCATGTAGAATTTATTTGAAAATCTCTTGATTAAAAAAAATCCTAAGTACAGGTTTATAGTGTTATGGCCCATTGTCCATATTTACACGTGGCAGGCAATTATTAAAGGTTGGAGAGGTGGACTTATAACATTGGGGTTTGAAAACTCATGAGCCAGCTTTTGTTAAATCTTAGACTGTGTTCAGGGAAGTGAAAGTTAATAACAGTGCAGTCACTGTCTTGTTTTGAATGGAATCTGACAATGACCCGCCCTTCACGTGTGGGCTGTAAATAGCTTGTGTATGTTGGATCTTGATTGTGCAAGAGAGGATCCTAAAATCATGCTGTAGAGCTGGGTGAGTGGGTGGGTAGATGGGAATATGCACACGTGTGGACACGTACATACACTACACGTGTCAAATCTAGCGTAGGACCACATTTCACCACCTCCAAGGCAGCACTTTGGTCCAAGCCAATAAATAGGCCCCTGACTGGTCTCCCTGCTTCCTCGCTGTGGCCCAGTCACTTCACTGTAGCTCGAGCCATCCTCTCCATGACTCGGGCCCCACCTGGATCTCATTGCCTATACCCCAGCCCCTGCTCACTCGACTCCAGCCTCCACTCCACTGGCCCTTCCCCTGCCTGGAACATTCTCCCCCTCCACTGTGGCTCGCTTCCTCACCTCCTGCCTGTCTCTGCCGAATTGCCATTGATTTGTGAGGCCTTCCACACCACTCTATATAAAATAACTGTTCCTTCCTGTTCTGCCCCACCACCTTATCCTACTTCATTTTTCTTCATAGCATGTATCCCCCCAACACAGTACATATTTGTTTACTGTGTGTCTCCCCGCAACTAGAATGTAAACTCCCTGAGGGCAGGGACTTCGTCTCTTCTCTGTACTGCTATTTTCTTAGTGCTCTATGTAGACGCTCAATTAGTATTAAGTACTATTCAGAAGAAGGAATGGACTGCAGATGTCATGTGACGGATCTTCCTCATTTTACTGATGAGGCGCCTGAAGCCCAACTGAGAAAGCTTGCAGCCCGGCCCAGGGTCACACAGCTGGGTCCGCGGGGCTAGATCCCACTCTCCATTCCGCTCCACCTCCTGCCCGCCCACTCCTTGGAAGGCAGACTAACCCCACACACGCACAGGGGCTGTGGCTTCGTCCATCCTGTCTCCTGTGTGTTTTTCCAGTTTATACAGAATTTCAGCCCAGAATAGCAGAAGAAAAAAACAGCTGTTCTTCCAGAACCCTGGAAACTCTTCCAATGGGTCTGTCCCTGGAAAAACAGCAGCAATCTCAGGGTGGGAAGGTAGGAAACGGAGGAGGGGGTCTTCCAGCAGTGGGGGCAATGGGCTGGATTTGGTTTTGCAATTAAAATAACATCTGGGTCTGTTTCCGCAGAGCGGTTCTGGAAGGTGGGTGGTCTGTCTGAAGCATCAGGGGGGGCCTTCCCCATCCTGGCCCCGGGAGGGATTAGGATGGCGGGTGACTGAAGGGCTCACCCAGCATATGACGTATGAAAACAACTGGGTCCGGAGAAGTCTCTGGAAACCCCACCTGCAGCCTGGCCTGAAATCTTGCCGGTCCCTACCCTGGCCTCACTCCGGGTCATCTCTGGACACCTCCCTCTACACCCTCAGGCCTCCTTGAGATTGTTCAGACTCCCCCTTTGATGCGTAGAGAGCTCTGGCATCCTCCCACTCATGCCCCATGTGGTCTGTTAATTGTCTGTGAAATGAGGGATTTGAGGCGTCGCTCATCCGTGTGAGGACAGTGGGGCCCTGGAGCAGTGGAGCGGAGTGGGGAAGGGACACTGAGGGCCGCTCCAGTCTTCTGAATCCTGTTCCTCTGTCTGGCTCCTCAGATGCAGCTTTTGGATAAGTTTCCCATCGAAGGTGGCCAGAAGGACCCCAAGCAGAGAATCATCCCCTTCCTCCCAGGTAAGCTTTTCATGGCCTCACTAATGGGATGGGGGACACCCTGAAGAGGGACATTCTGTAGGCCAAGAAAAGGCTGACTACTACCCCAGAAATTCTGGGCCAGGTGGGCCTAGCAATCTGCATGTTAACAACTCCCAGCGGATCGGAAGCCCCTGATTTTGAAGGCCATTGTCTTCACAGGGGCCTCTCCCACCACTCCAGGGTCACCTCTGCTCACCCCGGGCCGTGTAACTTAGGAGGAGTTTCTCAGGCTCTGGGACTTTGGTTTCCTTTTTACAAAAAGCATGGAGAGATCAAGTTCTCCTATGAAAGGATGAAAAACTGCAGGCTGAACTCCTTCCACTGGCTACCGTTGTAATCACAGGTAACCTTAAATCAAGCACACTTCCCCCTCAACCTGCTCGAGTCCTCCTGGCACCATTATCCAGCTGAGGCTCTGACAGTTTAGGTAACACGGCCTGTGAGCTGGCAGAGTTAGGATTTGAACCCGGGTCTGTCTGGTCATAAAGGCCATTAACCATCACACCATTTTGGAACATGTTTAAGGCAATTGATTATGTTGTGTAATCTAGAGGGACTCTTCTCAGGTGTGTCATAACCTGCTATTACTGTGACGTCTTCAGTCGGTGTTGGAATTTATAGCTTACAAAGTGCTTTTTAATTTGTAATCGTATACAAATCTCCACACTGAGGCATGCATTATGATTTCTGCTTGAGGGATAAAGATGTTGAGGTTCAGAGATGTTAAGTAACTGCCCATAAAAGTGGCAGAGCCGAGGTGTGAACTTGGTCTCCTGCTCCAAACTGGGCTCTTTGCCCTGAGCCACGCGGGTGGTGCTGCTTCCTGGGTCTCCGCATCACCTACCTTTCCCCAGGCTAGTGAGTTGGGCTGGTTCCCAGGGGACCTTCCCTCACGGTGGTCTTCACCCTCCATTCCTGCTGGGCCTGGGCCTCCCCGGATGTCAGCTATCAGTGGGACCATCGCAAGAAGCAGGTCTGCATCTCATTAATCCCTGGCATGCAGCCAGCGCATGGTTAGTACCTGCTTGTTGACTTGCAAACCTACATACGGGCAGCCCCCCCAGAGAGTGGTTCTTCTCCAAAAGGTACTCCTCGTGCACCCCCATCCTCAAAAACAGTGAAAGACAAGAGAAGGCATTGCCGCCTGCCCTCCGAGTCTTATGCTGAAGTTGGAGAGAATCAATTTAGCTACAAAGAACTTCTAAATCCTCCAGTTTAGATAAGACCAGAATGAGTCAGTGAGGGTGTAGGGAATCTCGGCCCTGGACCCCTTCCATGGAGGCAGAGGACTGCCTCTCTGTTCCTGGCCTAGGAGTTAACGTGGGGGACTTTTGCACCCCTGCCTGGCTTTCTGCTGAGTCTCAAGGGAATTTGGAACGACCAACACCCAGGTTTGTGATGACCTTAGATGTTGCTCCAGTACAGTCCAGATGGTCCTCCACCAAGGACCCGGGAGCCCAGCTAGGATGCTGTGGACACAAGTGTCCGAGAGCCAAGGACGCCAGTGCCCGGCCCTGGTGCCGGGTGGACTTGGCCTCGGGGTGTGAAGGCTGCCTGTTGCTCTAAAAGAACCAGCTTTTCCCCCATTCGTGGCCAGCGCTCCAGGCAGAGACTGCCTCACTATCATTCACTCAGCGGGTGTTTATGAGGGGCTCACACAGGACCAGGAATAAGTGCCCGGGGCCAGGGACTGTGGTGGCCTGGAGAGTCCAGGGAGATCTGGATTTGTTTCCTTCATCTAAAGGAACCCTCGGGCTAGTGAGAGAGACAAGACCTACTCCCTAATCAGAGAAGCTCTTAAGGCAAGATGTGACCCTCTCTACCACTGTGAAATTCCAATTTTGATGGAGAAGGAGCTCATTGTGAGCCCAAGGCAGCAAAAGCCTCCTGAATGAGGGGGACCTGGAGCTGACCTTGAAAGATGGGTGGGGTTGGGTGGGGTGAAGTGCAAGGCTCATGTCCTGCTGCTACCACAGTACGAAGTCACAAGAGTCAGACTGTATGGCTTCACCCCGGAAACTCTGACTCTGTTGGTTACCAATTGTATTGCCTTCTCTGTGCCTCAGTTTTCTCATCTGGAAAATAAGGATGAAAACATATCTGCTTCATGAGGCAGGACTGAGACCTCTCTGAACTTCAGTTTCCGCTTCTAGGATTGTGGTGGGGATTAAAAGAGTTCATGTAAAATGCTTTGCACACTGCCTGTCCCATAGTAGAAGCTCAATAAATGGCAGGTGTTAATAAAGAAAGTGCCGCCCCACCCTGCCACCCCTAACTCCTGGGAAAAGGCACAGGACCCCGCCCCCATAGAGATGTGATATTGTGCATAGTGGGTGATATTGTCTAGAGGACTGCCCCCCCTCCAGTCCCATCCTAAAGGAGGTTTCCTTCTCCCCTGCTTTTCTGGGTTTCTCCCCTTCCTTCAGTGGGGCTCTCTATCCAAAGCTTCCCTTTTGCTCACTTGCTCTCCAAGACTTCAGAATGGACATTGCTGGCCATTTGGAATCCTACCCTGAGACTCCCAGGCCCTGTTCCTGGCTTTCCCCTCACCCACTAGGAAATACCAAACTCTTTCATACTTTAGTCCTTAGCTTGGACAAGAAGGAAAAATATTGAAGAAAAACAACCCAATATAAGCAGAGCCAAGCAAGCAAGGGCTGAGTGGGCATGAGGGTTCCCAAGCCACCCCACAACCCTGAATCAAAGGGGCTCCCCCAGGAGGGGAGGGTTTCAGAGAAGGGCAGTGATGAATGTTACCTGTCTTAGGTCAGGTTCCGAAAAGCAGAGCCTGAGACGAGGATTCTTAGGCAAGCTGACTTTTGAGGGCTGCTCTCCAGTGAACATCCTAGGGCAGTGAGGGACGCAGCACAGGGAAGGGGAAGACACTGGACCGAGATGTGGGTTCAGCTAAGTCTGGCCTCAGCCTGACCCCATGAGGAGCTCTGGAGGGCGGACGGCACCACAGAGTTGTCCCGTCTTAGGGGACAACTTCTATACTCCCCATAGCAGTATGATCTGTGAGCAGCGCCCTCTCCCAGAAGTGTGAAATACGGGCAGGTGCTCCTGAGGGCTGAGGGCGTGTCCCTGGAGAAGGGGCAGCTGTGAGCCCTTAGTAGCCAACGCCCACAGAGCGTGGGGTGGGAGCGTCAATGGTAAGGGCCTCCAGACAGGGCACCTACAGGTATACCGTATTACCTAACACCAGCTTGAGTCTCTGTTTCCACCTCCCTGCCTTTGGAGAGGCCGTCTGCAGGCACCTGCTGATTCCCCCAGGCTAAGCCCTGGCCGCAGTGACTTTGGCAGAACCTCAGAGAGCTCAAAGGCACTGAGGTAATTCAGCAGCCTTTGCTCCTGCAACCCAGGGAGGTTAGCAGCCAGCCTCAGGAACAGCTCTGCCAGCCCTTTGCCTGGCCTGGAATTGCCGAGCAAGGGAAACCGAAGGGGAGGAAGCGGAGAGCGCCTGTTGTCTCCAGAGGGGCCTCAGTTTTTAGCTTTGGAGGTGACGGGACATGATGTGCATTTCTGCTGCCCGGGCATGGGGTCTGGGGGTGTCTTTGGAGCATTAGGCCAGCTGCTTTGCTTTGGCTCATCTGGCTGCAGGCTCCTGGTTGGGAGCTCATGGACGTTTAGCTGGTGGAAATGACAGAGAAAGCAGAGGAATTGAGAGAAGAGAGGGAATCTGAGGCTCACATGGTTATGCGCTTGCTCATCTGACAGAGTCCTGATTGTCTTCATTTAATTATGAATCTAAAAAGATTGGTTATTTAAGTCACAGTATTTTTTTAAACTTTACTTTGAAATAATTATAGATTCATAGGATGCTGCAAAACTCCTAGGCAGCAAAACTCTATATTCCTCCCCTCCAATTCCACTACCAAAGTACAGGGTAGGTGGCATTATTCCCAATTTAAAGACAGGTCAAATCACTTTCCACCATCATGTAGCCACTGAGCTGTGTACCCATTGCCCAGCTTCCCCCGGTGGTGATACCTTATGTAACAACCGTACATTATCAAACCCAGGAAATTGATATCGGCACAACTCAGTTAACTACAATTACAGACCCAAGTAATTGAATTTCATTGTAAGGAGGTAGAGAGGGCCAGTAAGCAAGCGTGCCAGCTGGTCTTTAGGAAGGAGACGGTGGTTTGACAATAGTCCCTGAGAAGTTCCACTCCCAGGCCTGACCTCTCGGCATTCCCACCTCCAACAGAAAGGCAGGGGTGAACCTTGTTTTACATTAAGGCTTATTCCTGAAAACTTCCGTGAAATTTCGCTCTTTGGGACAAATCACATCATCTTTTAGGCGTCCTAAATGCTATTCTTTTTTAAAGAGGTACATGAGAAGTCCTTTTGCAAAGTAGAGCATTCTTTTTTTTTTTAAGTAGTTCTTTTTTTGGTTTATGTATATTTTCATAATTTGGGGCTTCTTCTGAGTTTGCTGGAAACAGGGCAGACCTGGAGCTCAGAGATTGGACAGTGGTGTTGACCCCAGTGGGAGCACAGCTAGTCCACCAACTGGGAAAGATCTGAGATTTTACCCTATTTGCAAGCCAGTTAAGTTAGCTTACTCCAGTTTCGTGGATGCCAGCTGAAAACGCGAGACTCCTGGGTCAAAGACAAAAGACTTCATGATGGCACAGCAAGCAGCATGAGTATTGCCTCCAAGTCCCATAGGGCATGACCCCATCTGCCCAAAGCAATGCCTGCACATGCAATGGGTTGCAATATAGGAGAGGAACCAGATCTTAAGGAGCCCACATCTTTTATAATGGGCGGTAAGCAAACCTACCCCTTTTGCTCTGGAGAGAGACTATCCCCGTCTCCCAAGGCTCTATGCAAACCTGCTGTTTGCTCCAGAGCAAGAAGCTCCCTGCCTCTGTCTTCTAAAGCTGTTTGCTATACAAACACCTTTGAAAAGATAATCCAGAACAAAAGGCGGTTAGTGCTTTGTTGACAAGACATGCAGAAATGCAAGAGAGCCAGAGAGACTTGTCTTACAACAAGTGTATCTGGTGCTTTTTGGGGTCTCCTGCTTTGGGGAGAGGTGGACAGAAGTGAAGTCTTTAGGGCACTGGGCCAAGCATGATGGGGTCAGCAGCCTCTCAAGGCAGCCTACTGTTTACATGGAACTTTCTGCCTTGTTTTAGAAGACTGTTGTGGAAAATCCATCTCCTGTTGCCCATCCTGGGATGGGAGTAGATTTCCTGTATATCTTGACTTTGCCAGCCCAAGGAGGCTCCCTGGGAGGAAATGGTCACTACAGAGTGAAGAAGAGTGTGTAGCTGCTGATGTAAAAAGCAAACCACTGCAACCAGGGACCAAAGGGCTTCAGAAGCCAGGCAGCGGAGCAGAAAGAGGTGAACTCACTTGGCAAAGGCTGCGCGAGGTGTCCCCCCACTCGCAAGCCATCTGTGTCTCTCTGCTGACTGGTACTTGGCCTCTGAGCTTCCAGAAAGCCCCTTCAGCCTAATAGCAGTCAGTCCCACCCACAGGTATACATACTCCTGGGTTGGTGAGGCGTGGAGAAGCTAGATTGCTTAGGAAGAAAAGTGAACCTATCACCTTAATCAAAGAGGTGCTGCCAGCGTGCAGGCAGCCTCGTGACCTCGCAAGCTTAGAGGGGTGTATTTTTAGAAAGCAAGCATGCTTCGTTCTTTGGTACCAGCTCACCGGTTTACATACCGGCCCCTTAGTGAAGAGGCAGTCTGGAGCCCCAGCGCAGGAGGGTGCTGGGTGAATTGCAAGCACGGTCTCCAGGTCCTTCCTTTCTCTGCCCCCCAGAGCCCTGTGCAGCAGATCCGGTGTTTGTTCCAGCACAGAAGGAAGCAGTGGGGGAGGGATGTCTTTAGCTAGAGCTGGTCCATGGCGCCGGGGAGAGCTGGCCGTCTCCCTGGGCTGTAGGCAGTTCTGCTTGTCCCCACCAGGCGTCAGCCTGAGAAAGCCCTCCCCAAAGTGCCTGGGAGGCTGTAAGGGAATCAGTGGCTCAGAGATGCTGGCAGGTGCTACAGTCCCCAAGGGAGAGGACCTGAGAGGCTTCTGAGCCCCACTGATGACCTGGGATGGCAAGAAAAGGCAAACCTACGTGATGAAAGAGAAAAAATAGGGTCTGCTGGTAACACCAGGGTTTTCAAAAGATCCACAAGATTATAGGCCTGAGAGGTACCGTGTGCTGTTTTAAAAGCAACTTGCCTGTAACCTCCTGTGGAAGTGCTGGGTCTTCTCTTGCTGTAATTACTGCCCCCTCCCTCCCCAAATCATTCTCTCACTCTGTAATCTGGGGCGGGTGGTTCCCAGGGCCTGTTCTTGGCATCCGAACGCTACATGGAAGAGCTGCATGTGTTCGTGCCTGCCGCAGGTATTAACTGAGCACCTACTACACGCCAGGCCCAGCTGTAGGCACTGGTGATGTAGCTGAGAACAAGGTAAACTGGGCCACTCTTCTCAGGAAGTTCACCTTCCAGTGGGGGAGTCAGGAAGCAAACGAACAAGTAAGCAATTTCCAATAGTGCTAAGTGCCAGAAAGAAAAACAGCCAGGTCATGTGGCTGGGGCATCTGAGATTAGGTGGTCGCAAAAGGCCGCTTTACAGAGGTGACACCTGAACTGAGCCAGGCGTGGGCAGATCAGCGCTCGGGGTGCCAGGCTGAGGAGCCAGCAAGCTAAGTGTGACTGAGCATGGATGTTTAAGAACAGCAAGAAGTGTGTGAAGCAGGTGGGGAGTGTAGGGGATGAGGGGCCACAGCGAGCCGGGCAGACAGGAGCTGTGGAACCAAGGAACTGCAAAGCATGTCTTCTGTGGCAAAGAGATGGCTCCACTCGCGTGTGTAAGCTGTGCCACTCAGCCCAGTCACAGGCGTCCGGGGTCGGTTTCCTCGTCTACCAAATGGGTTAATCATGGTTTGGGACAGTGGTCCAAGCGTGTTATGCCTGCAACGCGCTGTGTGAACTGCAAAGGGAGAGGCGCCAGTGCTGCAAGCCTGGTGGCTCGGCTGCAGGACACGTGGGTTTCCGTTGCGCTGCCCTGTGCCTGCCCGCCCTCTCTGTGCTGAGGCTGCTTCACGGTTCAGCCCTGATGCACTTCCTGCTGCTCCTTCCTTCCCTGTGGTAACTTGCGAAGCTGCAAAAGGAGATTGTGTCTGAAGGGCTGATGATCCAGATGGTTGATGGGGGCTGAAAGATGGGAGGAAGCTGAGCGCCCCTGGACCCGACGCTGTGGTAGCAGAGCAGGGTCACGAGCTTTGCAGCTCTCGGCTCCAGAGCTGCCAGGTCTCGCTGGGAATAAGGAGCTTTGCTGGAGGCAGCCACACAAGGGCCCCTTTTACTTTTGCAAGTCCGTGTGGATCAGGCCCCCTAGTCCTTCCCCCGTGTCATCCCCAGAGTTCAAGACCAGGGAAAGAGTCAGGTCACTTCGTTACCACATGCTATGTGTCTTCATTGTCCAGAGATAATTCTAGAAGGGAATCAGCCTCCTGCACGCCCACCCCAAACCCTCAGTCCCGAATGAAGTGTATCCTGGGGTATCTTCCACAAGAAGCCTCTGATCTAAGCAGAAATGTGTTCTTTTCATGGTCTCAGTCAGTCTGCCTAATTTAATGTGCAGAAAAATGTGCCCTGGATGGGGAGCCAGAATGCTGGATTCTAGCATAACTCTTGCTAATCACTGTGGCACAGCATTGCGTACGTTAAACTAGAAGTTCGATAGAGCAACCAGGGATCTTCTTGCATGTTGGCAAAGTCACCAGAGGCCAGTGATTTCAAGTCTCTGTGACATTCCTGATCTCCCCTACCCTCTCTCCCCTGGAAATAAATTGTTTGCTTACCTGATGCCCAAACATCCTTTTTCAAGGGTCAAATCCTTTCACTCCTGCTTAGCGGGCACTCAGGTGTGCCCCGGGAGTGGCACTGTCAGTAAATTCACACTCAGGTGTAGATGACTGTCAGGTCAGTTACCTGAGCTCAGGTGTGATAGAGGTGAGACAGCAAGAGGGCAGCTGGGAGAAGGAAGCAGGGACTGGGCCCCTGGGGGCACCTTGAGAAGCCTGGTCGCTGAGGCTGTGTGAGCTTTCAGTATGGCTGCCACACAGGACCAGGCTGTGCCATTGTCAAGGGCCAAGCTGAGGGGTGAGGACTTGTCCTAGGTGTGGTGAGAGGTTTCTGAAGGTTTTAGGCTGAGGCCCCGTGATCGGATTTCTGTTTCTAAAGGATCCCTCAGCTGAGCTTGTGGGATAGACTGGAAGGGAAAGGGAGCAAGCGTGGGGCAGGGAGACCCATGGAGGCTGGACAGGGCATGGCAAGAGAGGAGGGTGGCTTGACCCGGGCTGGGCAATGGTGTGGAGGGAACTAGATCTGAGATGTATTTTAGAGGAACAGCCAGGAGGCCTCACTGATGGATTGGAGCTGGGGGTGAGGGAGGGGTTGAGAATGACAATGCCCAGGTTCTGTTGGGGGCAGCCCGGCTCGAGATGCAGACCCAGTTTTCCCAGGACCTCTCCCCCAACTCCAGCCTTGGACTTCACCCTGGGGGTGAAAGGAAACTTCCTCCCTCCTCCCTGAGGTAGCTGAAGCCTTTGGCACATATGAAAGATGCTTTGTGGTGGGGAGTCCCGCCACCAGCCGCCCTCCCCAGGAGCCTGCGGGCACTAGGCGCTCTGGCTTCTGGGTCCAGGCGGGTAGGAGGGGTGGCAGGGGTAGTGGTGGCGCAGGAAGAACACTGAGGTCCATTGAGACGGAGCTCGGGGCCCCCCTTCTTAGGAGGTAAGGGGCGCTGGTGGCAAATCTCTACAGTGTCCCTGGCCTGACCGCTCCACTGCTCTCCAAGGTCACCCCAACTGGACCCAGCCCAAGGACAGAGCCCCAAGCCAGAGCTCTTCCCTGGCGGGAACTGAGCTGACTCTTGGACATGCCCCAGGCCCATATGAACTGATGCACCATTCATCCAGAGGCCGCCTGGCTTCAAGCAGTACAGTTGCTGTGAGCCCTGAAAACACCCCTCCCCCTTCACCTCCACAGCTCCAAGAACTGACATCCACCGAGGAGGCCCCAGGACGCCAGGCCACCGGCCTCCAGACCACAGTGGGCCTGAGGGACTGGCACGGCCTGAAGGTAGAGTCTGCTCACCTGAATGCACCTTCCGAAGGCAGGGCTGGCAGCACAGGCCCTCTCTACCCTTCAGGGGCAGGGAGTCAGGGGAAAGGGCTACGCTCCTGTTTCCCCGCAGGCCAGAGCCCAAGGGCTGGATTTCCTCTTAGTGAGAAAGAACGGGGCAGATCTCAGGGAGAATTTCTAAAGCTGCATTGCCGAAGGAAACTGTGTGACTCAGCTCTACCAGCCCCAGAGCATGGCGGTTCCAAACGCCGGCTTTAGGCTCAAACACCTCTGGGTTCACACCTGGGTGCTAATTGTCCGAAACTCTGCTTTTTCCATGACAAAGGCAGTTAAGTGTTGCATTTCAACACCGGAGGCCTTAGAGTTTGATCCCACCTCAGCCTCTCAATAGCCTAGCCGTGTGACCCAAGGCCACCCTTACTCAGCATCTCTGCACGTCCATCGTGACCCTCATCTGTGCAATACCCCCAGGGCTGTTGAGAGCATCAAATGAAACGTTATCTGTGAAGCACACAGCAAGCACTCAGTACTTGATGGTGATCTGGTGAGTCTTAGTGCAGGGCTCGACACAAAAGGGGGAGCTGTCTCTCTGGGCTCCTTTCCAAGAGTGAGGTCTTGCAGGCAGTCTTGTGCATTTCAAGGTCTGCTGCTCAAAATGTAGCTCACAGATCATCAGCACAAGCATCGTCTGAGAGCTTGTTAGAGTCTTGGCCCCCACCTCAGACCCACTAAGTTACAGTCTGCAGTTTAATGACATGCACAGGTGATTTGTATGTGCAGGAAAGCTTGAGAAGCACCGTTTTAAGGTCCAGTGAAGCCCTTCGGTAGGCTGGCTGATTGCGTTCAGCACTCCCTGCGTGTTTGATTACGTTCAGGCCGTTCACATAATATAAACCACTGAACCTGCGTCGGTAAGTCAGTTTCTGACCTAAAGCAGAGATGCATGGGAGACGAGGCTTCCCACAGGTAACGTGTGAGGGCCGGTTCGTTGGTCTCACATCCCTACACACACCTGAGTTGCCTGCCTGTTTTGGGTTGGCGGTGGGGGGTGGGGGGGCGGGGGCGGGGAGTCACAGGACAGCCCTCTATCCCCCGTCACCAGCCTAACCAGGAGGTTGCTCAGGCCCCAGCCACACTCCATCGGCAGCTGTAAGTCAGAACACTCTCCCCTCCCTTCCAAGACAGAATGAAGTTTGGGGCCAAGGTGATTGCTAAGCTTGTTGTTTCAAAAGTCTGGAGATGAGAGAAACTGGCCTAGGAACCACTGCTGGTTTTGAAGTTAACATGGCATGAGTGTGTCTAAAGTCTGTGTGTCCAGTTGTGTTGTAGTGTTAGGAGGGGAAAAGCCTTGGGTCTCTTTTAAGGAGCCTCCGGCGAAAAGGTAAAGACAAATAAACTGAGATTTTAAAGTAGTATCTTTTGCTCTTCTGTATAAAACAATTATTGCAGACCTAAGTTTCAAAACAAGCCAAAGGAAGAGAGTTGAGACAAGCCAGTGACTGGTAATTTGGTGCCTTCTCTGATTGGCAAGATTTTCTACTTCTCAGCTTCTTTTTTCTGATCTGGTAACTTTAACAGATTATTACCAACTTTAATAGCTGGTAATTGGTGAAGATGCCTTAAGTAAGACCTGTGTTGTCAGAGCCCTTCTCTTTCAATAGAAAGACTTGCTTTAGAAAAAGAGTTCACACGTGAGCTGAGTGGTCCAGAGGTACCTTATTGTTAAATTGGCTACAGGGGAAAAGTTGCAAACAGCTTCCTGAGGAACTGTGTGTGAGGCTTGGAACTTTTAACAGATTAAACAGTTATAAATGAAAGAAGATTTCTACTTAAGGATTATAGCTACATTTATTAAGTACATTCTTTAGCCAGATATTGTGCAAAGGGTTTCATGTGCTTATAGTAATCTCTTTTAATGACAGCAACCACACTTTATAGATGAAGACTCAGGCTAGCAGGGGTATGCCACCCGCACCAGAGTGTTTGCATTTCTTTAAACTTTGTTTCAAGTTTCATGTTATGGTTTTTTTTACTATGTCAATTAGAGGTTGGTCAATGTTGTCCTTTTACTAAAGTGTCATGTTCTGGCAGTAAAGGTCTTATCTAGATGACAGTATTTTCTCAGTTGCCTTTCACTTAACCTACTCAACTTTAACCTGCCACCTCATGATAGATGCTGGAATTGCAGGCATAGTGCCCAAAAGGAATGACTTTTGCCAGCTGGCTTTGTAAACACAAATTTATAAACTAACCATGCAGTGACAATCATCACAGATACTGTTTCCTAAACCGCAGTTCAACAAGGGACTAAAAATAAGACAGAAGTCCCACTTTACCTTTATTTCTCTGTGTGACCCTAAAACCAGGAAGTTTTCATTTGGGGCACCAAACAGAACCTTAGGAAACGTCATGTGGTTTTACTTGTTCGTTCCTAAGACCAGGTGAGAGAGGAATTCTGAACCTGTTTTACTGTCCCCAGTTTCTTTTGCTGTGCCTGACAGGTCTTCCAACATTGGGATGGTCTCCTGTGTATGGTAATAGATTTCCATTTATTCAGAAAGGAATCAGACCTGGCTTTAGTCCCAGCAGTGTGTGACTTGGGGAAAGTCAGAAAATACCTCTGAGCTTCAGTTTCTTCCTCCCTGATCATGGGGACTTTGAAAACTGGAGTTTTTGAAGAGCAGGAACCATGTCTTATTCATTCAGATCCCCCCATGAGGACAGGTCCTAGCCCCTCAGTGAGCCTGAGTTTCCCCACCTGTGAAACACAAGGACTGGACTTGATACTGTCTAGGTTTTCTCACACACAGTCCCAACATTTTGTCATATAATACTATTAAGACCAAAGGAATAAATGCCTAATGATGAAATATGCAAAAGGGAAAACATTTTAGGGGAAAAGAGGTCTTCTAGGCCCACCTCAGATCCCACCGTGTTGGCAGAATGTGGCTGCCTCTGTATAAGGCCAGCTTTGTGTCCTCCCCCAACCCCCATTTCCTTTGGAAAGTGTAGAAAGCCCCCTTGTCTTGAACGCTTCCCCGCGAAGGGCTCCTGCTGAAAGGCTGCACACAGAGCCAAGGCTTTGACCTTCACCTTTGCCCTGACACACTTGGTGAAAAAGAGTTCTTATCCTCTCCTCTCTAGGCTCTGGGAGGGAGGGAAATCTAGCTAGGGTGAGCAGGAATTCAATGAAAATATAAATAGAAATGTGGTCTATAAATAACACTGCCCCCAAATATCTGGAGGCATGAATACTGCCTGGCAGTAGACCGTCACAAATCACAATGGCCTGGGCAGTGAACGAGCCTTGTTTGTCTGCTTGGGTGTCTCGGGATACTTCAGACCTACTGCTGGGGCCTCCTCTCTCTTTCTGGGCTCTAGAAATGCCCACATTCGCTGCCCTGGCACCCATCTTCTGCTACATTTTTTTTTGCGAACAGACACATTCAATGAAGCAAAGTAACACTGCCTTTAGTCCCAGGAGTGTGTGACTTGGGGAGAGTCAGAAGATAGCTCTGAGCTTCAGTTTCTTCCTCTGTGGTCATGGAGATTTTGAAAACTGGAGTTTTTGAAGAGCGGGAACCATGTCTTATTTTATCTTGGTTAAGAGGGTGGAGTCTAGGGCCAGATTGCCTCGGTTCCAATCTCCATATTGCCCCATACTAGCTGTTTGGTCTTGGGAAAGTTACTTAACCTCTCTGGTGCTTCAGTGCCCTTGTTGAATGGGAAGAGGAATGATATCTGCTTTGTTGGGCGGTTGTGAGGATTAAGTGAGTTAAGATTTGTAAAGTGCTTAAACCAGTGCCTGGCTCATAGTAAACATATATAAGTGTTTATTAAGTAAAGAAACAAATCCATATACCCCCTGTGCCTAGTGTGTTACCTGGCACATAGTAGCTGTTCAACAAATGTGCCAAGTGAATGACTGAATGGGTCTCAGTGCTACCTATCTTGCCATCTGCAAAGGTAATTCAATAAGATTGTGCACGAGTTCTTTCTAAGCACCAAAGTGCTATGCAAATGAAAGTGGGATTATCATTCTCACCCACTGGGGTGACAGTTTGGCAGGGGTTAAGGTAGACTTCCATCATGTCTTTGTTCATTGTCTCTGCCTTGTACACGCTGAGTTTTGTTTGCCTGGGAAAAAAGCCTGGAGCTGAGGCATCTAGGTAAGTAGAATAGGTGCCTTTTCTTTTTTTATAAATTTTATTTATTTATTTATTTATGGCTGTATTGGGTCTTTGTTGCTGCACGCAGGCTTTCTCTAGTTGCAGCGAGCCGGGGCTACTCTTCGTTGTAGTGTGCGTGCTTCTCATTGCCTGTGGCTTCTCTTGTTGCGGAGCACGGGCTTTAGGCGCGGGCTCAGTAGCTGTGGCACGCGGGTTCTAGAGCGCAGGCTCAGTAGTTGTGGTGCATGGGCTTAGTTGCTCCGCGGCATGTGGGATCTTCCCGGACCAGGGATGGAACCCGTGTACCCTGCAGTGGCAGGCGGATTCTTAACCACTGCACCACCAGGGAAGTCCCAAAGGTGCCTTTTCTGGCACAGTGTTCTATAGCAGCACCAGCCCCTCTGCATGACCTAGTACCCCTACTCCTTTTAGCGTTAGGCCCACATTTTGGGTGGTGCTGAAAAGTTCTTCCCAGGCAAAGCAAGCTCTTCAGCAGACAAACGATTGATTGTATAGCATTTTGCTTTGTGCATGTTTTTAACATAAATGAAAAAACAGAAAACAAAGCCTACACTTCTCAAAAAAGCAAACTGAAATGGTCAAAGGAGGAAATAAGTAGAAAGAGCAATGAACCAGGAATCCGGTACTAATTCTAGGCCCCGGCCTGCCTCAGCTTGGATGTGTGATAAGGCTCGAACCACCAGCTCTCTGAGCTTCTTTAGATCTGTAAAGTAAGTTAGATTCGCTCAGTACTTCTAAGCCTAAAAGGTACATGAGATTCACTTGGGGGAACTTTATTAAATATGCAGACTCTCACCCTTCTGTCTAATTCAGGGGGTCTGGGTAAATCCCAGGAATCTGCATTTGTAGTCAATACCCCACATATCTCTGATTCAGGTAACCCAGGGGCCCTCGTTCTCTCAGGAGCTCTGCTGGGCCCTGTGTCAGTCACCTATTGCTGGCCCCACCCCCCATTTAGCAGCTTAAAACAACCGTAAATGTTCATTATCTCACACAGTTTCTTTGGGCCAGGAATTCAGGAATGGCTTAGGTGCATGGTTTTGAGCTGGGATCTCTTGTGACATTGTAGTCAATGTCATCTAAAGACTTGACTGGGGCTGGAGGATCCACTGGCAAGATGGCTCACTTACGTGGCTTGCAGATTTGTGCTGGCTGTTGGCAGGAGGCCTCAGTTCCTTCCTAAGTGGGCCTCTCCATAGGGTTGCTTAAGTGTCCTTACAACTCAGCAGCTGGCTTTCCACAGTGTGAGTGACCCCAGAGGAAGATCAAGAAGGAAGCTGCGATATCTTTTCTAACCTAGTCTTGGAAGTCACACCATCATTTCCAAAATATCCTACTGGCTCCCCAGGTCAGCCCTATCCGGTATGGGAGGGAACTATGTAAAGCGTGAGGAGCAGGAGGCCAGAGTCACCAGGGACCACCTTGGAGGCAGACTACCACAGGCTCCTTTGAGTCCTCAGTTCTGTGAGACGGTGTCAGTGGTGGCAGCTCTTGTTGGGTTAGGATTGGGGTAGAAATTGGAAGTAAGAAAAACAGCTGAGTTGGGGACCCTGGGGAATGTAACTCGTAAGTGCAGAAGCTGCAAAGTCCACCTCAGAACTAGGCTGCCAGCCCAAGTCCTGCTGAGTCCCATCCTGGCTGCTAACTTGCTGTGCAAAGTTGAGCAAAACATGGTCCTCTCTGAGCTCAGCCTCGACCTCAGAAAGTGAGGGGGCTGGACACAATGACCTCCAGGGTCTCCTGGTTTTACCCCCAGGATCCATTTGGATTGTGGTAGGTGTAGACACTGGTGAGAACACAGTTTTGAGCTTGTGCTGTGCATTCCTGACCAGTGACCAGGCCCAAGTGTGCCCCGCTTGGGGTTCAAACTTGAGAGAGAAGGACTTCAGAAGGGTCTGAAGGTGCCTGTGTCTCCCCAGGTAAAAACTGTGGTCCTTGGCGTTTAAGGTTCAGGAACATGTGTTTCTGAAATGTATAATGTTAATGGCTCTGTTATGCTGTGTGGTCCATGTGATTGAACCCCTGTTACCCACTGTCTGTTCGAGCGCCTCATAACTTCCCAACACACTTACACACACACACACACACACACACACACACACACACACACACACACACACACACACACACACACACACACCCCTCCAGCCACACTGACCTTACTCTAGCTGGCTTCTTTTATCTCTGGACCTTCGCTCAGGCTCTTCCCTCCTCCTGGAACATTCTTTCCCCTTCCCTTAGCCTGGCTCATTCCTACCACTTTTCAGGCCTGTCTCCCTCCTGTGTGTCCCCATCGTAACCGATCACACCGCGGCACAGTGCCAACCCAGACCGTGTCCTCTTGAGGGCAGGGGCCATGTCTGTACTGTTCACCATCACATTTCAGCCCCCAGTTCAGCACAGGCACTGGGGAGAGCTGAATGATTAGCGAGTGAGTGAAGGATGCATGCTGACCTTGTTTATGGGGTGGGGGGAGGGTTGAGATGTACCGCCTGGGGAAAGGTACACACAAAGAAAAGAACATAGCAAAAGAATTAAGAGGCCAGGCACTTTCAGACCGCCAAAGACAGAGAACACGGCACATCCAATCTCAGCTCTACCACTTACTGGCTGTGTGACCTTGGGCAGGTTGCTCAACTTTTCTGACCTTCAGTTTACCTATCTGTAAAATGGGAGTAACAGTAGTACCCAGGTACCCATATCATAGGTTGTTGTGAAGATCAAATAACAGAATAAATATAAAGTATCAATACATAGCACAGTGCTTGCACACACCAAGTACTCAATGAATGTGATCTATTATTTATATCATTCTCACCTCCCTTGCAGGAGCGGGTGGAATCATGGAAAATACTGGTAGGAAGTTGCTGAAGAGAGTTGATTGTCTGGGCTCAGTTCTACCAACAGAGCCAAAGCTCAAGAAAAGCAGGCTTTGGGGAACAGTGTCTACCCCGAGAGAGCCAGGCAAGCGCCCCTCTGGCTGGCGTGGCCAGGCCTGTGATTATGGGGCAGTTTTCCAATGGACTTCTGCATCCTGGGGATTTTCCTCTGCTTCAGAGCATCGACAGTGAACTGGGCCTTTCAGCCTCACCCCCTGAACCAGGACTGCCCCTGCCTGCCCCAGAGCCTCCTCATCTGGCTGGGCCTTCCTGTTATGTCTCTTCGAGCCCCGGAGGCCCTGTACCCTTGGCTGCCCCTCCCCCACAAATCATCCGTCTCTGCTGTGGGTCACGCCCCAGGGAGAGCCTGGCGGGAAGCACTGCCCAGCGCGTCCCACCGTCCCCTTTCCCGAGGGCAGCCTCCCCTGGCGGGGATGGAGCTGAGGCCGCAAGGGCTGAATAGGGCCCTTTATTCCCAGGCTCCCACAGGGATGGGGCTGAGCCACTGCTCACCATGCCCGCCACACCCACACAGAGTGGGGACAGCCTGGCCCTGATGCTGGGCTCTGAGTTAACCACACTCTCTGGCCCCGCTCTGTCTGGGTCCTGGAGGGTGAGTCCATCCCCGCTGCAGCCCTGGTCTGGTGCAGCAGGCCCCAGCGTTTGCATGGTGAGCCACAGTTTGTGTAGTTCCCTCAGGGATACGCATGCGTAAAAATAAGACAGTCTGGAGCAAGGGTGTGTCAACACACACACTCACACTTACCCATTCAGCAGATGTCAACCAGGGGCCATGGCCTGCCCGTCCTTATGCTGGGCCCTAAAGATATCGTAGTGAAGGAGACATCATATAAGATATAAGATCTCATATAAAGAGGTCATTACAAATCACAGTGAAATCTAGGAGGGAAACAATCAAGGCCTGGGAGAGGGAGACATAGTGGTCCGCCAAGGCCTCCCCGATGAGGTGACCCGAAGGATGGAAGGCATTAACCATGAAAAGGGCATCGGGAACAGTGTCCCAGTAGAGAGGGAGGCATGCACGCAGGCCCCAAGGTGGGAAGGTGCTAACTGAAGCCCAGCATGCCTGGTGCTGGCCTGATGAGATGAGATGAGATGGAGAGGGAGGCATGAGTCAGATCCTGCTGGGTCACGGCAAGGAGTTTAGGTTTTCTTCTCAGTGCTGGGAAGTCACTGAAGGGTTTAAGGAAAGGTTTCTTTCTTTCTTTTTTTTTTTTTTTTTTTTGGCCACACCTCGCCACTTGTGGGATCTTACTTAGTTCCCCAACCAGGGATCAAACCCATGCCGCTGGCAGTGAAAGCACAGAGTCCTAACCATTGGACCGCCAGGGAAGTCCCAGGAAAGCCTTCATTTTAAAAATATTTGGGCTGCTGGGTGGAAAATGGACTAGGAGCGGGGGTGGGGGAAGGATTGGAAATCAGACAAATTCAAGGTCACCATACAACTTTATGGACAATGGCCAAACATCAAGTGATTTGTCCTCATCCTTCTCTGTAACAGCAGACATCTTGTGTCACTCATCTCCCGTGTGCCCAGCACTCTGTGCTGTGTTTGTCTCAGGTGCTGTTTCTAATCCACATCCCAGCCCTATGATCCCATTTGCCATATGAGAAGCCTGATGTTCAGGCAGTTTAAGGTGCCCAGGACACAGAGGTTTTAAAGACCTGGGGCCTCTCAGCTCTACAACCCATACTCTGATCCTGCTTCTGGCAGCTCAACAGTCCTAGATTTGATTTTTTTTTTAACCTTCCTGCCAGACCAAGAAAAGAAAAACACAGCTGATAGGTAAAACCTGACTAATGTGATGGCGGTTGGGAAGGCCAGTGCCCTCGGCCTTTGCCACCTGTCCCACCATTAGAGTAGGTGTTACATGGGTTTCCCAAGCACCTTCAAGGGTGTGCTCAGCCCTGTCAAAGCTCAGCTCTGAATGAGGCCACAGCCCGTGCCCTAAGGAGCCCCAGTGGTACCCGAGTGACATTTGTCCTCAGTGTGGCCACTTTAAGTACTGTTATATTTAATACAAAGCCTCTTCCTTCCCTGAGGCTAAGGACCACCTTGGAGGTCAACTGTGGTGTTCTCTCTACCTCCCAGAGTCAGGCTGGGACAGCTTCCATTGCCCGCCAACCCACAGTGCCATCATGGCCAACATCCTTCTCGGATTTGATATCATTGGAAATCCCTAGATGCTGGCTACCTTACAGGCAATTCATAAGACCTGGACTGCCCTAAAGTAAGATCTTATAGCTAATGAAATATCTCCAGTCTATGTCAGGGGTGAGACCAACCCTGGGCATTCTCCAGCACAAGGGAGAACAAGTCAGCAAATTCAGGGGGTTTGTTTCTGTTTCCACTGTTCTTCCCACAGCTAACCTTGTAGGTAACCATTTGTTCCTTGTCTAATTAATGACAGTTAAAAATCGAACGTGTGTTCACATTTCACAAAAAAAGGGTCCTCATTCCAGGGATCTACATTCACTAAGCACGTATTTTTAAATAAAAGTAAATATCACTAAAATCAATAAATGTGTTAGTGTCCCCTCTCTGCAATAGATATCACCCAGTCAGTCTAGAGATTTCACATCCATACCAGCACAAAATGTCATGAGAATAAGATAGTTATGGTGCTTCAGAGAACCACCCCCACTTAAAAATCTGTGCAGCGAAGGTCTTCTGTGGTGTAGGCAATGCTCCGTTTCTTGGCCTGGGTGCTGGTAACATAGGTGAGTTCAGTTTGTGAAATTCATTGAGTTTTACATATGCATGTGCACTTTTCTGTATGTATATTATATTCCCCCCCACCAAAGTGTTTCTTTAGAAAATAAAGAAACAATTGTTCTGGTCCCATAGCTCTGTAAGGCCATTCAAAAAGCCTTCAATTCCATCTGGTTCAGTAAAGATGTATTAAAACCTCTGATATGCCAGGGCTTGTTGCTTTATTTCTGGCAGACACCCACATTTATTTATTTGTTTGTTTGGCTGCGTTGGGTCTTCGTTGCTGCGTGCAGGCTTTCTCTGGATGTGGCGAGCGGGGGCTACTCTTCATTGCGGTGCGCAGGCTTCTCATTGCAGTGGCTTCTCTTGTTGCGGAGCATAGGCTCTAGACACGCGGGCTTCGGTAGTTGCGGTGCGTGGGCTCAGGAGTTGTGGCTCTTGAGCTCTAGAGCGCAGGTTCAGCAGTTGTGGTACACGAACTTAGTTACTTCGTGGCATGTGGGGTCTTCCTGGACCAGGGCTCGAACCCGTGTCCCCTGCATTGGCAGGCGGATTCTTAACCACTGCGCCACCAGGGGAGTCCTGGCAGACACCCATAAATCCCCCCTGGTCTCACTAAGGATGGGGGAATGAAAGATTTTGTTCCCTTAAGCCTGGCCTGCGCTGGGTATGGGAACTTCCAAACCAGAACTTGGGAGATGACTTTTTCCTCCTAGGTGTGCCAGTTCTTACTGTAAGCATGCTGTGGCTGCAAGAGGGTTAAGGTTTCAATTGATGGCGAAACCCCAGTGGATTTTTGTAAGTCTGTTTCCCGGAGTGTGTGGGGCAGGGGGTGGAGAGTGCCGAGGGGGAGCCGCACCTGTGTGAGTCATCCCAGAGTGCCCCAAGGTGGGCGGATGGAGTGAGTAATCCTGACTCCATTGTGTCCCTCTCCTCTTTGAATTGGGCAGATGGAGGAAGAGGAGAAATGGGAGCTGTGTGAGAGACGTGTGTTTAGGGGGCAGGGTTTGAATCGGGAAAGGTTCTGCAGGCTGAAGGGAGTTAGTATCTGGCCTTGGGTGGGGAAGCCTGGTGGAAGGGTATACAAGGAGCACCACAGTGCCTGGACCCCATGTGCCCCATGAGGAGGTGGGCTGGGCCAGGTTGTGCCCCCGCCCCCATCCCACCCCACCTACTTGACCTAGAGTTGTCAGCTCATAAGAGATTCCATTTGTTCAACATTTATTATGGGCTGGGCTCTGTGTTAAATGCTTTTACACACCTGTTCACTGACTCCTCATGATAATCCTTTGAGTTAGGTAATACTGTGCCCATTTTGCAGTTTGAGGAAACTGAGATTCAATACGTTGTGACTTGTCTCATATCACACAATAGTAAATGGCAGAACTAGATATACTTACTAGTCAGGAGCCTCTTGTGACAAAGACTAGACCCATCTCGATCTGGTTTAAGAAAAAAGAGGAAATTTATTGACTCACATAACTGAAAACTTCAGGGATAATGGTTTCAGGCATGGCTGGATCTAGGTGACCAAGTCATATGTCTCTCTAGCTCTCAGCTTTGCTTTCCTCTCTGGTGACTTCATTCTCAGATAGGCTTTCCCCAAATGGTGATGGGAATGTGCAAAGATGCTTCCTAGCAAGTTGGGGCTCACAGTTTATGAGTTAGCAGGCCCTGTAGAAAGAGCACTTCTCTTTCTGGTGGTTCCACCAAAAGTCCCAAACTGATTCTCACTGGACCAACTTGGGTCACATGCCCATGGCTGGACTATACTGACTGGTAACTCCAGGAGTCTGGGGTAAGATGAGCCCTCCTAAAATCATACAGACTAAGAATGAAGGGGGGGATTGTTCCTCAAAAGAAAATTCGGATACTGTAATACAAATGCTGACCGGCAAAACCCACAAATGCTTACCATGCTAAACTCTAAGCCAAGGCGGGGCCTTGGCATATATTTGGAAGAGAGAGATTCTTGGGAGCCAGAACTCAGGGCATGGAGTCAGGACGCCCTGGGCTGTGGACCTTCCCCATCGGGACCATGTCCTTCCAGAACCTGCATGTGCCTACTGTTTCCAGCCTAAGCATCTGGGCTTCTCCCCAGCCCAAATGGCCCCTTGTCTCTACTGGTCCGGGTCAAGCGCAAGCAAGGCCAGGTGTAGCAGGTGAGAAGCAGGATTGGGTGGCAGAGTGCAGTCTGAGCCAGGCACAAGGCCACAGATAGTGGGGATGTCATCTCAGCCACATCAGAGGCTGAAAGCAGGTGAGCTGGTGGCCTGCTGTCCCCAGACTGCATTAGGGCAGAGGTGGCATACTGGCTTCAGGGGCAGCTCTGGAGAGACAAGCAGGGGCCTGCCCCCAAGCCGCAGTCAGGAGACAGCTGAACATGGAGGGCAGGACCAGCTTGCAGGAAACTGGGAAGCCAGCAAAGGCTGACTTTGTTTCTCCATTCTTCTCCTTTCCGCCCGTCATGTTACCTTCCCTCAAGGCCTCTGTGCTCTGTCCCCTAACCAGACCCTGCTGTCCAGTGAAAAGCTGACGCTTGTTCATACTCAGGTCTGAATGATTAACAAGTCTCCCTGTCATTCTCCAGGGAGAAGTTTCTACATCTTAACCAAAATCTTACATCAAAGAAACTAAATTCTGACTCTATAACCTGAGGCATCAGAGAAGTAGGCTGTGAGGTTGGGTGGTTGTTTTTTGAGGGGGGTATTCTGAGGGCCCAGAGTGTACCCTTCAGGTAGCTGCATGCTCTAAACCATCAAAAGTCCCAGGATGATTCTCAGTGGAGCAACTTGGGTCCCTGCCTACTGGGGTTACTCCTGGAGTTGGGGGTTTGCTATCAGCCACTCTGAATTTAAAGGGATGGAAATGAAGGAGGGACGTTTGTTTTTGCTTTTCATGGTGAAGGAACAGCCATGAGCAGGTTCATGCATTAGGTTCTCTTGGTCCTCCTATGCCCAAGGCTCTTCATGTAAGAGCGTCTGTCTTCATCAATCTGTCAGCACCACAACAGTCTGAGGCACCCAATCCGGGCAGTCGAACACAGGGTTCGTTTGCTGGCCTGACCCACTTCACGCAAGGACCCACGCCAGGTTGTAAGCCTGCAGAGAGCTGGGGGAGTAGAAGATTAATTATTCCTTTTTCCTCCCCACAGGCATTGCCTGTGTCATGTCACCCTGTCTTAGTCCGTTCAGGCTGCTGTCACAAAATACCACAGCCTGGGTAGCTTATAAACAACAGAAATGTATTTCTCACAGTTCTGGAGGCTGGAAGTCTGAGATCAGGTTTGCCAGCGTGGTCAGGTGAGGGCCCTCTTCCAGGTTGCCAACTTCTCGCTGTATCCTCACATGTCAGAGGGGCTAGCTCTGTGGGGCCCCTTTTATAAGAGCACTAATCCCATTCATGAGAGCCCCACCCTCATGACCTGATCACCTCCCAAAGGCTCTACCTCCTAATTACCATCACAGTGGGCATTAGGGTTTCAACATGAATTTTGAGGGGCACAAACATTCAGCCCATGGCATACATGTCGGTTTGGGTAGGGTGGGGGGGGGGGGGTCCCTCTAGTAACCCTCCCGTCTTCTTTCCTTTCATTGCTTTGGGAAATTTGTCTCTTCTCCCCTGGGTGCCACATCAGCCAGCAGAGCCAGAGAGGACCCCTCCCCCCCATTCACTCAGCTTTCAGATCCTCACAGCTTGTCTCTCTCATCTTGGGCTCCAGAGACCCTTGACCCACTCTCTCCAGACACTGCCCCATCCCTCCCGAGGGAATCAGTCAACACCCACATTCATTACACCCAGCTCCATGCCACGTATTGCCAGGGCTGAAGGGAGTGTAGAAAGTCATCCCTTCCCTTCAGGGTGATTGCAATCCAGTTAGGGATCCAAGACTCTCTCAGGTGTCTGGTCAGCCCTGTGGACTCTCCCATAACCTCTGTAGTGGGTTGAAGAGTGGCCCCAAAAAGATATGTCCACATCCTAACCCCTGCAACCTGTGAATACGACCTTATTTGGAAAAAGCGTTTTTGCAGATGTAATTAAGTTAAGGATTGTGACATGAGGTCGTCGTGAATTTAGGGTGGGCACCCAACCCAAAGACAGATGTCCTTACACAAGAAAGGCAGAGGGAGATTTGCGACACAGGCTGGGGGATGGGGTGGGGGTCGTGTGAAGGCAGAGGCAGAGATTGGAGTGATGCTGCTGCAAGCCCAGGAATGCCGAGAGCTGCCAGAAGCTGGAAGAGTCAAGGAAGGATTGTTCCCTAGAGCCTTCAGCTGCAGCATGGCCTGCTGACACTTTGATTTCAGATTTCTGGCCTCAGAAGTGGGAGAGAATAAATTTCTGTTGTTTTGAGCCACCAAGTTGGTGGTCATTTGCTATGGCAGCCCTGGGAGCCGGATACACTCCCCTTTCCTTTTTGTCCTCAGACCCGATTAGATGGGCAGGAGTGTCTGTTCGTGGAGAACAAGGCCTCTGCGCCATGCGGCCTGTGGGCCTCGGGGCCTCCTGTGGTCTCCCTGTACCTTAGGCGAGTCCCTGTGATGCCCCAGGCTCTCTGGGCCGCACTGAAGGGAGAGGGGTGGGAGCACCTGTGTCCTTGGAGGCCAGGGTGGCTGGGGGGAGCTGGCCTGTGCATCAGGGGACCCCCCCTGGGAAGGTGAGAGGGGGCCCTGAGGATGGTAGCCCCCTGACAAATTCTCCACGACAGCAGGAGAGGGAGGGCGAGAGTGGGGTGACTGCCAGCGGTCCAGGAGGCTGGCAAAGGAGGGCAAGGCAGGCATTCAAGGAAGGCTTCATGGAGAAGGCCTGAGGATATGGAAAATGAGCCTTAAGATGGGGAGGGATTTGGGTCAGTAGGCCCAAGCGTGCTTAGAAAAAAAACCAAACTCCTTTCTGTGGCTTATAAGACTGCTGCATGGACTCTTTTCCACCTTCCAGCTTTGCTCTGTGGTTGCCTCTGGCTGAGCCCTCTTGCGCCAGAGCTTTGCGTGGCTGGCTTTTCTCCTCCTCCGAGACTCCACTGAAATCAGAGACTTCCCTGACCACTAGCTGAATTCCCCCACCCCCCAGGCACACCCCTTCCCATGACCTTGTTATATTCTCTTTATAGAGGTGGGGGGAGACATATGTATGTAACCACACTATTTACTAGATATGAACATTGTATACTGTATCCCTTCCATACACATCCCCTCCCCAGTTAGAAAGTAAACACCTTGAGGGCAGAGCCCCTCATCTGTCTTGTCCACTGTGGTGTTCTTAACACTGGAGCAGGCCCTCCCTCAAGACAGTGATGATGGATGGATGGATGGATGGATGGATGGTATTCCAGGTGGCAAAAAAAGCAAGGAAGAGAGAGCTATATGAGGACGTATACATGCATATATGCTGTGAATTTTGAAGAGGAGAGGCTGCCAAGCATAGATCAGCCTGGACAGACCAAAAGAGGTCAGCCCTCTCCTATTTCCCCTGTAGCCAGTGCCCTCTATTGCCCCTGTACAGTGGGTACTTGCCCATTTGTCAGAACATGTGCCTGTGTCCTGGAGGTTGCCACAGGCTCTTCACGGCTAGGGTGGGAGCTCCCTAGGTAGGTGGGCTCTTCCTGTGACCCTGGCCCCCTGACTCCTGCTTAAGGAATCCCCCATGGGTACCACATTTTACAAGGAGGAACCTGGGGTCGTGGCTGGCCTAGGGGGTTAACTGCTCTCAGAAGTTTCTGTCTTTTCTTTAACCACTTCTCCCTACCAGTGAGAAGGAGCCATGTCCTCATCTCTCACCTTCTTGAAATAATTCATTCTCTAGAAGCAAATGCCGACTACTAAGACCCCTCAAGTGCCACTAAGATGCCTGGTATCCTGCGTAGGAGAGAGAAATGCCTCTGCCACTCAAGCATGGGGACCTTCCCGAGTCAGTGCCCCACCTATGTGTCCTGGCCCAGAGTGGACACTCATGGTGAGAAGGTTAGGCCAGATTAGGGTGTGGGGCAGAGCCGGCCTCCCCCAGGTGATGCCCTCCCGCTTCTGAGGGTGAGCTTCCCGCTGATCCCACTGGGCTGGCACCTGCTCAACCAGGGCAGGGATGGGGGTGGGGCAGGAAGGGCCCTTTAAAGGACAGGGAGGTTTGCTGTTTCGGGGAGCTCTTTCTCCCCAAGTCCACTAGACACTGGGTCACCTCTCCTTCCCTGCTTTGTTGGTCCATTGGTCCTTTCACTCTCATTCCCCCGTTCACTCTCGTCCATTCACTCACTCATTCATTCGCTTGTATCTGGTCGGCAGAGACCTCGGGGGGCTGCGTGCATCTCACTCACCCTGGCATGTCCCGTCCTCCACGATTATTGCTTGCTTCATTCTCAGTCAGCCCCCGAGACAGTTGCTCCCCAGACCTCAGCCCAGCACCTGGTGTGGAGGAGATGTTAATCATACTCCCATCACACCCACAAGAAAATCCTCAGTGGTTCTCACGGCCTTACGTGATCTGAGCCCAAAGAACTCTCTCCCTCTCACTATCTGAGCTCCAAAACCACAGGTTGAAATCCCAGCTCAGCCACTTAATAGCTGTGTGACTTTGGACAAGTCCTTTAACCTCTCTGAGCCACCAACTCCTCCTGGGCATAGTGGGGACAATAAAAGCACTTGCTTTAAAGTTGTGGTGAGGAAAAAAAATTAAAAAATAAAAAAAAGTTGTGGTGAGGATAAAGCCAGAGAACCCAATGGAAAGCTCTTAGCCTGTGCCTGGCAGGAGTAAACACTTCGCTACTGTTACCCGTTGTCTCACTCCTCCTCTGCCCCTCTCAATAACCCCACCCCCAAATGCATCTTAGGACCCCCCGGGGGGAGCAGCCACGGAGGCCCGGCCCTTCAGTCTCCAGATGAGAATGCAGAGGCCCCGTGGAGGCTCACACAGCCAGCCTGTGGCCAAGGCAGAACTTGAACCCAGGACTCCAGCCAAGGACCCTGCTGGTCCCACCCTCTCAGCCCAGCCCAGAATGGCAGGAAGAGGAGCCTCCACTTACATGCTCAGACCCTGTCGGGCTCAACAGCTCTCATCTCTGCTTTCAGGAAGGAGTTAATCCTGAGGTCTGTCTCATGCCCCGTGTGTAATCTTCCTTATGATGCTTATCATATTTCTGGGGCTGCATCTACATGCCTTTGAAGGCTCTGGCAGGAGTCTCGCCTGGCCTTGCCGTGAACGGGCTGAATTACATTTACAAGAGGCCTTTAATGCCCTGTGGTCCCGGCTTCCTTCATGGGGTTGTTCCTCCTCCTCCCTTTTCTCTGTCTCCCTTTTAATACGGTCACCGGTTTGGCTTGCAGAGTGCGGTTGGGATCCCTAAGAGAGAAGTCAAGACCATAGAATCCCTTACAGATCTTCCCTGCCTCCCCCTCCCCCTGCCCCACTCCCAGCAGCCTCTGTGCCAAAAGGACCCAAGGAAAGAAAACGTGGCTCCTGCCAGGATTTCAGCGCAGAGGAGAGAAGCCCTGCTGGGATTCCAAAAACTCAACTGGCAAATGGCTCGTACAGAAATTCTCCTCTGACTTTGTACCTGAGCAACAGACCCACGAGCCTTGTGGAGGAGATGGGAGGTGTCCAGCCTGGAGGCATGGCCGCCTCACCTGCAGAGGTTGGGCTTGAGGGGCAGGGCGGAGGTCCTGTGCCAACTGGGTGAGGAGCCCTCCCACCTCTCTCCCCATCTCCACCACCCCAGCCTGCCCTTCAAAGCTTCTGCACCTCTGGAGGCCTTAATCGTTCCTTAACTATTTGTTTTTTGCTAGTTATGTCTCTGCAACTGGATCAAGTCCTATCTGGTATATCTATATCTGTATCTATATCTGTATCTGTGTCAATATCTATATCTGTATCTGTATCTATGTCTATATCTGTATCTGTATCTATATCTGTATCTATATATCCCATGAATATCAAACCCAATCAAGAGGTTTGGCCAGCCTTGAGATGTGGGTCTGGGAGGGGCGACCTAGTTTTTCTCCCCATCTCTCTGCTTTCTTTTTTGTCCTCTGACGGGATGAGAAAGGGCAGGTGTGCTATTTTTGGGGAGTGGATAAGTCATATTTTCCTCCTTTGAAAGAAGCACAGGGCAGAGCCAGGTCTGGGGGCCACCACCCCACCCCCCGATCCTGGTCCCTCCTAGGTTCTTTACCTCCGAGCAAGTCCTCCAGGTTCTTGTGAGATACAGCTTAGCTGCTGGCGTCACTGGGCCTGGGCGGCCCCCAGCTCCTGACGGCTACCTGGCTCAGATAGAAGGCCCAGAACCCCACCCCAGGGCCGCCTGTCATTTCGTCAGTCCAGAGAGTGGGTGTCCTCCCACCACGCGTTTATTTCACACACCGTCCCCTTGGCTGCACACACGTGCTCCTGTGGCCCGCAGGCAATAGAGCAACAGGCAACCAAAAAAGGGTAGGAGGCGAAGAGGCCAAGAATACCAAATCTGTGACATCTTCCCCCAAGGAAAGGCGGCTGTCTCCCATGTCTTTTTTTTTTTTTTTTTTTTTTTTGGCTGCATTGGGTCTTCGTTGCTGCGCATGGGCTTTCTCTAGTTGCGGCGAGCGGGGACTACTCTGCGTTGCGGTGCGCGGGCTTCTCTTGTTGCAGAGCACAGGCTCTAGGCGCGTGGGCTTCAGTAGTTGTGGCACGCGGGCTCAGTAGTTGTGGCTCGCAGGCTCTAGAGCGCAGGCTCAGTAGTTGTGGCGCATGGGCTTAGCTGCTCTGCGGCATGTGGGGTCTTCCCGGACCAGGGCTCAAACCCGTGTCCCCTGCATTGGCAGGCGGATTCTTAACCACTGCGCCACCAGGGAAGTCCCTCCCATGTCTTGATAAATCATGTTTTATCTCCTTTCAAAAGGAACATGTGGAAGAGCCCATTTATCTTTGATGACACTGTCCAGTCTGTGCAGTGTCATCCCTCTGCTGGGGACGCAGCCCCTCTACCAGGCTTGGGTGAGAAAGGGAGGAAGGAGAGCTTGACGGAGCATCTGGGAGAGGGAGGGAGATGCACGGACCAGCAAGTGCCTATTGGGCGTCTGCTGTATGCAAAGCCTTGTGCTGAGTGCAGCGAGAGTTGCCAAGGGGAAGAAGCAGCTGCAGGAGGGGCCTCTGGTTCACACTGAGTGCAGGGGGATGAGAGACACGAATGCGCAACAAGTCACACACAACTTGATGAGTTAGATGCTCCATGGTCTGGCTGGAACAGGACTGGTGACCAGTACCTGTGGTGACGGGGAAGTCAGGGATGGCTGTAGCAGCTGCTTCCAGGGCTCCCCAAGTCCCCTTTCCATTCTCCTCTACTTGCCAAAGGCTGCTTACAGGAAAACTGGGGGCTTTGTTCTAGCCAAGGAGCGTACTTGGACAGAAGCTCCCAAGAAGCAGTGCTCTCAGAAGCTCAACAACAAGCAGGGAGTTGGTGATAAATACCCCAGCCTCCTCGCCCTTGGTTGGGATACCTCTGCAGTCTGTTCTACATGATCCCCCCAGTTCCTCAACAGAAATGAGCTGCCGCCACCCACCATGATTAACTGGCTGGAGGCCACTTCCTCGCCTGCCCTGCCTTACTTCCCCACTCCCCTACTGGTACTTCCCAGATCACTTCCCAAATAAACAACTTGCACTCACTTCAACAACCTAAACCAGGCAATGCTTAGTACTTCACTCGGACCTTGATAGAAGA
This sequence comes from Eschrichtius robustus, assembly GCF_028021215.1. Lineage (NCBI taxonomy): Eukaryota > Metazoa > Chordata > Mammalia > Artiodactyla > Eschrichtiidae > Eschrichtius > Eschrichtius robustus. Next base: position 113,944,797 of record NC_090830.1, on the reverse strand, counting down.
AGCTTAAGTAGATTAACATGCAGTCTACATATTTGTTCACTTGCAATGGGAATCATCTCATTTAGGACTCCATTAATGCAAGTGATGAAAATCCATCTCCACAAGTTTCGATAAAAAAAATCTGTATTATTTTATGTAAGTGAAAAGTACCAGGTAGACCCTGGGTTCAGGAACAACTACATCCAGCTGCTCAAATGATGTCAAAGGAATCTGCCCTTCGCCATCTCTCAGCTCTGCTTTTCAATCATTCAAGAAACATTTATTGAAGGAATTCCCTGGTGGTCCAGTGGTTAGGGCTCTGCGCTTTCACTGCCGAGGGCGCGGGTTCAATCTGTGGTCAGGGAACTAAGTTCCCACAAGCTGAATGGGGCAGCCAAAAAAAACAAAAAAGAAGGAAGAAGAAGAGAGAAGAAACATTTATTAAGCACCTACTCTGTGCCAGGTTCAGATCCTTTCTCTTGGTTGGTTTCCTTCTTAGGCAATAATAAAGATGGTCACTAGGAGCTCCAGGCTTTCATCCTGCCAGCTTAGCAACTGTAGGAGAAAACTGTGGGAGGAAGAGGATACCCGCAGAAGTCTCAGGGCTGACCCTCATTGGCCCAGATCGGGTCCCCTGCCCATCTCTGAGCCAATCGCTGTGACTCTGGGTAGCTACGCTGGGTCACATGCATACCATTGTTGCCAGGGGGTGTGGTCGGCCCCATTTGACCCCACAGGGGAATGGATGAGGGAGGCTCTCCAGAGGGGAATGGGTGGTCTTGGACAATAGATGCCTGTTGTAGCTGTGAGGTGAGTACCTCACCACGTGCTGTGCTCCGTGGGCCCTAAGATGAGACAGACAGGCTTCTTCTGGTGGAAGGGGCTCACAAATGTTTGTAATACACATCAGAATGTGTTGAGTGTCTTAGGAATGGACAAAATGTGTGGGTGTTCTGGAAAGAGGGTGATTACTCCCAGCTCGGCAATCAAGCTTCTAAAAAGGAGGCATTGGCCTAGACATTGGTGGCCACTGGGCACAGAAACATCAGCTGTGTTAGGCATTGAATGTCAGACCAAGGAGTTCAGATTCTAAATTTAACCAATTGTAAAAGGACTATGCTTTGATCTATTTGTTATAAAATTGAACCTGGCTGGTTCAGAAGAGCCTCCTGGGAAGGCTTGGGGGCTGGCATTTTCCGTAAGCCTTGCCCATACCTGTAAGAGGGGTACACCAGCCCAGCTGCAGGGGCCCGTACGGCTGGAGGCCAGTCAGGCTGGGGCAGCCATGCTCCCTTGTATTGGCCTGAGCCTGCCCTGGAAATAGCCACCCAACTTAACTAAGAATAGGAATTCCTATCAGGCTGGCAGGAATGAATGCCGATTTCTCAAGGAGGGATGGGCCTGAAAACAAAACACAGGGGTGGGTTGGGCCATCCTTTATATTTATTTGCGAGGTCACTTGAGAGGTGCACCCACATCAGGGCATGGATCCTGTCTTTAGACCCAGACAAGGTGATTTGGCCAAGATGGCAGCCTCCGGGGCTCCTCATCTGCCTCAGAAGTCCTGGGCCCTCAGCCTGGGGCACCTCCTGCCCCCCGGGGAGAGGTGACCACTCCTCTCTTGTTTCCTTGGCAACGGGCAGAGGTGGTGGTGTTTGGTGGCCAGCTAAGATGCTGAGAAGCCGAGGGAGAGGGAATGAGAGGATAGCGTCCCAGGTCCCTATGGCAGCTTTACCCAGAGTCACCCAGCTCACGAACATCTCTCTTCCAGGCAAAATCCTCTTCCGGAGAAGCCACATCCGGGACGTAGCTGTGAGGAGGCTGAAGCCCATCGATGAGTACTGCCGGGTAAGAGTGTGTCTGGGGCAGGGGAGGGGGTGGTCCATCTGCCAGAGAGTCTGTCCATCTGTGAAGGAAGGTTGTCTGTACAAAACCCTCTGCTGTGGTCTAGCAGATGCATCCTGGGGCCTGGCGTCTCCTGGCCAGAAGGGTGGGTGTGGGTGTCCCTCAGGGAGGGGTCACCCCGTGACTAGGCCGCCTCTGGGGCATGAGGACCGCCAGGGTCACAGCTGAAGCCTCTATTCCTTTCATGATGGGTCCGTGTTTACAAAACACTCCTTTAAATCACTTCCGCCAGCTTGGGAGCTCTGTGAAGGGGCCTCTGCTGAAGGGATTCTGTGTGTGGCATTTTGCTGGATACAGGAGAACTCTTCTTTGAATTCCCTTTGGGACATTTTTGGAATCAGTCCTGAGTTTAGTAGCATCCAAAATGCATATTTATTTATTCACAGAAGTCTTGATAGATACAAATATTCGTGTATACATCTTTATAGATGCAAATGCTCACCACACACACACACACACACACACACACACACGCGCGCAGGCACGCGCACGTACATGCATTAGAACAGTCAATGCCGAAGAGCAGACTGGCAGCAACTGCAGGGTCATGAAGCAGAGCCTGTTTGTCTTTCCACTTTGTCTGGAGCCTGGGACCCCCTGGAGCCCCTGCAGTGAGGATGAGAGGCTCCCACTTTAGTGGCCTTGGCACATGGCCTCCAGATGGCCAGGCCGCCTGGGTTTGAAACCCTGCTGGCTTTGTGAACTTGGGCAAATTACTGAACTTCCCAGAGCCTCAGTTTCCACATCCGTACAACAAGAAGGAGAGTAGTACCTCCTCAGAGGGTGGTCATGAGGATGCAGTGACCTGGCAGCCATAAGGCAGCAGCACATAGTGTCTGCACAGAGGAAACATTCAGTGGTCGCTAGCTTTTTGTTATTATTATTACAAGGCATAAACAATTTAATGTTACCACTGGGCACCACTGGCTTTAATGGAGACGGAATTTCCTAGTTAAGTGAAAACTACTGTGGAGTCTGACTCAAGAATCTTGAGGAGAGGCAAGTGGGGGATGTTTTGTTGTGAGTGCTGGTATTAGACTGAGAAGAGCTGGGGTCAAATCCCAGCGCCCCACCAACTAGCTGTGTGACCTTGGCAAGTTGCTTTACCTCTCTGAGCCCCAGTTTCCTGATCTGTAAAACGAGGGTAAAAATAACTGTCTGAGGATTAACCAAGATGGCGGAGTAGAAGGACGTGCTCTCACTCCCTCTTGCGAGAACACCAGAATCGCAACTGGCTGCTGGACAATCATTGACAGGAAGACCCTGGACTTCACCAAGGAGGATACCCCACGTCCAAGGACAGAGGAGAAGCCACAGTGAGACGGTAGGAGGGGCACAATCAGAGTAAAATCAAATCCCATAACTGCTGGGTGGGTGGCTCACAGACTGGCGAGCACTTATACCACAGAAGTCCACTCACTGGAGTGAAGGTTCTGAGCCCCACATCAGGCTTCCCAACCTGGGGGTCCGGCTACGGGAGGAGGAATTCCTAGAGAATCAGACTTTGAAGCCTAGTGGGAATTGATTGCAGGACTTTGACAGGACTGGGGGAAACAGAGACCCCACTCTTGGAGGGCACACACAAAGTAATGTGTGCATCGGGACCCAGGGGAAGGAGCAGTGACCCTGGGGGAGACTGAACCAGACCTACCTGCTGGTGTTGGGGGGTCTCCTGCAGAGGCGAGTGGTGGCTCTGTTTCACCGTGGGGATAAGGACACTGGCAGCAGAGGTTCTGGGAAGTTCTCCTTGGCGTGAGCCCTCCCAGAGTCTGCCATTAACCCCACCAAAGAGCACGGGTAGGCTCCAGTGTTGGGTTGCCTCAGGCAAAACAACCAACAGGGAGGGAACCCAGCCCCACCCATCAACAGTCAAGTGGATTAAGGTTTTACTGAGCTCTGACCGCCACAGCAACAGTCAGCTCTACCCACCACCAGAGCCTCCCATCAAGCCTCTTAGATAGCCTCAACCACCAGAGGGCAGACAACAGAAGCAAGAAAAACTACAATCCTGCAGCCTGTGGACCAAAAACCACAGTTACAGAAAGATAGAGAAGATGAAAAGGCAGAGGGCTATGTACCAGATGAAGGAACAAGAAAAAACCCCAGAAAAACAACTAAATGAAGTGGAGATAGGCAACCTTCCAGAAAAAGAATTCAGAATAATGATAGTGAAGATGATCCAGGACCTCGGAATAAGAATGGAGGCAAAGATTGAGAAGATGCAAGAAATGATTAACAAAGACCTAGAAGAATTAAAGAACAAACAAACAGAGATGACCAATACAATAACTGAAATGAAAACTACACTAGAAGGAATCAATAGCAGAATAACTGAGGCAGAAGAACGGATAAGTGACCTGGAAGACAGAATGGTGGAATTCACTGCTGCGGAACAGACTAAAGAAAAAAGAATGAAAAGAAATGAAGACAGCCTAAGAGACCTCTGGGACAACATTAAACGCAACAACATTCGCATTATAGGGGTCCCAGAAGGAGAAGAGAGAGAGAAAGGACCAGAGAAAATATTTGAAGAGATTATAGTCGAAAACTTCCCTAACATGGGAAAGGAAATAGCCACCCAAGTCCAGGAAGCGCAGAGAGTCCCATACAGAATAAACCCAAGGAGAAACATGCCAAGACACATAGTAATCAAAGTGGCAAAAATTAAAGACAAAGAAAAATTATTGAAAGCAGCAAGGGAAAAACGACAAATAACATACAAGGGAACTCCCATAAGGTTAACAGCTGATTTCTCAGCAGAAACTCTGCAAGCCAGAAGGGAGTGGCATGATATACTTAAAGTGATGAAAGGGAAGAACCTACAACCAAGATTACTCTACCCGGCAAGGATCTCATTTAGATTTGATGGAGAAATCAAAAGCTTTACAGACAAGCAAAAGCTAAGAGAATTCAGCACCACCAAACCAGCTCTACAACAAATGCTAAAGGAACTTCTCTAAGTGGGAAACACAAGAGAAGAAAAGGACCTACAAAAACAAACCCAAAACAATTAAGAAAATGGTCATAGGAACATACATATCGATAATTACCTTAAACGTGAATGGATTAAATGCCCCAACCAGAAGACATAGACTGGCTGAATGGATACAAAAACAAGACCCATATATATGCTGTCTACAAGAGACCCACTTTAGACCTAGGGACACATACAGACTGAAAGTGAGGGGATGGAAAAAGATATTCCATGCAAATGGAAATCAAAAGAAAGCTGGAGTAGCTATACTCATATCAGATAAAATAGACTTTAAAATAAAGAATGTTACAAGAGACAAGGAAGGACACTACATAATGATCCAGGGATCAATCCAAGAAGAAGATATAACAATTATAAATATATATGCACCCAACATAGGAGCACCTCAATACATAAGGCAACTGCTAACAGCTATAAAAGAGGAAATTGACAGTAACACAATAATAGTGGGGGACTTTAACACTTCACTTACACCAATGGACGGATCATCCAAAATGAAAATAAATAAGGAAACAGAAGCTTTAAATGACACAATAGACCAGATAGATTTAATTGATATATATAGGACATTCCATCCAAAAACAGCAGATTACACGTTCTTCTCAAATGCGCACGGAACATTCTCCAGGATAGATCACATCTTGGGTCACAAATCAAGCCTCAGTAAATTTAAGAAAATTGAAATCATATCAAGCATCTTTTCTGACCACAACGCGATGAGATTAGAAATGAATTACAGGGAAAAAAACGTAAAAAAGGCAAACACATGGAGGCTAAACAATACGTTACTAAATAACCAAGAGATCACTGAAGAAATCAAAGAGGAAATTAAAAAATACCTAGAGACAAATGACAATGAAAACACGACGACCCAAAACCTATGGGATGCAGCAAAAGCGGTTCTAAGAGGGAAGTTTATAGCTATACAAGCCTACCTAAAGAAACAAGAAAAATCTCAAGTAAACAATCTAACCTTACACCTAAAGCAACTAGAGAAAGAAGAACAAACAAAACCCAAAGTTAGCAGAAGGAAAGAAATCATAAAGATCAGAGCAGAAATAAATGAAATAGAAACAAAGAAAACAATAGCAAAGATCAATAAAACTAAAAGTTGGTTCTTTGAGAAGATAAACAAAATTGATAAGCCATTAGCCAGACTCATCAAGAAAAAGAGGGAGAGGACTCAAATCAATAAAATCAGAAATGAAAAAGGAGAAGTTACAACCGACACCGCAGAAATACAAAGCATCCTAAGAGACTACTACAAGCAACTTTATGCCAATAAAATGGACAACCTGGAAGAAATGGACAAATTCTTAGAAAGGTATAAGCTTCCAAGACTGAACCAGGAAGAAACAGAAAATATGAACAGACCAATCACAAGTAATGAAATTGAAACTGTGATTAAAAATCTTCCAACAAACAAAAGTCCAGGACCAGATGGCTTCACAGGTGAATTCTATCAAACATTTAGAGAAGAGCTAACACCCATCCTTCTCAAACTCTTCCAAAAAATTGCAGAGGAAGGAACACTCCCAAACTCATTCTATGAGGCCACCATCACCCTGATACCAAAACCAGACAAAGACACTACAAAAAAAGAAAATTACAGACCAATATCACTGATGAATATAGATGCAAAAATCCTCAACAAAATACTAGCAAACAGAATCCAACAACACATTAAAAGGATCATACACCACGATCAAGTGGGATTTATCCCAGGGATGCAAGGATTCTTCAATATATGCAAATCAATCAATGTGATACACCATATTAACAAATTGAAGAATAAAAACCATATGATCATCTCAATAGATGCAGAAAAAGCTTTTGACAAAATTCAACACCCATTTCTGATAAAAACTCTCCAGAAAGTGGGCATAGAGGGAACCTACCTCAACATAATAAAGGCCATATATGACAAACCCACAGCAAACATCATTCTCAATGGTGAAAAACTAAAAGCATTTCCTCTAAGATCAGGAACGAGACAAGGATGTCCACTCTCACCACTATTATTCAACATAGTTCTGGAAGTCCTAGCCACGGCAATCAGAGAAGAAAAAGAAATAAAAGGAATACAAATTGGAAAAGAAGAAGTAAAACTGTCACTGTTTGCGGATGACATGATACTATACATAGAGAATCCTAAAACTGCCACCAGAAAACTGCTAGAGCTAATTAATGAATATGGTAAAGTTGCAGGATACAAAATTAATGCACAGAAATCTCTTGCATTCCTATACACTAATGATGAAAAATCTGAAAGAGAAATTATGGAAACACTCCCATTTACCATTGCAACCAAAAGAATGAAATACCTAGGAATAAACCTACCTAGGGAGACAAAAGACCTGTATGCAGAAAACTATAAGACACTGATGAAAGAAATTAAAGATGATACCAACAGATGGAGAGATATACCATGTTCTTGGCTTGGAAGAATCAACATTGTGAAAATGAGTATACTACCCAAAGCAATCTACAGATTCAATGCAATCCCTATCAAATTACCAATGGCATTTTTTACGGAGCTAGAACAAATCATCTTAAAATTTGTATGGAGACACAAAAGACCCCGAATAGCCAAAGCAGTCTTGAGGCAAAAAAATGGAGCTGGAGGAATCAGACTCCCTGACTTCAGACTCTACTACAAAGCTACAGTAATCAAGACAATATGGTACTGGCACAAAAACAGAAACATAGATCAATGGAACAAGATAGAAAGCCCAGAGATTAACCCACGCACCTATGGTCAACTAATCTATGACAAAGGAGGCAAAGATATACAATGGAGAAAAGACAGTCTCTTCAATAAGTGGTGCTGGGAAAACTGGACAGCTACATGTAAAAGAATGAAATTAGAATACTCCCTAACACCATACACAAAAATAAACTCAAAATGGATTCGAGACCTAAATGTAAGACTGGACACTATAAAACTCTTAGAGGAAAACATAGGAAGAACACTCTTTGACGTAAATCACAGCAAGATCTTTTTTGATCCACCTCCTAGAGTAATGGAAATAAAAACAAAAATAAACAAGTGGGACCTAATGAAACTTCAAAGCTTTTGCACAGCAAAGGAAACCATAAACAAGACGAAAAGACAACCCTCAGAATGGGAGAAAATATTTGCAAATGAATCAACGGACAAAGGATTAATCTCCAAAATATATAAACAGCTCATTCAGCTCAATATCAAAGAAACAAACACCCCAATCCAAAAATGGGCAGAAGACCTAAATAGACATTTCTCCAAAGAAGACATACAGACGGCCACGAAGCACATGAAAAGATGCTCAACATCACTAATTATTAGAGAAATGCAAATCAAAACTACAATGAGGTATCACCTCACTCCTGTTAGAATGGGCATCATCAGAAAATCTACAAACAGCAAATGCTGGAGAGGGTGTGGAGAAAAGGGAACCCTCTGGCACTGTTGGTGGGAATGTAAATTGATACAGCCACTATGGAGAGCAATATGGAGGTTCCTTAAAAAACAAAAAATAGAAGTACCATATGACCCAGCAATCCCACTACTGGGCATATACCCAGAGAAAACCATAATTTAAAAAGACACATGCACCCGAATGTTCATTGCAGCACTATTTACAATAGCCAGGTCATAGAAGCAACCTAAATGCCCATCAGCAGACGAATGGATAAAGAAGGTGTGGTACATATATACAATGGAATATTACTCAGCCATAAAAAGGAACGAAATTGAGTCATTTGTTGAGACGTGGATGGATCTAGAGACTGTCATACAGAGTGAAGTAAGTCAGAAAGAGAAAAACAAATATCGTATATTAATGCATGTATGTGGAACCTAGAAAAATGGTACAGATGAGCCAGTTTGCAGGGCAGAAGTTGAGACACAGATGTAGAGAATGGACATATGGACACCAAGGGGGGAAAACTGCGGTGAGGTGGGGATGGTGGTGTGCTGAATTGGGCGATTGGGATTGACATGTATACACTGATGTGTATAAAATTGATGCCTAATAAGAACCTGCAGTATAAAAAAACAAACAAAACAACTAAAAAAAAAAAAAAAAAAGAATGTATGATTGAATGAATGAATGATTTAATAAATGAAAATGGATTTACGAACTCAAAAAAAAAAAAAAAAAAACTGTCTCACAGGGGTCATGAAAGGGGTTGAGCAGGAGAATATATGTCACAGCGTTTGTAACTTCTGAAATGTTCTGTCCCTACATGGAGTTATTACCATAAGGTTCCTTTCTGAACAAATATTTTATAATCTGGAATCATTATGCTTGTTTAAATAAGAACCAAGTTGCTCAATTTCGTAACTGGTGTTCCCAAGACTATGGGGAGACAAGCACTCCCAAATGCTCTTCGTTAACCCAAGTTTGAATTTCGTGGCTATGCAGATCATACTTGGTCACGTTTTCTGCCTTAATGTAAAAGGATGCCCCGAAGAGGAAATTCCTGAAGGTAGAAGCTTCTCTTCTTCAGATCAATATTCATTTTTCTCTTTAAAGGGCATTTGCCGTTTCTAGTTAAATTGATGGCTGCAGCCTGAGCTTTTATTTCTCTTTATTCCTCTCCCAAGCAGTTAAACAAATTGGCAAAGCTAATGGAGGAGGGGCAAAGGGCAGAGGGGAGCCTCTTGCAGCTGGGATTTATGGTCCCATCAGCCTTGGCCTCCCTGAGCTGGTGGAGCCCAAGGCATCTGCAGTTGGACTCTGTGGAAATGCCGTCTTCTGGGTCATCTGGAGCAGGAAACTGATAACATCTTATCTCCTGGGATCAGGCTTTGAACAGGACTCTTGATTCGGGATGAGGGCTCCGGAGCCCCAGTGGTGCTCCTGGTGGCTGAGGAGCCGTTTAAGTGGGGTCTGCAAGAGGAGGGGCCTCCTAACCTGATTAGCACAAATGAGAACTACTCAGAGCCAGGCAACAAGGAGCAATGTCATGGGGTCACCAAGCAGCCAGGCAGCTTGCAGGCCGTAATTTACTCTGAGAATGGCAGTGGGGGCAGGGCAGTACAGAAGTGACCTTTAATTCTGCTGAACTAGAAAGCTGGGATCTGTGGTCTAATTGTCTGAGACCTTGGAATAACCTTGGAATGGTCATTAGGGATAAGTTCAGCTGCAGTCCACGGTCACTGCCGCCCAGCACTGCACTTCACAGCCCTGCCGCCCACTGGGCCAGTCTGTGTGACTCAGGATCCAACCTTCCACTCGGCATCACTGCCCCCCACAGCCAACTTCGTGGTCAGGGCCACGTGCAGTCCACTCCACGGCCAGCCCTCCCTTGTCTCTACCTGTCCTCGGACACACTGCTTGGAACCTCTGGAGTTTTATTTCCAGGACCCTGCCCATGCAGCTCTGCTTGGCTGGCCAGAATCTTCCTTGGACCTGCTGGACTGTATGGGCTCCGAGTCTGGGATTTGCTGGGGATTCAAATGCACCCAAAATTGTGAAACCGGCTTTGTGCACGGAGTAGCCAGCTCCTCTGCCAGGACTCAGATATAGAAAGTCTGACCGTGCAGCGGACCCTCCCAGACTTCGGGCTCCCTGCCATTGCCGGCCAGCCAGTCCCGCCACCTGATGGCAGTTTCACAGCCCAGATCTCAGTGTTAATTTTAAACATATATGGAGCAGATTGGATGAGTGTCACGGAAAGTTTACCAAGCGCCAGCCAGGTGATTGTTTTATGTGGCTCTTGCGGGCCAGTGTCTATCAAGAAGGGTTCCAAACTCTTTTCTGTAACTCCATAAGTTACTTTAATGGGCAACATGGTTATGCGGTTAATTTTTTTTTTTTTTTTTTTTTTAATTTTTTGCTGTGTTGGGTCTTCGTTTCTGTGCAAGGGCTTTCTCTAGTTGCGGCAAGCGGGGGCCACTCTTCATCGCGGTGCGCGGGCCTCTCACTATCACGGCCTCTCTTGTTGCAGAGCACAGGCTCCAGACGCGCAGGCTCAGTAGTTGTGGCTCATGGGCCTAGTTGCTCCGCGGCATGTGGGATCTTCCCAGACCAGGGCTCGAACCCGTGTCCCCTGCATTGGCAGGCAGATTCTCAACCACTGCGCTACCAGGGAAGCCCTGCGGTTAATATTTAATGGTTCTGTGGTCTCAACAATTTGAAGACTTTCATCTCACTAACAAGTGTGAGCTATACTTTAGGGGCTCGGACAAACAATCTACCCCATAAATGACTCCATCTACCCCATTCCTGCATGTGAAATACATGTTTGCAGTGTTTGTCTATGGGATAAAATAAATATCCGGGGGAAGGGGGCAGTGAGAAAGAGTGTTTGAGAATAATCAGCCTACCCTCCGCCATGTGACAACGTTTATACAAGTCTCCATTTCCTGGTGGGTGCAACTAGAATTTTTTTGTTACCCAAAAAGCCGAGCTCGCTTCTATTATTCTGCTGTCCACGATAGACTTGCTTTCAGAATCAAAGGCTCTCTTTGTAGGTGGGATGAGGGGTTGGCTGGAGTTAGACTGGGGGAGGGACTCCAAGCCTAACAAGGATGTCAGCCCTGAAGGGGTAAGGATCTCCCCTCCCCACCCTCTGCACCTCCCAGGCTCATTAATTTTTAGCCCCACTTCCCATATTCGAAAACTTTGGCTATTACTTCGTGGAGGTTCTTAGCCCCAGCCGTTCTCCCTCCCACCGTGGGAGTTTTCCACCATGGCCCATCATTGTCTCTCACCTTAATAAAGACAAAAGGTTCATGTTGCAACAAAAACAGACTCCTTTACGAAGCACCAGGGCTCCCTGGCATGCTCAGTCCTAGATACGGGGAGAGTAACTTTGTTCTTGTGCCCCTTATTCTAAGGCAGGCCTGGGCCAGATGTGTTGCTAATGGGGGAGACTGAGGCAGAGAGCCAAGACTGATGCGTTCATGCCTCCTGAGTGGTCTGGTGCTCGGAGGAAACCCAGTTGGCAGAATCTCTCCATCTCCTCTGGTCCAGACAGACGCAGGAAGAAAGCATTTGCAGCCTGGGATAAAGCTGATTGTGTCCATTTTCTACTTAAAGGCCTTCAGAGGCTCCACAAGAACCTCTGACCGGCTGAGCCGGGCCGGCTGTGGGGTTGTTCCATGGGCTGCTTCAGCCTCAGCTCCCGCCCTGCAGGCCGGTCTGCAGAAGTGCAGCCACCCCCAGCCAGCCAGACTCCCCTAGACTTCCACCCCTTGGCCTGTGCTCATCCCTTCCCTGGGGACGCATTCGGCTCCCACGATGCCCGTCCCAGAAGCCTTCCACCTCCCCGGAGGAAGCTGGCCACCCCTGCTGTCCAGAATGCTCCGTGCACGCCTCCATGCTGCACACTTACCCTCCGTAGGAGGGTAATTTCTGTGTGTCCATCTTCTCCAGACCAAGAGCTCCTTGAAGGCCCCATCTGTTATCTTTGTGTCTTCACTAACAAGCAGGAAGCCTGGTCCCACGCGGGAGGCCAGGCAGTATCTGACGACACAATGCAAAGATCACACACAAGCAGAGGAAACCTCCAAGGAGGGTGACATGTCCCCAAGGCCCCAATTACTAGGCTCCCTTGTGAAATGGCTTAAACTGCAGTTGCGAATTAAGCTCTATTTCCATTACCAAAGAATTTGCTGCTTAGATCCTTCAAAACGAGAACTCATGTGTTTGAAATACTCTGATTTATAAAAGTTCGGTGAGCCCCCAGCTTCCTAGATGCTGATCTAGGAGGAATAGTCCGGAGCAGGTTAGAAGCAGCCCCGGGGGGTGAGAGGGGAGGCCAAATGGGTAGGACTTCAGCCCCCTCAGCCCATTCACCCCCCACCACATACCCCTACCCCACCCAGAGTCGCTGGGCTTTTACTCTAAGATGCCCATTGATTAGAAACCAAAATGATGCTGCTAAAAATAGGACAATGTTTGATCCTGTGGAAAGAGCAGGACACCCCCAGTTGCTTTGACAAATGCAGAACTTTGCTTTTTGTCCTGGGATAGACATAACCCAGCATGGTGGGCTTCGTGGAGGGAGATCATTTCGAAGCAGAGGGTCTGAGCACAGTCTGCCTGGGGCCCCCTCCCATGCCACTGCTGTACTTGCAAAGACCAGGCTGGTGATAGATTGGACACTGAATTCACTGATAATGGTGCTGTTTGCAGTCCTGGAGCCACTGACTGTTAGAGCTGGAAGAAACTTCAGAATGTCTCTGGCCTGGATTTGCCTAGCTGTGTTCCATGGGCTGTCAGTAGGAATTGTTTGGAAAACCAGCTCCACAGTCAGAGACTTGTGGGTAATGCTGGAGGAAGTACAGAGTTGCAGATCAGACAGAGCATAGGCTCTGGACTCAGACACCTCATTCAAAATCTCGCCACTTATTAGCTGTATGGCCTTGAGAAATGATTTAACCTCTCTGTGCCTTCGTTTCTTCTTCTGTTAAACTGGAATCATAGTCATACTCATGTCTTAGAGTTAATGTGATGATTAAATGAGTCAAATTCCCAGGATGTCGTTATTATTAATAAGTACTGGCCTGAACACAGCTCTGTAGGTTTCTTGCCTGCAGGACTCCTCAGAGCCTTTGCTGTGCTAATAAACATGATGCCCACCAAGACCAAGGTGGGGATCTACAAGGTACCATTTCACATGTGCCCACAGAACTCATTTTATCTCACCAAACAGGTGTTCTATGAGATACGGTTTGAGATTCTGAAGCTAGTCTATTTTATCCTAGAAGAAACAACAACCAGAGAGGTGAGGTGGCTGCCCAAGGTCATGGAGCAAGTATATAACGGCAGAATTGGACCTATTGTAGAACTGAAGTCTCCTGACTCCCATTCTTTCTAGCATACCTCACTGCTTTCACCTAAAGGATAATGATAATGAAGACAATAGTATAACTAAATTTCACTATTTACTCAGTGCCAGGCACTGTGCTAGGCTCCTCATATTCATGATCTCATTGAATCTCCTAAAACATAGGTGCCATATGAGATCTATCGTACTGAGCTCAGAGAGGGCAAGCAAGGCATTCAGCATCACACAGCCTGTGAACGGTAGACCTAGGACTCAGACTCCCATCTGCCTAGCCCTGACTTAACCACCCCATGACATACATCCTGAATGTCCAGTGGCAGAGTTTTAGGCCTGAGCCGGCGGTGGTGGCCCTGAAGATGCCCATGTATTGGTCGCTACCTGCTCCTCCAAGAATAGCTAGGTTTGGGGGTTCCCCGGCTCTGGCTGTCATTGCCAGCCCAGGCCGTGGGGACTGACTGCTCAGCGCCCAGCTCTCCTGCCAAATGATTTTGGCCAGAGCTGGGTTTGGCGGCAGCTCTGATGGAAGCTGCTCTGAGCCAAGAGCCTCTTGTCAGCCTGAAATCAGGACGAGCCCTCAACGCGGCTCCCCTCGGGGCTCCCTGTTAAATAAAGATGCCGCAGCGGTTCGCCCAAAAGGCCTCTTTGTCTGAGGCCCTTCCAGCCCACGCGTCCTCTGCCCCCGGAATGCCGGTCTCTGTCGGCATGAAGAGCCCCTGTGTTCACCGCTGCTGCGGGGGGAGCTGGCCAGCAGCTCTGCGCCTGAGTGGGAGGGCGCCTGCCCCGCTCCCCCCCCGCCCCGCCACCGACCCCCTCCTCCTGCCGGTCAGGGAGGTCACCCTGGCAGCGACTCTGCACGCAGCTTGGGCCCCTGGTAACACTTCCCTCCTGCCTCCTGCCCATCGCGGCCCATTAGTGCTCCCTCCTGCCACCCTCCCGCTTCCTGCCAGCAGCCCTTGCTCTCTGCACATGCCTGAGCTCCGCTTCTCTCTGACTCTCTCTGTATGTCTCTCCCTCTCCCTCTCAGTCTCCCTGTCCCTCTCCATCTCTCTGTATATCTGTCTGTCTCTCTCTTTGTCTCTATCTCTCTCTGCTTCTATCTCTCTGTCTCTGCCTCTCTCTCCCTCCATCTGTGTCTCTGTCTCTCTCTGTCTTTCTCTCCCTCCCTCCATCTCTTTGTCTCTGTCTCTCTCTTTCTCTCTTCTTCCTCACTTTTTCTTTCCTTCTGCCCTTCTCTCCTGGGGGAGAAAACAGCACATACCATGTGCGTTAAATGAAAACTTGAACACTCTGGGGGTAAGTTCCGCCCAGCCTACGTCTGAGCACAGGGCTTCATTCTGCCACTTTAGTTGCGGCTTCACCCCCCAGGAGCCTCAGCGTCCCCACCATAAATGGGAGCAATGATGGGCACCTCCAGGACAGAATTGGGCGGCACATCATCAGATGTGCACTTGTGAGGGCAGGGGCTGTGTCTGGCTCATCCCTGTACCACCAAGGCACACACTGAAAGCTCCATGCTTGTTGGATGGTTGGAGAGTCCGGGAGCCGAAGATAGTGCCTGACACGTGGTATTTGCTCACTGAATGTTAATTTCCTTTCTTTTTTTATCTCTCTCCTGGTCATGGGGATGGGATCTGTTGGAGGCCCTTGGAAAGCCACAGGCTCTGGAAGGAACAGCAGGGAGTTACACAGTGTGTCTTACCTGCTAAGGTCAGGTCTTGTCCCATCTTGCCCAGGTGTAGGTTTGGCTTCGGGAAGGGCCGTCTTGCTCAATGCCACACTTAAATTGTTACCTGAGCAGCTCAGAGAAGAAGTAAGTGATCACTACCCCCTTCCTCAACACTATACTTCTGTCAATGCAACCCATGACCACATGTGCTTTTTCTGCCCCATTATCATGTCCCACCACTACTGGACAGTGGTTCTGCACACCAAACTCTTATTCATTCATTCATTTTTAACAAATACTTACTGAGTGCCAGGCACTCTTCTAAGATCTTGGGACATAGCAGTCAACAGAACAGACTAAAGTCTCTGCCCGCATGGAGCTTACCTTCTAGCAGGGTCTTTCCCACCTGTGTGCAGGCCACGTGGCCTCCCTGACCCCTCTGTCTCCTCAGTAACACGAGAATGAGATCTGCCCTCCCAAGGACCATCGTGAGGCTCCCGGTGGCCACACTGATGGAGGCCCAGCACGGTTGGCACAGAGGAGCTGCCAGGTCGGGTCACTGCACCTGAAGCAGCCCTGGTGCAGGGGGCCTGGAGAGGCACAGGCTCGAGACAGGCTCCCGTTTGGCCACCGCCCCGGAGCCTCCTTATCAGCAGTTCCTCCTCACACTTCCGTAGCCCAGGGTTTGCCTCTTCCTTCTCCTGGCTCTAGCCCAGTGTTCCCTTGGCCCCGTTCCCCAGCCCTGCTTTGACGGTGACCTCCCCTGTCTATCCGTACTAAAGGATCAACCCTCTCCCCACCGCTCCACGCTGCACTGAGCTGACAGCGGTCCAGGTGCCCAGGCTGCAAGGTGTGGAGTCCGTGCTGGTGCAGAGCGGGAAACTGCTCACCTCTGACCTCATCCCTCACTTTCCAGCGGCGCACTCTCACCCCTCCTGGACGCAAGCTCACAGCTGCCCTCACCCCTGACTGCACAGTTACCCCCTCAGGACGCTCACCTCCTCCCGCCTGTCTGAATCCTGCACACCCCTCTGGCCGAGCTCCTGCCCACTCTCCTAAGAAGCCTTTCCACACCCTGAAGCTTATTCTGCTCCTCCAGGCTCAGCTCAGCTTGGCCTAAGCAAGGCCCTGCTAGACCAGGCCACGCCAACCTCATTCAGCTCCTAGAACCACCATGCTTGGTCCCCACCTCCGCCCTCACCTTGACCAGTTAATTCTTACCCACCCTCAGAACTCAGCTTCAAAGAGACTTTCCTAAAAACCACCTCCCTTCCCAATCTTCCCAGGTCCTATCAAACTCTGCCATAGCACCCTGTTGTCCTTGATAGAATTATCAGCTTGTCATTAAATAATTGTGCAGTGAGTATTTAGAGACTGTGGATATCTGGTGCAGCTGGAGTGTGGCTAGTGGGAGACGAGGCCAGGAGGAAACGACCTTGGATTGTCAGGCTAAGGATCTTGGACTTATTCTGTGGGCAAGAGAGAATTCTTTCAGGGTTCATGCAGAATAATTCGTTCTTGAGGGCCCTGAGACCTAGGGTTTAATGGCCTCCCCCTTTTTTTTCACTTGTTTGGCTGGTTGTTTAGTTGGTTAACTGGCTAGTTAGAGAGTTGCTTGGTTGAATTGTTGGCTGGATGGTTGAAAAGTTGATTGGTTGACTGATAAGTTATTTTATTAGTTGACTGGTTGGCTAGTTCATTAATTGGGTGGTTGGTTAGTTGATGGGAGGGATGGGTGGATGGACAGATGGAGAGTTGTTTCATTAGTTAGCTGATTAGTTAATTCCTTGATTAGTTGTCTGGTTGGGTGGGTGGGTAGCTGATTGAGTGTGTCTTCCTCGGCACAGTCCTCACGCCTCCCCCATCACTGTTGGCCCAAGCTGGCCCTGCTTTTGGTTTTCCTGTTCCCAGTTTCATCAGGCCTAATGCCCTTTCTTCCTGTCTTTCCACAGGCACTTGTCCGGCTGCCACCCCATATTTCACAGTGTGATGAAGTCTTTCGGTTCTTTGAGGCCCGACCGGAGGATGTCAACCCCCCGAAAGAGTAAGTGGTAGCTCAAGCCTCTCCCGTGTGCTTGTGGGGAGAGCTGGCAAGGCCAACGAGGCTAAGCAAAGATGGACCAAAGGAAGGCGGACCATATTCCCCAGACTCCTGTTGCCAAGGCTTGTTCCTCATTTCTCTTGACCCCAGAGCTGGCAAGGGAGGGTATCTTTGCATCTGCGGAGCAGGTTTTCCTGGAAACTCTTTATAGTTCACAGGTTATCGTCAGGAGCAGATGAGATAACAGAAAATATAATGGTCATGCAGTTCAGATGCCCAGGGTTAGCAGTCATTGCTCTTAATCGTTGATGCTACCAAGCTCCCAGCTGAAACGCAGAACCAGGAGGGCACGTGCTGCCCAGGCGAACCTCACCTGCTGAATAACCCAGTGGTCCTGGGCTGCTGCAACATATCTTATAATCCTCATCAAAAACAACTATGAGTGTGCACAGAGCATTTACTAAATGGCTTTTACCTGTAGCATTTTACTGGGTCGGCCAAAAAAGTTCTTTCGGGTTTTTCCATAACATCTTACAGAAAAACCCGAATGAACTTTTTGGCCAACCCAATCCAATAGACTAATGTAGCCCGGTTTACAGAGGAGGAAACTGAGGGGCGTGAAGTTAGGTGAATTTTCCCGAAGTCATGCAGCTGGTTGGGTATGTGACAGGCATGTGACTTGAATGAACCCAAATCTTGACCCCATGAGACCTGAACCCAGGGCTGGCTGATTTTCCATGTTGGGGAGAAATGGGGAGCCAAGCATGTCTTTTTTCCTCTCTGGAAGCAGGATACTCTGGGCCTGGTGGTCAAGACAACCTACCCGGTCTTGCTGGTCTCTCACACACATGCCCAAACTCCATCCTCATGGCTACCTTCTCTTGCTCAGAACACTACCCTCGCCCACACTCCCCAGAATAGCTTCTCAATGGAGAGGAAAATCCAGGGGCTGATGAGCAGAAGAAGACAGCCAGGGAAGAGGGTCGAGTAGGGGAGAAGGTTGGGGGAGAGGACTGAAGGGGCTGCAAATTGATTACCTCACTCCATACATCTGTTCCCCTGAAATCTTAAAGTGCCAGAGTGGACAAGAGAGAGGCAGATGGGATGGGTACTACAGAGGGAAGGGAAAGAATAGTACAGAGGAATTGTCTGGGACAGGTGGGGAGAGGCAGGAGGCCATTTGGTGATGGGGAGGAGAAAGCCTACAGACAAGGGTGTGTTGCACAGCTCCAGGGGCGCCATTGTAAACGGTGCACTCTCTGTGAATGGTGCCCATAGAGGTAGTAGAGTGCACAACCTGCATACCCATGCATGGCAGTCCTGCCTAAACGAGCCCTTCTCTTTTCACCCATGCTGTAAGACTAAGAGCCTAAAGTGGCCTAGGTCCTCTGGCGGAGGAAAGCATTACTCAGCTCGAGGCTCACCTGGCCCAACAAAAGCCATCTCCTTTACTGGCTACCAAAGGATTAAGAAACAAGCAAATGCTGTGAACCATCAGAAACTCATCACAGTGTGGTTCACAGTGTGGAGCAATTGAAAGCCACAGGGAGTGGGAGGTGTGGTGTTGAGCTCACACCCCAACTCTGCTGCTTACTAGGCACACGACTGGCTACACTCAGGTACCTTCCCCTTCTCTTTCTCATCTGTAAAAAAGGGAAGAGTGATTAATCCGTGATCTTGCTAGGATTGTCTTGGAAACTTAGATGACACATGGGCTGGGCAAGAGCTTTGTAAACAACAAAATGAGATACAAATGTGTGTTCTCACCAGCGGGAAAAACATCGCTCTCACTGTACCTACTATGCGTCAGGCTTGTGAGAGAGGTTTGCACCGGGAGTTACATGTTCTTGTCCCCATGTCACAGATGAGGAAACAGGTTCACAGCTGGAGCCAGGACTTGAACCCAGATTTTTCTGGTTCCAGAGGCCGGTACCCTTTCCACATCTCCTGCCCACCCTCCCTGGTTTGGGGAGGAATCGGGGGACCAGGACTGTGGTCCTGACACCTCTCAGTGCATCCTCTCTGTCCCCCCTCCTCTGTGTTCCCGCCCCAGCCTTCCTCACTCTCCCAAGGCAGAGGAAGGCTCTTGAGACCAGCAGCAGTGTACCGGGTCCACCTGGCCCTGCCACTCCCCAGCTGTGATGGCCTCTCAGAGCCTCTTGTTCTCCTTCCTTCCACGGGGAGAGAGGAGATGCCCCTCCCCAGGCGGGTTGTCGTTGGAGTCACACATGATCGTGTGCCCAGAGGAGGGGAGAAGAATTGCTGCTGGTGGGTGAAATAGCAGGTGCATTGCCACAAAATCAACTGACCCTGCCTTTGGTTCATGCCTCTAAACCCGCTCTCTGCCAGGCAGCTAAATAAGTTGGTCCTATTTCACCTGTTGACCTGGGCGCCGGTAGCAGTAGGTTAGCCTCTTGCCCGTCCCTGGAAGGCCCTCGAGGACGGTGGAAACCAGGCTCGGGGAGACAGTTGTGTGTTGGTGAGGCAGCAGGCATGGCTTTGCGGGACTGGCTCTGGGGTCCAGGCCCACCACTCAAGGCTCTGTGATCTCTGACCATTTGCCCAGCCTCTCTGCCTTTCTGTGTCCCCACGCCTGAAAAGAGAGAATGCAGGACTCCTGGAGTGGTCCAGAGGGCTTACGGAGATGACATGTGCTCTGAGATAACCCGGCTGGTGCTATTGGCCCATTGGAAGCACACAGCAGTTTTGTTCGTGGGAGGTTGTGGAACGGAATGGAATGTGGCCCCGTGCATGCTCCAACCCTGCAGATCACAGCCTGGCTTTTGCAGGGAGGAGTCATAAAGCATTTAGCCTCTGAGTCACCATGGCCGCGGGGGTTATCTGCCTCTTTCTTGAGGTGGTACCACACACCTGGGCCAGTTCACATCTCATCTGGCAAGAGAAGGCCTGAGAATAGGAACCCCTCCAGCATGAGACGGGCCTGAGGCTCAGGAGGTGGGGTCAGCTGTGGCCACACAGTTCCAAAGGGCTCCTCCGCCCTGGCCCCTCTCAGCCTCCAGAACCTGCCACGAGAGACCTGTGTTCCATGCAGAGTGCTCGCCATAGAGCCCAGACCCATGGTGACCTGGGCTGATGGGCTGACCCTCTGTCAGCCAAGTGCCTGCAGCCCCTCCCTCTCAGGGCTCTGTCCCAGGCCACCGAACACCGCCCCCCTCCATCCTGAAACATAAACACAGGATCGAGGAACAGCGTTATTTTGACTCTGGGGCGACTGTGGAGTGGCTTATCAAATTATCAAAGCCTGTGGATTTAACTGGAATTTTGCAGATAACCCTGGCCCCTTTCAAGTGTGCTGCTGCGGGACCTCTGGGCGCTCACGGGGGCTGCGGTGGGGGGACCGTGGCCCTTTCCATCTTGCGGGGAAGACAAGGCCTGCAACAGGCCCGGCCCCTCGGCTTTGATCCCAGGCCGCTCGCTGGCTTCCGTGGGTGGAGAGCGGGGCCCACCTCTGGGCTGCTAGTGGCTGCGCTAGACCACCGCCCCTGCACAGAAAGGATGTTCTTTACAGAGACGTTTGGTGAGCCTGGCACTGCAGCCTTGGTGGTTTCTCCTCCTCAGGCGGCCGCCCCAGGAAGGTTGCTCGAGGGCCCTGCCCTCCCCTCCTTGAACTACTGGCCGACGGGTACTGCTGCTGTGTGGGAGCGGCGCTGAGCTCCCCTGGGGCCCCTGGCTCAGGCCCCAAACCCTGGCATTGTTCTAGATTCACCTCTTTCCTTCACACCCCTCCATGCAGCTCGTCAGCACATCCTGTGTGCACTGCCTTCGGCATATACCCAGACCCTGCCCACAGCTCACCACCTCCCTGCTATTACCCCAGGGGGGCCGAGCCTCCTCTCGCCCCTGGACTCTGGCCTGACTGGTCTCCCTGCTTCTGCCCTCGCCCGCTATGGTCCCTTTTCAACACAGGGGAAGGAATAATCTTTTTAAAATATAGGTCAGATCATGTCCCTCCTCTGCTCAAAATCCTCCGTGCCTCCCTTGTGGCTCAGAGTTGAGGCCCTTCCGCCTGCCCCTCCCGTCGCCCCTGGTGGCACCTCCTGCCTCTCCCTCCTGGCTCTGCTCCAGCCACTTCTCACACCTTCCAGCCACGTCCTGCCTTGAGGGCTTCGCACTGGCTCTTCCCTCCGCCTGGAACACTTCGCCCCTCCCCAGGAGAGCCCCAGCCTGGCCCCTCACCTCCTGGCAGCCTTGACTCGAATAGCTGCCTGTGCCTGGCTGGCCTCCCTGTTTAAAATCCCCAGCACTGGCTCTCCCCGTCCTGGCTTCATCTTCCTTCACGGAACTTATCACCACCTCCCATGTGACCTGTTCCCTCCCCATGTTATTGTCGGTCTGGGAGAGCAGGAACTTGTACGTGTTCTGATCACACCGTAATCCCAGTGCCCAGAGCAGGCACTCAGGAGATTTGCCGGATGGATGACTAACGTCATTCAGGCTTTCTGTTAGTCCCCCACAGGCGGTAGGCTGTGATGTGACCCTTCGGAGAGATGAAGTGGCTTCCCGGAGGTCACCCAGCTGGCAAGGGGCGGGCAAGAGAAACCGGGGATGACGCATCCTAGCCTCTCCTGTGTGGATTCTGGGGCAGCCGTGAGGCTGGCTTGGGGTGAAGAGAGCGCTGATCACCAGATCCGGAAGGAGGGGGATAAGGACACATCCCTGGCACTCAATGGGATTCAGCGCAGGACGAGTCCTGGGCGGTCCTGAGCGTCAGCTCTGACAAGCAGATGAGCCTGGCCTCGTGTAGGCCACACCCAGCACCGCTGCGGCACCCAAGGCGACCCCCTGGGCTATGCACATGACCCACCCGGTCCTGGGGCCACACCTGCTGGCCCAGCTCTCCCTGGCTTACCCGTGTTTGAGCGCTTGAGACCCACATCCTGGACCACTGGACCAGGGAGGCAGGCGTCCCCTGGCCTGGCTTCCACAAGGAGCCCCCGAGCAGCCGGCCCCTCAGCTCTGATTCCCCCGTGATGAGAGTGATGGAAATGGGAGCTCAGGCTGCCGGGCAGGACGCCAGTCAACCACGTGACCCAGCAAATGCCTCTTTTAGTTCCAGTTTAAATTTGCATCATTGAAACAGTGAACCTAAATGTTCTCAAAGGGCCCTCCAGGAGCCCTGTCCTCAGCACCGCCCCCGCATGATGCACGTTCCTCAGAGAAGGGTTAGGGGAGGTGCAGCCCCATGAGGCCCGAGGGCCTGAGACCGGCCTTCTCACCTCTCCAGCCTCCTGGCCCACGGACACCACCCTCATCCTTAGGTGCCTGCACAGGGCTACAGCCGGCTGTCGCCAGCCTCCACGCCCAGGCCCAGCCGTTTCCTCCACCTGGAGCGCTCCTGTCCCCTCTCCCCACCCACCCCGGGCGGAGTCCTACTCAGCCCTCAGAGTTTCCAGCAAGCCTCTCCAAAGCCCGTAACCAGGGCTCAACACCACCCTGTTTATGGTCTCTCCCCACCACGGGGGCCCACATCTCTGGCCCCCCAGGGCCTGGCACCTGATAAGCGTTGACTGAACCCAGGTTGGGGCCATTTAACAAGACTAAAAATTGCACTGCCCGCTGTCAGGGTTTCAGAGTGAACAGCACCCTCGACCCCTCTGGAGTTAGGTGGTCTGGGCTCCCTGGCCCCTCTGTGCCTCGATTTCCGTATCTGTAGAGTGTGAATAACGAAAGCGCCTGCCACCAAGGGCTGTTGGGAGGATGGTGCGTGGACGGCACAGAACAGACCCGGCACGCGGTCAGCACTGCCCGAGGCCAGGCTCGCTGCCGTCAGCGTGGCAGTCCTGGGCGGGGGGAGCCGCGGCAAGAGAGCCCCCCACGCCGCAACAGCTCTGCCACTTGTGGGCACTGCAGCCTCCTTTCGCCGCCCGACATTGGTGGCCCTCTGCTCTCGGCCCGAGCCCGTGGGCAGGTGGGCACACACGCATTTGGCCCCCATGTTCAAGAGGGGAGAAACAGAGGCCAGGGCTGGCGGGGGTGCCCCCTCCATCACCTCCCACTCGTGGACCTGCCGCTGGCTCACCAGCCTGGGAGCTCGCGGCCAGCAGGGCCCACACACACACCTGCAGCGCAGAGTGGGCTCACGTAGCGACTGAGGGTCTCCCACTCCCTGCCGCCCCTCTCGGCTCTAGGCCTGGTCCTGCCCCCTTGGCCCATTTCTTCCCGCTGAAGCCAGCCAGATCCTGGTTAAATTCTCAAAATTGCACGGGAGGAACAGGGCCTTGCTAAACAGGTTTTTGTTCCTCAGCCCCAGGACCACAGAGCCACCCTCTGTTGTGGCCTGAAACAATGGCCCAATGTTCAGAGGGACCATCCATCCCTGCCCCAGCCTGTCCCAATTGCCGGCTTCCATCTGGCCCGGGGTCCACACCCCTGCCACCGCCGTGTCCATGCCCGGGCAGGCCAGCGAGAGAGGGAGGCTGTCCTACCTGATCCAGGCGGAGAGCCAGGTTTGGATCTGGGCCTGGGCCTCGTGAAGGTGGCCCAGCGGCTGATGCGGAGGCTTCCAGAGATGGAGGCCCCGGGCAGAGGACAGGCAGCTGTTCTGGGGCTGGGGTGGCATGAGGTCAGACCCCCCAGAACAGGCGCTCTTTACAAGGTCTCCCAGCCTCCCTCCCCATTGATGCTTCTGAAGGGAGTGGAGGCTGGGGCTGCCCTCCCTGGGGAAAAGCAGAGTCCAGGAGGACAGAGGGGACGTTGCCAGCCCTGCCGCGGGACCCAGCAGGAAGACGGGGCGTGGGCGCGGCCGTGCAGCCAGGATAGCCCCGAGAATTTGGGGAGCCTCCTCCAGGAGCTCCCACGGCCTCGATCTTGGCCAAACTCCAGGTCAGGCCTGCTCGGGAGCCTGACTCTGGATCTCAGGATCCAGGCTTCCGCTGACAGCAGCGTGACCTTCTCCATAAGTCACACCTACCTGCCCGGCGCCGAGGAGAATGAAATAGGGGCTGTGTGTGGAGCACTCAGTAGGTGCTGAGGCAGGTCACTCTCTTCTTCCCTCCCTTCTGCTTCTCTGGGCAGCAAATAGAAGGTCCTGGGAAGAGCCCTGGAGAGCATCTCTGCTTCGGCCTTCACCCAGCAGGTGTTCACGGAGCGTCTACTATGTGCCAGGGACCGGCTAGGCTGACAAACTCAGGGCTCAAGGCTACCACGACTAGGTGGAAATTTTGAATTGAATTAAACTCACTCCAGAGACAACAGTCAGAGCACCCAGCTCTGCTTGTGGCCTTGAATGAGTCACTTCACCACTGAAATCTCTGTAAAAGAGGCCAACAGTACCCTCTTGGCAGGATAGTTGTGAGGTTCGAGGACACTGGTGCCTGTAAATGCCTCGAGGGTGCCTAGCCGTCACAGATGCTCAGTAAATGGGAACTTTCTCTTCTTCTCCCCCTTTCCTCTTCACCCCTCCTGGGTGCACAGTGGCCACTCAGAAAAGACTAGGGGAATGGAATCGGGTCAAGCTGAAGACAGGAGCTGGGCTGACCTTTCCTGAGCCCGTCCTCAGCTCCGGGATTGCTCGCCAGGGTTGGTGCCGACTGGGGGATGAAGCTGCCCCCTCCACCGCCAGGCGCCCCACTGGCTATCAGGACCTCTGAGGCATCCCTGTTCCTGGCACTCCGCAAGGGACAGGTGGCTTGGGAATTGGAGTGGGCAGCCCACCCATCCGCTTCCTGCTTTGCTGAGTCTTGGTCCGACCCTCGTCAGTGGGACGGCTCTCCGCACCCGGCAGGCCCTACCACCACCCGTCTGGCCAGGGACATGGGCCGTACTGTCCTTCCAGCCCCTCTGCCACTGGCAGCTGCACAAATAGCCTCTTTATGCTGATGGGTGAGAGAGCCAGCTGGACCTAGGGACTGTGGATCCACAGGAGGCTGGGGGCTGGAACAGCACAGAAGCCCTTGCCCAGCCCCTGCCGTGGCCCCCTTTAACCTGGGTGGGCAGGTGGGAGGAAGGGGGCCACAGGAAGCTGTGTCCAACCCCCTTGAAAGGGGCGTCAGCTCCAGGGAACGAGGACTTCCGCGGGCCCAGCTGTTGTGCTGGGTGGGCAAGCCGGCGGGAGGCCGGCTCTAAAGCAGCCGGCCCAGAGCAAGGGCATGTGTGGGCCACATCCAGGTTGGGAGGGTTCCTCTGTGTTCAGTCCTGGCACAGGACTTTCAGCTCTCAAAGCCGGGAGGGAAAGGAAGCGGCAGGGTGGGGAAGGGTATCCTGGTACTGGGAGAGGTGGGGTGGGGTCCCAGTTATTTTCTCAGGCTTGTGCTTTCTGTGTCTCCCTGAAACTTCAGCCCCTGGAGGAGGGTCCTGGTGTGCAGGTGCCCAAGGCCCCACGTGCCCACTCCCTTGCTCCCAGGGCAGTGGCATCCTTTGGAGGCTCCAGCTGGGGGAGTGCGCCCCCGACAGAGCCCCTGAGGCCTGCTCTGCTATTAGGTCCTGTGTGAGGGGGAGTCTGCGTTCCCCTGCCTTGTAATTACTGCCGCTGCGTTGTAACCAGTCCCCTGGCTAGCTGCCCCTCCACAGGGAGTCCGTGGCAGAGCTGAACCTCGGACCCAGGTCTTCAGCCCTGTAGACCGGGTCTTCCTCTGGTGGCATCAGGCGGGAAGCACTGGTCCACGCAAGCATTTTTCATCATCTTCCTGGTGTGAGGCACAGGGCCACAGACGTGGGCGAGGCTCAGCCCTGCCCCTGGGGAGCTCATGGTCTGCGGGGGAGATGGCACAGGCAGGGCCTGGCCCGCTGCTGTGGGAAGCGGCGGAGCAGCCAGGACTGGGGCAGTTTCAAGGAATTGAAAGAAAGTCTGTCTGCCTGGAGAGCGAGAGTGTTGGCTTGAGCTGGGCCAGAGGAGATCGGCCTGGGGCATCCGGTGTCCCGCTGGTGATTTGGGACAGTCGTTAACCCCTTCCACACTTTGGCATCAGGTGAGGGGACAGAATTTGGGGGTCTTTGGTCCAAGCATGTAACAGCCAGGGTCTGGAGTGGGGGCCGAGGGCTGTGAGCAGGGAGGACATTCACAGCAAGTCGGATGTGAAAGAGGCAAGCGTTCTGGAGATCACGTGACCCTTCCCCCCGTCACAGGCCCTGGTAAATTGGGTCTTAATGTAGATTGGGAGTATAGGCACCAGTCAGTTCAGGCGCCTTAGTTCATGGGATCTGTGTGTGTTTGGCTCCCCCTTGTGGCAACATTGGATATTACACCAGCCGGCATTCTGGCAGGCGGTTGGCAGACTAGGCTGAAGCTGTGCTGGACACTTGAGTATGATCTATCTTGTTTAACCATCCATATAATCCTGTGAGGTTCATGCCTCCTTTTTGCAGATGAGAAGTCTCAGGCTCAGATTGGTTGAGTTACCTCTCAGCTAGTAAGTGTCAGAGGCTGGATCCAAACCCTTCCCAACTCCAGGTGTGCACCCCCCTGACGACACAGGGGTGTGTAATGAAGAGCAGCACGGGGGCCACGGCCAGGGGAACTTGCTTCAAATTGCAAGGTGGGACCTTTCATCTGACCATAAGGCTGAATAGAATCAGCACCCCATGGTTGCCCTGGTCACACAGTAGGAAGCAGCTGAAGGTACAGTTGAGGGCACTTTCCACATCTGGGGACTCTTTAAGGGGACTCCAGGCTTTTCACCAGGTGAGAAGGTGCAAGGCTCAGGAGCACCAGGGCCAGTCCAGCCCGTGTTCACTGAGGGCCTCCTGCTGTGGGATCAGACCTCCGAGAAGGGGGCTGCCCAGCTCGCCTTTCAGGACGGACACAGTGAGGCTGGTTCAGAGAGCACCCAAAAAAGCTGGTCTCACTTCCCCCCTACCAAACCGAGACCTGACTTTGGCCTTGGGCGCAGCTGTGACTCCACCCCCAGACCGAGCCTCTCTAACACGTGGCCCACCTGTCACATGGGCAATCCGAAATCAATGTGAACCCCTGCCCCCCAACCCAGGACACAGAGCCTGAGGCTCTGGCTACCTGAGGCTATTTGGGTGAGGCCTGCCCCATTGCTTAGGACAGGAGGGAGATTTTGTTTTTCAGACAGGCTGATGGGGGTATAATTTACATAATAAGGAATTCACTCATTTTAAGTATACAGTTAATCCAGCGATTATTAGTAAATTTACAGAGTTGCGAAACCACAATCCAATTTTAGAAAATTTCCATCACCCTGAAAAGATCCCAGAGGCCGGTCTTTAATCCTTCCCAGGCTCCAGGGTTTAGGAGCCCCACTAGCATCCCTTCCCGCTGCTCCTGTCTGGGAAGAGGAAATGCGTGTTCCTGGGGAC
Organism: Eschrichtius robustus; assembly: GCF_028021215.1. Taxonomy (NCBI): domain Eukaryota; kingdom Metazoa; phylum Chordata; class Mammalia; order Artiodactyla; family Eschrichtiidae; genus Eschrichtius; species Eschrichtius robustus. Next base: position 113,917,149 of record NC_090830.1, on the reverse strand, counting down.
TGAGTTCTTCCCCTACCCGTGTCCTGCTCTGATTTCTAGACCTTCCCGTAGTTGCAGCTGCTTTGGCCCTTGCACAAACTGCTCAGTAGCCCAGGGGTGAGGCCCGCCTGGCCTTCTTGGCGCAGCTCTGAGGTGGACTGGCCTCTGAGTGGGGGCCCAGGGCAGAGGGGCAAGGGTACCCATTTCAGTGAGCACCTTCCCTGCCTATTGATTCTAGTGGCCCACTGGGTGCCCACCTTAAACTCCATCCCCACCCCCAGGAAGTACATACACAGTGGGCTCCGCCACTCGGAAGGCCAGTGGGCGCAGGCAACAGATCTAGGGGCCAAGCCACAAGATGCCCAACTTTCTACCAGGGCACGTTCCAGGCAGCCCAGGGGTTTAGCGGAAAGCAACGAACATGTTTTAGCTCATTTAATTTTTTGCATCCATCCGTGAGGTGGGTACAGTTATTTTCCCCAGTTTAAAGATTGTGCCACTAAGAAACAGAGGGGTCACATGACTGGCAAAGCTGCTAAGTGGCAGAGATGGCTAGAACCCAGGCAGTCCAGAGGGAGAGCCTGGCTCTTACCTGTCCTGCTCCTCAATAAAGCCCGCAAGTGTTTAGACGCTGAATGGCACGAGCTCAGAATAAATGGGACCTATTATCACTAGCGCTACTGTTGAGGGGCTAACGTGCTGGAGAAGAAGCCAGAGGCCTGGCTACCCACGGCCCACCCAACACGCACGGCTCAGCTTGCAGCTGCAGGGGTTTGCAGCCATCAAAGAGCCTCTCCCATCCTGGCTGCATCCACGCAGCCCCAGCCTTCAGAGCCCAGCATTCCCCAGACACCCTCCAGCCCATCCGCCACATTGCATTGTCAGGTTCTGCAGCCCAGAGGAGGAAAGTGATTTGCCCGAGGTCACCCCAAGAAACTGGATTTGCACCAGGTTTTTTGACTCAGAGCTCAGTGCTCTTTCCAGTGCATGGAAGCTCTCCCAGCTGATTTCCAGAGCATCCTGACTGCTGGTGCGGAGGAGGGCACCTGGAGGCCCTTATGGAGACTTGAATCAGGGCCTGGCTGACAGGCAGGGAGGAGGGGCTGGCTGCTGGCTGCTGTGAATGGCTGGGGAAGTGGGAGCTGGGCTGGGGTCATGTCTGATTCAATTAGGCAGAGGCAGGCTCCTGATTAGAGAAGGCTGCGCCTGCCAAGCTGAAGAATTCAAGGTTAATAGCCGGGAGTGCCCTGGCTCCCACCCCAAGCAGGGGGGGGCACCCATGAGGTCCACAGAGCCCTGCGACACCACAGGCAGGCGCCTCGGGAGCCGGAGGACACGGTTATCCCACGTTGGCCGCCACCTGGCATGTCTGGGTGGTGCCCTCGCTGTGCAGGGTTCTGGCCACGAGAATCTTGGTGGGCAGGTGGGGGGCACTTCATGCCAGGGACAGGGAGAGATGGTGTCTTGTTTCAGAATCCTCCAGAAGCAGATCTGGGGGAGAGGATTGAGCTCAGGCGGCCTACTGGGGAGAAGATACCAGTGAGGGAGCGAGGGAAGGTGCGGGAGGCAAGGCAGCCAGAAGTGGTGCCTGCTTATCAACCAGCTACCCCGGGGGTGACTGGGGCTGACCAGGGCGCCATCTCCCAAGGAACCTGTGGGGAGCCTGCGAAGAGCTCTCAGCCATGGGGCGGCCTCACCTGAGGGCAGGGGTGCTGGGACCTCCCTACCCTCCTTTTCCTCCCGCCACCCTGTTCTTCCTTTGCCCACCTCCAAATAGCAGGGGAGGGAGCTCTCCAAAAAGCCTGTCTGAGCTGACACCCACATGGCTTTCCCCTGTGCTTAGGAGGACTTCCGGGAGCTTCCCTGTGGCCTGCGCCTGGGAAGGCCTGGTCCCTGCCCCTGCCCCTGCCCCTGCCTCAGCCCTGACCTCTGCCTTTCCATCTGCCCCTCAGGCTCTCCCTTAATCCTCTCTTCCTGAGAGCCCTCCCTTCCTTTCTCCACTTCAGCATCCTGATTCCTTTCTTCACAGCTCTTAACCCAGTTTATCAACTGGCTTTATCCGGTTGTTTGCTGTCCTCCTCCGGGCAGGGGTGGGTCCTGTCTTACTCAGTGCTGTGACCGCAGGGCCTGGCACGTAATAGGTGCTTGTTAAGGACAGAGGAGCCCCTGGTGGTGCTGCAGGGGATCAGAGGAGAGAGCTGGCAGCTGCAGGGAAGGTGGGCCAGCGCTACCCGTCCGCGGCCTGGGGCTCCGGGACTGCGGGCCTTTTGTCACTGAGCACTGAGTTTCTGTAAGCAGAGTGGAGACAACTGTGGTTGAGTCTGCTCCAGGCCTGAGGGCCGCTCTGGCTAAAGCCCTGAGGAGGGCCTGCGTGGAGGGGCCAGTCCCCTTCGGTCCTCTTCCTGGGAGGATGGGCCCGGCCAGTGCACCAGGGTCAGTCATTGAGTATGAGATGGTCAAGCAGGCCCGGTGGAGATGCTCAGACCAGGAGGGCAGGGGGGCCCTGGAGAGGGAGCCAGACCCCTGGGGGCCGGAGGTGGGCAGGGAAGGCAGCCTGGGGGAGCCAGGCCTCCACCTGGACTTGGATGCTGAGGGAGGGTTCAGAGACAGATAGGGAGGGAGAGGCCTGGACAGACGGGGGCTTCCAAGCAGGGGCGTCAGGGCAGGGGCGGGGGTTTTGGGGGGGGGGGTGGGGCATGAGAAGGCCAGAAGGCCAAGAGCCTGAAAAGATGGTGATGGTTCTCAGCACAGGCTTAGGAGTCAGCTGACACCCACTTTAAATCTGAGCTCTGCCACTGGGCTAGCAACTTAAGCATTTTGTGCCTCGATTTCCCCATCTGAAAAATGGCGATAATGATAGCACCTTCTTTTTGGAGTGGTCAAGAGAATTGCAGTAATATACATGAAGCACATCTCGCTGTGCCCGGCACATAGTCAACACCTCCTGAGCACACACGTGCCCTTGTTCTCAGACTTGGGCCCACAGGGGACACGGGCAAAGGAGGCAGTAAGGCACTGTGGTCCAGCTGGGGGAGCAGAGAGACACACTTGCCAGGGTGATGTCCCAGACAGAGGATGGAGCACAGGAGACCCAGGCCATCCTCACAAATGGACAGGGAATGCACCGAGCCACAAGGGTGGACTCTGCCCATCGAGACTGCTCGAGCCTTCTCATATTTTACACAAATTAGCACCCTCACTTGCTGACCCATCTATAATTATCAGGGAAGACCTCCTGGAGGAAGTGGCATTTCCACTGGGCTTTACTTGGGGGGAAAGGAGGGGAGGGCTGCCTGGGGGACAGCTCAGGATAGTACCGCCGCTCTGGCCAGCCCCTTGGAACCACGTGGCAGCCCTGAGCCTGGTTGCCAGGAGTCAGGGCTTTCGTGTACTCGCTCAGCAAACACCCGTGGTGCCCAGCCCTGTGCGAGGCCTGGGGAGACGTCACAGTTCCGGCCTCACGGAGCCCACAGTGGAGAGGAGGAAGCAGCAAAGACGCAATAGTAAGAGCTACGAAGGAAAAGACAGGGTGCTGTGGCAGGCCCGGTTTGGGGGTGTTGGGGGTCAGCACTGGGCCGGGAGCTGAAGGAAGGGAAGGAGAGAAAGTCAGAGGGAGGCAGAGCCCAGGACAGCGTCAACCCAGCGTCACCGTCCCCAGAATTTATGAAAAGTCCCCTGGGAGAGACAGCCTCTCTGGAGACTGTAAACCTGCCCCGGACAAAGCCGGGCCGTCCTCGGGCTGCAGACCCATGAAGGGTCACTTCAGCTGCAGAGCCTCCGAGAAGCAGCCAGGAGACGCGTCGGCCTCAGCGCTCTGGACGAGGGGCCGTTAGAACCAGAAGCCACAGTGCCTCTAAGTACAGGTGGTCGTGGACACTTGCCACGTGTCACAGCCAGGCTTCCTGTTCCCCGCAGCTGTGCTCACACCAGAGCTGATGCTGTGAAAAGGAAGTGTCTAGAACTCGGTGTCCTTTTGGTATTTCTGGCCCTGAGTCTTTGCCTTTGTTTTCTCTTCCTCTTCCCCACCTACTCCTAATTTAGCTTATCTGTCTGAACTTTACAGGTGTCCGTATCAGCCACAAGATGGTAAATGATTTGAGCGCTAGACTAAGGCAGTTTGGGCTCACATGCTGTGTTACTTTGGGCAAGTGACATGCCCTCTCTGATCCTCTATTGCTCTTCTGTAAAATGGGGAAAATAAGAGAACTTACTACATAGGAATGTCATGAGGATAAAATGAGCTGATACGTGTCAAGGGCTTAGTTTGGTCCCCAGCGTAATGTAAATGCTTGAAAAAATACACCATTCTTGTCAGTTATGATATTAGTGATAATAACAAGAGCAGTAGCAATAATAGCAGCATGCCTCCGTCCCCCCCTCAGCTTTGGAAAAGGAGGGCACAGTCAGAGTGCGGTGGCCTGGCCGACTCCCTCCATCCCCCCGCCCCCAGTTCCCGCCATGCTCTGGGGTCCAAGGGCTCACGCCCGCTCCAGGGCCTCTGGGAACTTCTTGGTGACGTCATTACGTGGCGGAGGCTGAAGGCAGTGGCCCAGGGCTGGCCCGCTGGGCTCTGTAATGGGTGTCCCGGTAAACAGTGACTTCGCTGTAGTTGGAGCCAGGCTGACCGACCCAGAGGGGAGAGAGAGCAGGTCCAGTGCTGACAGGGTGGCTGCTTGGAGGAGGGCCGGGGCAGGAAGCTGCTACCCAGGGCTCCCAGGCTGCCCTTCCTGCAGCAGGTAGGACGCAGGCCCACCTGGGGCCTGGAGCTGGAAGCCTCTTTGCAGAAGTCACGTGGGGCCCAGTCTAATGCCCTGATTATTTCAGTCAAGGAAACTGAGGCACAGAGAGGACTGCCATTCCCCAGGTCTCGTGAACCCCACGCTGGGTGGCTCGGTCTTTGAGAAGCCCCCTTAGACCCTGTCTCTCACGTGCTGCTCAGGGAGCCAGCGGGCAGACCCTTGGGAAGCCTCCAGCTCCCCTGGGCCCAGGCTGGCCTGGGAGCACCCCAAGTTGGCTGGGTACACTGGCCTGGTCAGAGAGCCCCTCTGCCCTGTATTTCCTCCTGCTGCGTGGAGTGCAGTAGCCACTCGCCCCTTCATGGAACAACTTCACTCTGTTGGCCACGTGGTCCGGCAGTGAGGGGGATCCAGGCTTGGCTGTCGCTCCTTCCGCCCGGGGTCAGTGGGGCCAAGGCCCCCGGGAAGCCTGGCAGCCACGAGGATCCCTGGGGCACGTGAAAGGAATACAGCCATTTAGATGGGGCTTGAACCGCTCAGCTCTGCCACCCCTGCACGTGGTCTTGGTGAAGCGGCTTTACACCTCTGAGCCCGGGGTTTCTTCACCTCTAATCGGATATCCCAAGCCTTGGCCCTCCCCACCGGGGCCGGCCAGGCCAGTCTCCCCACATCCTTCCCGAGCTGCTCCTCCAGAAGCACCCCCCCCGCAACCCTCACCAGGGTTAACTGCTGGGCCTGTGCAGAGCCCCACGACTGCAGTGAGGGACGGAGGCGTGAGCTAGAGGCTCACCTTTATCAAGCCTCGCTGTGCACCAGGTACTTACTGTGTGTTAACTTGTTTTATCCTCCAGCAATCCAATTAGATGGGTGGAAATGAAGACAGAGAGACCCTAAATCTGTCTGGCAGAGCTGGGATTTTAACCCAGGCGGCTACACACACATCCCCATGTGAACCAAATAAACCTACCTGCCAGTGCCTGATTCAGGCCATTGGTCTAGGCCGCGCTGCTGAGTACACTGTGGCGATTTACATCACAATTTTCATTAAGATTAAAAATTTAGTTCTTGGGGAGTGCCCTGGTGGCCTAGTGGTTGGGATTCCGGGCTCTCACTGCCAGGGCCTGGGTTCAACCCCTGGTGGGGGTCTTGGGTCACACTAGCCATCACTTAAGTGCTTGACAGCCACAGTGGCTGGTGGCCACCACACTGGACAGTGCAGATAGAGGCCATTTCCGCCGATGATCACAGAGCATTCTATTGGGCAGCTCCAGGTAGGGCACTACTAGGTGCTGGGGGCCAAACTGGGACACTCAGTGCCATTGGAGGTCAAAATCAGTGGGCTTTCTGGACAAGGTGCCCCTCCTCAGGCCTTAGAATGTTGTGAGACACTAGAGAGGGCGGGAGGGTGCATGTGGTGGCCATAAGCACAGATAACCCTGAGTTTGCAGCCTTGCTCTCTCATTGCTAGCTGTGTGGCACCAGGCAAGTTACTTAACCTGTCTAAGCCTCATCTGTAAAATGGGCCTAAGTCACCTGCCTGGTCAGAGACAACATAAAGCAGGTGTCAAGGGGCCTGGCATTTCTGGGTGCTCAGTGTTTACGCATTTGTGATGTAGAGTTTGGGAAAATCTGGGAGACAGTTCTCTCTCTGTCACAGGCGACCACACAAGCTCCAAGAGCCCAGGCCCTCCCAGGCAGTGCAAGTGGGCTAGGCGCCTGGGGGAAGCTTGGGGCCATGCTCTGAGCACACTTTCCCACAGAGGCTGAGGTAGGAACAGGCACAGCTGGGCCTTGGATGGGCTCCTGGGCCTCCGTGGGAAGCAGGAAGCCATTGGCCCAAGCTCCCAACTTTCCAACCCCAGCTCAAAATTAGGCCAGGGCTGGGGAGTGTCGGGCCCACAGCCAAGAAGCAAGCCGGAGGTCTACTCTGTCATACACACACACACACACACACACACACACACACACACACACACACACACACACACACAGATGAGACACACCTCTGCAGACAGGGCCACTGTAGCTTGGGGAGCAAAGCAGTCTTCTGTCTCCTGAAACAAGTCCCCATCCTGCACCCTGAACAGGGAAAACCAGAACCAGATGAGGACCTAATTCTCAGTCACAGAGCTGGTGTTGCCACTTTCCAGGGGAAAATCTTTAGTTACAAACATCGCCACTGGGTTTCTCCTTCTAAAATCTGAGCCACACACACACACACACACACACACACACACACACACAAACACCATCCCGCATTCGTTCCTGCCGCTGCACCTTTGCTCACATCATCCTTTCCATCCCAACTCTCCTTCCTGCCTCTGCCCTTTCTAAATATCCATCTTTCAAGGGTAGGTCTGCTGCTCCCCCTTTCCAGGCAGCCCTCTCCAACCGTCCCCGACCACTCTGACCACCCCTTCTGGGGAATGCCTCTACAGCATATCCTTTGGACCAGGCTTTGGGGCACCCGATCACAAGGTGACTTGTATGTTTTCTTCTCCTGGGTGTTTGTCTTGTGTCTCCAACTAGACAGTGTGCTGTGTGAGAGCAGAACTGTGTTTCCCACCACTTCTGCCCAGACACAAGGCTGGTTCTACAGCAGACCCTCAGTTAAGACACGGATGGATGCGTGGATGCATGGACGGACAGACAGACAAATGCACTTGGAGAGAGACAGGGAAGGCCTCCAAACCCGGAACACCCTCCTTGCCCTTCTCTCCGGGGATTCCATGGTGGAACCCCCATCACAGCACTTTGTCACTCCCCCTTCCACGGTTCCCCACCTTCCCTCTCCTCCATGGACGGCCTGTCAGTCACATCTGGGTGGGATGCCTTGGAGCACGCAGGTGGGAACCCAGGCCTGAGCTGGCACCCCGGGCGAGAGAGCCAGGGATTTATGAAGCCATGCTGGTGGGGGGCCAGTCAACACTCCCCCCACTCTGGCCGCCGTCCACGCTCCAAACCTAGCCCCTCCTGGGAACCCAGGCTGTTGGCCAGGGAGCCTCTCTCCACGTGCCCGATGCCCTTCTAAGAGCTTCGCGCGTTATCCCAGGTAAACCCCACTACAACGGCAAAGGTAGGAACTAATTTTATCCCTTTGACAAATGAAGGTACAGAGAGGTTAAGAAACTTGCCTCTGTCACAAAGCGGTAAGTGGCTGAAGCAGGCTCGGCCCCGCTCTTAACCCTCTGCCGGAGGCCTGGACACGGTGGAGCCGTCCCCGGGCTGGAGACACGCTCAGGACCTTTGCCATGGTGGTGAGTCCAGTCATGGTGAGGAGACAGACAGACAGACGGAGCTTTTGTCCTTTTGCTGTGGACGGAGCAGCAGCAGAGACCCTCTGGGATGTTCAGGAGACCAGCATGAGGCCTGGGAGGTTTCTGGGTCTGTGATCACCCTGGCTTGGGCCTCTCTGGGACACAGCTTGGGGGGTGCACGGGAGGCGGGAGGAAACTCTTTCCTCCCCAGGAATTCAGCTTTTTCGCCCCGGGGCAGGAATTTCGGCCTCTCTGGACTGTCCACATGGTCACAATGGGGCCCATTCTCAGAACCCTGGAGAAAACAGCCCCTGCAGAGAAAGGACGGATTCTTGTTGGACACAAGGGCCCTCAGTGCCACAATTTAGATCAGGGCACAAATGGGGGCAAAGAACAGATTCATGCCCCCTCTGTCTGTCTTCCCTAGAGGTTGCTGCTCCTTGAGACCATTCCGTGCAAAGGCTCTCAAAAGCCAGAACAAAAACCCAGCTAGGGGCTAAGGGGGGTGGAAAACTGCTCCAGATTCTCCCGCCCTCAGCCCACCTGAAGCCCCTGCCCTCAGAGCCTCCCTGCTCAGCTTCTGGAGCGACATGCTGTCTCACTGTTTCGGTTTCACAGAGAGTGAACAGCCCATGAGGACACTCAGAGGGCCCCCCTTATAGGGATGGGGAAACTGAGGGCTCGAGAATTTGTTGGTGTTTCTAAACCTTTTGCTGCCATGGTGAGAAATTTCACATCACAACCCAATACAGACAGACAGGTAGATAAGTAGATAGACATCAGAAACCCAAGTTTCGCAAAACAGTATTTAAACTTAACTATGGGTGACTCGATCATTTTGTTCCTTCTACCTGTTAAAAATGCTTGTCGGAACCCACCAAGTTGATTTCAGAACTCACTAATGGGTCACAACCTGGCATTCAGAAAGCACTACTTTGAAGTGACTTGTGCAGGTCCACCGGCCGCTGAGGGGCAGAGCCAGGCCCAGAACCCTGGTGGCTCTGTTGACATTTCAGGCTCAGAGTTGTCACAGCCTCTCTCCTGCCCTGCCCCCCTAGCTGTCCATCTCACCTCTTAACAAAAAAACCTTTCTCCAGCCAGGCTCTGACCCCATCACTCCCTAATTCTGAAAACTTCCAGATTTCACAGCAGGACATCAAAGCCCTCCCCTTCCTCCCTCCCCTCCCCCAGCCTGGCCTTTCCCTGCCTGTCCCTGTGCTCACCAACGCTCCCCAGTAGTTCAACTCCTCCTCTTTGGAGCTACTTGTTCCTGCTTGTAGAACTTTCCCCTCTCTACCCTCTCCATGGACCCAAACCCCTTTGATCCTTCAAGGCTCAGCTCAAGGCTTCCTCCTCTAGGAAGTCACCTTGCATGTCCTACAGCCCTGGGATCTCTCTTTTCTCTGCACCTGGAGTGTAACCTCTCCTGTGACTCTCAGCATAGATTATCTCAGAATGTTACCTTTCTCACTGTGCTATATAGTTCCATTCCCCTAATTTAACCCCAAACTTGCGGGCCTTCTGCATGTCACATATTTCTCCCATGCCTGCACAGGCCCTCACGAGGCAGCCTCCAGCAAGAGCTAGGAAGTGCTTATTGGTTAATAACAGCAGTCAAAACCATCACTACATCACTATGTGAAGGGCTCCACATCACTCTCTCGGCCAAGGTTGCATACCATCGCCCCCAGCCCCCATATTTTAGGTACCGCCCATGTCCCCAAGACCACTTGGCTCTCAAGGTCACCCACAGCCATCTGGCAACCCGCGGTTCCCAGTGGCCGCAGCCCTGCAGACAGGCATCCCGGGCCAAGCAGCCAATGTCAGCCAGCAGACAAGAGGGTGAGAACATCAAGCTGGCAGTGCGTGCCTGTCCTCTTCTGCCAGGACACTCACTGATGGGAATGACAGTGGGAGGGGGAGAGGGACGGCAGGCAGTGGAGGGCATGGCCCTGTAGCCCTCAGAATTCCACCTGGTGGGGACTCAGCCTCCTTCCACAGAGCAGCCCGGCCAGACTGGGCTTCCTTTCCTGGTCTCTCCCCTACCTCAGGGGGTCTCTCCCCTACCTCGGGGGGTCTTCCTGGCTTTCCTCTCACTCCGGGAACCGTGACCGGCAGGATGGCCACCTCCTTTCCCCAGTGAGAGCCTGCTTCTCTGGCCTGTGTGTCCTCTCCTTGCAGCCCATTCCCAAGTGGACCTCGGCGTGGGGAGCCCTCTGGGTCAGGATGTCAGTGGAGCTTCGCAAGCCTGGAAAAGCCACTTAAGCCCTCAGGACCTCAGTCTCCTCATCCATAAAATGGGTTAACACCACCTCTGCCTACTTCAGAGCACTGAAGGGCAAATGTCTGTTCAAGAAAGGGCAGAGGGAGGGGAAGCATGTGTAAAAACAGGTGGTCCAGACACAGGAACTGTTAAATGCCTTTCCTGCCCCCTCCCTCCAGCCTCTCCCTCTTTTCCGTCTCCAGCACCAGCCCCTTCGCTGGAATGTCCGGGTAAGGAGCACAGCATGTCTCACCGAGAGAAAAGAAAGGGAAAAAAATAAAAAAGAAAAGAAAAGGGAAGCTGACCCTTCTGGGTGCCATTAGCATGAACATCTCTTGGTTCGGGGCTCTGAGCATTTGCCGCTCCTTGGAGGTTAAACGAATCCCAATAAATGAGTCCAGAGCTTGCCAGTTCCTGTGGGTCAGTGTCACCCTGAAAACATGATTGTTTCCAGATGAGCCCTGTTCTAACATTGTGTGAACAAACAGGCTTTCCCTGGGTGGACGGCACTAGACAGAGACCAATGCTGGTTTGGTGTCTGAAAGCCCAAAACTCTGCATAGGGGGGCTGGACTCGCCCCTGTGTGGCACTCTGCTGCCAGCATCATGGTGGGGTCCTTAAGAAGAAGCCCCTTCCTTTGGTTTTAGGGGGTTCTGCAGGGTCTGAGTTCAAACGGGCCTTTGGCATTTGGGTAACAACAGGGATAGGGTCTGGTCCAGGTGTGAAAGAATAATCATTTCTATAGCATTTTCCGTGCTGGGCGCTCTGTGAACCCCTTTATGAGTGCTGTATGTTTCATCTTCCCCAAATCCTAATGGGTTGGTAGAGTTATTATCCTCTTTCTACAGACAGAGAAATAGAGGCTCGAGAGGTAAAGGAAGTAGCTCAAGATGACCACCCAGGCTAGCAAGTAGCAGAGAGTTGAACTGGAGGCTGTCTGCTTCCAGCACCTGTCCTCACCCCGCAGACAGCATCATCCTAAGAGGAAGGGCCAAGAGATGAACTGTTTATATCACGTGGGGGAGGGGGAGGCCTCAGGAGTCCCTGTTTAAATGGGGGAAGGGTGTGATGCTGGGTTGGAGGAACCCCGTCCCTTCCCCCCAGCCAGGCCTGACCTGTGGACCATCTGGTGACCAACTATCCTGGTTTGTCTGCGACCTTGCCAGTTTGAGCCCTGAAAGTCCCATGTCCCAGTTTGCCCAGGATGGTTGGTCACTGTGGTCTTGGTCACCCCCGGACCAGTTGCAGAGAAGGCTGAGTGGCCTGATGGAGCTGTGTCAGGACAGCCTGGGAGGCCTTTTCAATTACATTAGCTTCTGGTAGCGCTAGAGGGAGACGCTAGCCCTTGCCTCCCTTTCTCCTTCCTGTGACTCCCTGGGAGATAGTGATTCAGCAGCAAGTCGGAAGCAGGCTACACTGTGACGTACCAGGATTGGAATCACCGGCAGTATAGGGGCTGTCAGCACCACCTCCAGGCAAGAACTGAGCAAGGAGGGGAGGTGGGAAGGGGGTCTTGAGTGGTTCAGGAACTGGACTCTGACAGAGGGCCTGCTGTCCTGCCCAGGCCAGGACTGATTGCAGGGCAGCGGGAGGTGGGCATGCCAGAAGGGAGAGCCCTGCCTTTCCCCCTCACCATGCCCTGGTATGTGAGGGATGGGGGAGTCCCAGCCACTGGATACCTAAGCTGCTTCTCATATTCAGCGGCTAAAAATACGCAATGGCTTTGCTAAAAGGTGCCCAATGGAAACCTACAAGAGGTTTCCTATTAGGGCCGCGCCTGCTTGGGCTGGAGGCCAGATGCTGTGTGAAGGATTCCTATGCCTGCCATTCCGACCATCCAGTCCCAGCCTGGCACCCCCCCTACCAGGGCCTCAGCCTCCACTCCATTAACCTATGTGCTTCTCAGGCCCCCAGGGCCTTGCGTTGCCCTCCCTCCCCTGCACCCACTGGTGGCAGCATTTGGGGTTTGGTCTTGAACCCCAGAGCAAGGCCCGGGTCCTCGGCCACCCAATCACAGCCTCACCTACTCACTGTGTGACCTTGAACAGGTTGTCTAGCTTCTCTAAGCTTCGCTGTCCTCACCTGCAAAACAAGGAGAACACAGGATCCAGAAGTCCTTGGTGGGAAGGGCTCGCGCTCTGGTTGAAGAAGAGGCCGGCCAGGAGATTTGTCTGGAAGCTCAAGCTCATTGTGCTTACTGAGCGTAAATGTTTCTTAGGCGTGGCTGGGGTCCTGCTGGAGATTATGGTACAGTGACTGCAGTGCCCCTTGGTACAACTCCTGCCTACCTGTCAGGGTTGTAGTGACTAGGTAGAGACTCTGCTGGGCCCCAGGTTCTCACCCAACACTGGCCCAGCCTCGGAACCCCCAGCGGGTAGATGCAGACACTGTGTTAGGTCAGGTCGCGATGGGGTCCCACGTGTGAATTTGTAACTGGCGCCCCAGGTGATCCTGTTGAATGACCAGGTTGAGGGTCGCTGACGGGGCCTGGCACAGAGCGGGCCCTCGGCCCCTGTGAACTATGTCCCTCTCCTACTCCTGAGCCTCAGCGGGCTTCCCTGTCACACGGTAATGACCTGCCTGTCTCCCCTCTGGGGCTGTTGACAAGCTCAAAGAGAATCCTGGGCAGCTGCAGCTGCACAAACGGGGAGAAGATGGCCATCACCGCGAGGAAGCCACCCCCCCGTCTGACTGCTGGCAGCCAGGGGTTGGGCAGTGAGGCTTTGTGGTCCCCGGCCCTGAGGCTTCTCCTGCAAGACCAGAAGGAAAATGGTGGGGCAGGGGAGGGCAGTTCCCCCTTGCCCTCCACTCTCTGCCCTTCCGCAGGCCCCACTCTGCAAAAAAGCCTGAGAAACAAATTCTCTCCTTGGGAGGTGCAAGTCTGCTAGGCAGGACGTAGCCTCCATATAATGTTCTCCTCCTCCTCACTGGGAGTTCTCCCCACCGTAGAGCTTCAACCGGCTCAGCCAGGCACTCCGGACGGTCTCTCCCCGTCTCCCTTCTGCCCCAGGGAGGTGACCCTGGCTCAGGCTTTCCTGGACTGCCAGGTCGAGGTTGGGGACAAATGGGAACTCTCCCACCTGCCTTTTGGAGGCAACAGATTCAACAGGTTCCCCTTTCCCCCCATCCTTGTTACAGTATCATTCGGGCAGGTGGGCTTATAAACCACAGCCCTTGCCCAGCTTGGATGACCTTGGGCAGTGGCTGAACCTCTGTTTCCTCATCCATAAAACAGGGATGATAGGACCTCCATAGTGTGGATGTGAGGATTGAAAGAGGCTTGCAATACCAAGGAGGTTCTCAAACAGGAGGGCTGGTAAGGGGAAGGTACCAGAAATGCACGTTCCGGGCCTCAGCACCAGCATTCCGACTCACTGGTTTCTGAGTCCAAACTTTGGGAAACATAGACGCCTCGGAGAGGGGGATCCCCTCATCCTTGGCTGTGGAAGCAGATCACCCTGGAGCTTAACAAATGCCCCCAAAGCCCAGGCCACCCCCCAGATTCATAGGATCGGAATCTCGGTGAGTGTTCATGAGGGTGACTCCCTTCCCTGTGAACCTGCTGTCCTTTCCTCCAAGAGACCCCCTCTTTCCAGCCGGCAGACCTAGCTGGCCAGTTGGCATATTTTCTTTGATTCCAGGGGAAACAGAAGGCATTTCCTCTAGTCTCCACATTGATCACCAGCCAGCCCCACCTGAGCACTTAACAGACCTCCAGCGTCGTAGAGGCTCCCTGAGGATTGGTGGATGAAGGGGTGCTGGGAGGGGCCAAAGGCAGGAGCAAGGGCAGGAGGGCAGTGGGGGCAGGGTTTGGGAAGTAGCCTGCTGCTGAGTCTGGGTTAAATCCTTGCTGCAGGGCAGGGAAGGCGCCAGGCTGGGGCAGTTCAGGGCAAGTAAAGCTGTCAAGTGCCTCAGGTCACCAAACAGTTATTGTCAGTGACAGGATTTGAATCCAGCGCTCACTTACTCAGAAGCTCAACCATTGTTCCTGGCCATGCAGTATGCTCTGCCTCACCCCTACTGAATCCCGGGTTCCCAGCCTGAGCTTTTCTGGTCAACATTCAACCTACAGCCCCTATTTATCCATCACTTATGCCAGGCCAAGGGACGCAGTGGGAGGGAACAAGCCACAGTGTGACCTCAGGGAGCCTTGGGTCTAGGATGGGGGCAGACTTTAATCAAAGGGTCACACAAATCAGTAACTACGCAGAGGCCAGCAGGGAAGACAGGTTGAGGAGGTGACATTTCAGTCGTGACTTTAAAGGCTGAGTGGGCAAGAGCAGGCAACGTAAAGAACTGGGAGGGGAAGCGCTGCAGGGGAGGGGAGCGGGCTCCCAGCGCGGGGCAGGGCCTGGGTTCTAGCGACCACCCCCGGGGCCTCAGTTTCCCTATTAACGAAGTGGGTGGGAACGTGCCTCACCCTCCCCCATCGGAGGACGGACGGGGGAAGGTGCCTGGGAAAGGGCACGAGCGGCCCACCGAGCCCGTCCAGTTGGGCCGGGGCGGGGCGGGGCAGGGGCGCTCGCTGCGGGCGGCGGGGAGGGGCGTGGAGGGGCAGGCGGACCGCGCCTGGAGGCCGGGCTGGCTGGGACCCGCGGGCAGGCGCGGCGCGCAGTGCGTGCGGCTGCGGAGCGCGCGGCTCGCCGGCAGCCGGGATCACATGAGCATCCGGCCCGTGGGTGCCCGGCAGCCGCAGCCCTGCAGCCCAGCGGCCGCGCGCCTCCGCACGACCCTAACCATGTCTGTCTGTTGTTGCTTCTTTTTCAGGGACTATGGCAGTTCCAAGAGGAAATCAGGTAAGGGAACCTCCGGGCGTTCTTCCCTCCAACCTCCCCTCCCGCTTCGTGCACGCGCCGCTCCGGCCCTGCGGAGGACTTTCTGGGGGCTTGTCCTCGCCCGCCTGCCCTGTGGTCCTGTGTTGCCCCCCTCCTCAGTTCACGCCCCCTAAGACCTCTGGTACTCGCGCCTCCTCCTCCCACCGCGTCCCTCGGGCTCTCCCGGTGGGGATGGGAGCGGGTGCAGGGGAGTGTGGGGATGCCTTGAGAAGGGCCCAAGCCCCCGCGACGTGTGCAGCCGGATCCTCCTGGGTCTGCGGGGCCAACTTCTGGGCACCGCTGTGGTTTCTCCCTCGGTCCTTCCCGCGGTGCGGCAGCGATGGAAGGGTTAATAGAGATGAGATGCTGGGTTTTCGCCGTGGGAAGGTGAGATCCAGGACCCAAAAGGGGCGGGGTGGGGGGGGGGGGAAGGGAGGGGAATTGTGCTGGAGAGACTGGGTTTTTAATGGCTGCAGCGCAGACCTTCCCCTCCTTCCCCAACTCTGAGCGCGTTCTCCACGCTGCCGGGTTGGAGGCTCTGCGTGGTGGTCCTCAGAGACACCCGATGGTAGGGCACCGACCCACCCTGGCATTGGCCCGGCAGGTGCCGGGCTCACTCCGAGTTTGCGAAGGGGGTGGAGACAGGGAGCGTCGGGGCAGGTCCTTGGACGCTGGACGCTGTGTGCTGGGCGCAGTCGGCTGGGGTCAGAGAAGGATTCCCTCCGGGTGGGGGAGGAGGGACTAGGCAAATGCCAGCACGTGGGCGGGGGTGCAGTTAATTGGGAGAGGGTGGTCCCTTGTACTTAGGGCTGTGTGTACTGGGAGTTGGGGCGGGCAAGGGAATGCAGCGATCTGTGTGGGCTTGTGTGTTGTCCGTATTTACGGGGGTGGTGAGTTATGGGGGTGCGCAACCATCTGGGGCTCTGGCCTTGGGGATGTGGGAAGTGCGTATGAACACGTGGCTTACATTAATGGCTCACATTGTAGGGAGATACTTGTGTCCAGGTGCTTTGAACTGTGGATCAGAAGAGGTATGTGTGCCAGTGGGTGATGGATGGGCTGTGAATTGGGATAGTTGATTGCATGGTGCGTTTCTGAGTGTGGGTTCGTATGTTTTGTGTGTATAAGTGCTTGCTTATATATTCACTGGGATGAGGAAAGATGTGTCCTGGTTTCCATATGGGGGGGTGTGTGTGTACGTGGGGTTGTGTGTGTTCATGTGGGGCTTCATAGTTGTGTGCTCTTGAGGGTATGTTTACTTGTTTGGGTGTGTGTGCCAGTGTGTTGGGATGTATCCAGTTGTGGGTTGGCGTGTGTTTGTGTCTAGCTGTGGGATGAGACTGCATGTGCACACATGCCTGTCACCTGGGGAGGGGTGCTTCAGGTATGCCCACCCCTGGTGCAGAACAGCATTTCCTCCATGAACAGGGGGATGAGGCTGCCTCATGAACTTGACGAATTGCAGCATCTCCTCAGCTGTCACTTGCAGCCAGAGCCATAGGTGGGGAAACCTGGAAGGAGGGGCAAACATGGGATTGCGTTCTGTCACGCCCCTCTCCCCAAGAAACTTGCCCTGGGCCTCAGAGATGTAGTGGCTGGTTGAGCCTGGGCTCAGATTCTTTTTTTTATAAATTTATTTATTTTTGGCTGCGTTGGGTCTTCGCTGCTGCGCTCAGGCTTTCTCTAGTTGCAGCGAGGGGGGCTATTCTTCGTTGCGGTGCGCGGGCTTCTCATTGCAGTGGCTTCTCTTGTTGCGGAGCACGGGCTCTAGGCGCGCCGGCTTCAGTAGTTGCGGCGCACAGTCTCAGTAGTTGTGGCTCGCGGGCTCTAGAGCACAGGCTCAGTAGTTGTGGTACATGGGCTTAGTTGCTCCGCGGCACATGGGATCTTCCCGGACCAGGGCTCGAACCCGTGTCCCCTGCATTGACAGGCAGATTCTTAACCACTGTACCACCAAGGAAGCCCTGGGCTCAGATTCTGGCTCTGTGTGACCTCAGGCAATTTTCATAACCTCTCTGCCTCGGTTTTCTCTTCCTAAAAAAACACAGATAATGATGGTCTCTACCTCACATGTAGAAAATTCAATAAGTTAATGTGGAAAAGTCCCTAGGACCCAATAACTGCTTTAGAAGTGTCAGTTTATTATCATCAGCATTACTTTCTGAAGCCCTGGGACCCTGGGTGAGTCCCTTCTCTACTCTAGGCCTCAGTTTCCAACTGTAAAGTCAAGGGCTGGGCCTCATAACCTCCCAGCTGCCCCACCCTCAATCTCTAAGGCTCAGGTTCTGTGCTGCTTCCTAAGCAAGACAGGGCCCCACCCAGGGAAAGCTTCCCTGGTTTCTCTGACTTCCACTCTCCGGCCAGGAAAGGGATGGATGGAAAAATTTAATTTACGCTGGTGTGCCTATGATAATGGCCACTTAGTGTCATGGTTAAAAGTGCCAGCTCTGGAGCCAGACTGCAGGAGTTCAGAGTCTGGCTTTTCAGACCTTGGGCAGACTTCCAGCCCTCTCTGTGCCTGTCCTCTCTTCTGTAAATTGGGGATAATATTCTTACCCATCTGGTAAGGTTAATTTTATGTGTCGACTTGGCTGTGCCCAGATATTTTGTCAAGCATTTTTCTGGATGTTTCTGTGAAGGCGTTTTTTTTTTTGAATGAGATTAACTTTTAAATCAGTGGACTTTGAGTAAAGCAGATTACCCTCCCTAATGTGGGTTGGCCTCATCCGATCAGTTGAAGACCTTAAGAGAAAGACTGACCTCCCCCAAGCAAGAAGGAATTCTGCCAGCACCTTTGGACTTGAACTGCAACTCTTCCTTGCATCTCCAGCCTGTCAGCCTACGCCGTCAGATTGTGGGCTCACCAAGCCCCCAGAATCACGTGAGCCAGTTCCTCTCTCTTTCTCTCCCCCTCCCTCCCTCTCTCTCTCTCTCTCTCTCTCTCAATATTGTGTTCTGTTTCTCTGGAGAACCTTGACTAATACACACCTCATATGATTATAATGAAATTACATAAACTTCTATATGTAAGTGTGCTTAGACCACTGCCTACAACCTGGACAGTTCTCCCAAAGTGCTAGCTACTGTTATTATTTAGTGAGCGTCTACTATGTGCTGGCAACTTTACATATATTTCTTCGTTTGCTGCCCAGAGCCATGTTGCATGGTGGCTGGAGGGATTCGCATTTCACAAATGAGAAGCTGTGTCTCCGAGGGTGGCTGCCCGGAGTCTGTGGCAAAGTGAGGGTGTGAGTTCATGTTTTGGGCTTCACTCTGCTCTGTGATGAAGCACCTGAAGCTTCCCAAGGTCGCTCCAGTCAGGGATGCTTGCATGGAGAACATGAATGCTTGTTCCCTGGTCATTTCTTGTCACATTTTAGTCCCCGAAGCCCCAGCTCATCCTTGGAGGATCTCTTGGAAGGATCTCCTATTGAGCACAGAGCCAAGATTACAAGGCAGGCCTGGGGAGGATGGAGTCAACAGGAAGAAAGTTCTCAGGCGGCTGACAGCCTCACAGAGGAGGCAGGACTGGCGACCTTGAGACCCCAAAGACAGTGTAGCCTCAAATTTACTTCTGCTCCTTCCCTCCACAGAACCTGCTCCTTCCCGCATTTTCCTTCTCGCTCCATCCACCCCGTTGCTCAAGCCCAGCACAGCATCGAGAGGTCATCCTTGACTCCTCCCTTCCTCTCACTTGCCCACCTGACCTCCAGATCCATCCCCTTCTCCCACCTCCACCGTCACACCTGTTGGAAACTCCCTTCGTCTCTCAGGAGGATCCCAGCTTCCTCCTCAGCCTGTCTGCTCCCACCCCAGCCCCTCCACACCGCAGCTAGAGTGAGCTCTTCCACACATGGATCAAATAATGTGCCTTTCTGCCTAAATTCCAAGATTTCCCATCCCACCCAGAAAAACTCCTTATCCCGGGCTTGCAGAGCCGTGTCTGCTTTGGCCCCTGCCTGCCATCCTGCCCCAGGCTCTGCCCTCATCCCCGTCCCCCATTCCCACCCCAGCACTCCGCTCAGCTGTGCCCATTACCTTCCATTCCTTAAACACTTGAGGTTCGTTCTCTCCACACAGTCTTTGCATTTGCTGTTCCCTCTGCCTGAATACTGTTCCCCATTCTTCCACATGGCTAGCTCCTTAAGATTTCTGCTTGTCACCTCAGAGAAGCTTCCCCCACCTCCACCGTCTAGCTGCCCCTTTAGGTCTCCCTGCTTCTTGCACATCACTAACCGCACTCTAATTACCTTGTGGGTTTTCTTGTTTGTTATCTGTGTCCCACCACCTTGAAAGCAGAGACCTTGCGGCAGGGCTCGCACCAGTAACAGGGTCCCCTGGTGCTTGTTGAATGGGAGGGTGGATGGAAGAAGGCGTGGGTGCATGAATGACGCTGCAGGTCAGGAAAGAGGTCGCTGCAGCCTCAAGTCAGGAACGTTATCTGGGGAAAGGAGGAGTTTTTCTGATTGGGGGTGGAGAGCGGGGGCTTTGCTAATCAAGAGACAGCACTTGCGCAAAGGTGGGGGAGCAGGACAAAGTGCAGCTTGTTTGGAGACCAGATACTGCAGCTGACCTTATTGAGCACCAGCTGTACGCCGGTACTGTGTAAAGTGTTGAGGTTATAGGAATGTGCCTTTCTGCCCTCGAGGGGTTTGCAGTCCGCTCTGGGT
Organism: Eschrichtius robustus; assembly: GCF_028021215.1. Classification (NCBI taxonomy): domain Eukaryota; kingdom Metazoa; phylum Chordata; class Mammalia; order Artiodactyla; family Eschrichtiidae; genus Eschrichtius; species Eschrichtius robustus. Next base: position 113,897,430 of record NC_090830.1, on the reverse strand, counting down.
GATGAACTGTGCAGACAAGAATGTACTGTTGGACAGGGAAGCAAGGAAGTGGCATGGTTACCTGAGGAAGAGCAGTCCAGACCAAGGACACAGCCAGTACAAGGGCCCAGGGGTGGGAGGTCTGGCTGGGTGGAACGTAGGGGAGGTCAAGGTGTCAGGAGGGGAGAGCAGCTACGTAGTGGGGATGGGGCAGCAGCAAAGACCGTTTCGGGCCTTGCCAGCCATTTTAAGGGTTTTGGCTTTCACTGTGAGTGAGATGAAGAGCCCCTACGGGGTTCTGAGGAGAGGGGGACATAATCTGACTTAGATCCCAGAAGGATTTTTCTGACCGGTGAGTGGAGATGGTTAAGGGGAGGAGACGGGTGATGAGAGGGTGCGGACTCTGGCAGCAATGGAGGGACGAGATGGATTTCCATGATCGGGTGTGGGCCGTAGGGGGTAGTTTATGTCAGATTGCCTGGGCTCCCATTCTCAGCCGCACGACCTTGGGCAGATCACCTGAGCTCCGCGACCTCACTTGTTCTGTTGTATCAGTCAGGTTCAACTAGAGAAACAGAACCAGCAGGAGCTATCAAATTTCTGGCAAGGAACTGGCTGATGTGACTGGGGGCAGGCGAGGCAAGTCTGAAACCCAGGAGCCGACTGGGGTTGTGGTCCACAGGTGAAATTTCTCCTGCAGGGAAGCCTCAGCTCTGCCCTTAAAGCGTTTCAGCTGATGGACCCAGGGCCCCCTCGGAGTATCAAGTATAATCTCATTGAAAGTCAACTAATTATGAACCTGATCCCACCTGCAGAATACCTCCCCAGCAATGCCTGGATTAGTGTGTGGTTGAATAACTGGGGATTGTAGCCTAGCCAAGGTGACGCATAAAAGTGATGGACACGCCCATGAAAACGGAGTAGCAGCCACCTGCAGGAAGGTGCAGATGATTCAAGGATGTGATGCAGTTAGAGGGCTTTGTGCCGGGCCTGACAGTAGCAAGAGCCTGTTGCTGTTAGCTGTGATTGGCCGCCCCCCCCCCCCCCCCCCGGTGAGCACTGCTGCGGGAGCTCAGAGGTGGGCTGGAGGAGGCCCCCCCAGAGCAGGGGCTTCTCTTCAAACCTGAAAAGATGGGCTGGGGCGCCCAGAGTTCTGGAAAGCTGCCTGCCTCCTGCGCTGGTGGCTGGGGAGTTCTGACTTGCACCACGAGGGGGCACAGGTGGCCACGGATCCTGTGAGGTCATCCTGGCCCTGGGATTGTGTCTGAGGCCCCATCCCACCCAGCAGTCCTGTGGTGAGCTGTAGCTCGTTTAAATGCAAATGAAGTTGCTCAAGAGTGTTGCAAGTTTGTTCTTTTGGGCCAGTGTTGATGTTCCTCGTGAAATCCTGTTTACTTTATACTTTCCCTTGGAAACTTGGTGAGTTCTGCCTGCTTCCATTTTAGTACCATACAGTCTGCATCATTGGATGGAGTTAATGAGATCAGCATTACTGTAGTTTCACTGCGGAGAAGCATGCTGCTTGGAGTTCAGAGTTTAGGTTTTGGCATCAGACAGGGTTTGAACTCCTTCTCTGCCATGTGTTTGCTCTATGACCGGCAGCTGCTTAACCTCTGACCTTCATGCCCCCATATGGAAAACAGAGGTAAAAATAGTGCCTGCCTCTATTAAAGGTAAGGATTGAATTAGCAGGGGGCCCAGCACATAGCAACTCCCAATGATAGCAGCTGCCCTTGTTGTTATTTTAAGTATTGATAGGTTCGGAAAGGAGGGGAGAAGTTGGTCCTACCTTGGATTTGAGAGTAAAAAGACATGCTTGAAGCATTATTTTCATTCTTTGAGCCCAGGGCCTGGCCCCAGAGGAGACAGAACCTAGACTCAGAATATTCTGTAGAGTTAAGAACACAGGCTCTGGAGCCAGAATGCCTAGTTTTGTGTCCCAGCTCTGCCAGCTGTGTGGTCTTGGGCAAGTCCTTACCTTCCCTGTGCCTCAGTTTCCTCATCTGTGAAATGGGTATAATGATAGCACTTCACCGGGTTGCTTGAGGCTTGAATATGGGTTAATACGTGTGAAGTGCCTGGTGCAGGAAACACTAAGGGTTAAGCCTCTTCTATTATGAGTAGGAGGCAGCACCGTGGATGTCTAGCAGAGGTCCACCGTGGAGGTCCCCCAGCAGAAGGGACCACTGGCTTTGGCATTTGCCCTCCTGCAGGAGAGACTCCTCTCAACCAGAGGGGGAAGGCAGAGTGTGCACCATCTCATAGTTGCCAGTCAGCCTCCCAATAACCTGGGCAGGTGGTCTTGTCCCCCCCTTTTATAGACCAGAAGAGGTAGGTTCAGGAACCTGCCCGAGGTCGCCTAGCCAGGTAGATGCAGGATTCGAATCTGGTCCTTCTGATCCAAACCTCTTTCCACTGAAGTCTGTTCCCTCCTAAGCTAAGACCCAAGGGATCCACAGGTGAACAGGACTGGGCTCTGGAGACCTCTAGCAGGAGGTTCCACAGACTGAGAGAGGGACTGGCCCAGGAGAGCCCCCCACTGCGGTTTCTAGAAGGAACCCATTGGTCACGAGGGATTCTTAGTTGGGTAAAGGGTCCCTTTACAGGGTGTGACTAATATCCCCTTAATTTCTCTTTGTGTGAATTTGGTCTTTAATAAAGTGTATTTGTTTTAAAGCAAAACGTGCCCATAGGTTCTGGCTACTATAAGAAGTTAGTCTACCCTCCTCGTTTTATAGAGGAAGTAACTAAGAGAGGGCCTGCCACCTGCGCAAGGTGAGGGGGTGGGCAGAACCTGGCTTCCTGCTCATCACACTCCCACCAAACCCTGGAATGAGGCGGAGGTGTGAGGAGGGCCATGGTGAAGCAGAGAGAGCAGGTCTGTAAAGCCTCTGGTGCCTCGTCTTCCCACAGGATGAATGCCCCAGTAGGGCAGAGAGCAGGGCCAGGCTGTCTCTTGACCCCCGGCCTGCCCTGCTCACCAGCCACAGAGGGAGAAGGGCAGAGACAAAGCAGACGGCAGCAGCCTGAAAGCAGGAGGCTTTCATTTCTCTTAAGCGATTGCTGGTCTCCGGTCTCCGGCCCCACGGAGGTCACAGCTCAGTTGAGAAAGCAGGATGCTCTCAGTGATTCATTGATGAATGCAGGGCAGGATGGGTTGTGATCCACAAGCAGCGGGAGTCAAATAGAAGGGGCTGGGTGGGGGGGGGGGGCGGTACTAGCCAAGATGGGAGGGGCTGGAGATGCGTCCTGGAGGATGGAAGGGGTTGGGATGAGCAGAGGGGTGGGCGGACGCCCCTGGTAGAAGGGCCGGGCCTGAGCAAGGACTTGGAGTCTGGGATGTGATTGAGAAGTTTGAGGGAAGAAGAGATGTCTAGCCTGGCAGAAGTGAAGGGCTAGGGAAGGGGAGGGCAGGAGATGTGTCTGGAAAGGAAACCTGGGAGAGTGTATCAGCAAGACTTTTCTTTTTTTTTTTTTTTTTTTAATAAATTTATTTTATTTTATTTTTGGCTGCATTGGGTCTTCGTTGCTGCGTGCGCTTTCTCTAGTTGCGGCGAGTGGGGGGGGGCTACTCCTCGTTGTGGTACATGGGCTTCTCATTGCGGTGGCTTCTCTTGTTGTGGAGCACGGGCTCTAGGTGCACGGTCTTTAGTAGTTGCGGCACGCGGGCTCAGTAGCTGTGGCTTGCAGGCTCAGTAGTTGCCACGCAAGGGCTCAAGAGCGCAGGCTCAGTAGTTGTGACGCACGGGCTTAGTTGCTCTGCGGCATGTGGGATCTTCCCGGACCAGGGCTCGAACCCGTGTCCCCTGCATCGGCAGGCGGATTCTTAACCACTGCTCCACCAGGGAAGTCCCAGCAAGACTTTTTCAGAGCTTTCTTTTCTGCCCGAGCCATCCATCCTCAGGGAGAAAGGCCCAGGCTGCTTAGAGAACACGGCCGAGACATTACTGGCACCCTCCAACGGCCTGTTCCAAAAGTGAACGTGTCTTGTGAAGGCATTGTCTTCTGGCACATCTCACCCGGGTTGGTGTTTTTAAATAATTTTTGTTTTCATGGCTCTGGGTCCTCAGCCTGATGTCACCCCTGGAGTTCAAAGCCAACTAATTGGAAGTGAAAGGAGGCTGATTGATTTGGCAGCTCCGCAGCCAGCCAATGTGGCAGCAATGTGATGGAGAAAGTGTGTGTCTGTGCCACGACTCCCCTGGCACTGACCTACTGGCCTGGACACACAAAGCAGGGGGCGAGGGAGGTGAGGGCTCCCCAAATCCTAGAATCACATATCTCACTCCCGGGAAGGAAGCAGCTAGCTGGTATGTAGCCTTGATTGCCTCTGCCCTGCTTGCTTAGCTTCTTTCTGCTCCCTCATTCCTATCACCTGACCTCTCCTGCTGGGGTGATGGGAAGATGGTGTGGAAGGGGACAGCATGGGCAAAGGCCCGGAGGTATGCTGAGAGTCCTGAGGCTGCTTGTTGAAATGCAGATTCCCAGGCCCTGCCCAGACCTACTGAATGAGCATCTCTGGGGGTGGCGGCCAGGAACACCAGGCAGTTTTGATGGGCTCCCCAGGAATCCTGAGATAGAGGCGGGGTTGAATGTGGGATGGGTCGTCCGCGTGGGTTGATGGCAGTGTTCAGGGTAGGCAGGCAGTGAGGAGGCAGCAGGATCGGACCCCCAGCAGGACGGGGCTGCTCCTGGAGGGTGCATTTAGTTGTGACCCAAGTTGGGGGTGGGGGGCAGAACCAACATGGGAAGGGGAGGGCAGTTAGAGGACAGAGAACACTGGCCCGGCATTCGGGGCCTTGGAGAACGGCTATCCACTGGGCCTCCCCAGCCACTAGCTTCCCCTCTGCCCTCATCGGGAGGCTGTGACGAGACCCCCGTCTGCCTTTTATTTCCACAAGGTTTTCTTCTTCAGAGGAGGAGACACCCACACTGTGGTCCAGCAAAGAAATGCTTCCCACCACGGCCCTCAGCCAGAAAATAACTTGTTCCCCACTTGGGCTTTTTGGTTTATAAACATGTGACAAAAGAGGCAACATTTCCAGTAATAACAAAGCCAATGGAAAAACTAAGATTGGGGGGAAATGTGCATTATTTATTGTTTTAGCACCTTTTTCTGATCTAAAATGACTTTGTTTAGAAATAGAAATGTGGCGTGTGTAACTCAGTTGGCTTGTGACGTTTTTATAATTGGTCAGTTTTGAAATATGACGGCAAAGAAAAATTTTCCAAAGTTTCAATGAAACTTAGAAGTTTGTGGGGAAAAAAGTGTTTTTCCCCAACTCTTTCTGCTTTGCCCTCGGGATCTTGTCATTGCCGCATGTGACCCAAGCAGCTGGTATGAAGATGGATTTTCTTAATGTTAGAACTGGATTCTTATACCAAGAAAACTGGGCCGTGTTAGAAAGTCCCTTCACTTCCCTGTGCTCAGAAGGAAGAGCCACCACCTCTTCGAGATGCTTCCTCCCAATGTTGCATCTGGCCAGTGGATGCCGTGTTGTAGAAAAAGGGCCCCCCACAGGTGTCTGGGAGCTGCCTTTCCTGTTAGCCAGGGTCTCCCCCTGGGCCCTGGACCACCTTAGGCTCCCTGAGTGTTGGGTCAGGGTCAGAGCTGGGTACATAACTGTTCCGGGAAGGAAGGTGAGGTCCTTGCAAAGCTGTGATGACAGGCTAGTGATAAGAGGCCAAATTAGGACTATCTTTGTTGGCAATAGCCCCCCAGGGAAACCTTGCAAACATGGCAGATTTTAACATCTCTTGTCCCAGATCTGTCTGGGTGGGGCAGTTTCTCCTGGTCTGTCACCTCTTGGCCATATACCGTCCCTCCCTGGAGCCTAGTGGCTCTGAGAGCCCTCTGTCAGTTCCTCATTTGCATTTGGTCACAGGGTTCTGAGTAAGAGGGGCCTTTCCCCACCTTCTTCAGTGACCTCGGTTTCTCTCTCTGCTCTAAGCCCGGGGCTCAGTTGATACTAGTGGCAGCTCTCCCAGGGGTGAGGGTATGGCCAGACTGATAAGAAGCAAGTTTCCGAATGGATGCTGGTACCAGACTCTGCTAGGATTAGGTGATTCCTGCCAGACCTAGAGCTGACTCACTGGCACTGGCCATGGCTGTCATGTAGATTTGTTCAGTGAACATCTGAGTACCTCCTCTGTGCCAGGCCCTATGGTCCAAGCCCAGGGATACCAAGGTGGATACAGTGAGGTCCATGTCCTCAGGACTCTCAGTTGGGTCGGGGAGGTGGGAAAGTAAACAGCAGTTATGATGTGATGTCCAAGTGCTACCATGGCGGAGGCGCAGCGGGCGGGATGTGAGGGAGCCTCCCCAGGGGAGGCATAGATCTGCCTGTGGGTGGGGTGCCGAGTGAGACCTTCTACCCCTGGTTCCCTAAGGTTTTAAATGAGTCAGCCCAGAGAAGAGGGAGAGCAGCCTGCAGAGGCATCTGGTCAGTCTTAGCGTTGGCTGTGCAAGCGTGTCACATCCTCTAAACCGGGCTGGGGCACGTCCTTCGCATCCCCCAGGTACCTGCTGGGCAGTGCTGTTTGAGAGATACCACTGCAGATGGTCACTCGTTCACTAAAGTTGTTGAAGCTTAAAAAGGTCTAATTATAGAATTAATACATATGCCTGTGTTGGAGAGAACTTGCCCCAAAGGTCGCCTCTGACCTGTTCCTTATTGTTAGGAGGACTCTGGCTTCCACTGGTCTCCTAGGGGACACATGCCCTGCCTGTGACAGGAGGGCATGAATCCTGATTCCATACAGCTGCAGGGCCGTGGCCGGCCCAGCCAGGTGCCTGGCACTCGGAAGTGTTCATTAAGTATCTGACAACAGACGGGTCTCCATTGGGGAAATCTTCATCCAGTGGGTCTCCCTCGTGGTTGATGATTGACCGGGATTGACAGGACAGAGAGAGAGCAGCCCTTTCAAGGTACAGGTAAAGACCAGGGGGACCCAGAAAAATGGTCCCAGCTTCTCACACTTGTGCAGCGAGCCAGGACAGGGCCCTCTGAGCACCGGTCTCCTTCCTGGCTTCTCCCCAGGGTGGAAGCTCAGTATTAGCCAGAGTCCCTGAGCTGTGGTGCCAAAGGGTTAACTTCATGCTCCCCAGAGAGCTCGCACACTCCTGACCCTCCCCTGTCCTCCAGGCCCTCCCAGCTGCGGCCTCCTGGGCATAGCTCAGTCACGTGAGAGCCAGATGTGGGGATTTCCCAAGCAGTGATATATGTGTGTGTGTGTGTGTGTGTGTGTGTGTGTGTGTGTGTGTGCGCGTGCGCGTGCGCACGCACACGCACACACACACACTCACACTGCTCTGTTTACGTGGCATCCGAGAGCTCAGGGGATTGGTCCAAACACACGCAGAGCAGGAGCGGGATGGGGGTGATGAGAGGCCCCAGGCTCCAGCCACACACTCTGGGAGGCTGCACCGAGCCCTGCTGAGCCCTGCTCCCACCAGACATCATAGATAAGCCAGTTGTTTTTGCTCAGACTCCCATTTCCTGCAGCATCCATCTTGCCATAGACCATATTGCTTATGGATTAAATTTTTTTTAATCTCTTTGAAGGGCTTTACCGCAGATGCTGGAAGCCCGCAGCCTTCCAGGGATGTTCTACCGGGCTTGGGGGCCTGCCTATGAGTTACTCTGCACAGCACCAGCTGGGCTCAGGGCCTTTCCTGGCCTGAGGATGCCCGTATGTACCTCAGGCCACCCCAGCCAAAACCTAGACTATAGGAAGTGCAGGGCCCTGGGGGCCAAGAAGGCCCTGGAGCAGTGGTATCAGCTGGACCTCAGTTTTCCCGTGAAACCCTTGGGACTGAGGGCATTGCGTGTGTGTCCTTCCATCAGCCACCATGGACTTTCTGGGTACCACCTACTGTGTTCGGTGTGCCGTGAGGATGCTGACAGGGTTAAGACCCTGAAGGAACTTCAGATCTGATTGGAGAGACTCATAACAAATTTTGATTAAGCGCCTACTATGTGCCAGACACTTGCTAGGACTACAACACTATCCAGACATTCTGGAGCCAGTTGACACAGAGACCAGTTGAACAATACAGAGACCCTGCCCAGGGCAAGATAAGGGCAGCCTGCAAACCTTGAAAAGGGGGTCACCCTCAACCTCAGTTCCCAAGTGAACTCTGCCCCTGGCCCCTGCCCCCTCATCCCCACCCCCATCCTCCTCTGGCAGTGTCCAGCCAGATGTCAGCTGAAGTATTGTGAGCCCTGCTCCAAAGGTGGGGTCCAGTTACAGATGCAAGGCCTCCAGGTCTCAGCCCTACTGCATCCTCCCTTCCCCCCATGAGCCCGCGCCCGGGGCACTGCCTGCTATGTTTGGCTCCAGCCTGCTTTCCGGTAGGGTCTGGGCAGCCTGGGGCAATGAGGACACACTTGAGTGGCAGCCCTGACGGCACCAGGCAGGTGGATGAGGGAGCCACGCAGCCTCCCCCAAACCTACACGACCCCCGAAGCAGTCAGGAGTGCCTGGGAGCGTGTCTTTGATTGTAAATATCTGTGCCCCGTCCCTGAGGCTAGAGAGTCAGTTGGTCATAGCCAGGAGCCTCCAGCTGTGCATGTGGTAGATGCTCATTAGATAACTGGCGGTTGATTATTGATAATCTGTTAGTGAAAGTACAGTCCGGGGAAAATAAAACATTGCTTTTTTTGTGGCCCTGGGGTGGGATTGTCAGTCCTGGGTCCATTGCTGTTGACTCCATCTCTCAGGGCTCTTGTGGAGACTGAGCTGGGGGGGGTGGGGGTAGACTGTCGGGCTGGGGGCTGGAGACCCAGCGGCTGCTTACTTCGTCCTGCACCACTGGCCTCTGTTTCTGCTGCTGCTGCTGCCTCATCCTCACGGGCTTTGGCTGGGGGAGCTGGTGGGTGGGGGAATGGGAGGGGGGATACCCCAGTAAGTGGGGGAGGACCACCAAGGCAGCCACCCCAAGGAGGGGGGTGGCTGGGATCCAGGAACTCTGAACAGCGTTGAGTTTGTCTCTTCTGTGCACACCAGCACCCCGGCATGGGGAGAGGTGAGAGCCCGAGAGCGGAGGGGGAGGCCGCCACCCAAGGGGCTACTGTGGGGTCAGGCAGCAGCTGCAGGAGCAGAGGCTCAGAACCCTGCTGGCCTCCCCACACAGCGCCTCTCCGCCCACTGCACCTGTGTTTAACCAGAAGCTGAGGGTTTTTGAGCAGGGTGGGAGAAGGAGGTAGACCTGCCTGCCAGGGCAGCCCCCCTGGGCAGCTGCGGTGCTCCCAGGGGCAGCCTGGGCCTCTCTGCCCACACCCACTTGGGCTGGGCTGTCTCTGCTGGCCCGCCTTGGCCTAGGTGGGTGTCCTTGGACTTAGTCCCTAAGGGGCTGTGGAGTGGCTCCAGCCCTCACCCACCCCGTTCCCCACCTGATCCGGGAGACTGGCTGTGCTCTGACTGCATTGTCTCAGCGGTCAGAGGGTCAGCGGTGCATTCCTGCCCCGGGTTGGGCTGCCCCGACATGGACTCTGGATTCTGGGAAAGGCAGCTCCTGGAGAAGGAGGCAGGCCCCTTCCTACTGGGAGTAAAATGAAAGGAGTATGGCTGCATTTACAAAGGCAAGCCCAACAGAAATAAGTGAGCCTCCCTTGGCCAATGGCTGGGAGGATCCAGAGAATGAAGTCCCCTGGTTTTAGGCCCCTTTGTTCCCCATTCCCAACCAGCTTGCCTGGGCTCAAGTCTGACCCATCACTCCCTTGCTGTGGGGCCTTGGGAAAAAGCTTAACTTTCCTGAGCCTTACTTTCTGCCTCTGTAAAACACAGATTGTTATAAGGATTAAACGTTTAGTCAAATGTTTAACCCAGTAGCTAGCATGCACGTTAAGAAGGTGGGAACTGGGGGCTTCCCTGGTGGCGCAGTGGTTAAGAATTCGCCTGCCGGACTTCCCTGGTGGCGCAGTGGTTAGGAATCCGCCTGCCAATGCAGGGGACTCGGGTTCGAGCCCTGGTCTGGGACGATCCCACATGCCGTGGAGCAACTAAGCCCGTACGCCACAACTGCTCAGCCTGCACTCTAGAGCCTGTGAGCCACAACTACTGAAGCCCTTGCGCCTAGAGCCCGTGCTCCACAACAAGAGAAGCCACCACAATGAGAAGCCCGCGCACCACAACAAAGAGTAGCCCCCGCTCGCCGCAACTAGAGAAAGCCCGCGCGCAGCAACGAAGACCCAACGCAGCCAAAAATAATTAATTAATTAATTAAAAGAAAGTGGGAACTGGTACGCTTGTTCTAGCCTCAGCCCTGCCACTAACTTGCTGTGTGATCTTAGGCAAACTTCTCCTCTCTGGTCCTAAGTCCCCACATGCTCCTTCCAGCCTTTATTTAGCTCAGAATCCTGTGGCCCAGAACCCTCAGGCCTTGGGCAGGACCAGCTACATGATTTACGGGACCTCTTGTTCATAAATGATTAAAGATTTCAAATTGGGGACAGAGGGTATTAAAACAAGAGCAGGGCCCTGCTCAGCATGGGTCCCTGTGCGCCTGCGCAGATCACACCGCCTGAAGCCAACCCTGCCTTGGAGGCTGTGAGCATAGGAGGCAGGGCCAGGGGTCTGGGCTGCTGGTGTAGCAGCACTGACCCCTCACCTCCCCAGTCCAAGGGCGTGATTTTTTCATGCCGTAGGTATTGATGATGAGCTGGAGGCAGCTGCTCACCCTGGAGCAGGCTGCAGAGAGCTGCCCCTGTGGGTAGGTAGCAGCTCACACACCTTACGGCAGGACGCTCCCCAACTTCCACCCGTGTGACTGTGGACTGGAAGTCATGTTTGAGTTATTGCTTGTTCTCTGTCTTGACCATCTTAATTCACGCCATGCTTTTTCCGGATGCCATTCGTATCACTTTCACTGTTGTGCCACTGTTTCTGCTGCTCTGAGCATGATGACCTATTTCAGGCCCTACATATCATGTAGGTCAAGCTGCTCCTTCTTTGTGAAGCACTGTTAGCCTTCGAGGGCTCTGGTAAAGATTTGAGCTACTTCATGCCTATGACAGTACAGTGCCTGCCACAAGGGATGTGCTCTCGTGAAAAAGTAGCTCCTTCTCCTTCTACTGTTAAATAAAATAACAGGGCTAGCAGCTGTCAAGCCCTAATTAGCTGATGACCTGAAAGCAGTGGCTGAGTTCCCTGGTGGCCTAGTCAAAAAGGAAAAGAAACATGTGGAGTCTAGGAAATTTAAGAAATCTAGCCCTATGTAAGTTTCAGGTGTACAAAAGGAGAGAAAAGACTAGAATACAACAGATATTTAGAAACCAGTTCAAGGCTGCAGCGAGGTAAGAACAATAGAATTCCCAAAGAGAGAGAGGTCTTGAGTGTTCAAGTACGCTGAGATATTGAAGAATGGAAGGACACAGAGACAACAGGGGGGTATTCATTCCTGGCAGGGGCCCTGCTCCTCCTCCCCTCCCAGGAGCCCAGGGCGGGGGCTGTGTAAGCCGATAAGGCGGGTGACCCTGCCCTGGTCCCCCTGAGCCCTTGGTTTGCTTTCATTCTCCGAGGAATTTATGCTGTTGGCTGTTCTCCTGTCTCTCCCACCTGGGCTTTCAGCCCACTCTGGATTTATTAGTTTGGATGGGTGGAACTTGCTTTACACCAGGGGAGAATTTCTGGAAGCATGGTTTGAGACTAGATTTGGGTAAATTGAACCCAATTCTCACTGCTCTGGAGTTACTCAACATGAAAAGAAACATTACAGAGCAATAGGAGTCCCTCTCCTAACTTAAGTCTATCCAGTTGTTTGTTACGTAGTCCTTGGGTGTATATGTGTTTGGGGGGAACGTCCTTAAAGTCAGGGGCCCCTGTAATATTGTTCTTTGATTTCTCATAATCACCTGGACCCGACAAGAGTCAGGTTCAGCACCTAAGTGTCATCAGGACTTGCAGGCACCTGGTTTTCTCTGGGCCTGGATTCTTGCTGGTCCAGCAAGCCAGGAGAAGTGGCTGTAGCGGGAACATGAGTCCTGTGGGATGGCCATGGGAGGGACCCTGTCTCCATGCCTCCCGTCTCCCAGGCACACACTGCTTTAGTCATCAGCTTTGTCCCTGTCACCCGCTCCCCTTCTGTGTTCCAGGGGCCTAATTCCTACCCCTCCAAAACCTTTCACAGGCACTAGGCCATTTCACTCTTAAAGCAGACCTGCAACAAAAAAGACGTGGTAGATATTTTTATCCCCATTTCACAGAAGGAAAAGGGGCTCAGAGATTTGCTAAATGCCCCAGAATCAGTGAGCTAAGTGAGAGAGTAAGCGCAAGAACCAAGATTTTAAAACAATTCTGGCTTCAGTTCCTCTCTGTCTTATGTGCCTCCCGAACTGTTGGACTTCTTCACTTGAGTTTCCTATATTGAGTGTGTGTTCAAGTGGTTTTCCCTGGAAAGGTGGTCTGTTTCTCTGGAAAGATTTGTTTCAGCTGTGGTGTACTTGCATTATGGAGACTAGCAGGTTACTGCTGGAAGAGTCTAGAACATGAAACAAGTATCCTGGAGATCAGTGGGCCCAAAATGCTTGATTTTACAGATGTGGCCCAGAGAAGTCAAGCCATTTGCCCAAGGTCACACAGCCAGTCCTCAGCAAAACCAGTTGTGCAGATTCCCAGTCTCACGCCCCTTGCTTTCCACCAGGCCCCGTGACTCTGCTCTGTAGGGCCCTTGGTTCTGTCACCAGAGAGAGGGGGGTAGAGACAGCAGGGAGGGCAGGAAGCAGTTGGTTTGTGTCACTCACAGCTGCTCATTTGGCTGCGCCTGCCTTTTGCTCCTTTGCCCCGTCTCTCCTCCTCACCATTTTCCCAGCCCTGAGCCAGCAGCCATGTCTGCCTCCTGGCTGGGGGGCCAGGGTTTGTGAGCCAGGGGGCCACTCCTCTGTTCATTGCAATGAGGCGGAGGGGGGTCCTTCCCGCCCTGGGAGAGGGCTTGCTCGGGTGGGCTGGAGAGAAGGCACTCCAAAGGGGGGAAATTTGGGGTGGGAGCCATGGAACTGGATTAATTCTGCGGATCCAGGGGACTGGGAAATAAATCATGTTTTAAAAAGGCTTTTTTTTAAAGACAGGCTCGTTTCTGGTCCGCTTCCCATTTTCCTTTGGAAAGAGGGAAGGCCTGCTTATTGGGGGGGAAGGGGGTGGGCATGAGTTCAGGTTGTTCCACATTTAGGAGTGGGGGCTCGGTTTCCAGAGGCTGAGGGATCTTTTCCTGTCTGCCCTCCCTGGCCTGCCCAAATGCCCACACCCCAAAGGCCCAGAAGGGCATCGGACCCTTCAAGATGACTGTTGAAAAAACCAACCAAGCAGCAAAGGCCTCGGGAGCATTTAGTCCACATGGGCCAACAGCCTCCACTTCTCTCCCCTGGGGATTTGGAGCAGCTCCCCTTCTCTGAGAACCTCATCTCCCAGCCTTGGGTCTGGCAAACCACTGCCCACAGGCCAAGCCCAGCCCACCATGTGTTTTTTTTTTAAATTTATTTAATTAATTAATTTATTTTGGCTGCGTTGGGTCTCCGTTGCTGCGCGCGGGCTTTCTCTAGTTGCGGCGAGTGGCGGCTACTCTTCGTTGGGGTGCGCGGGCTTCTCATTGCGGCGGCTTCTCTTGTTGCGGAGCACGGGTGCATGGGCTTCAGTAGTTGTGGCACGCAGGCTCAGTAGTTGTGGTGCACGGGCTTAGTTGCTCCACGGCATGTGGGATCTTCCCGGACCAGGGCTCGAACCCGTGTCCCCTGCATTGGCAGGTGGATTCTTAACCACTGCGCCACCAGGGAAGCCCCCCACCATGTGGTTTTGTAAGTAAAGTTTTATTGGCACACAGCTCGTTCATTCCTCTACGGATTGTAACAGCAGAGGTAAGTAGTCTCGACAGAGGCCACGTGGCCCACAAAGCCTAAAATATTGACTCTCTGGCCCTTCACAGAAAGTCCGTCGACCCCTGTTTTAGCAGAACACATATTCCTGGGTCCTCCAGGCCCAGGCCAAATGAATTCCCTTGGCTCACTGACGGACATTAGCACTTCCCAAAACATTTCCTTCCGAAGAACCCGAAGCAAAGTGTACAAAGTAACGAAGCCAGCAGAGATGGAGAGAGGTGTGGGCGACCTCTTAAGTTGGCTCAGCCCAGGGCTGGGTGGGGCCAGATGGTGTTGGGATGGGTCTGGCGTTAGGCCTGCCCAGGGGCGTTAGGATGGCCTTGCTGGGTGGCAGCCACTTGGCCGCATTTGGGGCACAGCATCAAGAAGTCATAACCCCAGCAAGATCTGGCACCAGACAATGAAGCCCCACATTCTGAACTGAGACCCCCTCAACCACAGCAGTTGAAAGCCTCGGAGTGTGTCTGCTTTGTCTCGGCCCTGCCAGGGCATGAAAGCCGGGCCAGCATGGCTCCTGCTGTCCCAGGAGGCTTCTGGCTGCTAGGCCTGGTCAGAGACTCTGGCCACAGGATGCTTGTCTGTGGGTGTAGTCCCCCAGAGTCCCTTTACCCCCAATTCCAGCTGACCCAGTGTCTGTGGGAAGCATGTCTGTGTGCCAGCATTTTCTTGATGCATCTAGTATTGAAATGCCATCTGGTTCTCGTCCTTGCAACTCCAGGAGCCTGATTTTCCTGCTGCCCCACAGAGCTGATTGAACCAAGCTCATGGGATATGCCCAGGGAAGAGGTTCAGAGAGGTTAAGTAACTTTATCAAAGGGGCAGAGCCTGGATTTGAATCCAGACAGACTCCAGAGGCCGCGCCACACCTCTCCAGCGGATCCCCACTCTGTTGGTTTACAGTGAGCACTGGAAGGGCCAGGCTTCCCAGGTCTACATAGTGAGCCAGCCTGCAATTGGAAGGTGGCTTGCTGAGCGAGCGACAGTTAGGTGCTTTAAATGGTGAGCGGCATCAGACTGAGGCCTGAAGCCTGTGTCACCACAAGAGATGAACACTGTACTAGCTGCGTGACCTGGACCAAGTTACTTAACCTCTGGTTCATAGTCTTCACCTGCAAAATGGAGGGAGTTCCTTATCGCTGTAGGTTTATTATGAAAAACAGATGAGTTACTATATGTAAGTGCTCAGTACAATGCTTGGTGTACAGTAGGTGCTGTATAAATGTTGCTGCTGTGATGATTACCATTACTATCTATCGGGCCACTCTCCTGGCCAACACCAGGCAAGCAGCCCAAGGGTTTGCCTCTCAGACTTGCATCTCCACGTTTCCTTCTCGCTGTAGCCACTGTAGCCAACGCTGTTCTCCTTTGGAGGCAGTGAGCAGTTCAGCAGAGGAAGCACCAGTTGGGGTGTCCCAGACCTGGTTCCATTTCTGGCTCTGCTACTCTGGCCTCTTGGGAACTTGGGCCAGTTCCTTCCCCTGTCTAAGCTCAGATTCCACCCCTGTAAAATGGGGCAAAAGGTGTGTACCCAGCTCAAGGACCTGGGTGTAAATGAGCCACTGTTCACTGTAGGTAAACTGTCAGCATTACGTGTTGACCCTCTGATATTCTAGAAATGTCCACACCATTGATTAGTCTAAGAGCTTTTTGCCTCATAATGTTACTATATCACATCTCATGATCTTAAGTTGTTTTAGGTGCTTTGACGTTGTTCCTCCCTCTCGGCAGGAAGGCACCCTCATTTCACAGATGAGGAACCTGAGGCCCAGATCACACATGGCTGTCTGAGCCTGGACGAGAGCCCTCGTTTCTTCTGGTCACTAAAGGTCCCCGTTCTTCTGGGTTGGAGTTGGGGTGTGAGACTTTTTAAAATGAAGCTTCCTTCCATTTTGCCAGGGCCTGTCTGTCTGCCTCAATGCTTAGGCCTGGGGTAAGGGCTGGACGAGACATTGAGGCCCAGTGGTGCAGTGGCTGGAGACTGGCCTTGGGCTCTCCAACCTGACGTTTAAGGTTCCAGGCCCAGGCTGCTGAGTGTGCTGGCCTGGTGAGGATCAGGGCCAGCCACCCACGTGGCCAGAGAGGAAGGTCCAGGCTGCCTTCTCCAGGGCAGCGATAACCCACGGGCCCTGTTCCAGGCCCGGATCGTGTAGGATTCTCTGTGCTCCAGAGGATTCCTGCGTTTTGCAGACACCTCATTATCCCCGTCCTGGCCAGCAGTGTCCCAGCTCCTCTGTAATCACTCAGGCCCACGCCCAGCAGCACTTCCAGGGCCAGGAAATCACTCGCCTCGCCTCCCCTCCCTTCTCCTCCCCTCCCCTCCCCTCCTCCCCTCCCCTCCCCTCCCCTCCCCTCCCCTCCCCTCCCCTCCCCTCCCCTCCCCCGCCTTCCGCCCCGGCGGCCCGACTCAGAGCCCTGCCGGCAACCACTTGGCCTGTGGATCTCCTGCCTGCCTAACGGTTCTCTCTTCTCCTCTGATTCTCTTCTCCTCTGATTCTCTTCTCTCCTGCTGCTGCTTGCTCTCGGGGGACTCGGAAGTGTGGCTCTCCAGCTGGGCTGAGTCTCCTAAGAAGAACGTGACAGGTACTGCCTGGTGTGCATGTGAGTGCATGTGTGTGAACATGTGTGTCCCTGGCATGCAGGCCCACGGAGCCGGTGCCCTGTGATGTGTAGCAGCTCTTTGTCAGCGTGTTGGCGTCTTCTCAGCCGTCCCCTCTGCCTTCCTTCCAACCCTTTTTAGGTCCCACATCCAGCCTTGGAGCCCTTTGATGGGTGATGACCACATAGCACCGTGTGTCAGCAAATGCACCCTGGACCCGGAATGTGTGGGTTTAAATCCCGGCTGTGCCACGTCCTGGTCTCGTGTTACGTAACCTCTCTAGCCTCCCTAAGCGGATGCGGTAGCATCTCACCGGGAGCCTGGCGCACAGAAAGTGCTCAGGTGGTGGGGAGGCTCCCATCACCTTCCACCCCTGTGAGATGGGCCAGCTGAAGATGATTAGTCTCCCTTCAGGCTGCTAATCCGAGGCAGAGAGCTGAAGTCTCCAACACCCCAGCTGAGGCAGTGGCCGGTAGGGGGGTGGGGAGTCTTGTAACTGCGATGATGTCACAGCCCCCATGCCCCAGGGATCCAGAGCTTGGACCTGCCTCTGGTCTCGGGGCTTCTGGACCTTGGGCTGCCTGGGCACCCATAGCCCTCAGGGACTTGGGCTTGTGCTCTGTGTCTGGGCAGAGCTGGGACAGAGGTCAGAGGCTTACCTTTAGCCTTGGTTTTACTGGACAATGGTAGAAAAATCTGGATAGCAGTGTTCTCAGCTGTTAGATGGAGATGGTGTCAGGTAGAGGGAAGGGATTTCCAGAAGGGTCTTCTAGAAGCCTCTCCATTTTTGCGAGTGCCACCTGGCCCTCCTTCCCCAGCCCAAACCTGAGAGCAGAGGTGAGGGTCGGGGTTGGGGGACAAAACAGAAAGGTCAGAGGTTGAGGGGAGGGGGTTGGACCAGCCCCTCCCCTCACAGCCGTAGGCAGGGAACGGGAGGTGAACAGCCTGGGCGGGCGGGCGGGCAGAGGAGAAGGCCGCAGGCAGAGGACCTCTTGCCTGTCCCAAGCCCCTCGCAGTCATCCTTCTCGTGTTGCCTGTGACGAGGGCCTCGGCCTGAGCTAATCACTGGGCTCCCGTCCCTTTTTTCCCTCTCTCGAGACAGTGAGCCAGAGCCCACTTGGCCCACAACAATACATTTTATTCACCAAACGTATAGCCTGGCTGCCCGAGGGCCTATGGAGAGGCCGGCAGGCTGAGGCTGGCCTGGGAGGAATCAGTTGTGAGAGACTGAAGGGACCTTGGTGGGACACCCAGGGTTTGGGGGGTCATGGAGAGCATGGGGAGCCTGGGATGGGGGCCACCGTAGGGTTTGGCTTCTCAGGATGAGCCCAGCTGTTTGGAGAGAGAGGCTGAGGGGAGGCCATGTGGGCTGGGGGAAACCGCCAGACCAGGGCCGGAGTCTTGGGCAAGTCGCCACGTCTCTCTGGGCCGGCCTTGGTTTCCCCATCTGGAATGTTGGCAAGTCCAGTGAGACTGGAAACTCAGAGGTAAGGGGCTGATGCTGGGGATCCTTGTAGATAAGGGGCCTCAGGCTGCTTGGGCTGGCATCCATCCATAAGTGGGCCCTGGGGGTTCTGATATGGCTCTCCAGCTGGCAAATGCTCGCTGCCTGCCAGGAGGTGGCGTCTGAGAAAGGCATGAGAAGGAACAGAGCCATGGCCGCTTCTCCTGGTGACTGTGGCCCTTGCCCTGACCTGCGTGCTGGTTTTTTTGTTTTGGTTTGGTTTTTATAAATTTATTTATTTATTTTGGCTGCATTGGGTCTTCGTTGCTGCACGCGGGCTTCCTCTAGTTGCGGCAAGTGGGGGCTACTCTTTGTTGCAGTGCGCGGGCTTCTCATTGCGGTGGCTTCTCTTGTCGTGGACACGGGCTCTAGGCGCGCGGGCTTCCGTAGTTGTAGCATGCAGCGTCAGTAGCACGGCTTCCGTAGTCGTAGCATGCAGCCTCAGCCTCTCGCGGGCTCCAGAGCGCAGGCTCAGTAGTTGTGGCGCAGGGGCTTAGTTGCTCCGCAGCATGTGGGATATTCCCGGACCAGGGCTTGAACCCGTGTTCCCTGCACTGGCAGGCAGATTCTTAACCACTGCGCCACCAGGGAAGCCCCTGCATGCTGGTTTTGAGGCTTCAGAGCAACCTAAGCCCTTCCTCTCCTCCCCAAATCTCCCATTTCCTGTTTGCTTTATAAACAGTCTACAGTTTACATAGGGCATTAACCCCATCACCTTATACCATGCTCAAACAACCCCACAAAGTAGGTACTGTTATTGTTCCTGTTTATGGATGAGGAAGCTAAAGCTCAGAGAGATTAAGTGTCCTCTGCAGGGTCACAGAGCTAATAAGGACAAGGCAGGACGGGACTTCAGACCCTCAGACTCCAGTTTGATGCTTTCGCATCACGACTCTCAGGTAATTGTTGTGTCCAGTGCCATGTCCTATGGCACCAGTCCTGAGGCGTCTGTCTTTCCTCATCAGGGAGACTCTTGTCTAAAGCACATGATCTGGTTGGAGAGCAGTGCCCCACAAGAAAATCCAGTGCATTACAGGAGCAAGCACTATAGCTGAGTGATTGGATGGTTCCTGGAGGGGCAGAGATGGTTGGGTAGAATTGGGGTTGGTAAAGGGGAAGGCATTCCAAGCAGGGGGAACAGCTAAAGCAGAGGCTTGGACATAAGAACCAGCATAGAAGAGTGTGACTGGCACACAGTGGGTGCTTGATATATGTGTGTTGGATAAATGAATGTTGCCTGGATCAGAGTTGTGCGTCAGGGAACTTGGGGAGCTCAGGTTGTCAAGAAAGACTGAGCTTGAATTTGGCCTTTCTTCTTTAGGCAGCAGGGACCCAGTGAAGGTGCTGGAGCAGTGGATTGACTTAGCAAAAGCCTCATTTAGAAGCCTAAGTTGGCAGCCAGATCAGGCAGGAGCCAGGGGTCCATCCACTTGGTAGCTAGAGGAATGCAGGTGTGAGGCAAGCGTGGGGCAGGGCTCTGGGGCACTGCCAGAGCCCCAGCAGATCCAGCCACGGGCTCTGAGAAAGGCACAAAGATGAGATGGATGAGACCCTGACAAAAAGTCCCCTTCCAATCTGGGAGAGACTCTTCTCTCTATAAGGAGTACTCACCTTCTCCATGCCACTGCCAAACGCTTCCTATCTGAAGACAGGAGGCTCGCTCCACTTCATCTCCCCCTCCCTCGGGCTGACTCCTTCAGCCCCCAATTTT
Organism: Eschrichtius robustus; assembly: GCF_028021215.1. NCBI lineage: Eukaryota > Metazoa > Chordata > Mammalia > Artiodactyla > Eschrichtiidae > Eschrichtius > Eschrichtius robustus. The sequence goes on along the minus strand of NC_090830.1, from coordinate 113,877,769 downwards.
CCAGGCCTTGGCTGGGAGGGGAACCAGAGCAGCCTCTGTGGGATGACATCACCCACCGGCCTGCCTGACGAGTGGTTTCTCATCTGGATACCTGCTCCCAGCTCACACCCATCCGAGCAGCCCTGGGCAGGCAACACCCTAAGAGGTAGATGCCAGAGAGCGTGAGCTTGTGCTGGGGGAGGGGAGGGCAGTGACAAAGACAGAGTGTCTGTCTGTGTGTCCATCTGTCCGTCCCCTAGGCTGTGTGCTACTGCTTGTCTTCTGTGCTCTGGAATGCCTGGAGAACATTTTCTTAACTTTTCTACCTGTGTCCCAGAGTGTCAGTCTTCAGAAAGCTCAGGCCAATTTCCAAGGGGTGGCGTGGAGGTGGGAGCAGTATGTGGGTTTTTCCCCTTTAAAATCTTGCCTCAGATTTCCTTGGCTTGGATTAAAATGAGCTGATGTCTCTCCATTCCCCAGCACCCTGCTTATCCTCTCGAGCAGCTTTTGGCCACAAATCCATCACTCCTTGTTTCTCCCTGCCTCTGTTTCCCCATCTCCCCTTTCTCCCTTCCAGAATTTAGTTGTCTAGTTTTCCCAGATTTCGGAGGTGAGGCCCTGCCTGGTGTATCCATATTGGCTCAAAGCAAGCCGTTAAATCACTGTTCATCTATCTGTCCATTCATTCATTCATTTCACCAACAGTTGCAGAGTGCACACCCCCAGTGGGCACTGTGGTCTGGTCAACAGATGCTACAAGAGTCGAGAAGAAACCCACGCTCCAGTCTTTATTAAGCAGCAACTATTTGCCAGAGGTGGGGTGGGTAGGATGAGGCAGGGCCCCTCCTCGGGATCAGTGGCTCTCTATAGGCCACATACAGGGCACAAGTCAGGACACAAGCAGCGGTGTCAGGCGGACATGGGTTCAATCCCAGCTGTGTGACCTTAGGAAAATTGCCTCATGAGCCTTACTTAGTCTGCCTGTGTGTGAAATGGGGCTATAACAAGGGCCTACACCTGGGTTGTTCTGAGGATCAGCTATGGTCTGCATTAGGTAGTGCTGTCCCGAGTGAGCACTAATGAAAGCTTGCTATTAATTGTCAGCATCATCTGGGCTCTCAGGATTTGGAAGCTCTCTAACCAGCTGGAGAACTCCTGTCTTCTGTTTGTATCTTGAGTTTTCCTTTCCCACAAACTGGAAAGGGAGCCCCTGTGTCCCACAAGGGCAGGGGCTGGCCCTTTTTGTGCTGGGTGCACTCACTGCCAGCCCCCCAGGGACACAGTGGGAGGTAGCCTCTGTCAGCTCCGTGCCCAGCGCTGCCTCTGTGCAGCTAGCAGGGGTAGGCACGGAAGCTGGCCCAATCTGAGTGCAGAGCCAGGCCCGCCCTGCTGCCTAGGTATTGGTTGCATTTTGGCCTGAAATACAATCTTGGCTTCGGATGGGCTGCCTGGGGCAGTGCATGTGCACATCCATGTGGCAGGCCTCAGCTGGGACAGGGTCCCTCCTCCGTCTCCAAAGGACTGAGCTGGGGCTGCAGGGTCCACACCTCATGGGAGAAAATTGCCAGGGGGCAGTGGGTTTCTTTCCCTTCCATCGCCCCCGCCCTAGGTTGGATGGAGCCTCCCACACAGAAAGACCCAAAGATCTAAGCAGCGTTTCTCACCCTGGCTGTGTATGAGAACCATGGGAGAGGAGGGGGTGTCTAAAAAATACCTGAGACCAATTCAGTCTGCATCTCTGTGTGTGGGGCTCAGGCATCAGTGTACTTTAGAAGCTCCCCATATCTTGTGGGACCAAGTTGAGGATCATCGTGCTAGGAGAATGGGATGTCTGGAAACAGAAGTCAGAGGCAGTTCTGTAATGGAAAGATAGATGGGCTTGAACCTAAAACACTGAGTGAATTTGGTTCTCTCCATAGCAACTGTGTGAGCTGGGGCAAGCCTCTTGTCCTCTCTGGGTCTCTGAGGTGTCTTTTGTGAAGTGGGAAGGTAACAAGGTTGTTGTGGGGATAAAATGGGAGAGTGTATGAGCCTGGCATAGAACATTTGCCAAGTTAGACTCAGGCATGTGGGGAATGTAGCTGCAGGCTGAAGCACCAAGGGGGCCATGTGGAGCCTGGGGACCCTCTCAACCATTTCTATAGCCAGGCTGGTGGTGTGAAGCCCCCAGCCTTTCAGGAGACTGGTAGATGTATAGGGCGATAGACACAGAGTTTAAGAAGTATGCTAGGAATTCCTTTTGCCGGGGAGATGGAGAGGGGGGTCTGGGAAGGCTTCCTGTAGGAGGTGACCAGTGGGTCTCTGGTTCATGGATCCTTTCAGCTCCTAGCCGGCCATGTGTTATCTTAGGTGCTCTGTCCCCACTGCACCCTAGTGATGGTAATAGTGAGGCGCAGAGAGCTTTCAGCAGCACATTCAATGCTGCACAGCCAGTAAGCCGAGATGGGCACCCAATCTGTCTACCTTCCAGCCTGGCGTTTGCTTAATAAATGTTGCACTGGTCCAGTGGCTAAAGAGGACAGAGAGGCTGCTCGCTCCCTGCCCTCTTCCTGCTTAGCCCCACCTTTTGACCCTTCAAGCTCCTGAAACTGCCAGGAGAGGGCAGCTGGTGGCTTCCGGGAGCCTGACCACAAGCCCCAGCAGAGCTTAAAGGCAGAGGGAGGCTGAGTCGGTCTCCATGTGGCCGGAGGGCGGCAGCCAGGCCGGACGATGCCCCTTCGGGAAGCGGGCCTGGGGGCACGGGCCTGAGGCTGGTTCCCGGGGGACCAGGCCCATGGGCTCAGTGGCCGCGCCTAGGTGAGCCCGAGGGGCAGCAATGGAGCCGAACTTGAGGAAAAGTTGGCGGGGGGCGGGCTGGGCTCTCCAGCGCTGGCGCTGGGACTTTCTTCTTGGGTTTCAAGTAAACAGTCTCGGCCCTCCTCCCCCTCCCCTGCCTCCACCCCCGGCTCCTCATTCGATGGGTCTCATGTGTTTCTATTTAAGGGCTGCGAGTAAACCCCAGTGATTGGCGGCCTCAAACCCTCTTGACTTCTCGCCTGGGCCCAGCCTGCCGTGGAGCCGTCCTCTCCCGCTCTCTCCCTCTCCCGCCCAAGGGGAGGACTGCTGACTCTCTTTCTCTGGGTTTACAGGGGTTGGGGAGAGGCCCGAGCCCTCCTCCTCGCCTGGCCTTTCCTCTCTCCTCTGCTCCGGCCTCAGCCCCCATGGGCCGCCCGCCCGCCCACCCGCCTGCGGCCCTCCCCTCGCACCCCTGCGGCCGAGGGGGCCGGAGAGACCACGTCCGCCCCAGGCCTCTCCTCCGACTCCCTCTCCCTCGTGCCGGGCTGTGATTGATTCATCGCGGCCGCAGGCTTTTTCCTCTGAGTCCCCTCGGCCTCTGTCTCGTCTCTGTCTCTCCCTCCGCGCCCCCCACCGCTGGCCCCCGGCTCCCCATGTCCCCCGGTCCCCGCGGCACAGCGGGCCGGTGTGGGGCCCTGCTATATGGCCTGTCCTTGGGGCCCGGCGAGCTGCGAGCCCTGGCTGCGGGCGGCCCCTCCGAGCGGCGCTGGCGACCGAGCAGCCTCCCCCGAGGCCGATGGACAGGGGGCGCCCCGGCCGCGGGGCCATGGCTGGCCGCTGGCTCACCGCATGCTTTCTGCCCTCGCCAGGTGCCGACACCCACGCCGAGCCCATGATCCTGGAACAGTACGTGGTGGTGTCCAACTATAAGAAGCAGGAGAACTCGGAGCTGAGCCTCCAGGCCGGGGAGGTGGTGGATGTCATCGAGAAGAACGAGAGCGGTGAGTGCCCAGCTGGCTGGCCGGCCGCTCGGGCGAGGAGCCCGGCTGGTTTTTGTTCCCCTCCTCCTCCCCCACCTCTGCAGCTATACGTTATTTCCATCTGGCGGGGAGAGGGCCGAGGAGGCTGAAGTTTCCCCTGTTGGTTTGGGCTGCAGGCCAGCAGTTTGCCTGATGGTGGAAGAATGTCTCCACCACTCGGGGTAATTAACTGGCTTGTGTTAATGCAAGGCCAGGGTGGCAGCATGGGCACGACTGTCCAGCCCACGTTCAGGGTCCCTGTGCCCTCTGAGGCCCGGGGGAGGTTGCTCCCAGCTCAGGGGCATCCTACAGCGGCTTCCCCCTTGGGGCCAGATTCCAAGCTGGGGACGAGGCAGGGGTGGGAGGACCAGGCTGGCTGGTGGGGAAGGCAGGCCATGACGTCAGTGTGGGGTCCCGGGTCCTCAGGCGGGTTGTCTGAGGAAAGGCCAGGCCTGTGGAGGTTGGCTAGTGTCTGGGCGGTGAGTTGACTGCCCCCTGCTGAGCTGAAGGCTGCCAGGCCCTGGGAAGAGGGCCCAGACGGGGGATGAAGTCAGGTCCTGGGGCCAGGGAGGGTCCTGCAGCAGCCGCCCTGCCATTGGGAACTGAGGCTTTGTCTTGGCTGTCCAGGGAACTGCCAGTTCCAAGGTTCTCACCGAGTAGGCCTCAGTGCCCTTGGCAGCAGGGGTCTCTCAGGTGGAGAGAGGAGGGCCCGAGTCCGTCAGTCTGAGGTGCAGGCGTGTGTGACCCCTGCAGAGCCAGGGATGAACTCTGGCCCAAGACATCCATCATCAGTTTGCTCATGACCTGCTGGCGCTTGAATTGGTTCCTGGGGTGTTCTGTTTTGGTTTCGGTTTGCTGTGGGGGAAGGCCCCCGTGCGGGCGCGTTGGAGCCTCTCTGAGCTGTGTTTGGAGGACACTCCCAGAGGGGAGGGGCCTGTTCTTCTTTTCCTGTTCCACTCTATTCCCCTCCAGTATTTTAAGCTCCGACAGGAAGACAGATCAAAGGCTGTCTGTGCCCATTCTATAGATAGAATAACTGAGGCACAGAAAAATTGAGGGGACGTGAGTCACCTGAAGTCAACAACACGACAGAACAGTTCTTGAGCCCCTGATTCCTATGCCTGTGGGCAGCAAGTAGCTGTAGAGATACTGAGGAAATCCCAGTGGGCCTCCTGGGGGAGGTGAGATTAGGTTCCTGCTGCAGGAGTCTCAGGAGCTGTGTTCTCTGAGAACAGGGCTGTGATGCCAACATAGACCTGACTCATGGTCCTCTTGGGTCTGGAGTCTTCAAAGCTTGTTCCCCTCAGGGGTGTCAGGCTCTGCCCTTGTGCCTGGTTGGCAGTGGCTGTCGCTAGCATAAAGGCCTGGGCCCTTCACCCCAGGTGCCCACACTGGTCTCCTTCCTGCACCGCTTGGCTTTCAGCCTTTGTCACAGTACCAGCCCCACCTCACCGCCCCCACCCAAGCTGCATTGTCAAAGGGGCCTGGCCCTAGGAACCCTAAGCACCTCAAGACCCAAAGGAAGGGCTCTCTGATGGTGGGATTGGAGACACCCACTGAGGAGAGAGAGAGATGTTTGTTTTGGGGCTTGCTCCAAAGGAAGGCGTGTCGGCTTTTCCATATAAGGTCAGGGCTGCTCAGAAGTAGACTTCTGGCTTAGGGACCCTCTGCCTTGTGTCACCAGCCCAGCTATATAGCCCTAAAGCAGCAGGAGGAGTGAGCCCCCATGTCTCTGGGTACCAGCCACTGACCAGGATGGCTGAAGAGGAGACCCCACACAAAAGGCAGTCAGCCTGTTATCAGACTCCCTGCTTCCCTTTGCCTCCCACCCCACATCCAGGACCCTGCCTAGGAGTGGAGGAGGGAGAGCCTTGACAAAGTGGGGCTTTTGTGGCAGGCCTGGAAAGTATTAGGCACCTCCTTCTCCTGAGGAGTCCCCGATGGCTGTTTGAGGGGGCTCAGGTAGCCTGAATCCCCAGAGCAGCCCGGTCTGGTACACTGATCCTCTGAGGGAGCTGCTGTCTCTAGAAGCAGGATTCTGCCCACTACCATGTACCGGCTGGGTGACTTCAAGTCCCTTGCTCCCTCTGGGCCTCAGCTCTCCTTTCTGTAAAATGGAGATAGTCTCGTGGCTGCTTGGAAACAGGGCCTGGAGTAGATGACCTCCCCAAGCCCCCTCCCAGATCTGGGCTCCGTGGCTGGGAGACTCCTTAGGGCCCTGGGTGTTGGGTAGACAGAGCCCTGAATGTGGCCTTCCCACTTCTCTGGGCTTTGTCTCTCCCCTTGATAGAAATAGCTGCTCAGCAGCAGATATGTACACGGGGACCTTGGAGTGCTGTGTCCACGGTGCAAACCCACACCGTCTGTTGCTGTCAGAAACAAGGAGGCCTCCTAGAGTGTACAACCCGCGTAACCAGAGAAACTAAGTGGGTGGAGGGGAGCAAGGAAGAGGGCCAACTGCAGATCCTTGGGAGGGTGGTTTCCCAGTTCAAGGAAGCTGGATGGCTGACGGCGGGGGAGGGGAAGTGTGTTGGGCATCCTGCAAGCTGGCTTTGGAAGGAGTGGGGAGTGAGGCTTTTGAACTCTGGAACAAAGACCCAATTGTGATGCCTTTGACCTTAGGACTTCGTGGGCGTGTTGAGGCATTTCCACTTAAATTGTTGGGGCAGTAGCCCCAGTTAGCACCACCCTGCCCCCTGGGGCCTTGCCTTGCCCGCTGGGAGCCAGGACTCTGCCTGTGTCCCCTTCTCGCTTGGCTGAAAGTCCCTCGAGTAGAATGTTCGAAGAGGGACCCAGCCATCTCTGGCTCTGCTTGCTCATCGGAGCCCTCTGGCAGGGACCACAGCCCCTGAGGGATTTGGAAGTGTGCTTGTGCCAATGCTCTGTAATCTCATTGGTCTAAAGAGAGATGTGTCTGATGAAAGGCAATTCAGAGTCAGTAAACAGTAAACACCAGGTCCAGGCCATGCACTTCACATGCATCATCTTACTGGCATCATGGAACGACCCCATGTGGTAGAAGGCACTCTAATCATTTTGTGGCTGAAGTAACAGGCTAAGAGGTTAAGTCATTTCCCTAAAGTCCCAACAGCTGAGATCTCTCCCTTCTACAGAGGAAGTGTGGGGAGGGTGAGAATGCGCGGATCCTGGGAGGGATCATCACTGAGCTGGTGATGCTGTGGGTCAGGGACAGACATGGGCTACCTGAGGGTGATGTATACCCAACACCAAGGACAAGCCTATTCTAGGGAATGTAAGTGGATAGACGTCAAAGACACCCACAGTGTCGGGACCTGAGTGGCTTCAGGGAAAGCATTTTTGATCAAACAGTGGGCCTGGGACCCAGCCAGAAAAGGACTCTTTTCCTTCGTTGATCAGGGACAAATCTAGCAGAAAGATTAGCAACTTTGTTAGCTTTGCCAACCATTTTTGTCTTGTCCTTGAAAACCCCTCCACCCTGACATAAACAACAATGCCTGAGATACCACCTTTGTAGGACATTCTTACACCTCAAAGACCACATTGGCTTTACCTTCCAGGAGGCAAAATCTGGTCTAACTTCTGGCCGAATGGTCATGGCAGGGTCCCAGTTGCTCTGATTTCTGTGTTAAGCAAAGCTGCTTCCAACTTTCCAGGATGGTTTCCTTCTCTCAGGGTTAGGAGCCAGGGGAGGATGTGGGGATATGAGTCAGCAGATGCTCATTCTTTTCCTGCCCCAGCTTTCCTTCTCTGAGTCTTTGCGTCTTTCCTGGCACTAGTGTGATAACCCTGGGAGATCTTATACTTCCTTGGAGGCACATAGCTATTGGACTAAGGTAAAAGCACTGTGCTGGGAAGAAGTTTTGAGCTCCTGGTCCATCCAGGTGAGAAATTGTACAGGTGAGAAAACTAAGCCTTGGGGAGTTTGAGAATCTTTAAGTCCCCTCCAAATTCAATGCTTTAGTCCCAACTGAGTTGTGAGCAGAGGACAGATACCCACTTAGACTTGCTCAAGAGTTTACCGAAAGGATTCAGGAAAATCTCACCAGAATCCCATGGGTGGGAAGTACATCAGCCGCACAAGGACTGGGAACCAGAAAGCTGGCAGGAGACAGCTACTCTTCTTGGGTACCATGTGGATTTAAAGTCCAGCTGTCATCTTCTCCTAACTGCAGACCAACCTTCCTTGTCTTCCTGTTCACTTGTAACAGTGGCCTGTTCACCTGCTGTTGGTTTGTTGAGATAACTGCCACCAACTGACAATGGTCTCTGGTTCTCTGAGTTCAAAATTTGAAGTTTGAATCTGATTAGTTTCTGGCCAGCCAATGGATGGGCAGACCTTAGATCAGGTGTCCAACCCTGGGCCAATCAGCTGTGTCCGGGAGAAGGGTCATGGGGTATAAACATGGCTACCTTGCCAACCTCTTCAGCAGTGGCTGCTGGAGCACAGGTTTTAAAGAGAGGAGGTATGGGGGGTAAGCTACCCCAAAACGTGTTGGCTGCATCTGTTTTACTTATTTAGCAGCTGTGTGTAGTGAAGAGAACAAAGAATCAGGAGTCTATTAGGTTTAAGATCTAATGCTACCCTAACTGTGTGATATAAGCAGGAATCCATTTCCTCATGAGTCTTAAGAGAATAGTGATATATCCTACATGGGCTTTTTTTTTTTCCTTCAATGAAATGTAGCTATTTATTATTTGACGAACATCTTTATCAAGAAGACAAACTAATAAGCTTTCCCCTCAGACTTGTGTGTCATAATGATTATTTTGTGTTGTCAAAGACGACACATTCTTCAGCCATGTATTTTGTGAGTTGGAATCTTCTTAACACTGAAGATGTATCTATTCTGTTACTTAAGTATTTCTTCATGAACATTGTTATAACTGGTTCTACACGGACTTTTTGTAAGTGAGAAATACACTGTATATACTCATCGTTTATTCACTCTTTCATTTATTTCTCAAGTCTTGAATACCTCTTTTGTCCCAGGCTCTATGCTGATTGGGTGCATACCCATACGATTCCTGCCTTTATGGAGTTTAAACTCTAATTAATGTGAGCATGCTGGGTACTTAATGGGTGGACTGTATTGTGAGACTGGGATAGCTCTGCAGATTTTCTGCTGTCTTTTTTTTTTTATATAAATACGTACCTATCAATAATTACTTTAAATGTATCTATTTATTTATTTATTTATTTATTTATTTATTTTTGGCTGTGTTGGGTCTTCGTTTCTGTGCGAGGGCTTTCTCTAGTTGCGGCAAGCGGGGGCCACTCTTCATCGCGGTGCGCGGGCCTCTCACTGTCGCGGCCTCTCTTGTTGCGGAGCACAGGCTCCAGACGCGCAGGCTCAGTAGTTGTGGCTCACGGGCCTAGTTGCTCCGCGTCATGTGGGATCTTCCCAGACCAGGGCTCGAACCGGTGTCCCCTGCATTAGCAGGCAGATTCTCAACCACTGCGCCACCAGGGAAGCCCCTCTGCTGTCTTAAATGGACTTCTCCTATATATCTTCTGTATCTTTTACTTAGATTCTCTGCTTACTAAGGAACCTGCTGATTGGTAATTCAGATTGCCAATCTGCTCTTGAAAAAACATGTCCCAATAAAGATAGGATAGGCTCTTTCTAGAAGAGCAGGTTTGTTGCAGTCTGCATTACAGATAAGTGAACTAACACTCTTAACTCTGTAACAGCTTTTTAAGTGTGTGGTTCCAGTGAGCCAGCCCCATTTAGATGTGGTGACTGGTCCCTGCGAGGTCCTGTCCCAACTGACAGAAAGGCTTGATCTGACACCCTTCTCTCTCTAAGTACAGCACATGTATGGTCCTGCAGTGTCAGGCTAATCAGCAATTCCAAAGTCCATTCTGGTCCAAGACTGTCTCTGGTGTGCGGTTGTTGCCCACTTCATGAAGCTGCCTGGAAGGGAAGGGGCCATCGAGTATAAATCTAGGAACAGAAGTGAGCATCCAAATCCAGCCTTGGGCCCCTCAGCCCAGCTTTAGTCACCTGGGCTGGAGATGGTTTTGAGAATGAGATTGCACGATAGCCTAGCAATTAAAAATATGGGTTCAACTTAGATAAGCCTGGTTTTAATATTGATTTGGCACTTACTAGTGGTGACCCTGGGAAGTTACTTGAATCCTCTAAGCATCAGTTTCCTTACCTGCAAAAAGGAGATAACTGTACCCACAGCTGTAGGGTTAGTATCAATATATGCTGGTTCAACAGGAATTCAATGCTCAGTGTGTGATAGTTGCTAGTAAGACTGCTGGACTGGGGCAGCTCTACCACAAACTGACTTTGGAACTCACCTCTGGTTAGATGCCCTCTTGTGTCCTCAGTTTCCCCATCTGGCTGGAAAATGGATTGCACTTCATGGTGTCTGAAGATCCTCTCAGCCCTGATGGTTTGTGAGGTGGGTAGGGCATGGAGGGAGCTTACTCCAGGGTAGTGACAGCAGGAGACCATGCTGGGGACCAGAGTCGCCCCCCTGGAGCCTTTGCTTGGCAGCTATCCTTGGGCCAGCCTGTGACAGAAAGAAGAGTTGGAGTCAGATTCCCCTTGGTGACCCAGGAGTAGACCTCGTGGGATCAGGAGCTTCATGCAAGGCTGGGAAGAGGAGAGGCCCACCTGTGATACCCTCATGCTGGCTGTCACTCAGTGGCTCTGTTGCATGGCACAAAACTGAAGTGCTGGGGGCAAGGGGACTAGCATAGTTGGGAAAGGCTGCCTGGAGGAGTTGGAGACATTGAGCTCGGCCTTGGAGAGAGGGGGGTTAGATAGGAGAGAGGGGAAGGAATTCCAGTTCCATGTGAGTGCAGTGCCAGGTGGAAGGCTGGGCCCACTGAGGCTAAGACAGGAAGGCAGGTGTGTGGTAGGTTGCCTCAGGAGGTGTGTCCTGGTGAAGAAAGCGGAAGTTGGGCAGCAGCGGATGGAGAGGAAGAATGGGGCCGTGGAAAATAGGTGAGCAGGAGAGGGATCTGAGAATAGTAGTATTTGAAGCAAGTGATCCTGGCTGTGGGGAGGAAGATGTCAGGAGAAGGTGTGTCCGGGACTGGCAATAGCTCTTCCCTCGAGCTAGATCTGCACGGACAGTTGTCAGGAAGACATCCAAGGGCTTGTCAGCACTGAGTGCCGCCAGCCACCTGCCTGGAGCCAGCTGCCAGGCGGCCGGGTGGGGCAGTGGGCCCCCAGGCACTCCCTCTGTCTCACCTCCACCTGTTCAGGTGGGGCGAGTGGAGTGGCCTGTCACACTGACCTCACATTGGCTGTATGGACCTATCGTGTCCCACAGCCTTTCCTTGAATAGACATTTCTGAACAAAAGATGTGGTTCCATGGTGACCTAGGAAATCCATCCAGCTGAAGTGCCAGAGTGACACCAGCTCATCCCAGCCTCAGCCCTGGAGCAAACGTGGCTGCCTCCCCTGTTTTGGGGGAGGGGGGCAAGCAAGGTTGCACTGAGTCCTTTCACAAGCATCTCAAATGCTGCTTCTCTGGGTTTGAACGCCAGGGGACCAGTTGAACCACACACTGCCCAGACCCCAGCAAGGCCAATCTTCAGGTGATCAGTCGTCACTAAGTCCATATTACTTGACTAAGTGCCAGGCTGATGCCCAGAGGTGACAGAAGCCAACAAAGTCCTACACTTATGGGGCTCACATGTGGTAGAGAAACAGCCGTATGTAAACAAGGAAGATAAGTCTAGATTTTGAAAAGTGCAATGCAGGAAATAAGCGGGCACTATGATAGAGATTAAGCAGAGGAAGGAGGTGATAGAGTGTGGCCGGGAAAGGCCTCTCTGGAGAGGTGCCAGTGAAGCTGAGACTGCTTGGAGCTTGGTGAATAGAGCAAGAACCAGAGGCTAGATGCTCTGGGGGAGAGGTGGTGAGGACAGAGAAGTAGGAGAGGCCACGTGGTACCAGGCCAGGGCGTGCTGTTCTAGGGGTAATGACCACCGCACACCAGGTGGGAGTCTTATAGTGTAGCGAACTGGTGACCCCACTCCCCTCCCCAGACATATCCTGGCCCAGGTGCCCCGGGAATGGGCAACACCAGAGACCCCTCCACCTGCCCCCAACACTCACTCACACACACACACACACACACACACACACACACACACAGGCTTTGTCCCCAGGAAAAGTGACAGACCTGCTGAAGTGCAGGGAAAAGATCTCTCCGCACATTTCCTGCACTCTTACATAACAGATTTCACCCTGGGACTGTAGTACTTTCTGGGGTATAATTTGTCAGGACCTCGGGGAATTTGGGTTGAAAAATTGCTACCCCTTGTTCTTTCCCCAGATCATCCCGCAGCTGTGTGATATTACACCCCTCAGCAGTTGGGTTTTCAGTAATCGCTCTGGTGGATATGGGGTTTGCCCCGGGTGACCGCCCTCATCTCTATCAGCATCTTTTCAGATTCCGTAACCTCATCCTCTGGGTTCCCGGGGCTGACCTGGACTCCCTGGCCTCATTGTGGGGGAACAGCCAGCGTGACTCAGTCGTGAAGCCTGGTGTTCACTGGGGTCTCCATCCTGGGAGCTGAGCTGTCGAATCCCAGGAAGTGGAGGGAAGCTTCTGGCTCATGTAACCCCGAACTTCATTTCTATCTATGTTTGGAATATGCTGCATGGAATTATTGGGGGGGGGGAGCGGTTGTTATTTCATTTAATTGTCTCAGCCCCAGCTCTACATTCCCTTCTAAGTCAGGGACCTCTTAGCCTCATGCTAAAATGCATCTGCCTGTGTAAGCTTTTATTGGACTGGATTGTGGAGAAGTGGCCCAGGCACCATGGGAGGTGATAGAAAGCCAGACTCAGAGAAGGAATCAGCCAGGGACTGGCCACAAAGTGAGTGAACCATGAGTGGGTTTCTGAGCCGGGTGTGCTGTGATAGCGGGGCCCTCTCTCCTGTTGTATCTGGCCCATTGGCATTGCCACTGGCCACCCTTGGATCACTGTGTCCCAGAACCTTGTGTTTTAAGGGATGTTCTAAGCCCAGTGGCCTGAAGCCTGCATGTCTATTCTCTGAAGACTCGTGCTAGGGGGATTATTGGGGAGGTCAAAGCCACCGGGGGAGCAAGTGCCTGCTTATGCCAGCTAGTAGGGGATTTGGCACATTTTTCAAGGTGACCTGTTTCTGAATCAGAATAGTTTGTTTTACAAGATATAAAACCATGTGGTTTCTACAACATCTTGGTAAGAGGAACAGCAGATGTTGGCATTCTCTCCTTTCCAGGCAGAAATTGAAACCCAGAGTGGTTAAGTGACCTGCCCAGAGGTTGCACAGCTGGGAGGTGGGGCATGGGCTTCCACACTATTTATCCAGTGCTGTTTGTACAGTGTTTGGAAATCTGTAATGCAGTCAGTGTTTGCATTTCTCTTCCTTGTGGATTTTACTTCTTTGAAAAGCCAAACCCCAGAGCGCTCTGCTGTGTGAATTCTCCAGGCCACAGAGAGCAGGAGAGCAGAGGTCAGTCCCGCTGAAGCCCCAGCTGGGGTAGGAGCCAGGCCAAGGGGTAGGGCAGAGGGAATATGAAAGGGAAGGGGAGTTCGCTAGCTCAGTTTCCTGCAGAAGAGTTGTGAGTGTTCCAGTGTTTGGCTCAGCCAGGTCCACAGGGCAGGGCTGCACTGGATGGGTGGATGGGTCAGGGGCACTTGGGATCTCACCAGAGATCCTCTCACCAGGACTGAGGGTGTGAGAGCAGAGCCTGGGCTGTGCCTGGGTCATGCCGGTCAGGACGCCTTCCCCTTTGTCCAAATAAATAAGGCCTGTCCTGGACCCGCCGCAAACCCCACAGGACCCAATGAAGAACTCCATTGAAGTAATCGCCCCTATCTTCCCATTGCTGGAGGTGACGATATTCTAGGGCTCTCTCTTACCTGCAGGGTAAAGGCCCAGATGCAGTGAGTCCATCCCATTCACAGCACACCTACCATGCGCAAGGCAGAAAGCACAGTGCTGCTGGGGCCAGATGGTATTACTGAGCGGGTGGGAGGGCAGGACCAGAAGACACAGTCTGCTCCCGGTGCCTTGGGCTTTCATGAATACTGTCAGGTCCAGAGATGGGGCAGTGGCTGGGTTGGGTGGTCAGGGAAGTCTTCTGGAGAAAGTAGGCCTTGAACAAGGATCTGAAGGAGGAAAGTGCTCCAAGCTAAGTGAATGACATGTGCAAAGGTGTGGCATGGCACAGATGAGGGGGATCCAGCCAGGTGCCGGGGCTGCCTGAGAGGAGACGTTCCCCTAGTGATAAACAGGCCGGAGGGGCGCCTTGAGCGCCTGAAATGTCAGGGGCAGGAGACAAGCTGCAGGAGACATTTCTGACCATCTGCCAGAACCCCCCTTTGATAGAGGAGGAATGGGGGCCTGAAGTCACTTGCCCAGTGTCCCACAGAGTTTGTGGCAGGGCTGCCACAGGGCTGCCACCATTGGTGCAGAGGTGCCGTCTCTGAGGCATGCTGGTATCTCCTTTGAGGCCGCACTGCCCGCCCAGGGCTGGGTGCACCCCATCTCCCCTGACTGACTGAGGCCCAGTCCCCCAGGTGAGGGGTGGAGGTGAGCTGGCTCTTCAGCTCCCCACCTTGGGCCCCTCAGCCTGCTGCTACAGCTGGAGCCTGGACGCAGAGAGCAGAGGCAGACCCAAGAGAGAGCCGCTCCCTGTGTGTCCTCCCCCATCCCCTGCGCTCAGACAGGCTCGTTTTTCAGACAAGGTGCCTTCCCCCACAGTGAGGTCATCTTCAGACACCCCAACTTGAACACAGACTCCCCCTTTCAGCAACGCCACTTCTCGGGGCTTAAGTGGGGCTATCCCACTGGCTAGCTGTCCCCCCACCAGTCCAAAGCACTGCCTTCTCCACCTCTTACGTTCCTCCCTCCCCCCCGAGGAAGGCGGTGGGGTCGCTGTGGAGGTTGGCCAGGCCTCCAGGCCTGGTGTTTCTGGACACTCTGTCTTCTCTTGTTTGTTTTCTGTACTTCTAACTGGTGCCCTCACAAAGCCCTGGCCTCCTCTCCGCTCAGCGTGCTCACCGTCTTTTGACTGAGGCAGAATTCTGCGCTGCTGCCATCAGGATGCACCCGCAGCAAGGCCTGGGATCTTGGCCCTGCCCCAGTGCCTGCAGTGTTGGCTATAGGCTTCTCCGTAGCCTGGCCAAGTGACCTCCTTGTGCCCTTTCTGCCAGTTCCAGCCACCTACTTCTTGCTCAAGGCATTGGGTCAATGGGTTGCCACTTGGCACCGTGCTCGGGGTGCCATCTGAATGGGCAGAGTGGCCGTGTGCCCTCGTGGGAGGAATGACAAGCTTTGCATGAGAGGATCTCAGTCAATCTAGGTTCCAAGCTCAGCCACCCACTAACCAGTGGTGGCTTGATCTCAGGCAAGTCTCTTTACCTCCTGATCATCAACTTTCCTCACCTGTAGAAGGGAGGTGTGATTCGGAGTGAAGACAGTGGCCACGGCTGCTTTCCAGATACCAAGCTCTGCCATTCCCCTGACCATCATGCTTTTATCAAGCCAGGCAAGGAGCAGGCCTTTCATCTCCATAGTTCCAGAACTCCTAAGATCCCCTCTAACCCCTGGGGCTCCAAGAAAAAGCCAGTTTCAGCTTAGAGGGAGCAGACAAGGGGAATCTGACCATGCTGACAACTTTCAGCCAGCTCTCCAAGCAGCCAAATGGGTCACTGGCTACAAACATCCCTAGGTTTGTAATGATCACAGGGCCTGTGGGCTCCTGGACACCTTTGGAATGGGCTTTGTGAGGCCAGATGCTCCACAGATTAAATTTCCAGGGAGGGAACAGCTGAGAAATAGTCTTGAGCTTTGCTAAGCCACTTCTGTGCTATGACAGCAAAAAGGGGTGTGTGTGTGTGTGTGTGTGTGTGTGTGTGTGTGTGTGTGTGTGTGTGTGTGTGTGTGTGTGTGTGTGTGTGTGTGCGTGTGTGTGTGTGCGTGTGTGTGTGTGCGCGTGTGTGTGCGCGCGCGCGCGCGCTCCACTAATAAAAGGGAGGGGATAGGCAAAAGTGGGCGATTGTCCAATCCTGAGCCTTCCTCTCTCCTTCAATTTGCATCAGCCAGTGGGACAGCTGGTGCTGCTGTGTTTTCCAGGATGGTGCTGGTAACAGAAGGAATATGATTAGTGTTGTGGAATTTTATGGTAGGGATTGGGGGTGGCTTTTTTTTTCCCTCCCTTTAAAATAAAGTGATGTTTTGAAGAGTTGCCCTGGAGAACTGCTGAAAGCAGAGAGGCTGACAGATGTTTTTTGGTCATGTCAGACGAGGACAAGATTATTCAAGTGAGCGAGGGGTGTCTCTCCCCGTCAGCCGTGCTGTGGGGTTCCAGGGCTGTTCTGCCAGAAAGCGAGCAAGGGGCCGTAATCACAAACAGGCCAGGATCAGTTACAACCAGAAGTATTACTTTGGACTCTTGGCTTTGATGGGGAAGAATGCAGTTTTCCTTGCCCCTCCTCCCCCGTCCTTCTCAAGTTAGACAAGGTCTGTGAAAGCAATCACTCTGGGACTTAAAAAAAGGCCAAAATTCAAGCCAGCGCAGGGTCCCGAAGGCCCAGCATAGGAGAGTTCCACCAACATCCACTCATTTGGGGGCAGGGGTTTGCCCGGCCCGTTTGCTGTTCCTCTCGAAGTGAACTGGGGAAGCCCATTTTCCCTGAGTCTTTTTCGTCTACCTGGGGCAACCTCACCTCCGTCTTGCCCGCCAACCAAGCGTCTTGACCCTTCTGCATATTTAAGCTGGCATTTTCTGCATGTCTGCCATGTACTTAGCACAGTGGGGTGGGGATATAATGAAAATGGCTTAGCATATTGGAGCAGACCCTGACCAGCCTGTAAAGATAACAAAATAATGGGACTCTCACCCCTCCTAGCCCCAACCCAGCCCTGGGAGGCCTGCTTCTTATCCCCTTCCCCTTGCCTCGACCAGCACCTCCTCAGCAAGCATCAGATCAACTCCTTCACACTTGGGTGTACATAATACTGCTCCTGGAGTATTGACACTGTGAGGGGCATGCTTCCCCCTAGCCTTGGTAATGGGAGCAAAACCAGAGGTGGTGAATGCCTGGACCTCCTTGCCCAACAGAGCCAGATTGTAACTGACTGTTCTTTGGAGGACAGAGAGGAAGCTGACCTCTTCATCGGGGCTTTGCACAGGGGGATGGAGCATCCAGGGCTGCTGCCGCAGTGCCTCCCTGATGAGTGCTTCACCCCGTTCTTCTGCTTCCACGCCAGCCCTGTGTCCCAGTCCTCACTGCACAGCTGACACAAACTCGCC
The DNA here is from genome assembly GCF_028021215.1 of Eschrichtius robustus. Classification (NCBI taxonomy): domain Eukaryota; kingdom Metazoa; phylum Chordata; class Mammalia; order Artiodactyla; family Eschrichtiidae; genus Eschrichtius; species Eschrichtius robustus. The sequence continues at coordinate 113,860,731 of NC_090830.1, read as the reverse complement.
TCCTTGGACTTAAAAAGCCTCCACTTTTGGTGGGGCCAGAGAGTCTTGCTGGTGCTGATGTGGCAGCTGGGAGGAGGACTCTAGCCTGCCCTCCATGCCCTGACCTCTTAGCCCCTTAGGGGCCTAGATGGCGTCAGAGCCAGGTTTGGTAGGAACTCTGATCCAGAGACCAGGACAGAGAGAGGGGCTGGAGACATCCACATCCTAGGCTAAGGGGCAGGCCAGGGTCGGGGAACAGGAGCTGATGACCATATTGCTCACTTCCTGGGAAGTGAAGTTAGAGCCTGCCATCGCTGAGGGATGGGACTCAGCTGCGGTGTGTTGGGCCTGTCACTGCAAAGGCATATTTAAAGGGGGGAACTCTTCAAGGCCCACCTCGATCCCCAGACATCTGTTATCTTATTCCACCCAGGCCTCCCCACCTTAGAACCACTTCTAGAACAGAGTCTCTCCTCCAAGGGCCCTGTGGTGGTGGGATGACCCCATGGAGGCCAGGAGATGGGGTTCTGGAGGGCAGGCTAGGTCAGTGACTTCCCAGCTTCCTACCCTCTCTCTCTGCCATCCGGTACCAGGATCTTCCTGCTGACCCTGGTGTGGTGTTGATCACTGGCTGGCCCTCATTCAGAGTGGAGAAAACCAAACCATGCGATTAAGTGAGTGTGTAGTCAGGGGCTAGAAATGAGGCACTCATTCATTCCCCAACTTTTATCTCCTGCTATGCGCCAGACATCGAGGCACAGGGATGAGCAAGGACGGCTTGATCCCCATGTCATGGAGCCTTCAGTCTCATGGGGAAGGAGGGGACTGCGATTGCTGGTGTGCCAGAAGGCGGGGTGATGACTCTGCAGACCCTTCCCCTTTGAGTGCTGGGGGCAGGGTCACCAGAGATTGACAGGGCAAAGGTGGAAGGAGCTCCTTGATTGGTGTCCATGGGTGTCAGTCACTCCTGCCTGACCAATCATTGTAACTGTGGTGAGACTAGAATGAGACACCTGGCCACAGGCAGTCTCTGGGGCAACTGGACCAGGGGTGTGACCTTTTCTCCTTGGATTGGGGTAGGAGCTGTATTAGACCACATCTTAGGAACTAAGAAGACAAGATGTTGCCCAGAGGCAGGAGAAGCCCAGCGAGAGAACCTTCCTAAATCATACAAACCCAGCTGGGCTCCAGGATGGTCATCCCAGGCCCAGGGTATTCCGGCCTCAGCTTAACCCATTTGCTGCTTTCTGGATACCACTGATAGCAGAAACTCTGGGAAAGGCAAGAAAGGGATTGTTGAAGCCCCTCCTATATATCACACGGTGAGCCAAACACCTCTGTGCTGTAATCACCGCCCCTGCCCTGTAAAGCACAGGTAGCATGACTTCCATTTTACAGGTGGGAAGTTGGGGCCCAGAGAGTTAAGGTAGTTTGCCAGCGTCTTCCCCGCACACTCTGCTGCCTCTTGGTGAATCCTCTTTGGTTCCCTAGGACAGAAGCACCATGGTGGGAGAAGCTGTTTCTTCTGTGTAGCTTTTTCCCCACCCACCCTCTGGGGCTTGGAGGCAGCAGGGCTCTGGGGCTGCTTTTTCTGGAGGTCCCTCCATGAGTTGCACGCACCATGGAGGAGGGCTTCGTGTTCCCTGTATGAGACACCGTGGCTCCAAGAGTCCCAGTGGAGGTCTGCAGCCGGCCCATTAGGCTGCTTTGAGTGGGCTTGGGGAGGGGCCGTTAGTGCATAGAATCCCTCTGCATTCTTCCAGAAGCCTCACCCAGGGCATGGGCTTGTCCCTGGTGCTTGGCCTGTGGGACCTCCCTGAGCTTTGCTTTTCCATTCCTGTGAGGGGAGAGGCCCAAATGAAAATGGCCCAGTCAGGTGTGAGCAGACTGTGAGAGCTCATGGGTGGCACCATTAGCTTACTGGGTGATCTTGGGCGAGTTAGGCAACAAGCAACAGAAGTATCCCGGTCTCAGGTTCCTGTGGGCAAATCCCTCCAGGTGAGCTGAGGGTGCTGTGAATCAGAGGTACCTCCCCAATTTAGGGGACCGGAGGAGGGAACACTGCCCAGGGGCTGAAGAGCTGTGCTGGACTCTAGCCCGGCAGAAGGCCCCGGGGCCAGAGGAATGGGAGCTGTAGAGCAGATGCCCAGCGCTGACCCCAGGGGCTGGAATCAGAGATAACTGAGGCCAAGGGAAGCAGGAGGGACTGTGGTGTGGATGGAGAAGCCAGGCAAGGTGGAGGAAGCCTTGTGCCCATCTGTCATTGCGTTTCGTGTTCAACAGCTGCTCATTGAGTCTTCTTTGTCAAACACTGAGCCGGGCAAGAGCTCAACAGGATGCCAAGATGAGCAAGACTTGGCCTTTGTCCTCAAAGAGCTCTTGGTCTAGCTGGGGTGACAGCCAACCCAAACCTAAGGTCAGGGTGTCAGGGGAACATAAGGGCACGAGAGCAGAAGGGCAGTTCATGGGGAGACACAGGAACTTCGCAAAGGTGATGGTTTTGAAAGATGAGGCCCGGGCACAGTGATGGATCAGAAAGACCAACATATTTCGGGCTTCTGGGCTCTGCTGGGTGTGCACAAAAAAGCAAGATAGAGGGCGTGTTGTTTGTTTGTTTGTTTTTTAAAGAAAACACTAGTACAGGTGCTACTCAGACTGTTTAATTGCATGCCTGCTGCTTTATAATGCCTGAGGTTTGGGAAACACAGTTACAGGACCCCAGGCGGGACACTCCCGGGTACCATTCTTCTCCCACAGTCTCCTAGGGTGACACCAATGGCTCCCAAATCCCAACTGGGAAGGAAGCCTGGAAAAGCATCAGCATTCATGGTGGCTGCTCCCCACACCACGCGGAGGAATCCACGTTGTCAGAGAGCTGTTGACGTCGGGCGGTGCAGGTTTTTGCAAGACCTCTATTTAAAATTCCCCAGAAATTAAAGGAGGAGGGTTTGGAGGGAGGAATGCCCTAGACAAATTGCGGAGTGGGTTTGTCTTGTTTATGGACATGGTCTTTAAAGTTGCAATTGCCCCTGTTTATTTTTGTGCCAATTGAAGAGGGGCTGAACTCAGCTAGAAGGGAGGGGACGGTTGTCAGTCTAAGGCTTTTAGTTGAAACCACCTCAATTCTGGGACCAAGAAGCCTCCGTTTTTAGCAAAGAGAGAAAAGGGGAAAAGTATACAAACTCATCCATGTGTACTTCTTAGGCACTGGAGTAAGCTAGTTAAAAAGATAAGGATAACCCCTTATATTTCAAATGACTGGTAACAGCTACAGAGGGTTCCCTCAGCTCTTTTCTCCAGACTGGATATACTCATATAAGACACCAGAAACGTTGCTAGGGGGCCCCCATTGTTTTCTTTTCTTTTCTTTTCTTTTCAATTTATTTAATTATTTATTTATTTATGGCTGTGTTGGGTCTTCGTTTCTGTGCGAGGGCTTTCTCCAGTTGTGGCGAGCGGGGGCCACTCTTCATCGCGGTGCGCGGGCCTCTCACCGTCGCGGCCTCTCTTGTTGTGGAGCACAGGCTCCAGACGCGCAGGCTCGGTAGTTGTGGCTCACGGGCCCAGTTGCTCCGTGGCATGTGGGATCTTCCCAGACCAGGGCTCGAACCCGTGTCCCCTGCATTGGCAGGCAGACTCTCAACCACTGCGCCACCAGGGAAGCCCCCCATTCTTTTCTTTTTGATTTCTCAGCACAACCCTGGTAAGTACATGCTACTTAATATCCTCATCTCACTAGGGAGGATACTTCATCCTCTTTTGTCAGGCATTTTGGATGACCAAGTATTGTTCTAGCTCAAAATCGGTTTCCTGAAAAGGTCACCCGCACAACACTGTGGTACACAGGGTGCTTTTAGATGGTACAGAGAGGCAGTATTAAACATTTCCGCAACACACGGTGAAAAAAAACTTTGTCCTGTCCTGTTTCAGTTCTCTTCCAAGCCTGATTTATCTCCGCCTGGTGGTCGACTCTCTCTGACCGCTCTCTAATAAATCTCCCTCTGTAACAAAAAGGAAGCAGGCTACAGACGTAGCCTCTTCGGTCACAGCACAGCTCGAATTTACTCTGTTGCTTTGTTCTCTGTAATTTTATGGTTGGGGCTGGTGGTCCTAATTGTTTATTCACGATGGCGATCCGAAGTTTCCTAAACAAATTATTTTCTTGAAGTTAAAAAGCAAAGGGAGATTGCTTTAAACATATATTTACTATGTGAACCACAGTATATGTAGTTCAAGGATATGGCAAAAGTCATCCATGGTGTGGAAATATCTGAGGTTTCAGAAATGCTGATCCAAAGTCACTCTCTCTCGGCAGAGCCCTCGGGTGGGATCTCGTGCCAGAAAACTCTGCAGCCAGGGTGCCCCTGCCTCGCCCTGCTGTGTGGGCTCGGAGAGGGTGAGGGAGAGGCTACCTAGAGACGGGGGGCAGAAATCACCCGTTAGCCCCTTCCTGGGGGAGCATGGCAAGAGGGGGAAAGGCCATGCCCACGACTCTCCTGAGAACTGGGTCTGCTTTGTGGACACTGGCCAAGTGGAGGAGAAGCAGGTGAGGGACTGGTTCCCCGGCTCACTGGTCAGATGGAAATTCAGGGAACCTAACAGAGAGAGTAGGCGGTGCTGGTGTCTTTCTGCGAAGGTAGCAACAGCTGGAGTCGTTTTTAAGCTGAGCCGAGTGGCTGCTGTACTGGGAGCCAGACACGGGTGCCCGTCCCAGCCCTGCTCCGTTTTAGCCAGCACCTGGGTAAGTCACCCAGTCCGGGTGCTTCCTAACGCAGCCTAAGATTTCGCCGGCTTATGGTCCACCCCCCCAAACTCCAGGAACTTTCTCATCCTTGCTGCCAAGTAGGGTGACCCATGCAACCCAAATGCCTGAGACACTCCCAGCTGGCACCTAGTATTTTGGCATAAATATGAATAACGCCCCCATAGACTCCAAAAAGTTTAGACAGTGAAGTATAACACTGCTGTCCTGAGCCATGTCCTTTTGTCTCTCTGTTTACTCCTTTTCTCTTGTCAGATTTGACCTGTCATTACCATCTGTTCAGATCTTTTTTTTTTTTTTGGCTCCTGATCCTGGCACAGCTTTTACTAAATGAGATGGTGCGGCCAACACAGCTTCCGTCCTTGTACTATGTCTGATTAAAACATCCAACGGCACAGGTTCCCAGTGGGTGTAACCAGTGAGTTGTCACGCCCTCTTTGGATGTGACCTCTGTGGTTGGCCATCAGCTGCGAATCTATTGCTGCAGCCCTGCAGCCCCCAGAAGGATCCTGAGAGCCCCAAGGTCCAGGTGGCTCAGCTGTGACACATCCCAGACCCGCCGGGCCAGCAGTTCCTGTCTTACCAGAATCCCACATGGTCTGGCCCCCTTCCTTCCTATTGTCTCTACTCAGGGCTGCCTTGGTCATGCTCAGAACCGCTTTCCGGGCTCTCCAGCCACCCCTCAGGGAACCCAGGTTTCCCTTCATCAGGACCCATATTGAGGTCACCTCTACTCTGGAATCTACCTTCTGCTTTGAAAGTTGGGACTGTGGCCCATTCTGCATCCTCTGGCCTCGCTCCCACCTCCGCGTCTTTCAGGGCTGCTTACGGTGGCCTGGCAGGCTCTCGGTCAAGTGCTCTCTGGCCTTTTCTCACGCCAGCTAGTGAGAGCTCGCGGAGGGCAGCTGTCCGTGCCACCTCCATCTCCGCCTTGCGGCCATTTGCCCGCCACCCTCCCGGTCAGTGCCCTCCAGTGTGAGCCCCTGACTCCAGAGGGGAAACGCTGAGCTCCGGACAGGTGCCCCGCAGGCCGCCTTCCCCACAGAGCCACACAGTCTGCGCCCGCACTCAGTCTCTTCCAACTTCCCTCTTTCTTACTCTCCCTCTTGCCTGGAACACCAGGGGAAACACCCTTTTGTTGCCCTGAACATTTTTTCAGGGATCCACATGTGAGACTTTAACCTTCCTGTGATTCTGAGAGGTCCACACCTCCCTTCTCTGTTTTTCTCGCTGCCGCCCCTCCCTCCGTCTGAATGCCTCACTCACCCTGCAGAGCCACGTCTCGCCCACCGTTTGCATCCTTTACAATCATGGCAGAAAATACCTTTTTGCAATCCTACCCTCCTGAGCCACCTTCTGTTCAGGGTAGTTGGAGGACAGTGACATTGAAGGTGGTTGCCCCTCTCACTGTCATCTGGAAGAATCCCCACCGTGAAGCATAGTGAGCATTACTGGTTAGGGCTGCATGTACTCCCATTACCTGCCTATCCTGTTCCTCCCGCCAGATTGCCGTCTCCCCTCCTTCCTTCCCTCCAGATTTAATCTGAGGTTCAGTTCAGGTCTCCTCTCTTCTAAGAGTTCTTCCCTGACTACTCAGTTTCATCTCTGATGTCTGCAGTTTCCTCAAATGTTGCATCAACAATCACTGTGTCTATGGCATGAGGCTGCCTGGGTCGCCCTGTCCCCGCCCCCAACCCCAACCTGTGCCAAGCACAGAACCAGATCTTCAGTAGAGACCTTCTAAGGTCAAGGCCAAGTAACAGTGACACCAAGAGGCTTTCTCTCCAAGAAACTCCAGACACCTAAGACCACCTGCCTCCCTGCCCAACCCTGACACCAGTCATTGAGAGGCATTGAGGTCTTGGTTCCTTCTTTAAAATTCGCTGTGGTTTGCACTTAAACTTTAGTGATAGCTCTTTGGTGCGCCTTGCTAGGAACCAGGCACTATTCCGAACCCTTTTCATGGATTTACTCATCCACCAATACAGTGAGATGTAGGCATACTATAGGTCCGTTTTACAGTCGAGGAAATTGAGGCGATTTCTCAAAATCATGCAGCTCTAGTAAGCAGCAGAGCTGGGATTTAAACCCAGGCAACCTCACTCTAGAGCCCTTGCTTAAAGACATGATTCTCCTCTACCCATCGTTTTCGCATGTGCCCCCTCTCTGCCTTCTGCTGGGTGCCTCGCTCATGACCTTGGCCTGCCCAGACCCAGCGCTGGACTTCTGGGCTCATCCAGTGCGGTGGGCAGGCTAGAGCAGGGTTGGGGGAGGAGTGGCAGCGGCCCAGTTCTTGCTGTCTTCTTGCCACGGATCTACAGAGCCTTCCAAACTGTGACGTAACAGCCTGTGCTAATGGTCTTGGAATTCAGGCCTCAGGCGCCCAGGGAAGGTTCTGGGGCCCTGGTGGCCTGAGAGCCCCATCTGGGGGAAGGGGAGGCTGTGGGCAACAGAGAGGAGGGTAGGGGCCAGAGGTGGGACCAGAGGAATGGGTCAGGCAGGAAGGCAGGGGCTGTGGAGGTACTTTGAGAGGGGCTAGGGGAGCCTCTCCGAGGAGGCGGGTGACTAGGAGGGACTGTCACCCGCTCCTGTTTGCTTTGGACTGTAGAGGCCACGTGCTGTGAGCTGGAGTGTGTCTTGGCAAGAGGCCGCAGTGACAGAGCCTTCTGACCAGGGGAGGCCTGGCCCAGGGTGGCCTCCTTTCATTGTTCTTAAAGGCACAGCATGCCGTGGACGGCCTGCATTTCCCACATCTCTGGCCGCTCTCAGGTAGAAGCCTCAGATCTGCCCCAAGGTTATGGGAAGGGGATCAGGGCAGAAGCGGTCCCTTAAGGCTCAGCCTTGTGCCAGGTGTAGTGTGGCCAGGTGGGCAGGGCTGGTGACATGTGCCTGGCCAGGCCCCCTTCAGCCCCCTTCGTCCTCAGCATCTCCCCTCCGTCCACCATTCGGTGCCCCCAAATTCTTCATCCCCTTCTCCAAACCACTCCAAGGAAAGGACACGAGAATGCCTGGACATTTCACTCTCACGAAGGGGCCAAAGCCTGAGCCAAGCGTACACGGAGAATGGGGGCAGGTATTCGAGGCCTGGGACTGTGCCTCTGCTCCTGGCTCCATCACCCCTTGCCCGCCCGCACACGGAAGCCCTCGCATAGGCCTGGGCATACAGTAGCATTGCACACACAGATACCCTGGGTCAGACCATGTGAAGGACCAGGCGGGGAAGAAAAGGCAGGCTCGGAGGTTACCTCAAGGCTGCTGTGTTCCAAACTCCGCCCAGTCTGTCTCATCCTGCCCGATATCCTCTGGGTGGGCGCCCAGGGCTAGTGGGAGGCAGCCCCGCCTTCTCGCTGGCCCCAGCGCCAGTGCACAGGTTGTGTCTGCGCCCATCTTGGGTGCCGTGCAGGGGGAGATAGAGGAGGAGAGCCTGCGTCCTGACTGTGGGTTGTTCTCTGCAGCATCCCGATGCCTAGAACAGGGCTTGGCACATGCCAGGTGCTCAGTAAAGGTTGGTTGTTGAGTACACCATGTGTCTTCAATGCACCAGCCCAAGTGCACAACAGGATGCCAGGCAACCCTATGGGCAGCTCATACTATTTTTTAATTAATTAATTAATTAATTTTTTTCTTTTTGGCTGTGTTGGGTCTTCGTTTCTATGCGAGGGCTTTCTCTAGTTGCGGCGAGCGGGGGCCACTCTTCATCGCAGTGTGCGGGCCTCTCACTATCGCGGCCTCTCTCGTTGCGGAGCACAGGCTCCAGACGTGCAGGCTCAGTAGTTGTGGCTCACGGGCCTAGTTGCTCCGCGGCATGTGAGATCTTCCTGGACCAGGACTCGAACCCGTGTCCCCTGCATTGGCAGGCAGATTCTCAACCACTGCGCCACCAGGGAAGCCCCCAGCTTATGCTGTTGTGCTAGGGAGGTCAGACCTGTTCCTGGTCACCAGTGAGTACGTGGTGAAGCCAGGATCCAAACTGAGGTCTATCTTGGAAGAGGGGCTAAGAGGTGCCTGCGGGCTGAGTCCTGGGGTGAGCAGGGTGGGGAGACCTCATGGAGGACAGCACCTCGAAGGACAGGGGGAGTTTCAGAGGGAGAGGGAGGAGCAGGGTCCCCCTCCCCCACCAGCTGTCTTGTTCTAGTCTGAGCCGTGACCTCAGAAGACTTTATTAACATGCTGATTGCATGCAGCTGGCCTCCTCTGGCCCTAATGAGCTCATTATCCACTCTCATTAAGGAGGCCATTGTGGCCTGGTCACCCTGGGGACAGCAGTGGCCTGGGAGTGCCCCTCGCTTCCTGCCACCCTTGGCCAGGCTCAGCCCCCTTCTAGAGAGGCTAAGGCCCCCAGTCCCTCTCCCAAGTCCTCCCATCCCCTCCCTCTGTCTCCATCTCTGACTCCCTCCGTGCGCGCGCGCGCGCGTGCGTGCGTGTGTGTGTATGTGTATCCGTGCCTCACTCTGTTTCTAGCTCCACCCTTTCCACCCCAGTGTCAGCACTGGGAAGCCCCAGTTAGAGTCAGTTTGAAAGGGCTTTGAAATTGGCCAAACAGCTAAAGACTGTGCTCAGCCTGGACAGAGGGAGACCCTGCCTTCTGGGCCCGAGCTTTTGCCTGTTGTGGCTGAGGGGCTCCCTGCCCCACCTGGCATGGGTAGTCCTCCAGCGCTGCCCTGAGCTGGAGGTGCTGGCCAGGCCACCCGGTGCTGCCTTCTCCCACCCTCGGCGCGTGAGCCATCGTGAAGTGGGTTTTAGTGAGTCCCACTGAGCGGGTCAGATGCTATGACAGGTGACCTTGCTGTTCTTTCTGGGCCTTTGCCTCCTGGAGAGGGCTGGGCCCTGGCCTATAGGCCAGCCTCGCTGAATTCTGTTCTTCCCTGGCACTGTGGACACGCGGTCCTCACAGAAGGAGAGGCCAGGGTGAGGCAGCTCTCGGACGCTTGGCCAGTTCAGCTCCCAGACGACATCCCCAGCCTGGGGGCTTAGCCTGGAGCCGCCAGAAGGAAGCCTTCTCCTGTACGTCCAGCATCTGAGTGCCCCTGGACATCAGCTTGCAGGTTCCCATTCAAAAGAATGGACATGGTAGCCCTCTCGTGCCCCATCTGGGGGGCATCTCAGCATAAGGCACTCCAGCTGGGAAGACCTACCTGAGCAGTGGCCTGGCTGGCGCTGGTAGAGCATGGCTGCCAGGCTGGGGTGCCGGGGTGTGTAAGGGGCCTCCCAGCTAGCCCAGGCCCCTTGGGGGCTCCCCACCAACTCCTGTTCCACTAAGTCCTCTGCCCCCACAACAAAAAAGAGCCTGCTCCCCTCTTGCCTGGGAACCAGGGTTGACTTCTTGGGGAAAGGCCAAGTCTGACAGCCTGTCGGGGAACAACTGCCCCCAACTGGGCACAGGTGTGGCCACTTCATCAGTCCAAAGCTCAGTCCTTTAGTAAAACCTTGCTGAATTTCCTTTCCCAAAAACGGAGGCTAGGAGGATAGAAGAGGAAGGCTAGCACAGGCCAGCTTGGAGTTTGGATCCATCTTCCAAGGACATGAGACATTGTGAGACATTGTGGCTCAGGCCGGTCCCTGGGCATCCACGAGTGCTGGCCACCTTACCTCCCACGTCCTATGGCTTTAGCCCTTCGTTGAGTAAAGCTCATGGCTTCTATTTAATGGGCGCCTGCTGGTGTGCCAGGCCCCACGCGATGTTCTTTATCTCATCCTCACGCTAGCCTGCGTGGTAGTCTTACCATTTTACAGATGAAGAAACCAAGGCTCAGAAAGGTTAAGTCACTTTCTTGAGGCCACAGAGCATGGAAGTGGCAAAGATGGGATTCAGAGTCAGATCTTTGGCTCCAGCACTTAGGCTCTGTGCCTCAGTTTCCTCATCTGCTGTTGTGCTTGCTGCAAGCTCAGCTCTGCCCTAGAGACAAAATAGACACGACAGAGTCCCAACAAGACTTATTCTCAGAGTGCACACAGGCTGCTGTGAATTGTGGGGGTGATGCTTTGGACGCTATTGGGACTTGGGGGTCAGTCAGGGAGGACTTCCTAAAGGAGAAAGGAGGCTGCAGGACCTCTGTGCTGGGGAGCTGTGTGAGCTGAAGGACAGGAGCCAGGCCGAGGGGGGCCCTGAGACATGTAGGGCAAGGAGGAAAACCCCAGGGACATCTCCCCCCGGCCCCATTTCTCACCATGCTTGCTATCATGCATTGCATCAGCTGAGAAAAGAGCAAGCCATATTGCAAAAGATAGCGCCTTCCATTCTTCTGAAACCCCTGAAGACAGCCCCCAAATTCCATAGATAGCAGTAAACACACACACACACACATCAGTTAACCAAGCTGTATTGAGTACCTCCTGACACACTCCTTGGGCACACACACCACCTGGCCACCCATGGGTGCTGACTCTGTTAGTCTAGAATACCAAAATACCCACCACCACCCTGATCAGAGCTCAGGGTTTTCAGCTCCTACTCTGTGCTAGGCCCCAAGCTAAGCTACTTATGTCTCATCTGTTCATTTCAACAACCTTGGGAGGTGGGCTCAACTTACTACTCCCATATCAGAGAGGGGAGACTGAGGCTCAGAAAGGTTTAGTAATTTTCCCCAAATCACACAGCTAGGAAGTTGCATGCCAGGACCTGAATTTGAGTCTTTCTGACCCTAGATTCCTAATTACTACCCTCTACCCCCAGAGGATCCTCACCTGTAGACATAGACTCTCAAACCTGCGACTCGACTCATGGTGTACGCACAGAAAGCAAACACTCAGCCACGTGGACATACCCACTCACAGGTGGCACATATATAAAGCACCAGTATTCAGGGACACTCGTTCTCAGGGAGTCACCCCTGTGCTCTTGCATACCACAGATGTGCACCTAATCCACTTCTGTGGTGGTTAAGAATATGGGTCGTGAAGCTGGACTGCTTGGTTTTGAGTCCAGCTCTGCGTCTTCCTAATTGTGATCTGTTCTGCCTCAGTTTCCACATCTGTCAAGTGGGGATGATGACGATAGTAAAACATAAGGTTCTTGAAGATTAAATCAAGTAATATGTGTAACGTTAGCTCCTGACAGAGTGCTCTTCTCAGCGTCTGACCGTAATCATCATCACGTGATGCATGTACAGACACACCTCTGTTCCAGGTGCACAGGCAGCCATCCACGCGTGGGTGTGTGGACATAACCTACCTCCCACTATGTGCCTCTGCAGGAACGAGGACACGGTGTGTGCTGGAGGGGAGCCTGGGAGCCCCGAGGTCTGGCTGACGCCTGAGTCCTCTTGGCCAGCTGGGCTGCCCCCACGGTGGTTCAGGCTCTAATTGCTCCTTGGTGGAGCGGCAGTGGCCTTGGTCAGGAGCCCCAGTTGCAGCATTTGACGTCTGAGCTGCTGGCATCTGGGAGAGGCCTGTCAGCAGCTGTGGGTGGGTGCAGGCCCCGGGAGCCTCCCCCAGAGGCCCAACTGTGTGACTCGTGCCAGGGCTCCCAGGAGGTCTGCGTGTAGCTGGGTAGGCACCTCTGCCCCTGTTCAGCCACGCCTGCCTGGGCGGTGACTGAGCCTGTCTACCTTTGCTTCGCGGAGGTGCCTACAGCCCAGCCAGTGGCAAGCTCTTCTCTGCAGGGTCTGGTGCAGGAGGGACCTGAGACTTGAAGCCACACAGCCCAGCTCTGCGTGTGTCAGGGCTGGAGTGGAAGTCCAGGCCAGTGTTCAGGCAAGGTCGGCAGGTCCACAAAGCCGTGAGGATGGTGAGAGTCTCAGCCCCAAGTCTTGGGAGTGCAGCAGGAGAATAGGATCCTAAGTTGCTGCTCTGAGGTGCGATGATCACAGTCAGCCAGTAATGTGACCCACGCTCCATAGAAACTTGCGGTGCAACAGAGATTTTGAGGTGGGAAGGACTCAGAGACAGCCCTGGCACCTCCAAGGGGCACCTCCAAGGGGCACCCAGGTGGTGTGAGGCGCAGACCATCGTACCGCCCTGTCCATTGGGCACCTCGGCCACACTCTCGGCCCCTCGGCAAGTCCCTGCCCAGCTCACCCTGAGTGCCAGGCCTATGCAGCAGAGGTAGGAGGAGGGCCAGCCCTGCCCTGCCCCTGGGAGATTCTCTGCACAGACAAGTCCAGATCCGTCCCTCCATCACCGATCTCCGGCTCCTGGGGGGAGGGAGGGAGCAGAAAGTACATGGAAGGTTCCCAAAGGGTGAAGTTAGGAGGGAGGGGAAGAGATGCCACCAGCAGAAAAGAGCCCTAAATCCTGGGATTATGAGGCCCTTGGAGCCAAGGAGAAAGGTCCATGCAGGGCCCTGGTCTGGAGATGGCCATGGGAAGAGGTCAGGAGAGGGGACAGCAAGAGGTCAGCAGGCTAGTGGGCTTGCTTCACACATGTGAGGACACAGACAAGCTTGGATGGGACTGATGGAGAAATCCCCTGCAAGCCCTCCTGGTACCCATGGGGGGGCTTGCCTCGTTCACCTCTGCTGAGCATGACTTTGGAGCCCAGATTCCAGAAGTAGAGAGAGGGCTTAGGAGACAGTCAGCCCAGCCATCCAGGAGATCACCAAGTCGCCTTCTTTCCTGGGAAGCCATGGGGTCACACAAGGAAAGGAGAGACGATGCTCCCACTGAGACAGCAAGTAGGTTGTTTCAGAGGATGGAGTTGGCAGTGGACACACCTTGGTGCAGAAAGAGAGGCTGAGAGGGGCTGGGCGTGGGAGAGATCTTGGCAAATCCTCCACGAGACACATGCATCCAAGCTCCGCTGTTTCTCCAGGCACATCCCTGTTCTGTCTGATGACAGTAAGGTCCCTGGCCCCAGCCCGGGCCCATCCTGGGGAAACCCTCTGCTGGGAAGAAGAGCTTCCCTTTGAGACTAGGCCTTCAGGGCGCTTCCTTGGCCTACTGGAACTTGGCTTGGCTTTGGAGGCTGGAACTGGTCTTTCGTCTCCCCGGACACAGTTCGGTGAGGGTCTGGAGGGTGTGGTAACCAAAACCTTTGAGCTTTTGGCATTGGGACCTGGACCTGGGCAGGCATGTGAGAGCCTCAGCCTTCCAGACCCTCCCAAAAGTGACTCCAAGTTGGGAATTGTGGTGCCTGCTCTTTGGAGCTCTTGGAGCTTATCCTGTGAGCGGGAGGTCGGGGAGGGACCGCTTACCCCGAGTGGCTCAGAGGGCTTCATCCTTACATGCCAAAATCTGTGGTGGCAGGTGCCCAGTGGGCTTGGGTTTTGTTCTCCAGACTTGACTCGTGATGGTGGACCTTTGATTATGAACCTTGCTGATTGCTGGGTAGGGATGGCATTAGTGAGTGAGTGAAACCCACTCTGGCTCAGTTGAACAGCCCAGGAAGGTCACTGGCTCACTGTAATTAGCAAGTCCAACAGGGCGGTCTAGCTTTAGCGCACCTGCACCCCAGGGTCAAGTGATGGTCATCAGGACTGACTTTCTCCATCTCCTGACTTTGTTTTATTGACTTAACTCTCAGGACATCTCTTCCCTCACACCTCTGCGATTCTTGGTTAACGTGGGATTTAGGGTTCAGGTCGCCAGAGCACCCATGTCAGTTCCTGGAAAAGCCCCTGAACCATTACAGCGTCCGGGGAAGTGGCAGACCAGTCAGAACGATGTCTGTGGCCTAGGAGGCAGGGCCGCAGGGCAGGAGCCTCTATGAGGTCGGGAGCTCTGTCCCGTGACCTCCAGTCGGGCTCTGTGGAAGAACACTGGGCCCGGGGCCTCTTGGCAGAGACTGTTGGGGTTCCTGAGAGTGTTCCCCCAGAGCCTGCGAGAAGGGGAGGGGACATCCCAGGCAGAGACCCCTCCGGCTTCTTTGGGGTCTCTCAGCCACAGCCTCCTGAGCAGCCGCGGTGCTGTGGCCTGGGCGTCAGGGAGGATGGCAGTGCTGCCCCAGGCAGGTAGGCCCAGAGGGTGCACGTGGCCATGCGTGTTGTGAAGGTGGCCCGCACCCATCCCACTTGGGGGAAGGACAAGGGAATTGACCTGAATCTGGCAGAGGGAGGGAAAGAAGGCATCTATCCCAGGTTCCGGAGGGACAGTGACCCAGCTAAGGGCTGGACCGCAGGAGTCCAGACGGTTGTCTGGGACTTTAACTTTTTTTTTTTTTTTTTTTTTTTTAAAGACTTTGGTTTTTTTTAGAGCAGTGTAAGTTCCCAGGAAAATTGAGTGGAAGGTACCGAGGTGTCTCATATACACCTGCCCCCGCGCACGCACAGCCTGCCCCATCCTCAACCTACCGCACCAGAGCGGTGCATTTGTTACAACTGATGAACCTGCACTGACACATCCTAGTCACCCAGAGTCCCTAGTTTATATTAGGGTTCGCTCTTGGTGCTAGACGTTCTGTGGGTGTGGACAAATGTATAAGGACATGTATCCAACATTACGGTATCATACAGCTGTCATGGTGTTTCATAGGTTTTGCAGAGCTGCACGCAGAGTGTTGTGGAACTTCCTGGAAAGGGTGGGGTGCAGTGGGCATTCAAGACTAGACCACCGGCTCTTTGCTCTCCCAGGCCTGTGACATGGAGCATCGGAAGTTGAAGACCTAGGTGCTGACCCTGGGTGCTGAGGTCCTGTGCAGTGGTGGGGCTTCTGTCCTCCGTCCCTCTCCACTGCTGTCACAGCAGCCCCCAGGCAACCTCCTCCACCTCCCAGGGCTAAGCCCAGCTGGGAGCGCCTGGAGGTCCCCTTGTGCCCCCTCCTCGGGCAGCCACTCACTGCTGTGGCCACGTGGTGATGGGGCCTCAGTGCTGGCCAGGGAGGAACCCTGGGGTCTCCTGACAGGCTACAGTCCAGGTTTGGAAATGCTGAGCTCTGTCACGGGCAGAAAAGAGAACTGGTGCCAAAATGGCTTTGGAGGCAACTAGTGGAGTCCCAAGGCTCCCAAGTTTGGAGTACTTTGCTCAGCGTTTGTTTGAATGATGAATGAACGAGCCAACAAAGGGGAAAGAAAATGAATGAGCCGTTATCACTTGGCCACAACCCTCAAGGGTCACTCAAGGGTGCAGTGCCCACTTACTGTGATTGAGTTGTCAACATACTGAAGGGCAGCTGTGAGTAGCACCGATGTGAAAATACCACTGACCCGAGGTGGGAAGCAGGAGCAGTGACCATTAGAACGTATCTGTGAGGCCTTTACCCCCAGGTGCCTTTAAAAGCAGAGAGAGTGGTCCCAACTCCAGGTCACACCGGTGGTCCTAGTGGGCTTGAAAGACCCTACACCATCTCTGTGTTTGGTCGGAGCTCCCTTGACCTTTCCTGCAAGGTAACTTTCACGTGTCGGGCATGTCATTGTGTCAATTTCATTTTCCATTTTTTTTGTTATCAGATGTCTGTGTGAGTGGATTGCGGTCCATCAGGCCCTCTTCTCAGGGAGCGTGTTGGTTTCTTCTTTCCCCACGAGGAGCCTGGGCTCCAGGAGGCTGGACGTGGGCAAGACGTTTGCCAGGCACCCAGGCTGTGTGGCTCTGTGCCCTCCCCTCCACGCTGCTCCTTCCCTCCTCGTCCTGGCCCCATCCACCTCTGCCATCTGCCGGGCTCTCATGGCTGCTCTCTCGTCCCCACTGCAGGCTGGTGGTTCGTGAGCACCTCTGAGGAACAGGGCTGGGTCCCTGCCACCTACCTGGAGGCCCAGAATGGTACTCGGGACGACTCAGATATCAACACCTCCAAGACTGGGGAGGGTAAGCGCCTGCGGGTTCAAGGGGTCGGGGAGATGACGCAGCTTTCCCACCCTTCTCCCTAAAACCATCAGAAACTCTAAAATGATATGCATCATGTTTCCCCCCTGCTTCTCCCAGGACCCCATGTCACTGAGGCCAACCCACAAGCTCACCTCCAACGCCAGGTCTGTCCTTACTGGTCCCACATGGGGCTAAAATTAGAGGGGAGATTCCCTTGGGGTGTGGATCTCAGGCTTTGGCAACTTTGGGGCATAGATTGGGGAGAACGGTCTTAGGGCTGGTCCCTCTCCCCACTAGCAGGCTTGGGTTTCTCTGGGGGTCCCCACAGAGATCCACCTTTGCCCCCCTCGCCCCACACTGTGCTCTCTGCGACAGGGACGACCCCTGCCGTGCACAGTCTGTTCAGAGGCCTCTCTTCCAGGTGCCTGTTATCCCGGTCAGGGGTGCAGACATGGAAGGCAGGTCTGTGAATCATTTCTCAGTGTTGCAGGAACCCAGGGATGGCTCCAGGCCCTGCACCGTCAGCCTCTCTCATTAGCTCTGACCTGGTGAGGTTTTTCTGGGGTTTTCTCCAATGCATTTCAAGGAGCCTGCCCCTCCTCCCAACCCCAGCCAGCACTGGCCTGGTCAGCCTATCCGTGGACTTGGGTATTCCCCAGAGCAGGCTGCCAGAGCCCAGCGAGCCTGAGCCACCCCGTTCCCGGCTGCCCGCTCCTAGTGACTTCCAAACCTCCCTTATTTTGGCAGCAGGAACGCTTGTCCTAACGGTCAGTGGGGACCGTCCAAATGGGCACATCTGAGAGCCAGGGGGATGCATGCCTGCCACCCAGGGCTCAGGCCACCTCCAGGCCTGCCCCTGCCCCACGCCCCATTCCACACTGCCCAGGCCAAAATAAGCGGCCTGCCAAGCCCCAGCTCCGTATTCATCCTTCCCCCAAATGTCGGTTACTCGGCAGGCAGCTGGAGCCCCGCCCTTCCTCCCATGTAAATGCTGTATTTCAGTCCCTTGACCAGTACTGCAGCCCCTGCAGTGCATGTCTGCCTTGTGACAGGTTTCCAGAGACCAGGCCCCATTGAGAAGGGCTGGCATGTTCGGGCCAGGTACTCGGTCTTTTCCCGGCTGCTCCCCGAGCCCAGGGGCTGAGCCTGTCCCCCATCTCATCTCTGGTTCCCTCGCACCTCTGCAGCGGTGCAGGGTCCTAGCCCCTGAGCTGGGGCCGGTCCGTTTTGCCTGCAGTCACCAGGCCTCGCCTCCTATCCAGTTCCACATTCCGGGGGGTATCCCAGGGCTTTTCAGAAATAACAATCCCTAGAGTGTACTGAGGTCTCACTCACTCCTAGGTGTCTGCCCTGGTCCTTGAAATGCCCTCACCGCCCTGGGAGGGCTCTGTCACCATCTCCATCTTCCAGATGCAGGAACTGAGGCTGCAAATATTTAGATATGTATTTGTCCTCATAAGGCTTGAGCCCTGGTCGGCCTCCTCTGCCAGTGGTCTTCCCACCGTGCCGCGTGCCCCTCCGTGAAGCATTTTCTTGTGAGCAATTCTAGGAGGGTGTTATGTGTGTCTGTGTGTGGGGGATTGGAGCCCCACCTGAAAAGGTGACGCCAAGAGAGTCAGAGTGGAGACGTCAGGTAGATGCTGGAGGACCAGGACACCAAGTGGGCAGGAAAGAGCCTGAGAGGTGCGCGGGCACTGATGCCACCAGGCTGGTTTGAAGAGAGATGGGGTGCTTTGCACAGAACAAGCAGTAACAGGTTATAGAGAGAATTTTGACCTCGATGGAGTAAGAACCAGGCGGCCAGTGGAGGTTCCGCATTCAAGCAGGGGCGGGGACGGGTGTGTATGTGCGCGTGCGCGTGTACGCTCAGGGCGAACCTCCTGATAATAGGTTCCTCTGCACACTTTGATAGGACCTGTGTGCCAGCACCCCTGGCAACATTTGGGCAGCTGTGAGTTCCATCATCACATCGTGGGCATCTCCCCGCAGCTGTATGGAAGGGCTCAGGACTCAGTACCCCAGCCCAAGGCCCAACAGCTGTGCTGTGTCCGCCAGTCTCTGCACTGGCAGCCATGTGGCTAAGAGATCAGCCCACCCTGGTCCCCTCTCTGGCCATCTCTACCCCAGCCCCGTTGCCATCGCATTGTAGGTCCCCTGAGCTCTATAGGCAGAAATTGGAAGCCTTCATCCCATCAGAGCTTCCCTAACAGCTCATGTTCCATTGCTTCAGAAAGAAAAGAGACCATTGGCTGTTTCGGTTTATTCCTATGATCAGATATTCTGGCATATGTTCATGTTTCTCCTGAAGCCAGGTGTGCTGTGGAGAATGCAGAAATGTTTCAGTAGGGGGCAGGAGGGCCGAGGTGGAGGCTGAGACCCTCTTGTCCGCTGCTGATGAGGAGGGTCCAGGCCCGACGTTGGCAGGGTGCTTCAGTGAGGCGCATCACCTCAGAGGTGAGGAAGTGGAGGCCTAGAGGGGTGTCACCTCCACAGAGTCCCCAGATCAGTTAGTGGCAGAGCCAGGACCCGAACCTGGGTCTCTCCCTGTGCCCTGCAGCCACCGGCAATGACCTGCCTTTCTCCCTGGGCTGGCACTGGCCCCAGGGTCCAGGCCTTCTCCACTGTTGGCGCCTAAAGGGCGCAGGGTCTAGAGTCCAGGCTCCAGAGCCAGACTGCGTGGACTTGCGTGCCGCCTTGACGCTCAGGTGTGTGACTCAGAGGGTTCCTGAACATCCCTGTGCCTCTGGCCTCCCATTTCTAGAATGGGGAGAGTGCCAGCTACGTGGGGCTTTTGTAAGGCTCCAGTGAGATGGTCTTGGTACCTGGTTTAAACCGGGTAAATGTCACTTACTGCTAAGGTGGCCCCAGGCTGGGCATCAGCTGAAGTGAAGCTCCTCTGCCCACAGAGAAACCAGGGGGACACACCCCCAGGAGGTCAGCTGTCCAGGTTCCTCCCGGTCTGACCTCACACAGGACCTCATCTCCATTCCACAGAGCCGGTCCCGTCCCTGTCTTATTTCACGCCGGGGCAGGTGGTGTCAACCCCAAAGACAGATGAGGAAACAGAGGTTTAGGGAGGGATGGCAGCCTGCCAGGGTGGCACAGTAACCTGGCAGTGCAGCCTGGACTGAATCCATACCCCTAACCTTTTGTCCAGGCCTCCTGCTTACAAGAAGCAGGTCAAACAGGCTACTCTTCTCCCTCTGGAAAAATAAGTACTTCCCAGGAGGCCCTGGTGGGGTGTGGCTCAGGTGTGTCTGGACAGTTTGACTCTAAAGTGCTGGCCTCCCTCCCCCAGACCTGGGCAGCCTGGCACCCTCCTTCTGCAGTGCCAGGAGGTGGGGGCCCCTGATCCACCTGGGCATCCCATAGGAAGGCGGGGGGCATGTGGAGCTGGTCCATAGCAGCCAGAGGACCTGTGCAGATGAAAGGAGTGTGGAGCAGTGAAAAGCTGGGAGGCAGGTCCTCCGTTGTCAGAAATCCAGTGGGTTGCATGTGGGGAAGGAACAGACCAAGGCCTGTGGCATCCTACTGTGTGTGCTTCACTCGGCAACATTTCTGAGGGATCAGCCCCGTGCCAGGCCCTGGGGACGCAGAGATGCAGAGTCTTAGCCCTCAACAGACTTGATCCATTGGGGGTGACTGAAAAAGCCAAGACATAAACCAACCCAGGATGGTGAGAGTTATAAGCCCCCCAAGGAAGAGACCCCAAGTCTCTGCTGGGCACATTTGTTCTTCCACCCGCAGTGCCTGGCTCGTGGTGGCAGGTTCACAAGCAGGACTTGCTGAGTGAGTGGGGGCAGGGGAACAGGTGGATGTGAGCCCTGGTGGAGAGTGGGGCACAGCCTCCTGGGAACCATCCCTGCCCAGCAATGGTGGGAGCCGTGTCCTCCCCCTAGGGCCACAACCAGGGGTCGTCCTTGCACTGGGCTGGAGCCAAGGCTCCTCTTGCCCTCTCAGGTGCTGGGATTCTAAATTCCTAGCCCCTCCCAGGCTCGGGGGCATAACCCATGCAATTTGGCTTTGGTTGAGTTATTCCCCACCTGCCAGCGCCGCCACTGGTCAGATCCGCGCCCCTCCAGCAGGCATGTGCCACCGGGACTCAGTCCAGGCGGTGAAGCCCTGGGGGTGCGAACCTTCCCTCTCCTCCATCCCTTCCCCACCCATCCCATCTCATCCTCATGTCCATTCTCTCCGCCGGTTCCCGTCGGCCGCGTGTTCCATCGCCATCTCCCACACCAGTGTCCAAGAGACGCAAGGCCCATCTGCGGCGCCTGGATCGCCGGTGGACCCTGGGCGGGATGGTCAACAGGCAGCACAGCCGAGGTGACGATGGGAGCCAGCTTCTCCTCACCCACAGCTGCTGTTCTCTCTTTCACTAACACTTCTCCTCCTTCCTGGGCTCTGCTGCTCTCTGCCCTGTGGCCTCCTTACCCAGATTCACCAGCCAGACTTTCCTCTCACCTACTCTAGCTGGCGGGGGGGAGGCGGGAGGGGGGCGCAGGGGCCGCTTGGGAATCGGGGTGACAATGGGGGCGGCTCTGTCTTTGGCCAGCATCCTGGGGGCAGGGGTCATGGGACTTAGGACAGGATTATTTGGGCAGCTGGACTCTAAGAAAGGCCACATTTACCCTGAAGCTTCAGATTGAGAGAACTGAGCGTGTATGGGTCTCTGCCTGGGCTGTGCCCCTCACCCCTGCCGTTCATTGCCTCCTTCCTCTGAGAAAGGGTTCCCTTGGCCAGAGCTATTCTAGCAATTACTTAGGGACAGAGTAGGAAGAAGGAGCCGCTCACAATCTCCTCATTCAGCCAGCTCCAGGGAAACTAGAGGAGGAGCAAAATCCAGACACAGCCTGGCCCCAGGGCACAGCCTCAACAAGTTCTGATGGTGGGGTCAGGTCCAGCTGGGGGCCCCAGCACTAGCTGTTGGGCTTGAGCCTGATCAAGACTATTCCAGGGAAGCCCCTGGCCTGCCATACAGGCTGATTAGGAACCAAGACGTTTGCCAGTCCAGGGCCTTTCCAACATCCAAGAGCTTGTGAGGCAGGGAAATTAGGGGCAGGCCTCTGAACAAACCTCTAAACACCTCCAGAGCCCCAAGGCCAGCGGGTGGCCCATTTCTCCTGCCTCAAGGAGAGTGGAGGGTATGTGTTCCGGACGGTGACGGCACAGCCGGAAGGGTGTGTAATAAGCATTGGCTTTTCCAGAATTAGCAGGGATGCCCCATGGCTCGCACCCTACCCCCAAAGCTTGTTCCTGAACGACTGTGAGACCCTGGTTTGGTATCTGCCCCAAGCCCCAGGCAGCAGCAAGCCTGGACTCAGGGGTGGCCACCACCCGTGGCTGGCTCAGCATCAGGCTCAGAGCACTGGCTGCGAGGAGCCCGGCTTGTCCTGAGGGTGGAGTGTGGGTTGGACCCTGGGTGCTGCCGCAGGACAGGGGGCCAAGTCGTGGAAGCAGAGAGAACAGGCTGAATGTGAAGCAAAGGCACCCTAGAGGTAGGATGGGTGGGGCAGCATAGCTGGGGGGCCAGGCGGGGAAGCAGCCCTGAGCCTTGGCAGCAAAGGAGAGTGGGACACTGGCCTGGAAAAAGAGCAGGGTGGAAGGTTTGGCCCGTCCCCATCCCCTCCCACAGCTGCTCCAAACACCATCACACACTGAACCCCAAACACACCTCTGTCTCCACAACCACATGGACTCTCGGACACTTCAGTCGGTGAAGCGTGACCGCCGGCACACAACCCCGAGAGCCACGGGCGTGGCCACAGTACACTGTCCCATCCAGGCCCTACACAGCTGCACATCTGCGGTCCCGTGCACACAGCCACTCACAGTACACACTTAATGCAACCTCACGTAGACCATTCCACGTTTGCATTATTTACACAGTCACAGATGCATTATCCACACAACCACATCATAGGTACACCTCTGCAGCTAGCCCCCAAGTACACGTATAGCTTCCTATGCAGTCTCGTATACATAACTCCTATACCACGTGTATATCGGCAACAGTATTTACAATTATAACACGATGTAAGTAGACACAGATACCCAACTAAATGCGTAATTCTGTGGCCAGCCACACATATGCAAATATGTAAGCAAATGCAGGCCCACGACTTCTCTCTTTTGAATAAGAGACCTAAACAACATCATTTCCCAGTCTTAGCTCTAAGTTAAATTAGGGCTAAGTTAAATCAGGCAGCCAAGAAAAACTTGCAGGAAGTTGGCTGGGAGAAACTTCGCTGCAAACAGCCGAGCTGACGAGGTGGGAACAGGCAGTGGGTCCTATATAACTAGACAAGAGAAAAGCAGTGCTTCCCCGGGGCCTCCACTCCCCCAGTCCCAGAGCCAACCAGGCCTTTGGAATCAAAAGGCCTCTTGCATCGGGGTTGGGTAAGTTGTAGGGACTGGGAGGGGAGCCAGGGAGACTGCTGACGGAGAGGAAAGTGTTTGGAAAGAGGAGGCGTCTGTGGTTTGGAAACTGCAGGGCTCTCCAGCCCCTGCTTCCAAAACCAGAACAGGCCCGTCCACCTCCCCCCAGCCACCTACCCACCCCGTGGGCAGCCTGGCCAGCCCTCCCTGGGGTGAGGTGGCAACCATCCTTCGAGGGCATGTCGGAGTGACCATGGTGTCCGCGCCTCCCAGAAGCCCAGAGGTGCCCCCCAGAGCTCCCAGGCCCCTTCCCTCAACTTGATTCCTAAGCGGCATCTCTTCTAGAGACCCCAAGCAACGCAAATGACTCAGCCCCCTCCCCCCCACCAAGGTCATTTCCATCCGTCTCGCCATCCTCCTGTCTGGCCCCCTAAGGTGGGGTTTGTGGCCCCTCTTCAGTGGAGGGACTGCCTCTGCTTTCCCCCAGGGAAACCTGTGAGGAGGGAGCTGAGACCCACAGGGCACGCGGCCACACAGAGGTAACCCACGCCTTCGTCATCCAAGCCAAACGTGGCAGAAAACCGAGCCCCCAAACAGACCAGTTGGAAGAGTTGCCCTGCCTGGGACCAGGGCTCTGAATTCTCACCTCCTGGAACCTACAGTGCCAGGGTAGGACGAGCCTCCAAGCCAGCCAGGTCTCTTCCTGGGAGCGTAAACTCCCAGACATCTGTGTTTACATCAGTCCCAGGGCCACCATGAAGAGGGCTTTGTGCAGGAGCAACTCAGCTTTCCTGAGTAAAACGGACATCTCTGGTTCTGCCCACCAGGAGGGGCAGGGGAAAGCAGGACACTTACATGGCCCTCGGGGCTCTGTCCTCAGCACGCACACTGGGGACTGGGGAGGCTGGTGCTGGGGCCTGGCCCCCATGATGCAGTCTAGGCCCTGGCCTCTGCCGTGAGGCCGAGAAGGGCTCCTCTGATCTGCCCAAGGGAAAGGCTGTAATTTTTCTCTGCAAAAGTAACTTTGCCTAGGGAAACTTTAATGATGGCTTCCTGCACGAACCACAGGCTTTTAAAAATAGCCCAACTGAGCAAAGGCAAAATGTGGAGCCCAGACCTCGGCTCACCCGAGCCTCAGGACCCTGGGTCCCTGGGGCCTGGGGCTGCCGCTCCGGCCACCGCCCGGGCCAGGATTTACGGTGTCCCGCTGGAAGATGGAGCGAGCCCAGGAACAGGCGGGAGCGCAGGGGGCTGGACTATAAAACACGGACCTTCTCAAAGGCCCGAGTCAGAATCTGGCAGGGCCAGGTTCTCAGGCGGTCTTGGCGGCTCTCCCCAGCATGGCTGGATTGGAATCTGAAAGCTTCCAGGAGCGAGTTGACGCTGAGAAAGGCTTGCATTTGAGAAGAGCGTGCTGAACTGTGGAGGCTCCCGTGGGGCATCACCTACCTTTTGCCCTTTGGCAGCCTTTCAGATTCAGCCAGCGGCCTGCCAGCTCTGTCCTTGCGGCCTGGCAGGGCAGCTGCCTCCATCCCACAGGGAGCTGCTATCTCCGCCCGGCACAGGGCCGCAGACAGGGCCCTGATAATCTAGGGAAGAATGAACAGATGGCCCTCCTGAGCAGGGGGTTAGGGTGGCAGCTGCCCTCTCCCCCACTACTGCCAGGGGCTCAGCCAGGCTGCCTGGCAGGGTCCAGCTGAGGGGGTGGGGGAGTGCCTGTCTCAGAGCCAGCTGTTCTGTGCCAGCATCCTGCTATTTTGAGCTCAGAGAGTCTCCCACTCGGTGCCCCGGCTCAACACACCTTTGTCCTCATCAGTGTACTCCATAGTCCCTTTGCAGCGCCTACTGTGTGCCAGGCACTGTCTCAGCCCCCAGGGAGAATCCAGGTCGGAGAGGACAACACAGGTTCGGGGTGACCCTCCCAGAGTGTGTGCCAATCTCTGCCGCTCGTCCTCCTCTGAGGGGATGGGTGGGGTTGGGTGTTCCTTCCCAAGCCGTTCCTCTGGGGAGACTCTCCCCCCGGGAGGCAGGGTGTCTGTGGCTGGGCCAGCTGTGCGTCTGCCGGTCCCCAGCAGACAGGAGGCCTGAGCAGGGACTCCTGTGGAGGTACAGGGTCCCTGCCAGGAGAGAGGCCCAAGGGATCCAGGAAGACACAAACTGCCCAGCACCCCCCCAACACTTGCCCCCACGCTCCTGCTCAGCTCCCCACGGTGCCTGGGGAGCACAGAATAGGGTGTGCAGTCCTACCGTGAGACCAGAGTAGGCAGCTCCCAGAGGGGCTTCACCGAGCTGTGTGGTCAACTCAGCCCCCTCAGGGCTCCTGCCTGACTGTGCCGCACCCGTTTGGCCCCTGGACCCTTAACAGGGCACATAACCATGCCCATAGCATCCTCTCGGGGAAATTATGTGATCAGGTGATCAGATGAGTGGTCAGGGGAGGCTGAGGTGTCCCTGGAGCTGTCAGAAGGTTGGACAGAGGAGGGGTTTAAGGGTTTGAGGTGGGAGACAGGCTGGGAGAGCAGGTCTGGGGCGTAGATGGACGCATGGCATGTTCAGGAAGGAGAGGGCTTGCCTTGAGGCCTCCAGACACTGAGGGGACACCTGGGTTTTTTCTCGGACTCCCTGACTCGGGCCCCAGGAGGGCCAGGTTCCTCGTGGCCCTGCCCTCAGCCCAGGGAGTTTCTGGGACCCTGAGGACTCCAGGCCCCAGCAGCTTGGCTGCAGTTATGGGACTGGGAGGCTGGGAGAGCCAGCTCTATGCTGCCTGGGGCTTGCAAGGCCACCTGGGGCCCTGGCCAGCTTTGGCACATGCAGGGCACAGCTGTGAGGCCTGATCCCTTCTCTTCCCTTTCCTGGAAAAGCCAGAGGCTGATGCAGTACACCTTGGCCACCAACTAAGTGAGGCCAGGCCAGGGGGAGAAGGAGGCAGGACAGAGGACCTGTACCCTGTCTTCAAATCGTTGTGCTTTCTTGCTTCACCCACCACCCACAGAGGAGAAGTATGTCACTGTGCAGCCTTACACCAGCCAAAGCAAGGACGAGATTGGCTTTGAGAAGGGCGTCACCGTGGAGGTGATCCGGAAGAATCTGGAGGGCTGGTGGTACATCAGGTAAGAGCCCCAGCGGAGGAGCAAGGTGCCCTCTGCCACCCTGGCCCCCAGGCTGGCCCTGGGCAGCAGAGTGGCTGAGGGCACCAGCTGGCAGGTAAATCCTGACAGCAGCTTTGCACCCACGGCCTGGCTTGACTGCTTTAGCACCACGAGGCTGAATGGCCGTAACAGAGAGTGCTCATCTTGCACAAACCCTCCCGGGACACATAGAGCAGGGCCTGAGCCACAGCCAGCGGGGCACAGGGGCCCCGGCTCGGCTTGCAGGCAGTGGTGCAATCCCTTCCCATGCATCCGCCAAGAGGGTCCAGCACACCTGAATTTGGTTTTCTGTGTCCGGCTTGGGCTGCTTGGCGTGCTGTGCAGCTCAGGCCGCCTGCAGTGCTGGCGTCCACGGGCCTTGCCGAGGTCCCAGCAGGCAGCCCCTGCTGCCCACAGATGCAGGCTCGGGCCGGGCTGTTCCTCTCCGCAGGGCTGGCTCCCGTGGTTGAGAGAGCTGGGGCGGAAGTGAGGCCTGAGCCCAGGCCTAGTTCAGAGGCCTCTTGCTCTGCCCTTCCCTCTCCTTGGGCCTGATCACACTTCCCAGCTGAGAAACCCATTCGGGGGTGTGAGTAGGGGAGTGGGGAGCTTCCTGACGCTCCTGGAAGCAAACTAAACCCTGTGGGTTTCACTCACCTCTCCCCTACCAAGTCCTGCCCCCCAGGCCCCTCTGCCCTGGGGCTCCCAGGCCAGCTAGCACCCCCCACAAGGAGGGGCTTGTTCCCAGGAAATGTTCCTGGGTCCTTTAGAAGTAGCTCCGCTGTGATGATTTTACCCAGTTTCTCTTCTCTGCCTGTAACCCGGATGACAGAGAGAGTCCCAGTCATGGGCTCTGGGGACCGCCTCTCCAGCCCACCACACCTGGGAACCCCAGACCCACTGTGGATAGGATGCGTGTTCTGAGCTGTCCCCCACAGAGGGCACAGATGGCCGAGGCGGCAGGGGCACTCACAAGACAGTTGCTCAGAACACAGCACGCCGCGTGGTGTTCAGATTGGTCTGTGCTGACGGGTAGGATGAAGGTCGTTGGCCACATGGGATTGAACCTTAGTGTGACCTGCCAGAACATGGTCGCCCCTGCCCCCGGCCCTGTGCACAGCAGTCAGCGGGCTGAGGTGTCCCTTTCTGTCCCGATAGGTGGGACAGGACTGTGTGCCTGGACGTGTTTGCCCAAATCCTCTGCCCCTAGACTTTGATGTTCTCTAAACAATGGAAACTAGAGCCAAGCCCACAATCCAGCCACCACGAGTCTGCGTGGGAAGGCCAGTGAACATTCTGGCAGGCTGCTAACCTAAACCACTCACCCAGAGGTTTTCTACAAGGCTGCTGGGTGTTTTAGTTTTCTAAAATGACCAATAAAATCACTCTGAGTTGGTTCATCTAGTCAGCTCTTGTCCCCATGGCCTGGCCATTCAGCCAGTGGGAGCTGCAACCGAGAAAACCCTGCTGAAAAGGTTCCACCTTAAGAAGGCTGCCAGACACCCCCTTAAATATGCCATTTCCCAGCATCCCAGGCTCTGTGTTGATCCTTACTTCCCGTCTTTCTTCTCCAACCACCACCCCCACCAAACACACACACACACACACACACACACACACACACACACACGCCCTCCCTCTCTCCCCATCCTCCTTTTCCAGTTTGCTTCCCTCTGGAGTCATTCCGTGCTCCAGAGCTGGAAAGCAGATGTGAGCAGAGTTGGACCCAAACACACACAGCCTCTCCTGAGTCACTTGCATCTCCCTGTCTGGAATCTAATTTTATCCATGTAACACCGAAGGAGCACATCAAGGTTTAGAATGGGAGCCCTCAGGACAATGAGCATTCCTGACCATCACTCCCAGGAGACCTCGCTCCCCGTCTCCGCACAGGTGCTCCCAGTGGCTGACAGGTTCATCATCTTTCTTCCAAGATGAAGGGCACCAAGTTCTGGGCCAGATGCTGCCAAAAGCTAGCTGTGTGACCCTCTGCTACTTGCTTTGCTTTTCTGAGCCTTGGTTGTTGATATATGTAAGATTAGGTATCTTTACTAGTTGCTTCCATCCACCCCTGAAATTCTGTGCTCTGTCTGCCAGCTCCCTGACTGCCATCCATTTGTTCACTGATGTCTGCCTTCCAAGCCCCAAAACAGGCATAGACGGGTGAGCTTGGGTCAGCCTGCCTGCTCATTCATGTGACGTGAACATAAGAAGCCGCCTCCTACCTGAACTTTCCAGCAAAGCTCAAACACGTTAGAAACTTGAACTTTCACATTTCCTTTCCTCCTACCTAATGAGTCCCCAAGAACAAGGTCAGATCAGGGAGGCAGGGGGGCTGGGGATTATCAGACATCTGGCATGGAGGAGCCATTCCAGAGAGCCAGATGTGTGCCAGGGAGCAGGCGGGGACATTGCACCCCAGACTGCAGGGCATTGGCCAGGAATTGCTGGACCAGGAAGTAAGTTCTCAGTGGGTTTGGGTAGAAGCTCAACACCATGAGGGAAAAAGGGAAAAACTTGTTTTCAGAAGTCAGCAAATCCCCTAAAATTAAGTCGGCCCTGTCATTTGCCTTTTGCTCTGTTTATGGGTTTTTGGTTTTGTTTCGTTTTGTTTTGTTTCATTTTGTTTTTGTTTTGCCATACCAAAGGCTTTAATTTTATCCAGTCACGTGCTTTATTTAATCTTTTCATTTATGGTTTCTGCTTTTGGAGTTCCACTTAGAAAGATTTTCTCAGCCCCCAAGATTAAGCAAATATTCATGACTTGCATTTTTAAGTTTGCTATACGGTTGTAAGGCCAGAGTCTCACTTGTTTTTCCTAACTGGATCATCAGTCATCCCCCAATCACTCATTGAATAATCCATCCTTACCCCACTACGTTGAAACGCCACCTTTAGCGTTGGTCTGTCTGTGGACTTGTTCTGTGAACTTGATCTGTCTGCTCCTCCTGCAGTGGTGCCAGTACTTTTCCCACTTGCTCACTCACTCTTTATACACGTCTTCCTAGTTGGTCTCAATATGTCTATCCTTCTGGATAGATGTTTGCAGCTACTCTATCCCAGCATTTTGCAGAAGAGAAAAAAATTGAGCTCCAGGGTAGGGACTTGTCCGAAGTACCATAGGCCAGAACTCGGGTTTCCTAACTCTCACCTATGCTGCCTCTTCACCTCTCTGATCATACTTCCCTTTCTGACTGGGCATTTAACTCTATACACCTCCTCATTTCTTATCTCTAGAATTGCCCTCTGCTGTGGTGAGGCAGTAGGCCATTGCAAAGTCTACCTTTTAGGCAACCCCACATCTGAGGAATCTTCTCATCTCAATGTCCCATGTTTGCCTGATGTTGCAAACAATGAGGGCCCACACCAAGAGGGACCAGGCAAAGAGCTGGGAGACAGAGAGGAAGAAGTGGTGTTCCCGATGTCTTTCCACTGGCCCTCGTTCCAGTTCTCTCCAGAGTAGTGGCTTTGCCAAGTGTCTTACAGAGTGCAGCAGAGAAAGCTCACCTGGGCAAGGCCTGATGGAGCCTGGGGCCTGGACAGGGTGCTCTCATGATGCCATGTCCCACTCCTCCCTGCAGATACCTGGGCAAAGAGGGCTGGGCACCAGCATCGTACCTGAAGAAAGCCAAGGATGACCTGCCAGCACGGAAGAAGAATCTGGCAGGCCCGGTGGAGATCATCGGGAACATCATGGAGATCAGCAACCTGCTGAACAAAAAGGCGTCCGGGGACAAGGAGACCACCCCAGCTGAAGGCGAGGGCCCAGAGGCCCCCATCACCAAGAAGGAGATCAGCCTGCCCATCCTCTGCAACGCTTCCAACGGCAGCGCCCTGGGTGTCCCCGAGAGGACCGTCTCCAAGCTGGCCCAGGGCTCCCCAGCCGTGGCCAGGATTGCCCCTCAGAGGGCCCAGATCAGTAAGAGCCTCGCTGATCCCCGGGTCCTTGCCACACAGCTCTTTAGAGAAGGGGCGTGAGGTGCAAGGAAAGCCTGGGGCGGGGGTGTGTGTGTGCGTGATCCCCGTATTATTCTCTTCCTGAGATGTAGGCTGACCCCTGACCCCAGGCTCGCTTTGCCAGCTTGTCTTATGCTAATCACAAGCATGGACAAGGCAATTCCTTCCAACTCCTCCACCGAAGATAAATTGCATGCATATATAAGCTGGTAGCGTCCCCTCCTCCTCTAGTGGGGAACCATGAATGGTCACTCTGCAGATAAGTCACCTGGGCTGTGAAATGCGTCCCTCGATGCAAGGCTGCTCTATGAGTGACAGCCGATAGAAGATCATCTTGCTGAGCCTTACCCCTTCTTCTTCCAGTTACCGGAAGTCTAAGACACTTGGAAGGGTGATTGTACCTCCCTCCACAAGCACTTTTAAGCAGCATTCTTCCGGAATCTCCTCCTTTCGTACAGGAGAAACCCAGCTGCTGGCCCCTCCAAATCTCTAGCATCTCTGGGGCAAGGATGCCTGTGGTTGAGGGTTAAACTGTTCTGTATTATGAGACCAGCTTCTGTTTGTGTCCAGCCATTCTTAAAATCTGGAGGAAAGCTGTTTTTTAGTTTAGTTCTGAACTTGGTTACATTAGCTTTATGCCTGAAGCCTTCTGAGCAGTCAGTCGGGAGCTGTTTTGGGGGTACTTCCTCTTGCCTAGCACTGTGCCAGCTTCCAAGGATTTGGTAGTGAGCAAAAAATAGACATGGTCTCTTCTCCTAACTTTGGAAATCTGATAAAGCTATCTACCCGTTCCCCTGAAAAAAGCCCCTACGTCTGTACATTTTGAAATGTGCACATCATTTTAGGGGGTTCACGGATCCCCTTGAAACACAGCTAAGGAAGCTTAAAGATCTCTCACTTCCACTGAAGAAGCCCAGCTATCGTGCCTGTGGTGACCGAGAGCATGGGTTCGTCATAAATGCGGGAGAAGAGCAGGAACTTCCCAGCATCAGGAGGTCACACCCAGGGAAGGCAGGGAAGGCACTGTGTCTGGCTGCGATTTCTGAAGCCCTGTTTCTTCTTCTAGGCTCCCCGAACCTCAGGACAAGGCCTCCACCTCGCAGAGAGTCCAGCTTGGTATGTGTGCCCGGTTTCTTCTCTCTTTCTCATTCCCTTTCCTGGGTGCACTGCAGCAGCTCCCAGTAATTGGCTGTCTCAGTGCAGAGTCTGTTGGTCCAGAGCTTCCCCAGGGCCATGCTGGAGCTTCCAGCTTTGTGGGGCTGGAGGCAGGGAGGGAAGCCTGGGGAACCCAGCCTTCCTGGGGCCTAGCTGGACAGTTTTTAATCGAAAACACACTGCACTCCAAAGCTAAATAAATCCATCCCAGCCACGGCACTGGCAGACATAAACATTTAGACTGGCTGGCGAGAGTGTCCAGCCGGGGCATTGCCAGGGGCGGGAAATAGGGCTGCTGTCCAGGTGAGCCTGGAAGACTTTCAGCTTTGCCTTCCTTGCCCGGGAGTGCCCAGTGGATGCCAGAACCTGGGCGGGCACAGGGCAGACCAGTGAGCATCCTCTCTGGGGAGGAGGGTGGTAAATGGCAGGGACTGGTTTATGCTGAAGCTCAAAGAGGCTCAATGCTACTGGGGTCTGTGGCGCCTGTAGGTGGGGTTTCCTGGCATCCAGACCACTACGGAGGTGGATATGCACTCAGGGTGCTGGGGCTTTGGGTGAGAGGTGGCAGACCGAGAGCCCTAGAACCAAGAACTGTCATCTGGGGCAGTGGGATGCAGTGGAAAGAATGGGGCTTCAGGCCTGCCAAGCATGGATGCATACTCCATTTCTGACACTGAGAAACAGCGAGCCCCTGGCCAGGTCGCTTACCCTCCACAGGCCTCAGTTTCCTTATTTACAAGAGGGGGACAGTGCCAGCCATCTCCTAGGGCTGTTGTAAGGATGGGATGAGATGGTGTATGCGGAGGGTTGGCCGTCGACTTTCCACCTCCTCTGTCAGCTCTCTGTGCACTGTGTGTGGACAAGGATTCTGAAGTCACATCTGGGCTTAGCAGCGAGATTTACTGTGGTCAGTGACATCCGCCCCAGGGGGGCGGACAGCAGCAGTCACTGGAAGAGTTGGCCTTCCGTAAACAGGATTTTTGAGGATTTGGCCCCTGGAGATGGGACCGTCCTGGCCCTGGCCATCAGCCCCAGTGGAGTTTCTATCTTGTTTCCCCTCCCATTTTACACAACTGAACGAGTTCTCCCCTCCCTCCCATCTCTCTCAGCCCCAGCTGATTATTTTCAGGCAGACTTGATTTTGGCAAGAATGGGGTAATTCTTTCCACACCTGCCAAAAGCAGGGCTTGCTAGGACAGAGCTGCTCCTTCCAGCTAGGTCCGTCCGACTCCCACCTGGCCGCGGGGGTCCAGGCAGGGCTGGGACCTGGGCCGCATCTGTGCGCATGCACTGCTGCAGAGCCAGCCACCAGGGCAGGGAAAGTTGACCTGGTCCCTCAAAACCAGCCTCCCCCCACCCTTCACTCACTCTGACCTGAGGCAGCTCAGCTGTGACTGGCAGGATTAGAACATGCTGAGCCTTGAAGGACGAGGCAGGTTAAGAGGAATAGGATGGCGTTTCAGGAAGAGCGTTCGGCTTCAGCTTATGTTTATAGAGCTTTTCCTGTGCCGTTGGCTGGACCAGAAGTTATGTTCATTATCTCATGACCCTGTTATTAGTTCCATTTTACAGATGAGGAAACTGAGGCTCAGAGAGGGCAAGGGCCTTGCCCAGGGCCACGCAACTGGTGAATTGCTGAGCTGGGATTGGAGCCCACATGCGTCCACCTGCAGGCAGAGATCTTTTGAGGTCTTCCTGCTACACTGTAGCTGCTTCCCCCCTCTAGCCTCCCAAACACATGTACCTTTTTTATAAGACTGTTTTATTTTAACTCCTTTGTTTGATACCAGGCCATACTGGGAGTGATGGGGAGGCACCAAGGCCATGTTGGCTGGAGTAGAGACTGGCTGAAGCTGGAACGTCCTCTCCACGAGGGCAAGGGGGTTGTCCTGTCCCTTTGGTTCACTCTTGGATGCCTGGTGCCTTGGACCAGAGTCTGGCACCCAGTAGACACACAACAAACATTTGCCAAGTGAATGAATGAGGCTCACAACTCATGGGCTGTGGCCATATTCTAAATTTCCTTGCATGTCAGCCTTAGTTATCGACGTGCCAGCATCTAGGAAGCATTTGCTGCCCAGCGTGTTCTACCCAACCCCAGAGCAAAGGATCCTGAGTTTATTCCGTGCTTGCCTAACCATTTGGCATCATCATGATGACCGACCAAGGGGTTTTCTGACCAACCCCACACCCCTTACACCCACCCCACCTCTGCAGTCAGGTGTCACCCCGGTGGCCCTTCACCTGAGACTCAAGGACATGGCTCTCCTCTCCCAGGGGGCAGTGTGCATGGGCTTTGTTACAACAATTTCTCTGCTTTTTGACTTTCATTTTGGGACCTAGCTGTTGAGGCTCCTGAAAACTGGATTCCAAATATGTAAGGGTGGAAATTTACTTAGATGATCATTTGCATAGCTCAGACAAGTCTCAAGCGAATCCTGGGTATTCTTAGAGAGCCTGGTCAGGAGAGTGGTCTCTTGGTGAGGCACCCTGAGACTCAGGTGATTGATACATCCTCAAGTCAGCTGCTCTCCACCTGGTGTAACCGCCACACTCACCTCAGTTACGGTTCTGATCAGGTGGGTCTTGCTGACTGAGTCCTTCTCTGCCTCAGGGGTTCCAGCTGCCTAAGCCGCCAGAGCCCCCTTCTGTTGAGGTGGAGTACTACACCATTGCCGAATTCCAGTCGTGCATTTCTGATGGGATCAGTTTTCGAGGCGGACAGAAGGCAGAGGTGAGCCTTGGGCCATGGGGCTAAGGGTTATAATTCGTGATGGTCAGATACCTCCCGTGTTTCCCATTTATGTCTTGCTGGCGACATTCCTGAGGGGCGGGCAGGAAAGGTGCAGAAACAGGACCCACAGGGATTAGAATTTGCCTAAAGCCAGTAGGTGCCACAGCCAGGACTAGAACCCACAGCTCATGTCTCCACCCAGCTCCCGTCACAGCAGCGTTTCCCAAAGCATATTATAGGAGCTTGTGATGGGGGCACTTTGAAGCAAGGGGCCTCTGGGGTTGAATGAGTTTGGAGGACAATGAGTTAAACAAAACCCAACCAGCTTTGTTGTTTTAATTGCAGAACTTCTCAGAGCCTAGATATGGGGGTGTCACTGTGTGTCTCTAAGAGGGGACTGGAATAGGCAGTATCACCTAGATTCCTCTCCCAGGAGCTCCTGGGGGCCAGGGTTCCACAAGACCCATATTAGGAAGTGCTGCTGTTGGGAGAATGTGGTCCAGGCAGCCGGAGTAAGGCACTGAGGACCCCAATTCTGGCCATGTCCACACCACAGGCACCTCTGACATTTGATGCAGTCACTTCTCCCCCAGGTTTTGATGATTTCTCTCTGCAAATGGGTAGTAGACCCTCTCCTGCTCCCTCCCAGCCGGTCTCCTAGCATTTGTGAAACCCCACTTTGTGGCCAGCACTGAACATGGCATTCCAGGGCCAGAGAAGATCTGTGACTCAGATCTTTCTCTTGAGTGGCTCTGTGTAGTAATGGAGTTAAGTCCAATTAATACCTGTAAAACCATCAGAAGAGTAATTGGGCAGTCTCTGCCCATTGAAGAGGTGATATCCCCAATGTGAACGTTTTAAACCACATGCCTGGAACTTAGAACTAAATTTCTAAGAGAAATCATTCTCTCAGTGGTGCTTATGCTTCCAGAAGAGCCTATGAAGCTCATAATGTAAGAGAACTGACATACTTAGGATCTACCCACACATGCATTTTGAGTATGGAGTGGGCAGAGTGAAGGATGGAATATAGCACCCAAGGCAGGGCGGGGGCTGCAGAGGGCTGGCCTCAGGCAGACCTTGCCTTTGGTGGTCTCTATCCTCCCTTCCTTCCTTGCCCCTCTTCCCCCAGTGCCGGTGCTTTCAAGCTTCCCTTCCCCTCCCTGGGACCTCTTCCTCCAGCAGTGTTCCACAATTCAAAATTACAGTTGTTCCTCGGGATCCGTGGGGGATTGGTTCCATGACCCCCAGTGGACACCCAAATCCTGGGATGCTCAAGGCCCTTATATAAAATCGTAGTGCAGTTGGCCCTCCATATCCAGGGATGCAGGACCTGCGCACATGGAAGAACAACTGCCTCTTCCATTTGTACTCCCCGATCCAAACGGACCTCAGTACAGCCAGCAACCACACTCCTGGGCTCTCTCCAGTCTCAAGTAGCAGTTAAGAAAGAAGCTCCTTGAACGAGTTTATACTAACAGGGAAATGACTGAGAGGCCCTAGCCTTCCCCCAGGAAGCCATTCAACTCAAAGAAATCTCCTCAGCTGGTAGGATTTCAGTGGGATTCCACATGTAGTGAAATGACCATGAGCAATGAGGAAACCAGGGAGGTCCGGCCTCAGCCTTACCTCCAGGTTCCACTCACCTACACCCTCCTATTCTCTTCTGCCCTGAGAGACCCTTTCTAGGGTCACCGAGGGGAGGGCCTAGCAGTATGGGGGTGAGAGGATGGAAGTGGTGGAATGGCAGTCTTTTGTACGTATGGGTCCGTGGTGAGTGGGGTTTTGTAGGGACTGGGAACAGTGCATCTTCCAAGTGTAGTAGCTCAGTGGGAGGAGAAGTGAGGGTCTGGAGAGGAGGCCAGCTCGACCAGGGTGTTGGAGGAGACTTGGAAGAGCAGGAGAGGGGACCTTGGAGAGTGGGAGCCCCCCCATCCAGGAGATGATAGAGACCTGGGTTTGAATGCCAGCCCATCACTTCCTACGCTGGGTCCTGGGCCACTTACTCAGTGGCTCAGTTCACTTATCTGGGAAATGGAGATAATGTCTCCTAGAGCCAAAGTGTGAAGCTCCCACCCTGGCACATGGTAGGGCCCCAGCGATCCTCCCAGCTCACTGGCCTGTCTGCCCCTTCCCCCAGGTCATCGACAAGAACTCGGGTGGCTGGTGGTATGTGCAGATCGGTGAGAAGGAGGGCTGGGCCCCCGCGTCGTACATCGATAAGCGCAAGAAGCCCAACCTGAGCCGCCGCACAAGCACTCTGACGCGGCCCAAGGTGCCCCCACCGGCACCACCCAGCAAGCCCAAGGAGGCCGAGGAGGGTCTGGCGGGCGCTGGTGAGAGCCAGGACTCCCCGCTGAGGCTCAAGTACGAGGAGCCCGAGTATGACATCCCTGCCTTTGGCTTCGACTCAGAGCCAGAGCTGAGTGAGGAGCCCGCAGAGGACGGCGGCTCGGGGGACAGGCGGCCCGGCCAGCCCCGCAGGCCCTCTCCCGCCTTCTCGCTGCAGCGCGCCCGCTTCAAGGTGGGCGGATCTGCAGAGGACGTGGCCCTGGAGGAGGAGACCATCTATGAGAACGAGGGCTTCCGGGCGTGTGCAGAGGACGCCCTGTCGGCCAGGCGCTCCTCCCGGGACAGTGACTCCCCAGGCGGCTCCCCGCTGTCCCTTGCCAGGAAAAACTCCCCCAAATCGGGCTCCCCCAAATCGTCGTCGCTCCTGAAGCTCAAGGCAGAGAAGAACGCCCAGGCGGAATTGGGGAAGAACCACTCCTCGGCCTCCTTTTCCTCGTCCATCACCATCAACACCACCTGCTCTTCCTCTTCCTCCTCTTCCTCCTCATCCTTGTCCAAGAACAGTGGGGACCTGAAGCCCCGTTCTGCCTCGGACGCAGGCATCCGCGGCACTCCCAAGGTCGGAGCGAGGAAGGATGCCGACCTGAAGACTGGGCTGACCTCCTGTGCCCGGGCCAAGCCATCAGTCCGGCCCAAGCCGTTCCTGAACCGCACAGAGTCCCAGAGCCAAGAGAAGATGGACATCAGCACTTTACGGCGCCAGCTGAGGCCCACTGGCCAGCTCCGGGGTGGCCTCAAGGGCTCCAAGAGCGAGGATTCGGAGCTGCCCCCCCAGATGGCCTTCGAGGGTCCCAGTGAGGGGTCCAGGAGAGGCTCGGCCGACCTCATCACCCTCCCTGCTGCCACGCCCCCGTGTCCCACCAAGAAGGGGTGGGAAGGGCAGGCCACCTCCTACACGACATGTAGTGCCTACCAAAAGGTCCAGGACTCGGAGATCAGCTTCCCGGCAGGCGTGGAGGTGCAGGTGCTTGAGAAGCTGGAAAGTGGCTGGTGGTACGTGAGATTTGGGGAGCTGGAGGGCTGGGCCCCCTCCCACTATTTGGTGCTCGGTGAGAACGAGCAATTCGACCCCCCTGGCAAAGAGCTGGACACAGTGGCCACCAAGAGCAAGCAGAATGAGGGCAAGTCAGACAGCCTGGAAAAGATCGAGAAGCGGGTCCAAGCGCTCAACACTGTCAACCAGAGCAAGAGGGCCACGCCGCCCATCCCCTCCAAGCCTCCCGGGGGCTTCATCAAGACCTCGGGTGCCGGGGCGGTGAAGATGAGGAATGGCGTGCGGCAGGTGGCCGTGAGGCCCCAGTCGGTGTTCGTGTCCCCACCGCCCAAGGACAGCAACCTGTCCTGTGCCCTGAGGAGGAATGAGTCGCTGACGGCCACCGACGGCCTCCGAGGCGTCCGCCGGAACTCCTCCTTCAGCACCGCCCGCTCGGCAGCCGCAGAAGCCAAGGGCCGCCTGGTCGAACGGGCCGCCAGCCAGGGCTCGGACCCTCCTCTGCTGCCCACTCAGCGCAATGGCATCCCGGTGTCCCCTGTGCGCCCCAAGCCCATTGAGAAGTCCCAGTTCATCCACAACAACCTCAAAGATGTGTACGTCTCGATCGCGGACTACGAGGGGGACGAGGAGACGGCGGGCTTCCAGGAGGGCGTGTCCATGGAGGTCCTGGAGAGGAACCCCAACGGCTGGTGGTACTGCCAGATTCTGGACGGGGTGAAGCCCTTCAAAGGCTGGGTGCCCTCCAACTACCTGGAGAAAAAGAACTAATGAGGGGTAGTGGGGGGCATCAGTCCTTCCAGCCTCAGTATGGGTGAGCTGTGAGATAAGACAAAGGGGAAAGGGAAAATGGGAGGGGGTGGGGAGGACAACGTTAAACCTGCAGAATGTGTGACCTCAAAGATACTCCCCTCCAGGCTGTCCCCCAGCTGGAAGGTAGGGTCTGGCGGGGGCCCACATTGAGCAGGGAGTGGAAGGGGTAGGGGTGTCCTGGGCCTGGGACCGGAGGCAAGAAAGCTGAGCCTCACATGTGCACCTTGGGGACTTTGCTGATGGACTCGGCACCATTT
The DNA here is from genome assembly GCF_028021215.1 of Eschrichtius robustus. Taxonomy (NCBI): domain Eukaryota; kingdom Metazoa; phylum Chordata; class Mammalia; order Artiodactyla; family Eschrichtiidae; genus Eschrichtius; species Eschrichtius robustus. Next base: position 113,822,554 of record NC_090830.1, on the reverse strand, counting down.
GGGACAGGCCATGTAGGAAACCCCAGTTTGTGCCTTGGCTGCAAATCTGGAAAAGGTGTGGTTGTGCGGGCCTCCTGTGCCCTGCCCCTGCCTAGCCTGGTTTCCGTTGCTGGCATCTTGTACCCCAGAAGTAGCCCTTGTATAATCCTAATCTAGGTTTGTGAGTTATGCTGGTTTCCCAGGAATCGCTGCCGCCTGCCGTGGGTGAGTGTGGCAGGAGATACCACTGGCTCTGGGGCTTGGAGGCATCTGCTGTGAGCTCAGGCTGTCCCTGGGCCAGACCACTGTGTCTTGTTAGTTGAAGAAAAAGCAGTTCCCCAGCTGCCAGCAAGGACCGCCATTCTTAGCCGTCACTGCTGCTGGCCTTGAGAAGAGAGCCTGCCCTGCCTGGGGCACCCCCGTGGAGGACCACCAGCCCCAGTGTTTACAGAGAGGGCAGGCAGAGCCGTCGGTCTTTTCACAGTCTGCACAGACTTTATTTTGGATATTTCTGGGTGGGCAGTTCTTTGCAAGTTTTGGGAGAGGTGTATTGCTTTGGGCCTTCTATGTCAGGCCTTGGGTTTTGGTCTTATTTTAGGAGTTGTTTGGGGACCCAGGGGCGGTCAGCCTCACGGGACGGGATGGGTAGTGGATGGCCTTTCTATCATACTCTTGTGGGGAGGTTGTTTGGTGTGTGTTTTGCATTCTTCCCTCCACAAGCCGAAGTCGCTTCATTTGGTTTCCACTGTGTGGACAGTACCGGTGATTGCCAGAGGGATCTCAGGCTGGAGGAGCCCTGGTCCCAGCCATGGCAAAGCGGAGACGCTGTTCTCCTGCTTCTTGCGCAACCTCAGCAGGGCAGAACCCTCAGCAGGGAGGAGGGTGGTGTTCAGGAGAGGGGCAGCGTACGTTCTCCTGCCTGGGCAGGGCCCGAAGCCTTATGTGAAGGATGTGGAGGAGCAACCGTCGCCCTCACCCTGGGCCAAGGGGAACCTGCTGGGCGGACACCACCAGCCACCCCCTGGCCTACAAGCAATGCCGCAGGTGCCCGAGGAGACAAAGATCCCTGGGCCAGGAGCCAGCCTGGTCTTTCCGAGGGGCGGTGCCCCTGCAAAGAGTGAAGGGAGAGAATGACGTCCCCGTCAACTCTGGGTGGTGTCTTTCAGTCGACACTTCAGAGGCCAAACTGGCTTCCCCAAGGACTCACTCTTCACTGGGAGTGGATTTCCACACGTGCCTTTGATTGTGGACAGATCAGGCTTCACAGCCCCCGATTCAGCTGCCAGATCCTGGACTAAGGAGGAAAGGCCCTCCCTCCGCCCACACTCCCCACCCAGGCAGCGTATGATGCCTGAAGAACAGCAGGGGACCCGCGCCTCGTGCCCTCAGCCCCCAGCCGCCCCACCCTCCTCCTTCGCCGTACACTGATGCCTGGCAGCTCTAGCAAACTGCTCCCGTTCTATGTTGCAAGGGCCGTGGTGAGATTTTGCTTCCTTTTGTTTTGTTTGTTTAAAATTAAAATTAGTTATTATTTTCTTCTGCTGGACAGTATTAAATAGAGCAGGATGTTGAGTTATCTGCTAGATTGCAGTACTAATGGTAGTGTTGTAGTGTCTTCATATTAATATTATTTGGACTTATTTGAACAATAATGATAAAGAAGTGGTTCATTATTTTTTAATTAATGCACTTTAATACGGTGGAATGGAAAGAAACCCAGAGAGCAAAGTGCATTACTTAAAGATGCAGTATATACTTTTCTCATTTTTAAGCAGCACATATTTATTAAAAGAAAAAAAAAGTAATTTATGATTATTTAAAATAAAATTTAAAAGTAGAGTGATTGTCGGGTTAAAGGACCTTCCACGTAGCTATCTTCCAGGGGGAAGGCCCCAGCGGCCTCACTCCTCAATGTCTGCACTGAGCCAGTTCAATCAGTAACACGCCAGCCAGGCCAGGAAGGAGTGCAGGACGCATCTGCCAAGCACAGAGCATCTCAGTCGGACTGGACCACAGTGCTCCCCAGAGCCTGCCTTTCCCTGCCCTTCCTCACTGCACTGCCTTGTGGGACTCTCCACCACCCACAAGGCAGATGTTCTCCCAGCCCCCCAAGGACCCTCTCTCCTTAATCCCCAGTGCTCTTAAGGGATAGAGTCATTATAAGTGACCTTCAGGGTCACTCCATCCCATACCCTCCTGTTACTGCAGCCCAAAGACAGGAATTAGCTTTCCCCAAATCACATAGCTAGTCAACGGCAGACCTCCCCATTGCATCCACCCCTGCACTCCTCCCCACCCCCGCTAGAGATTATAGTGTGGTCATCATGTTTACATTGTGACATCCAGCCCTAAGGATGGCTGGGGGTTGCTCAGGCATCCAGGAAAAGTAGAGAATGCTGCCACCTGGTGACAGCATGTAGCTTTGGGCAGTGAACAGGGATTGCCATGCCCCGTCTTCGCCCCTTGCCCCTCACCATTCACCCCCTTACTCACAGCACAGCACAAACCCTGCAAACCCAAAGAGAATATTAATACTTGAAGCAAGAAGGGTGCATGCCAGTCCCTCTCAGACATGGCCAGGGGATGCCAGGCCTTGTGCCCCTGGACTCCTAGCCCTGCCCAGGGCAAGAGGGCTTTTCCCTAGAGCTACTGAGCTGCTTTGTGATGTTGGAGGGTACTTCTGGCAGCAGGTAGAGGAGGGAGGGGTCTGTGGCTCTGACCCATCTGGAGGAAAACCAGATCGGACTTAAAAAGATGAAAAAAAAAAAAAAAAAAAAAAAAAATCTCAGCAGTGTCCAAACCTAGTTTTCCATTAGTTGCGATTGAAAATGTGAAATGACGTTATATTGCTGTATACTGCAACTTTAATCAAAATGAGCCCTTCTGAGGTCATTATTGAGGTTTATATAATGCCCGAAGATGCATCATTTGGTGCTTTTTCTTTCAGTTTAAAGACTTTTTTTTTTATTACAAGGGAAAAAGATGTCTTCATCTCTCTCCCACTTTGTAACAGGGGCCTGGCTGGGCTCCCTGGCCCCAACGTGCTGTTCCCACTAGGCCAAGGGACCCCAAGGATGGCAAGAGGGAGCTGGAGGGGGCAGCCTGAACAGCAGGTGTGCCATCTGCCCCAGCTGTGGCTGGGCCCTCTGGCCAGCCCTCAGCCCCGTTCACCCCCAGCCTAGCCCCACAGGGTCCTCTTTCTTCCTCCTCCATTCTCCATCTTGACGAAGGCATTATATAGAATCGTTTTAATCACTTTCAGATGTTAGAGCAGCATATTTTACTGGCATTTATATCCATTGCTTTCCTCAGCAAGGCATGTTACTATTATCATCTAAGGAAAAAAGACAAGGGAATTTCGGTCAAGCATTATTTTCATATTACTAGTATTTGCAGAATAGGTGTAGAACTATTTAAGTTTAGACCTTGGTTTGGTAGTTTGTTTTGTTTTTATGGAAAAAAAGATAAAAGTAACCCCTACTTTTCCTGTTTTTGTATTTAACTAATATATTATTTCTTTAAGGTTACTCACTTCCCCTACCCGCTCCAAATACTTTGCATTCTCAATGGAAAATGAAAACAATCTGAGAGACAGGAAAAGTGCAATATTATCAAGAGGGATGCCAGGGCTTGTTGGGGCAGTGGCGGGAGAGCCAGCAACCCCGTCTCTCGCTAGGGGAGGTGGGGCTCCTGGAAGGAGTCGTAGCTGTGGAGCCTATAGATGACCTGGGTATTGATTTCTTGTTACCCCTCCTCCCCTTCCCCCTTCCCTGGCAAGATGGCAGGGTCCCCAGAGGGCATCCCCTTCTGCTGGGTGTTGCCCACCCAGAAGAGAGGGATTCAGGGAAGTGGCATGGGGCACTTGGCCTCCCCGGGGCGCCCCAGCCCTAGGCACAGAGCAAGGACCTCCAGGAACCGCTCCTTGTTTTCATTTCCGTTGTTTTTCAGCCAGCTGCTCAGAAAGACCTGTCCCAAAAATAACCCTCAGCAGCCTTCTCACCCCAATCTCTTGATGTTTGGGCCATGATCCTTTTGATGTATGTTTGAGTCTTTCTAAAACTACGTAACCTCAAGTTCAGTTTATGGGCAGGAACCCTCGATGTAATCAAACCCTTTTGGAGGGATGTGGGTGCCTTGAGCCCAGCATCCCCCAGTGATGCACCGATTCCCACAAGCCTGCAGCTGGGCCTGGTGCTGAGCCAGGGCCACCCATTCATCTCAATGACTTCAGCCCGAGCGAGGCGTGAGCCCTGCCTCTGCTCAACACCCCGACAGTCCCCAGAAGGTCTTGGAGAAGCGTCGGAGGAGCCTGCTGAGGTCCCTGCAGACAGAACTTCCCACAACAGGTACCAAGCCGCCGCCTCCTACCTGGGTGCCAGTAGAGAGGGGACAGGACGGGAAGTCTCTGGGTCCAAGCCCTGGGAGCTCTGCCCCTCAGGGAGACAGGGACATCCTTGCGGGCTCATCCCCTCCACCTCCAGTACTGTACGCTTGCTGCTCCATCCCGTTCGGTGAATTTCTGTACAAATAGGAACCTGGCGCCCAGAGCGGGACCGTGCCCCCGTGTGGGGGTGGCTCTCCTTGGAGTGTATACGTCTATAGGTCCAATCTTCAAGAATCCCGATGCAGAGCTCTCTGGAAAGAGAACCATCCACAGTGCTAAAGAAGTAAGATTCCCTCACTTTTTTTGAGGGCTGTGTGTTGTTGAGGAAGTGTGTGTGTGTGTGTGCATTTGAGTGCGTATGTGAGAGTGTTGGTCATTTCCCACTTGAACTAAAGAACATGGGGTTAGAGGAAAAAAAAATACTGGGCAAGCTGTCTCCATTGAACAAGTCCTTGGCATTGGGCAGGCCCCAAAGGACTCGCAGCTTCTGGCAGCAAGTGTATGTGTTATTCACACGTGTAATTCTGGCTGGAGAGTGCAATGTGTCTTTTTTTTTTTTTTTTTTTTGGTAATTATTTTATTAAGTATTTAGTTGGAAACTTCACACTGGCATTAACAGATCTAGCAGAAGCAGCCTAGGCCATCGTCCCGGGCTCCAAAATGAAGACGTGGAAAGGTGCCGCCACTGGGTGTGGAAGTGCCGAGGCGGTCAGCTGGGGCTGCCACCTGCACAGTGTCTCTAGTAGGCTGACTCCCAGCCTTTGCCATGCATGTCGCCACTGTGGGAATCCCCACGTCATGAGAGCAGCTGGCCCTCAGTTCTTAAGTTGCTGAGGGTGGATCAGGCTGGTCGGGGCGAGAAATTGCTCACAGCGAGCTCAGTGGACCTACCCGTGCGTGTACGTCAGCACCCCTGGTCTAGACTGCAGGCCTGACTGAACGCTTCATGGGAATCATGTGGAGGGCTCCCCCTTGACATTACTGAGATTTTTGTCTAAATCATGATCTCTGGTTGGGGCAGGCCCTGGTTCTCAAGCTCTGTGATCAGAGCCAGTGACAGGACAGGGTCAGTGACCTATAGCTGCACTTGAGGAAGAACAGCCCCACTGATATTAGCATCCCTCCTGTTTTGTCCTGTGCACCTGGGTCCTCAGGCCAGAAGTTGGGCACACTGGTGCTTATAGACTGGGTAGAGGACTCTGTCTTCCTGGGCCTTGGTCCCAAGCTGCCTATAATGTTGGTTTTACCATGCCATCCCCCTTCCCGAAGCCTATCTTTTTAATATTGAGTTTGCACTTGACCTTGACAATCAATCAGCCCCCTCTCCCATCCCAGAACTTAGTGGCCTTAGAGAATGAGTCCCTACGATGAAGGTCCCTCCTTTGCTCCCATTTCCATCCTAGCTAATGGGCTGGACCTCAGGAGGCAAGAGAGAAAGGAAGAATTATCATTTTAAAGCAAAAGTATGGATCGAGCACGTTGGAGGTGAGTGAGAGGCACGTCGGCAAGATGAGTGTGCGTGTTTGGGGTGGCTGGGGCTTACCGCCCCTTCCCCAAGAAGGAGGCTTCCGGAAGAGGAGGTCTGCTAGGCAGAAAGGGAAGAGTATGAGAAGGTTGAGAGAGGGTTTGGAGTCTGGAGTTTTGTCTTTATTAGAAAGGAGGAGGAAGTCTATTCTGAGTGTTTCAGGAAGAAGAGAGCAGGTAGGGAGGGAATTTAGTGATTCAACACCCAAGGGTCCAGCCAGAACAGGTTGGGAAAGCCCCAAGATTTGGCTGTAGAAGCAGCTGGCCTCAGGAAACAGCTACTTGCTGGGCCACAAGCTGGGTCCCCCGCGGGTTCTTAATGGTCATTGATTTACTTAGTGGAAAGCGGAAGTTGCCAGCAACAAACCAGTCTTCGAGTTTGAGGCCCTGGCTCCGGAACATTCATCCATCTCTCAGGTTCCAGGCTGGGTTTGCCCACCTCCCTTTGTCCAATCCAGAGCTAGCCTCTCAAATTGCTTGAATCAGAGACCAGTGACCATAATGGGTCATGTAGTAGGGACCCACCACCCCCAAACTGGAACCTTGGGGTCCACACACCATCAAGCATATCTGGGAGGAAGACAACTTCGTTTGCTCTTCTGTTGACACCAATTATTCTTGAGTATCTCTAATGATGCCTGTGGCGGTTCAGTTTGCTGAGCCTGCCTCAGTGGTGTGACTTAGAAGAGGGAGTGCAATGCACTCATCATGTTTAGTGGCCTGTGACCAAGGCATACTGCTCTTAAGCATTTCAGAGAAAGAACGGTAAACAGAGCCACCATTCTTGAATCTACAGCTTGTTCTCTGCAACAGGTTTTCTTTAAATTCAGGACACAGGATGGCAAAAGGGTTTCAGGGCCAGTTTACAGGAGGTCTGCATGAAGGTGACTTCTGAACAAGGCAGCTGTTAGTGGCAGGTTCGTGAAGCGTGGGTTTGTGGACTGCATGTTGCATGTGAACTGCTGGATGTCTCTGGGGCACTCCTCACGGTGTCCACTCAACCCCTCCCAGCTCCTAGTGGGATCTGTGGGGCCTGAAGGAGGTTGTTCCCTCTTCCCCCTCAGCAGAGAAATTTAAGAAAAGGACAGTGAATCCAGTGCTGTCAATTTGAGTGCTAAAAAATTTCCAGGATCAATGGTGGTGCTAAACTCTCTCCATGTTTCTAATATTTTTAATAGTGGGTGTTTTTTTTTGGAACTGTTCTCATCACAAAAATGCAGCGTCCTTGGGGAAGGGACCCAGCCCCTTGACCTGCCGCTTTCCAGGTGTCCTTTATCATTTTGACGGGATTCTTTGGTCTGCAGAAAATACTCTGTCTTGGCATGCTTCTAGACTGTAAGATTTGGGTTGTTTTGTATTTTGTTTATGTTTACATGCATCTTGTATTTCCCTGAAAACTAAATAAAGTTTTTGCCTTTTTAACTGAACAGAATCACCTCCTGATTCTCCCTGCCACAAGAAAACATACCCAGCTGAGTGGCAAAGGCCACATCACCCCAAATGAAACATGAACTGCAGGGTCCGGGCCCTCTGAGGACACTGGAGGGGTGGGGTAAGTTCCCACTGTTCCCACTGTTGCTGGTGAGAAGCGTGCTCAAGCCCCCTCACCCCTCCCCCGCCTTTGGGAGGCTTTCTGGGCAGTGGCCAAGGCTTTCAGAGATAGATAGAGATACAGATCTTGGGGCCAAAGAGCCACATTCAGTGGGCCTACATGGCCCCTCAGCTTAGAGCCCCTGACCCTCCCCTACTTTTGCTGGACGCCAGTAAGCAGGGCTGGGCAGTCCTGGTGTGGGGAGTAGCCCGTGGCTGGTCAAGGCCAAGCAGAGGCTGGGCAGCTAGAGCATCCTCCCAGGAGAGAGGAAGACAAGCATCCCATGTCCCTCTGAGGCCCAGCCTGCCAAATGAGTTCAACTCCCACATTGTGCCCGGACCCCCATCCAGCACTCCAGCTTCTACAGCCACCCAGAGGTACTCAGCCCATCTAGAAAGTTTTTCCGAAGGTCCCTGACCGAGGCCTCCCTTTTCTGCCTAGCTGTGCCACTCATTTGGCATAGGCCTCCGCACTGGCCAGTGGGAGCGGCAGCTGAGCTTCCAGGTCTGGGCTTCGGGTGAGAGACGGGCAGGCCCTGTTCTGGGGAGCTCAGCACAGCGCCTGCCATCCTTTAGCCCCTAGGTGGCGCTGCCCCTCCACAAAGGTCGCACACCAGATTTAGACCCGGCTCGACCTTAGGAGCGTCATGGACTCCTGCTGCTCCTCACAGATCCAGGGACCTGAGGCTGGCGAGGGGCAGTAGCTTCTCCCTTTCAGCGTACGGTGAGGCTCACCTGGCATTCTGGCCCCTGCCATCCAAGCCCCAGGTCACGTTCCAGCCACCTCCCCTTCCCCTGCTCTCTCCAGGGAGTCTTTCCTGATTGTTGACTCCCCTCCTCCCCTCCCCTCCTGCACACCCACCAGCCCGCCTGCCCTCCGTCCCCAGCCCTCCAGACTGCACAGCACAGCCCTCAGGCTGGTACGAAATCACCTTTATTCACAATCAATCAATCACGGTGACCCAAGTTCACAGAGGAGGCAGCAGCTACCTCCAGGCTAGCAGAGACAACAGGACGGTGGCTTCCTCTCCCTGACGCTCAGGCTGCACAGCCCCTGCGTGTAAGAACTCTCCTTGCCTGAGAGGGGACCCCTGACTGGATGGGGCCCCACCACCCACCTCGCCCCACTCCCACAGAAGGGGTCTACAGGGTCAGTGGGGAGGGGAGACCCACGGTAGAACTGTGGCTTCCCTGCAAGGCAGGTACAGACAGGGCCCGCCTGGCATCCTGTGCTGTCCCACCACACCACCCCATAGCAGCCCCCACCAGAGAGCCCCTGAGAGTCACTAGGAAAGTCCCTCCCCGACCCCAAAAATCACTTTACAGAGGTGGCAGCTGAGGCTCAGAGAGGCTACAGCCTGGTCAGGGCCACACAACTGGTCAGTGGCCAGGTCCAGAACCCCACGCTCCGCCAGCCATATGGCGAAGCAGTCTCCGACAGGCGTAAAAAACTATCTGAGGGGGCCGAGGGCTGGGAGGCTCGGGGGAGACTAGGCCAGGACCCAGAGCCGGCCCCAGCCATGGCCTGTCAGGACAGGGTGTGCAGGGCTGAGATGACTATAACCTAAGAGCAGCTGCCGGGGGCACTCCCTCACCCCAGAATCAGGACTAAGAACCTAAAGGGGCTGGGACCCATCCCCTTCCCTTCTCCTCCTTCCCGGGACCGGAGAGCCTAAGAACAGGCTCCCTACTCCTACAATGCTGAGGCCAGCTGGCCTTCCCTCCCTCAGCCTGCCCAGAACTGTTTATGTCCCTACGGAGGAGGGAACTGCTGGGCCTCATGATGTATAAGGAGCCAATTATGATAACCCTGCTCCAGCCCAAGACGAAGGGCATTTTGTGGCTCTGGGGCGATGCCCTAGTCCCAGGGCACTGCAGAGGCTCTGCTGCCCTCTCTGTAAAATGGATACAATTTATCAGAAGGCCTCCCACTTCAGCCCCTTTGGAGTTCTACTTCATGGTAAGCAGAGCTGGCTATGGACTTTTGGGCTGCAGTCTGGGGAAGATTTTGAGTGATGACTGCCTCTGCTGACCCCTCTAACCAGGCACCCCGCCCACCAGGACAGCATTTCTAGGGGTCTGGGGGATGGGAATTCAGTCCCCCCCCCCCCCACCACCACCACCACCACCACCACCAAATAACCCCTACAAACCCAATAAATAAATAAATTAAAATACAGAAAAAGCCTTTTCTTACTCCAGGGAACCCCCTACTCCCAACCCAGGGCCCTGCCCTCTCCTGGGGACGCTACAGCCTCTATGAGTTATCAGCCCGGCCCAGAATAGCACTGAAATGGGGGAGGAGAGGTCACAGAGGGTAGCTGCAAACCTGTTCTTCAGAGAGCCTGACAGAAGACAGACCCTGCTCTCCAGCCCACACCGAGGGGCTGCCCCTGGGCAGCAGCATCCAGCAAGATGACTGGGGCAGACAGGCTATGATCAGAAAGGGGCCCTCCACATCTCAACCAGGCCAGGGGTCTAGGGACCCAGAACCTGGAGGCTTCTGTAGCCTGTCTGTCCACCCATCCAGGGTGAGTGGGAGACGGACATGGCATGGAGGCTGCAGCCTGCCCAGGATGAGCGGTATCCACTGGCCTTCTCACCCCTGGCTTCCAGGCCCAAGGGGCAGGGAAGAAAGGACGGAGAAGGTAGGTGTAGGTCAGAGAGTAAGGCAGCAGCTCAGGAGCTGCCTGCCTAGGGCTGCTGTTGCGCAGGTTGTGCACTGCTCAAGGGCAGTTGGCTGAGGGAGAAAATGGAGGCTGAAGTCCAAGTCCACACTCCACTAGCCAAGCCACATGTCTGGGCTCAGGGCCACATCCGCCCAGAGGAAGGGACACACTTTCTAATTCTCACAAAGGTGCCACACGGGCTAGAAGGACCTCCTGGGAATCTACCCCGGATGGGGAAGGATCAGGAGAAGCTGAGACCCCAGTTTAGCCCCTCAGCATGCAGGGAAGAGCAGGCGATTTGCTTCTGCCCCCACCTCCCTGCCTGATACCCCTTCCTCCCCAAACCTTTAGGGGCTGTTTCCCATGTTTAATGATAAGGGAAAAGAATTTCCAAAATGAGGAAGAAGAGAAGGGCCCCTGTTGACTTGCCCCTCAGGTGGAGCTGGGCCGGAGTCTGAGGAGGTCGGCGTGAGGGGTAGGGCACCACGACGGGCTAGGAGCTGCGGTAGGTCTTGATGATGTCCTTGATGGGGCGGCGGCAGATGGGGCAGCAGGCGTGTAGAGCCTTCTTGAGGCGCAGGCCACAGGCATAGCAGAGGCACATGTGGCCGCACGTGTAGATGACCGTGTCCACCGCGTGCTCATAGCAGATGGTGCACTCATCGCTCCACGGGCCCCCGCCTGGAGTCACTGGCGACTCTGGCAGGCTCACCGGTGAGTTGGGGGCCGTCCCTGGGGGCAAGGGGACACCAGTCAGGAGGAGACATGGCCCAGCCTGGTCCCAGGTTCATGAAGAGAGCCCCCTGGCCTCTCCCCCTCCATTTATCAGGATCGGCCTGTCTAACCTACCACCCAACTTCCTGGGCGCAAGGGAGGAGAGGATACACTCTGGACAGCCCCACTTCTGGCCCCTCAGTGCCCAGACCAGGGGCCAGGGTGTCCATGAGGCATTGAGAGGAGGAGGGAGGGATGGAGGAAGGAAGGGGGCCCAAAACCATTTGAGGAAGGCCCCTCCTGAGTTACCCTTTGGTGTTCTTTGTGCTAAAGAAGTCCTTTGGAGAAAGCTGCCCAGCTGGGGGACAGGATGGGATACACCCCGGAAATCACCACTCAACCAGGGTTCACTGGGCCCATCTCCAGCTCCTCCAGGGCCCAGTCCTGATACAGAGGCTGCATGCCTGCCTCAGCCAGGGTGAGGGTGGGGATGGGGTCCTCAGGGTGGGAGGTCTGGCATGGTCACCATGGAACTGGAGGGGCCAGCCTACTTACCGCCAGCAGAGTTCCCCAGAGGTCCAGAGCTGCATGTGCTGAGCAAGGGGTCAGAGAGGCGGATGCCCAGGGCACTGGGCGAGGTTGGTGTGGAGGCAGGGGAGCAGGGGAGTGATGGGATGCCCCGCTCTGCCAGGATGGTGGAGCCTGCAGAAAGGGTGGGAAGGAGGGAGGGACACACTAGCCACTCAGAGGCCCACTGGGAGAAAGCTCGAATCTCCACCCCTCTATTAGGTTCCCAGGAGAGAAATGGGTGGTACAGCCTGACCACACGGCCCAGCCATAAGGCTCAGGGTGGGACTCCACCGACAGGCTCGCACCCTGCCCCAGCTCTCTGTTCCCGCCTACAAATTGGAGGGCCACACGCATCATGCTCTGGTGTTACTGCATCTGCCATCTCCAAACAAGCCCCCTGCCTAGAATCCCACCTCCACCCTTCCCCATGCTTCCTTCACCTTCAAGGTTTCCCATGCCAGAGAACAAAGTCGCCTTCCTCCCATCCAGCATGGCCCTTCAAGCCCTGGCCTCACCATCCTAGTCAGAGCCCCGTGCCATCACCCCACTGCTCCTCTGCATTGGCACCTTCGAAATACTCCACACCATCTCCCACACTTGTTCTGCCCAACCTTCTTTCCTTTCTTCCCTCGCTTTCCTCTTCCCTTCCATCCCTCCCTCCCTCCCTCCTCCCTTCAACAAGTACTTGCTGAGAGCCTACCAGGTACCAGACACTGTGTATATATAAAACTGGGAATGAGACAGACAGAGCCTTTACCTTCAAAGAGCTAACTGTCCAGGGAGTCTCTTGGGGCTATCCTCAACCCCCTCGTCTGGACAGCCTTGACCCCACCCCCCGACAACCACATATCTCTATCTAGCACTGACCAGCCACACACGCCATGCACGGAAATAAAAAACCACAAAGGATAGGAAATTATTTGTTCTTTGCCCAGGAACGTAACTTTGTTTCCCTACTTAAACCTTGCGCTTCCTGAAAGCAGGAAGTCTGATTCACCTGTAAGTCTCCCACAGGCCCTAACATAATGCCCTACACATAAATAAGTGCTCAGTGAGATATTTTTTATTACTAGTTATTCATTCTAATTCATTTACTAGTCACTGTTTCTAAGAATATTCATTAGCTGTCCATAGGATTTCTCTTATTAGTGTTAACCAGGTTTCAAGTTAATTATCATCTCCTTTCAGAAATTCATACCTCCTATTTGCTTTTCTTGCTTTATTGCACTGGTTAGCATTTTCAGAACAATACTATAAGGCATCTCTATCATATTCCAGACTTTAATAAGAATATTTCTAATGTTTCACCATTAAGCATGAAATTGACTGTAGTTTTGGAGTGAAGGAAATATCTTTCCACTCTTAGTTCACTTAGGCCTTCGACAAAGCAAAGCATTCCTCTATAAGGTAAATAATTATCCTTCATACATTGTTACTGGTTTTTCCTTTAGAGTCAGTCAGGATCCCCTAACACCAGTTTGTTAGTTGAGATGCCCAATTCTCCAAACAGCTCAGGAGCACTCTGTTTAGCCTATATTAAATTCTGAATGATTATTCTTCAACACCCACCTTGACCTACTTCCCTTTGGGGACATTTAAGTCCTGGGTTGTTTTTGCTTGTTTGTTTTTAAGCTTCTCCTTGGCTCCAGTCTAGTAAGCCTCTTTGGGCAACAGAAGCTTCACTGGAAAGCTACTTATCTATTATTGGATGGTGCTGAGGCAAGAGGCTACCCTGTCGTTATGTTATTTCCTTCATCTGAGGAACAGTGTCTTCTGGTGAATGTAGCCAAATATCTTTGTACCTCAACCTGATTTTTTTTTTTCTGCACCCCAGTCCGGTTTGTTTTTATTCCATCCTGAATTTTCACCCCAATTTCTTTCCTTACTGATTGATGGCTTTTCATCTAGCCTGATTTCTTTTCACCTCCTTCCTGACTTATTTTCCCCCAATCCTAACTTCTTAGCACCCCAGCCCCATTTCTTTTCATTCCTTTTTAAATTCATTTTACACTCCATCTTCATTTGGTCTCTCTCCAGAGGAGGAAGTCTCCACTGATTTTATCTGATTTCACAAAACTCTCACACACTCTCACAATCACCAACAGCATTACATACACAAATACGCACACATTTAGTTACTCACGTGTGCCTAGACACAGTATGCCAATCTTATAGCGTAAACTCATGCTCACTCACATACACACATTATCTTGTCTATGAAGCCTCTTGGGGTGAGGTCTAGGTCAGGGGCTGTGAGACCCAGGGGTCTCCGAATGTGTCTAAGCAAACTTGCTGAGGGAAAAAAAAAAAAAAAAAATCAGATGCCCAGGACCTAATCCGAGATCTACAGAATCAAAATCTCTGGAGGTGGGATTCAAGAATCTGCACTGTAGTAGGTTCTCCGAGTGAGTCTAATGCTGCTGCAGAGCAGACCAGCACTTTGAAAGCATGAACACCTGCTCACTCTGGGGTAACAGAGGTTCCAGAAGATACACGTAAAAAAAAAAAAAAAAAAAAAGATTTCTGGTCAAACGAGCTTGGAAAAGCTGGACACCATAACCACCACCATCCTCTCCTAAAGGTTCACATTGTATATTAAAGGCTCTGAGAAGTTCTACAGTAAAGAATCGCCTGCTTTTTAAAAACTCAGTATTTCCCAAACATTCTGGACCCAAGGACCCGTTTTCAACGGACACCTATCCTGCAGAACACTCTGGGAAACATGGCTTACACAAGTCCGCATCACCCAGTCCTTTCAAACTCTGTCCATTCAAACCCAGGAAGGCCCAGACATCTGCAACCCCATTTCCTCCAAGGCCCTCTGCTCGGAGATTCCCCACAGACCCCCAATCTAGGCACCACCCTGCAGAGATACCTGGCTACTGACATACCAACCTCTTTTTCTTATTTAGACACAAAATCACCCTTAGAGGCAGAGACCTTTATTCCCATTTTAGGAGAAATGGAAACTGAGCCTCAAAAAGTTCGCTGCTGGTGGAAACAATTTTCTTTTTTCCCATTTTTAAATGGCCACTGGGCAATGTGTAAGAGAACTGTTTACGTCTCTGTGGGAATGTGGGTGAATCAGATTCTGAGCGTGAAACTCAGTGTTCCCCGCTTTTCTCCCCCTCTCCAGGGTTTATCTGGTGAGATCTGATAACTATGGACTAGATAATTGAGTCCCACCCAGAACTCATCTTTGGGGTCTGTGACTCTTTGACTAGACCCCATGAAGGGCGGGGTGGGCGCTCTTTCCCCCTACCCAGACACGCCCCTCCTCCAGGGAAGGCTGGGTCTGGAGGCGCTAGCCTCCAGGTGCACCTGGGGGGAGGCGGGCACGTGGCCGGGGGCACTCACCGAGGATGCGGATCTGCGTGATGGCCCCGTGCAGGCCGAAGAGCATCCAGAGCGGCTGCGAGGCGTCCACGCACAGCTGCATGCCCGCCGCGGCGCCATTGTGGCTGAGGTGCAGCTCACCGTCGGGGTTGACCACCAGGCCCAGGATGTCACCGCTGTGCAGGGGCCCGGGCACGCGGCACACGGCCCAGAACTCCTTACGGTCCACCAGTGCCTCGGGGCTGAAAGGCAGGTCTGCTGGCCGCAGCGTGCCGGGGTCGCACGTGGTGACTCCGAAGGAGAGCGCGCCAGGCCGCGCGCCGCCCGAGCGCGTGACCTTGACGAAGATGGTCTCGGCCACGCGCACGGGCCGGCTGGTGAAGACGAGCGCGCGCTCGTCGCGCCCGTGCTCCAGGCGCGCCACCGTCTGCTCGTCCAGGATGCGGACGTGTGCGCCGGCGCGCAGCGCGTGGAAGCGCAGGTCGCCGTCGAGCTGCGCTGGGAGAGCGCGGCTGTGCTGGGAGTTGAGCGAGTTCTGCGGGATGGGGCAGCCGGCGGCCGGCGCGGTCTCGTCGCCGTCGGCGGCCGGCACGTTGAGGTCGCACAGGCTCACGGAGAGGCGCGCTTCCTCGGCCTCACGTCGCAGCGACGGCCGCCGCAGGGCGGTGAAGGAGCGCGGCCGCAGGCAGTCCGGGAGCACCAGCTCGCTGTCTGCGGCGGGGAGGGAGACAGGGCGACCATCACGCGGGCCACAGCGCCCAGTCCCCATCGCCTGCGCACCTCCTCCCACTGGTCTTTAAAGCGCACACCAGTAAGACGCACCGGGTTTCTAATGGCACAGAAAATGCTAGGACATAATGTTGTGCAGGACTTCTAACTACGTATTTGTTTAAGCAAAGGATCAAGGCCGGCAAGAAGGACACACCAAAACTAAAAACATGATTACTTCTAAATAGTATGCTTATTAAAATTGGATTTTTTTTTTTCTAACTCCTGGGGCCCTCCCTTTTTAATCCCAGCAGCCAGAAGAGCACCCAGCACTTAGAAGGCAGCAGTAAATAATATTTGTTGAATGCATGCTGACATCCTACCCGTCTGGGAGGCCAGAGGGAACCGCCCCCCCCAACCCTAGAACGCCTCTCTGCACAAATTGCAGAGAGACGTTCTTACCCAAACAATTACCTTGTGAAGTTATTGCCGCGGAAGGACCTTGAGGCTGAGAAGTTAAGTGAATTTATCCAAGCTATCCTTTCAAAACTGACAACTGGAAATCAAACCCTTTCTCTTTTTAATCATACAAGTAATACAGACTGTATTTTGTAGAAAAGACAGTTCAGCAAAAAGAAAAAGTAATCTCCTGTCAGCCCACCATCCAGAGGAAAATACTATTAATATTTGGATGTATGAGTTTCCAGCCTTTTTTCAATATATTTTAGTTATTTCTTTTTTTAAAACAAAAATTGAATCACGCTATATAAATGCCAGTAGTTTTAAACTAACGAGTAACAAATCTTTTTGAAAATGTGGCAACTTTTATCTATCTTCTCAGGAAAATGCACGTTCTCCCTAAATTCTGTGGAAAATTTCGGGGCATCGACTCCAGGCAAAGAACTCTGCTATACAAATTTTCTTTTCAAAACTAGCTTTCCGGGCTTCCCTGGTGGCGCAGTGGTTGAGAATCTGCCTGCCAATGCAGGGGACACCGGTTCGAGCCCTGGTCTGGGAGGATCCCACATGCCGCGGAGCAACTGGGCCCGTGAGCCACAACTACTGAGCCTGCGCATCTGGAGCCTGTGCTCCGCAACAAGAGAGGCCGCGATAGTGAGAGGCCCGCGTACCGCGATGAAGAGTGGCCCCCGCTTGCCACAACTAGAGAAAGCCCTCGCACAGAAACGAAGACCCAACACAGCCAAAAATAAATAAAGTCAGAAAACAGCTTAAAAAAACCCCAAAAAACTAGCTTTTCCATTTACTGTGTCCTGAATACCTTTCTACACTAATAACCATGTTTTTGATACCATACTTTTTTAATGGCTGGTTATCTCTGCTTTATGGAGTCCTATAATTTGTAATAAAAGTCATAAGGTGCGATGAATTACCCCTGCATTTCATCCTTAAAGCATCCCATGAAGTTGTTCCCATTGTACAGATAAAGCTCAGAGATGTTATGTGACAGCCACGAAGTGGCAGATCCAGGATTAAAGCAAGATCTGTCCAACTCCCAACGCCACATTCTCCACTTTCGGGCCCTCCTCGTTTACTGAACCCTTTCTGTGGGAGTCCCTAAATTTGGCTAGTACCACCGCAGCTCACATCATGGGCCAATCCCTTCTCAGGAGGCTTTTCTCTGAGCCTCCCCCAGGGAGAATCTGTGCTTTCTCTCCAGGAACTGAGTAAGGGCTGCTGGAGTGCTTGGTGTGAGAGCAAAGCTTGGGGGACTGGACTGGTAGGGGCCGCAGAGGCCAGAATTCAGCTCCAGCTGAATCTAGAGACGCTCTCTAAAGCCTCTCTATCTTTGTTCTCTCCCAGCTCCCCTGCCCCTTCCAGGAACAGTGTTGTTTGGACCCCAGCAAGGAGAGGGTGCTGGGCCGGCCCTCCCCCCAAGGCTCCTGCTTCTCTGGAGAAGCCTCTTGGGGCCTGGCTAGTCAGGATACCCAGCATCGTGTTTGGCAAGGAGGAGGGAGCCGACCGGAAAATGTGATTATTCCAGGGAATTGACTCTGTGACAGTAATGGTGCAGAGAGGCTGGGGGGCTGCGGAGAGGCAGAGGCGAGGAGGGCAAGACACGGGAGACAATAGTGGGGGGCTGAGGAGGGCTGTGGGCTGACCTGGACCCCAGGGAACAGCCCATGCTCCCCTACCCCTTAGGGATTCCAGGCAGCGGCCTTTGAGGAGTCCAGAGGGTTGGGGACAGAGAGGAGAAGGGATGGGGAAACAGGGTGAGGAGGAAACAAGTGGCTCAGAGATGCCCAGCCGGGCCTATGGGAACAAGGCTGTCATGGGGGCCCACACACACAGCCCCCCCACACTCCTCTCTCCAGCCCACCCCACACGCTCAGGACAATCAGGCCAGAGCCCATGGAGCTGGGCAGACCCTCAGAACAGATTCCTGAATGGGGCTGGAATGTGAGCTCTCCTGCTCTCTGCCCCTTCAGGAGTCCTCTTCTGCTTGAATATACCCACTACCTCCCAGTAGTGCCACGCTGAGCTACTCTGTCTTTAGAAAAATGTTTCCTACTCTTAAACTGAAATCTACCTCCCCGTATTTTTTTTTTCTGAACTCTTCATTTTATTGATCCTTTACCATACAAGATTTATTCAAATTACACCCATTTGAAGTGGTAAGATCACAGCTAGAAAACAGGTTACCCTGTAACAAATTTACAAAATCCACCATAAAAGCTTTTTTTTTTTTTTTTTTTACATTATATTACATATTATCTTTTTTAAACTAGCATACACACAAAGCTTAACTGATTGGTAGTTTGCCTACTCCCTATTTTGGGAGAAATACTTCCTTTTGACAAAATCACATACCCCATAGGAAAAGAAATTCCCACAACTGACAACTGCCACCCAACTCACTCTTCAAGCCATCTTCCTTGAAATCCCTCCTCTCATACACACAAGGTGTCATGCTGAAGCTTTAAATACTGCAAGTGAATTTACAGACCTACACTTACAATAAAAATCAACACAAGAACCGCCACCACTACAACAAACACAAAGTAACTCTTAAAAAATTACAAACCAGCTAGAAAATATTCTGGCAGTGTTTACAAATTACTTGCTATTTTTATACAAAATTGCTAGATAATGAAAATGAGCAGCCTGCGTATCAACCTAAATAAAACGATCACTCCACACAAATCTGTGCATATAAACACACACCTATCATGTGTTGCTCTTTATACAGTTTACTTTCTAGGGCTCGCTCATAACCTCCCTGTATTTATACCTACTACCTCTGGGGCTGCCTCTCAGCCCCACACTGAGGACAGCTTTCCTCAGGGAATACTCAGACTCCCCACACACCTTCCCACCTCTTAGACAATGAACACAACCAGACTCAGTATTCCAGATGTGCCCTGACCAGCTCAAGGCACAATGTGGCCATCACACCTCCCCTGATAAGTACACTATACTTCTAATAATGCAACCTAAAAGTATTTTAGGTTTTTTGGTTAACAAAATCCATATACTGGTAGGCAAGAGAGGAGCATAGTTAAGTGCAAAGACTCTGAAGTCATCAGCTTGGGTTCAAATCCTAGCTCTGCCATTTCCTGGCTGTATGACCTTGGACAAATAGCTTAACCCCTCTGGGACTCTCTTCTTCAGCAGTGAAATCAGCATTTACTTACTGGTATAAAATATGGACTCTTAATACTCCCCTCGGAAGGGATGCTGAGAAGACGAGGTGGAATACAGTACCTAGGGCACCTAGTAGAGTACCTGGCACATAATAATCGCGAGGTTAATATGAGCCATTGTTATTGTTTTCGTGCTACATGGTTCAGAAGAATATGCATGGGCTTTGGGTTTAAATGTCTGATCCAGCACTTGGCTGGTGGCCTGTGGGTAAGCAACTGTCCTCCAGCCCCCGACCACTCACCATGAGAACAGGGGTACTAATACCTGCTTTGCGATGTTGTCGCAGGGATCAGAGGTAGATTGAGAAGCCCCTGGCACCTGGATACTTGATAACTTCAGTTATTACCATTTGCTCAGGTTGAGTTTATCAACCAAAGTCAGGTCCACCTGCACTCAGACAACTAACTTTTTGAACCTAGGACTTTCCATCAGTCATGCTAAGCACCCAGGACAAAATCATGGAATGACATTCCTGACTAAAGACCAGGAAGGAGAAGCTACAAATGGTGATTAGAGATGAAAGAAGAGAAAGAAGGAGAAACAGTGGGCGAAGAGAGAGAGAGGGGAAGGGGTAGGAAAGAGATCCCTTTGGCCTTTGTTGAAATATCACAGGAGTTAGGAGAGGAGGTACAGGAGATGCTGGGAAACAGCTAAAAATGGAATCTCTGGGGCCAGTGCCCAGCCCAAGTTATGTCTTCTCTCCCATCCCCTCCACCCCTCGGGGTCAGGAGCAGCTGCAGGCCACCAGCAAGCTCCAAAATAACCATCCCATCAGTGTGCCCGGCTGCGTGGGGCCCTGAAATAGATGAAACCTGAGATGGAGGAACTGGTCAGAGCACCCTCCACAGAGGGGACGGCAAAGGTCACATCACCTTGATGCGAGTCCACATCAAGCTGGAGGTCAGGGAAGGGTCCGGGCCCCCGAAGCCAGGGGAGAACAACCAAGGGCCGAACCTCAGCCCAGGACTGCGCCCTGGGGTACAGCTTGGAAAACCCAGAGGGCCAGCCTGTGACCCCCAAGCAGTGGGGTGGCCCCATGTTTGAAGCAACAAGTTATTTAATCCGTGCCTGGGACACACAGCTGCCCACTTGGAGGTGTTTATGATAGGGGAGGGGTGGCACAGGGCCATGGGAGGAGCTGCAAAGCTGGCTCCCCTCTCGTGTCCCATCTTTCAGGAGAGAACTTGCCAGTCTTCAGCTCCTGCCTAATCTGGTGCCTGGCGCTGGCTTTGCAGATCCCCTGGGCCCGGGCAGAAAGAGCCAGACCCTGCAAAGGGCAGGGAGGCCTGGGCCAGGGTTTCCTCCCCTCAGGGTGGCACTCAGGGCACCCACTCATTGACCCCCTGTGTGCCCAGCCCTGGGCAGGGGTTAAGGAGAGGGAGAGCCAGGACCTGGGCCCTGGAGAGCCAGTAGCCCTTGGGAGACTTGAAGCTTGGAGGCATGAAAATATTTGAGTACAATTTTGTTACAAAATTCTCAGTGTCTCAGGTAAGACAGGACCTCAGAGGAGAATGAGGAAATCTGTTTATCTCTGTCAAGTTCTCACCCAGCCTTGTCTAGAATGCCCCTGGGGACAAGAAGCTCACCACTTCTCAAGGCCATCTATCCTCTACTTTGACTCGCTCTGAAACAGAAGTTCTTAGCCTCAGTTGGACAGCATTATCCTAAAAGGGAGATTTATCCTAAAGAAGAGAAGGCTCAGAGGGGGCCCCAAGGAGTGGGTACAGGACACTTGGATCCATGCAAGGAAAGTTTTTCTAACAGTCACAGTTGTTCAGAGACGGCATCTCAGGAAAAACAAGATTTGACCCAGGCCCTGAAGGACAAGAGGGTCTGGATTGACAGAAGTGAGAGCCACTCGGGTGGGAAAACTGCATTAGCAAATGCCTGGGGAGAACAGTCTGAGCAAAACCAGTGAGGAGAAAGGAAAGGAGTGGAGGAAGAGGCGCCAGGCGGAGGGCACCAGGGCCAGCTCCCGCCCAGAGACCCACTCAGCCCCCGACGCTGCCGGCCAGTGCGGGGTAACCAAGGCAGGGCCTGGGAACTGGAGCAGAGGCTCCTTTGAAGCAGGGCCTGCCATCAGCCCAAGACTTGTTTGTTTAGATTCGCACATCCGCAGCGCTGGATAATCTTTAACCACGGGTCAGCCTGCAGCCGCCCAGCTGGCTGGCAGATCTCTGCCGGCCCCTGTTTGGAAGGTGCGCCAACCCATTTACTGTGTCCATAAACATCTTCCTGCCGGTCTGCAGCTGGCACGGAGCAGGAGAAGGAGCCAGGAGGACGGGTACATGGCTTGGATGGGCAAGGGGTTTCTCCACCCTTCTGGGCAGTGCCCTGAGCCCACACCACCCCCACCCTCTCCATGTAAACCCGACCACGAGAAAGCTAGGAGAAACAAACACACTTTCTGAGGCTCACGGAGGGAAGGGCAGAATGTCCCAGAATCACTCAGAGTCATAGACTCTTAGAGTTATAGAATCTTCAAGCCACAGGATCTTAGATGTATAGATTCTCAGAATCATCTGGTCTGGTGGTTCTCAAACTTTTTTTTCAAGCAGTGGAATCACTCATCCAATGGAACGGAAAACTCTGCTTAAAGTCTAAGAGGTGGCCACAGAGCCCTGCCACTCAGCTGCCTCAGAGGTGCCTCTGTGGAATCCCAGTGCTCCAAGGAACCCAGCTGGAGAACCATAGATCTCGTTCCAAGAAGCAGTTTAGATAGCATGGTTTGACTTTCATCCAGACACAGGGACTTGGTTTTAAGGCTCCCTCTTCCAATGAGAGGACTGGCAGGGGATTGTCTATTTTGGTGGTGTTTTTAGATATTCCTTTTTAACCTAAAAAGACAGCCCTTCCCATTTGTATAAACACTTTTACATATGTGAGCCTCACAGAATATCTGTGAGGTACATGGTGCATGTATAATTATGTCCAAATAACAGACAAGGCGGTTGAGGCATAGAGACGCTGAGAGACTTGCCCAAAGCTAGTGAATGGCCAAGTGGAGTCGATTCAGTCAGGTCTCCTGCTTCTGAAATGACAGCTTTGTCCCCAGTACTACAAGGCCCCAGCTCCTCCCCTAAACACACCCCACTCTGGGCCACCAGGTCTCTCCAAGGTCCCCAGAACTGTATCTTGGGCCAAAGAGATACTAGATGGAAACACATAAAATTGCCATTTCTGGACATTACAAACAGTCAAATATTGGCAATTATATATGGTTGCATTTTATATATATTCATTCTGGTAGAAAACTAGAGCACACTGTGAACAACAGAATCAAACAAAACCCTCAAGAGCCTTCAGGGAACTACAAGGCAGGCAGACCTACCCTCACCACTGAAACAGGATGCTGGGCACCCACTGCCCTTCTTCGACTCTGCCGGGGCCCCGGTGGCCTATCTGTGCCCAACACATATGGCTGATCCCTGATGCCTGAAGCTCTCACAAGCTCTATTCTGGAAGACATAAGGGGGCCAAAATCCCCACCCTTGAGGGGGTATCTAGACATTATAGGGAGACCAGAGAGACTCATATTTAGAGAAGCTGGGAATTAATGTAGCCCACACTTCTGGGCTCAAGTCCCAGCTTCACCAAGCTGTGTGACCATGGACAAGTTATCAGACCTCTCTGAGCCTCTGTTTCCTTATCTGCAAAATAGGTACAGTAATAACTTTCTTTATAATATAGACAAAGAGGATTTCTACTGTATTCTTAAAGAGGACAATATATGATGTAGAACTGCTGACACTGCTTAGACCTCCACTCGCTTCAGGAAGAGGAAGGGTCACGAAGAACACGGGAGGTCAGGGAAGGCTCCCTGGTGGAGGGAAGGGTTTGGTACTGGGCCTTGATATAACTGGCAGAATTTGAGGTGAGCAAAAAAGAAGCACCTGGAAGAGTCTCCGAAGCAGAAAGAACAGCAAGATTTTTTTTTTTTTTAACTAAGAAGAAATGAAGGGCTTCCCTGGTGGCACAGTGGTTAAGAATCCGCCTGCCAATGCAGGGAACATGGGTTCGAGCCCTGGTCCGGGAAGATCCCACATGCTGCAGAGCAACTAAGCCTGTGAGCCACAACTCCTGAGCCTGCGCTCTAGAGCCCGTGAACCACAACTACTGAAGCCTGCGTGCCTAGAGCCCGTGCTCCGCAACAAGAGAAGCCACCGCAATGAGAAGCCCACGCACCACAACAAAGAGTAGCCCCCGCTTGCCGCTACTAGAGAAAAGCCCGCGCGCAGCAATGAAGACCCAACGCAGCCAAAAATAAATAAATAAATAAAATTAAAAAAAAAAAAAAAAAAAGAAATGAAAACCATCAAAAAGGAAGAAATCACTACCAGCGTCCTCAGCTCTTTCTCCATCCCAAGAGCTTGGCTCGGGCTCCTTAAGCCAATATTTGCCTCTCGGCCCCTGGCAGCCACAGCTGAAGGTAAATATTGGTTTAGCCTGGGAAGCGGAAGCCCCAGATGGCAGTGTGGTCCTCAGCCGGCCAGGATGCCTCACGCTCTGTACCACAAGCTGAGGCACACCCAGGACAGAGACCTGACCCCAGGCCTTATCTACGGAGAGGCCCAGGCCTCTCAATGCTGAGCAGCCACGCTGGCCCACCACCCCAGAAACTGGTGCAGCAGCAGCCTGGCCCCCAGAAAGCTACCCTGAGAGTCTCTGTACATCTTTCTCCTCAGTAGTAGGCAGGTGGGGTCTTTTACCAAGACCTAGGATGACACCATGAGTCCTTGGGAGCCCCCCTAATGGCCTCCTAACACCCTCCTGGGCTCAGCCACAGACATCTTGATGTGGCAATAAGTCTTCTCACACTGACCTTGTGCCCACATCAGCTGGGAGGTCTGAATTCCAGGCCCAGCCTGGCTTCTGACTAGTTGGGAGAATTTGGGTAGGCCCCTCCCCATCTCTGGGCCACATTTCCTCTTACTGAAAAACTTGACAGCAAGAAGCTGCTGGAAACTCTCTACTCTCTTGGCTCTCTCCTCTGTGATGCATGAGCATACCCACACCCATACACACCTGCTCTCCGCAAGTCATCCACTACCTTCCCACTTCATCCCATCCCCTGAAGGATCTGCTCCCCGACTGACCGCCAATTCCCCACCTCTGTGCCAATGCACACCCCTCCTGTCTGGCCTAAATTGTTCCTCCTCAACCAGTCCATTCTTTTCACCTCCCCTGGTTTCTGACTTGAAACTCATCTCCTACAGGAAGTCCTTCTGGATTGCTCCCCAGCTGCACCCCTCCCCCCACCCAGTTTTATTCTTCAGCCACACTTTTTTGCAGTATTGGATTTAGGTCACCTCAGAGCAGTCATATGGCATGTCCCCCAATATAAACACTCTTTAAGGAGAGGGGCTGGGTTTCCAATTCTAGTGTCTCCTCCAACCCCTGCACAGCACCTAGGCTGTGGTGGGCACGGCGAGGTACGCAGGAACACCCTACAAATGGATTCCTGGCTCACCAGCTTTCTGCCAGGATCCACAGCTGCTCTTCCTGAACCAACACTTCTGAGAGGAGGAGGGAGACCTTGAAAACTGGGATAGGAACTTATCTCTCCAAGTATTAATCACCCCATAAAACTTGTATTTATTTAGTTGCTGGCAGGTCCTTCTTCCTGGAGGTAGGAAGCTGTTATTCTTGGAGATACCAGCCTGGGCTTGGGCCAGGGTGCCCAGAGGGAAGAGGGTGATCTGCTGTGAACTCCAGCGTAACAGGGAGCCTGGAAGTCCTGAAGCAGGTCTACTGGGACCATGGCACGGGCATCAGGGGGCCTAGGTGATGGTTAGGGCAGTGGGGGGTGGGGATGGGGACCCCACCTGGAGGTGTCAATCAGGGAGAGACACCAGCCCTTGCCTCCACTCTGTGGTGGGAAGACGGCCAATCTGTCCATGGCCTGACTTGTGGACTTACTATGTGCCAGGGAGCCCAGGATGTCTCTGGGCTGAGGAGCTTGGAGGGCTTTGGCCACAGGTTCCAGGTGGAGGCAAGAGGGGAGGGGGCAGGCCTGGCAGGTAATCTCTAAAGATGAGCCATGGTTTTGGGGGACAATCACCCCAGGAAAGACAGGCCCACCCTCAGAGCCCCCAAGACAGAGAGTGACTTCTTCACAGGAGAAACTCAGCTGAGGAGGAAGACGAGGGAAAGCAGAGGAGCCGGCGGGATCTGGGTAGAGGGAGAGAGAGGCCCAGAAAGACACAGGTGCAGTGACGTGGCAGGTGAGGAGAGAGGGGGAGATGAGAAGTGGGGAGGAGAGGGAGGGAAATGGACCCTGAGACTATACAGGGCAGCAGGTGTGTCCCGGGGGCAGGGGCACGGAATGAGGGCATAGAACAGCAGGCCCACCTCCGAAGATAACTTGGGTGGGTCTCTCCTTCCTTCACAAAAAAAATCAATTTAGGAAGAACAAATCAAGGAGCTATTTTAATCTGCTAATTCATTTTAGGGGCCATAATCAGTGTTTTAAAATGCCCAGGGATTATAGTGATTTACAGCTGTGACGGGAATCAGCTGGGGCCTTGGCCTTATTGGGTATACAGAGAGGAGGCTGACAGGAAATCCAAATGCAACTGAAAATACTGCGTGAAAACCCATTTATAGTCAAAGAGGCTGGGCCAGGTCAGTGCCTGGGCTCTGCCCCAGGGTGGGGCCCTTCAAGATTACTCTCCAAGCCCCTCCCTCGGCCCCTGAGATTTGGAAGCCCCATCTCACCCAGTATGTTCCCTTCATCCTCACCCCCATCCCAACCCTCCTGGATCTTGTAGGCCCAGCCTAAGCCTCCCCCACCAAGAAGCCTTCCTAGACTCCATCCTCCCACACCGACTTCAGCCTCCTCTGACTTCCTGCTTAAACCCACCGCGGCGGCTGGGGGGGGCGGTGGGTGCGGATGGGGAGGGGGCAGGTAATGCGAAAGGTACTACTTTTGGCATCAGAACAGCCAGTTCAAGTCCCAGCTCTGCCACACCCATACACGGACAGGACAGGCCTTCCATGGGCCTCAATTTTCTCCCTGACAAATGGGGATAATAATCACTCCCTCCAGGGCCAGCTGCTGAGAGGTTAAAGGTTAAATGAGATAACTGGATGGAAACCATCTTGGCAAATGGATGAGATCCTATGACCACAGTGTTCAGCGATTTACTGTTGTCTCTTGGGCTATGCCCCGATTGTTCTGGAGTGTTTGCTTTGTCTCCCAGTGAGCCTGTGGCTGTCTGTGAGCAGGGCTGTGTCTACCTCAGCCACGCCCCCAACCCTTTCCTTCATCTAACAAGTCATCCATCCATCCCACCACTCTCCCCTACCCACCCTGCAAATATTCCTCAGGGTCCTGTACACACCAGGCACAAGATTCCACCCTGGAGAGGAAACTAGCTGGGTAAGACATGGATCCCTCCTTCACACAGAAAGACTTCTAACGATTACTCATTTCTTTGTTTTTACTTTCACTGTCTTTTTTTCTTTCTATCTATCTTTTTTACTCAAATAAAAGTGTTTTGAAAAAAAAGAGCTTCACTGTTCCTAGGCTCTGAAGTCAGAAAGGACAAAAAGAAAAAACGTTTTTCCACCACCTCCATGGCAGTTTTCTCTGCAGGGACGGGGGGCAGGGATGGGAGATGGGAAGAGCAAGCATTGGCTTGAGCATCGACTTGGTACCCAGGACTATGCTGTGTACTTTACTCATAGCCTCTTTAGTTGGATTTAATTTTCCTACCAACCCATTTTACAGATGGAAAAGCTGAGGTTCATCCAGGATCCTCCTGGAGACACAGCCAATTTGCCAATGGGTTGACCTGTACCCAGTCTATGTGTGCACATGCACATGCACACACACTTGCCTACACATGCTCAAGTGCAGCAAAGTGGGATTCCTGGACTGGGAGTCAGGTGACCTGGATTCCAGCCCTACCTCAGCCACCAACTCACTGTGAGACCCAAGGAAGTCTGAGACTCTGAGGCCCCTTCCAGCCCTGGCATTTTAGGGTCTGTACGTGCCCTTGCCAGGAAGCCTGGTACTTTAGCAGCCCTAGAATACTTTCTAATGCCCCTCCTCCTCACCTCCCACAGGATGTCTGCCCTCTCACTCCCCTGAAGTAGCCTTACTCACACTGGGGGTCCAGAAGCAGCCAGAAGAGTCTTAGCCCCCCTAGTGCCTTCTGCTGTCCCCTCCTACCCCTTTCACCCATATCCCTGCAAAAAGGACTAAGGTGGGGTTGGACCTCCTGGAAGGCTGCAGAGCCCAGGGGCCAGGGCTCACCTGGGGCTAAGCCTTGCAGCACCTCCTAGGGCCAATGACAACTTCCCTGAGCTTGAGGCTCACCTCCACGGGCCCTGTGAGGGAGTCTGCCTCCCAGGGTTGCTACGAGAACGGCAATAACAACGTGCCTGGCACGCAGTAACTGCTCTGTAAACTATAGTTACGATGATTAATATTAATTACTTCCTGGGGGTGAGGGGGTCTTTGAGGCTGCCATACATGATCATGAAGGTCGCACACTGCTCAAAGGCACAACCTGAGGGACCACAGAGGGCAGCAATCTCGCCAGGCTCCACTTGCCACAGCTGTGGGCCTGGAAGAAGGGATGCTCTGCAGTTCCCATCAAGGCTCCCAGCGCTGTCCCAGTGCCCACTCGGCCCCAGGGCTGCTACCAGTGGGGGAGGGAGCCCCATGCCTGATAGAACCAAGCCGAGTCAGACCACAGCACCAGAAGTGTGCCCGGCACCTAAGGGGCCAGAGGGAGTGGGCACTCACCGAGTAGCTGGACGCCCCGCGTGAGGCCGTAGACGTCCACCAGGGCCCAGAGCGGGTCAGCTGTGCGGACCCCATTGAAGAAGAGCATGGCGGCCGAGTCGTTGATGCGGTAGAAAACACGGCCCTTCTTGTCCACCCAGAAGGCGATGATGTTGCCCTCGTTGGCAAACTCCTCAGGCAGCGCCTTGGCCCAGAAGCCGCTCTGGGACACCAGGTCGGGGCAGGCGTACTTGGGCAGTGAGTCAGGGTGGATACGGGACGGGTCCTTGCTCGTGAAGCCTAGCCGCAGCGCCCCGCTCCAGCAACACTGCTTCTTGGTGATCTGGGCGGCAGGGGGTTGGCCTCAGACAGCCCCCAGCCCAGCCTCTCCCCCACCGTCAGTGAGCCCAAGGGGAAGGGGCTGTGCCCTTCTCTGCAGACCACCCCCAGACAGACTCCTATGGGGAGTCACACCGCCCAGCTCACCCGCTATTTGGGCTCCTCTCCCTCCCCCAGGAGCCCCCACCAGTCAAGTGAGAGCTAGTTCTCACCTCCCACCATCATCTCCCATCACCTCACCATGGCCACTCCCCTCTCCCATTCCTTCTCTGTCACGCAGGGAAGGTTGAGAAAGGAGTAAGGAGGAGGAGAGAGAAAGAGGAGGGATGAGGAAGAGTAGAAGCGCAGTAGAGAGGAAAGAGAAGGGGCAGGGGGTAGTGATGGCCGTTAGCAGAAGGCAGTGCCTGGCAGGAAAGTCCAGAGGCCCCAGGGGGACGCAGTGACAGGAACAGGGAGGGAGGTCCCACCTTCAGCCTGACTTGCTCATAGATGAGGACCGGGCGGTTACTGAAGGTGATGGCATTGCAGAAGCTGGCCTGCCTCTTGACGGCCTTGTGGCTGAGGTCCATGAGGATCTGGGAGCCCTTGGTATGTGGGTGGAAGAGCAGTGGCGTGGCCGGGAGCCCCCCGCCGGGCAGCACCGGCGGGCAGTACTTCTGCTTGTGGTGGCATCGGTGAGAGGTGACAGGGAAGGGGCCCCCGATGGAGTCTGCAAAGGAACAAGCCACAGCGTCAGAGAATTTGACAGTCCAAGAGCTGGACCAGGGTCCCCTAGGGAAGGGCAGAGGGCTGGGGCATAAGCAGAAGTCACCACTGCCCAGAATTTCCACCATCATTGCCCCTTAGCACCACTGCCACTTTTTGCCACCTTCCTTCTCCTGCTACCATCTACTGCTATTTCCCACTTCACCACCTACCACCATTTACTATCCACCACCATCTACTCTCACCCTTCAGCCGTCACCTCCCACCACCATCTGCCCCAACCCTTCACCCGTCACCTCCCACCACCATCTACTCCCACCCTTCACCCGTCACCTCCCACCATCTGCCCCCACCCTTCACCCATCACCTCCCACCACCATCTACTCCCACCCTTCACCCGTCACCTCCCACCATCTGCCCCTACCCTTCACCCATCACCTCCCACCACCATCTACTCCCACCCTTCACCCGTCACCTCCCCACGTCCCACCATCATCTACTCCCACCTTTACCCGTCACCTCCTACCATCTGCCCCTACCCTTCACTCATCACCTCCCACCACCATCTGCCCCACCCTTCACCCATCACCTTCCACCACCACCATCTACCCCCATCTGTCACAGACCACCACCACCACCAACTACCATCTACTGCTCCTCACCAGTATTTACCACCATTCACTTTCCGCCCTCCAGCATTGTGATAAGCCACCATTTACAACCAACATCCACCACCATTCACTGTCACTCACTACCACCACCATTGATCTTACTCAACAAATATTCATTATGTATCTGCTGAATACCAAGCCCTGTCCTAGGCACTGAAGATAAGGCGTGAAACATACATGGATCCTGTCCTCAAGCAGCCAACAGTCCAGGAAGGGAGATAAGACAGGGACAGAAACTGCAATACAAATGGCAGACAGTGATAAGCACCAAAAGGTAGGTCACTTCCCAGGAAGGCCTCCTGGAGGAGGGGAGGAGGAGGAGAAGGCTTTGGAGCTGGACTGACAAGCCTGGGCTGCAGTGAACACATGACCATGGGGCTGCCATTGGAGACCAGGAAGGTGGGTGAGGCCGCCTCTGCAGCGTCAGCCCCAGGAGCATGCCCATCTCTTCCCTCCTCCGGGGCCACCTCCCTCCTCCCTCCTCCCTCCTCCCCAGGCTGCCTTCCTGCTTTACACTGCCCATGCCCACAACATCTTGGACACAGGCAGGCGTCTTCGCCCAGCCTTCCTAGGAACTCGGATCTGCTTCAAGAACCCCTAGCCAGGGAGGCACTGTGCTTTCTTCCATAAACAGGGCTTGGTTCATAAGGCACTTTACAAACATGTGAGGTTGGCATCCAGGAGACAGGGCAGAGAGAGGAAAGAACATGGGATGTGGTGCCAGGTGGCTTGTGTCTGTCACTAACTGGACATGTGACCTTGGGGAAGTCACTTCCCGTCTCTGGCACAATAAGTGGCCTCCACTCCGTGACTCTAAGCCATGTATCAGCAGCATTGGTAGCATTAACGCACAGCCTTGGCAGCTGGGGGCTCGGAGTGGGGGGTTCATTTCTTCCCCAAGATCTGTGTCTCATCCATCAGGAAGGGCAGCTCCTGCCCATCCGGTCATCTTGAGAAGAGACACAGAGGATGGGGAAGATGGGGTGGGGAAGTAGAAAACCACAGAATGTGACTGAGGCCATCTGGGATGTTTCAAATTTTGGTCCCTCCAAGGCAAGAATTTAATAATACAGAAAGCTTGGTTAGCCCAGAGGCCTTCCCCTCCCTAAAGGGAGGGGAGGGGTTTCCAGGAAGGGGATGGAAGACAGGCAGAGAGGAGAGAAGGAGGGGAGAATCCCAGGAGGCAGGAAGGCCAGACTTTGGTCCAGTATTTGCACTGGTTTGCATCACTTTGCATCTTTGCTTCCTCCTTCCCAAAGGGCCCCAGACACCAGCATCCACAGTCCAGAGCCAGCCAGATACCCTGAGCATCAGCCTCCTGGCCTCTCTGGAGTTGCTTCCTGCATGCCAGGCCCACGAGTTGAGGGCAGCACAAGGCAGGGCTCACCTTGCTCTCACTAAGGAACCAAGAATGGTGCTCAAGGGCTCTGAAAGCCACCAAGCAGTGAAGGCTGGAATTGCTCAGAGGAGACCCAGACAGTCTGGGAAGGCCACCCGAAGAAGCTGAGTGACCCCTGAATAGCACAGAGCAGGGGAGGTCATTCCACGGAAGGGGACAGTTGAGGTGAGAACAAAGTGTGGCACTGGATATAGGTGCCCCACCTAGAAGAGGTACCCACTGGGCTCAGGCCAGCCTCAGAAAGAGCTTGCCTCTTGCTTTCAAAAAATACCCCTGGTGAAAGGTAACATCACACACTGTTTAGGGCTGTGTACATACGCAGAAATGAAAGCATAAAAGAAGAAATACCTGCTGGGTGAATGGATAACAAATGTGGTACGTCTATACAACAGAATACTACTCAGCAGTGAAAAAGGAATGAACTACTGACAGTAGCAGCAACACAGATGAATTACAAAATCATCAGGCTGAGCGAAGCCAGTTTTTTAAAAAAAATGCAGACACAGTCCACGGAGCAACTGCAGGGCCTCCACCCCTTTTAAAACCCTTCCTCTCCTTCCACCCTGTCCCACTGGTACCAATTCTATGAAACAGAAACTAAGCTAGAGTGATAATAAGCAGACTGGTGGACACCTGGGGATGGTGGGGGCAGGAGGGAATACTTGGGGTGAGAGGTGACGTATGTGTTCACCATCTTGATTGTGGTGATGGCTTCATGGGTATGTGCATATGTCAAAACCTGTCCAGTCATACACCTTAAACACCTGTGGTTTAGTGTGTGTCAATTATATTTCAATAAAGCAGTTTTTAAACCTGCTGAGCCCGGCAGCTGATGAGAGCCTCTCCTATGGGGCCCCCGCTGCAGCCTCCGCTCAGAATCCATGGACGAACTGCAGGGCCTCAACTTCCTTCAAAACACTTCCTCTCCTTCCTGCCTATCCCAGTTGGGATCCCGGGGCCCTGGATAAAGTTCCAGGAAACACTGGTTCAGGGCAAATATGGTGAAGACACCCAGGGACCAGAGACCCAGGCCCTGGAAGGGCCATTCCCCAGGGCCTCCCACCCACAGGGAGGGTACTGCGTGGGCGAGGGCAGCACAGGCCCAGCCTCCCTGGCTGACAGCCCAACAGATGGAGAATGGGAATGGGGGAACCTTGGTCCCTGGGGGTACAGTGTGCACCCAGACGTGTGACCTCAAAAAAAAAGCACGCTCATGGGTACACACATACACCTGTGAGCACGTGAGGGTAACCCAGAACCTAGGAGACAGAGGAGGGAAAGAGACTTATTCCTGCCCTTACCCGTTAGACCAGGAATCGCACATTTACACATGTAGTGCGTGCACACACATGTAGTCATAGACACATGGATGCACAAGGCAGTCCACACAGAACACACATCTACTACATATGGGCCATACATCTAATAGTAATGGCAGCCATTCACCAAGTGCTAACACGTGCCAGGCTCTGAACTGAGAGTTTTACATATACTTACTGGTTTCACCCTCACAGCAAACTGATGAGGTAGGAGGGACAGTATAAGCCCATTTACCTGATGATGAATCGGCCTCAGAGAGATTGAGTGGCTTGCCCAAGGTCACACAGCCAGCAGGATGGGGCTTTCGGAGCCAAACCCAGGCAATCTGACTGCAGGGACAGGGTCTTAGCTATTCAGCATTAATAGCCAACAAAGCATGGGTTTGGATACATTTTTTAAATGCACTTTTAAATATGGTCATAACTGATAAAATATGAAAAAAATATTCATCCGTGTCCCACCTAAAATCATCTCATGTAGCACACAGGGGGATATCTGGCATTCTATTTTGTTGCCTCCACAATACATGTGTGTATGCCGCCAGACAAGGAAATGCAAACCGTGTTTTCATACACAGCCCTCACCCATCACTGATAGGATGCAGAATGGTGCAGCCAATGTGGAAGATGGCTTGGCAGTTTCTTATAAGTTAAACACCTACCATATGACCCAGCAATCACACTCGTGGGCACTTACCCAAGAGAAATGAAGACATCTGTACGATGACCTGTACGCAAATGGACAGCAACTTTATTCATAATAACCCAAAACTGGAAACAACTCAAATGCCCTCCAACTGATGAATGGATAAATAAAACATGGTACATCCACACAATCAATACTACTCTGCAATAAAAATGAACAGAACTATGATACAACAAGAAGGAACCTCAAAAGCATGTTAAGTGAAGGAAGCCAGACTCAAAAGGCTACATACAGTCTGATTCCATTTGTATGACAGTCTGGAAAAGGCAGAAGTGCAGACGTAGAAAGATAGTGGGTATCGGAGTTTGGGGAAGAGGAAAGCAACACAAAGATGTTTTTATGGCGACAGAAATGTTCTATACCGTCATCGTGGTAGTGGTTATACAAATTATACATTTATCGAAACTCACCAAAATATACACTTGAAAAGGGTGAATGTTAGTGTCCATAAATTATACCTCAAAAGCAGCAACAATGACTAACAAACCAGGTCTTTATGAAGATGGGAGGAAAGGGAGGCTGGAATCTCTGACCCACAGCCCCCAGCATCCCACCACAGGCAGATCCTAGGATTGGACCATCTGACAGGAGACCCCAAAGCCTGGTCGGGCCTGCCACTCTCAGCCTTAAGTTCCTTCCACTTCTGTGAAGTGGCGGTGCTGTTTCCTGTCCCCTGTAGGTCTGGAGAGAGCACTTTGGCAGCTGCAAAGCACCTTCACCGATTCCTGGGCCTGCTAAGTCCTGTGCCGGCCTCTTCCTGCCCACACTGTGGTCTCTGCCCACTGAGCCACCTCTGTGGGAGCGACGTGAAAACCCTCTCTGACTTGCTGGGCATCTCCTGCCCATGGACCATGGTCACTTGCTGCTCAGCAGGCCCCCGTTGAATTCCTGACCCTAACCCGCCAGCCCCACCATGTTCCCAGGCCCCAGTGGAGTCCAAGCACCCTACATCCAACCTGCCAATCCCACCTCAGAAATAAACATCCCTGGGCCCCGCACCCTCCTCTCCTCCCCACCGCCGTGGCCCTAGCCCAGCCCTCATCACTCCTCTTTGAACAAGGGCCAGGGCCGCCACGTACAGCCACGTAGGCTCTGCCCTGCATGCCTCCAGGGGGGGGCCATTCTCGTGGGCTACAATAAGAAATACAACCCTCACAGGTATCCAACGTGGCAGCCCTGACCAGGGTGATCACCCCCTCCCCAATCTCTGCTGTCCCTGCTTCTGCTACCTCCCTCCTCCATCTCAGCTGGTATTATGATCCTGG
This sequence comes from Eschrichtius robustus, assembly GCF_028021215.1. NCBI lineage: Eukaryota > Metazoa > Chordata > Mammalia > Artiodactyla > Eschrichtiidae > Eschrichtius > Eschrichtius robustus. Next base: position 113,788,279 of record NC_090830.1, on the reverse strand, counting down.
GTGAGGAAGGAGAGAAAGCAAAATGAGAATTAATCCTGAGCACAGCTCTGACGCCAAGGGCCAGAGGGACAGCTGGGGGCAGGGCTCCCTCTCTACACTTTAACATACACTATGACCCCTTAAAATCCCCATTCTATGGATGAATGAGTTGCAATTCAGACTGGCTAACCAACTTGCCTGAGGTCACACAGCAATTAAGTGGCAGAGCTGGGACCTGAACCCTGATCTTCCAAAGCCACATCCAGGGTCCTTTGCCCTACTCAGCAGCTAACACTAGAGCTCATTTTCCCCAGGAGCCCAAGATGGCAGGCACAGTGGGGAAAGGCTGTGTGGAGGAGGTGCTGGCCACTCCCAGCCAGGGGAGCAGCCACAGCAAAGGGCCTGACGATGCTGGGCCTGTGAGCTGCACAACTGCTCTCCCAGCGGCCAGCGGTCCTGGGCAGAGCCCCAGTCTCGCCATCTGCTCCCAGCAGAGCTCCCAGGGAGGCTCCCCTTAGTGACAGCTTTACAAGCGCTTCGGGAGCCACAGTGGGAGCACCCCGTCAGGCGAGGCTGCTGCTGACACAATGGAAGCTCCCCCACCCCATCCCGGCAGCCCATTCCTCCTGGGCATTTATGAGCTGCCAGACACAAGCCTGGTCAGCCCTCCGGGTGACCCTCAGCCAGCTCCCGACCACATTCCTGCCTCTCGGTGGGGTCCCAGGCAGAGATACCAAGATACAATGTAGCCTCAGGAGTGACCTTCCTACTGCCCCCGCCCACACTCTGCCCCAGAACCATCCTGGCAGAGCCCCGGGTGCCCAGGCTGCGTTGAGCTGGGCTGCCAAGGAGAGAGGGAGGGAGCAATGACAGTTGACAATAACCAACCTCTATGTGGCTTAACAGGCAGTGTCTTCATTACACCCCCAATGACACAGGTCCTCAGAAGTGAAGTTACTCACCAAGGTCACCCAGCCGGAGTAAAGAGCCCAGATGTGAACCCAGGCCTGCTGCCTCCAAACCCAACTCTGAGACCCCATTTTTCTCATCTGTAAAATAGGGACCATGGCAGACCTTCCTGGTATTCTTGCAAGGATTAAAGAGATGCTGTATTTAAAACTAATCTAGTAAGTAGCAGCTATAATAATAGTTATTAATAATTCTATTAATAATTATTAATAATAGTTGCGAATAATTATATTATTATTGTTGCAATTGACAGCAATCTGTGCTCTCCTACACCTTTGCTCAAGCTATTTCCCCTGCCCCGCATATCTTCTCTCCCTGCCCCACCCACACCTCTCCAAATCCCACCCATCTTTCAAGGCCCAGCTGGATCCCACTATGTTCTAAGCCTGTGGACCTGAATACCAGTGCTGACATGATCATTTGCATCTCCAATGAGGGAGGCTTACCTCACTTTCTGGACAGTACAGGACAGGGCAAAGAGCACGAGCCCTGGAGGCAGGAGACCGTGGTTTCAAAACCTGGCCATGCCACAGACTTGCTGTGTGACTCTGGGCAAGGTGCTTCACCTCTCTGGACCTTAATTTCCTTCTCTGTAAAACAGGGTCATCATAGCTGCCCTGCCCACCTCTCCAGGCCATTGTGAGAACCCAGTGAGTTCACAGATGTGAAAGAATGTTTCAGACTTTAACACCTGATTCCAACATAAGGTCTTATTATTTCTTATAAAAGCAACGATCACCACCACAGGAAATGATCTGTTCATTTACGCCCAGTGGGAGGCCAGACACTTCTATTTTAATTTATCCCAAACACCCTAATCCCGGATTGCCAGGGTGGTCCTGACTTGGGGCTAGTTTACACACAGTCACTGAACAGGGCTCCCTCTGGGGGAAAAACTTGGGAGATGCGGGAGAGCAGGTGGGGGAGGGCCCTGAGTGAGAGAGATGAATGTAAAACTACACAGATGTGAATTTCTCTGGGTTCCCTCAAGGGGCCCACCTCCCTCACCTGCCTCTAGCCTCAAGGGTTGGCCCAAGCCCCTTTCTCTGCTGGGAACCATTCCTTCCTCCTTCCTGCCTATAAACCTGCCTTTCTCTCATTCTTTCTTCAGACCTTGATTTTAAAGCCCACTTTCTCCCAGAAGTCTCTCTGATCCCCAGACCAGGTCCAAGGATCCCATATGCCCCTAAGAGAGCATCCATCACCCAAGCAGCCTTTCTCAACTCTGGATCCTCCACAGAATTAAGCCCAAATGCCTTGAAGCACACACTGTATGTAATGCACTGACTTGTCTTCTTCACACCCAGAATGGTTCTGGGCATGTGCCATCCTTGGTAGAGGTCGAGTCACTCAGACCATTTTCTGCGTTCTGTGGTGCAGCTCTCTGGCTAGGAAAGGCTTCAGGGTTATTTGCTTGTCTCCCTGATGGGCTGTGAGCCTCCCGAGGGCAGAGACCATTGCCTTCTTTTTTACTGCTGTTTCCCCAGGGCCTAGCTCAGAGCACACAGCAGGTGCTCAATAAAAGCCATTGACTGAACTGCTACTGTTCAGTTCTTCAATCCACTGATAACTGGCAAGTGTCCAAGGAGCACCTACTTGGTGCCTTGCCCTTTCTGGTGTCCTGCGGAGAAATCAGAGAAAGAGGGGACCAAAGGGACAGCTTCCTTCACTGCCCAGCACCAAGATCCCACACTCCATGTCTGACTACAGCCTTGCGTGCTCCAGAACCTTCCAGCACTCCCCACTTGCCTGCAGGAAGAAGGAGAAAAATCGCGAGGGTTGGTTTTTTTTTCTATATCAGGCACCAGATTCCTTTCTTGTACAACCTTGTCTCATTCTCCCAAGCCCTGAAAGTTAGGGATCTGTGGGAAGCAGCCTCGAAGATGGCCCCAGTGATCCCCACCTCCACCTCCTGGCAGTCCCCTTGTAATCCTGTAAGCCCATCTGTAATCCTCTCCCCTTGGGTGTGGAGTGGACCTAGCAACTAGATTCTAACAGCTGAAGTAATGGGACGGGACTCCCAAGACTGGGTTATAAAAAACCTTTGGCCTGGGCTTCCCTGGTGGCGCAGCGGCTAAGAATCCGCCTACCAATGCAGGGGACACGGGTTCGATCCCTGGTCCAGGAAGATCCCACATGCCGCGGAGCAACTAACCCCGTGCGCCACAACTACTGAGCCTGCGCTCTAGAGCCCGCGAGCCACAACTGAGCCCACGTGCCACAACTACTGAAGCCCGCGCGTCTAGAGCCTGTGCTCCGCAACAAGAGAAGCCACGACAATGAGAAGCCTGCACACCGCGACGAAGAGTAGCCCCAGCTCACCACAACTAGAGAAAGCCCGTGCACAGCAATGAAGACCCAACACAGACAAAAATAAATTAAATTAATTAATTAATTTAAAAAAAAAAATCCTGTGGCCTCTCTCTTGGTTACTTTCTTTTACCTCTCTCGGGTCGCTCCCTCTGGGGAAGCCAGCCATGTAAGGTAGCCCTGTGGAGAGGTCCACGTGGGAGGGACCAGGGACCACCAGTCACCATGTGAGTAAGCCTGGATGTGGCTCCGCCTCCAGGCAAGCCTTCAGGTGAGCCTGCAGCCCCAGCCAACAACTTGACCGTAACTTCACAAGGGACATTAAGCTGGAGGCACCTAACTAAACCATGTCAAGATTCCTGACCCACAGAAAATGTGAGATAATTAAATGTTTGTTTGTTTGCTGTTTTAAGCCACTAACTTTTGGGGTAATTTGTTATGCAGCAGTACAGATCACTTAGTTCCATTTTATAGATAAGGACACAGAGGCTCTGAGAGGTAATAACTTGCCCAGGGTCACACAGTTAGTAAGTGGTGGAGCTGGGCTCTGAACTCAGATCTGTCTGGCTGTGCAGCCATCCTCACTGGGCCACAGCTAGCTGGCCAGCATGCTCGGTCCCCTCTGCCCTACATGAACGCTCCACTCCACCCTGGTCAGTTTCTCCATGACCTCTGCAGCCCCCAAGAACACGCCTTTGTCATTTAGGGTTAGGGGCCACGTCAGCACCCGGTCATCTGTCCCAGAGAGCTCGGCTACGCGTACAGCAGGTCCTGCTGCTCCCTGGAAGACCGAATGAATCCACAGTGGCGAGGTGGGCAAAGGAGAGCGGCAGGGAGTGGGCAGGATGGGCACCCTCACGGCCGAGTTAATCTCCACATGGAGCCTCCTGCCCTCATTCACTCCACAGCATCCCAGTCTCTGACGTTTCCAGCAACCAGATGTGCATAGAGATGGGTCTCCCAACATCCTCACTTCACGGAGGGAACCAGCCCTCCTCCTCCCCCTCCCGTATCCCACCCCAAGATCCCAGAAGGGGATTCCAGATGATAACCATTCTGAGTTCAGCTCCTGGTCCCTGTCTTCCCAGCGCCGCCCTCAAAGTCCCCAAGCCAGTCCTGAGAGAATGAGGGGGAGCATGGCTGAGTCACATAAATCCACACACCACGCAGACCATCACCCTCAGTTCCCCTGACACAAATCCACACTCACTCGCATGCACATGTGTGCATATACACACAGTGGGTGTGCGCCTAATGTGGACACAGCACCCAGGGAACGCTCTGTCCCGGGGGCCTGCCAGGGCTGGAGGAGACAGAAGATGCAGTCTTGGTCCTTAAAGGCAGACAGGCGCTTGTGTGTACACACTTACGAGCACACACGGGCCTGGAGGAACCTTTGGGGAAACCTTCGCATCCGTTTACAGAGTGCTTGCTGTGTACCCGGCGGGCTGCCCTTTATGCCAGTTAGCTCACTTACTCTTTCTACAGCCCTTCCAGGTAAACCTTCCCACCCCCAATTTATGAAAGTGGACACTGAGACTCAGACAAATAAAGGCACTGACCCAAAGTCACACAGCCAGTAAGAGCAGAACAGGATTCAAACTCTCACCAAGAACACGCGTCCCACTCTCTCTCCAGCCCTACCTGGCCTGTCACCCAGCCAGTAAGAGCAGAACAGGATTCAAACTCTCACCAAGAACACGCGTCCCACTCTCTCTCCAGCCCTACCTGGCCTGTCACCCAGCTCAGGGCTCACATCTTCCACCCCATCTGCCCCCCGCCCAGGCCACCTGCAGCTCCAACTGCGATGTGGTCCAGCAGCCCGGGGCCAGTACCCCACACTCTTCCCTCTTACTCAGTGACCAAGCATCTGCTGGGTGCCACTGGGTGCCAGACACTGGGCTGGGTGAAGACAACACAGAGATGGATCAACCTGATTCCTCCCCCCACCCCACCGCCCCTGGAGCCTACAGGCACAAGTGGGGTGTGGGTGTCACATATGTTCAAGACACACCTGCCAGGCTCTGGGGAGCTCACCTTGGCCTAAAACTCCAGAGCTGCTGCCGGGAGAGAGGAGGTTCCTTCTGTGCTAATCCCAGATCTCCTAAGTCCATGTGATGGCCTGTCCCCTGCTGCCTGAGTGAGAATTAGGAACCCAAGGAGGGGAAGCAGGGAGTTAGCTGCGGAAGGGATGAGGTCTGGATTCCCTCTGAGCCGCTAACTACGCGACCTCAGTCAGCCATTTCCCTTTCTGAGCCACGGCATCCCCTTCTGTAAAAGGACAGTGGGAACCAATCTCTCAGGTCCCTATACCCCAGCGTCCAGGATTTGTTGGTCCAGAGACCTGGGGGTGACATGTATGTCTGGGCGCATGTGTGTGTGTCATCCGCATATCAGCCCCTCTGCAAAGGGCCCATCCCTTGCCCTGAGGTGGGGGGAGGAGCATTAAAGAAAGTAAAGGAGGAGGGGAGGGAAGAGGAGGGCAGGGGTGGAAGGAGAGGGGAGGGGGGCTTCCCAGGATCAGGGCTGCCTCCCTCTGTGCTCTCCCCACCCCCATCCTGCCCTAAAGACGGGGAGCAGCTCTGGAAATCTGCCTGATGAAAAAGATCAAGCATGTAACTGCTGAAACCATTTTCCAAATGAGAATCAATCTCTCCCAAGGGTCCCCTGCCAGGCTGGTCCCAGAGGAGCCGGACTCCTCACCACCAGCGCATGCACGGCGCGCACACACGCACACGCACGCACACACACACACACACACACACACGACTTACGCAGAAACACTGACCTCTACAGAACAACAGAGTTTCACAAATGTGAAACTGTGTGGCTGCTCACGCATGAAACGCAGACACAAAATATTCAGTGTCTTAAATACGGCACAGATAGTTACACATTACGCAGGTATACACAGAAAAGACCTGAAACACAGATACACACGATCTGCAGTCACCAGAAACATAAACAGCCAGGACACGCCCACAAACACACGACTAGATATACCCACACAACCCCTCACCTCTCACTGTAACCCAGCAACCCAAAATCTTCAGCTCGAACCAAATCAAACCCCCAAGACTCACGTGAAAATACCATCAGGAGCCATGTAACTATGTCCTCAGGAGTCAGGCTGCTGAGAGCACCCCTAAGGAGTGAACCCCCTGCATCTCCCACTTCCCCCAACTCACCTCCCAGAAGGGGGTAAAACCAAAGCCACCGGGGCAGCCAGTGAACAGGTGTGGGGACACGTAGGACATGGGTGTGGACACGCATGCAGGGTCCTGGCTAAGGGGCCATGTGGGCACAGGCAAACACCCCCTCGCCACAACGCCCAACTCCCATCGCCTATTCGTGTTGATGGCGGGCTGAGGCCGGGGCCAGGGCCAGCTTACAGGGGACCCAGGCTGAGGAAGGTGGTCCAGGTAAGCGGGTGGAGGCCAAGGCAGATGGGGCATTTGATTAGCATTCACCCAATGGCCCAACTCCTGGAGTTCTCAGTGCACCCCAGGCTATCCTCCTGTCCCCATTGGGAGAGGAAGGAATAGGACCCTGGCCTCAGAATGCCTCTCCGCTTTGGCTTTCCCCTGTGTTAAGTCCTTATTCACAGGGTCTCCTGTAGTCCTCACAATACTCCTGTGAGGACGCTACTATCATTAGCCCCATTGACAGACGAGAAAACCAAGGCTCAGGGAGACACTTGCCCTTGCTACCACCCATGTGTATCTACTCCAGAGCATGAGCTCTTGACGGCCATAGGCCATCTCGGGTCCTGGGGTCCTCAATCCCCTCTGAATCCTGCATTCTAAGGCAGCTGGAGGATAGTGTGCTGCATCCTGAGCCTGGTCTGAGGGCCTCTCTGTCCTTCCCAGGCCACTGGCCTGCCCAAGTCTGACTCCAGTGGAAAATGCCAGTCGGCTCCAGACCCTCTGCCAACAGGCTCCACTGGAGCCAATGAGCCCAAAGAGGTGACCCCACCCCACAGACGGGCAGGGCCAGGCCCAGGTCAGCCCAGTCCGAGTCTCAGGCCAAGGCCGAGGCCACTGGCACTGCCTCTGGCCAGCTCCGGATTATGTGTCTTCCAGGGCCTTCCATCTGTCACTTGGCCCTCTGGGCCCAGGATGAAATTCATTGCCTTTTAAGAGAGACAATGATTTGCTTTTCCCATGTCTCCTTCCCTGCCTTTTTCTTTTTTAATTAGAAATTACTCTTTCAAAGTCCAGGGCCTGGAAAGGGGAAGTCACCTGGTCACCAGTCCTGGCCACAGCTTCCCATTCACTCCTGCCACCACCCTTCTTCCTTCCCGGCCCTTTCCCAGTTCCTCGGTGCCCACTGAACCCAGCAGACGCAGGCTGCCCCACCTCCTAATGCCCTGCCTGAGGAGGGGAGGAGGGCACACAGGGGAGTGTGGCAGGGACCCCCCAGGGTCAGCCCACACTGTCCTGGCGCCAGCCAGTTTGCACAGGAACCCCAACTATGGGGCCCAGCGATGACAAAACAAGTCCCTGGGAAGGCCTTCCCTTCTGGGTCTGGTGCCACATCGGCCATGTTACTCCCAAGACCACAGTACTGGGGCCAGGCCGATGAGGGGACAGGAGCAGGCGCAAGCAGGAGCCACCCAGCGCTTCCTTTCACCGCTTCATCTGCCTGCCTGTCGGTCTGTCTGAGCACAGATGTGAACCCCAGGAGTTAGAAGTTCATTGACCTCCTCGGCAGAGCACACGCTTTGAGAACTGAGGTCAGGCAATGTGGTTTGCACCCCTGTGTGCTTAGGCACAAGCCAGCACAGGTACCTACCCACAGACACCGCCAATGCACACTCATGAACAGACACACACACACACACTCTTGCATATACGTGTGTACCCACACATCTCTCCATGGCTCCGTCATGGAGCACAGCACTGACCTCCACGGCCCGCATCCCAGAACCCACAAACAGGTCCCCCCAGCTGCCTAACTGTGGTTTGCCTCAGTTCGAGGAGAGGGGAGTATGGACACTGGGACCTCACATCCCACCTGGAGGCTGATCAGCACCCTGGGGAGGCAAGAGGACAAGGAGACTTTGTGGGGAGACTCAGCTGTCTGGCCTCCTGCTGTCTGCCAGGGAAGGACCTCTCTTCCTGCTCGTCCCGGCCCCCCTTGCCTTCCCCCCGACCCCAGTACCTGTCACCCAAAGGCACCCCCTCCCACAGCCCCGGAGCCCACCAAGGAGTGAAGAGGCAGGCGGAATGGCCATGCCCTCAGCCCCAGTGCCCTTCGGGCCCAGCCTCCCCAGGTGGTCCCCAGGCTGTGGATGGGCAGACCCTCAGGCATCAGCTAGGGTCTTACCGTGGAAGGTGCTCCGGGTGATCTGTCCCCCCATCGTGGGCAGCGGGTAGCACGGCCACCTCCGTTTGGCTGGCTGGCCTCGTCACCGAGCCGCCCTGGCGGCCAGCTCCCCTCCTCCTGCCCCCCACCCTCCTCCGTGGCCAGCAGCAGCCGGCATGGCAGGGCCGAGCCCGCCCCTCCCGCACGCAGCCCGCCGCCCGCAAGGCCGGCCACACACGCACACACGCCCCTCTGGCCCCCGCTCGCTCAAGGCTGCCTCCCAGCTCCCACCCACTCCCGGAGCCTCCCCCACCTCCCTTCGCTGGTACAGGCGATGGGATCTGTCATGTTTATTTACATAAGGAGGAGGAGACTGGAGGCTTCCTGAAATAGCCGAGCTCCAGAAAGCACTGGAGATGCCCCAGCCAGAGCAGGCAGACACACACACGGACACACACACACGGACACACACATTCACATTCCCTATCACACACCTCATCTCACACACACACACACACACACACACAACCTCACCATTCACCCAGGCTACAGTCATTCACATGCCATTATGTACCTACTACATGCAGACACTGGGAGAGATGACAGGATGCCATGGTAAGCAAGACAGACCTTGTCTCTGCCCTCAAGGGGCTTACAATCTGGCTAGTGCAGCTTAATAACAAAGAGCTGACATCACTCCTATCTTCTTCCAGGCTCTACTGCAAGTGCTTTACGAGTATTAACCCCTTTGGTCCTCACAGGCTGAACGATGAGGTCAGCATATGGTTATTATCAATAGGTGCCATTATTATTACTATCTGAGAAATGAGATGAGAAAACTGAGACAAAGAGGTTACCTACCTAGAAGGTGGCAGGGCCGGGCTGCAAACCCAGGCAGTCTGGTACTGGAATCTACACTTTTACCTCCACACTAAACCATTCCTTTAATCACAGACATACAAAACACACACCAATATACACAGACCACACTACCCGTCTATACTACATCACAGGTATATGCACAAACACAGGCTCATGAGCACTTGAAAGCATTCACCACTGTGCACACAGCCACCTATTGCCCACCAGCACACATACCTACACATACACACCTCACAATGTACACCCACAGCACATGCTCACCCCCACAGACTCACAAAGCCTCTGGAGAAATCCTGAGGTGCAGAACCCGGCACCTCACACTCGGCGGAGAGGGAGAGGTGCAGAGAAGGCAGAGGGCGGTGGGAGGGCAGGCCCCTCTAGCCCTAGGCAAGCATGCTGGGATCCCAAGGCATCACCAAGAGAGCGGCCGCCACGTATTGAGCGCTCAGCGTGCAGCACGCACTGCGTGCACTGTCTGATTTTTATTCCAGGTGGCCGGGGCTTCTGTTATGTCCATTTTACAGACAAGAAAGTGGAGGTTCTGAGATGCTCAGGTTACCCAGCAGGTCAGAGGCAGAGCCAGGACTCAAGCAGACAATCTCCCAGACGTCACCCATCAGAGTCTCTCCCAGAACAGGACAGCTCCCTCCTCCCAGGCCCTGGCTCAGCCCCAGCTCCTGTCCCCAGGGCCAGGGATCTAGTTTCCCAAGGAAAGATCTGGGTGGGACAAGATGAATTTGGAGAGATGGGCAAGAACCAGATAATAAGAATCTTGTAGGTCATGGTAGGAAGCTTAGATTTTGTCTAAGTGCAATAGAAGTAACTAATGAGAAAAGAGGAGAGTGATATGATAGACTTTTTTTTTTAAAAAATCAGTCTTACTCCTTTTGTAGAAAATAGGTTGTGGGAGGGTTTAAGAGTGAAATAGGGATATCTGTGGAGGGAAGGCTAGTGGGCAAAGGGGTGGGGCTGGGGAAGGAGCCGTGGGAAAGGCAGGGGCTGTCCTGTACCAGATGGAACTCAGAGACCTGCACACTGTGAAGGGTTGTGCTGGGCCCCACACCCTCAGCTCAGGACCCTGCTGCTGCTGTCATCCTGAGTGGGTCTGGGGGAGGGGCAGAGAGGGGGGAGGGGCATTCGGGACTGACCTAGGGTCACCAGCCAGAGGGCTGGGCAGGCCTGGGGTGGGAGAGTCCCCAAGCCCACACTGCCACACCCCCTCAGACCAGAGGCCTGCCTGAGACTCCTCTCTGGGAGAAGCTTCGACACCCGATTCCACACAGGGCGGCTCCTTTCTACAGGTACATGCTTACTCATGGCTGTGTGCAGCCACACGTACACACACGTACACACTCAGTGGCACATGTACCCAGTTCCTCCGGGAGAGGGAGGCTAAGTCAAAACCTGACCGAGAGGAAATAACCCAAACGCTTTTTCTGGGGTAAATAATCACAGAAATGGCAAACACAAGGCCTTATCGTGTGCCAGACAGTTCTAAGCATGTTACACATATTAACTTGTTCAATCCCCACAACAACTCTAAGAGATCAATTGCATTCTTATGCCCATTTTACAGATGAGGAAACTTGAGGCAAAGAGGCTGCTCTGGAGGCTGTTTCTACAGCAGCAGAGTCAACCCCCCTCAACCTGTCTGCTTTTAAATGCACCAGCTAGGCCCTTCCTCACCAACCCCTCCCACTTGGCCAGCCTGGTCATCCCACCTACACCCAGCACTGGGAACTCCTCTTCTGGGAAGCCCCGCTAGGGCCCCCAGTGCAGACTGAGTCCCCCTTCTTGGAGCCTGTCTCTCCTCTGAGCCCAAGCTATGCCTCTCCCAACCCCCTGTCTTACTCTACCTTACACAGGGACAGCCATAGCCTAGCTGTGGGCTTATCTGCTTCCCCTGGCTTTTTGGATACATCTCAGCAATTCAACATGACCAACATTTATTGAGCACCTACTGTGTGCCAGACACTAAGCTATGCACTAGGGACACCATGGTGATCGACAGTAGACAGGCCCTGGCTCTCGTGGACTTACAGCCCAGAAAGAAACAGACATTTATCAAGTAGTATAGTGAGGAAGATACAATCACAATTCTAGGAAAGTGCTCTGAAAGAAAGTGGGGCTCGGGGCAGGCTTTCCTGAAAAGCAGTAGTGAAGGGTAAGTAGGCACGTCCCTGTGTTGCGGAGGTAGGTTAGGGGAGAGGGTGCTCCGGGGAGTGAACATAACATGTGCAAAGGCCCTGTGGCTGGAGGGAGCCCAGCCCATTCAAGAAGCAAGGTTCATATGTCTGGAGCAGAGACAGCAGCAGGAGCCTGAGGAAATTTTCTGGGGGCAAGCCAAGGGGGCAAGGGACAAACCAGGAGGGCCTCAAAGAGCAGGGTGAAGAATCTGGCCTTTTTTCTGAGGGCAATAGGGAACCCCTGACAGGTTTCATCAGGGGGGCAACAAGACCAGGCCTACATTGCTGAAAGGTCACTCTGCCATCCAGCGTGCAGAATGCACGGGAGGGGGCAGAAGGCACCAGGCGAGAAAACAGCAGCAGTCACAGGGTCAGGCCTGTCCCTGACTCATCCTGGCTCCTCGGGCCTAGCGTCATGCCTGTACAGCGCTGCCTCTCAGAAAATACCTCACCCATGGAACTGAATCTGCGTAATGCTCTGGAGACAGGAGAAGGGGGAAGTAACCCAGCAGGGATGGATGGGGGCAGGGTGAGTCCTTCAGGTGAGCAGTGGTCCTCACTCTGGTCACGTGAGTGAGAATGGAGAAGAGAATTGAGACACGGCCTGGGCGGCCCCTGAGCCTTCACGGCACCATTGTCCGAGGGGTTTTCTAGCAGATTTCCCTGGGTCCTGTTTCCTACAAATCCACTTCCGCAATTTAAGTGGGAAGTGGTAATGTCCTGTGTCTGAGGGTTTCCCCCTGCTGTCTCCCCAGGGCAGTGTCCAGGCCTTTACAGATGACGTGGCAGCCAGCACTGCACCTCTTCTCTGTTTTATTCATTGGTACATCACAAATTTTCATTTGGCCAAAGCATTCTGTCACTAAAAGGGGCGAGAGAACCATTGACCTATATCACTCATTCATTCATCTCGCATTCACTGAGTGCCAACTATGGACCCACTAGTGAGCGAGACCCAACTTCTGCCCTTCAGAAGCCAAGCAGGAGCTACGCTGGGATCAAGGAATGAGGTTCCTTTGGCTCTGGCTGAATGTTTGCAGTGCTTTGTTCTGTAGCCAGAAAGGATGTTAAAAGGGGATGTGAAAGGGAAATCTACAAGCAAATCTATGGAAGTGACTACAAATGCCACCATTTATTGAACAGTTACTGTGTGCCAAGCACTGTGCTAAGTATTTCACACACATAATCACACCTACCCCCCACCACATCCCCGCAGGATTATAATCATCCCCATCTTGCAGGCTACAAAACTGAGACAGAGAGGTTACACTGACATGGAGTTCGAAGTCTACTTGAAGTGGAGTTCAGCTGGGTAACGCTCAAGGCAGAGTTTAAACCCAGATCTGCCTGACCTCAAAATTCATGCTTTATCCAGAACAGGTCAAAGGGCAGGGGCTCTTCCTGCTTAGGGAAGAGAAGACAAGGGGACAATGACCTCCTTGAGGAATCAGGAGGGTTCTAGGTGGAGGCAGAACCTAGGAATTTTCCAGTAGACAGAGGGTGACCTCCCAGGAATGGAGCTTAAATGAAGGCAAGGGAGACTGTGGACTCGCACAAGACTGGACTTCCCACCTGCTAACAGGAGAACCCAGCCTGGAAACCTTGGAGAAAGTAGACCCGTCTGTGACCTGGGCGGCTGTAGTCCCTCAAAGTGCACAGGCCGAAGGCAGGCCTGGGTGTGCCCTTGGGGAACAACCTGGTCTGACAGAAACCCTGCCCAGGCTTCGGAGAGAACCCCTCCCTCTCTGGCTAGCCCCCGCTGCCTCTGCCCTCTGGCCCCATCCAGGGAACCCTCGCCCCCTTGGCTTTCTGGGCCCATTCAGCTCCTGAGACCCTACCGTCCTTAGGACCCCCCTCCCCTCCCTGCCATCTCCTGTCTCCTGAGCCCCTTATGCCTGCTCCTCTTCCCTCCCGGGCCCCATCATGGTCTCCGTGGCGAGCTCCCCACCTCAACCCTCCCCTCACCACATCCTTTCTCATCGACATCTCCCAAGGCCCAGCACCTCTCAGAACGTAAAATCTAGTGCAGACCCAGCAACTGCAGAATAAAACCCGGGGGAATTCCTTGGAGGTCCAGTGGTTAGGACTCCACATTTTCACAGCCAGAGGCCAGGGTTCCATCCCTAGTCGGGGAACTAAGATCCCACAAGCCTCGCAATGCGACCATAAATAAATACATAAACAAACATACAAACACAATAAAACCTGGAACAAGTTCCCTGGACAATAGAAACCATCCAAATCGCAGACTCCAAGCTCTCTGGTGGGGAGGAGCCTTGAGAGTGTTGGGTCCAGCCACTGCCTTCGGGTGCAGCAAAGGAGGCCTAGGAAGTTGCGGATTTTCCCGTGGTCGCACAGCGGGTGGAGGGTAGGAGGACTGAACTCAGGTTTAATGTCTTCTGGTGTTTAACGTGACATACGGGTCAGGGCATCGGAAGGCACAGAAGACTGGACAAGGAGAGGGGATAACCTCTCTTTATAAGGGGGGCAGAGGGGCCTGATAGAAAGAGAGGTCAGGGAGGGAAGGCACCCCTGCTGGGAGGAACTGGGAGGCCCCCTGGTTGCTATAGTGTCTTCTTTTTTTTTTTTTTTTTTAATCAAGAACAAGGGATAATTTGATTGAGCTGATGAGTCACCTGGCATATGGGGCTTAAGGCCATTGTCCCTGCCTGATTAGACTGGGCTTGGTGCTGGAGAATGGGGAGCAGGGAACCCACACACACACACAAGCTTCCTGCCACGCCCAGAACCAGGATGAGAGTGGAGACCGCTGCCTAGAGCCCGGGAGAGCAAGAGCGCGCACGGAGACGAGGACAAAGCCGCACAGGGACAGACAGCAGAGCGGGAGCTGTGGCTGCAGGGAAACCGGAGCCAGGGCGCTCACGGGGCATCCTCGGGGGCTGGGTCAGGTGCCCCAGCAGTGACAGCTGCCAGCTGCCCAGGATGATGGGAACACAACAGGTGCAGAGGCGGGGGCTGGGGACTGAAAGGGAATATGAGCAAACAGCCTGGAGCTGGGCGCCCCTCCCAGGGCCCAGGCCCAGCGCCAAGCAGCCCTTTCTCAGATCCTCCGAGACTCGTCTTGGGCCCCAGGTCTTAGGCCAGCCTGGACTAGACAGAGGGGTCACCGTCCATGCCAGGCAGAAAGGACAGAACAAGGAAGAACAAGGTTTCGATTCCCAGGACAGGGTGTGCCAGATGGAGCCCACACCCACAGAAACCCCAGCTGGAAACAAACATTTGCCTGTGATAAGATCTATGTCCCCGGCCAGATAGGGTAGGTGATGTGCCACCCACCTGTGTGGAGGCTGGGAGCTCTGGTCTGGAGGTCAGTCAGGCAAGCTCCACTGCCATGTGACTGGGCAAGCTACAGAGCTTTTCTGAGGCTTGGTGCTTGGCTCAACAAACAATAGTAACTATGGCTGTTGATGTGTTGTTCAGAGACCCAGAGAACTCAGGAATCCAAGTAGAACCTGGAGGAGCTAAGATCTTCACCCCAACCTCAGAGAGGAGTGACCTAGGATACAGAATGTGAATACAGCACCGAGTATATATGTTACACCAAGGAGAAGAAAGGGAGGACCTGCCTCCATAGGTAATGACCTTCATCATCGCCGTCATATACCATTTACTTAGCACTACTCCCCTTGCCCCAGTCACCGTTCTAAGCTTTGCATGTTATTGCACGCATGCCTTTCACGCAAATGTCATCAGAGTGCTAGGTAAGAGTGGGTTCTTCTAAGTAAGCAGAATAAACATCGTCCTTTGTCACGCGGTTAGCGCTCTATTTTTGTTCGGGTGGAATAAATTTCAAATTTGAAGCCATCCCAGTGATCACAAGTGATAAATTAGCAGGGTCTGAACTCATAAGATATGCTCCCTAAATTATAACCTTGCTGAGGAAGGTGGGGAAGGGCAGACAATGAGACATTGAAGGGGGAGGTGAGGTAGAGAGATGGGGAGACCCAAGGTGACGCAGGAGACGGGACACATGCGCCGGAGCAAGACAAGAGCCTCGTCCGCCGGAGACGCGTAAACACACTCAACTGATCTGCTGCGCCTGCTGGATTATGAGGAAAGCTGGCAGCTAATAGCAGGAGGTTAAATCCCTCCTCCGCAGTCAGAGACCACCCTCCCCCACCCCAGCCACCTCCCTCCCCACCCCCTTCCCCTGCCACACACACTCACACACACACCTCCAGGGCTCATGGTTCAGCCAGGTCTCCGGGTGCCCACCCTTTCTGGTCTCAGCACCCGGACAGCTGAAGCCACCCCAAGGCAGGGAGGCCCCCCTCCCCCAGCCTTCGGCCCACGCTCCTGCCTCTGAGAGTCTACTTCCTCAGGCTCTCTCCCGCTTCCTCCCCCTCCCAGATCCGGTCTACTGAGGGATGGCAGAGTCCAGGACCAGCCGACTTGGCCCCCAGCTCTACTCCTGTGCCTTGACCCTGCCTCCTGCCCACTGCCAGGGCCTCTCCCTCCAGCACTCGGGCTTAGCCATCAGGCACTAGTGGGCATGAGAGAGTGATGGTGCAGGACCCCACAGGGGCCAGGCTCTGGGGTGCTGCCAGAAAGGCCACTGGCAGCCAGACCCCTAGGATCTGACAACACCAAATACTATTCATTGCCGCCACTTACATGTATCTACACCAGGTGCTTCACAGGCGATGGTGAAGAGCGGGCTCCGGAGTCAGACGACCTGGGTTCAAATCCCAGATCTAACACCTACTTGGTGCCTGTTTTCTCAATTGAAAATTGGGTTGACAATAATAGTGCCTACCTCATAGGGCTACTGGGGTATGAACCGAGTTCCCATGTGTGGTGCGCTCGGAACAGAGTGGATGCACAGGAAGTACCATGGCCGTGGGAGTGCTACTGATGAGACACTTACACACCTGAAGTCGATACAAAGGCACTATCATTGCCCCACCTTATGGATAAGAAACTGGGACATGGAAAGGGGAGAGTTGGGATCTGACCTCAGGTCAGTTGGCCTCCAGAGCCTGCACTCAGGCAATGCATGGTGCCCCTCCCAGGAGGGCAGGAGGTGAATACTGTCCAAGCGAACGATCACGGGTACAGCCTTGGAGGACCAGTGATCATACAGGGCCCAGGCCAGATCAGGGTACAGGGGAGGGGCTGGTACTCAGGAAGCCTCAGCAAAGCAGAGAGGCTGAGCTGTGAGTCCCAGGGGCTGTCGGAGGGCAGGTGGGCCCTGAAGTCCCAGAATCCCCAGTCCAAGGAAGAGGCCTCTGCCCAGAGCTGCTCTGCCAGCCGCCTGAGGGCTTCTGCCTCTCAGAAGTCCTTAGTCCCACTGGGCCTGGCTGCCTCTCCCTCGTCACCATGGCCTCTGACCTGGTTCCCCATTACCCATCAGTGGGAGTCCCAGCACCTCCTCCTCCTCCTGCAAAAACTAGGCAGAAACTAAAACAAATAAGTAGCCAGATCAATTAAGAAAATTACATTTGCTGCCGGCACCTTGAAACACCTGCTCTGGGTCCACAGAAAGAAAGGGTAGCACTGGGAACTCAGCACCTAGATGAGGAAATGGAGGCTCGGGAAGTGGAATACTGCATCCAGGTCACACGCAGCTAAGCTGGGATTTGGACACACATCTACCAGATATCAGAGCACAAGCGCCGGCCTCTCTGCTGTGTGGCCTCTTGGAATAACAACCCGGCTCTTAAAAGCTACAGAACACTTTCACAAAAATCTTATTGGATTTGCAGAAGCCCCTGTTAGGTATACCACAGGGCAGGTGTTCATCCCTTTCAACGGATGAGAGAAACAGAAGCTCAGGGAGATAGAAATGAATTGCAAAAGCTATAGAGTGCCAGAGCGGGTCCAGAACCCAGATCTCAGACTCAGGAGTCCAGGGTCCTGGGCTTTGTCTACTACACAATGCTGCCCTGAGAAAAGCCACTTTCAATTAAATAAACACAGCATCAGTCAGAGGGGCCCAGGGTTGCCGCAGGTGCAAATGTAAAACTTGCCGATCCCGGTATTAGCTGGCTCTGGACTTCGGCTGTGTTGTACCCACAGTCATTGTCCTGCCCTGCCTGGGTCCCTGCACCACCCACAGACCTCGCCCCAGCCGAGCTCTGGGCCCACTCCCATGCTGGGGGATGAACAGGGGCTCTGAGTTCCGGGGACCAGATCTTTCTTTACACCATGCCCATGTGCAAAGGGGAAGTGGGGATTAATGCAGAGGGACACCTGCCCTCACAGGCCTGAGACACAAACCTGAAAATGCTCTCAAAAGAGAAAGGGGGTGGCAGGTCCTTTCTGGAAACAGGGGCTTCTGTTCACACAGAGCCAAAGTGAGTGGCTGACCTGTGGTCCAGCCACTGAACTATGCCAGCTCTGCGCCCACCACTCAGGGGCCATGACTGGAACACACTGGACCTTGGCCACGCTGGCTGCAGAGCCGAGGGCAGGACGCCCAGGCACAGAGGCACCTGTGAGTACTTGGGTCTATTCAAGGCCTGTCAAGAGAGGCCTGTGGCTTTCACGCCCACTGAGCCCACAAAGGGACTCAATTTCCTGCCACTACACCTCCAGCCCTACACCCTCACTCCAAACCCAGACAATCTCACATCACATCATCGGTCAGCCCCACAAACAGGGGCTCTTGTCCCTAAAGGCCTGGGGAGACCACGAGCACACGGCTGGCTCAGTGCTGGCTGCTCCTCCTGCTGGAACCAGAGCTCAGGTGTTGCTGATGGAAGGCGACTGTCGGGACTGTGGTCTTCCTGCCTAAAGGACTGCCCAAAAAGGGTGGCCACCGCAGGGTGCATGCAATGACAGAAAACCCATTTTCCTCCCTGCAGCTGTCTCCTGCAGCTGCCCCATCTCCCAGTTTGTACCTTCATCCATTGCTCCACCTTCCTTTCCTCTGTCTCCAGTAACATCTTCAGGCTCCTCCTCCAAGATGCCACACCCTCCCTCCCTCCTTCCAGCTGCTGGAGCTCCAGGTCAGACAATCCACCAGCGACCCCAGCAATACACAGGGCGGACTCTCCAGCATCCAAGTTTAGAGGACAAAGCTTTCCCTGGGAGCCAGGACTCCTGTGGCCCATGCTAAAACTTGACCAAGGCTTAGGAAGGTCTGCAGAAGCCTGCGTGGGTTTGGGGAGACTCAGGGAGGGCAGCCTCTTTTAATGTCTGCACAGGTTCCTTCCTCCTGCTGGGGGTGAGGGCTCCAGGAGGTGGGTTAATGCTGCTCCTGAGTTGGGTCCCACTGCTAGGCGAATAGGAGCAAGGATCTCTCCCCAGAAAGCCCCCTTCCCTCGCTAAAACAATGCCCCACCCATCACAGCCTCAACCCTGCTTAGCTGAACCCACTTCTGCCCAGAGAACAGGTGTTCTCAGCACCAATTAAGGGAGGTGGGCTGCATTAGCCTTTGTTTGGAGGTCTGTTTTTACTAGTCATAACACCACCTCCATAGTTGCTGTGTGACCTGGAACAAACCAATCTCCTCTATGGGCCACAGTTTTCACATCTGTAAAATGGATGCATTCGACTTATGTATCTTTAACTCTAAACCAGGAGTTCCCTGAAGCAGGGATGTGGGAGGGGAATCATTTGGGGAAAGGCAATCAAGAATTCCCCCCGCCTCACCCCTCACCCCTGCTTTCCACCAGGGTCTGGTGGAAAACCAAGGATGGGCCAGCATGCTCTAACTTACTGCTTCTCAGTCCCCTTCCTGACCCCACCCAACACAGGTACCTCCCCAAGTTTCCGTGGCCTGATTTACCCCTTGAGTTCTACTAGCCAGGCCACAAGTCTGGTATCAGCCTCAATTCCCCCATCGGGGAAGTCACGGTGCCCTTCTATAATCCATGCCCTGGCTATTCCCACAGTTCAGGCCACCAGCATCATCCTGATCTGGACAATTCTTCCAATAGCCTTTCCCCTCCTCAGGGCTGCCAGGCTGACCTTTCTGCCTGACTGATCAGCTGAGTCACTGCCCAGCTCAGAGCCCACAGTGGATAAGTTCAACCCTCCTTTGGGGAGCAGTCAAGGTCCTCTGTGAACCGACCCCAGCCCATGCACCTGGTCTCACCTCAGGCTGTGACGTCCCCCAGCCTCGAGGACCCACACTCTGTGCACTCGAACCATGTGTGTCCCAGAACGTAGCTGCATCACACAGGTCCATGGCTCTTTGAACACAGTTCCTCTACCTGGAACGCCCCACACCACACCGATCACTCAAAAACTCCTACCCTGCCTTCATGTCTCAGCTGGGAGGGCTCCTTCCTCTGAGGTCATCCGACGCCCCGGGGCAGACTAGGCCTTCCACCTCCAAGGCATACCCGTGCGTTTGTGCAGCCCGGGCCCTGCAGTGATGCCAAGGGTCCCCTTCCCATACTGGGAGCAACCTGAGAGCAGACAGGTGTCTTTTTAGCTCTGGATCCCCAGCACCTAACATGGTGGGCACTGGGTATGCTCAAACTATATTTTATGAAGGAAGCAAGAAAAGGAGAGGAATTGGAATAGGGAAGGAAGAGAGGCCAGGGCTAATGGTGAGTGGTTCTACTTGGCCCCATCTGACCCTTCTCCAGGCTCCAGGCCTGAGGCCACCCTCCCAGCCACAATGCCCTAGGTGGACCCAGTGGTACCAGAAGGCAACAAACTACCTGCCCCATGACCTCACAGCCCCCCGGGTGGCCCTCTTTGTTCCCTGGGTTCTACTGGCGGCACGAGCCGGTGTTCACTTCGGTAGAAACAGCCAAGAAGCCAAGCAGCCAAGTATGTCCTGGAACACTGAGGAACCAGAGCCTTATCTGACCATCTTCCCTGGAGGCAGGGGGAGAGTATCCACCAGCCCCTAACCGCCCACTGCAGGACTGCACGGAGAAGACGCTGAAATCCACGCACCTGACTCCTTCCCAGCCTCTCCCGGATTAAGGCAGCATGAGGATGAGCCCCTCCAGCTCGTCTGCATAAACCATTTATAGCAGCGCATTCAAAACCCACGCCATCCAAGAAGGAAAAAAGCCCGCTGCAATTGCCCGTGGCTCCCCAGTCTGTCGTTTTCCCTTCTCTTTTGTTTTCTACTTTAATGGCAGGAAGCTGTGCTCCGGAGCAATCTTACCCTGGCTGCTCCTGGCAGCAGAGGAGCTGAATTTTCCTTTCAAATTGAAGGAAGGCGATGAGCAAACATCCCTCAGCTGTCAGTGACTTACAGTTTGCAGTTACGAGCATCCATGAGCTCATTCAGTCTTCTCAGTAACTGCAGGAGGCAGTTCTTGCCAGGCCCCACTTTACAGATGAGGAAACTAAGGTTCAGAGAGGTTGACTTGCCCAAGCCACGCAAAACAACTAAGTGACTGGAATGGACATTGTGGCTGATTCCCCAGCATCTATTCTACTCCAAGATGACAGGGGTTCTCCACCCTGGCTATACATTAGCATCACCTAAGGAGGTTATAAAACTACTGATGCCCAACTCCTGATTCCAGACCAACCAATACAGAAACTCTGAGGGTGGGACCCAGGCATGCGTGTTTCTAAAAGCTCTCCAGGTGGTTCTAATGTGAAGCCAGAGCTGAAATCCGCTGGTATAAACCAATCACAATGGTTCCATCCCCCTTGCCAGTGATTGGGTCAAGTATGGCCAGGTGACCCACTTCTGGCCCATGAAGCATACTGGGAAATCTGCAAAACCCCTCCAAGAAAGGTTTGCTTGCTCCTCAGAAAGACACACAAGAGGGGTCGTTCTTCCTCCTTTAGATATTGTGTCTGCTTGTGATTCCTGGGACTGCTATGGCCATGCTGCTACCAGCCCAAAAGAATGCCAACCCACGGACGGCAGAGCAGAGAGATGGAAAGTCCATCATCCGTGACCTCATCTTAGAGCCCAGGCTCCACCAACCCTGACACCCACCCACCTCTGGGCCTCCTGTGATCTGAGATAGTACAGCTCCTCATTGTTTAAGCCAGCCCAGGTCCACATTTGTTACTTGCAACCACGGCCCCGAGACAGCAGCAGTCACCTTCCCCGTACCCCCCATCACCGTCATCCCCTCTCAGACCATCCACCACAGGAAGCATAACTGACTAAGGGCCCCAGCTCTGGAGCTCTGAAATCCATCCCAGAGTTTGCTCCAAGGCCTTGCTTCCCACAGCGGCTCCCAGCCAGTCACTGAGTGGGGCAGGGAAAGTAAGGCAGGCCCATTCCTGGGGAACATGGGATTCCTCTGACCAGTGACTATGGCTCGGGCTTGAGGACTCCCCACGGGCCTTGAAGAACTTTCCTTAGACTTGCACTGTCACCTAAAATGCTTCCACCAAACTTTCTTCATTACCTCTCTCCTTCACACAGGCTTACTTGCACTGAGGTCTAATGGCTCATCCAGCCTCTCCTCACTTCCTCCCTACTTTTCCTCACACAGGCATTTCCTCTATTTTAAAAATTATTTTTGCATGTTTACTCCTCTCTTGTTGTCCACTTAATAATACCTGACCCGCGTAACAATGGACCTTCACCACTTCATGCCTGGACCACTGTGAGAGCCTCCTAAGTGGCCAACCCACCTTTGAGTCCCCTCCAGCCCATCCCCAATCCTTCCTACACAAACCATGCTACTCCCCTACTCAAAAAACTTCAATCATTTGGGAGTTCCCTGGTGGGAGTCTAGTGGTTAGGGTTCTTCACTTTCACTGCCATGGTCCGGGTTTAATCCCTGGTCAGGGAACTGAGATCCCGCAAGCCATGCAGCGCAGCCAAGAAAAAAGAAAACCTTCAATCATTTCTCATTTCTTACACCATCAAGTTTAATATCCTCTGCCTTTCTTTATAGGCAACTGCTGACTCAGACCTGCCCCACCAGACAATCCTGTTGTTTCATTTACACACCTGGAGGGCTTCCCCATGTGGGAGCAATGCTGGTTATTTGCAGGGCAGAAAGGATTGACACAGCCCATCCCCAATGAACACCGAAGCTGCCCAAGATCTGAGTACCAATTCTACCTATTGCCACAGATGTTCTCAATGGCAAAGTCTCCCTCAGACTCCCTCCCATTTCTTTACCGCCCCCCCCACCCATGGGATATTTAACAAGAGAAACACATTTTACACACAGTCCTCCATCAACAAGAAGCAAATCCTCTCAAAGACTGTTACAATAATGAAAGTGACTATTATTCAAAATAATAACAATATGAAGAGGAGGATGATAAAGCTGAAGATGGTTGTGATGATGAAGAAAACAGTAGTAATGATAATGTATGAAAAGCAGGGATAAAAAGTATTCTAACAATATGATCTCGATGATATAAATATATATGCAGTAGAACTGACTTCCCCTTGACCCCTTGCCATATTAACCAAATTCCTTTAGAAACTGGATTTGCTAGTAACAAAAAACAGAGATAACATAGACTTTTTTTTTTTCATTTTAATTTATTTTATTTATTTATTTATGGCTGTGTTGGGTCTTTCATTTCTGTGCGAGGGCTTTCTCCAGTTGCGGCAAGTGGGGGCCACTCTTCATCGCGGTGCGCGGGCCTCTCACTGTCACGGCCTCTCTTGTTGCGGAGCACAGGCTCCAGACGCGCAGCCTCAGTAATTGTGGCTCACGGGCCTAGTTGCTCCGTGGCATGTGGGATCTTCCCAGACCAGGGCTCGAACCCGTGTCCCATGCATTGGCAGGCAGATTCTCAACCACTGCGCCACCAGGGAAGCCCAACATAGACTTTTCAACACATAAGGTGTTTCCTCTCACATAAGAGTCTGCACGCATGCAGCCCAAGGCTAGTGTGGCAGCTCTGCAGTCATCAGGGACGAGGCTTCTTCTATCTTTCTACCCCACCATTCCACACTTCAAGGTTGCCTCGTGGTCCAAGTTAGCTGCTGAAGCTCCAGCCACCTTGTCCATATTCCAGGTAGGAAGCAGGAGTAACACAGAAAACCAAAATCAAAGGACCTACACCAGCTATCTGTCCCTCTTTAAAGGAGCCTTACTCAAAGTCCACCCAACAATTCTAATTTACATTTCATTAACCAGAATGTAGTCACATGGCTAAACCAAGCTGTAAGGGAAGGTGGAACATTTAGTCTTTTCACTGGACACATTGCCACCCCAAATAAAAACTGGGACCTCAGCTGTAATGGTGAGCTCCATTCCCTCTGGAACACATGACTGATGCCACAGCACATAGACTTCAAAACTGGTGAGGTCTTCCCTGGTGTCGCTGTGCACCTGCTGCTCCCTCCAGCTGAACTGTATGCTCAATACAAGAAGTTGTTTATGAACTTGCTTATGACAGGCTGAGATGCCAGAAAACTATGTAGTTTATTTAAATATTACATAAAACGTATCAAAAGTCTCTTTTAAGAGAATGAAAAGAAAAGCCACAGGGAAAAAATTACTACAAAGTTCATATCTAATGTAGAATCTAGAATATATAAAGAACTCTCAAAACTCAAAAATAAGAAGACAATCCAATAAAAAATAATAGGCCAATGAGAAAGAAGGAAATCCTGCTGTTTGTGACAAGTTGGATGAACCTTGAAGGCATTATCCTAAGTGAAAGAAGTCAGAGAGAGAAAGACAAATACTGTATGATCCCACTTAAATGTGGAATCTAAAATAGTCAAACTCAGAGAAACAGAGAAGAGAGTGGTGGTTACCAGGCGTTGGGGGTGGGGGAAATGGGGAGATGTCAGTCACAGGGTACAAACTTCCGTTATGAGATTAACAAGTTTGGGGATCTAATAAACAGCATGGTGATTATAGCTAAAAATACTGCATGATATACTTGAATGTTGCTAAGAGGGTAGATCTTAAATGTTCTCACCACAGAAAAGAAATGGCACCTGTGTGACCACCACAAAAACAAAATGGTAACTATATGTTGGGATGGAGGTCACAGCTAATGCTATGGAGGCAATCAATTTTCAGTATATAAATGTATCAAATCAACACGTTGAATACCTTAAACTACACAATATTATGTGTCAATTATATTTCAAAAGCTGGAAAAAATAGTGGACAAAAATTTCAATAGACACTTCACCAAAGTAGATATACAGATGGTAAATAAGCATATGAAAAAAAATGTTCAATATTATCAGTCACTAGGGAAATGCAAATTAAAACCCTGGTGAGGTACCACTACACACCTATTAGAATGGCCCAAACTAAAATGACTGAGCATACCAAGTGTTGGTGAGAAGGTGGAGAAATTAGAGCTCTCAAAATCTGCTGGTGAAAATGTAAATGGTACAACCATTTTAGAGAACAGTTTGACAGTTTCTTTTAAGTTAAACATACACGTATCATATGATCAACCCATTCCACTTCTAGGTGTTTACCCAAAAGATCAGGAAATATATGTCCATACATAGATCTGTACACAAATGTTCTTAGCAACATTATTTGTAATGGCATAAAATTGAAAAGAGGCCAAATGCCCATCAACGGGTATACAGATAAACAAATTGTACGTCCATACCATGGAATACCACTAAGCTATAAAAAGGAATGAACTATGAATACACATCACAACATGGATGAATCTCAAAATAAGTATACTGAGTGGAAGAAGCCAGAGGAAAAGCAGGTACGTTCTATATCATTCCATTTACACTGAACTCTCAAAAAATGCAAACTAATCTTTAATGACAGAAAGCAGATCATGGTTACTTGAGTATGGGGGCAAGGGGCAGGGAGGAGTAGAAGAGAGGGATTACTAAAGGCACAGGAAACTTATGAGGGTGATGGAGATGTTCATTAACTTGATGGTGCTAATGAATATATATGTATGTCAAAACACATCAAATTGTACATTATAAACATGTGCAGTATGCATATTGTAGTCAATTATGTTTCGATAAAGCTGCTTTTTACAATCCATTAAATATGGAAGTGAGAGGAGGGGAGGGGGAAGAAAATTGTTGTTTCTGTTAAAAATAAGTTGAATCAGTTCCTCAAAAAATGAAAAACAGAATTACCATATGATCCAACAATTCCACTTCTGGGTTCATACGCAAAAGAATTAAAAGTGAGGTCTCAAATGGATACTTGTACACCTATGTTCACAGCAGCATTTTTCACAATAGCTAAAAGATAGAAACAATGCAACAGATGAATGAATGAACAAAATAATAATTGAAATATTATTCAGCTTTCAAAAGGAAGAAAATTCTGACATATGCTACAACATGGATGAACTTTGCAGACATTATGCTAAGTGAAATGAACCAGTCACAAAAGGACAAATACTGTATGATTCCAATTATATGAGGAACCTGGAGTAGTCAAATCCATAGAGACAGAAAGTAGAATGGTGATTGCCAGGGCCTGCGGGCAAGAGGGAATGAGGAATTATTGTTTAATGAGTATAGAGTTTCAGTTGGGGAAGATGAAAAAGTTCTGGAGACGACTGGTGGTAATAGTTGCAAAACAATGTGAATGTACTTAATGCCACTGAACTGTACACCTAAAAATGGTTAAGATGGCAAATTTTACCTTATGTGTATTTTACTACAATTATTTTAAAAATATAAACAAAAAACAAATAAGTTGAATGCTTTGAAAGGGTTCTCTAAATGCTGGACCCCGCACACACAAAAAATGCTTTAAAATTATATATAGGCAAGACAACTGCGAGATACTATCTGAAAAAGAAATTAAGAAAGTAATCCCATTTACAATGGCATCAAAAAGAACAAAATACTCAGGGATATATTTAACCAAGGAGGTGAAAACTCTGTACACTGAAAACTGTAAAACAATGATGAAAGAAATTAAATAAGACACAAAAAAATGGAAAGATATCTAGTGCTCATGAATTGGAAGAATTAATATTGTTAAAACGTCCATACCTCCCAAAGCAATCCTTATCAAAATTCCAATGGAGGGACTTCCCTGGTGGTGCAGTGGTTAAGAATCCGCCTGCCAATGTAGGCGACACGGGTTCGAGCCCTGGTCCGGGCAGATCCCACATGCCGCGGAGCAACTAAGCCTGTGTGCCACAACTGCTGAGCCTGCGTGCCACAACTACTGAAGCCCGTGCGCCTAGAGCCCGTGCTCTGCAACAAGAGAAGCCACTGCAATGAGAAGCCCGCACACTGCAACGAAGAGTAGCCCCTGCTTGCCGCAACTAGAGAAAGCCCGCACGCAGCAACAAAGACCCAATGCAGCCAAAAATAAATAAATAAAAATAAATAAATAAATTTAAAATTCCAATGGAATTGTTCACAAAAATAGAAAAACAGTCCTAAAGTTCATGTGGAACCACAAAAGACCCCGAAGAGCTAAAGCAGTCTTGAGCAAGAAGAGCAAAGCTAGAGGCATCACACTTCCTGATTTCAAACCATAACAAAGCTAAAGTAATCAAAACAGTACGATACTGGCATAAAAACAGACATACAGACCAACAGAACGGAATAGAGAGCCAACAAATAAATCCAAGCACTTACAGCCAACTGATCTTCAACAAGGGTGACAAGAACACAAGATGGAGAAAGGATAGTCTCTAAATAAATAGTATTGGGAAAACCGGATATCCATGTGCAGAATTATGAAATTGGACCCCTATCACACACCATATACAAAAATCAACTCAAAATGGATTAAAGACTTAAACATAAGATCTGAAACTGTAAGAAAACACAGGGGAAAAGCTTGACATTGGTCTTGACAATGTTTTTTGGGGTATGATCCAAAAGCACAGGCAACAAAAGCAAAAATAAATAAGTGGGATTGTATCAAACTAAAAAGCTTCTGCACAGCAAAGGAAGGAATCAACAGAGTGCAGAGACAACCTACAGAATGGGAGAAAATACTTGCAAGCCACACATCTGATAAGAGGTTAATACCTAAAATATATAAGGAACTCAAATAACTCAGTAACAAAAAACAACCCGATTTTTAAAAAACGGGCAAAGGACCTGAATAGACACTTTTCCAAAGAAGACATACTAATGGCCAGCAGGTACACAAAAAGGTGCTCAACATCACTAATCATCAGGGACATGCAAATCAAAACCATAAGATATCACCCCACACCTGTTAGAATGGCTGTCATCAAAAGACAAGAAACAGCAGGAATTCCCTGGAGGCCCAGTGGTTAGGACTTGGCGCTCTCACTGTGGGGACCTGGGGTCGCTCCCTGGTCAGGGAACTAGGATCCCTCAGGTCATGCAGTGCGCCCCCCCACCCAAAAAAAAGACAAGAAACAGCAAATATTGATGAAGATGTGGAGAAAAGGGAACCCTTGTACACTGTTGGTGGGAATGTAAATTGATACAACCTCTACAGAAAACAGCAAGGAGGTTCCTCAAAAAATTAAAAATAGAACCACGATATGATCCAGTAATCCCACTTCTGCGTACATATCCAAAGGAAATAAAGTCACTATATCAAAGAGTTATCTGCACCCCCATGTTCATTGCAGCAGTATTCACAATAGCCAAGATATGGAAACAACCTAAGTGTCCATCGACAGATGAATCAATAAAGAAAATGTGGTACATATACACAATGGAATATTACTCCATTATATTATACTCCTTTTTTAAGAATATTGTCCTGCCATTTGGGACAACATACAAGAATCTAGAGGACATTATGCTAAATAAAATAAGCCAGACAAAGACAAGTCCTGCGTGATCTCACTTATATGTGAAATCTAAAAAAGTCAAACTCATAAAAGCAGAGAGTAGAATGGTGGTTGCCAGAGACTGAGGGGTGGGAGAACCAAGGAGATGTTAGTCAAACGGTATTACTTTTTTTTTTTTTAATTTATTTATTTTATTTATTTATTTTTGGCTGCATTGGCTCTTACTTGCTGCGCACAGACTTTCTCTAGTTGTGGCGAGCAGGGGCCACTCTTCATTGCGGTGCGCGGGCTTCTCATTGCCGGGGCTTGTCTTGTTGCAGAGCACAGGCTCTAGGCGTGCGGGCCTCAGAAGATGTGGCACGTGAGCTCAGTAGTTGTGGCTCATGGGCTCCAGAGAGCAGGCTCAGTAGTCGTGGCACACGGGCTTAGTTGCTCCGTGGCATGTGGGATCTTCCCGGACCAGGGCTCGAACCCGTGTCCCCTGCACTGGCAGGCAGATTCTTAACCACTGCACCACCAGGGAAGCTCCAAAGAGTATTACTCTTATAACTTAAGCAATAAACTGTTTTTAAAGCATCTGTTGCTGGTGATGGTGGTAGAGTTTAAAACGGTGACAAAAATGATGAGGAGGATGCAGTGTGATGTCCGCGACAGGGGGGGTCCAAAACCACACACAGGTTCAGGAGGAGGATTGGGGGTCTTCTAGAGAAGTCCTTAAGGGGTTCCTTAATTTCTATGGAGGGTAACCAGACCCAAACAGCCCCCAGAGGTATGAGAGGC
This sequence comes from Eschrichtius robustus, assembly GCF_028021215.1. NCBI lineage: Eukaryota > Metazoa > Chordata > Mammalia > Artiodactyla > Eschrichtiidae > Eschrichtius > Eschrichtius robustus. The sequence continues at coordinate 113,759,296 of NC_090830.1, read as the reverse complement.
GCCATCATTGACTCAACTCACTCCCTCCTTCTTGAAATGCTGTATGGGCAGTAAGTGGAGAGGAGGCCACAATGAGTTGGCCCCCATGGCACTTGGCAATAAGCTTTCCCCAAGTTTTTTTTGTTTTTTTAAAATTAATTAATTTATTTATTTATTTATTTATTTATTTATTTTTGGGTGTGTTGGGTCTTCATCTCTGCGCGAGGGCCCTCTCCAGCTGCGGCAAGCAGGGGCCACTCCCCATCGCAGTGCGCGGGCCCCTCACCGCCGCGTCCCCTCCCGCTGCGGAGCACAGGCTCCAGACGCGCAGGCTCAGCAGTTGTGGCCCACGGGCCCAGCCGCTCCGCGGCACGTGGGATCCTCCCAGTCCAGGGCTCAAACCCGTGTCCCCTGCATTGGCAGGCAGATTCTCAACCACTGCGCCACCAGGGAAGCCCCTTCCCGGAGTTTTAGTCTAAGAAATTGACTGGTCATGGATCAGAGCACTCAAAGTTACCCTCAAGAGACAAAACAGCCCCAGACCTGGTGGGACTTACAGGAGACTTGACCGGAGGTATTAATAAACCCAAAGCAAAGACATATTCATTGGCTGCCGAGGAGTCAGGAGAAAGGGGGTGTCACCGAGGCAAACCGTGATGGGGGCCATGGAGCACAGCCAGGGAGATGATGTCCTGCCAAGCTGGTCCAAGTGTTGGGTCCACCTGGCAGGCATTTCTCTGTTGGTGAAGTGGCCTGGGCAGTGTTCAGAGCCCAAGGGCATTCAATCCTCAGATTGTGTTCCCAGCTCTCTGTCGAATGCCAGGTTCACCCAGCACTAGAGTAGCTTCCTGCAAGGGGAAAAGGTGCCAATAGTCGACACACTGTCCAGTCCATCTGACAGTCCATTTCTCACTGGGAAGTAGTAAATTGACATCTGATTTGATTCATGAGTTTTTGTGAACTTGATGAGATGAGCCAGGAGCCCCCAGTCCTATCAACTCAGGCAAGACACAATGGAGATGGAAATTGGGGTCAGCTCAACCAAGAGGCAGACTCTGGGCAGGGGAGTACTCCCCTGGGACTGACCCATCTGTGTGGTCAGCAGCCTGCCCTGCCCAATTGCTCACCATCTTCAAACTTCTAGTAATAAACAAGAAATGCCTACTCCTTACTGAGCTCTTACTAGGCACCAGGTCCTTAGCCACATGACCTAGAGCTATGACTTCATTTAATTCACACGATAGCCCTGCGAGGTGGGAACTAGTACGCCTACTAACTGACAAAGAAATCCAGGTTTGGAAGATCAAGAGATTTGTCCAAAGTCAAGACCCAAGAGTCAACATTTGAACCCAGATCTGACTGACCCCCAGACGAGTGTTTCACAACGGATGGTCCATGGATCCTTCACACTAGTATTGCCTGATTTTCTTGTTTTAAGAAGCAGATCCCATGGACTTCCCTAGTGGCACAGTGGTTAAGAATCCACCTGCCAATGCAAGGCACACAGGTTCGATCCCTTGTCCAGGGAGACCCCACATGCCGCAGAGCAACTAAGCCCGTGCGCGACAACTACTAAGCTTGCACTCTAGAGCCTGTGAGCTACAACTACTGAGCCCACGTGCCACAACTACTGAAGCCCGTGAGCCTAGAGCCCGTGCTCTGCAACAAGAAAAGCCACCTCAATGAGAAGCCTGTGCACCACAACGAAGAGTAGCCCCCGCTCGCCGCAACTAGAGAAAGGCCGCGCGCAGCAACGAAGACCCAGTGCAGTCAAAAATAAATAAATAAAATAAATAAATTTATTTTTAAAAAAAGAAAAAAAGCAGCAGTAGATCCCAGGAACGCTCCCCTCTCCGCCAGATTTACTAAACCAGATTAACTGGAGGGGGGGCCCAGGAACCTGTAGTTTTTCAAGCTTCCAGGCAATCCATAGGCCGATTAAGGTCTGAGAACCACGGCGTTATGCCATATCACAACGTCTAAACCCCCACTGCCATGACCTCCCTCAGCCTCTCTGGCCCTCTGCCCTTTCTTGGCTCTCCTCCCACTGCAGCCACAAACTCTCCCCTGAGCTTCAAGCTCACACGTGGAGCTGCCGACCCAACGACTCCCCCAGAATGCCTCAGGGCTCCTCTGACACATCCCCAAACTCTGACACACCCCCACCATCTTCCCCTCCAATCCTCCTCTCCTGCCCGGTGTATTGTGAAATCACCATCCTCCCAGCTACCTGAAAACCTGGGCACCATCATGGATTCTCTTTTTTTTTTTTTTTTTTAAAGACACCAATTGTACTTGAACATTTGTTACTTTTTTTTTTTTAATTTATTTATTTATTTTTGGCTCTGTTGGGTCTTCGTTTCTGTGCGAGGGCTTTCTCTAGTTGTGGCAAGTGGGGGCCACTCTTCATCGCGGTGCGCGGGCCTCTCACTGTCGCGGCCTCTCTTGTTGAGGAGCACAGGCTCCAGACGCGCAGGCTCAGTAGTTGTGGCTCACGGGCCCAGTTGCTCCGCGGCATGTGGGATCTTCCCTGACCAGGGCTCGAACCCGTGTCCCCTGCATTAGCAGGCAGATTCTCAACCACTGTGCCACCAGGGAAGCCCCCGTCTTGGATTCTTCCCTCTTCCTTACCCCCCCACCCCGCCCCCATTCATGTACCAGTGATGCCAAGCACACCTCCTAAATGTGTCTCAAACGTGTCCCTTCCTCTCTTTCACCAAAACTGCAGTTCAGGTTTTGGCATCCTTCCCCCATAACAGCTACACTCCCATCATAACTGGTCTCCCTGCTGCCATTGTGTCCCTCTTAAATCCACCCTCCACAGGGCAACTAGACTGAGCTATCTAGAAAGTGAATCTAAGACATTCACTGGCTCCCACTGCCCAGAGACGCCCCAGGCCTGTGCGGACATTGGTCCATACATCATCTCCTTTTACTTTTAATGCTGAGTTAATGTTTCACTCGGTGACGGTTTGCTCTTGGCAACGAGATGATCTTTTGTAAATGAGTGCCTCACTAACCACGCAGAAGCAGATGTTCAACGTACCTTTATAAACAGCCTTGGATACTAGCACTAGCGTCACTGCTAAGAGAGCAGTGAACGGAATGCTCATAGTAAACGATACAAGGTCTCTCACCCTTTGTTCCCCAGCACCAGGGGCTTCTGGTTAGGATTTCTCAGGCCTGCACTTTCTAACATCTCTCTTTCCTCCTCCAGTCTCGGGAATTCCTACACTGGTCAGTCACAGCTCCCTATGTCCCAGCTGTGTGTTCTCTGTGAAAAGAATCAGTGAATAAATGAGAAGTTCTTTTTCAAGGATGTCAAATGGGGTTGGGGGGAGCTTCCTGTAGAAAGAATATCTAAACATGCACTTGCTGGTTTTGAGTAGGGACCTGGGATTGAGCAAAGGAAGCAGGGCCACAGAGCCCCAAGGCTGGCCCGGGTGCACCGTGCAGCTCGGAGGTCAATGGCTCGCCCCCACTCTGGTTATTGGGCACTCGGTATAGACATATGATATACATGAGTTCATGTCATCCTTGCAAAGACCCTCACTGCTCCCTCTAGAGGCCTGGGTTTTGAAATCTCTGTCCATAATTAGTAGCCCAGCCAGTAAGCATCAGAGTCAAGAATGGAACCCAAGTTCTGGCTCTAAAGCTCATGCTCTTGCAGAGAAATCATAAAGAGGCCGCACCCCTCTTACACGGAGGGGCCCCCGGGCATAGGGAGGGACAGTAACCCGCCCGATGAGCTGGCTCCCACGGCCCATCACAGGTAAGGAACGCCCCCGGACCTCTGTCCATCCAAGGCACACCCTGGGAGATGCACACAGCAAGGCTGAGTCCCCAGGACAGGTGGGAGCCCAAAGTCACAGTGACGGCAGCAGAGTCGCGACCAGAGCCCAGCTCTCTCAGACCCCTCAGCCACCGCTCCCTTTCCTCTCACCACCCCTCCTTTTCTTCCCCTGCCGCCTCTCCATGCCCCCTCCCCTCGGCTCACTGCCCCGGCCTCTGCAGTTAGCTGCTTCCCCAGAAGCCTTGGGAGATCCCCAGACCGTAGGCCACTTCCAGCCACATTCATCAGCCCTCACCCCAGCTCGCAGCCCCACCTCCACCAGCTCCTAGGCCCAAGGCGCCCCGGCACAGCAGAGCGATCTGAGAGCCGGGGAGCCAGGAGCCTGCATGCTACACCTCCAGCTGCTTCGATCCGCCCTGTGGCTCTGGGCAGGTGCCCTCTCCTATCCGAGCCTCAGTTCCTTCCCGTAAAAGGGCAGGATTGAACACTACGAATCCAAACCGTCTCCATCCCTGAGGCACTGGGTGTGGCTGGTGTCCTAGGGCCAACCTCTGTGCCACAGACACCTTGGTGACCTTTGGAGGGGCCGCTCAGGCCACACCCTGGGGAGGGGGTACAGCGGGGCCTCCCCAAAACCCCACTGCCTCCCAGTGAAAAACAATGAATTTCATTCCAAATAAGGGAACTTAGAGCAAAGTTCCCTGCCACGGCCCAGTTCCGGCTGGTTTATGTTAGCTGGACAAGACTAAACAGACCTTCACAGTCTCAGTATTAAGCACTAAAAATGAAAAAACGACTGTTTGTCTCTGTACCATGGGGTGAGGGAGAGGTCGGTGCTCCCCTAAGGCCCCCGAGAGGCTCGGCAGACTTGGGGGTGCCGGCCTCCTGGAGGTGTGGGTGTTTGAGGAGAGGCCCTGGGGAGGACAAGGGTTTCAACAGGCAGCGATGTGCAGCAGGCGCAGGGGGACGGCGCCGAGGGGCCTGGGGTAGAGGGGGCGCGAGGCCCTGCATTTCTGCAGAGGTGGGACTGTAGAGGGGAACCAGACAATGAGAACGTGGAGAGGGGGAGAGAGAGAGAGAAATGAGGAGGAGTGATGCGGTCAGCTACAAGAAGACCCTGGAAGACTCCTCCTTACCCCCACGTCCCCTGCCATGACCAGGAGACCGGGGCGGGGGGCGGGGAACTCCACCACTTTCTGGATAACGCAGCACCTGATCCCAGAGGCTCCACCTGCGTCCTGCAGTGTGGACACCACAAACCTGAGATAAGAATTTAATTATTTACCAAACAGAGAAGCCTGAAGCAGGACTGCCTTCCTGTTTTCCCACAGGTTCCCTCCAGACACACATGCCGTTTAGCCTAACTCGGCAGGGCCTGCCCCTCCATCCCTCCATTACTGGGGCCAGCTCCTTTTACAAAGTGACTTGCCACTGCGGTCTGACGACCCCGGGTGGCCGGCATCACAGTTCCCATCTTAGAACTAGCACTCGGGGAGTGACGTGTCCTGCTCAAGGTCTTTCGTCTGTGGATGGCAGAGCTAGGGTCAGCAGTACCCACAGCTTCTGAATCCATCTTCAGCCCGACAGTCAAGGCCTCCGCACGCACGGGCCACACCGTCACTGGCCAGCCTTGCTTTATTGCCCATACACAGGCAGCTCTGTCTGCTCTATCTGACCCCTGCCCACCCCCCAAGAGCTAGCCCGTCTCTATCCACACTTCCCCGCCATTCTTCAAAGCAAATCTCTCCTTCTGGAAGCCCTCCCTGACTCCACTCAGCCTAACTGACCACCCTCCTCTCCTGTGACCTACCTCAGCCCCCATGAACAGCACCACAAGCACAAGGAGGGCAGGGGCCGTGTCTGTCCCCAGAGGCTGGCACGAGGCCTGGTACCTGGGAGGCACCCAAAGAACATCTGTGCCGTCAGGGAACGAACGAATGAACCAACGGTTCCATAGTGCTCTCACCTTCTCTTGCCTTTGCCCGAGAGCCTGGTTTGCGGGAAATGTCATTTCGACCAAGAAAAGAAAGTGGGGCTGTAGCAGCCCTGAAGAGCCCATAGAAGAAAAGTCTGAATTCCCGAGAATCAGCCCATTCTTGCACTCATTTCAAAGTATTTGTCAAGTGCCCACTGTGTGAGCCAGGCACTGGTGGCAGTGATACAATGGTGAGTAAGCCAGGCAGTAATAGATGCTAACAAGGAAACAGGTCCTGACAGCCAGTGTGATCAGTGTCATGAGGGGAACACAGGCCAGCAGTAGGAGAGGATACAGAGGCTATCTAATCCAGTCAGAGTGTTCAGGGAAGGCTTCCTGGTGGAAGTGATGTCTAAGCTGGGAACTGATGACTGAGCCTAATGATGGCAACAATAACTAATATTTATTGTGCATTTATTACTAGTCAAGCTTTACCTCCAATAAAGAACTGGGGTGTGGAGAAGTGAAGCATCTGGCTCCAGGTGGCTCAGGAAACAAAGTCTGACCCCAGAGCCCGAGCCTCAACCAACCTGCCTGCCTCCCCTCCCTCCTCACATCTGAGGTATGACCGACTGGCCCAGGTCCCCCCAGATGCCCTGAGGGAACTCCAGAGGCCTGCTGGATGGCACTAGAGTTCAATGTCTGGGTTGGGATTCCACAGCCCAGTGGGACCCCCAGGCCTCTAAGCTTTCCATGTATCTTGGCCAGGCCCAGAGAGTGGGGCTTGAGGGTCCCTGCAGACCCAGATAGAGCCACCCCTACATCCCCGGGACATACTTGGTGGTAGAGAAAACTCCATCTTCTCAGGTTTTCTGAGTTTCCTGGCCACAGGAAAAGGGCTCCTTCCCAAAGGAGAATTTCTTCTGGAACACTAGAGAATTTGCCCCTAAGCTGGAAACTCCCTGCTGGCCTTACCCTGACAGCTCTGCACCATTCACCACTGGCCCCCCTTGGACAGAAAAGAGGAGGACCTCTAAGACCAGAAAGCCCACCTGCAATGGGGCAGATGGGGGCTAGGAGGTCACCAGCAACAACCCCTCTGCATCCCAGCCATCCTGCAGAGCACAGGGGAGAGAGCAAGGCCCCTTCAGATCACAGTTACATCATGTCTCCCCGCACCGGCCAGGATGCGTGACAGCTGGCCCGCTAGGGAGGGAAGCCGCTGGCCCAGCCCAGCCTTGCTCCTGCCTGCCAGAGCTACACACCAAGCCCCCGGGACCCAGATTTAACATATCCCACTCCATGTGTGCTCCCTCTCCCCAGGGGCTCCTCAGCACAAGTTAAGATCCGATTGGCACTAACTGGACCAAGCTGGCAGTGCCCAGGGTGGCTTGAGTGCTGTCATCATGGATTTGACTCACAGAGCGATGGCTGTCGGTGCCTCTGAGGCCACCATTAGTGTCATTTTGGGAGGATCAAGCAAGCTTGGATGGTGCTTTGTGAGTCAACACCACTGCCTGGCCAAGCTTTCAGCTAGAGACCTCGAGCTTACAAGTGATTTATTCTCTGTCTCACATCCAGGCAAGGGCTGGAATCCAGCCTCCTGATCATCAGTGTATTGGTCCATTCCTCTGCTGGTGGTCCCAGAAAGTCTTCCCTGGAAACAAAAGTGGGTTCGAGTTCTTCCTTTCCTCCCAAGGGCAAAAGACTTCCCATCTGTTAGTAAATAAAACCCCAAGCCCAAGAAGGGAACCTCAACCCAATCGTAGACTATGGAGCCCCCAAATGGACTCTTGGCCCCAAAACTCAATGCTCAACTGCAATCAAGAATCCTGGACCCTGAAGTGAAAACTCCTCCTAGGAATAAGATTCTCACCCCAGCATGGAACTCAGACCCCCAAAACAGATGCATCAATACCAAGCCAAAATTTTGTCTGCAGAAATGGCAGCTTCACCCCTAAAATAGAACCTTTTATCCTGGGAACTAACCCTTAGCACCAGACAGCAAATCCCCACTTTCAGAACAGGCCCTGAATCTTAGGAAATTCTGTTCTCAAAGCCAATCCAGACTCCTCTTATATTTTGTTTCTTTAACACAACCTCAACTTGAGACCAGACAAGGAAACCCAAACTCCCTAAAACAGTTTTCTTCACATTTTGCAGTAGAAGAACCTGAGGACTCTCATGCAACGGGAGCCCCCATTTTCAGGAGGGCTGCCCTCTGATGCAGAAACTTCCATGTAAGTGGCATCCTGGTCACTCACAGCCTCGTCCCACCACTTCCTCCATCCTCTTGGCTCCAAACCAGGGTCTGCGTGTCTGGCTGTCCTCCTCAGCTCCAGAGGATCTGCCGGGCCCGGCCCGGGGAAGCGGAACCCCCCTATGCATCTCTCAGGCACTGGCTAGGTTCTCTCTGCCCTGAAAAGAGGAGTTTTCCTTATTCATTATTGGTCTGTTCAGACTTTTGTTCTTCATGATTCAATCTTGGTAGGTTGTATGTTTCTAGGAATTAATCCATTTCTTCTAGGTTATCCAACTTGTTGGCATATCATTGTTCACAGTGTTCTCTTATGATTCTTTGTATTTATGTGGTATCAGTTGCAATGTCTCCTCTTTCATAAATGGTTCGATTTATTTGAGACTTCTCTCTTTTTTTTCTTAGTCTAGCTAAAGGTTTGTCAATTTTGTTTATCTTTTTTAAAAAACAGCACTTAGTTTTGTTGATCTTTTCTATTGTCTTTCCAATCTTTCATTTATTTTCTTCCTTCTACTAACTTTGGGCTTAGTTTCTTCTTTCTCTAGTTCCTTGAGGTATAAAATTAGGTTGTTTATTTGAGATCATTCTTTTTTCTTAATGTGAACATTTATCACTATAAACTTCCCTCTTAGAACTGCTTGTGCTGCATCCCATAACATTCCATTGGTATGTTGTGTTTCCATTTTCATTTGTCTCAAGATTTTTTAAATTTCCCTTTTGATTGTTCAGGAGCACGCTGTTCAACCTCCACATATTTGTGAATTTTCCCAATTTCCTCCTGTAATTGATTTCTAGTTTCATACCATTGTGGTCAGAAAAGATAATTGATATAATTTCAGTCTTCTTCAATATGTTAAGACTTGTTTTGTGGCTAACATATGATCTATCCTAGAGAATTTTCTGTGTGCACATAAGAAGAAGAATGTGTAGTTTGCTACTTTTGATGGAATATTCTGTATGTCTGTTAGGTCCATTTGGTCTAAAGTGTAGTTCAAGCCCAATATGTCCACATTGATTTTCTGTCTGCATGATCTACCGATTGTTGAAAGTGGAGAGGACTTCCCTGGTGGTCCACTGGTTAAGACTCCACGCTTCCAATACAGAGGGCGTGGGTTCGATCCCTGGTCGGGGAACTAAGATCCCACATGCTACGTGGCAAGACCAAAAAAAAAACAAGGAAGTGGAGAATTGAAGTCCCCTATTATTATAGTATTGCTATCTATTTCTCCCTTCAGATCTCCTTCAGAGTATTTGCTTTACATATTTATGTGCTCTGATGTTGGGTATATATATATATATTTACTATAGTTATTTCCTCTTGATGAATTGATCCCTTTATATTATCTGATATAAGTACAACTACCCCTGCACTCTTTTGGTTTCCATTTGCCTGAAATATCTTTTTCCATCTCTTCACTTAGAGCTTATGTTCCCTTAGAGCTGAAGTGAATCACTTAGAGTTGGGTAATTTGTTGGGCCTTGGTTTTTTTTTTTTGGTCCATTCAGTTACTCTATGTCTTTTGATTGGATAATTTAGACTATGTTTAAAGTAATTATTGATAGATAAGGACTTATTGCCATTTTATTAATTGTTTTCTGGATATTTTGTACATCTTTTGTTCTTTTCTTCTTCTATTACTGTCTTCCTTTGTGACTGGATGCCAAAATGGTATGTTTTGATCCCTTTCTCATTATCTTTTGTGTATCTACTGTTGGTTTTTGCTTTGTAGTTACAATGAGGTTTACATAAAACATAGTTACAACCATCTATTTTAAGCTGATAACAACTTAATTTTGTTAACATACAAAAGCTCAACACTTTTACTCCCTCTCCCAACATTTTATGTTTTTGATGTCACAGTTTACACCTTTTTATATTATATATCCACTAACCAATTATTGTAGTTATAGCTATTTTTAATTCTTTTGTCTTTTAACCTTTATATTAGAGTTATAAGTGATTTACACACCACCATTACAATATTAGAGCATCTTGGATTAGACCATATATTTACATTTACCAGGAAGTTTTACACTTTCATATGTTTTCATGTTACTAGTTAGTATCCTTTCTTTTCAGCTTAAAGAACTCCTTTAGCATTTCTTGTGAGGTAGGTTTAGTAGTTATGAACTCCTTCAGCTTTTGTTTGTCTGGGAATGTCTGTATCTCACCTTCAACTCTGAAGGACAGCTTTTCTGGGTAAAGTATTCTTATATCTCCTAAAAATAAAAGTCCGGGACCAGATGGCTTCACTGGTGAATTCTACCAAACATTTAAAGAATTAATTCTTATTAAAGAATTAATACCAAACCTTCTCAAACTCCTCCCAAAAAATGAAGAGGAGGGAACAGTTCCAAATTCATTTTATAAGGTCAGCATTACCCTGTTACCAAGGCCATACAAGGATACTACAAGAAAAGAAAATTACAGGCCAATATCCCTGGTGAAGATAGATGTAAAAATCCTCAACAAAATATTAGCAAACCAAATTCAACAACACATTAAAAGTATCATACACCATGATCAAGTGAGATTTATCCCTAGGATGCAAGGATGGTTCAACATATGTAAATTAATAAATGTGATATAACATATTAACAAAATAAAGGCTAAAATCATATGATCATCAATCACAGATGCATAAAGAGCATTTGATAAAATTCAACATCCTTTCATGATAAACACTCTCAACAAATTAGGTATAGATGGAATGTACCTCAACATAAAAAAGGTCAAATATAACAAGCCCACAGCTAACATCATACTAATAGTGATCAGAAGCAAGAGAATGATGCCCTCTATTGCTACTTCAACATATTCAACATAGTACTGGAAGTCCTAGCCAGAGCAATTAGGCAAGAAAAAGAAATAAAAGGCATCCAAATCAGAAAGGACAAAGCAAAATTGTCTCTGTTTGCAGATGACACAATCTTGTATACAGAAAACTCTAATAAAGACTCCATCAAAAAACTGTTAGAATTGATAAATGAACTCAGTAAAGTTGCAGGATACAAAGTCAACATACAAAAGTCAGTTGTGTTTCTATACACTAACAACAAACTATCTGAAAAAGAAATTAAGAAACCAAACCCATTTACAAGAGCATCAAAAAGAATAAAATACTTAGGGGTAAATTTAGCCAAATCTTTACATCTGTACAAGGAAAACGATAAACTATTGATGAAAGAAATTGAAGAAGATAAAAATAAATGCAAAGATATCCCATGTCCATGGATTGAAAGAATTAATATTGTTAAAATATCTATACCACCCAAAGCAATCTATAGATTCAATGCAATCCCTATAAAAATTCCAATGGCATTTTTCACAAATATTAAAAAAATCTCAAAATTTGTATGAAACCACAAAAGACCCTGAATGGCTAAAGTAATCTTGAGCAAGAAGAACAAAGCTGGAGGCATCACATTTCCTGATTTCAGACTATACTACAAAGCTATAATAATCAAAACAGTATGCTATTAGCATAAAAAACAGACATATAGATCAATGGAGTAGAATAGACAGCACAGAAATAAACCCACAGATATATGGTCACCTAATTTTCAACAAAGGTGCCAAGAATATACAATGGGTAAAGGATAGTCTCTTCAATAAAAGGTGCTGGAAAAACTGGATATCCACATGCAAAATAATTAAATGGACCCTTATCACACACCATGTACAAATATCAACTCAAAATGAATTAAAGATCTAAATGTAAGACCTGAAACCATAAAATTCTTAGAAGAAAATATAAGCGGAAACCTCCTTGCTGTTGATCTTAGCAATGATTTTTGGGGTTTGACACTCAAAGCAGAAGCAACAAAAGAAAAAATAAACAAGTGAGACTACATCAAACTAAAAAGGTTTTGCACAGCAAGGGAAAAAATCAACAAAATGAAAAGGCACCCTATGGAATGGGAGAAAATATTTGCAAGCCATATATCTGATAAGGGGCTAATTTCCAAAAAAATAATAAACTCTTACAACTCAATAGCAATAAATAAATAAATAAATAACTCAATTGAAAAATGGGCAAGGGACCTGAATAGTCACTTTTCCAAAGAAGAAATACAAATGGTCAGCAGGTACATGAAAAGATGCTCAACATCACTAATCATGAGGGAAATGCAAATCAAAACCACAATGAGATATCACCTAACACTTGTTAGGACATTTATAATCAAAAAGACAAGAGATAACAAATACTGATGAGGATGTGGAGAAAAGGGAACCCTTGTCACTCTTGGTGGGAATGTAAATTGATACAGGCATTTTGGAAAATAGTATGGAGATTCCTCAAGAAATTAAAAATAGAACTACCATATGATCCAGCAGTATATACCCAAAGGAAATGAAATCACTATCTTGAGGAGATATTTATACATCCATGTTCATTGCCACATTATTCACAACAGCCAAGATATGGTAACAACCTAAGTGTCTGTTGATGGATGAATGGATAAAGAAAATATGGTATATATGTATATATATACAATGGAATATTATTCAGCCATAAAAAGAAGGAAATCTTGCTATTTGGGGCAACATGAATGAATGTGGAGGGCCTTATACTAAGTGAAGTAAGCCAGAGAAAAGACATAGAGGGCTTCCCTGGTGGCGCAGTGGTTGAGAATCTGCCTGCCAATGCAGGGGACATGGGTTCGAGCCCTGGTCTGGGAAGATCCCACATGCCACGGAGCAACCGGGCCCGTGAGCCACAACTACTGAGCCTGCGCGTCTGGAGCCTATGCTCCACAACAAGACAGGCCGCGATAGTGAGAGGCCCGCGCACCACGATAAAGAGTGGCCCCCGCTTGCCACAACTAGAGAAAGCCCTCGCACAGAAACGAAGACCCAACACAGCCGAAAATAAATAAATAAATAATAAAGAAGTAGTAAAAAAAATAAACTTTAAAAAAAAAAGGAAAAATGTTGTATGATTGTCAATGATAAAAAGCAATTGACATAAAGAAGTTACTTTAAAAAAAAAAAAAAAAAAACATAGAAAGATAAATACCATACAGTATCACTTACACATGGAATCCAAAAAAATGGGGGGGTGCTGAATTAAAAGAAATAGAGAGTAGAATGGTGGTTGACAAGGACTAGGGGTGGGGGAAATGGGGAAATGTTGGTTAAAAGATACAAACTTTCAGTTATAAGATAAATAAGTTCTGAGTATACAATGTACAGCATGGTGACTATGGTTCATAATACTTGTATACCTGAAATTTGTTAAGAGCAGATCTTAGGCATTCTCACCAAAAAAAAAAAAGTAACTATGTGAGGTGATGAATGTGTTAATTAACTTGGTTGCAGGAATCATTTCACTATATATATATATATATATATATACCTAATCATCACGAAGTACACTTTAAGTGCATTACAATTTTATTTGTCAATCATACCACAATAAAGATGGTGGGAAAAAAGAGGCTGTTTCCTGCAAACAACTGGAGTGGGGGGCCAGGGATAGAACCTGTTGCCTCAGGCAGGGATGGGCAATCTAGTGGGTCCAAGCTCTGCCTTCATGCCTGGAAGCTAAAGGAGAGTCCAGTGGGCTCCAGGCAGGAAGAGGCCCTGGCTGGTCCTACTGGGATCAGGATGGGGTTCTTCACGCACTCCAGTCTAGCCTGAGAGCCAGGGTCAAGAATGGGTATTAACCTAATGTTGATTCTGGGCCCATGAAGAGGCCCAGAAAGAGGCTGGAACAGGACTCAGAAGTACAGACTTTCATAATCCTGTGACAATCTGGGCCTCAGTTTCTCCTCTGTAAAGTGGGGCTATGAATCCTGATCATGGGACCCCAATGAGATCCCAGAGGAGGAAGCAGGACGGAACTGTTTGCAGATATTCAAATGCAAGGTTCACAGTTCTGTGAAGTCTCAAAGCTCAGGGCAAAGACAAAGAGCTTTTTTTTCTCTCCTCTCTTCCCCTTTCCCACCCGCTGCCTCATTTCTCAGCCATTTTTCCTCATTCTCTTTTACTCTATGGCCATCTATCCAGTCCTTCCTGCTTTCCCTTCCCTTGACAGTTTAATAATTTAATAAGTACTGAGCCCCAGGGTGAGGGTCTGGGGCTTTGATCTCAACTGTGGGAAAACCAGAGCAGCCTTGGCCTGTCTGGGCTGATTTATGGCCACCTGTTATGGTTTGTGTGTGTATGCTGGGGGAATTGGCACCCACGGGGAGCGAGGAGCCACCTGAGAAAGCTTGGCTAGGTTGGGACTGAAGGCCCTGGCTCGGAGGCCTGCAGAAGCCAGATGCACATCACAACACAGGTGCCAGGACCCCACCTCTGTCCACCTGGGAGCCACCTGTGACAGGCAGAGGGGACATTAATTATCGATGATGCCCCAGGGGGTAGGGTGGATTCAAGAACTCAGGGCCAGCCCTGCCCTGCTCACCTGTCCCTCCTCCTGGCTCTAAGACCTCAAGGCGTTGGGTGGGACACAGCTCTCAAGGGAACACTCACACAGCAGCATGCTCACCCCTGACCTCCCAAGAGGCCCACCCTCCCAGTGTGTGGCCAAGCTCTTCTAAGCCAAGCCACCTGGGTGCCTCACTGACCACTGCCCCAGAAGTCAGAATGTCACATGTCAACACAAGTAGTCCCTCTACATCTCCCTCTCCACCTCCAAATCTTCAAGTCGACCTTCTAAAGGATCTCCCAAATCAATCTGCTCGCCTGGCTGCTCACTGCCCTGCCCTGGTAGAAGCCACACCTCTCCTCCACTGGAAGACTGCAGCAGCCTCCTGCCTGGCCCTCCCCTGCCCCTCTCTTGCCCCAGAGCTTTCTAAGGCATCTAAAAGATCTTGTCACTCTTCTGTTTAAAGCCCTTCAGTAGTTCCCCTCGGGACAGCACACATCACAGTTGGCACGATCATTCGTCCCCCTCGGGTGTCCCTCTGGAATTAACTTCTGCCAAATCCTGAGAGCATCATCCAGCAAGGTCAGAGCCTTGAGACCTCATTAGCACCTGGTCCAATCCAGCTGTATGACCTTGGACAAGTCACTTCCCCTCTCCAGGGCTGAGCGCTCCAGATCTGGGCTGAGAAAGGAGGTAGGACAAAATGACCTCTGATTTCGGTCTGATGTTGGAAGTCAGTGGCCACCACCCCTTCCACCAGCCCCACGCACACACCTGACCACCTGCCAGTCCTCTTCCTTCACGGAGAATGTATTCAAACGGAGCATTTGCTGGGAAGATCAGGGTAAAAAAAGGAAAGGAAAGCAGACCCAGAGAAGAAAGGCTCCAGGACCCTTCTGCCGCTACGGACTGATGTCTGAATTGGATGAGCGATTCATGGGCCATGAGCACCTCAAGGGCAGAGACGATGCCCAGTACTCACCTCCATGCCCAGCACCAGGCCCAGCACAGAGGGCACTGACACGTGAAGTGAATCAGCTGGAGCAACCTCTCAGTTTCACTCAACTCTGATCAGGGCAAAGTGCCTCCTCTCCTCACTCTCAGGGGCACCTGGACACCCCCACCTAGACACACACACTGTCCCATTCCGTGGAGAAGATCAGCCTTTCAGTAGATGCCAGGCAGAGGCTGGGGCAAGCCAAGGGGAAAGATGAAGGTGAAAGTCAGGAGCGTGTGGAAGTGCCACGACCCTAATCATAAGACAGCACCTTCCCCTGGCAATGTTCTCCCTTTCCTGTCCCCACCCCAACCTCTGGGGCAGCCAGCATGGCATTCTGGGGCGAGAGAGGCCAAGAAGGCCATCCAGAAAAGCCAGTAGACATACTTCCCTCCCCTCTCCCATCATCCCAAGAGGGTCCTCTCTCCTCCTCCTGCCTCCCCCCGACACAGACAGCCTTTGGGACCAGCAACTTGCCTCCATGGACAGAGAGGCAAGGGAGCGGCCACTTAATGATTTTCTGCTGAAAGTTCCGTGGCCTGGAAGGCTGGGATGACACAGCCGGGACTCAGCCCCTGAGTCAGCAGCAGCGGTGAGCCAACACCCAGCTCCGTCCTCAACAGGGGATTGTGCCAGGCCCCTTCCAGGAACAACCTTCACTGCGCCCTCCACACCCAGCTCAGTGCTCTCAAGTAGGAGTGGTACTGCCCCCTCTGGGGTGCTTTTAAAAATATGGGAAGAGTTATTTATTTTTTTAATGATAGTGACATTTAAGCTGGTCAGTGACATTTAATAGTCAGGGATGCTACAGGGAGATCAGCTCGGTGCTTTGTGACCACCTACAGGGGTGGGATAGGGAGGGTGGGAGGGAGGCGCAAGAGGGAGGAGATATGGGGAGATATGTTTATGTACAGCTGATTCATTTTGTTATACAGCAGAAACTAACACACCATTGTAAAGCAATTATACTCCAATAAAGACGTTAAAAAAAAAAAGAGTGGATATATGTATATGTATAACTGATTCACTTTGCTGTACTCCTGAAACTAACACACATTGTAAATCAACTATACTCCAATAAAAATTTTTTTAAAAGGAATTTAAAAAAATAAAAATAATTTTTAAAAAGTCAGGGATGCTAAATGAATAGTTCCACACCCAACATGGCAGGAGCACCCCCAGGAACCTGAAGCCAACCCCTACTCATTTTCAGATCACTTCCCTGGTCATTTCACTTCCCAGACAACCAAGACCAGGTCAAGTTCCCCCAAGTTCCCTGGCCTTCTGTTTCACAGCCCTTATTCAAATGTAACTGCTTGGGTTAGGAACTAAAGAAAGAGTTGACAGCACAGTTAAAGTAGTGCCCCCGCCTCAAGGAGGTAGAGCATAACGCTCTGCCCCTTAGTGTGGGCTGCACACAGGACTTCCTTTCAAAGAGCGCAATATGGGGAGAAAAGTGCACCTTTAACTTTACAGTGGAGAAACCTGACAAGCACTACCTCAGCCTGTGATCAAGGTCGGCATCCACAGTGATAAATCATGTTGAGAACACACACCGTTGATATGATGCAACTAAAACGGCACTTCACCTCTATGGTCTTTCTCTCCAAAACCTATAACCACAGTCTAATCATGAGAATAGCAGAAAAATCCCAGTGAAAGGACAGTCTACAAAATACCTAACCAACACTCCTCAAAACTGTCAAGGTCATCAAAAACAAGGAACGTGTGAGAAATTGTCACAACCAAGAGGAGCATAAGAAAACACAACTATATATATATATATATATAAAATGTGGTAGCTAAAAATATACTGTGGTATCCTGGATGGGATCCTAGTACAGAAAAAGAACATGAAGGAAAACTGAGGAAATCGGAGTAAAGTATAGACATTAGTTAATAACCACGTATCAGTATTGGTACGTTAATGTCACAAATGTTCCATACACATGTAAGATGTTAACAATGGAGGAAACTGGGCATGGGCTATGTGGAAACTCTCTGCTATTTTGCAATAATTCTGTAAATCTAAAACTGTTCTAAATGAAAACGGGTTTTTTTGGGTTTTTTGGGGTTTTTTAGTGGTAGCGCCAAAGTCAGAGAGATCTTGGCTAGAATCCCAGCTCTGACTCATACCAGCCACGTGACCTTGGGCAAGTTACTTAACCTCGCTAAGCCTCAGTTTATAAATGGGGCTAATAATCATATTTACTTCACATGGTTGTTTTAAAGGTTAAATGAGATAATAGGTGAAAAAAGCTTAGCACAGTCTCTATCTAGCACATAACATGTTAGTAATTATTATCGTACTCCGATTCATTTGTTCATTTGCCATTTTTGTTCCCAGCTCCATGCAGGGAAAGCTCCATGGCAGCGAGCCCTCATCTTTTTGTGTTCCGCCGTCTCCTCACGCCTAGGAGAACGGCTGGCTCGTCGTTGATGCTTAGCATGTTTGTTAAACAACAGAATGAGCCTCCGCATCAGAGAATCCCTGGAACCCCAACTCTCACCCTGGGAGAACTTCAGTTCTGGAGCCCAGCGCAGAGCCCAGCCTACTCCAGAGCTGCAGCTAGAGCAGAGAGAAAGCCAAAGACTCCCACCTGCCTGCCTGTGACTCTTCCTCTTCTTCTAGCCCTGCTTTTCTCTTTGTCCTGCCCCCCACAGGCATCAGCACCTGCTCATTTCCCAAAGCAGCAGGATCTGGGTAATGACCTCTGATAAACATCTTTTAATAAACCCTGTAGCTGGATCTGTCATCCAGAAGCTATATTCTCCCCCCTTCCCACCCTCACCTCCATCTCCTCCCACTTCCTGGGCTGGCCCATTAGTGCCTCTGGTCTCACCAGGCAGGCCCCCAGGCCCCCAGGGCCTCTGGACTCTGGCTTGCTGGGGAATGGCCAACAGGCTGCCTGGGCTATTCCATAAGCCTGACCTTCACCACAGGCCTGCAGCCTCAGTGGCCTGGTCTGGCCTGGCTCTGCCTGTGCCACCCAGCCTGACCGCTGGCCAGTCCACTTCCCTCCAGCCCTGCAGGCAGTTTTCCCAGGCGTTACCAAGGAGACCACTCGCATCCTGTCCAGGGTTGCCAAAGCAACCAGATCAGGGAGAAGCAGCCCCTCAGCCTCCAGCTCCTGGGTGCGCAGGACCAGGAGCGAGAGAGTCACAAACCAACAGGAAATAGGCCCAGGCAGCTGGCATACCCAGATGAAGGCATCCCTGGCATCCCCTGGGCAGTGCCCCACTCTTGTCCTCCTTCCTCCTGCCTTTTCCTCCTTTTGTTACTGCCCTTGCCCGTACTGTCACCATCTTGCGCTCTGTGATTTAGAGCCAATGCCTGGGCCTCAATGTGCACATCTTGGAAGTGGGCACATGCCATCTCGGAAGTGGGCACATGCCATCTCAGAGCGTCAGGGAAAAGAAAGCCCCAATATGCAGAAATTCCCCCCAAGGCCAATTCTCTCCCTCATGGGCTTTGGTGTCCTAGATAGAAATCTCAACTCTGCCATTTCCTAGTTTATTGTTTCTGGACAGCATTCTTAATATACATGAGTCTCAGTTTTTGCACCTATAAAATGGGAATAATAATACCTACTTCACATTTATTGAGAGATTAAATGAATTAATCTATGTGAATGAACCTAGCATAGTGCCCAGCATCAGGACTTGTACTTCTTAAAAATCCTTTTTTTTTTCCTGATGTGCAATAGCCCTGCTGACCATAGCCATTGGTCAGAAATGCTTCCAGATTCACCCACAGGAAAGCCTAGATGAGGTCATCAACTTGGCTGTCCCACCCAGCCCTTTCAGCTTGGCCTAGGACAGAAGCCCTGTAGCTCCATTAACCTCCCAGCAGCTCAAGATGCTTCATTCCCTCCTCCCCCCTCCTCTGCTCAAAAGCCACCCATAGCTCCCACTGCCCACAGGATCAATCTAAACTCATCTGGAATCCAAGGCCCTGCAAGATCTGGCATCAGTCTACCTTCAAAGATTGATCCATTCATCTCCCCACTGGGGGGTCTCACATCCCAGGTGGGAGGGACCGCTCACTGTCTCTGCCAACACCTTGCATTTTCCTGCCTCCGTGCCTTTGCTGCCATGCCCTCACCAAGATGCCCTTGAAAAGGTCCATTCCAAATCTCCATCCAACTTCAGGCTCTCCTCCTCTGAGAAGCCTGATCTCACCAACTCCAAGAGTGCCAGAGTGGGTCTGTTCTGAGGCCCCACAGCCTTGATAATTCTCAGACTTTGAGGTATATCAGAATGAGCTGGGGCTCTTGTTAAACATGCAGGTTTGGGAGCCCCATCCCCAAGGTATTCTGAGACAGTAGGTCTGGCCTGGGGGCTGGGAACCTGCATTTTAGACGTGCTTTCAAGCTGATGCTAATGCTGATGCAGGCAGTAGAAAAACCTCACTGTGAGAAACACTGGCCCAAAGGAACAGAAAGTTCCCTTGAAAGTGTCTGATGACTGGCTGATGGGTCTACATGGCTAAAAACCCTACAGAGGAGGTGGAAGGGGCAGGGGTTGGGAAGGAGCATCAAGAACCCCATGGTACTCCCTTTCCCTCCTTTGGGGCCCTGTCCAGAGGCCAGGAGATTGCTCCCCAGTTCCTTTCCGACAATGGAAGACAGAGCCCACCAAGAGTGAATTCTATAAGGGCAAGATATATAGTGGTCACAAGAGTGAACTCTAAAGTCAGAGAGACCTGGGTTTGCATCTCAGCTCCATCAGTTACTAACTGTGTGGTCTGGGATTAGTTACTTAACCTCTCTGAGCCTTTCTTTCCCCATATATAAGATGGTGACAATGATACCTCCCCCTCAGCAGGTTGTCAGTAGGATATTAATAGAAATAATCTACATGGAAGTACTTGGCACACAGTAACCACCCAACACATGGTGGCTGTTATAAATATTATTTTTTATGATTAACAATATAGGGTTCAAAGGTCAGACTGAATGAAAACCCAACAGGGTGTGCAGGACAGATGCTCCGGGTTCAACATGGGGGCTGTCTCAGCCCAGCTTCTCTGAAGTCTTGGGGGGGTAGGGAAGCCCACCAGCCCCCACCCCTTCACCGTGCCAGGTCTGTCTGCTGCATTGCTGGGAGCAGAGGGATGGATGAGCTCACCTAACCTGCAAGTGTCATGACACCAAGGGAGGAGCCCAGACAAGGGCTGTGGGAATATCTGTGGGCTGGCCAAAGAATGGAGGCCTTGAATTTCCGATTATGGCAGGCTGGGTCATGACACTGAAGACTGTTGATAGGGGACGGGCGAGATGAAAGGCATACTTTAGGAGGATCCCTCTGGCGTCAAAGGAGGAATGGGAGGCAAAGGGGCCAGCTACTGCAAGACCTGGGAGGAGGACCCAGGTCAGGAAAGTAGCAGCAAGGTTGTGAAGGCTGGAAAATGGCCAAGACCTTGTCCTAGGAGAATGCGTCCCCCACCCCCGGCCTCAGAGAGCAGTGAGGAGGTTCAGGGTCTGCAGAAAGTTCCAGTAGCTCACTCCGGTCCACCTCAAAGAATCAAAGCTCCTTGGCCAACCTTAGAAGCTCCTCCCTCTGCCTGCCGGGAGCCTCAGCCACCATGGAAAAGAGACTCTGAAGACAACAGGCTGGCGTCACACCCAACCAAAGCTGGACGGAGACAACCTCCCTACATCTGTCACAACCAGTGGCTCTGTGAAATGTCCAATTCAAAAGCACCAGCTTTGAAAAGATGGAAGGTTCACTCCTTGGTATATACCCCAAAACACTGAAAACAGGTGTTCAAACAAAAACTTATACACATATCTTCACAGCACAAAATTCCCGATAACCAACAGGTGGAACAATCCAAATATCCATCAAAAATATCCATCAACTGGCAAGTGGATCAACAAAATGTGGCATATCTATATAATGGAACATTATTCAGCCACAGAAAGGAAAGAAGATACATGTTACAACACAGATGAACCTTGAAAACATTAGGCTAAGTGAAAGAAATCAGACTCAAAAGAACAAATATAGTATGATTCCATCTATATGAAATGTCCAGTATAGGCAAATGCCTAGAGGCAGAAAGTAGATTAGTGGTTGCCAGGGATTCAGAGGAGGGAGTAATAAGGAGTGACTGCTTAATGGGTACAGGCTTCCCTTTTGGGGTGATGAAAATGTTCCGGAACCGGACAGAGGTGGTGGTTGCACAACATTGTGAATGTACTAAATGCCAGTTAATTGTACACTTTAAAACGTTAAAATTGTGAATTTTATGTTATGTGAATTTTACCACAATAAAAAAAAAAATGATAGGAGGTGGCCTATCCAACCCCCATCTATGGGTGACCACTGGGACTGAGCTGTCCTCCCCATAGGCTTTCCTAGTTACCTTTCCCCCAACACTTAGCACCAAGCAGGCAGGCACTCAGAAAGAGATGGGGAAGGAGGAAGATCTTCATTCTCTGTATTTGTCTCCATGACGCATGAATCCCCTGCCCCAGTCACCCTGTGCCCATCACTGAGAATATATACACACACTCACTCCTCCCACCTCCAAGCCTTTGCTGCACGTCCCTTGCCCTACCCTCCTCTCCACACCCTCGGACTCCCGCTGCACCCCTTGCCATCGATCCAACTTCTACAGTTCCTTCCATGTCCAGCTCAAATTCTTCCCTGACCCCCCATTTCTGACCTCTGCTCACACATATCTGGGATTTCAACAATCCAACGAAGCATCTGATTCCATTCCTTCCCTCAGCCCTACCTTATCAAGTAGATCTTCAGTCTGTGAATCTACAGGGATGTCATGAGCCCTCACCTCTGACCCAGGCACATGGCAGCTCCTCATAACTGTCTGTTGGTCCTAATCCCCGAGCTATACCTTGGACCTCTCCCGTGGACACTCCTAGACCAACACTGTTCAGACCCCAGTGGGAATCACCAGCAGTGGAGTGAGGTCAGTGTGTCTTCAGGGAGAAGACCAAAGTCTACCACCTGACAGGTGATGGACGAGCCTCATTTCATGTCAGCCTGACAGCCAGACCAATCTTAGATCTCTAATGAGTCTCAGGGTCCCTGTTATGCCAGGTCCTTTGCAGTTGTTTTAATTAAAATGGTGAGAAATCAATAGATTGCAATTATGGAAGGAGAAAAAAAATCGAGAGTTCCCTGCCTCCCACCAGCAAATTTCTGGATGGACACTGATAAGAATCAGAGCTGAATTCTGGGTGAGTACAAAGCTGTCCCAGCAGAACTCAGGGTGGACAGTCTTAGAATCACAGCCAGTATCAAGGTCATACCAATAAAATGGGGATGGAACTCTGGATGACCACTGATGTATCAGAGAAGACTCCTAGGTCAATGCTGATATAGTTAGAAAGGAACTTGGAGTGAACATTAAAACAATCACAGAATAAAATTGATGGCTCTGTTAGGATGGGGAAAAGTCAGGCTGAGAAGCAGGATCGGGGACCCTGGATGAAGGACCATAGGACCCTGGATGAAGGAACTCATAGGCAGCCTTCACGGCATGCTCTGATCCTTCATCTCAGGCTTGGAAGGAGCAGAACCAAAATTCTCATGGCCACCTAGGTGTGTGGTTACGGACAGAGGAGAGTGGATTCTGGTAAGTTGAGCCTGAAGGGAGATGGGCAGTGGGAGGGAGACTGCTGGCAGGGAGAATTTCTCCACCATTTACTCCCACTGAATAAGAACTGATCTCTGTAAGCCAGGGAGGCAGCAAAAAGGGGCTTTCCCAGGCCAGATAGGTGGGGATTCAGGCAGAGGAGGAGGCTAGGGTGGGAGCAGGGACATGGGAGGGCCTCAGACCCTCTCCTGCTCACCCTCCCTTGCCAAAGACTCCAGCCACAGACACCTCACATCCCCACAATCCCAAACTTTAGGTTAAAAGGGGTGCAATTATGGAGGCCTTCTCTGGGCTTCCCTAGGGTCATGGATGGAGCACAGCCTTCTTGGGGCAGCTGGTGAGCATTCAAGCACCAAGTCAACTCACTGGTCCCCAGCTAACCCCTGTCCTTGAAGGACTTAGTCTGGCTTTGCCACCTTCTCTTGACTGACCCACTGAGTAACTGGTAAAATCACTCTCCCTTTCCCTCATTCTTCTCCCTTGTAAGGGAGGACATTGAACTGGATGACAACCACAGGTTCCTCCATCATTAGAAATCTGTTTTCAATGCTCAGAAACAGTCTTCATACATCTAATACTTACAGCTGATTTCTGATTATAAAAAACAATACTTGTTTATTGTAGAAATTTTAGAAAAGAGCAGAATATAAAAAAGAAAAGAAAAAATCTTATGTGATCTCATTACCCAGAGGAAATCACTGTTAATCTTCCAGAAACTTTCTTTCAAGGGCTGTTTGATTTTTTTTTTTTTTTGCATTCATAACATTTTAACAAAATTGGGCTCTTACATAGTCTACACAACTTTGTATGCTGCTTTTTACAACTGTCATTATGCTGCTGTGAGCATTTTCCCAAGTGATCAAATATTCTTCAAAAATACTATTTTAAAGATTGCATAATACTCCACCAAGAGGATCCACCACGATTTCAGGGCATTTAGGTTGTTTTCCTAGTATAAGCAACACTACCATGAGCATCCTAGCCTAGCACATAAGTATTTGCCTGCATTTCCATTTTCTTAGGATCATTTCTTCAGGTGGAATCACAAGGCCAATGAAAATGATATTTTAAAAGGTCTTGACAGGTACCGCCATATTAATTTCCAGAAGGACACAACAAACCCATTGATTTTCCTGAGCCAAGTGAGAGCTGAAGTTCTGAAAGGGTTGGAGTTAGAATGCAGGACGGTGGTCCCGTCTCTCCTCCTCTCCCCCACTCCTGAAGGTTAACCGTCCAGCAAAAGAGAGGACAGAATTCCAAGTCAGAAGACACAGGTCTGCAGCCTAGTTCTGCCTCTCTGGCTTTGGGAACGTGAAACAAGCATTGGTTCTCCTCAACTGTAACATGGGCATGATTAGCTCTGAGGACACCCCAGAGCAGTTTCCTTGCCCACTTGAAAAGGTATTTGTGAAAGCTCTTTGTAAACTTCAATGTTTTGTCAAAGGGCACTACTGGTATCCTTCTCATAACCTGGGGGTCAGTGGGGGTGGGTGTCAAGAAGTGGGTTGTTCTTTGTGAAAGCCCAAGGGCTTCCCCTTAGCCATCAGAATGCCCAGCCAGTGCTGGCTGGTTTTGAGAGTGATAGAAAAGGAGGTTCCCCGAAGGGAATCTGTGGGCTCTGAGGGCCGGGGAGGACCCAGGTGTGTCTCCCAAAGGTCAGAGACAGTACTGAAGAGTTAAAGCCAAGAACAGGGCTTGGGGCCTCCCTGAGGGTGCTGGGTGGGTGGAGGGACTTGGAGGGCAAAGACCTTCTCGGTAAATGTTACGCTGTCTCAAGGCTCCCAGCCCCTCCTTTCTAGAGTTCCAACTGGACATCTAGCCTTTGGGGAACCAGAAACCAACCTGATTCAGTGGATACAAAAAGTCAGTAGCTGCAGAGGACTCCAGAGGCCACCGGCTCTGGCCCCTTTTTCCAGGCTGTTGTTAATCTGTCCTGGATTTTTAAGACCCTCCAATCGGAAATGCAACTAGTGCTTCCAGCATCACCTCTCCAGCCATGGGCAGATGAAAAAGGAGACAATGGTGCTTCCCTTCGGAAGCACAGCTGGCCGGCCTGAGCATCCTGCCACACTCCCCTACCCCCCTGGCAAATGCCCTTCCTCACCCCTGCACGCTCGCCTAGCATCATGGCCTGAGGGGACTCCAGTGACGTTTCTGGTGCTGGCTGGGAGAACTGCGTAGACCCCACGCAACACCATCCTCCCTGATTTTCACCGTCATCACCAGCAGTCCCCCACCTCCAGCACACCTCCATGGCCGAGGTGCATCTCCCATCTCCAAATACGCACAACAGGTGGCACCTGCCCGGCCTCGCCAGCCACACCTCTCCACCTCTCCCTGCCCCTCCGCCTGCGCCCCAGTCCTCCAGCTGCGCCCGGCCCCGGCGGAGCCTTACCTTTGAGGTTTTGGGGGTGGCCCCGCGGCGCCCGGCTCGGGTTTCCTCGGGGCAGAGAGGGGATACTGGAGAAGTTGTTACCCATGGCATCCGGCCCCAGGGGGTTCGGCGCTCGCGGGGGGCAGGCGAGGCTGAGCAGGAGAGGAGGTACGGTGTGCCAGTGTGTGCGCGCGCGGGCGCGCGCGCCGCCGGGGGAGGGCCCTGGTGGGGCTGCGGCAGGGGGCGGGCAGGCCGCTCCTCTCTTCCCTGTCTCTGGGCTCCTCGGTCTTCGGCGGGGCCTGCCCGCCGCGGGGGCCCTCTACCTGCCTGCCATTTTCCGCGGCGGGCGCGCCCCTGGGCCGGGGCCGGCGGCGCCCGGGGCTCCCCTCTTCCTCCCGCTGGCGCTCGGGTTCTGGCTGGTGGCGGGCGGCGCTGTGGCTCCGGCGCGCTCCCCCAGGGCCATAGAGTCAGGGCTCCCGGCGCGGGGGCTCAGCGGCTCGGCCTGCTCGGAGTCTCGGCGGCTCGGCGCCGGCTGGGTCCCCGCCCGCGGGGACGGCCGAGGCTGCGACGTGAGTGGCGCCCTCCCGCCGGCGGCTCGGCATGGAGCGGGGCTCCGAGGAGCGCGGAGTGTGCTGGGCGCTGCCGCGGTGGTGGGTCTCCCAGGGCCGCCACGCTCCAGCCCCCGCGGGGTCCCTCGCGCAACCGCCGCCCCCGCCCCCAGCAGTCGCCAGGATTCCCTCGCTCCGGTTGTTATGGTGACAGCTGTGCCGGTGAATGAGCGTCTTAGTGACACGCGCGCGCCCTCTCAGCCAGATGTGGCCCCTGATGCGCCGTGTTCCCGGCTGCCACTAGTCCTCCGCGGCCCGAGGAGGGGGGGGGGCGGACCCTGGGCCCGAGTTGGGGTCAAATATCCGGCAGAGATTGAGGCTCCAGGGGTTGGGTTTATTCCTCTCACAGACAGTGGAACTTGGTCCTGAGAACAAGAGAAACCGTACAGCAAGAACGGTGAGCTCCCTGGGTGCCAGGCCCGGGGCGAGGTAACCCTAAGTTCCAATTTCTCTAGCACCAGGTTCAGCACCCGGCACATAGTAAAACTCCAGAAAACAATTTTTTTTATAGAGTGATGGATGACTGAATAAATGAAGTGAGATGAGGAATCCCAGCGCTTGACCCTTTGCTCTCAGTCAGATCCAAGGGGCGCTGGGACAAAGGCTCAGAACAAGAACACCAGGCTGTTCAGTTACTGGACACATAGCGTTGGGGGGCCTTTAGATGAGTTGACCTAGGAGATGGGATGGAGGGCCAAGGTGCGGGAACAAATCTCAGGGACAAACCATCAGAGAACCACCAAATCTGAACCAAGTGGCTCTGTCAGCTCTAAGAGGTGAGGGCCTCTGTGGCCTGCAGCAGTCAAAGAAGGCTTCCTGGAGGAAGGGGCCTTCAGCATGTCACCTGTTCACATGATTCATCCATCCTGGCGCTCAGCACTGCTACCAGGACCTGCAGGAAGGGAAAGGGAGTCATTCTCCTCCTACCTAGACATGGGGGCATCTCCTTCTGCCTGTCTTATCAGGACTCGAAGGTGAGCCAAGTTCCCCCCAGGAGAGAGAATCTGCCTTCCTGTTCCTCTAGATCACCTCTAGCTCCCTGACTGGCTACAGCAACTCTGATCCAGAATCCAGCGAGGACGTGGGCTGGCATCAGGCATCTCGTCCATCCTCTTCTGGAAGGTTCTTTCCTCAAGTCTCCATAGGACAGCTCCTCAATATTCAGGCACAGTTCTTGTGTCACCTCCTGACCTTCCCTGACTGCCCGCCCCAGCTAGAGAACCCCCACCACTCTCAGTCATGTTCCGTAGCATTACTCTATGTTATCTTCTGGAATTAGTTTGAAAGTAGCCTCTCCCCCTGGTTTCTGTTGTACCTCCCCAACTAGAACATAAGCTCTGTGAGGGGAGAGAACAGGCCAACTCCATTCACCATGATGTCACCGGTCCCCAGGATTATGCCTAGCATATGACAGACTGTCCAAAAATGCTTGTGGAATGGGTGAACCGCCCTGCCTGCCAGCAGAACTCCACCGAGAGCACTGGGAGGAAAGCCTCTGAACCACCATTTTCTCCCTCCCCCGCCCTCCACCCTCACCCCATTGCAGGCATCACATCCTTAAATGCCTGGGACTCCAGGCGAGCTAGAAATATCCTTGACAGCTGCTCTCTGGGGTCTGGAGGGAAAGACAACCCCCACCCCCGCCCCCAGCCTCTTAGATGCCCAGGATCATGTGCCCAGCCAGCTGCAGAATGGACGTGGCAGGTCAGGGGTGCTGTCTTTTTATGGGCGTATCTCCCCGAGGCTCACTCCAGCCTATGACTCATGCATCAGAAATCCATGGGCTCTGAATGGCAGCACACTCACACATTTGCACACACACCTCTACACTCTCTCACTCGCTTCTACACAAGCGCGCACACACTCTCTTGCACTCATATACCCCCTGAAGTCTGCTGGAATGAGGTCACTGTGGGCTACTGCTGGCATCGGAATAAATCTGAAAACTCTGTATAGATGAGACTAATTCCTCCGGAGTGTGGGCCAAGTGCAAGCCCTTGGTAGGATTTGCCGACAGTGGCTTGCCGGGAGGCTCATTGCGTCCTTCCCTTCCTCAGGAGGAGGGGCTGGGGCATAGGCCAGGGATGGGGGTGGGGTGAGGCCCCGAAGGTAGAGGATGGCAGGGAGGTCACAGGCCCCATGTGGTCTAAACTTGGGGCTGTGGGCCAAGCAGGGGAGAGATGGAGAAGGCCAAAGGGAAGGGGAAATGAGGGGACCAGACACCGGTGCCTGCCTGAAGAGTCCAGAGGCTCTGCAGCTCAGGACAGGCTGATCCTGGGGAGCCGCACAGGAAGGCGAGAGGCATTAGGGACCAAGGCAGGGAACTGAGGGCAGGACAGAAATGTCCCCTGATCCCAGAGGATTGAGGAGATAATGAGAGTATCAACGGGGCTGGGATTAGGATGAGACAAGGGAGGCCTCCCTGGTGTGAAATGTAAGGAGGCACTCGCTCTCAGCATCATGCAACACCAGCCCTGCACTTGCTCGAGCTTAAGCGTGATGCCTCTGAAACCTTGTACCCCATGTCACCTCCCTAGACTGGCCCTCGTTTTTCCAAGGAGTTCTGTGCTGTGGGAGGGGACACCGCTGTCAAGTGGCAACTGGCTGGAAGTCTCTGGCCAGGCAGGGACCTAGAGGAGGTGGGTGTGGCTGCATGGGACCCAGAGCAGCTGAGGGTGACCCCTCTGACAGGTCCTGGGCCTCAGAAGCCCTTTCCTGGCAGGGGCGGTGGTTAGACCCAGCTCAGAGGAGCAAAGAACCGCAGCACACCCTTCCCCCTGGACCTTGGATGGAATCCCTGAGGCCTTCAAGCCACCCTTCACCAAGGCGGCTGCCAGGAGGCAGGGAAGCGGCCTGTATGGCCCGGGGGCCCTTCCCAGCCCCAGTCAAGAAGGGAGGAGGGAGAAGGAACCAGCCAGGGAAACGGCTGGATGAAGTCACTGTTTTGGTGGCTTCAGTGGAAGCTATTAACACCCATAAGGCGGTGCTCCAGCACCTGTCACCGTGGCAACCCCGCCTCCCCAGCAGTGTAGATTCTGAAGGCGCTGCCCAAGGGGGTGGGTGTCAGTGTGTATGTGTTTGGCTGTGTGTACACGTATGTCCGTGTGGGTGTCTGTGTGGGTGCTGTGAGCGCTCACACCAACGCGCAGGAGAGGAAGGACCCCAGGCAGGGACTCAGTGTGGAACAGGGGCTCTTTCAGCAGCAGCTCTGGCCCCCAGTCCCCCCTTCTCTCTCCCTCGTTTCTCTCCCTTCTGGCTGGCTCCTTTCTCTCTCTCCCTCTTCCTCCCCCCTCCCCCTATCCCTCCCTCCTTTTGTCTTTCTCCCCTTCTCTCTGCCCTTCCCTGCTTCTCTCCATCCCCATCACTTTCTCTCCTGCTGTCTGTCTGCCCTTGTTGCTCCTTGCTTGGTCTCCTCCTGCTGGCTCACCTCTCCCTTCCCCTTCTTTCTCACTCTCCACAGCTCCCAGATCAGTTCAGGTCTTGAAGCGTCTCCATGTTGATAAAATAATAAAATATTTGACTGAGAACCTCCTTTCTTCCTTCCCCGAGCCCCTTCCTTCCCCGAGACTGAGCCCAGAACGAGCCACAGGGATGGTCCCCCACCAGGCAGGCAAGAGTGGAGTTCATCTAGGCCAAGCCAGGCTCCCCTAAACTTGAGACCACCTTCGTCAACAGCATGACACTTCCCTCCCTGTCGAGAAACTAGCCTTAAAACAAGAAACAGCCACAGCCATCCCTGGCTGGGATACAAGGCCCCTCTACCATCCTCTGAGGTCCAGCCCATAGTTATCAGGCCATCAGAAAACATGTTCAGAAGTTGTCCTGCTTGAACTGCAGGGGGCAGCTGGACGTCTTAGATGGGGAGATCCCTGAGTGCATAGTAGATTCTTAACAAATATTTATTCTTAACAAATATTTATTCAACAAATCAATGAATCAATAAGTCAGTGAATTAACCTATCAATACAGCCACCCAGTAAGCCCAAGAGCCTTGTCCAGAGCAGTCTTTCTGGCCAGTGTCCTTCTCAACAGTACCTTTGCCACAAAGTTTTCCCTGAGGCCAGGCCTTTCCTCTGAAGGATGGGAGTCTTTGCTAACCATCATAGCATGGAATGGCCACCTTACTGCCCTGTTCCCAGGCGCTTTGGGATTCAGCTTCATTCGTCGCTCCAGTGACCATATTGAGCACTGCCTGTATGCCTAGAACTGTGCGAGGTGCAGTTTCATTGCCAACACTATGGGGGAGCCTGTCCTGTGCTCTTGTGTACTCCAGTCCAGTTTCCTACCTCCCAGGACTAAGTTTAGGGCTGAACCCACTAGTAGGTCTCAATACTGTCAAGATGTCAGTTCTTCCCAACTTGATCTATAGATTCAATGCATCCCAAGCAAAATCCCAGCAAGTTATTTTGTGGATATCAACAAACTGATTCTAAAGTGTATAGGGAGAGGTAAAAGACCCAGAATAACCAACACGATATTGAAGGAGAAGAACAAAGTTGGAGGACTGACACTACCCAACTTCAAAGTTTACTATAAAGCCACAGTAATTGAGACAGTGTGGTATTGGTGAGAGAATAGACAAATAGATCAATGCAACAGAATAAAGAGCCTGGAAATGAACATAGCCAACTGATCTTTGATGAAGGAGCAAAGGAATATAATGGAGCAAAGGTAGTCTTTTCAACAAATGGTACATGAACAACTAGACCTCCACATGCAAAAAAGTGAATCTAGACACAGACCTTACACCCCCACTCACAAAAATTAACGCAAAATGGATCACAGCACTAAATGTAAAATGCAAAACTATAAAACTCCTAGAAGATAACATAGGAAAAATCTAGATGGCCTTAGGTTTGGTGATGACTCTTTAGATACAACACCAAAGGCATGAACTATGAAAGAAATCACTGATAAGCTGGACTTCATTAAAATTAAATTTTCTGCTCTGCAAAAGACACTGTCAAGAGAATAAAAAGACAAACCACAGACTGGGAGAAAATATTTGCAAAAGACATATCTAAAACAGGCCTATTCTCCAAAATATACAAAGAACACTTAAAATCCAACAATAAGAAGACAACTCAATTTTTTAAATGAGCCAAAAGACGTTAACAGACACCTCACCAAAGAAAACATACACATGGCAAATAAGCATTTGAAAAGATGTTCCATATCTTATGTCATCATGAAAATGTAAATCAAAACAATGATGCCAGGACTTCCCTGGTGGCGCAGTGGCTAAAAATCTGCCTGCCGATGCAGGGGGCACGGGTTTGAGCCCTGGTCCAGGAAGATCCCACATTCCTTGGAGCAACTAAGCCCGTGCTCCACAACTACTGAAGCCTGCGCGCCTAGAGCCCATGCTCTGCAACAAGAGAAGCCACCGCAATGAGAAGCCCGTGCACCACAACAAAGAGTAGCCCCCGCTTGCCGCAACTAGAGAAAAGCCCAGGCGCAGCAACGAAGACCCAACGCAGCCAAAAATAAATAAATAAATAAATAAAATTAAAAAAAAAAAACAACAATGATGCCACAGCACAACTATTAGAATGGCCAAAATCCAGAACACTGACAACACCAAGTGCTGGTGAGGATGCAGAGCAACGGGAACTCTCATTCACTGCTGACAGGAATAAAAACAGTAGAGCCGCTTTGGAAGACATTTTGGTGGTTTATTACAAAACGAAACATTCTCTTACCATATGATCCACCAATTGCACTCGTTGGTGCTTACCCAAAGGAGCTGAAAACTTATGTCCACACAAGAACCTGCACGTGGATGTTTATAGCCACTTTATTCATAATTGCCAAAAGTTGGAGGCAGCCAAGATGTCCTTCTGTAGGTGAATGGATAAATAAACTGTGGTACATCCAGACAGTAGAATATTATTCAGCGCTAAAAAGAAATGAGCTATCAAGCCATGAAAAGACATGGAGGAACTTTAAATGCACACTACGCAGTGGAATAAGTCAATCTGAAAAGACTACATACTGTATGAAAAGCGTAACTATGGCAGGAAAAAGATCAGTGGTTGCCAAGGGTTGGGGGGAGGGAAGGATGAATGGGTGGAACACAAAGGATTCTTAGGGCTGTGAAAATACTCTGTGTGATGCCATAATGTGGATACATGACATTATACGTTTGTCTAAACCCATGGAATGTACATCACCAAGAATGAACCCTCATGAAAACTCTGGACTCTGGGGTATAATGATGTGTCAATGTAGGTTCATCAATTGTAACAAATGTACCACTCCGGTGGAGGATGTTGATAATGGGGGGGACTACACATGTGTTGGGGCAGAGGGTATATGGGAAATCTCTGGACCTTCCACTCAATTTTGCTGTGAATCTAAAACTGCTCTAAAAAATAAAATCCGTTTTTTGTAACTGGATCATTTTGCCCCCCTCCTGTAGTGCACACACACTGTAGACTGATGAGTCTCAAACTCAGCATGCATCAGAATCATCTACAGGGGGAGGGACAGGGGAAGAACGTCTAAAAAAATGCAGATTCAAGGGCCTTGCCCCAAGAGATTCTGGTTCAGTAGAATCTCATGCAGATCATTAACTGATCACCCTTTGGGAAACTGTGAACATGGACATGTGTTCTAGGTGAGAGGATAATGTTTAAAGAATGCCTGCAGGCTTTCCTGGGGAAAGCTGAACACCATATGGGGCCAGACCAGCGCAGGCTGCCACCCAGGCAGGGCTAGTCACGTTGGAAGGTAGGGCAGGAGGTGGCTGTACAGGCAGGGGGAACACCTGCTCCCTCCTCTGCTCCACAGACAGACTTGCCTCCTGGGAGGCAGCCCCTAGGTCCGGGACTAATTGTAAGATCTTCACAGACCCCCAAACTCTTATCTTTGGTGCCTAACTGTATAAGGTCAAACAGAATAAAATATACTACACCCCACGTTAAACATAATTTTCCTGTCTCAAACATTTTGAAAGGATTTTTGTAAATTTGGCTTTTGAAATCACTGGACTAAAAGGAACTCACTGAATTTACAATTGGTTTTATTTCTAAACAATCTTGCATGTGTTGGAGTTCTTGCCAAGTGAGAAAAACCTACGATTGTCTTCAAATATAATGAAATATTTATGAGTACTCATTTAACAGTTAATGAAGTTGATACAACATTGTTTTATAGACATTTAGGTAAACATTTCTTAATTTTGATTTTGAAGTTTTCCTTTCATAATTTGGAGCCAGTAATATTTTTTTCCAGTCTTAAGCAGATCCTTAGAAAGCACCTAGGCCTAAGTCCTGGGCCTATAGTGCCTATGGATAAAATCCAGGCCTGAGACCAGGCAATTCTTAAGATTGCATCTAAAAGGACAGATGGAGATCCCTGCAAGAAGCTGAAAGAAAAATGTGCAACACCAGAAAGAGGGCCACATGTACCCCTGTTTGGGGAACTTGTTTAGTAATTTCAAACAGCATCCCTTGACCTATCTCAGGGCCACTGGCTTAGGTAATACTGACAGGTGATATTTATGGAGCACATAGACATACATCCCAGGCCTTGGTCTAAGCAATTCATCTGTATTAATTCATTTAAGCCTGGTAATAACACTATGAAGTAGCTACTATTATTATTATTATTATTAGCAGCAGCAGTAACAGCATCCGCATTTTACAAATGAAAATCCTGAGGCTTAGGAAAGTTAGGATACTTGACTAGGAGCTGATAAGTGAAGCACTGAGGTTCAGCCCTAGGACGGTCTGAGTCCGAATCCCTGCGATGCTATGCCTGCCCCAGGCTGGGATTCCTTTAGGTGCCAGCCTGAGGAAGACACCTGTTGCAGGGGAGGTGTCCTCCCTGAGTTCCTGAGCCAGCCTCCTCCCACCGTAGAGACCCTGAAGACTCCCAGGGGCTTTGGCTCAGCTCTCTGGAAGTTAGCCAGGAAGCACATAGCCACTAATGAACACGAAATAGATTTAAAAATAACAAAACTGAACTCCAAAAAAAAATGCTCAAAGTGAGTGTAATACCCCAGCATCCTCTTTCTCTCATAGATGTTTTAAATGACCTTTACTTGGTAAGAAAGCTTTTCTAAGAACGTTACAAAGATCAGAGAATCATAAAAGAAAAGTATGATAAATAGGACCACATAAAAATTTAAAACTCCTTCATAGTAAAAGTTGAAAGACACATAGGAGCCAGGAGGCACATCTGCAGTAAGTCAACAGCCTTCAGTCAGTTCAAATGCCCTTCATCCCTAGACCCAGAATAGGCAACAGACGTTTCTCCACTACTGCTGCCAGGGTAGCCTCCCACTTCTACCCTCCTTTCCCAAGAGACGCCCCAGAGGCGCTCGCTTGTTCCGGCCTTCACCCTTCACCCAAAGGCGACTCAGGGGGACCTCTTTCCAATGAGAGCAGCCTGTGGAAAGTTTTCTCTCAGCCAGGTGAGCGGGCTTCTGTGTCCCAGTGTCTCTTCCCTCCTGTCCCTCTCAAGTTCTCTCTAGCCACCACTAGGTGGCGCTAGACCTCCCTTAGACTCCCCTTTGTCTCTGGCAAACTTTGGTAGGGGGTCCTCGAAGTCAATCAAAACACCTTTAAAATATTTACAGGTTGCTCTTTTCCTGTTTCAAAACGGGAAGAGAATTTGGGGGGGCAAATATATCTTTATAGCTTCCATTAACCACTTCATTATAAAGAAAATATGTCAATGAAGAATTAGCCCTACTCTTTAGCCACCCAGATGCTACCCTCTGGGCATGTTTGCTTCACTGAAGCCACTTTCTCATCTTTCATCCTGAGACTGGATCTCCAGCAGAAGAGCCCTCCCCATCACAGACACTCTCTCCCAGGACGGAGAGAAACTCCCCAAACTTCAGGCAAGTGGAGGTCCTCTTCAGAGAGCCCCAGCTCGCACTGCAATGCCCCACTGCCTGCGTCTGGTACCTGAGGTAGGTACCTGTGCGTGCCCAGCACCGGCACAGCACCTAGCTGTGGGCTCTGCAGATGCCCAGTGAACAGCTGTTGTCATGTGGCCAGAGCTTGAGAGTGTGCAGCCAATGCACCCAATTACCCTCAGAACTGGGACTTGCCACTCCTGGCCCAGGGCTCCCCCAAACACGTCTCAGAAGTCTCATGAGCTTGTGGGCGCAGGCAACAGGGAAAAGGGGGGTGCCCAGGGTTACTCTGACTTTCGTATTTATGGAATAAGAGTAGAATTCAGAAACTCCAGCTGGATGGGTGTCCCCTCCCCCAAGAGCACCTCACCTGTTTTTGCCCCCAAGTCTCTGCATTTGGCCCGACATCCATGTCTGATGCCACCGCTGGCAGGACCTCCACACCAGAAAACCCGCCCCCCTCACAGGGTCTGGAAACCACTTCGTTTCACTTTGGTCAGAAAATCCATTTTTATAGATTGTTAGTCATGTTTAAAAGAAGAAGGTGAAAATATTATAAAACCAGGCTTATCTGTTTCCTCTTCTGAGAAAGGAGTTAAAAATGTATTGTGAACCAATGCAACTGTTCCATATTCTGTAACCTGTAGGGTGAGAACCAAAAATTAAAGTGTAGAAGAATGTTAAGGTTTGAACTTGGTTATTTTATTTTGTGTGAGTCATATATTTCAATGCTATTTTTTTTAATGTTTATCTATTTACATATTGAAACATATTTTAAAATCCATAAATCTCCTGCCCAGAATACTTCTGTTGATCTTTTAAAAATAAAGTTCATATGTACATTGTCTGAAAAGTCAAACAGCACAGAAAGGTATAAACTGGAAAGAAAATAAAGGTCTCCCCTGTGCTACCACCCGATAGTATTAACTGTCTACATTTTTTATATATCCTTCCAGCAAAAAGTGTATGCACAATACCAAAACTTTTACATATTTATATCATTTTTACTCAGAAGGGATTATGCTATGCACAGTGTACTAAACTACATTTTTTAAAAAAAAACTTAGAATCTATTAGAGTTCTTTTCATATGAACACACATAGATTTGCTTCATTCTTTTAATGACTGCATAGATCCCACTTTATGGCTGTGCCATAATTTATTTAAACAAATTATTAAACATCCCCTATTGATGAAATTCGGGTTGTTTCCAGTTTTATTGCTATTAAAACAAAGCTATCATGAACATCCTTGCTTGTTTATCTTGGCTATTTCTGCAAATCTATCCATAGGGCAAATACAGAGCTATGTAATTGTTAGGTCAAAGGGCACATATATTTAAATATTTGCTTTAAATATATTGCCAAATTGTTCTAGGAAAATTCGTACAAATTTGTACTCCAACCATCAGTGTATGAAAGTGACTATTTCCCTAAGCCCTCATCAACATTGGGTAATATCTATCTTTTAGTTTCTAAAAACTTAGTTTAAAAAGGCACCTGCTTGTTCAGATACATATTTAATTAAGAATGAGGACTACAATCTTCACAGGATTTGGGGCCACTTGTCTTTCCTTTTCTGTGAATAGCCTGTTCACATCTTTTGCCCATTTTTTCATAGGATTGATCATCTTTTTTTATAGATTTATATGATTCCTCTGCAAATTAAGGAAATAGGGCTTTGTGTGGCTTGTGTGTGGAAAATGCCTTTTTTCAGTTTTTTGTTATTTTCACTTTGCTGATTGGCATTTTGCCCACAGAAGTTATGAGGCCCGCTTCATCCATCTTCTCCTTCACAGCTACTGAATTCTGTGCTCTGATCACAAAGGCCTTCCCTAGCCTCTGATTGTGAAGAAATTCACCTACATTTTCCCAAATGATTAGCCAGTTGTTCCAATGCCATGTGTCAGAGTTCCCCCCTTTTTTTTCATTCTCTTTTCAGCCCCTCAGAGGCCATGTGGCTCTACACAGTTACCAGAGTGGAGCCCACAGAAGTGCCATGTTGCTTTCAGCCAGGTCTGCCAGAGAAGACCAGAAAGGCCTGTCCCCTGGATCCCACAGAGGCCTCTGTCATTTGGTAGAAGAGAGAAAGTTCTCTCAGGGACAGAGAGGGCACCACAGCTCAGAGATGCGAGGGAACAATAGCCTCCCAGTCCTGAGAGAGAAGTGGGACACGCACCCAGTGTCTTCCTTCTGAAGAAACCCCAGGGGAGAGTGTGCTCTCTATACAGAAAGAAGAAACACAGCCACGCCTGTATTTCTGAGGACACACACGCTACACACCACACACACACACACACACACACACACACACACACACACACACATCAGACACACTGACTCCTCCAGTAGGGGGCACCCTGTCCTAAGGAGCTCTCTCCATCACAGGAATTCCAAGAACAGTCAAGCCAGTATCTCTCAAATACCCAGATTCCTTTCAAAGGAAATAAAAATATGGAGGACCCCCTAGAATATATCTCCAAGACCCCAAGTTGAGAAAAAAAGAAACCAAAGACTTGCTGTATAAAGATCTTCCAGTTGCAAGTTCACACGTGTTTAAAACTGCTAAATAGATTTAAGTCAGCATTAAAATGAAAATCTGACTTTTTAAAAAATTTCCCAGAATTAAAAATCCAGAAGAACACAGCTGCAGAGCCCCGAGGTAGGGTAGGGAGTTGAGAAAATCTGATCTGAGGCATTATTCTGCAGCAGATCTACAAGTTAATATTCTTTCCACACACAGGAGTAACATAAACCTTTCTCCTATTTTTCTTCGATTTCTGCCTCTCCTTGTATATCAGGCCCAGCCTCTGGGCAACAAAAGGTGATCTTCCTTCCTTTTGCCTTGTCCCTTAATCCCTGTGAGTTTTCCCAGTAAAAATAATTATGATTTTTATTGGGAAATTTTAAAAATCATTATTATAAAATAGGCAATTTAGAAAATACAGAATTTTTGTTTAATGTAAAGCCACCTGCTCACCCCGAGAGGTAATAGCCCTTTAAGTCGTGGTGGGCTTCCTTCTTGCCTTTTTCTTTGCTTGAATGTTTTCCAGTAAATACCTAGCAAGGGCCGGCGCAGTCACACGCAGGCTGACCTGGCAGGGCCATCTCGCCTCCCAGAGGCTGGAGCTGTGAGCAGGCTGGCCTGGGAGAGACCTTGTCCCAGTTTCCTGCAGTGTTCCCCCAGAAACACTGTCCATTCTCTTCTGGAAAAATCCCTAGGTTAGAAGCAGCTGGGGGTCCTTTGGCCACCCGCCTCTCCCTGAGAGTAGAATGGGAGAGAGGGGTGCTCAGACCCACCCAGCCCATTTCTCTCCCCTCCGTGCTCAGTGCGGGGCCCAGCCCTGGGGTTCAGGGTTGAGAAGCAGGGGTCTTGGGCGGGACAGCTCCCTCTCCTGCCAGCAGCCCAGAGGGTGACTAGGGCTGGAAGGCACAGAGGAGGAGCCCAGCTTCCTTCCTGGCCCTGTCCCCACCAGGCTGTGTGACCTGGGACAAACACCCCTGCCTCTCCAGGCCCCGCGCCAGGACTGTGCTGGTGCTGGCGGTTCTCTGCTAGTTAGAAGCCCAGGACAAGGAGCGGCCTGAAGGGCTTCTCCAGTACGCCCCCCACCTCTCCTCCCCGCAGAGTCACACTCGCTGCCTCTGACGGCGCTCCCGCCCTCTCCCGCTCCCTCCCCACTTTCCCGCACACACGTCATCCTGTTTCACAGGACCTGGACTAGCACACGGACTGGGTACAATACAGATAAGATCTAAGACCCGGGTTTCCGGGTTTCCGTCTGTCGATACCTCGTCGGAGGTGGAGACTGCACAAATACTTAGGAAGTTTGCAGGACATATTGGGGATGGTCTGACTTAGAATACAGGCTAAGTGATCTACACAAAATTCATTTGCACCTCCCATGGGTTCCTCAAGCTGCTGGGCTGTCATCTCTCAGAGAAACGGAGACACAGTGAGTCCTGTGTCATGAAGGTTAAGAGAAGAGAGAGACTGGCCTCAGGTGGGAGTCCCAGAGGCAGCCTGAGCTGCCTCTCCCCAGCAACCCCAGGGCTCCTGGGCAAGCAGGGCACCCAGTGCTTCGCTCGCAGCGTCCCTGGCAGTCTCCCGAGGATTCCCAGGCGGGCCAGCCAGCACGTGCCCGTGTGGGCAGCAACAAGTCTGGAAGGACACACACTGATGCAGTGACAGGGAGACTTGGGGGGTTGCAGTCATGGGGATACTTTTATATTAGATATTTTTTCATGTTTCATAATGGTGTGTTTAATCAGAAAAAAAAAGATGGCGACATTTCCATTTTCTAAAAGTTGTTTGAGAATACGGGAAGAAGGGTGGTCAGTGCAGCTGCTGCAGTCCAGGTGGGCTCCGTGGAGACCAGAGGGCGTTGCTGGGCCTCTGGGTCGGGAAGGATCCAGAAGGGCGCTTACCTCACATGCTCCAGAGGGCTGGGGGTGGGGAGTGGCACTCATGACTGTGAGGACCCGGGGTCTGAGGAATTGCTGATGGCATCACTGGGAGTCCCAGGTGCCCACTGGTCCAGGCCGGATGGAGCAGGGCAGGGGCCAGCAGGGTCAAGGCCATCCCAGTCCCTGAGGTTTTCCTGTGTTCAAGGGTAGCGCTGGGCTAGGAGTGAGGGAGCCGGAGGGATGAAGATTGAGGAGGAGCCCGAGCCTCACCCACCCCCAGCCCAGGCTCCAGGCCAAGCCCATGGATCTGTGACCCAGGAACAGAGCCCTGGGCTCCTGTGGCCGCTTCCACTCCGCTCCCCAAGTCAGGCTGCCAGTGTCAGGACTGGGGGCCAGTAAGACAAGGGTGCTACGGGGCGGGCTGCAGGTGAGAGGAGGGAAAGATAGACAGGAAGAGGCCACCGCACAGAGAGAGGGACAGAGACAGAGGGACACACAGAAAGACTCAGAAACACACCATGAGGGACACAGAGAGTCACACACAGAGAAAGGTAGAGTTAGAGATGGAAAGAGGGACAGAATAAGAGAGAGACAGAGATAAGAGCAGGACCTACATTCCATTCACCTCCTAGGAGCAGACAGGGAGGCAGGTACAGGTCAAGGAGTGGGCAGAGAGGACAGAGCTAGAGATGAAAAAAGGGGGTCTGAGTGTCAACGTCACAGAGAACAAACATCTGCCACCCTTGCAGTCTGCTTGGCACCCTGCTGGAGGCTGCAGGGACGGGCAGGTGTGGGTGCAGGTCCCGTCCTAGCTGGGAGATCCACCTCCACACCTGGGAGAGAGGAGCAGCAGGCTGGGGCGGCCTTTCCAAGGGCCAAATGGGAGGAGAGGTTCCCACGGAGCTGAGGTCACCAGGGGCATCTTGGTGAAAGAGCTGCATCTGAGCTGCCTCTTGAAGAGCAGGTGGGAGGAAGCGGCACGGATTCTCCAGGGGGAGGAGGCATCAGCAGAGGCATGGAGGTGGGAGGACATGTCTGGGTATGGCTAGGAGGGCCTTGAACGCCAGGCTAAGGAAGCTGAGGGGGCCCTGGTCACACTTGAGCAGAGGAGTGATGTAGTGGGAGCTGTGCTTTAGGGAGACCTGGGCCAGTCGGTGGCCAGAGCTGAAGGGCAGCAGAATAAAGTGGAGGAAAGTGTTGCAGGCACCCACTGAGCACCCCCTGTGCCCTCTCCCGACACCCCCTGTCTGGCACTACATTCAAGCAACCCCAAACTGCCTACCCACACCTGGCTGCTTCTCACCTCCATGCCCTTGCCCAGACGGTACCCTCTGTCTGGAAGCCCTTCCATTCCACAGCCCTGGCAAACACTGAAACATGGTTTAAACTCTCCTCAAGAGACTTCTCTTCCAGGAAAGCTTCGGGTAGGGTAAGGCGCCCCTCGTGGTTCCTCCCAGCATGAAAGCCAACGTGAAATCTCCCTGGGCTCAGCTGAGTCAGGTCATGTTTTTAACCAAGACAAGAAAATGTAATTGGCTCCATCAGTGCCGTGGCCTTACCACACCCAGAATTTGCCTGTCCCCCATGGGAAGCCCCACCAGCTGTCAGCCATCAGTATCCAAATCCTGAAGAGGGGAGGGATGGAGGAACAGGGTGGAGACCATCTGCCTAGAGGTGCTTTGGGCTGGCTGGTCCCAGAGCAGTGACTCATCCCCCCAGAGAGGAGGGGAGTGGCAGTGGGGGGCAGTCGGGCTGGCCAGGGGGCCTTCGTGGAGAGAGCCTGCTCTGCCCTACATTCCTTGGCTAGACACCGCCTCCTCCTTGTCCCCTCAGGCCCTTGGAAGACAGGGAAGAACCTCCCGCAGCCCCGGGCTCACCCCCAGCGGGGCTGGCATTGACCAGGAAGGCAGCTGAAACCTCCCCGCCCGCCACCTGCAGCTGCCCTCTACCCAGGCCCGGCCATGGATCAATTCCGCACGCTCTTCCAGCACTTCCAGCCCAGCTCCGAGTCGGTGATGAACGGGATCTGCCTGCTGCTGGCCGCGGTCACAGTCAAGCTGTACTCCTCCATCGACTTCAACTGCCCCTGCCTGGCGCGCTACAATGCCCTCTATGGCCTGGGCCTGCTGCTCAAGCCCCCAGTTGCCCTTTTCCTCTGCGGCCTCCTGGCCAACCGGCAGTCCGTGGTGATGGTGGAGGAGTGGCGCCGGCCTGCGGGGCACCGAAGGAAGGACCCAGGCATCATCAGGTGCGGTCCCACCCCGCCCAGCTCCCCGCGGGCATTGTCAGGGGCTCTCCCAACCACACAGGCACTGCCAGGTGCCAAAATCCCACTGACCCCCGTGGGTATTGTCAGAACTCCCCCACCCACCCCCATAGGCACCCTAATTTCCCCTAGGAAATGATACCCAAGGCATCATCAGTTCACAGAGACCGATCTGCCAGTTTCCACTCTGGAAACAGATATTTCTGATCCTGCCATCTGTCACCTTTCCATGCCCAGTGCTGGAGACGCATGAATGATACAGGATTCCCAAGAATTATCCAGGTCACATCTGTCATGCTGGTCATGGATTATAACTCCCCACATGCATGAAGGACCATCCCATGACGTGCATAGCCGTGTTGCCGTACGAGAGCCATCATTGGCTTGAAGGCTGCGTCCCCCCTCCTGCAAGCTCCCCGAGGGCAAGGACCTCATCTGCTGTATCACAGTGTCCTCAGAGCCTCGCGCCTGTTCGGTGCCCTGATCAGCTGATTGAGTTTAGCGATTCATAGTGCTCCCTGGCCCACAGGGAGCCAAGCTCTGTGCCAAGTGCTGTGTGTGCAGCACCTCTGAATTCTCACCTCGGCCCTGGGTCAGCTCCCGTCTTGGACCCATTTTTAAGGATGGGGGACCTGAGGCACAGAGAGGATGATTCACTAGGCTGAGCTCCCACAGCGAAGAAGAGGCTCAGATTCAAACACAGCCCAAGCCAGAACTGCTGCCCTGACTCTTTTAGACAAAATAAGTGCTCTAGATCCATGGGCAGTGGCAGGAGGGGCTTGGTGGGTTTTAGCTCACTCACCATCTCCTCCTCTCCCCTATTCTTTGATATGGACAACTGAGGTGTTCTCAAGGGTATGTAATGTAACTTCATAACAAGTCCTGGGTTCCACCTTCTAACCACATTGCCCCCATAGAAAATGCTGGATCCGCCCCTGCCTACAACGTATTTATAATTCGTTGGCCATGCACACACACACCTAGCCAGCACACATCATCTTTTTTTTTGTATACAACCCAAGTTAAAAACATCTGCATTCTGTGCACAAGCGGCCTCTGTTTCACATTCCCCAGGGGTTCCATGCTCCCTGTGATTCAGCCACGCAGGGAGGGTCACATTCACTAAGTGTGACCTTTACCTTTTCCTCTGGGGTCTAGTGGGTACAGCTCCACTGGGCTCCTGTCCTGTGACCAACACCCAATCCAGGCCACTAGACGGGCAGAGCGGGTCAAGAGTGGCACCTGGGGACAGTCAGAGGGCGGGCTCCCGGACACTGCGGGGAGGTGTTTGAGGTGCTGTCTCTGGGAGGGTTATTCCACGGGACCCTCTTAGTTTAGGGTCCCCCCGAAAGCAGCCTCTGGGAAGAATGTGATAATTATGTAGGCAACTAGGGCTCAGTCCTTCTGGGGACCCTCTAAGAAAGTGGGTAGATCACACCTCAGAATCGTCCCACCAAGGGTCCTGGAAGCTGGGGTTCTTGTCCACCAGGCCCTGCCCTCTTGGACTGAAGGTTGATTTGGGGACATGAACCCTCCAGCGCTTCCAGCCTGCGCCTCTGGGAGCA
This sequence comes from Eschrichtius robustus, assembly GCF_028021215.1. Classification (NCBI taxonomy): domain Eukaryota; kingdom Metazoa; phylum Chordata; class Mammalia; order Artiodactyla; family Eschrichtiidae; genus Eschrichtius; species Eschrichtius robustus. The sequence goes on along the minus strand of NC_090830.1, from coordinate 113,716,266 downwards.
GAAACTCCTCCAAAGCCCCAGGCAGAGCCAGGCAGGTGGTTGAGGTCAGAAGCTCTCAGGCCCTCCATATGAATAGGAACTACCCACCAAAGTTCTAGATGCTTCTGGCCGGGGCAGGGCACCAACAGAGTCTGCTACAAAGCTAGAGCAGGAAGATTACCAGCTCCCAGCTCCTGAGACTCCCGGGACCCTCAGCCCTGCTTCTTCCCTGCCCTCTGCTGCTCGGACCTGTAGCCCTTCCTTTGGTGTAATCACACCTGGGATATCCCCCCTCCTGGGAAGTTCGTCCTTGCACCTCCCCTGTAGCCTTCCTGCTGCAGCTGAATTCCAGCTGCCCTTTGTGCCCCCTTCCTTCCTCTGCTCCCAGGTATATATTCTCCTCTGTGCTGCAGAAAGCACTGGCCACCCGCCTTGTCTGGATCCTGCTGGCTCTCCTCGATGGGAAGTGCTTCGTGTGTGCCTTCAGCAGCTCCGTGGACCCCGATAAGTTTCTAGACTTTGCCAACATGACCCCCAGCCAGGTGCAGCTCTTTCTGGCCAAGGTGCCCTGCAAGGAAGATGAGCTGGTCAGGGACTCGCTACCTGCGGTGCCTGTCAGAGGTAATTCGGGTGGTCCTCTCCCAGCCCTGGGAAATATCCTGCACTGGTTCCGAGGGCCCTGGGGTGAGGAGGTACAAATGGTTTCCTGAGGCCCCTCCCAATGCTGCAGGCACAACCATGGAGCATGTGGTCCCTGGGGGGATCAGGAGTGTGACCCACACACAGGACAGTGTTGTACCTTAGGAAGTGGGGACTCTGCCATCAACGCTGACTCACCCCAGGGTGGATGCCAGGTGCTCATACCCTCCGGGAGTCCACTAGGCTCATCCCCAAGTTGGATGGCAGGAAAACACTGGAGATAGACTGCTCTACCCTGCCACCACCCCATACACACATTCTGCCCACTCCTCAGAAATATGATACTAATTACCATTTATTAAGCACATATGTATCAGGCACTGTGTTAAGCATTTCATATACATTACTTCATTTAATTCTCAAAACAGTCTTATGAGGTGGATGCAATCATGATCATCCCATTTTGCAGATGAGGAAACTGAGGCTCTGAGAGTTTAGTTCACAAGGCCAAAATCACAGTTTGTAAGAGGCCAGGCAGGGGTCTGAAGTGCCATTCCTCCAAACCCCCTCATCCACCTCCCTACAATGCAGGCTCCCCAAATGTCCGGCTCCCCACAGGGCACAGAATCCATTATCCTGGGGACAAACCCCAGCCCCATCCCCAGCCCAGGCTCCAGATTCCACCTCCACCACTCCCAGAGCCCAGCCTGGGCTGTGTCCCCCAAAAAGTGTTTACATGAACCCACCACATGCAGAGCATCACTGGAGCTACAACCCAGCGCTTTGGGGTGCCAGGACAGGCTTGTGGCAGATGCAGGCCCGTGGAGTGGCAGAGAGAGGACCAGTGCTCAGGATGCTTCAGACTGTGACCTTGGCCATGTTTCTTCCCCTCTGGGCCTCAGTTTCTCCTGCAAAGTAAATGGAGGTTTGGTCTTCTCACCTTGATGTCTCCTACGCATGTAAACCCTGTAGGCTCTCACTAGTTCCCTGGAAAGAGTGTAGAATTCTCAGTCAGACCAGGGTTTAAGTCCTGACTCAGCTGTAAATGATCAGTCACACTAAATGTTCCTCCAGGTAAAATACTCACACAAGTATTTTAAATTTGGAGTGGGGGGAGGGGAGGACCTTGTAAGAGGCCAAAAGAGAGAGCTTTGTTAATCACATCTGCAAATGATAAGGATTCAAATATGTCTTTGTGGTTTAGAGGAGTGATAGCTCTGCTCCAGGTCCACACAGTTGCTCGGGTCTTAAGCGATGTCTCAATACCTTTGGCTGGGCAGAGGGGAGGGCGAGGAGCTGGCCAGGTGGGGTCTCCAGCCTCAGAGAACTGTAAGGACCCTGGCCATGTCCCCACGTAAAATGCCCGCTTTGACAAGGGTCTGAGGGCTTTCCAGGCTATGGGGAGCCCAAGGCGGGGCAACCTAACCCCTGTTGGCCTCCTTCCCCAAAATAGCCCAATCTCTGGCCGAGTTTCTGGGTGTGGCCTCCTGTGTGCTCTAAAGCTGTGCTTCGCAAACTACAGTGTGCTCACCGTTCACCTGGGCTCTTGTTAAATGCAGATTCTGATTCAGTCCATCCAGGACTGGGGCTAAGACTGCATTTCTACCAAGCTCCCAGGTGATACTGATGCTTCTGGTCAGTGGACCAAATTTTGAGTAGCAAGAGTCTAAATAGATCTGCTATGGGTTCTGGGTCCTAGATGTCCAGATTCTACATTTAAAATAATAATAACGACAATAGCACATGCTTGTATGGTGCTTATTATGTGCCAGGCATTATTCTAAATTCTTTCCATATATAATTCATTTAATCTTTATGATAATCTAATGAAGTAGGATGATTATTAGTCCCATTTTTTCGAGGAGAAAACTGAGGCATAAAAGGTTAAGCTGCCTGAGGTAATCCATGTAAGAGCTGGAATTTTATCCCAGGACGTTGGCTCTAGAGTCTGCTCTGAGCTACTACATTAGTCTCCCCTCTAGACTGTTGGTGTGTGTGTTTGTTTTCAGTGCTCTGGTTGGGTTTCCTGCAGCCTCCAGCAAGGTTTTCTGAGCGAGCTCAGCAAGCCCCGCTTGTTGAGTTCCTCGTAAAAGTACTAATTAGTGCCTCTTGCTGACTACTGCAGATGAATAGTTTTATATCTTCCTGGCAAGGGGATTTTTCTGTTTTTGAATGTCAATGGGGCTGACCCTTCCAGCTCCCATCTTCCCAAGTCCCAACAATTCTACTCCTAGCCCACCAAGGCTGGGCAGCCCTTCAAGATGCAGTTGCATTGTCAGCCCAGCCTTTGGCTCACCTCCAGCTAGCAGATGCTTCCTCCCTCACCCCTCTACTCGCCACCCTCCCCGCCACCTGCAGCCTGACCCCTGAGCTTAGCCTCTCTTTCTAAAGCTGCCTCGTTCACCAGGCATTCCAGGGGTATCTACCCACTGCCCTCAGCAAGAAGCTGGCATCCTGGTAAGGATTTCCCCAGGGATACGGTGTATGGACCAGATCTGCAAATCAGGGTGCAGATTAGGTGTCTAGGCAGCCCTAGACATCTCCACACTGAACAGGAACCCCAGGTGGCTCTACAGATTCCAATGTTTAAGAACCTCTGGACCAAGTGTGGGTGAAGACCCTTGAAACACCAGGGTTAAATCTTGCTGGAAGAACTGCCACTCAAGCTCTAGCAGCCCAAACCGGAAGGGTTGGGGGAGATCTAGCCTGTGAGCTCCTCTGGGTCTCTGCCCCTCCCTGATGACTCACTCACCACACACACACACACACACACACACACACACACACGCATCCTGTTATTGCCACCATCAGCAGAGTAGTGCTTGGTGGCCACAGACACGCACAGACTTGGGTTCACCCCACGCTTTTCTGGTCCTCAGGGCATGGGGGCAGCACAGGGGCCCCTGGATGCCCTCCTGGAGCCCAGCCCCCTCCATATCGGGCAATCTCTGTTCTCCTGGGTGCTTGCCAAGGGACCTTGTAGGATGGACAATCCCTGAAGCTCAGCATTTCCCCTCCCACCCTGCTGTGGTCAGGCCATGCAAATGTCTGAAATAGTACTGGGGTGGGGAACGATTTAGGCAAAGTGTTAGCAGGGATTGGGGGAAGGGGGGGAAGGGAGGAGGGAGACCTTGGACATGGTCCAGTCAGCAGGGGTGAACTCCAGCCCAGGGAAAGGAGGCTCAGGGCCCCTACCTTGGGCTGCAAGGAAGCAGCATCTGGACCAGTAAAAAGCCACTGACTGCAATCTATACTCTTGCCTTCTTATACTGAGCACTTATAGGTGCCTACTGCATAGAAAGCACTATGCCAGGGAGTAGGGAAGAGAGGATACACAGATAATATGCCCCGCCGTCAAGGAGCTCACTGTCTACTAGAGGGACAGAATATAGGGACCTCCTTGGTGGCACCGTGGTCAAGAATCTGCCTGCCAATGCAGAGGACATGGGTTCGAGCCCTGGTCCAGGAATATCCCACATGTCGCAGAGCAACTAAGCCCGTGAGCCACAACTACTGAGCCTGCGTGCCACAGCTACTGACACCTGCGTGCCTAGAGCCCATGCTCTGCAACAAGAGAAGCCACCGCAGTGAGAAACCCCCGCGCACCGCAACGAAGAGTAGCCCCCGCTTGCCGCAACTAGAGAAAGCCCGCGCGCAACAATGAAGACCCAACGCAGCCAAAAATAAATAAATAAATTTATTTTTAAAAAAATCATTATAATCCAAAGCAAGAGGTGTGATGTGATAGAGGTTAGCCAGGTGCCACAGAGATTCAGCATGGAGAATAATGGCTCCAAGCTGAGGGATCCAGGAAGGCTTCATTGGAATGGGCCTTAAAGGATGGGGAGGGTTTTGACAAGTGGAGTGAGAGATGGGGGGGTGGTAGCAGAGCACCTACAAGGAGGAAACAAAAAGAACAAAGGCAAAGAGTCAGGAAAGGGGCAGTGTATGATTCATTGGTTCACTCAACAAACATCGATGGAATGCCTAGAGTGCCAGAAAGCAGGACAGACATCGTCCAATCTTAGTGGAGCTTCCAGTCTGAAGGGAAGATAAGACATGACCTGGTGAACAAACAACCAAATGCAGGGCGTGTGGTCCAGCCTGGAGAAAGTGAAGGACCTTGGCCAGAGGGCTGAGGAGCCTACTCCAGAAGAGTCCCACCAAGAGATGCTCCCTGAGCCTTGCATCCAGTGACACATTCTTGGATCCTTAGCCTTCGACAGTCCTCAAATTCGTCCTTACCCTCTTTAGTCCCCAAATGACATTGTTTCAAACCCCAAACCTCTTTGCCATCATCCCTTCACACCACCATTTATTCATATCCTGTGAGAGAGAGATGCCTGGTACAGTTCATGCCACCCCGCCCGGGGGTGAGGGACACAGGTGGGAGGATGCCACCAGCTCCCCTCCCAGGAGAGCAGCCCTCGTGGGTGCCCAAGCTCATTCCTCTAGCCTCATCCAACTCTGGGAGATAGTCCTCCTGACCACACACTATACACAGGGCCTCTCTTCTGGGAGACACAGTGGGCAGCTGGGCAAGGCAGAAATGTACTGGAAGAGTGGCTTTGGCTGCGTAAGTCCCCTGTCTCATACAGCCTGGGCAGCTGCAGCTCTGCAAGAGAAGGGGAAGACGGTGGCAGCCTTGAGGGTTTTGCTCAGGACTTTGAGTTTATCCTACAGGCAAGTACTTGTGGGCAGTCAGGAGGAGGGATGATACTCGGGATTCATCCACATGGCAGTGATGCCTGAAGCTGCTGGAATGGTAGGGCCAGCAAGAGAGAGAGAGGCTGAGTGAGAAGAGGAAGGACCGAGACATTTAGAATTCTGGAGGAGAAAGAGGAGGCAGCAAATGGAAGAAAGGGAAACAATCACAGAGGCAAAGTGTCCGGAATAATGCCAGGGAGGAGTGAATTTCAAGATGGGTGAAGGATGAGCAGTAAATCCAGAGCTTCAGAGGAACCCAGGAGGTAGGGGACCGGGAGAAAATCATAGGTTCTCGGTAACTGTCCAGGGCAGGAGACTGATCATCCAGGGAGGTGGTCCCGGCAAAGCAGATGGGTGGGAGTCAGATAAATCCCTGGATACCTACCCCACCCAGCATTATAAAGGAAGAGTGGGGGCTTCCCTGGTGGCGCAGTGGTTGAGAATGTGCCTGCCAATGCAGGGGACACGGGTTCGAGCCCTGGTCGGGGAAGATCCCACGTGCCACAGAGCAACTAGGCCCGTGAGCCACAACTACTGAGCCTGCGCGTCTGGAGCCTGTGCTCCGCAACAAGAGAGGCCGCGATAGTGAGAGGCCCGCGCACCGCGATGAAGAGTGGCCCCCGCTTGCCGCAACTAGAGAAAGCCCTTGCACAGAAACGAAGACCCAACACAGCCAAAAATAAATAAATAAAAAATAATAAAAGGAATTCCTTTAAAAAAAAAAAGCGTATGAAAAATAAATAAATAAATAAATAAAGGAAGAGTGGGAGGTTTGGAGCCTGCCCCAACTTAGGATATTGATATGGAGGACGGCACCAGGACCCAAAGACTATGATGGGAGTAGAGGAATCCACACTTCTCTGCTAAGAGGCCACCTCTGCCCAACTCTTTGAGACCAAATGAAATGACCTCTCCTTGGGCCTTGATCAACTCTCACACGGGGAGGGCAGAGGGGCTACGGGAAAGGGAGAGTGGCCCTGAGGGTCCAGAGAAGAGCAGTGGAAGATGGCCTAGGGTGGCCAATGGTAGCAGAGTGGAGGTGGCTGTTGCCATGGCAGTGAGCTTTGAATGTGCACCAGCCCTTCCTGCCCACCGCCCCCTGCACATAAAAGAGGAACTGCTCTTCAGCCCTCCCCAGTATGCTCACAGAAGCCAACCCTGAAGGCAAGCCCAGAGCCAGAGTGGCGAGGGCTGTAATATCCTATTTGTGTCCGAATTCCTGCTTCCTCCCAAGTTTATCTTGGTCCAAGGCACACTTTTCTCCTTTATTCTCTTACTCATGCATTCATTCATTCCGCACTTACTAACTGAGCACCTACCAAACCAGGCACACTGTGCTGAGCCCTAGGAACATAACAGTAAAACAAAACAGATGTTGGCCTTCAGCCTTTATGGTCCAATGGGAGCCCCAGATATTAAACACACCCTCCAAAACAAGTAATTAACTGAAATCGGTGCTGTGAAGAGGAAGTACATGACTGGGGTGGGGGGCATGAAAGCCTGTATCAGGGAATTCCCTGTTGGTCCAGTGGTTGGGACTCTGTGCTTCCACCACAAGGGGCCCGGGTTCAATCCCTGGTCAGGGAACTAGGAAACTAGGATCCCACAAGCCACGCGGTGCGGCAAAAAAAACCCAAAAAAGCAAAACCTGTATCAGCAGGACTCAACTAAGCTGAGTATTCAGGAACTTCTCTCAAGAAGAGCCATTAAGCTGAGATGGTAAGGATGAACAGGAATTTCTCAGATGAAGAGTAGACGGAGAAGCATTCTAGGAATGTGCAAAGCATGTGCAAAAGTCCTGAGATGGAAGGGGTTGATCCTGTTTGAGGAACTGAAATCAGGCATGTGAGCTGGAGAGTAGACATTGGGAGGAGAGTGGCCCCAGGGCCAGCTCTCACACGGCCATATAGGCCCTGTTAAGGACTGTTGGACTTCAACCGTTGAAGGGAATTAAGTATGCACTAATTTAATCAGATGTGTAAAAAGATTACACTGTCCACAGTCTGGGAACAGTTTGATAGGGGCCTGGTATGCACCGTAGAAGGCAGGAAGAGCTGACGGAGCCTGGGTGAGGGTAGGAGAGAAATGACAGATTAGAGATATTTGGGAGGTGGGATGGACTCTGGGTGCTCTTGTTTGTCGGTGTCCTGCTTAAAATAAACGCTTAGAGCAGACCACCCTGTATTTGTCAGATTAAACCGAGATATAAAAATAAAATGCAGTCAAAACCAAAATGTCAGTGCATTAACACAACAAAGACATATTTCTCACTCAGGCAAAGTCTGAGGCAGGTAAACAGGGGAGGGAGGTGGGGAGGAGGGAGACTCCCCTGCTCACCTGGGGACCCAGCTGATGGAAGCTCCCCCATCTTGGGATGCCGCCATCCAGACACATGGCATTCCCCAGATCTTGAGACAAGGAAGTGAGTGGAAGCCATTTATGTGGAAGTTGCTCCCAAGAAACACCAGGAAGGAACAGGGAAAGTGATACAGGAAAGGGGAGAAAGCCTGCAACAGGTGTGGAGCTGGTCAGTCACCGCTGTGGGAAACTCTGGGAGCCCATGCCCCACAGTCATCCTGACCCAGGGGGGAGGAAGGTGGAGGGTTCATTGTCATTGCTGGGGACCCTAACTGCGGCACCTCCAGCTTGCTTTGGGTCAAATGTCTCAGGTGTGCCATGAGCAGCCTTCAAAAGTAGAGGTGAGTGCTGACAAAATAGGTAGGTGCAAATAAACAAAGGGACTGCATCAAACTAAAACTCTTTTGCGCAGAGAAGGAAACTATCAACAAAATGAAAAGGCAACCTACTTAATAGAAGATATTTGCAAATGATATATCTGATAAGGGGTTAATATCCAAAATATACAAAGAACTCATACAACTCAATGTCAAAAAAACAAACAACCTGATTAAAAAATGGGCAGAGGACCTGAGTAGATATTTTTCCAAAGAATACATACAGATGACCAACAGGCACATGAAAAGGTGCTCAACATTACTAATCATCACGGGAAAGGCAAATCAAACCCACAGTGAGTTGTCACCTCACACCTGTCAGAATGGCTATTATCAAAAAGACAATAACAAGTGTTGGTGAGGATATAGAGAAAAGGGAACCCTCTTGCCCTGTTGGTGATAATATAAATTGGTGCAGACACTATGGAAAACAGTAGGGAGATTGCTCAAAAAATTAAAAATAGAACTACCATATGATCCAGCAATTCCACTCCTGGATATCTATCTGAAAAAAACAAAAACACTAATTTGAAAATATATATGCTTCCCTATATTCATTGCAACATTATTTACAATAGCCAAGATATGGAAGCAACCTAAGTGCCCATCAACAGATGAACGGATAAAGAAGATGTGAGAGATGTACATATGTATGTATATATATATATAAAATGGAATAATAGCCATAAAAAAGTATGAAATCTTGCTATTTGTGACAACATGGATGGACCTAGAGAGTATATAAGTCAGATAGAGAAAGGCAAATACAGTATGATTTCACTTATATGTGGAATCTAAAAAACAAAACAAATGAACAAATGTAACAAACAGAAACAGAGTCATTGATATAGGAAACAAATAGGTGGATGCCAGAGGGGAGAGGGCTTGGGGGAGGAGAGAAATAGGTGAGGGAGATTAAGAGGTACAAACTTTCAATTACAAAATAAATGAGTCACAGGTATGATACGTACAGTATGGGAAATATAGTCAGTAATTGTGTAATATCTTTTTATGGTGACAGATGGTAACAACTTCTGGTGATTGTTTTGAAATGTATAGAAATATCGAATCACTATGCTGTGTACAGGAACTAACATAGTGTTGTAGGTCAATTATACTTCAAAAACAAACAGAATGGGTGGGGTTCAGAGGCACCTGTTACACTGGTGTCCAGGGTCCGAGAGACAGGAATGAAAAAGAGCGGGGACAATAGTCAGAGGTGAGGGGCCTATGCCAGAACTCAATCTCATGGCCGCGACCTACATGGAACAGGGGCTGGGAATTGTAAGGAAGCACATGAAATATTTGGGGAACACTACCATTTTTCGGCCACAATATGCAACCTCCAATATAGGTTGGCTGATGCAGAAGAGAATAGCATTGTATCCTTCTTAGTCAAAGCCCTCATACCTCGGATAACACAGCCTGACAGTACTTGAGCTGTCCCGGCAGCCCCGTCTGGCTGATGGCTCCTGCCTCCTGCCCCACCCTGTTCTCTGGGCGCTCCCACAGTTGCTGGAAGACGGCAGTGCCCACTTGAGTACCACACACTCATGCCGTCCTACGCAAATTAGGCGTTTTCCTAAGGGTACGGCGTCCGCTCTCCAGAGGCCCCCTTTGCATGCTGCTTTTCATGACACTTAACTCTTCCAAGGAGGAGAGGACTCACCAGTGGGGTTGGTGCCCAGACAACACTCCTGAGGGCAGGAGGTGAAGGGGGTGGTGCACACCCCACAGCAGTGGCTGCGGTTGGGTTTGCCACCAATGCATTGAAAAGCCTGAGCAGGGTTGTGACATCCTGCTTTCCATTTACACGCAGTCGTGCTCTAGGATTTACGGGGAGAGGTGAAGAAGACACAAAGCACTGCTAAGTACACTACCAAACACCCCTACCACAGTAGGCAGAATAATGGGCCCCCAGGGTCCACCAAGGGCCCCCAATTTCTGGAAGCTGTGAATGTGGTACCTGCAAAAGGGACTTTGCAGATGTGATTCTGTTAAAAAGCTTGAGATGGGGAGACTATCCTGGATTAGCCAGGTGGGAGCTTCCTAACCTTCTTCACATCCTGGTGCATCGTGACATTGGTAACCTTGGTACATGACACTGGGGCAAACCTAGGGGATTTGTAGACACCTATAGAGAGTCTGTTGGGAAAAAAAGCAATTACATCTTCTTGATCTTATATAATTATGAGACTAAGAGGGAAGATGCAATACAAAGTATTAGGAAAGACATTAAATACTGAATTGGTATAAAACATCCAAATGGAATCTCCCAGACTTCTTAAAATGAGAAACTTGAGCTTGCTTCGGTGAGCACAGCTTTTTTTTTTTTTTTTAATAAATGTTAGCATTTATTGTTATTATTATTGGTCTGGGATTCAGTAGAGTATTTTTTTTTTAACGCATTGTTTACTTTCTTTCTTTCTTTCTTTCTTTTTGGCTGTGTTGGGTCTTCGTTTCTGTGCAAGGGCTTTCTCTAGTTGTGGCAAGTGGGGGCCACTCTTCATCGCGGTGCGCGGGCCTCTCACTATCGCGGCCTCTCTTGTTGCAGAGCACAGGCTCCAGACGCGCAGGCTCAGTAATTGTGGCTCACGGGCCTAGCTGCTCCGTGGCATGTGGGATCCTCCCAGACCAGGGCTCGAACCCGTGTGCCCTGCATTGGCAGGCAGACGCTCAACCACTGCGCCACCAGGGAAGCCCCGAGCACAGCTTTTTAACATCAGACTCTTTGCATGAAATGACCACAGGCAATTCTTATTCAAAGATCTTTTTTTATTGACAGATAAAATTATATTAGTTTCAAAAAAATGGTTCTGAAGAAGCTAGGGGCGAGACAGGAATAAAGACGCAGACGTAGAGAATAGATTTGAGGACACGGGGAGGGGGAAGGGTAAGCAGGGACGAAGTGAGAGAGTGGCGTGGACTTATATATACTACCAAATGTAAAATAGCTAGTGGGAAGCAGCCACATAGCACAGGGAGATCAGCTCGTGCTTTGTGACCACCTAGAGGGGTGGGATAGGGAGGGTGGGAGGGAGACGCAAGAGGGAGGAGATATGGCGATATATGTATACATGTAGCTGGTTCACTTTGTTATATGGCAGCGACTAACAAAACAATGTAAAGCAATTATACACCAATAAAGATGTTAAAATAATTGTATTAGTTTCAGGTGCACAACATAATGATTAGCTATTTGTATATATTGTTAAATGCTCCCCACAGTAAGTCTAGTTAATAACCATCACCATGCATAGTTACAATTTTTTCTTGTGATGAGAACTTTTAAGATCTACTCCGGCAGCAACTTTCAAACATGCAGTACAGTCTTATTAACTATAATCACCAGGCTGTACATTACATCCCTAGGACTTATTTATTTTATAACTGAAAGTTTGTACCTTTTGACCCCCTTCACCCATTTCACTCACCCCGTACCCCTCAAGGCTCTTTAGCGGTGATCTCTTCAAATGTTTGATAAACACCACCCACAAAAATCTTGATCCAAGGAGGTGATAAACTTAAAACTAATTTTTACAGCCGTTCAAAAATTTATGGGACTTCCCTGGTGGTTAAAAATCCACCTGCCAATGCAGGGGACATGGGTTCGATCCCTGGTCCAGGAAGATCCCACATGCCACGGAGCAAACTAAGCCCTTATGCCACATCTACTGAGCCTGCGCTCTAGAGCCCACGAGCCACAACTACTGAGCCCTCATGCCACAACTACTGAAGCCCAGGCGCCTAGATCCCGTGCTCCGCAACAAGAGAAGCCACCTTAATGAGAGGCCTACGCACCACAACGAAGAGTAGCCCCCACTCGCCGCAACTAAAAAGAAAGCCGGCATGCAGCAACAGACCCAATGCAGCCAAAAATTAATTAATTAATTAAAAAATAACTGTAATCAAAATTCTAGTGATAATGAGAATAATGGGTTTAGAATCCAATCAAGCTGTTTTATTCCACGTATTTTAAAATAACACTGAATTTAGAATTTGCAGAGAGTGTATATGTGGTTAGAGCAGACACCTGAAGCCAATTTGGGCACCACGAAAACGGCACATCAGCTACAAACAGGGAGCCGTGTCCACTATAGATGGAAGAGAGAGAGTCCAGACAGCCTTTTGGAGCCACACTCCTCCTGGACTCCTGGCCTCATTTGCTGGGTCTCTCTCATCCTGCTCTCCACCTGTGGCTGTGCCCCTTGGGAGCCCCCAACAGGGTCCTCCAGGGGCCACCAGCCTGTGTGCTCCAGTTACCCAAGGCCCAGGTTGAGGGCTAAGGGGAGCAATATCCTTCCCCACCTGTATCCTACTTGTGACGCGTTAGCATTTCTACCCAGACTCGTAGAGCAGGAGAGCCTCATTCATCTGGAGGAGAAAGGCAAAAAACCAAAAAACAAAAAACACTTCCCTGCCTCCCCCTCCACCCACCCCCCTACCCCCCAACTCCCACCTGGTCTGGGTTCAAATCCCACTCTTTCACCTACAAGGTTACAAGTGTAACCTTTAGCTGGTGCTGGGGAGGAAGCAAACATTCCTCTACCCTTCTAGGTTCTTCTGGCTGGTTTAAGAATTAACTTGAAACAAGGCAGATGAACAGGAGGAAATCAAATTTAATTTTGTACGTATGGGAGTCTCACATACATGAGAGTGTCAGAGACAGAAAGTTAAAATGAGGTACTTACGCCATCCTGAGCTAAGGAATGGGATAGGGGCCTGGGGCGTCCAAGGACAGGAGGCTCATTCACAGGACGATAAGTGTTACCAAATCAGGTCTGTTTACCCAACACACAGCAAACCAAACTCTGAGATGCCAAGATTTGCGGCAGAGGAAGAGTTTGTTCACAGGAAGGCAATTGAGATGGGAGAACAAGCCTCAGATCCGCCTCCCCCAGGGCGAGGGGGTTGGGATAGCTATGGAACAAGCAGGTGGGCTTGGCAGGGGGAAAGGTGATTGGAGGCAGGAAAAACGTGAGGTAACTGGTGTTCTGCACAGGTGTATCTGGGTTACATGCCTCTGCATATTCAAAAATACAGGCACTTAGCATGATCTGAGGGTAAAGTTTTCCAGTCCTCTGACGTCAAAAGGCCATTCATCATACACCTCTGCAGGCCCAGTTTTAGGGTTGCTGGTCCCAACCAGCCTTAGCTGGCTTGCACTGGACAAGAACTGGCTCCAAGTTCCTGTAAGACAGTCGGGTTACTTGAAGCTGGGAAGGTATGCAATTAAAGAGGAAAAAAGGGAAAGACAGAAAAAATAACTAAAGCAAGCTTAGTCAGTGAAGGCAGCTTACAAGCACAGGGGTTTCTACAAGCTGTTCCCCTGTCTGTTGCGCTGAAAGACAAGCTCAAGAATTCCTCTGAGCTAGCCATCAGCTTTCATTAACTCTATGGGGTACGGTTTCACAAGAAGATGAGCAGATGTTTGGTAATTAGGTGTTTGCCCTGCCATATAGATGGTGCCGCTTAGATAAAATTTACCTCTGGGAATAACTCTTTCTCTGGGAAAAATCCCCAATTTAAATTCTTGTAGTTAGTTAAGGGAGGAGCAGTAGTTCCTCTCAAACCCACAGGGTCTCTATTGCCTTTAGCTCAAAATAACCCACATGCCAAAGTAGCACATCTTGGGGAGGTCTGTTCTGAACCCTACACTTGTAACTTAACCTCCCTGAGCCTCAGTCTCAACCTCTGTGAAATGGGGACAATAACACCTACCCCATGGCGTTGTATGAGGATCCCATGAGGTGATGCGTGTGGAGTGCTGGCATAGGGCCTGACCCAGGGGAAGCCCCGGTCAGTGCCAGTTCTTGTCAGTCACACAGAGGCACACAGACACAAAGACTACTCACATGGTTACGTAAGAGGATGAGGCCAGTACTGAACTCAAGTTCCGCTGCTCGCCACTCAAAAGGCCAATACTAGGGGGACAAGTGTTGGTGGGAAAGGTACATCTGCTTGATTCAGCAGTCTTCATCTGGCGGGGGTCGGCTTCCTGTAAAAAGAACTTAGGAACCTGTGTCAGGCCTTTATCTGTGTCTTCAGGGAACTGGGAGTTCGGTGCCTCTGCTCTGTGGCTGGTCTGTCATCTAAACTGTTACCAGTTTCCCAGCACAACAGCTAGTCTTTGTTTTTACATCTTCATGTTTCCTAACCATTAACTCTTGAGCCAGCCTTCTGAGTCTCAGGGGAGGCCTGGGAGACTAAAGCTTTGCTACAAACAAGAGGCAGGTGGAGGACATGGGTTGGGTTGGAGCGGGGCGGGTGTGGGGGAGGTCTGTCCCAGGAAGGCCCCGCAGGACCCTGCTTGGTTACAGTTACACTCACACACCGCAGAGCCACAAACACTGAAGCCCAAAGCCACAGCAAGTTCACACACAAATACACACAGAGGCACACAGATCTGAGGGTCCCAGGCAGCTGCCCTGTCCAGGCTCTTGCTCAGCCTCAGCCCCAACCTCACCCTCTCGCCCCAGACAGAAGCCATCTGGCTGGAGCTGGGTCTGACCCACTCTTCTGAGAGAGCTGGCGACATCAAAGGGAGCCCTTTAAGCCCCTTTCCACCTTGCTATGCTGGTGGAGAGGTCCCAGCCTTGGCTCCTGCAGACACTCTGGAGTCCCCAGCCCCAGGCAAGAAACCCTACCGCCCCCTCCTTTATTTTTTGATCTGGCGGAGTAGAGGTAGGAGGTAGAGCCAGGAAAGGATTTTTCATCTGTAATCCACAAGGACACAGACACACCCACCGAGACACAAGCAGACAGGACATAAAAGCACCTGTATTATGCTTATAGGCCACAGATCTCTGCCTGGCAGGGAGGGGACCCAGCACCCTCTCAGATACAAATCCACTGACTCTAAATTCGGGGCTTTTTACTTTATTCATTTAGCACTATCTCCACCACCATCCCCATCCCCACTGTGACCACTATCACCACCATCATCACGATTATTACTGCGATCACCACCACCACCAGCAACAACAGCATTGCCGTCACCACTATCACCATCATATCTGCCATCACCACCACCATCACCACCATTAGCACCATCCCCACCACCACCATTATCACCCTATTATAGCCACCACCACCACTGCCATCACTACATCGTCATACCATCCTTGTCTGAACAGACAGAGGAGCCCTCTTGGATCCTGACACAGCATGGAGGAAAGACCCAATGAGAAGGGCAGAAGGAGGGCGGCATGCTTCCTAGGAGCCCAGGGGACAAGGTCCAGAAGCTCAGGCCTCTGCAGCAGCCCTAGTTTCTCCCAAACGTCAACCCTGCTGGAGACAGTGTCTTCCCGGCCGTGTCTGAGCCTCCTTCCCTGCCCTCCTCCCAACCGACAGAGAACTGGTCCCCATCAGGCATGGTCCTCATGGTTTCCCAGTGCCAGAGCCAGCCATGGAGAGAGAGAAACCCAGCAGGGACGGGGCAGGGAGGGGCGGCACCCTGGCTGCACCCACGGGATTGGCCAACCTGTGCCCTCTCGGCCAGCACCTGACTTAGAAGGTTCCTCAACGAGACAGTGGCCTCAGCCTCCGCCCTGAGCTCTGCCCATCTCAGCCATGAGGCAGGCACCCAGTGGGCAGAGTGGGCCTCAGGGGCCATCCTGAGGCAGCGGTGAGCTGGGAGGAGGCCAGCAGGCCCCGTGGGGGGCGCCATGGACAAGTTCCAGATGATCTTCCGGTTCCTGCAGTCCAACCAGGAGCCCTTCATGAACGGCATCTGCAGCATCATGGCCCCGGCCAGCGCCCAGATGTACTCCGCCTTCGACTTCAACTGCCCCTGCCTGCCGGGCTACAACGTGGCCTACAGTGCCGGCGTTCTGCTGGCGCCACCTCTGGTGCCCTTTCCGCTCGGTCTGGTCATGAACAACAACGTGTCCATGCTGGCTGAAGAGTGGAAGCGGCCACCGGGCCGCGGGGCCAAGGACCCCGCCGTGCTGCGCTACACGTTCTGCTCCATGGCTCAGTGCGCCCTCATCGCACCCGTCGTCTGGGTGGCCGTCACACTGCTGGATGGCAAGTGCTTCCTCTGTGCCTTCTGCACTGCCGTGCCCGTGACCATGCTGGGCAACGGCAGCCTGGCCCCCGGCCTGCCCCCGCCCAAGCTCGCCCGCCTGCTGGCCCGCGTGCCCTGCCCCGAGATCTATGACGGCGACTGGCTGCTGGCCCACGAGGTGGCCGTGCCCTACCTGCGCTGCATCTCGCAGGTAAGGGGCCAGATGGCCTTGGGCTGGGTCTCCCCTCACAGACCGGGTCCCTCGGAAAGGACCCCATCCCCCATTTCGAAATGGGGCTTCCTCAGGACATGGTCATGTTTCCCCAAATAGATGTGGGCCCCCAGCCAGGGCTGGGTCTCCCTCCTCAGACGGAGCTCCATGGGGCAGGGGTATATTTCCCCAAAGGAAGCCAGGGCCTCCGAAGGCAGAACCATGTGTCTGCCCTCAGGTCAGTGCCACCTGCAGAAGGAGCACCGTGCCCTGTGCTGAGGTCCCCAGAGGGGACCCATCTGCTCAGCCAGCCCCTCATCCTCCACCCTGAGCTCCAGTTTGGAAATCTGGGGGAATTTGCATCCATTTCCCCTTCCAGGCCGGGGCAGTGGTGAGGCCAGTGTGTGGCCGGGCCATTTGGGTACATTTCCCTGGCAAATGTCCCCAGCTGGCGCTCCCTGCTCAGGGAGTGGGAGCTGAGGGGCCGGTGCCCCTGGGAGGGAGGCCTGAGTGAGGGGGACACACTGTTGGGATGTGCCCCAAAGGAAGGGATGGAGGACCCACTGATGGGGAAATCTAGAGCTCAGGTCCCTCAGCCTCGCTCCCACGCGCTCTGCCCCTCTGGACCCTCACCCGTCTGAGCCCCTCAGACCTCCTCTGCAGTTATTGTGCGTGGGGAGGAAGACCCAGGCAGGGACCCAGGCTGTCAGGGAGGGGACAGGGGGCTGGGCCTGCCCTGCAAGCCTGGAGAAACATGCACATTCTGCTCCCGCGAATCCAGACACCCCCGCTCCCCCTCCAGCCTGGACTCTCCCCTGTGGGCTTGCATCGCCACCAGGCACCCATGTGAACCTCACGCTCCGAGCGTACAATCTGAACTCTGCTTCCCTCCGAGCCTGCACCTCCTCTCCTGTGGGTACTTGTCCATCATCCCGGGCCTCGGGGCCTGGGGCAGCTGTCCCTCCACCTGACCTTTAAACCATCAACTCATAAACTAAAAGGGCCCCCAGAGGGCAGGCTGCCTGGCTTATAGACATGTTTCATTTGGCCTTCAGGGGTTGAATTCAAAATTCAATTTTAGAATTAGTTGGCATCATCTAAAACCCAGAAATTTTCACATGAAAATGAGATTTTCCAGCTTTACTTGAAACTTCAGGAGATTCAGCCGAGCAGGGCCCACATTTCCTCATCCAGCACATGCTCTGCAGCTCCCCACCTGAGGACTACTCTGCCATAACCCACTGACCCCGCTACAGGCATTTGGTTTGCCCTGCTTCCCCATCCTGATCTGGCCGAATGCTTCTCTGTGCAACTGGGGTTGACCCTGAAGCTCAAACTGGGGGAGCAGCCTTCCCCACAGTGAGTTACTGGAAGAACAGAACTAGCACCCAAGCATCCGGGGCTCTTCAGCATGGAGTTTGAGCAATTGTCCAGTTTGTCTCTGTGACCCCTGAGCCCAGCTCAGAGCCCACACAGAGGAGGCGCTGACTGAGTGCTGCTGCCTGATAGGCAGACAGTAGCAGGAGCCGGAGAAGAGATACAGGACTCAGAGGAGGAAACGTCACTATGGGAGGTCAAAGAAGGCTTCCTGAAGGAAGAGGCATGGTTATTGAGGGCTGGTTGGCCTAATAAGAGTGGCTAACAGTTACTGAACACTAACTAGGTACCAGGCACTGTGCTAAGTTTATTATCACATTTAGTCCTCAGAACAACCCAATGGGATAGGTACTATCAACAGCCCCATTTTGCAGGTGGGAGATACTTTGCTCCTAGCCAACTGTTAAGGACAGGCATACTTCATTTTATTGCACTTCACTTTATTAGGCTTTGTAGACATTGAATTTTTCACAAGTTGAAGTTTCATGGCAACCCTGCATTGAGCAAGTCTATTGGCGCCATTTTTCCAACAGCTTTTGCTCACTTCATGTCTCTTGTGTCGCATTTTGTTAATTCTCATAATATTTCAAATTGTTCATTATTATATTTGTTATGGTGATCTGTGATCAATGATCTTTGATGTTACTACTATAACTCACTGAAGGCTCAAATGATGGTTAGCATTTTGTAGCAATAAAGTATTTTTTAATTCAGGTATGTATATTGTTTTTTATACATAATGCTATTGCACACTTAATAGACTACAGTATAGTGTAGACATAACTTTTATATGCATTGGGCAACCAAAAACTTCGTGTGACTCACTTTATTGCAATACTTGCTTTATTGTAATGGCCTGGAGCAGAACCCACCATATCTCTGGGATACGCCTGTAGTGGAGACAGGCAAACCCATGCAGCTTATTTCCAGGGTCTGCCCAGCTAACTCCTGTGTACTGAGTGCCAGGCCTACATACAGGGCATTTTACTCACGTGGTCTCATTTCCATGAGATGGGTACGTATATGCCCATTTTACAGAACAGGAAGTGGAGGCCAAGAGGCGCTCTTTGTTGTCAGTGCTCTTTTCCCTAAAGGCCCTGACATGGAGTGTGCTTTGGGGGATTGGACAGGTTTGGGAGGCTAGAGGGCAGTGCCCGGCTGACTCTCTCTTCTCTCCCCTGCAGGCACTGGGCTGGTCCTTCGTGCTGCTGACCACACTGCTGGCATTCGTCGTGCGCTCTGTGCGGCCCTGCTTCACTCAGGCCACCTTCCTCAAAAGCAAGTACTGGTCCCACTACATCGACACTGAGCACAAGCTCTTCGATGAGACATGCACGGAGCACGCCAAGGCCTCTGCCAAGGTCTGTATCCAGCAGTTCTTCAAGGCCATGATCCATGACCTGGAGCTGGGTCACGGCCATGGGGCGTTGGCTGCAGTCCCTGCTGGCTCGGCTGCCCCCACTGCCACAGACGGTGCCAACGAGAAGAGGGAGAAGCCGCGCGGCATCACCGAGCAAGGCACCATGAACGGGCTGCTCACGCGCTGGTACGAGTGCAAGCCGCCCCTGAGGCTGAGCCAGGAGGAGCCACTGGTGGGCAATGGCTGGGCTGGGGGCGGGTCCCGGCCTTCACGCAAGGAGGTGGCCACCTACTTCAGCAAAGTGTGAGCCGCAGCCAGGTGAAGAGGCAGGAATGCGGGTCTGAGGCCACAGCTCCTCAGACCCCCAAGCCAGATGGAGAAATGAAGGCTGCAAGTGCTGGCAGTAGGCCCCAGAGCACTCACCTCGTGCCCAGGCACTCACCTGCCCATTTGGGGCAGGAAATTTGGAGCTGGAAGGGGACCTCACTCCTCCAACTGCAACACTACCCTGGGTGGCCCTGGAGCAATAGGGCCATGAGCAGTGTTAGTCAGAAGGGTTCAGAACTGGCTTGGGGGGGACAAGCTCCTACCTGCCCAGCCCCTCCCAGGCCACTCCACCCCTGGTTCACTATCTCCTTTCAGGTCCTACGAGCATCCTT
The DNA here is from genome assembly GCF_028021215.1 of Eschrichtius robustus. Classification (NCBI taxonomy): domain Eukaryota; kingdom Metazoa; phylum Chordata; class Mammalia; order Artiodactyla; family Eschrichtiidae; genus Eschrichtius; species Eschrichtius robustus. The sequence continues at coordinate 113,696,591 of NC_090830.1, read as the reverse complement.
GCCCCAGCATCCACTCAACTGTAATTTTTTAGGATCTGTGTTCCCTTATGCTCAAGGCTCAGGGAGTGGGAGGGTGTCCAGCCATCTCATGAAGCAGGAATCCTCTGATTTTGGCCAATCTCCTGAGTGAGGCTGAACGGGCCAAGGTGGGCCATAATGACATGACACAGCCTCATGTGGTCACAGGTGATAAGATGCCAGAAGCTACGTACACTCAGGAGAAGCCAGGGTGTGTCTCACCGTGGAGTTCTCCCAACGTCATCAAGGTGGACTGCACATTTACTTACCACTGGGCACGAAAGGCCCCCTGTCTTCGTCTGTTTGAATTGCTATAACAAATACGGCAGGCTGGGTAGCTTATAAACAACAGAGACCTCTCTCACAATTCTGGAGACTGGAAGTCCAAGATCATGACGCTGCCATGGTCATGTTCTGATGGAGGCCCTCACTGGTTGGTAGCCAGTACCTCCTCACTGTGTCCTCACGTGGCAGAAGGGGCTGGGGGCTCTCTGGAGCCTCTTTTATAAGGCATCAATCCCATGCCTTAAGCACCTCAAAGTCCCCACTCCCTAATACCATCACCTTTGGGGGTCAAGATTCAACATATGAATTTGGGGGGACACATTCAGACCATAGCACATCCCATGGAGATGTCCTTGGAGACTGCCCTGACACATCCCTCACATCAGGAATCAGACCATCCCCAGAGCTTGAGCATTTAGAAAAAGAAGCTGATGCCTTCCCATTTTCTCAGAGACTAGCCCCCCACCCTGGGGGAGGGGGGTCTAAAGTGCTGAGAGGCTCTGCCCTGAGGTGGGGATGAGGGTAGAGGGGTGGGAGGGGAGCTGCCTAGGGTGGAAACAGCTCAGACTCCAGAGTGAGAGACAACTGGGTCAAATGCTGGATCCACCACTTACAAACTGTGTCCCTTGGGTCAGTTGCTTCATTTTTCTGTGCCTCAGTTTCCTCATCTGTACAGTGGGGATGAGGCACCTACTTCATGGGCTTGTGTGAGCATTAAATAGGTCAGGTGTGTAAAGTGCATGGCATGTGGTACGCACTCAGTTTCTGGCGGATAATGTATCAATTTCCAAACCTGAGGCCTTCTCCTCCTCCTCCTCCTCCTCCTGGACGTAGGGGGAGGGGACGTAAGGAACTGGAGCTACCTTTGTCAAGGGGGAAGCTAAGGGCCGAGAAGATGAGCTTCTTGCCGCCCCCCACCCCCCAGACATCTTTGAGACTAAGTCCCACTCATCTAAGAATTCATTTTGATCTTGATCCCTATAACATTGTGTTAATAATTTCCATTCTTCCTTAGGCATCCTTCCCTCTAGTCCCACTTCTGAGACCCAGTCTCCCTCCCTTTAATTATTTGGGAAGAGGGCGAGACCTGGAAGCCAACGTGGGCTGGAGGGCTCCTCCAGGAGGTGGGACTTGCTCTAGGCGAAGAGTCAGATGAGTAAAGAGCAGGGGTGTGTTGGCAGCTGCGGGGTGGTGGGCTCCAGTGGGAAAAGCCAGCCCAGAGGTATCGGGAGGTACAAAATATGAAGAAAAGAGTAAAGTTTTGCGTCGGACAGACCTGGGTTCAAATACTAGGGCTGTAGGACCTGTAGTTACCCAATCCCTCTGACCCCCAGTTGTCTGTCTATAAGACGGATGTTACAAAGACCTGCTTTTTAGGGTTATAGTGAGGTTAAAGGATGACTTTTGAGGAAGAATTGGGAACTTTATTTGGCACATGGTAGGACGTGAAAAAATAAACACTGGTCCTTTTCTCTTCATTCCTGCATGTGAACAAGCCCAGCTCAGGGAGGCCAGCATGTCACTCAGCAGTTCCATGCTCCCAGAACCACAAGCAGTGCAGAGCAGACAGGGGTCTGGGGGAGGGGGGCGTCTCTCCCTTGATCCTGGGGGTCATCTAGACTGTCCTTGGACAGGGCTCTCCCTTTCAGAATTCCCGACCCATGGCTTTTCAGCCTCAGCTTGCATACTCCCTAGACGGGAAGCTCATTATCATTTTCTAGGACAGGCTGGGCAGCTCTGATTGTTACAAAGGGCTTCCTTGAGAAACCTGCCTCCTCATAATTTCCACCTACCAGTCAGAGCTCTACCCACAGAGCCTTAGAAAATCCCCAGAGCCCAGAATTTTCTCGTCAGTGCTCCTGAGATTTGAAGCAGCACCTGGGGAGCTAGCTGAAGTACAGACAGAAGAGCCAGCAGGGGGAGGGTTTGCTCAGAGAGGGGCAGGACGGCTCTGAGGGAGAAGGGCCAGAACAGGGGAGGGGTACCCCTGGCTTTGCGCACCCCGCTAGGAGGCAGCGTCAGTCTGGTGGCACCTCTCCCCTAACCCTGCTTGGGACTCGGTTCCGGCAGCTTCTGTCAGTGGGGGTCAAGCAGGGGATGCTCCCGAAACCGGCCTGGAGGGCAGGCCCGGGCCGGATCTGGCTGAGGCCCCCTGCCTGGCCCGGAACTGGTCCCACTGGCGTGGAGCCTCAGAAGGCAGGCGAGCCGCCCAGGCCCCTCCACTTCCTCTCCTCTCCCCGCGCCGCCCCCCCACCCCCCCACTGCCTGGCGCCCGCCCGGAGGCGGTTTTTCCACTGGCTGGCGTGAACCATCCATCCCACGGGTTCTGCCTCTTTTCTGGAGTTAAACTTTTCTGAAGACTCCACCAGCCCCAGGCCCTGCTAGTCTCTCCGGAGCAGAAGCAAAGCGGGAGGGAGCCCGCCGAGGGCACGGGCTGGCCCATGCCCGGGAGCTCCAACGTCCTCAGGTCACTTGGAGAGCCCAGCTCCGTGGAGGCCAAGGCCACCAGTGCCCGCAGCTGACCCCAGGTAAGGAAGGGGAACATGGCAGGGCCCCTCTGAGGCTGCCCAGAGGGATTGTCCCGGGGAGCCAGGCCCCTCGCTGAGGCCCCCAGTCCCCAGCCACCTGTTTCCTGTCCTGACTGTTGCTGGTGGAGGTCCCATCCCGGGCCTGGGGGCCAGGGGCAGTAGTCTCAGAAGATAGCCTGTTCCCTCCTCTGCTCACCACCCACCAGTGTTCAGGCATCTTGTACCCCACTTGGGTGGTTTCTGAACCCAGGGGAGCATATTAGGAGCCCTGAAGCCAAGAGGGGAAAAGGAAGAGGGAGAGGGGGCTGGCTTTAACCCGTTCATCCCCAGCAATATCACAAACTCTCTTTCCCGAGGAGTTAGGCTGGAGCCCCTGGGCCCCCAGGCAGTGAGTTAGGGAAGTCAGGTCTCCTCCTCCTCCTGGAAACCAGCCCATCTGGCCTCCTCGTGGCCACCCAGCTCTGCACCAGCCCATCTGGCCGCCTTGGCAGTGATTAGGAGGGGTGGTGGTCTAGAGAGGAGGCGTAGAAGGAAATATGGGCAGGTCTCCCCACCTTTGTTTGCTTCATCCCTCCACTCCCCAGCTGCCTCTGGCCTGAGGACTTTTTTCATTCCCGGGATGGAGAGAAGAACATGGGGCCACACCCTGGCCTGTGTGGGTGGAGCCTGGGAAGGGAGTTGGGGCAGAACATGGCTGGAGCCCGAGGCCATGGCCACTTCCTGGCAGGCTGCCAGCGCATCTGCTGCCCAGACCAAGGCAAAGCAGGCTCGAGAGAGGGTGGTGGGTATGGCCAAGCCTTAGCCTTCATCAAGCCTTCCTGTTGCTGGCCGGCTGGGCGGTCCCCAGGCCTAGGGACCTCGGTGGAACAGAGCTGCTGGATAAGGAAAGGGGGTAACGGGTGGGGAAGGGGAGGTTTGCCAGGGCTCTTGCGGATGGGCGCAGAGCAATGTCAGTAGGAAACCAGGAAAATAGAGGGCTCACTTAGCTTGACCCACCCTTGTCCACTTCCCAGGCCTCCTTACGTCATGTTCAAAAGTCCTGTCCAGGCACCTCCATATTTGAATAGCTTTGAGCAGAGCACTTTATCCTCTTGAGGCCTTAGTCTCCTCATCTTTGCCAGAAGGACAATCATCCCCCATCTGCCTCGCCTCTGGGAGGCACCCTCAGGACTGGACAGGGTGAGATGGAGGGTTTCACATATAGGGCAACTATCAGGCACTGTTTCTTCCCTTTCGTTTTCCTCCAGCATTCCTAAGAGGAGAGCAAGGACCAGATGACTTATCCTCTTTCCACAGATGAGGACACTGAGGTCCAGAGAAAGGTCATTAAGTGTGCTGAGAGCCAGCATCTCCTAAACCAGTCCAGAGCCTGAGGTCTCCAACATGAATAGGTTCTTATGAACTCCAGGGCTGCTGCACCAGGCTCACCACTGACTGGAGGCCCCTTCCTCCACCCCCCCACCCCCCCATATCACAGGGTCAAGTCCAAGTCCCTTATCCACCAGGATACCTACTCCGGCTTTTATACCCATGGGCTAGACACCTTGAGGACACACCCTCCAAATAGTCCTAGGTCCCCCAGCACATTAGCAGTACCTGGAATCCCAAAGGGAAAGCCAGTCAACAGCCCACAGTCCCCAATGCCACAGGGCCAGTCCTAGTCCCCACCTCAAGGGAAGCTTGTGGTGATGACAAGAACCTAAGTGTCTGAGGCAGATAGAGCTGAGCTTGAATCTCAGCTCTGCCATTCATATGCGAGCCTGGTAAGCACTCACCCCAAGGAAGCCTCCACCTTCCCTACGTGCACTGGGATATCAGAGCTCAGTACAGGATCTTGACGATGGGCAATGAGGGACGTAAAGCGCCCGACATAGTAAGAGCTCAGTGAACAGTGGCTATTCTCACTCCACCCAGGCCCTGGGGCTCCCCGAGTCTCCTTCCTTTCTCACCAGCCTGACCACACAAGATCCTCTCGGTCCCTGTTTTTAGAGGCAAATACTGATCACTCATCTACAGTCCCACAGGAAGCACCAGGCCAGCCACTGCAGGGGATCAAATGGCAAGACTGTGCCCTGCCTTCAGGGGCCCGTAGCCTGTGAGCTTTCCTAGTCCCACCAGGAGCCACTGTCCCAGTGTCCTCCTGCCTCCACCCTTGCCATTGGTCCCCCAGCTGACCCGTCACCATGGCAGCCCTGATCGCAGAGAACTTCCGCTTCCTATCACTCTTCTTCAAGAGCAAGGATGTGATGATTTTCAACGGGCTGGTGGCACTGGGCACGGTGGGCAGCCAGGAGCTGTTCAGTGTGGTGGCTTTCCACTGCCCTTGCTCACCAGCCCGAAACTACCTGTATGGGCTGACAGCCATCGGTGTGCCCGCCCTGGTGCTCTTCCTCATCGGCGTCATCCTCAACAACCACACCTGGAACCTGGTTGCCGAGTGCCAGTACCGGAGGACCAAAAACTGCTCGGCCGCCCCCAACTTCCTCCTTCTAAGCTCCATTGTGGGCCGTGCAGCCGTGGCCCCCATCACCTGGTCTGTCATCTCTCTGCTGCGCGGTGAGGCCTATGTCTGTGCTCTCAGCGAATTCGTGGACCCCTCTTCGCTCACAGCTGGGGAAGACAGTTTCCCACTGGGCCAGGCCACAGAAATCCTGGCCAGGTTCCCGTGTGGGGAGGGCCCTGCCCACCTGTCAGATTCCCGGGAAGAGGTCAGCCGCAGGCTCAAGTACGAGTCCCAGGTAAGCCTGTGCCAAGGGAAGCTCCTCTTCTTTCTCTCCTACATGGTGGCTGGTGGGGAGGTGCCGGGATGACCCAGTATTAACGCTGGAGTCAGTCCTCAGGGGCTGAGCTCTCCAGGAAGTCACTAGATTATCAGCGTCAAGGCATCAGAGTTGGGTAACTATGCGTCAGCGCTTGGTGAGGCAAGGGTGAATGCCATCCCCAATAAGAGAGATTTAAACATTGAAGGAACGTTCTTCTTGCTCAGACCAAGCCTTGATCCCAGTCACAGATTAAGCCCTTCGCTCCAACCAGATTGAGCACGAACCCCTGCCGTCTTATGAAACGTTTGCTGTCGACCGTGAGCTGATGGTGGAGTGTGGCTGGCTCGAGGGATGAGCATATGCTCCTATCCCAGGAAAGGCCCCTGCCCAGCACTGAGTCAGCCGCAGGCACTGCTGACAGGAGGCGAGTCCCTTGGGACAGGAAAGGGTGTCCAGTCGGGAGGCAGCAGCTGCCGCCCTGATCCTAGTCTCAGCCTTGGCTTAGTTCTGAAGGAGTGGAGTTGGTCAGGGAGAGAGGGCAAGGGCAGAGACCTGGGCAGAAGCAGAAAAACAGGCCTCCTTACGTCAATGAGTTCAAAAGTCCTGACCAGGCACCTCCATATTTGAATAGCACCTCCATATTTGAATATTTGAATGAAGTATTCACTTAAGAGAAGCAGGGCATGAGGGAGAGATGGGAAAGAGCAAAGATTTTCTAAAGGGCTCCTCTTGGGTACAGAAGAAACACAAGTAGAAGCAGGGCTGGAGACAGCACCAAAGGAGATGGAAGGTGGTAGACAGAGAGAAATAAAATGTATTTGATGATGCTCAAATGCTCACAGCTCTCTGTACAGGCTTAAATGGGGAAACAAAGATGACCTTGACTGTCTTAGCCCTCAACAGGCTCATAGCCAAGAGAGACAAGCACATGGGTAATTTCAAAACAAGGCAGAGAATGATGATATAAGAGGAACCAGGCCATGAGGACTCAGGGAAGGCAAAATTGCTCCCAGAAGGGATTTTTGAAGGCTTCCTGGAAGTGGTATGTGGGCTGAGCCTGGTAGATTGAGCTGGATTTTGGTGGGCTCAGATGATGTGGAGGGGGCCCTTGGGGCTGCAGGAATGGCAGCTGAAATTGCAGGAGGCTAAGTCTAAGTACAGAGACGGCGTGAGCTCAAGGGAGTGAGGGCAGAGAGGAGGAATTACAGTCAGAAGGGCCTGCCGCCCTCAGAGGAGCAGAAAATGCGGCCAGGGAAGTGACAGCTCTCAGGGGGTTGTGACGTCAGGTTCAGCCCAGCCCACATGCTCTGACCAGCTCCCGCTACTTCTTACTGGGGCGCTGGCGGTCCAGACAGCTCCTTGCCTGCCCTCAACCCTGCCCCTTCTCTGGCCAGCTCTTCGGGTGGCTGCTCATCGGTGTGGTGGCCATCCTGGTGTTCCTGACCAAGTGCCTCAAGCACTACTGCTCACCACTCAGCTACCACCAGGAGGCCTACTGGGCGCAGTACCGGGCCAACGAGGACCAGCTCTTCCAGCGCACAGCCGAGATGCACTCAAGGGTGCTGGCTGCCAACAACGTGCACCGCTTCTTCGGCTTCGTGGCACTCAACGAGGATGACGAGAAGCTGGTTGCCAAGTTCCCGGTGGAAGGCACACAGCCACGGCCACAGTGGAACGCCATCACCGGCGTCTATTTGTACCGCGAGAACCAGGGCCTTCCACTCTACAGCCGCCTGCACAAGTGGGCCCAGGGTCTGGCGGGCAACGGCACGGCCCAAGACAACATAGAGATGGCCCCGCTCGCCTCCTAAGGGTCCTGTTCCCACACTCTTTGCCAATGACACTACCTGGTCCCAAACAAAACCCCATGGTCTGTTCACATCAGCATCAGAGGGGAATTTTTTTTTTTAGGGGGTGGGGTGGGGCGCTTTGTGGGATCTTAGTTCCCCAACCAGGGACTAAACCTGCACCCTCGGCAGTGAAAGTGTGGAGTCCCAACTACCTGACTGCTAGGGAATTCCCCAGAGGGGATTTTTTTTTTTTTTTTAACCATAGCTTTTGGGGGAAACAGGCCAGGAAAAAGGAACACAAAGTAAAACTGGGGAACAGATGTGAGAGCTAGTAGACAACATGGTCAGCTCTGGCAGGAAGGCTCTCAGACCTGAAGAAATTCCTTCTCCTGTTGCCACCAGCCACATGGTCAACAGCTTTGGAGAAAAGACCCTTTCCCAGAACTGGTCCTTAATTAACCATGATGTGGATGACCTTCGACTGGTAGGACCCAGTCCCACCGGTCTGGGAAGGCCCGGACAGCAGAGCCAGGTGACAATGAAACTCACCAGCAGGCTCCTTGTGCGGAACATTGTGTGTAAACTGCATATGGACACCTGGCCCGGTGCTGCTCAGCTGGGAAGCAGCCCCCAATGTACGCCTCTAGCTTTATTTTCTATAAATTTTTGATAAAGCTTTTCTTAGTATAAAGGACTAGCTTGGTGTCTGCACGATTGGATGGGCCATGCCACAGCCGGCTGGAGGTCATGGGGACAGGCCCAAATCCCATTCCTGGGGAGGGAAAAGGACAGAGACTCTGGGCAAGACTGAAATGGATGGAAGGGAAGCCTGGGGCACAGGGAGAGCCAGGTGTTCCCACACGCAGGAAGGCCCTGGCATTGATGATGTCTTAACTGGGTTCAGTTTTCTGATTTGATCTGGGAAACAGATGGAACCTGGCCTTTCTCAGAGGGGAGCTCAGCTAAAATTTCACGAGTCAGCAGATCCTGCCCTTGCACTCACTAGGGCAGTCTAGCTCTCGTAACCTAGAGCTAGTGACCAAGAACCAGGCCAAGCCCTGCTCCGCCTCCCTCCCATGCCCGCCCCTGCCTGAGCCCCTCCACCACCCCTAAAATCTCTGATGTTCTCTCCCTTGTCCCTGTCCTGCTTTCTGGCATATGACTCAGTCACTTCCCACGGAAAAGCTCTCCAGCTCTCAGGACATTTAAAGCTCTGCCCAAGAAAACTTTAATTCCCTTAAGACCAAGCCAAAAATGAACTGGCTTCAACAACTAGCTGGGTCTGTGCTGGCCTCGAGGAACTCTAGAACATACAGGATTATTACTTATCAAGGAGGAGGAGAGACAGTCTTTCTGGGAACTTTACAGGGAGGTGGGGGTATAGCGGGCCCATCATGTCCCCTCTCCCTCAGGACTCAAGGAACAACCAGCAAGTCATCAAGGCCCTCCGCCCAGCAAGCTCTCCTCAGGGGAGCTACAGGGAGCCAGAGAAACTGTGCAGCTCTCCCAAAGCCACACAGCATGTGGATCTACGTCCCAGCCTCACAGCCTCCACAAAGGGGCACGAGGTACTAGCTGAGCTGAGGCTGAGGGAATGCCCAGAGACTCTGCGATCTAGGAGAGCGACCCGCTTTCCGGACCCTGCTGACCCCCACTATCTGGACCAAGAGCCTGGCAGGGCCAAAGTGGGATCCTGACCACAGAGTCCCCGGGAGGCGGCCCTCCATTCCTGCTCCCCGGGGACCTCCCATGAAGGAGAGACTCTCAGCTTTTCTGGGAGCCCAGGAGCCTACTGCCTGCAACCACTGAGCAGCCCCAGAAAAGGAGAAAGATGAAATAAATTGGTTCTTAAAACAAGCAAAAAGGAATTATGAGAAATCTTAAATCCTTTTTTACCTTGACAGGATTACCCCAGGGATGCTGCAGAAAAAGCAACACTTAAACAGAGTCCTCAGGCAACACAGTTTCTCAACTGCCCAGGCGCCTGAGGGTCGCCTGGCTGGCCCACTGCCACCAGTGCCCTCGGAGCCAGCTGGCCACTAGTCCTCCCACATGGAGCTCTTAGCCTCCACGTATTCCAGGGCCTTCGCCTTTACCGCCTGCACGTCCTTCTCGGTGCCGTGTTGCTTCTCGTAGTCCAGGTAGCGCTTGAAGAAGAATTTCATTCGCTTGGGGGCCAGGCTCAGGTGAATGACCCGCTCGAAGATGTCCCTGGGAGGGAGAGCAGCCAGTGTCTGCCTCTTGGTCCCCGGCCACACGATTCCTAGCTAGCCTTCACCCACTTGCTCTACGGCTCTGGAGCCGGGCCCTCTGTTATCCAGCACTACCATTTCTACCTTTAATTTTATTCCCTTTATAAACTCCCATCATGTCTGTGGAGAGGGAGAACACCACCTTCACTTTCCAGAGGAACAGAGATGTTAAAGGACTTACTGGCCTGAAGTCACACAGTGAATCAGGACAAAGCTGATGGGATGGGGACAGGCAATGAGGTGTGGCTCTGTGAGGAAAGCTCTGCTTAAAACTCACTGATGGGCTTGGGTGAGGCATCAGTTCTTTCTGGACTGAAGTCCACCGGTCTCTAATCCTCCCTGCCCTGGGGGGATGCTGGCAGTTATCAGTGAGATCATGCCTATGAACATTCTCTACAATGAGAGCCAGGCTCAGCATTAATTATGAGGAAAACCCAAGTCTCCTGATTCCCAGGCCTGGGGCTAGCCTACCTCCCACCCAAGGTTCCAGCCAGACCAGAGGCTAGCTGCTGAGGCAGAAAAGAAACTGGAAACGTGAATGTCATAGGACATGTCATGTCAAAGCCGTTTTTCCAGACAGAGTAAGAGAACTGGGGTTCCGGGAGCTGCTGGAGGGCTAAAACTCCTCCAAGTGGCCAATGTTCCCAACCCCCCAACAGGCAATTAGGCCTCAGCCTGTCCTCCCCTCTCACCGGACTTCCTTCTGGCTGCCACGCTTGATGATCATGTCGATGTAGACCGACCAGACATCCGTGCGCTTAGGGTAGGTGCTCAGCGTGTTCTCGAAAATGGCTTTGGCGCGCTCTACATCCCCCAGCTGGAACTCAAGCTGGGCAAACTTGGCAATCACATCCACGTCTTCAGGGAGAGGACAACTCAGACACAGAAAGCAGACAGATTCCCTCATCACAACACACTACACTACAGGGACAGAGTCTGATGCCTGATTCCCTGCTCTTGGGTCCTAAGACGTAGGTGATGACAAGAGGGACAGTGGGGCGGGTTTAGGGCCAAATACACAGATGGGCACTGATCTATGACTCCCAAAAGCAGGCATCCTACTCTCTGGACCAAGAAGGGGGAATCAGGGGATGAGAGGTGGGCCGTGGGGCAGGCAGAGGCAAAAGAATTAGTGCTAATTCCTTTCTGTTCCTCTATCTTCGGAGTTTAGAATTTAAAATGCAACACGAGCTATGTTCATGAGCATACAATCAAGAGAGAGATAGCCACGTATGCTCCACAAGGCTTTCCTAACACCAGCCCTTGGATGAGGAGACCCCCAGCCCTCTGCCCGGATGGGAGACAGCCCACTGCGCCCTGGAATTGGGCCGGTGGGTGGGAACAAGCACTCACGCTCTTTCTTAGGTAGGCACTCAAGGGCTCGCTGCATCATGCGGTGACTGGCCCCAGCCTGGCCCCTCCGCAGAAGAAAGGAGCCATATTTGATCCACACAGCTTTCTCCTGCCTGAAACGTTTCAGCATCCGGTTGTAAAGTTCACCAGCTTCCTGTGGGAAAGACGACATAAGCTGAGGAGAGTGATTAAGACGGAGGGGGCAATGGCAGAGACAGGCAGCTACACTCGTGGGAAGCTAGACCTGGGCTCACAGACTCCATCAGTATCCAAGCCCAATGTCAGGTATGCAGGGCGGCGGGGGGGGGGGGGGGGGGGGGTGGGGGGGGGTGGGGAGAGGGCAGGCGCACAGGATGAGGAGAGCGCATGATGGGGAGTCTCCCTCCTAAGCCTGTGCCGTGAGGAGGTCCTAAGACTAGAAGAGAGAACGTGAGCATGACGAGGGTGAGGAGGAGAGATGAAAAAGGGCTACTGGGGTATGTCACCTCCTGTCGGTGACACCCGTTGGCATCCCAAGGGATAGACCCCGGGGTCTGCTGTCCCTTCCCTTCCCTCATCCGGGCCCCACATTCCCAAAGCGGAGGTGGGGGAAACGATTTCTCCCACCTGGAAGGTGAGCAAACCTGGGGCAGGACTGGGTCCAGATGCGGCTGTTCTCCCCGGAGACTTCCCGGCTGCCTCTGGGACTCCCAGGAGCTCGTTTCTAAGTGGCTGAGGTCCCCCTGGCAACCGGCCACCTGGCCCAGACTCCTACCTGGAATTTCTCTGACTTGGTGTAGATGTCAGCCAGATGGAGAAAGACCTTGAGAGGCTCGTTGTACTGCACGGCCCGCTCGAAGACCTTGGTCAGTGACCCCTGGGAGCCGTACATGTTTTCTAGGTTCAGCAGGGCCACCCACACGTTCAGCTTCTCCTGCTCCTCTCTGGAGGGAGAGCAGTCAGCACGTGAGCTCCATCATCTTGGCCCAACGAGCCCCCCACTGCCATCGGGGGACTGGAACTACATCCTCCTCCCCAGGCTCCACCCACGTCCTCAGTTCCCACCCCCAAGTGCAGGCCCCAAGAGGCCCTGTCCCCACTGCAGCTCACACAGAAGCAGGGACCCCGACCCCATGGCTGTGGGGTCTGGGGCTCCCCTGGTTTCTGCCTCCACTCTTGGGAAGGAAACCTACCAAATCTCAAACCGGCCTGAGGTCTGGACTGGAAGGAATCTGTGGTCTGACTCTCCCCCCAAACTAAGAGAATGATGCAAAGGAGCGCCATCCCTCTTCACTAGCCTTTGGGAAACCCGCTCTACCCTCCGCCTGGAAAATGGTCCCCGACAGCGTTTACGCCCAGGTGTGTGGAGAGGTGTTTTTCCCTCTTGTACTTCTGCTCCAAGTGGGGCACCTGACTGAGGGCCCATGCCTCGTGTAAATGTTACCCTTAGCTAGCTCGGTGAAGAGGACTATAAAATATAAATGAGCAGATCTATTTCACAGACGGCACATCTCTGAGAGAAAGCCTGTGAACCCACGGGCGCCCGGTGGCAGCCGCCCAAACTGCCGCCAGCCTGCCGAGGAGACACAGCCCCCCCCCCTGGAGAAAGACAGGGCCCCAAGGCAGGAGGGCGTAGCGAGACCTGAAGGAGATGGTCTTGAGCGCCCTCTCGGCCACGGCCCGGGCCTTCTCGATCTCCGTGGCCTGCAGGTGGAAGGCCATGTACTGCAGCCACAGGATGGAGCTGTTGGGGGAGCTCAGCACGAGTCGGTCAAAGTCATCTGCCGACTCTGGCTGCCGCCCGGGATCCATCAGCGCCTCCTCAATGCGGGACAGCTCTTTCTCTGCCTTCTGCTTCTCCAGCTCCCTTTCCTTCTTGCTTTTCTTCTTCTGCTGTGGAAGGCAGAACAAGTGAGTAATCTGCTCCTCAGCCCAGGGGAAGTCTGCGGTGGAAGTCAGGAGCTGGCAGGGCAGCCCCCGAGCTCCGCAAATACTCCCAGCCTGAAACGGCCCCACTCCTCGGAAAAGACACCCAGGGTAGGACAGAGCACGGAAGACCGGCGCCAAGGGTCCCTGCAGAAAGGACGAAGCCCTGGAAAATACGGCACCGTGGCTTGCTCTGGCTTCTCGTCCTCCTCGCTGTCGGAGCTCTCTCCGTGAGGTGGCAAGGCCGGGGTCAGAGTGTCCAGCTCCACATCCCAAACGAAGCCAGAAGACAGCTGCAGCCGGGGTGCTTCTGCCGGCCTGGTCTGCTTCTCCTGGAAGATCACAGGCGCATGTGAAAAAAGCACTGAGCCCAGGCTGCCCCTGTTCCGTAGTCCCTTTCCACCCGGAGAAGCAGGGACTCCCACGGTGCCCAGAGACCTTTTCTCTCCTCCCACGGCCAGGCTAGGCCCCGGTCCACTGGGGACACTTTTAGGAGTGACATGAAAGCTTCCTTTGTAAATAAGTAGATTTAAGTAATATTTTTAAAAAGCTACATAGGCAAACACATATAAACGTGCAGGCATAAAACAGCAGTAGAGCTAGGAGAGAGCTGTGACAGATGTTCTGAGGGTGGCAGGGATGTGACACCTGAAGTCTGGGAAGCTCTTCCACATCTGCCCTCAGTCCCAGGAGCGCTGTCCTCATTTCTCAGAGCAGGACACAGGCTCAGACAAACAAGTCTCCTTTCCTTTGCCCGTCCCCCCACCCCCACTAATTCAATTCCGCTCCAGCTAATAAACGACTAGAATTGACTTTCACAGCCCATTCAACAGGTAAAGCAGTGGCCCTGTTCTCAGGAGCTGATGACCAACTGAGGAAACTAGATGCCCCACCTCCTCACATTTTACAGAAAGTGAAGACAGGAGGGTGGTGCTGAGGACAGCCCAGCCCCCTGGCCGGGGAGCAGGGACTCCCTCCTGGGACGGCTCTTCCCCCACATCCGGCCGCCGCTCACCTGGGGCCGCACACCTGTCTCCTCCACCTCCTCTTCTCCTTCCCTGTAGTACACTTCCACACCGCTGTCATCCTCCTCGGATGGGGCAGCTCTCCTCTGCCTCTTGTTCCCGCTTTCCTGGGATGACAGGCGGGGACGATGCTGAGCCTGGCTTCTCCCCCCGAGCGCCCTCCGCGGCCCCGGGCGGTGCCCTCTCCCCACCCAAACTCAGCCTCTCTCGGTCCACGAGGCTGAGACGAGGTGGCTGCCAGGCGGATTCTGGAAGGCTCTCCTTTTCCTGTGAAGGAGGCCATCCTCCCCGAGGGCCCTACCTGCTCACTGCCAGACTCCAAGCACGGCCGCTTGCCCAGCTTCTTCGTCTGGGGCTTCCGGGGCTCTTTCTTCCCCTTGCTGGGCAGCTGTGCCCCCTCCTGCCCCTTCCCAATCCTCTTCTCTTTCTGTTTCTGATTCTTCCTCTCCTCCTTCTCTTCTTCTCCTTTGTGGTCTCTCTCCTCTGCCTCTGTTTCCCTCCCCTCTTGCTTCGGAAGTGGCAGTCCCAGGGAGGCAGAAAACACGTCCGGCTTTCCAGTGTCGTCGGCGGGGATTGACAGCTCTACCAGGTTCTCCTGGCGGTTCAGGCTACGACAGGGTGACCAGGCAAGCGGACCATGAGGACAGCATAAGGAGCACAATGGTCACAGCGAGCAGCCCGCAGTTTTTGGGCCCTGCCCCCACCTGCCTTGGAATCCGTGCAGTAATCTCAGGAATGATCTGCACAATTGCTTGGTAGAAAAATACAGAGGGCAGCTGTGCTATCCTTTCCTCCGTCCCCAAAGACGGGTGCCTGTGCAGAGGAAAGTCTCCACAATTGCCTTTAGGAGCTGAGGTAGAAGGCTCCACACAAAGGGAGCTCATCCATCGTTACTTACCATTGCCTAAGCCATTATGTTTATAGTTCACCTCTCCATCTCCACCCAGCGTTCCCAGAGAAAGAGGTGAGAAAGAGAGAAGAGCACCTACCTTAGGACCTTGGCTGTGAGCAGCTTGCCTTCGGGGAGATACCTGTCATAAGGGGCATTCTTGGACAGGCTGTACTGGGAGACATGTGGGTATTGGGCCAAACCTGTAACTGAGGGGCCGAGGCTGACAGGAGAGAGAGACAAGGGTCCTGTGGTCAGAAACACGGCAACAGAGTCCCCAGACAAGCCTAATGCCTCCACTCTCCCAGAGACTCAACTTGTGATGAGGATTTAGGACAGACATAAGGTTCCTGGCACTCAACAAAATAAAGAGGGCTTTGTAAACTGGAAAAATCATCAAGCGTAATGAAGACATAATTGAAAGATATTCTTTACCCCATATCAGAGCATCACAATGCACTCACAAGCTGCTAGAAAGACCAGAAGAAAATCAGGAAACATAATTACAGCAGGGAAGGTTGTAACATCTGGGGGTTCATGGAACATTTACAAATCATGACCATGGACATGCCATATTCTTTGTCAAAAAACCCAAACAAGAGTAATTCAAAACTTTTTTGAAAGTATAAAAAGACTTGGAATTTAAAACACTGGTGGGAACACAGACTCTCCTTCCTTCATGTTCCCTCCAGAGATGGTGACCAGGGAGAGCAGCGGGCCAATCAAGACAGGCCCCGGGGGCTTCCCTGGTGGCGCAGTGGTTGAGAGTCTGCCTGCTAATGCAGGGGACACGGGTTCGAGCCCTGGTCTGGGAGGATCCCACATGCCGCGGAGCAACTGGGCCCGTGAGCCACAACTACTGAGCCTGAGCGTCTGGAGCCTGTGCCCCACAACGGGAGGGGCCGCGATAGTGAGAGGCCCGCGCACCGCGATGAAGAGTGGCCCCTGCTTGCCGCAACTAGAGAAAGCCCTCGCATGAAACGAAGACCCAACACAGCTAAAAATAAATAAATAAATAAATAAAAATAAATTAAAAAAAAAAAAAAAAAAAGACAGGCCCCGGGAGAACACTCGGGGCTGGTCCACGTCCCTGGGCTCCACCTCACTCACCCTAAGAGCACACCGGACGGCTGGACAGACTTCACATAGCCCCTCAGGAGCTGCCCTTCCTCAATGTCCTGGATGGAGTTAATCTCAGGATCTGTTATTTTGCTTTTCGTCTCCGGGTTCGTCCTAAAGGAATAAAAGGCTTACTACACATGTACCTCTGACCCCATTTCCCGACCCTCACCCCCAAATCTCCTGTGATAATCACACTTTGTAAGAATACGACTCTGGACCTGTCAGTAGGACATCACCGTCAGAGCCCAGCCCTACCCTCTCCTGAACTCCTGTCAGCTGGGGACAGCTTTAATAGTAACAGGGAGAGGCTGAGCAAGCCAGAGGAGGTTAAACCTCATATATCCATTTCAAACCGTGACTTCAGGCCAATCCACTTCACGGCACACTTGTCCCTACTATGCAGCCCTCGGGGCTCCATCACCTCCCCTCACTAGGACCGCCATCTGGCAACTTTGAACACCACTATGGATGTTTGAACCATTCTTTGGGAAACAACAGCCTGAGCAGACAGGTTCTTCTACAATCTGAATGTCCTCAGCTTTTCTGGATGAAAAACGGGGCCGGGCATAAAGGGGGTGAGCAGAGAAGCAAGATGGGAGGCCCAAAGCTCTGTGTCAGATCCACGCAGCCTCTCCTCAGTCCTCTGGGGCTGGGGGGGAGTTCTCCCCCAATTCTTCCCCCAGCAACACAGACACTCACCTGGACGATCGCAGTGACAAAGTCAATACAGGGCCTGCAGTGGACAGGACATAACACCTGGAGTGAGAGCAAAAGAGAAGGAAACGCTGATGCCAGCACCTCAGGAGACGGGAGAGGGCCTCGGCTTCCTCTCCACAAGGCTGAGCAACAGGCGAGAGTGAGGGCTCTGTCCATCCTGCTGAAAACCTGCTGAGGGACTCAGGACAGGTCCCCTCTCTGGGCCTCAGTTTCCTAGTTCGTCAAGTAAAAATACCGCTACTTTCTCTCCTCACCCAAGAACGGTGCTGAGAGGAGGAAACAAGAGGATACATGCAAGCCCTCTGGAAGGCGCACAGAGCTGCGCGGTGAGTACTTAGGAGGTGAGACCAGCCCTGCATCAGGGGCTGGGAGGGTCTGGTCTCGTGGAGAGACAGACTCAGGACAGGAAACCATGACAGGGGACGGCCTGATACCACTGCCGACTCAGAGCAGCAGGTCAGAGGAGCCCATGAGGGAGGCCTGAGCAGGGGAGGCTTCGGGGAGGGAAACAGGGTTTACTCTTCAGGGTGGTTTCCAAACCCACCACGCAATGGTGGTGTCATTTATACCACCACGCAAGGTATAGAATCTTATCAGTAGAAAGGATCTCAGCAACAATATAGTCCAAATTCTCCCATGACAGGCGTGTGCCTTTTCTACCAGGGAATCACAGCCCTTAAAGCAGGAAAGGGCTTGAAGGGATCATCTATCTTTAGGCATTTAACTTATTATTCACATTGACAGATGAAGGAATTACAACTGAATGCTACTCATACATTTAACTACCATAACGTTATTTTTAAAAAATATTTTGCTAAAAAAAATCACACCTGTATTTTGTAAGCCTAAATAAGCAAAGCAGAGATGATCTTGGATTTCCTCTGACTCATTCTTTTTCTTCTCCTAGGCCCTGGGCATTTTTGTGCTGTTTAGCCCTGACAAGTGGTTGAGAATTTACGCAGGTGCTGGTGGCTAGGGAAGGACAATTACTACTTTCCGGTCTCTGCCTCCTGAAGGTGTCTGCTCCACTGTTGGATAACTGCTTGTCAGACAAGTCTGTATTGTATAAGGCTGAAATATGCCTCTCCATGCTAGTTTATTCAGGCTATAAAATGGTTTTAAAACTCTGAGGTAGGTTCATTTTTGTGCATCCAAAATAGTTCATAAAGCACCCCCCAACTGCAAAAGGTTACTGCCGTCCTCTTGCAGAGAACACATACAGATCAATTTTTTTTTAATTAAAAAGATGAATGGGTTCAATAGTAAAATGAGGAAGCAACTTGGCCAAGCAAAGCACAGAACAAATGTAAACAGCCAATAAACATGGAAAATGACCAGTAAGAGAAATTCAAATTAAAATGCGAGATCAATTTCAGCCTATTCAATGGCCAAGATTAAAAATTAAGAATATCCAGTGCTGACAGGGGTGTGAGGAATGAACAGTCATATTTATTGTTAATTGAGATAAAAATTAGCAAAGTCCTTTTGGAAGACAGTTTGGCAAAATGTATAACATTGTTTGACCCATCAATTTTACTCCTAGGAATTTATTTCACAGTTATACTTTCACTAGTATCCAAACATATGTGCAAAGATATTCACTTCAACATTATTGTCCATCAACAGAACTGTTTAAATAAACTGTGATTTTTTTTAAAAAACACATAATGCAATACTAAAAAAAAATGTTAAAAATAAGGTAAAAGAACAAGGCTGTTATTGTTCAATATACTAGCATAGGAAAAGAAAAAGTGTATGATAAACTGCCGTGAGAAAAAAGCAAGTTGCAGAATAGCACATAAAATGCAATTCTACTATTACGTACGAGCAAATTATACCTATATATGTTAGAGTCTTGAAAGATAGAGATCAAAGTATCTAATGGCAAAAAGTGGTGGAGAAAGAGAGGAGCAACAGCAATTTTCATTTTCCATTTTATATACTATTTTTTTCTGGTACAAAATCACACATCTATAATTAAAAGAAAAACAAAAACAAAAAAAACCCCACCAATCCCACAGAGAGCTGAAAAGAGGAAGAGAACTCAGCCTACCTGACAATCTTCTGCGGGGTGAAGTTTTCCAGGGGCGTCTCTGAGTAGGAGTCACTCACGTGAAAAATACTGACTCTTCCGATCTTCCCGAAGGGGAAGGAGACGGTCAGTCCCTCCTTGGGAAGCACCTTCACCACGCGGCCCATGGCCACTTCCCCTTTCTCGAGCTTGTGAGGACCTGGCAGGAGAATGAACCAGATTCAGGGAAGAGGAAATGAGCCAAGAAAGAAGCCGAGACACTGGCCAACCAGAGTCCAGGGAAGGTGGAGGCGTCCAGACTCGGGGGCTGTCTAGGCTGAGTGGACCTGAATGATCACACAGACCCAGATCACCATGCCATGTGGTCAAGAATGCCAGGGCCATGTGGTGAACAAGCCTTTCTGAGAGACCTAAGAAAAACAACTGTGTAGGTAAAGGTGACTCAGACACAAGCCACAGAGCAAAGCCCCGAGAGAAAAACTGTTCCAAGGACATAGCCACCACACTAGGCTTTCTGAGGACTCCGAAACCCACGGCATCCTTCAACCTGGGCAATGACTGAAGACCTCTTCCCACTCCCTTCCACCCCCTCCCTTCCCTGACCAGGTCCCATTTCATCACCACACCTATGAGTGAAAGACACAAGAAGGCCTTGGAGGAATCTGGGCCAACCACGGTGGCCTTCAGGGCCTGGCCAATCCGGAACTTCTTATCTGGATGTTTCAGAACCTGGAAGGGCAAGAAAATTCTTCTGATGTTTGAAGAAAGGCCTGTCATTTATCCAAAACCACAGCATTTAAGTCTGCACAGTAAGCATCTCCCACGGTACGGTTCCCTGTACCCACTGTGAGCACACACCAGACACTAAGTTGAGCTCAGGGAGCTGGGGTTTCCTCTGCAGGGACCTCAGGCACACTGACCTTGAAGCTAAGAGAAGTAAGCAGTAAGGGAATTCTCCCCCGGATGTCTGGAGCGATGTCCACCTCAAGCCATTTCTTAACCACGTTGTACTGGGGGAAAAAAAAAAAACAGGAGGAGAAATGGAACGGGCAGATACAAGCGTCTCTTCTCTTCCCTTCACTAAAACAGGCTCCCCTAAAATCACAGGGCTCAAAGGGCCCAAAGCCTACATTTTCCCAAGGAACAGGAACGCACCCCTACGTCCCAGTGCCCCTGTCCAACCTCCACTTCTCGCAGGCTTCACTCAGAGTCTAGCTCAGAGCCTTCGCCAGCCCAGCAGAACATGCATCTCTCCTGGTGCCTCGGCTGATGAGGAGGCAAAAAAGGCCTCAGAGATATCCTCAAGCAGTAGGACCAATCCCACTGACCTCTGTCGCCTCCCCCAAACTCAGCTGTGCCCAGTGACCATTAACCATCTTCAGGGACTAACATCTTATTTCTAAATCTATTTAGATTTTGCTATTGACACAGTGCTCTGCCCTAAATACACACCCCAATTTTCAGGTCAACTCAACAAAACATTTATCAAGCAGCCACTATGTATACGGCATGAGAGTGATAAGTAAAAGCCAGGCCCTGCCTTCAAAGAGATTACAGTCTGCAAAGAGTACGTCAAATGAGTATGCAGGAGCAAGAAACAAGTAAGAGCACAATATGTTAAGGGACCCTATAGGAGAACTAGTAAGAAGGGAGGGTTATCTGTGCTGGACCTTGAAGGGTTGTAGGCAATAAGAATAGACAGTACCCCCAGTGTAGAAATAAAGACAAGAAGGGAAAAAGATAGAGGAGGTTTTCAGCATGACTGGTGTACCAGATTCATAAGGTCAGATTATGAAGAGCTTAAACACCGCTCTAAGGCATCTTGGGTTTATGAATGTCTACAGACAGTAGGTAACTAAAAGGATCGAGCACCACAGACATACTCAGATACATGCTCATGGAGGAAGAATCTGGCAGCAATGAAGAGGAATTATCCCTCAGGGTCAAGCCCAGACCAACCTTCTCTCTGATGTATTCCAACTGGTATAGTTCTCACTGATCTCTTCCCTTTACTCATCTCCTGTTCCACTTGGGGTTAGAACACATAATCTGGCACCCAATTACATACTGTTTTGCCCTGTTCCCGAACTTTATAAAAGGCAAGAATCTAAAATCCAACATTTTATTTTAAATAAAACATTTTTATTTTTATTTAAAATATTTGTGTGTGTGTGTGTGTCTTCTGATAAAACTTTATTTGTGGACACTGAAATTTGAATTTTACATTATTTAAAATAAAATAAAGAACTGGATTTAAAATCTTGCTCTATGATATATTTTTCTTTCCATTTTGTACAATTAATCTATAAATATGTGGAACTGTGGGTTGCTTGCTAGCTGTTTTGTAAGCCATAAATTTAGCTCCTTGATTAGACCAGAGGTTTTCTAGGAGCAGAGGCCTTCTACTGTCTTCTACAAACCATCATGGCAGCAAACACAGAAGCAAAGCCTAGTGCAAATGGTCACTGTCAGTTTCTCCCCGTTTGCTTCTGTAAGAGGGACAGCGTCGCATTGCAGGGCGTGCACTACTCACCTTCTTCAAGAAGCAAGTCACAGTCTGACCAGCCTGGTACTGTTTAATCTTCTCCAAGGGGCTAACAGAATGAGTGTTGAGAGCAGTGTGGCCATCCTTCTCCAGCTCTCTGGTTGCAGAAAGGCAATGGAAAGAGTAAACCAACCTCTGGATAAGCTTCTAGCTTGAAACCATCTCCCCCGAGCGGCCATGGATTGATTTTACAGGACTCCGCTAACTCATACAAACCCACCATGCACCACCCCCCGCCCCGCCATTTCTCTCCTTAAAGGGGAATGAATGTTCACAATACCTGCGTGAAAATTAATCCTTTCCAATTCACTCACCTAGGTGTGAACAAGCCGTAAAGTAGGTAGCCAACAATAATCTTTGTAAGTATAGGAAACAAAACTATTTTACTTCTTTCAATGCTTTAGCTACTGCTTTACAGTTTGCAGAACTGCTTTCACAAATAATCTCTCACTGAATGTGACAACACTCTCATGTGTGAATCAAGTAGGACAGATATTATTAAACTCATTTTATGCTACAGACCCAGGAGTTGAAGTCAGAGTTCCTGATGCAAAAATCCAGTGCTCTGTCCCCTATGTTACCCTGGCATTATCACTTTCTTGATTCTCTTTTTCTTCTCAGAAAAGCAACAAGGAGATGCGGTCTGAAAGTTATCAGTCCACAAATCACTTCAAAGGAAGCACAGAATTCCCACCATTCCAACCAGCCCAGCTTACCAATTCAAATTTCTAAAACAAAACAGAACTCATCAGTAAAATGGTACAAGTAATACTGGTAAAACTGTAACGTATAACAGCAAGTACTGGTGAATATAGGAACACAGAAAACTCAGATACTAGTAAAACTGAAACACACCCAGCAATTCCACCCTAGAGAAATCCCTGCACAGGCGCACAATGGAACGAATTCAAGGATGTGCACTGTGGCATTGTGGAAACAACCGTAAACGTCCTCCATCAGCTTGAAAATATATACAGTTTGGCACAGGCACAGGATGGGTTACAGTTTTAACTCTAGACCCCGAAATGGAGAGATCGCAAAAAAACAAAATTTTGAGTGAAGAAAACAAGCTGCAGAATATTAAGCACAGCATACTATTTATGTAAAATTTGAAAACCATACAAAATAATTTTTTGTAGATATATATATATGTATATATAACGAAAGTATAAAAGCAAGAGCTGGATATATGTCAAATAATAGAGAATTTATCCTCTGGGGGTGAAGGGAGAAGCCTGGGAAGGGAACATCTGTAAAATGTTATTTCTTAAAACACACACAGAACATCCATGTGCCTGGCACTCTAACAGATAACTAACAGATAATTTACATTCATTATCTATAACGCCTTTATACATATATATATAATATATATATATGTATAGTTAGGATAAAAAAATTTATTCACTCAATAGCTGATACGGGAATGCCTCTGTTATGAGCTGAATTGTCTCGCTCAGCCCCCCAAATTCGTATGTTGAAGCACCAACTTCCAATACCTCAGACTGTGACTGTGTTTGGAGATAGGGAATTTAAAGAGGCAATTAAGTTAAAATGAGGTCGTTAGGGTGGGCCTTAATCCAACATGACTGGTGTCCTTATAAGAAATTAAGCTACAACTCAATAATAAAAAAACAACCTGACTGAAAAACAGAACTGGAACAGACATTTCTCCAAAGAAGATAATACAAATGTCCAAGAAGCATAGGAAAAGGTGCTCAACATCACTCATAGTCAGGGAAATATAAATCAAAACCACAGTGCGATATTAACCTCACATCTGTAAGGATGGCCATTATCAAACAGAAAATAACAAGCATTGGCAAGGATGTGGGAAAAGGGAATCCTTCCCTGCACACTGTCGGTAGGACTATAAAATGGTGCAGCCACTATGGAGAACAGTATGGAAGTTCCTCAAAAAACTACCATATGATCCAGCACTCCTACTTCTGGGTATGTATCTAAAAGAATTAAAAACAAGATCTCAAAGAGATATCTGTATATCCATGTTCATTGCAGCACTATTCGTAATAGCCAAGGTGTGGAAACAACCTAAATGTCCATTGATGGATGAATGGATAAAGACAACATATATACACACAATGGACTATTACTCCGCTTAAAAGAGAAGGAAATCTTGCTGTATGTTACCACACGGATGAACCTTGAGGATGTTGTGCTGAGTGAAATAAGCCAGTCACAGAAGGACTGTGCAGGACTCCACTTATATGAGGTATCTCAAGTAATCAAACTCAAAGAAACAGAAAGTAGAATGATGGTTGCGAGAGGCTGGGGGGGGTCAGGGGGAAATGAATGGCTATAGAGTTTCAGTCATGCAAAATGAAAAAGTTTAGAGATCTGTTATATAACAATATGCATATAGTTAACAATACCATAATGTATACCTAAAAAGTGTTAAGAGGGCAAATTTATGTTATTTATGTTATGTTTTTACCACAATAAAAAAATTTGAAAAAAGAGGAGATTAGGACATAGATAAATACAAAGAGAAGACCATATGAAGATACTGGAGAAGATAGCCACCTGCAAGCTATGGAGACAGGCCTCAGAACAAACCCTGCTGATACCTTCATCTCAGACTGAAAGCCTCCAGAATTGTGAGAAAATAGATGTCCGTTTAAGTTAAAAAAAAAATTAAAAATAAAACACAAACACACATAATAAGTATGTGTTATCTTTTTTCTTTTTCCAAAATGATTTTAAACTACCTCTCTTAAAAAAAAAAAAAAAAAGGTGGGCATAACTACATTAATGGCAAGAGAAAACTCAGTGACTAGCAGGAATTCCAGAGATACATGTAATGACTTCTGAACTGCTCTGCTCTCTTAACTCCCCCCGACCCCACAAACGGGTAAATGAGCAGGTACCGTTTTATCTAGTTTGAGTGTCCCTCACCAACCCTGAACTCAACTCGAAGACACACGACATTCTCTTTGTGCACAAGAGTGCCATATACAAGTGGGAATGAAAATATGATGGCATTTCGTAAGTCAACACCGTCAATTAAATAAATGTTTTTCCTCCTGACTTCGAAATATGTATTTTAAAGCATAAAGCATTTGAGAAATATAGCAACAATAGCATTATGTTTATACTAAGTTTCTCAGGGGCCTTGATTAAAATAAAATAATTAACAATACAACATAGGTACGCGGAGGAGGTGGAAGATGTGCTAGAGTTTTTTATCTGTCCATCTGTCTATCTGTCGTTATAACTCTCCATCCTCCATCTCCTCTATGGAATGAACTCATTTCCTGGCTTGGCCCACACTGCCACTACCAAGGACCACCGCTATGGCTCACACCAGTCTCCACAGACAGGAGGGTGGACCAGCACAGCAGTGATAGTTCATGAGAGGCTCCAGACTCTGAGGGTCAAGAACCATTCAGGATGTTAGTAAGTCTTCCCACAATGCTCACTGACTCGCCCCTTGCGGTATTCATTAATTTAACATAACTACCCTTAGCCTGGATAAACTACTTGACCTTAACCCTTAATTAAACAAGACATCCAGCCTCACAGGTGAAGACACCACAGACTAAAACAATGAATATGAGGAGGTCTCTGTTTTCACGACAAAGGGACACAATCAAATCTACAAAACAAAGGAAACCACCGATTAAGCAAATAGGAACGTGTGCATCCGCCAAATCTCATCATTCTGGAACTAAAGGGCTTACTCTCACATCCTTCAAAGTAAGCGTTGTTAGCGTCTGGTACTTCAAGGTTCCAGGAATATTTCCCTACCTCAGACACAAGCCTTCTCAGAACTATTCCACTTCTATTCTGATCCCTTCAGGATGCTGACCAAACCTCATCTTCGGAAAGCTGCTTAAGAGGTCTTTCCATGACATCCTAGGCACGTAAGACTTACAACCTGGATGGATCTGGGCCTGACCCTGCAGAGGCACTGGCACAGTCACGTGTATCTAACTTCATTCGCTGATGGCCTATCAGTTCCTAGAGGCTGGGTTTTTTTTAATGGGGGAAGCAGAAGCAGATAGGCCCATAGATCAACATGGATCCCCTGCTTAAGATGCTCTGCAAGAACGACCCCAGACAAACTGGATCCACCACTTCCTGGAACTACTAGCTCTACCAGTCTGCCTAGAATCCCTCGTGGAACATCCCTCTGCAGAATCCACCAGAACATGACCTAAAATTTCAGTCACCAAGCAGTAGTCTATTGTCAAAGAACAGGCATCCTTGGCTACGTGGTGTTTATTTAGGGAATTCCTGAGTTCTAGAAAATTAGGTTGAGAGCAAAAATGTTTCTTTTTGCTACATACCAACAAACAGAACTGCAATCAGCCTTTAAATGGATACTTAAACGCTGAATACAGCTTTCACATTAATTCTCATATAATCCCTCTAACCAGCTGTATGAGAACCAGACAAATATCCCTCCTGGAGAAAAAAAGACAACCTGGACAGAGAGAGGCAAAATAAGTCACAACCCTGGCTGAATCAAGACCAGAATTCAGGCTCCTGACTCCAGCCCAGCGCTCTTTCCATGAGACCACCGGAGTTGCCCTCACCTTGGCCGAACACTCAGCTCCGGGATGGTTCGAATAAATCTGGGATGACTTATTGGGAGAAACCTGTAGAAACAAATAATGTCAAATCAGTTCTCTTATTCTCTGTAACACCATAATTGGGAGACCAGAATTTCTAACTGCCCACCAAACCGAGCTTAAAAAACCGCCCACTCCGCTGCCACACCGCCCACTGGTAATACCAGGCCTGAGGGCTTCCATTCTCATCGTTTGAGTAAATGTTAAGGAACTGGCTCATCTGATCTTTTACGGTTGTCATATTAAACCCTGAAAAGAATTTTCCTTATGGACGATATACTCCAACTCTTTCATTCTAAAAATAAGGAAATTGAGGTCTAGAGAGAACAAATGACTTACTGAAGATCCCACAGTTACTGAAATTAATATGCAAATCATTGGCTAGACTTTGAATTCTCTCTTTGGTTTTCTTATAGCAAGGACTTCTGCTGCAATAACATACTGTAACTAGATTGAAAGTAAACGAGTATAATTAAGGTATGCTGTGGAGGATGGATTATAGTAACTGCTGACATATACGGAGCAATAACTATGTGTCAGACAACCCACCAGGCACACTCCGTGCTAGGTGTTCTCTCTTCCAATCTTTGCAATGGCCCTGCAAGGTGGTCACTACCATTACTCTCACTTTACAAATTAGGAAAATAAAACTCAGAAGGCTGAGTAACTACTTAACTCCTGGTCGCATAATTTTAAGTGGCAAATCTGGAATTCGCCCCAGATCTGACTCTAAATCAACGCTCTTAACCACTACATTATACACCATTAAAAAATAAAGACACACAAAAGGATTACTTGCTGAATATTTTGGTTAACTAAAAGAAAATCTAACGTATGCACAACTTTTTGGAAACTACCTCAGTTCCCATGCCTTCGCTCACGATTACCACCATCTCCCCTCAAAGCCAGTCCCTCCCCCAAAGCCTCCATACTTGAATGTCTTCATGTCTCTCCCGCCAATCACTCGGGCAGTGACCTTCTTCCCAACTTTCAGCTTGGCAGTAGGAGATGTGCCCACTGGAACATCATCTAGAATGTGGGAGGCATGGATGCAGCCAATGATGCCATCTTCCAGGGTCACAACCACATGGGTGGGCTTAATGGACTTGACGGTCCCTGTGACCACGTCCCCAATGGACAGGGTGTGCTTCCTTACAGTCCCTAAAACCAGAGCTGGATCTACTTCCTCATCCTCGTCGACAGTCTCAGAGTCCTTCCGGGTCTGCCTCATGGTCCTCTTAGCAGCTGGCCCCTCAACGGCCAAAAGAAGACCCGTCACTCCTGGTTCTGTGGTCTGGAGGGTTAGGGAGACACCCTGTCCCACCTGCAACTTCTCTGAATCAAAGCGGAAGGTGTCATTGAGGTGAGAGGTCAGGGAGAAAGCTGCTAGCTGGCCAGTCTCTACCAAGGAGGCCAGGGCAAAGGACTCCTCCAAGTGCTGCACAATCGCCTGGTGCTCACTGCCTTTCTTCAGCTGGAAAACAGAAAACCCACCATCCCTGCTTCTTACAGAGCACAAGGACTTGTTCCTCACCCACTGGGCAGGGGAGGTCTGGGGAAGTCCTCTGAGTCCAGGGGGCTCAAGGCTAATCTGAGCTGTAACAAACTAGCCTCCACTCCCTGGACCCAGCTTTCCCCTCCTGTACACTGAGGCGATGTGACCACACCCAAGGCACCACATCAGGATCACCTGGAGTTAGCCTCTGTTTTGAATTCAGATTCCGAGAACTTATCCTGGAACTAGTGAAAGCAGAACTTTAAAGGTGACTCTGATGCACAGCCAAGTGACCTCTAATGGTTCTCCAGCTTTAAGACACTGTGGTTCCTCCTCTCTTAGTCCTGCAGCTCTCCACCCAATTTATTCACTCACTCAACAAAGACAGTCATTACTGAGAGCTTATTGTGTCCAAGGCATGTAGCCTGTCTTTCCCCAACATCCAACCTGTGCTCATGCCCTTACGTGCACTAGCTTCACTCGGATGACAAAATGGGACAGGGACCTGCTAGAAAGCTTAGTGAGGGGTTCATACTGTTTTCTATTTCTCTTTGTCTCTCAAAGTCTTAAAATTATAAGCAACTGGAGGTTAAGGATTACATCTATATAATTCTCTGTAACACACCCTATGCGATTAGGGGATTAATAAGTACTTTAGACAATGACGAAATATACGCGTCATCCGGAGAAAAATACCACTCATTTTAAGATTTCCCTTGAGCCCATTCTTTGCCCACACAAAAGTGGACAGAAGAGGGTGTTAGACGAGCAGCCTGGAGGTCAGAACTACCCACAGACATGTTTTGTTTGGTTCACATGATGTTTAAAAAGAAGAAGAGTTTCCAACATTTCCTACATTTATTTCAAATAAAAAATCCAAATTCTGCCTTCTCTTAAAATTCAAAGACTTCCCAACACTAGACCCAGATGTTCTCATGTGGCAACAGTGAGATGGAACCGAGTAGTCTCTGCTCCTCTGTGGCAGTGCGTGCACTCCGCAGTCTGTCAGAGTCCTACTGTCGAGTCCTACTGTCACCACCCCCTAACACACCTGGCCCGCTTCACTCATCCAAGCACCTGCTTGGCCCCAATCAGGGTGACCACGTGATTTACAGCCTGAACCAGAGTGAAAGTCACTGCAACTAACAAGCACACCCGGGGAATTCCCTGGCGGCCCAGTGGTTAGGACTCGGTGCTGTCACTGCCAGGGCCCGGGTTCAATCCTTGGTCGGGGAACTAAGACCCTGCAAGCCGCATGGCTCGGCCAAAAAAAAAAGCACACCAGGATGAGAGGTACACCTGGGAATGACCCAGACAAATCCAGGCACACGGCCACGCTGTCTACAGGTATCTGCGAACCATGTGGGGTTGAAGGGGTGTGTAACACCTTTGAAACCATGGGAATGGAAGTCCTCAAGCAGCAAGCTTACCTTTTTAGCTTTTCTATTCACCAAATCGTGGCAGAGGGAAACATGTACTTCCAACTTCAACATATCAACATTTAAGATTACAACCTTCTTTTTCTGCCCAGATTCCACCTCCTGCCCTGCAGTGCAGAACCAAACACAATGTGATCACCCTCCTGGAGCAGGGGCGAAGGGAGACAGCATCTCTCCAACAGCCCTGCAGCCCATAGGCACAAAAAGAAGAAGTGGACCTATGTCCTAGGTTTATATGCGCTAGGGAAGCCAAGGGTCTAGCTCCCATAATTCACATTCAGGTTGTGTCAATTTATGCAACCTGGTATATAAAAATCTAGATTTACCCAAATACAACAATAAAGGGATTCATACCTAAACCTTCTTTAGTATGCTGCTGTCTTGATTTGCATTTACACAAGATAAGCATGCCAAAAATTTCTGCTGGATCAGCTCATCTATGTATTTGGAAATTCTGTACCCAAAAGAGGAAGCAACGGGCAAGGGGTTTCCCCTACAAACCATGATGGGCGAGAGAGATGCACTCACCTGCCCGATGATACTTGCTGGCTCTTAGGACCAGGCCGGGCACTGGGCCCTCACTGAACAGTACAGAGCCGTCTCCCAACACCTCCTGCACCTCTAGGTCAAGGACCATGCCTGGGGTCATCTCAGCCAGCGTCTGCATCAACACAGAGTCTGCCAGAGACCCAAAGGAAATAGGGATTAACAAGATGAAATGACACTCACCATTCTTTTCCTCTGGAAATATGCTGACACATGGAGGATATTTCCAACATGGAGCGTTGGAACCACTATGAAGGCAAAATCACTCTTGGTAAAAATGTCTGATATCCATGAAAATTCCCAGTACAGGCAGAGACCTATGCCCCTTGCTAATTCCACATGGCCATAATTCATGGAATAGCCAACGAATGCCAGAAACACATGCTTTCCTTTGATTTTGGAATTTTCATTCTTTCTGTTTGGAATCTACCCTCTCAAGGTTCTTATTCCCAAATCCCATCAGGGTTCCAACAAATCTACACAATGGTTCAAAGCTTAGTAGGGTCAGACTAATAACCCCCCCACAAAGTCTTCCAGCAGGTCCCTGTTCCATTTTATCATCCACTACACATCTGATGAATAAAGGAACAAAAAGTGAAGAAGTGAGTGGATTCACAACAAATGCAAACCTGAGGCCACAGAACTCAGGGAAATTTTGATTCTGGACTGGGAGGGAGCCCAAGGGGAACTTCTGGGATACCAAGTAATGATCTTTTATCTGAATCTGGATGACAGTTAAACAGGGATGTTCACTTTATAAATGTTTACCGAGCTGTACTCTAAAAGATTTGTGCACTTTATGGAGATCCTACTCCCATTAACAAAGCTTTACCCATTTTTTTTTTAACATCGGGGAAGACCCACAACTCATCGGAACAGACTGAAGACGCACACGCCCCACCCTGGCCCTCATCCTCCGCCCTCCTGCCCCCACCTCGGTTGCTCATGAGGCTACGGACGCCCTGCCGCTCCTCCAGGCACTGGCTCAGGAGGAGGAGGCTGGTGGTGGCCAGGTCCCCCAGGGTGCAGTCCGACAGCCGCAGCGACAGCAGCATCCGCTGCTTCTCCTCGTCCACGTTGGTCACCTTAGCAACCACCGTCTGCCCCTCGACAAAGTGGTCACTTGTGGAGGTCACAAACTTGTCACTCATGATCTAAAAGGGAAGAGCGGGTGCAAAACGAAGAAAGGAAAGGAAGTCTCTATTAAGACAACCCACTTGAAACACCCAGAAAGAAGTGTGTGAGGCAGGAGGTGGACCCCAGGAAGGTCCCCCCAGCCCTCTGAGCACAGCTCACCTCCCCTGTCGTAAAAACACAGGAGGCGCCCTGGCTGCCAACCCAGCCGAGAAGGCCCCAGAGCAACTCTCTGCCCCTCACTGTGCATGTTTCTGGGGCCCTCCCCCCTCTCCCATTTTTAAAATTGTTCTGGCAGGGGATGCAAAATGTTCTGCCCAGGCAAAACATCAGGGGAACACACCTACGGAAAGGAAGAAACACTTATGAATTGTCTGTGGCAGGAATGAGCGATGAGCCCTTTGCTCACCACCATCTTACACGGGCTTTGGTAAGACTCCTCCCCGCTCTGGGTGTCAGTTTATGCAGCAGGCCTGAGAGGGGGTTCAACGACGGGATCGCTAGGATCTTTTCCAGTCTGAAAAGTCTGCTATCCAATGACCTACCCAATGCTGTAGCATGAAGTAGAAAAGGTGCCCCTTCCTCCAGGACACAGCCCTGAGCCAGGACACAGGCTGGGCAAGAGGACTGCAGACTGAGTCTCAGCTCCACTGCCCCTCAGCCAGGTGCCTCTGTCATGCCCCTGAAAATCTTTCAAGAGAATAGATTCTTTCCCACCAGCCTTCAGGTTCCATGTCCCTGTTGTCTCCCCTCAAAGGCCCTTGTGCAGGGAGGTGAACTTACAGCTTTGGGAGCCAGTCCACTAAGGCCTGACGGGAACTGGACGAACACACCATAGTCCTTGATGTTCTTCACAAAACCAGTGAGCAGCATTCCAGGATGGATTTCTGAGAAGCTCTTGGGATCCTTGCCGCCCTCTACTGCGGACACCAAAGCTGGCTTCCTGCAAAGGAGCTAGTGGCACTTCGTCAAGAAATGTTCCAGAAAGGGCAGATGAACTGTCCATCTCTCCCATCTCCGTTCTCCACTCTACACCCTCCCTACCACAGTGATTCTCTAAGTGTGCAGACCAGCAGCATTAGCATCACCGGGAACTAGTTAGAGAGGCCAATTCTTAAGCACCAGCCCAGACCTACTGAATCAGACACCTGGGAGGCGCAGGGAGCAGGCTGTGTTGGACCAAGCCCTCCAGGGGATTCTGATTCACACTGAAGTTTGGGGATCACTGTTTTGTTCCTGCCCTTATTAGCACACCTCCAGATTACCGGAGGGGACCTAAGGGGAAGGCTCATCCCTGTGGTTTGGCGGCTGGATCGGCCGTGACACCATCCTCCTGCCTATCTTCACACTAACCAACCCTATTTCCCCTCCTCTGCCTATCTCCACTCTAAGGAGAATCGATTTTACATTCTGCAAGAAAGGAGGCAGTGTCTTCCTTCTAAGCGCCCACACGAAGACCGAAAGCTATATTCTGAGACCTATATCCCAGCAGGGAGAGGCGGATGAGGGAAAAGAGGACAGCAGGTACTTATTAACTGTTCCAACTCAGGGGTGAGCACTGAGTGCCCCAAGAAGGCTGGATGTGCCACTGGGAGTGTCCTGCTGGGCCTGGAGTGCCACGTGGCCCTCTCCCCAACACCCTGGGCTCCCCCTCTGCCTTGACCACCAGCATCTGCCAGCAGCACCTCGATCCCACTCTAACGCCCACCAGGAGAACAGAGACAAAGTGTAGGCTTGCCCACTGGTTTGGTCTGTGGAGGTATCTCTGCAGTCAGAGGGCCGACTTCTTTCCCATGGAGTTTCCAACTAAGAGCAGAGGCTGGCCTGGAGTTCCCCAGCGCCCCCTCCCGCCGAGGGCCCACAGCTCCCACACCTCCAGCTCCGCGGCTCCCTGAGACCAGTAAAGGATACAATACGCTCCTCACCCTCGCTCAGACACAGGACTCTGTGCAGGGTGTCGCCCGCCTGGAGCCAGCAATGTAACAGTGGGCCGTGGGGGACGTGGTCTGACAGGTGAGGCGTGGGAAGGAAGCCGGGGACGTTGTGAGGCAGGACAGCCACCTGCAGCCCATCTTTGGTCTTTTCCAGAACCTTCACATCCACCAACTACCCAGGGAAAAGGAAGACAAAAAAGAGCACTTGTCTTGAGCAGAGAGCAACTCGTGTGGGTCAGGCAGAGATCAGAGGCATCGAATATCCAGCACCAGGGATGACGGGGAGGCCGAGATCAGAGAAGCAGCTTTCTCCCACTCCCCACCCCATGCTCCCAAAGACCCAACAGGCACACACACCCGGGTGCACACACAGCAGGACCCATCTGGTGCTCACATCACTCCTCTCCCAGGTCCCTCCACTGGGTCCCAAAGGAAAGACAGTTTTGCAGGCTGGTCCCAGGGACCAGAGAGGAAAGAGGGCAGCAGCACACTGCTGACAAGCCACACCGTAACAGCACTTTCCTTCCTAGACAGTCCATCTGCTCTGACACACAGCCCCAGAATCTTATCTAGCTGCCTTGATCTTCCCCCTGCACGGTTTCCAGCACCCCAGGTGTCAGTGGCGCCCTGCTCTCTACCACTGTCACTAAAATAATTTATCTGGAGAAGTCCAGGTACCTGCCCAGCGTTAATGGCTTTTTTTTTCTTCTGACTGTGTCCCGCACATTCTTTCTTCGGATCACTTGACAGCTTGAAGGACAAGAGCATCCTCTCTTTGGATGGCTCACAGTTTAGCACTGCAACCTTCACCACCTGGTGAGAAACCACACCTGCTTGGCCCTGGAGAGAGGTGCCCCCCACCAGCACCACAGAGGCCTTGGGTGATTCACCAAGACCGTGGATCGGATCAGAAGGCAGTGAAGAGAAACATACTGAGAGCTACACAGAATCCCCACAAGTCAGCCTTTCGGGTGACAAAAGACATGAATGAATTTTGGAGTATAATCCCAAGTTTTAAAAAATCATTTTTTCCTAGACAGACCCAGACTCATCAGATTTAGGGCAGTGCCCCCTTGTGGTGACAGTGGCCTCAGAACAATTTCTGATGTGAGGGACACTAGTGTATTACAGGTGAAGATTAATTTCTTCTAGGTTGAGGGCCTAAGGTCCGTTAGTTTGCTAGCATCCATTGAGCCCCCTTGAGGGTTTCTCTCTGTTCTGTTCCATCTCCTCCACTTAGCTGGCTCAGGCCCACTACCCCACATGCTCTCTTCTGTAACCCTTAAAAAGTAGCCTTCCTACTCCTTCAAATCTGTGTTCATGGGGTCACCAACGGCAGAAGGCTATCCAGGGGAAGGGTTACCTGGCCAGCGTAAAAGACACTCTCTGGGTCAGGGATATACTCGGCACTGAGCTCGTGCCTGGGCACCAGTCCCTGCACGTCATTGTAGAACTTCACAATGCAGCCATAGTCCTTGACCCTGAGGATAAAGCCGTGTGTCTGCAGACCAGCCTTAGCATCGGCATAGCAGGTAATGGCAGGAAGTTTGGACTCAACCAGGGTTTTCTTCAGGGTCATCATCAGCTTCCTGGCTTCAGGGTCACAAAGCAAAACCTAGGGAAAGGATACTGGCCATGACCAAGCCATCCATTACCAAGAGAGCCACTGAGCTGGTCTCTGCAAACCCCTGAGAGCCAGGGTCAGTCCCTAAAAACCTGCTGTCTCTTTCCCTCTGAGAATAATAGCTGCAGACCGTCCCTGCTTCCTGCTGGATGACGACCTCGGGAGCGTTCATCTCTATTTCAAATGTACTACCTCCCAAAAGTCCCCTCCTGGGCCTAGAGCAACACTCACCAGGCCAGTGCACCTCCAGGGAGTCCTGTGTCGGTTACTCCTACTCTGCCTCCGCTCCCTCTCCCTCCTGGACCACCGCATCTCGTCTAACAGAATGAATGACTAAACAAGTTTACCCCCTCAACAGTGTTGTGGACTAGCTATAAACTAAGACTGAGTGTGCCAACCACCTCTCATTCCTCAAAAAGTCACCTCCTCGAGGGCAGAGAAATTCCTCTATTTCTAACTTCCTGACCCCACCACTGTAAAACTTCGTACCAATGGGTAATCAATAACTTTGTTGAGTCCATAATGAAATAAAATGAAAATAAGAAAATCCAACATTCTAAGTGTCTGCACACACCAGGCCCTAAGCACTGTGTATTATCATGTTTAATCTTCACAACTCTGTGAAGCGTCTCTCAGGATCCAAGCCTTTCTTATAAAACACTCAAGTTTTGGCAGCTTTGGTTGGGCTATTTCTGTGCCTGACACAACCCCTGCTCCTCCTCAACCTTCCAAATCCTACCCATCCTTTCCAGTTCAAGCCCCACCTCTGCCAGAAATCTAGAAGACATTATTGCCAAATAGAGCTCAATTCGAAAACTGGTTCTGCCGTTTATTAGCTGTGTGACTTTGGGCAAGATACTCTTTCCTAAGCTTTCATTTCCCCATCTGCAAAATGAGGATAACAGTACTTCCTTCATAGGGCCATTTTAAGGATGAAATGAAGTAAGGCGTGTTATGATGTGCCTAGCACAGCAATTGGCACAGAATACATGTTACATGGTAGTTGCTATTGATCATATTGATCATCACTGATTATCAATGATTCTTGCTGCCCCAGCCTACCCTCACCTCCCCGTTCTGAGATATGACCACAGCATACAGCCTGCACCAAACCACCTGGCCTGCTCTCTTCATGTATGGATATTTTAACTACCAATTATACCATACAATTATCAAGGGCAGGGACCCAGTTTTCTCTTCCCAATGCCAAGCGCAGGACTGCAGATATTATGTGGTCACTTTGTGGAAAAAGGCAGAAACTTCAGCTGAGAAGCATCATTCTCTTCCCATATGGCCAAAACCCCACCAGCGACCCTTCAGGAGGCTCACCCGGCACTTGACCTCATCCCCAGCGTGGTACTTCCTCTCCGGATTCTTCATAAGGATGTCGGCCAGGTGCATGGGAGGTACCAGGCCCCTGATTTGCTTGCCCACCTTCACCAGCATCCCATATGGCTTTATGGTCATCACTTTGCCCTAGGAAAAGATGCCATGATGCCTCAAGAATATCTTTCCTATACTTCTTACAACAAAGCATCTCACACCTCTCTTTCGAAGCTCAGCTTCCTGAGGTAACTGTGCCTGTTATTCCAGATCTCATAGGGACAAAGCACATACCCCACAGTGATCTGGATGCAGTAGGGTTTATTTATGAGAACCTTCACATCTTTTTGTGTGAGCATCTTCTTTCTATCTGCCTTACAAATTCATTATCCAACGGAGAGGACTATGTCTCCTAAGGAATGAACTCTACATATAAAGGGGAGCTGCTCAACTGGGGCTAAGTGGTTGGACAGGAGCAGCAACTGGCTTCTTACTAATATCCCAGCTGGCTCAATTATCAAAGAACTAACTTTTGACCTGGTCTAATCAACACCATCAAATCCCAGGACTGATGACCTACTGCCTCTGTGTAGCGGGGTGGTACTAGCAAGACCTTACCTTGAAATTAATTACTAGTTACCCAAGGGAAGAAAAAGAAATCCCAGTTAGCAGGCAAAGAGAAGGAATATGACTTTAAACGTGTTCACATGGGGACTAATGAGCTGACAGTTAACCTGTGAACTAAAGACTATCTGAAGGTGTTGGAGTATCTAATTATATGCTTGAGGTCTTACCTTTACCAAGGCCCCAGGTTTGATGTCATGATAACTAAGGAACTGAGCTTCAATAACAGACCTAGAACAAAAGACAAATACAAGATTAAATAAATTAGGACAGAGGCTGCCTAAAATTCAGGGCTACCAAAATCATGTAGGCAAGAAAGGAAACCCTCACCAAGCAAGGCCAGGAGACACTGTGGGCGTGCACTGCACAGGAGCACACCTCTACACCCCGCACAAGTTAGTGACAGACTTACGTCCGCAGAGAGAGCAAAGCCAGTTCATCCATTTGGCTGTAGTCGATGATTCTACACTTGTGAGTGTTCCCTGGCTTGAAGGTCTCAGGTTTGAAGACTTTCTTAGAATTGGAGAGATGGCTGAGCTACAAAGTACCAAGTGATTAAGGACCAGCCAGAAGCAACAGATCTGAGGCAATCAGACATTAAATCAGACATGGAGATGACTCAGTACATTTGTCACCTACCATAAAAACAGCACTGATTACCTGTTAAAATAATTGCTCTAACTAAAGAACTGCTTTGTACTATCACAGAATCTCTATAAAGTCAGAGAAGAGTCTAGATCATGGGTCGATAAATTACAGCTCACGATTAAGTGCCTATATTTCTAAGTAAAAGTTTGACTGGACCACAGCCGTGCCCTTTCATTTACATACTGTCCTTGCTGCTTTCAGGCTATAACAACAAACCTGAGTAGTTAGGACAGAGTCTGTATGATCCATAAGCCTAAAATATTTACTATCTGGCCCTTTAAAATAACTTTCCCAAGCCCTGGTGTAGATCCTAACTCATTCTTGTACCTACCATCAACCAGGTATCAATTAAGGCAAGTCAATTTTAAGGCACTCTAATATAACAAACAGACCTTGTCCTAGTCCTTATGAACTGTCTGCCACGTTTGGGGAAATTCAAAAATAGGAAACTAATACCCAGGGATGAAGGAAGCAGAAAAGAACTTGTGTCCCCAAAGTCCTTCTGGTGATAAGATCGTGATGAAACAAAGAGCCTCCTTACCCGGGCATAGGCCAGAGCCCCATCCATCAGCCTGAAGGTGGCCCCGGCACTGCCGAAAAAGCCCTGGACAGGAACATCATCCAGTACAGCTCCCAGCTGATGGCAAGAGAGCCGGGTGAGTGGACGCCCGGGCTGCAGGAAGACAGCGCGCAGGCTCAGCCGCACAGCTCTGGTCCGAGGATGGACGCAGAGGACACAGGCCCGTACCTAAACAAGGGAAAGGGCATAATGAGCAAGGCAAGGCACACCAGAGACAAGGCACCCTGGAGCAGACTTTCAGGCGTCAAGACTCTCCATGTGTTGACCAAGCTACAGATGTAAGTATTAAAATCAGCTTGTGCAATCAAACAGAATGTTCCAGAGGAACTATGTCCGACTGAATCAACGCTTACACAAGGCCAGGAAAACATATACCAGGGTCCCCTCAACACCATGAGGCTAAAAACACATATGCAAAAGGAGCCATGTACTGGCATCACTATATCAGAAGCTCATCTGAAACACACCAGAAACAGCCTGCTCTGATCACAAGGCCATAGCATATAAAATGTCTCAACTCTGCAGACAAATACGGCTACAAGGAGAAAAATATTACTAGAAAGAGGTTCACCAAAAAATTAACAATATTATTACTAGGTGGTGGGAAAACCTACTTTTACTTAAAAAAATAAAACAAACAACAACAGAAAAAACCAACAAAGTCTCTATAGCTTCCATTAGTATGTTACTGTTAAAAACAAAAAATAAATCATTTTAGGATTTTTGTTTGTTTGTTTTTTTGTTTTTTAAAATTTTAGGATTTTTAATAAAAAATAATGATTACCATATATTGGGATTTTCTTCCCAAATATCCATGTTCATTGCAGAAAATTTGAATATTTAGACAAGGGTAGAAAAATCACCCAGATTTAATCACTAACACCCGATTGCATAATCAGCCAGCATTTTGACCAGATGTACTTTTTAAGACATTTTTTTCCCCAAAATAGAATCTATATTACAGCACTTTGTAAACTACATTTGTCTATTTAAACATATATCTTGTTCTATGTTAAACACTCTACTAGAACACTTTAAATTATAAAAGCAAAAGATTTACTACCAAGAAAAAAAAATCAAAGAGTGTGAAATAAAAACTACAAGTTGCCTTCTTCTCCACAGGCTCCTTCTCTAATCTCAATCCCCAGAAATAACCACTGGCAGTTTCTTGTGGTCCTTCCAAGACACTTTTCATTCCCCTCACCACCCCTCTGACACCTGTACACATGCAGGCCTAGGACCTGCCTGTAGCAGCTGTGACACTGGATGGCTGGTTGGGACACAACTGAAATCCAGAAAAGGTAAGTGCAACATTTCTTACTGGCTGATTTGAGAAATACGTTCTCGCTTTCTTAGGGTCCAGATGCATGAAGTCAACCAGGCCAGTGAAGAACGAGAGGAATTTTAGCGTAAGGCCAAATGGAGTCACCTAGAAATAAACAGAATCAGTTATGAAAAACACCTCTCTGAAGGAATCAGGAATGAGACTGTTCATAAAGCCACATTATCCATGATAATGATAACTGCGTGTCTCTCCTCCCCCAGCCAACGCTTATCATCGTTCTTCCCATAAAATGAAATGGCAGCACATCTCCTGGCACTGGCTGTTTCTTAATTCAGTAAGCTCATTGCCCCAGGGCCTGAGAGGACATCAGTCCTCCACCCTCGGGATTTCCCAATGGGATGGAAGGCGCTTTACAAAAGGATCCTCGGGGAACTGCCAGCCTGACAACTTGGACAAATTGTTGCTAACTTGGCAATGTGCTCAGACTAAGAAAGTAAAAACCCACATGCTTGCCAGAGGGAGATACTGACCATGAGCAATTCACCCTACAGAGCCCCGCAAAGCTAAGAAAGTAGAGGTGACAAGCCTCTCAAAAGAGAGCAGGGAGGCAGGTGACTGAAATAAGGGAAACTAAGTCAGATCCCCAGGTCCTCTCCTCAAACTATAGGGTCCACCCTTCTCCCATCTCCACAGAAAATGGGAGAGGTATTCTCTGGGAAACTGTACCAGACTCAAAACACAGGAACAGTGCAAACCATGAAAATGTGAATTAAGAAAAATTCTGAATATCATATATAGATATGGAGACCGCCAGCCCCTTTCTGCCATCTAGCTCTTAGGCAGCCAGGCTTATATGCTCCTGAATCGGGTGTTAGTAGATCCTTTCCAGAGAAATCTAACATGCCAGAGAAGACTTCTAACAGTGACATCTGGAGGTTGCCACTAGTTCCTGACGCTGACAGGGAAGTAAGTCAGTCAGCAAGTCCCACCCAGGCACACAGACTTCCCAGCAGTTTTTTAGTGCCTCTCTCATAACATGGCAGTCAAAGCAAAAACTCAATAGAGAACGGGAAGTTTAAGTTGAGAGACTTTCCCAGAGGTAGGATATAGACAAATACATGCATGTACCAAACCAAAGAAGAGAGGAAAAAATAAGAAAATTAGAACTGATCCATTAAGTCCAACATCATACTAACAGGAGTTCTAGAAAAAGAAAAGAAAATTATATTAAAAATTTTAAAAGATCTGATAAGGGGCTAGTATCCAAAAGATACAAAGAACCCTTACACCGTAACAATAAAAAGATAATCTAACTTTTAAATGGATAAAGACTTCTGATTCGATATTTCTCCAAGGAAGATTTATAAATGGCCAATAAGCACATGAAAAGATGCTCAACATCACTAATCATTAGAGAAATGTAAATCAAAATCACAAGATACCACTTCACACCCACACCCACTAAAGTGGCTATAATAAAAAGAATAATAATAAGTGTTTGTGAGAATGTGGCGAAATTGGAACGCTTATATTGCTGGTGGGGATGTAAAATGTTGCAGCCACTTTGGCTGTTCCTCAGAAAGTTAAAACACAGAGTTACCATATGACCCAGCAAGTCCATTCCTAGATATACACTCAAGAGAAATGAAAACATATGTCCCTACAAAAACTTATATTCAAATTTCATAGCAGCATTATCCATAACAAGCCAAAAGTGGAAACAACCCAAATGTCTACCAACTGCATATGATGAAGTATTATTCAGCCATAAAAAGGAATGAATCACTGATAAATGCTGCAACATGGATGAACTTTGAAAACATGCTAAGTGCAAGAAACCAGACATAAAAGGCTACATACTGTATGGTTCAATTTATATGAAATATCCACAACAGGCAAATCTAGAGATAAAAAGTAGATTCGTGGTTGCCAGGGGCTTGAGGGAGGGAATGAATAGAGAGTGACAATCAGTGGGTACAGGGTTTCTTACTGGGGTGATGAAAATGTTCTGGAATTAAATAGTGATGACAGCTGTACACCCTTGTGAATACACTGAAAAACCACTAAGCTGTACACTTTAAAAGGGTGAATCTTACTATATGTGAATTATATCTCAACTTAAAAATTGGAAAAAAAAAAACAAACCACAGTGATACAGAAAACTTTCCCAGAACTTAAGGATCTACATTTCTGGATTACAGGAGGTCAGCACAAATAAATGGAAAGAGAGTCATACAAAAGCACATCATTGTGAAATTTTAAAATGAAAGGGATAAAGACAAGATCCTTGAACATACAAAGAAAAGGAAATCAAAATAACATCAGACTTTTCAACAGCAGGAGAGGCCAGGTGACAATGGGAACAAGAACTTCAAAATTCTGAGGTATTTTTTACCTAGAATTCTAACCCCAGATTAACTACCAATCACACGTTAGAGCAGAATAAAGATATTTTCAGATATACTAGGTGTGCAGAAAAGAGTTAACACAGCAGGCCTGAGACTGCGATCCTTGGAAAAGCATGCTTGTGGGGTTGGCCCTGGCCTGGTGTCTGGGAACTTAGACTTCAAGAGGGTTCCCACCACTCTCAGAACTGAGTGGCTCACTGTACCTAAACTATTTGTGCAAACAATATGGTTTATGCTAAACACTCGAATTCCTTAGGAGAGTCAGGAATTTTGGTACATGCCAGGCAGCGGGTGCCTATGTGACCAGCCGCAAATAAAAACCCTCAACGAGCTTTGCTGGTAGACAACATTCACCCATGTTGTCATAACTTGCTGCTGGAGGAATTAAATACACCTTTTGTGACTCCAGTGGAAGAGGATTCTTGGAGGCTTGTGCCTGGTTTCTTTCAGACTTCACTCCATGGGCCTTTTCCCTTTGCTGATTCTGCTTTGCCTCCTTTCACTGCAATAAATCACAGCCGTGAGGACCACTATATGCTGATGGTGAGTCTTCCTAGTGAATCATCGAACCTGGGAGTGGTCTTGGGAATTTCAAGACAAATGAGGGAAAGAAATTAACCTCCCATGTGCTTTTCTGAGGATGCTTCTGGCGAATGTGACACATTAAAATGAGTGAGTAAACCAAAAAAGAGGAATACATGGAATCAAAGAAGGTTCTATCCAATACAGAAGAGTGGGGAAGGATCCGGGATGACAGGGAAGGGAGCCCTACAGAGCAACCAGTCCAGACTGGAGCCGGATGACAGTAAAAGGGGCTCCGGGTAGGGGAAAAAAGTAGCAAAGATTATTTAAAGGGTTTGAAAACACAGAAAATAGTGAGAGAGAAACAACTACAGGATGTATGAAGAAATAGTGAAAGGTAGGAAGAGAATTCAGCAAATGACAAAAACAAAGCTGATTAGCAACTCCAGGAAAAAAAGCTGTTCAAGAAACAAATTATATTATCTAGCCCAGCAAATAAATAATATTTATGTAGTCATACAATTTAAACACTGAATACTGACTTAGCCAAAATTTTAATATACCTTTGTTGAAAGGTTGGGAGAAGGGAAGGATAAGAGAGCCAAAACTTCATCTACCTTGATAAGCAGTTAAAACTCAATGCCTCAAAGTGATAAGATGCAGCAGAGGCTTATTATTATACTTCGAAACACAGAGGTAAATTTCAAAAGACAAGCTAAGAGCTAAAGATGGGGGTTAGATGGGATGAGAGTTCTTCATCATAAGCCTTTTAATACCATTTGATCTTTTAGATCAGCACTATCCAAGAGAAATATAAGCCACATATGTAATTTTAAGTTTCCTAGCAGTCACATTGTAAAAACTACAAAGAAACAGCTGAAATTTATTTTAATAGTTTATTTAACCCAATATAGGCAAAATATTATCATTTCAACCCGGGGTACTGGCTACATTTCCAGTGCTTAATGGTCACATGGGACCAGGGGCTACCCTACTGGACAGCACTATTTTAGATTGTGTGCACGTACTACTTTAATAAAAATTATTTTTATTTTAAAAAATAGTAGTAACAATGAACGGCTTACCTTCTGTACCTGGGCTTTGACTACCAGTCCTGGTAGCAAGCTGTTGAGGGTCCAGTTTTGCTCCTCAGTAGCAATGGCAGCAGAAACTTCTGAGTAACCAACAGACAGACTAACAACTCCTCCACTGCCTTTCACCTCTTCAATAAGGCAGTTCAGGTACTGACCTACCTTCAATTTAGCACCTG
The DNA here is from genome assembly GCF_028021215.1 of Eschrichtius robustus. NCBI lineage: Eukaryota > Metazoa > Chordata > Mammalia > Artiodactyla > Eschrichtiidae > Eschrichtius > Eschrichtius robustus. Next base: position 113,653,941 of record NC_090830.1, on the reverse strand, counting down.
CAAGTCCAGCCCCCAAAAGGAAAAATACCTATTATGAGAAGGACTTTTAACTTGGGCTCGAGTGATACCTGAAAGATCCATGGCCTACTTGCCCAGTTACCATGCAATACTCCCCATATTCCCAATTTCTCAGGGACCAACTACAAGAAGGGCGTGAAATGACCCTAACTGATCTGGAATCAACTACCACACAAAAATGTGAAAACCTCAACAAGGCAGGAGAGTACTGGTTCAGAGGCTCTGGGGGCCCAAATTTCAGTGGAATCTTCTAAGTGAGAAAAAGTGAAACTGGTCCATCAGATCTTAATGAGACTGCCACTCCCTGACCCTTCACACATCTCCCCTTTTCTATCACCTAAGATTAACAGTTGATTTTAGCAAAGCCAAACATGCTTCAGGGTCAGCATTCTGCATTTTACTCAACAAAGTGGCATTTAAATATAATTCCCCCATATACCACCTCACTACCATGGACTGGTCCCTCTTCTTCCTCTCACCTTTGTTCTTCTGTTGGATGTACTCCTGGGCTTTCTGCAGTGGCAGAAAAGCTCTGGCCCCACTAACACCAATGTCCACTAGATAGCCATGGTCTTCCAGGCTGGACACAGTGCCCGTGAGCAGCTGGAAGAAGGCAAAGCATTCCCAGAAGTTCAAAAGTCAAAGGTCATGGGACACATAACAAACATCCACTACCAAACATGACTGTTCCCACCATCCCATAATCCCACACATCCTCTCACTTTTAACTTTAAACCTCAATCCCTACGACACAGGGAATATAGCCAATATTTTATTATAACTATAAATGGAGTATAACCTTTAAAAATTGTGAATCACTATAATGTACACCTGTAACTTGTATAATATTGTACATTAATTATACTTTAAAAAAAATTTGTTTTTAAAGAAAAGAAAAAAAACCTCAGTCCTACTACAGGATAGAAGAGGGAAAGACATCAACTTTAATTCTCCCAGGGTTTGAAGGATCTTATGGTTTCCAGACAGTGAGGCGTTGAATAATGGAATGACAGAGAGGGGTTTCTCCCCTGGAGGATTTTCAAAAGATAGGAAAGACTTTCACGTTATGCAAAGAGATAAACCAGATGGCCTTGCAGTGCCAGCGCTCTCAGCACCATGACTAATGAGAATCCAGAACTACCCTTCTAGCTGTCATCATGTCTTTTCTAAGCACCTCCAAGATGTCTCCCCCCAAAATCCTGCCAACCTCCTTTACCTTTCACGGGAAGCACTGTGGCATTCAAATCTGGCTCTGACACTTACTAGCTATTTGGTGTTTGGCCACTTAAGTCACTTAAACCTTTTTCAGTCTGTTTTCTCAAATGTACAAGAGGGATACCTATCAGCCTCACAGGGTTGCTACGAAAATTTCTTCAGAGAAAGTGTCTAAAACAGCACCTGTCCAACAGCGGCCTCTCAATACCTGTCAATTTCCTACAACTTGGCTTACTGTTATTCCCCACTCGACCCAACGTTCAGGGCCTGGTCCAAACTCCACCGCTTCTAACCAAATGTTCCAAGATCATACTGATCTCCTTCCTCTTAAGTGAGTATAGTTTACATGAGTGTGTTTTGTACCTACTTGACTTGGAGGCACTGAGTGGGGATACATTCCTCCCGAACCTGCATAGGCCTGGGAGATTCAGTAGTGGATCATCCATCAGTATGGCTGACAGTCTAATTGCCCTGTCTACCCTGTCTCTCGCTCTCAGAGAGCAGCCCGCAAGCTCTCCCCACAAACGCCAGTGGCCTCTGAAAAAGACTTAATCTGTGAAGAAGTCTCGGTAAAGAAGGCACTTCAAGGAACTCCTTCTTACCCTTGCAAAGATTCCTTGGAAGCATTTTTTTTCCCCTACCAGCAAATCTTGGACTTGCTTTCCCTTTCTCCCCTCCAGGGTAATGTGATTAGGTTCAAGTCTTCAATTTCCATTCAGTACCCAAAGTACCCTGGCGACCTTCCCCCCAGGAAAAGACGCATCCCCATGTGTAACAGTTAAGCTGAAAGTGAAAGGTAGTCTAGACACACCCCAGGAGGCAGGACAGGGAGAAGGCATGTTGCCTGCTCCTCTGCCCTGGCCCGAGAGACATACCATGCCGGGTTTCAGGGCCTCAGCACTCAGCACTTTGTTGACATTTCTGGGGTTCAGAGACAGCTTGACATTCTTTTTGCCCCTCTTTGTGACGTCCAGACTGCTCACCACACATCTCACCAGCATCCCAGGTGAGAAGAGCTCAGGCAAGCTGACCAGGTCCTGCAGAATACGAATGAGAAAAACCTGATACGTACCCTTCCCCTGCACTGAGAATTCATTGCCTGGTCCTGGCTCAGCGGTTTCTCATCCTCTGATCCCAAAGAGCCCAAAAGCCCAAAGATGAAGAGAGTAACTGCTCACCCACAAAGGAAGCGGCCTGTGGCCATGTCACAGTCTTGGATTACAGCTTAAGGTCTCCAAACATCTCCACGCAATGGGCAGATGTAAAATGACGTGTTAAAAGAATCATCTACAATTACGGTCTCTACTTCCTCATCTTCTCCTCACTCTTCAGCTCACTGCAATCTGAGTTCCACCCCCATCACTCCATACTTGATCTCCCAACAAAATCTCCAATGACTTCCATGTTGCTAAACCCAACAGTCCACTTTACAGTCCTTCTCTCACATGACCTTTACAAAGCATTGAACTCTGGTGCTGCTTCCAACCCTTCGTTCACCTTTTTTCTTCTCTGTGTCTCTGGTCCCACCTTCTTCTGACAGCAACTCTCCTTTTATTCAGCAACTAAAATATAGTATTTGCCCCAGGCTCGGTCTTTCAGTCTCTTCTCCTTCTATGTGCTCCGTCTAAGCAACTTCTTCCCCCTCCATAGCTTCAATTACCACCTATACAAAGAAGTCTCACACATTCATGTTTCTAACCCAAACGTCCCTGAGCTCCAGCATCACCTATCTACTGGTTGTCTCAACTGTACCTCAAACTCAACATAACAGAAAATCAAATCATGATCATCTCTCCTAATCCAGGTCCCCTTTCAGGGTTTCCTGTCTCAGGATGGTATGGCCAACTGTCAAGCCGTGCTCAACAGAAACCTAGGACTCACCTCCGACACGTCTCTCAGCCTTGCCACCCATATGGAATTCGTCACTAAGCGCTGACTTTACCTCCTCAGCCCTCAGTAAATCCATCAATCTCAGAGCCTAGACTACGGCAACAGCCTCCTAACTGGTCTATAAGCAGCTACGCATGCCTCTTCAATTCATTCTCTGTGCTGTCTACATGGCACCCACCCCAGTGAGAACATTTCAAGGGCTTCCCACTGACTCTAGAAAAACAATCCTAAACATGGTCTGGCCTCCACCCAGCCCTCCAGCCCCATCCTACTCCACTCTCCCCGGCTCTCTCTGCTCTAGCCACACTAGCCTTCTTCTGCTGCATATCGGGCTCCTTCTGCCTGAACTCCCTTCCTTCCTTCTCTAGCATACCCTCATCCTTCCTACCTCAGCTCAGGCATCCCTTCCTCAGGCAAGTCTTCCAGGTTCCCTGGGCTAAGTCAAAATCCCCTTATTTAAAAAAAAAAAAAAAAAAAGAAGAAAAGAAAAAAAATTTCCCTATTATAAACTCTCTTGGTGCCTTGTACCCTTCCTTCTTAACACTTAGCAAAGTTGTCATTTTACATCTGTTGGTGTACTACTTATTTCCAGTTACAGATTTCATCCGGGTTTCCCTTACCTGCAGGGGTTCTTCTTGTGCCACCTGCTCATTCAGCTTTTCAGTGTAGGCATCACAGATTTCAGTCACTTGCACACACCCCTGGAGGCCATTGGGGAGACTAATCACCAGTTCCAGTTCATTTACCTCTTTCACGCAACCCAAAATCCGCATCCCCTCACACAGGGACTAGGAGAGAAAAAGTGAAATGTATACAACAGAGAAGAGAACAATGATTGGGGAGGTTGGGGGGGGGGGGTGGTTCTGGCTTCTAGTTCCAACTCTGACATATAAAAGCTACAAGACACATATGTGTACATGTCAGTACACGCATCACACATCTGATTGAGCACCATGAAAGATCGACATTATACAACAGTGTTTCCAGCAGGGTGCTGGAGGGCACTCTCGCCTTTTCCTTTATTCCAAGCAGCCCAAACTCAAAGGCCTAGCAGGCAACACAATGCAGGACACAAGTCAGTGGAGACAATGGCAGTCTGGAGGGTGCATGCCAGGTCTAAAGGGCGCAACCACCATTCAGCTCTGTGTGCCTACACACATGAGGGAGTGCGAGCTTGTACTGTCAGCACTTTCAAATTTTTACAAAAAGGCCGGAAATCACATTTTTGTGGAAATTTTTTTAGTTTTCTAATGTTGGCACGAAGTTAAACAATAATTTTTTTAAGTAGCACACAGGACAAAGAAAATAATTCTGCAGGCTGAATCTGTATCTTTCCCTTCACTATCATTTGACTTTTTTTTTTCTTTTAAAATTTAAGGAACATAATAAGACTGCTTCACTTCTCTGAGATAATTTCCACATCTACGAAATGAAAGGGTAGAATTAGAGTGATTGCTAAAGTTATTGCCAGTTCTAACCTATGACTCTACTAAAACACAAGTTGCATGAGGGCATCAGCGGGATGAGGGACTCAGCAGCTAAAAAGTAAAACTAAAAAAACAACACATGAACACAGGCACCGATTAATAATTGAAGGAAATAATGTTCAATTTTGAACAAAACTGGAAGAAGTTCTAGAGACATAAGCTACACACACATATTTATATGAAAAGAATGAAGGAAAAAAGGAAAGAGGAAAGGAAGAAGAACATATACAGACTTAAGCAACTCAGAGAGTTTGTTTAAAACAAAACCAGTTATAAAGCAGAAACTAACACACCATTGTAAAGCAATTATACTCCAATAAAGATGTTAAAAATAAACAAAAAACTTTGACAAACCTCCACACTAAGGATTTCAAACTTCTCTCTTACAAACTTGCTGCTTTCTCTCTTTTCAACTTTCAACTTTTTTGTTTTTGCTGGCTCCTTCTGGATCGTTTTCCTTTTGGTGGATTCCTCTTCAGTAGAAATCTAAAGGGGGCAAAAGATCCAAAAGAATAAAAACCAGTAATCCTGGCCTTTCCCTCCAACTTCGGGTCTTCTGTCACCTTGCTTTGTTACCCTTCTACTCCACGCCACTCCCAATTGTTCCTTTAATTCCCGCCTCAACGCCAATCTCCTGTTCTGACACCAATTCTCCCTTTGACCAAAATCTGAGCTCTGTTCTCAAAGCCCCTTCTCTCCTGTGTTCCTCCTCCCTTGACTGGGATGAGCACTGGGGTTCCCCGCTGGGAGAAGCAATTTGGAACAGTGCAAGAAAATAAAAGGTGGAGTCATGAAGACACGAGCTAAATTCCTATCTCCACCATTATAAGCTGTGTGATTTCAGCTAAATTATATAACCTCTCTGGGCCTCAGTTCCTCACCATGGAATGATGATCTCTACTACACAGTACAGTTGGAAAGATTACATAAAATAGATGAGACCATACAATCAAATGTTAGTTACCGTCCCTCTAGCATTTGGAGCACAACCTACTCTAGGTGAAGATTTCAAATTCTACTGCAAATTATGATCACTTTATACAGCAAGGACCTCATTCAAAAATGCAGTGATCAAACTGTTTTCTCTCCATCCTTAATCAACATGGTAAGTTTCTAAGAATAAGAAACAGGGAATTCCCTGGCGGTCCAGTGGTTAGGACTCCGTGCTTTCACTGCCAAGGGCACGGGTTGGATCCCTAGTCAGGGAATTAAGATCCCACAAGCCGGGCGACGTGGCCAAAGAAAGGAAAGAAAGAAAGAAACGATGGCACTGCAAACTCAAATACTAAATGCCATGCTTCAAAAGATATAGCCTTGTGGTGGCATGGACTCTCTAACAAGTTTAATTTATAAAAGTAGACTTCAACAAGAATCCAATCTGGAAAACCACACATTCTCAAACAAGGCTCATTCTCCATAAGGACACTAGAGAGAAAGTGTTCAGTGCGTCTTATCAAAAAAGCACACCACTTACATCAAATAAGTTGTCTTGTTCAAAGGACTGCTGGAAAGCTTTTTCTTTCTCTGATTTGTGGGTCTTTCTTGTACCCCCTCGGGGGAAGCTTTCTTCCATGGTTGCCGTGTTTGGGTGTCCTAAAAACAAAGCAAAGAATTGGTGAGTTGTATCCTTAGTGTCAAGGTTGTGATCAATGGGCAAGAGATAGAGCCTTCTAGCACCAATGTGCTGGACAGCATTCAGGACTAAGAAATGGATGGTTTGATGCCAGGCAACAGATAATCCATAAGTCATCTTTCCAAAGGTCTTTGCTTCAAAACCACAAGTCCACACATTTTTCTCCAGAAGTTAGTTTCAACGTAGTAAATATCATTAAGCAGCTTCAATTAAGTCACAGATACACAGATGAATACATAACCCCTACCTTCAAAGAATATGCACACTTTTAAGAAGATAAAACAATTACACAAACGACCTAAAATACAAATCAGATTATAAACTATCAACGAGGTAGGAAATAATGAGGCTTCAGCAAAGGAGGAAAGCTTCCTGAAAAAGATGCTTTTGAGCTTAATGTTAAAAGATGAATAAGATTTTGACAGGTGGAAAGGGAAAAACAGAAGGAATATGAAAAAAAGCATGGAAATAGGAAAAAACCAATTATTTCGATAAGCACCAGCAATATGTCCGTCAAGCTGCTCAAAAGCTTGCTCTTGCCTTTCTTTGAAGAATTGTTCAACTGGATTACAAGGTGAATAAAGCATAATAATTGGAGTTAAATTTTAAAAGACACGTTGGGCTTTTAGTGTCAGATCTTTCATCAGGTGTGAATAGATTAACGTTCACTTTGGCAAGTCAGAGCCTTAAGAAGAGGGAAAGATAGAACAGTAACCAAAAAATATATATACTGCAGGCTATAGATTGGACAGGGAGATAGGACTGAAGGAAGGTACACCGGGTACAAGGATTCAACTGCAGTACAACAGAGAAATCATGAGAACCAGAACTACTGAATAGGTATAAGTGAGAATAGAAGATAGGAGGGGTTGGTTCTGAGAGACACTCGGGAATAGGAATCTAAAAAGGCTTGAGACTGTGAAAGAGGTGAAGACCTAGAGGGAGCCTAGGAGTTGGAATCGGAATGGATGTGTTTGGTAGAAACAGAACAAGCAATGCGGTCCAGTTTGCTAGGAATTTGACCCTTAATCTCATTTCAAACAAGGGGAAACTGAAGTTTCAAAGAGTAAAGCGATCCCGCGACAAAGAAGGGCCTTGAGCTACTTCCTGGGGACATATTCTGACGTTACAGGGACCACTCCAGCAGAGCCGGCTTCGGAGCCCAACCACTCACACGGCACTGCGAGTGCATGGCAGGGATCCAGAGTACCTAGTCCTGGGACAGACCTGGAAGCCACGAAGTTTCCACCCTTGTCGCCTTTTCCCCCACTCACCAGCCCCGGGACGCCAGCACTTCTACTTCGGAGGCCGCGCCACTGTAATCACACACGCGGAGTCTAATAAAACACCGGCAGCCCAACGCTGCTCTTCCGGAAGCGTGGACGGGCTCAAAGCCTACTTCCGCTAGTATGCTGTACCGGGTCCTACAGGGCGGGGGTGGGGGGGAGGGGAGAGAAATTTAGAGACAGGAAGCGGATGGGCGGGACTTAGAGCCGTAGCCAGTCGGCGCAGAGGGCCGAATCCGTAAGGCCCGTTGAATGTTTGCGGGGGAGGCGGCTTCTTCCGGCTAGGCAGAGGAGTAGCTTCGTCAGTTGAAGGGCACCTGCAGCGAGGTTTGTGTCTTTTGGAAGGTGGGTGTGGAGGGGAACCCGGGCTCGGACCTCGCGGCTCCGCTTTGTGGGACTGGTCTAGAATCCGACCGTTTCCTGGTCCGGGCACACCGCGAGGTCTTCGCTTTGGGTGGGGGGCGTGGGGGGGTGGGAGAGTGATGGTGAATGGAAAAGAAATTAGAGAAAATGAGAGCCGGGCGTGAGGGTTCGGACAGTGGCTGGGAAGCCTTGGTGCGAGGTAAAGGCCCCCTTCCCCCAGCTCATAAAGGCCCTTAGAATGCATTTTCCAGTGGAGAAAAATGAGGCCCGCAGAGAAGGGAGTGTCCCAAGGTCACCCAGTGACGTAATATTGGATGAGAACTCGGTCTTCTGACCCCCTCTGGTCATGTTAACCTCTTTCCCACTGTATGCCCAGAGCAGTTTGTTTGCACTGAGCTGTGCTTAGGAAGCTGTCCAGCCAGGCCTCCTTTAGCTGCGCTGCAGCCTTTGTCAAGCGGGAGCGAGTGTAGCCCGCCCTCTGCGCTTCGCCGGGCACGCGATAAGCGGGTTAGATTTCAATCTGTGTTCGATCAGTGGGGAAGGCCTTTCCTAGGAGGTAGCCAGAACAGAGAGCTGTAAACTCCTTGAAGTGCAAGAGGCTGCTTCTGGAGCGGCTCTCCCTCGTCTTTGCCTCCTTTACCGCGTCATCTCACCAATCCAGGTAGGTGTCCGGTCCGACACAACAGCAGTACCGAGAAACAGAAAGTAGCGAGGGTAGTTTCTGAAGTGCCCATTTTACAGGTAAAGAGAGGCATGGAAAGATTAATTATATTTAATAGCAGTTCGCCGCTTAATTAGAAACAAGCGAAGACCCCATCGCTTAGACTTTGCCATAGGCTACAGCTTAGCAATTAGTACGGTTTAGTCTAGGTATTTTTCATTAATGTCTTTCTAAACTGAAGTATGATTCAGAAGGAAGGCAAGTTTCAGTTCAATTATTCCACAAAGTACCGTCTAACACAAGGATTCCTGATGTTTGCCCAAAAGTAACCTGCAGTTTGCTGAGGATGCAGACCCAAGTGCTTGCAGGCTTTGCTCCAGTTGTTTATCGGCAACATCTCAGTTTCCCCTTCCATCTCAGCGTTTTTTAAGAGTCTTTCTTTACAACCTAGACTAAATTGCAGTTCCTGTACTGTGCCTTTCCCTGCAGTCAGAATTAGTCCTCTGTGTAATATTGCAAACATCAGCCTTCCTTCTATATTGTGTGGAGAGAAGTTTAAAGCACCTTAATATTGTTTCAGTTGGACACCATTTCATCTTCTGAAAATGTCTGTTAAACACAAGGTAGTGGGAATTATCAGTTAATAATTGGACAAAGTTAAGCCCTTGTTTTCTGTAGGGTTTCTCCGAGAATCCAAAAATCTGTCCTGAAGATGAATGGGAAAGCATGTGTTTAATAAGTTTACTAAAATAAAACAATTAATATGAAAGCTATATCATAAAGATTTCTTTTAATGGAGATTTTCCTACTTGGCCTGAACTGGCCAAGGCCCCTAAAGTGGCCCAAGGAAGTTGGGAATCCTTCATTGCTCCAAGAACTTTCTTGAAACAGTTTTCAAAATTAAGGTCATTTGTCCAAAGTTTCATTGCCAATTCTATGCACGTGAATGCCTCTGAAGGCCTTTGAATGGTACACTGGAGAGTGCCAGTTTCCATAGCAACAACTTCCTCGCAGGTCTCTCCCGCTTCCATTTCATCAAGAGCCAACTGAGTCACTGCCACTGCCTACCAATCTCGACCGGACCTCGACCGGCTCGTTTATATTGCCAATCGACTCGGCGTGGCGTCGGTCGTGGTAGATAGGCGGTCATACAGACGAATTTTCGAGTGTTGTTCTGGTGACCTTTGAATGTGCCTTTACTATTTTTTATTATAAAAGAAATACATGCCTTTGTGAAATACATAGGTTTTATAGCTGTAACCCCGTTTTAAAGTTTGCTATATATTCTTCCAGGGTTTTTTCCCAATATAATTACTAATAAGCATCTCGTTTTCTGTTTCTGTTCCTGGAGTGTTTTTCAAACTTTTAACGTACATCAGAATCACCTAGAGGGCATATTAAAACAGATTGTTGGGACTCAGGGTTTCTGATTCAATAGGCCTGAGAATGTGCATTTCTAACAAGTTTCCATGAATAGTGACAGTGTGGGGACCAGACTTTGAGAACCATTGATGTGCTCTATAATATAATGTCCAGAAATAGGATTTTTTTAATATTTAACATGACATTGGGACATGTTTCCATGTAAGTACATAAAGATCTGCGAGCATGGGGACATCATTCCATGTTTATATATAAAGATCTCCATGCATTCCGTTTCCTTCTATGGAAGCCATCACTTATCAGTCTCCTGTAGACGGACTTCTAGTTCTTCTTTATTTTCATAAACTGTATTTCATTTACCATCCTTGAACCATACTATACGTTTCTACTTTGTAATATTTCTATAAGGATAAATTCCTGGCAAACAAATGAACCAGCTAGGTAAAAGGGTATGCTAATTTTTTAATTTCATAGCTATTGCAGAAGAATTGCATATTAGGAAGGTTGTACCAGTTTACACTCCCTCCAGGCAACAGAGAGAATCCTTATTTTCCCACATTCCCACTACTACTGCTAATTATCATAAATTTATCTTTGTAGTCTGATGGCTAAATATTGGTCTCATTTTACATTTCTTTGATCATTAGGTTATCTATGTTTCACCTTTTTGCGTTTGGCCACCTTTATATTTTCCCTTCCCTAAGGTGATTAAAATATTTGCCCACGTTTTCTTCAGGATATTTTTGGCTTCACTTTTACCTTTAAAGCTTTTGATCTGTTTTGGTGTAAGGAGTAAGGATTTCAGCTCCCCCCCACCCCCCACCAATAGTTCGTATATATCAACTCCATTTAGTAAATGATCCCTTCTCCCCCTTCCCATGGAGGTCCTAAATTTATAAGAAAAACTGTAAAAAGAGGGATTGCAAGGTGAGCTGTTTAGTTGGTGGCTACCCCTCTGAGGAACTTTGAAAAGTATCACAAGCTCCAGCTTTCAGCTAGTCTTAAAACTGATTAATTCCAGGTACAGTGTACTGTGGTATAGATAGAGCCAGGAATGAAAACATCAACCAACATTGAGTCAGAGGATGGACTTAAAGACTACTGTGTTCTCTTCCTGTGCCGAGTGATTTGATATATATTCTGGAGAGTTGTGTGATAACAACCAAGATAAAGTCCTCCTTCCAAACGTTTTCTCTTATCAGCAAGGTTTTTTCCACCATTTTGCTGCTGCTTTGTTGGGTGAGGCATACATAAAATTTACAACATTTATATGCAATGAATTTTTTTGAATTTTTTAATTTAAAAAAATTTTTCTTTTAAATTGCATCCAAACCAATTTGTTGCTTTCTTTTTTTAAAAGATTGAAATCATGGCAGGTCCAGAAACTGATGCCCAGTACCAATTCACTGGTATCAAAAAATATTTCAACTCTTACACTCTCACAGGGAGAATGAATGTAAGTATTAATGATACCTTTAAGCAGTTGTTTTAGAATAAAATAGATGTGACAGCAACTCTTGTTTACTTTTTCCTTTCTTTTTCAGTGTGTACTGGCCACATACGGAGGTATTGCTTTGATAGTTTTATACTTTAAGTTAAGGTCTAAAAAAACTCCAGCTGTGAAAGCAACATAAACGGTAAGAAATTAACATTTAAAACTTTATATAACTTTGCCATTTTGATCTTAGGGGGTTTTCCCCCCCCACTATACAAGTATATTGTTCAAAATTTATTACATTCAAGAAAAAAAAAAAAAAAGAAAAATATTGTCCATGTCCCCATTACCCTGACAATTTTCGTTAACATTTCAGTTTAGCTCTTTTTTAATGTATTTGTTTGGTTTCCAGTGGCTGTGCTCCGTATCTGTAATTTTGTCTTATGCATGTTCTCTGTAATTTGAATGCATGAGTGCTCATGGATATATGATTTATTTCACAGAGGAAATGTCTCCTACTACAATTTTTTTTTTAATATAAATAATATTACAATGAATGCCTTTGAGCATGAAGTGTTTGTATCTGTGATTGTTTTCTTAAGGTGAAGTGCTTTCTCAGAGAGTTGTGGGCGCCTAGCTTTCTTCCCCAGGCAGTGTTGAATAACATCAGTTTCTGATTTTTGTTAATTTGAGGAGTAAAAATAATTTCTTTTTGATAAAGTTGTATATTTTTTCCATTTGTTTACCACTTGTATTTTTCTTAACATTCTCTTTGTGTTCTTCTCATTTAACATGTGGGACTTTCTCTTTGTGAAGACCTTCTCTCTCGTATAAGTTCTCTTAATAGTTATTAACCAGCCTTTTAAATCAGTTGCAAATATATCTTGGTTTTTGCTAGTTTCAATTTTTATGTCAGCCATTCTGTCTTTTCCTTAAATCCCCCTAGACTTCATTTTCTTCTTATAGTGCCACCCAACCCCCATTTGCCCTTGCTTGAGTAAATATTTGTTGTGTTGGCGGTAGATGAGGTGCAGAAAACCCAAAACCCAGATCTTTATCTAATGTAGCCCTCCATGACAGAAAATTTTTTCCTCTCCTCTTAAAAACTTTTCCAATCCCAAAACTATTGACCTTAAGGGACTGACTGCATATCCCAGAATGCAGTGGTCCATGGCTTGTTCCTGACAAACAGGTAGTTTTTTGCCCAATTTTTCATGTTAGGTTCCTCCTTTGTTTTTATAATGGGGATAATACCACCCTCCCTGTTTTCTACTGTTTAAAATACTACTTTGTGAAAAAAGATGTTATTTTATGTCCTAGGCTTTTCTAATGGTATACATTTAGCATCATACTGAATTATTGGCAGCTTTTTTGTTAAAGGGGGAGTGTTAAATTGTATTAAGCAGAGAGACACCTAAATTTTGGGGGGTTACTGACTCCTTTGAGAATCTAATGAATTTGCATTCAATTTCAGGGGGGTTCCTGGATAGTCTTGTACTAGTAATTACTGAATGTCTTAAAAGTAGAGTTGAACACATTGGTGTCTAAGCAATTTTTGTTTTGTTTATAGGATTCTCAACTGTACCTCATCTGTTAAGTTCCCATGCCTAAAGAAGCTAATGTCAACTCATCATGTGATACTCGATTTGTACAATAAATTATGAACCTGGAAAAGCTGGTTGTCTTTATTTACAAGATATCAAAAATATAAAAACTGTACAAAATGCAACAAAGGCAAAAAACTGGCAGTGACTTGGTCTAATAAATCTTTTAGTTTCCCAAAGCAAGGCTCAGTACTGGAGGTAAGCAATTGAAATGTCTGACTTCAAGTGTGCTAGGTTCTATGTAGCCATTTTAGCTGAAGTAGAACATGGAAGTTAATTTCTTCAGCTGGTTTATAGAGTGTTTGCGTGCACTCAATCCAACCGGTATAAATTCAGATATCGATGGATGGTTGTACTTCATCTATTTCTCAAAAAGGAATTGTAGTTCACCCTACCCAGTTAACGTACGTTCCACTAATCATGAGCCAAGCAAAAATGCTAGTGGATCATTTAACATAGTACTTGAGTGCCATACAGTAACTACATTTTTACAGCAGGAACATACATGCTCATAGAATTCTTCAGCTAAAATTCAGGATGGTATTATATTACTCAATTTGAATCTTGAAGCAGGATGAATTACTGAAATCAACTGATTTTTTTCTAAACAAAATAAATTAAAATAGCATTTGAACAGGCAATGCATAGTTTCCACAAAATCCAAAGCACCATAAATGTCCCCTCCATGAACATAATACCTCTTATTGAACTAACGGAAATTAGTTAAATGTGGTTGCTATAGAAATGTGGAACTATCCTGTTCAGATTTTCCAAGCAGCATACTTCCAGATCCATATAGACAAAACATTCTTTGTAGCTTAAATATTAATCACTGAGGTATTTGCTTTTAGTCTCCCTTTTTCAAACAGTAGCTTCCAAAGGTCTTTAATACCGATGGTTTATTGCGGACTATAAGCTCCTGCAGCTAGAACCAAGTTTCTTCTAGTAAAATGGAGGTGTACAACTGGTGTTGATTTGGTCATATATGTTCCCAACAATAACTCCTGTGAATTCTCAGGTAAATTTATATGCCCAGTGGCTGTAGTAAAGTCATCAGTCTCTAAATCTTCAAATGCTTTGATAGCATCCCATAACCGTACTGTATTATCCATTGAACCTAAGAGGAAATCAAAGGAAACCATTTAGTAGCATCTGCCTTATTTAGATTCTGAGATTCTGTCAAGTATGCTTTATGCATTTACTTTTTATTTCTGGTGAAAAAAATCTGAACTTGATTAATAACTCTATTCCCTCTAAAGCAGCACTTCAAGCAATAGTTTTAACCTGAGAAGTCAACATACATATAGGGTAACAATCTGGAATCATGGCTAAGGAGAAGCAAAACTTAAAAAACAGCAGGACTTAATTTTGCAATGGTCAACATTCAGTGCTTCCTTTAAATATACCATTGACCCTTTACCACAAAGCCATTTCTAGTCATTTACCTGATGCCAAAATTTCACCATCTCTACTAAATCTAAGTGAACAGACTGTATCACTGTGGCCTTTTAATTCTCCAACCATCAAACCATGTCCAATATCCCAAAGGAGTACTCTGCCATCTGTTGCTCCTGTAGCCAGGAATCTCCCATTGGGAGAAAATGTCAAGGAATGAATTGGTCCCTAGAAAAGAAGTCCATGGAAAGAATCAAAAATAGGGTTAAAAATACCTAAGAAAATAAGACACAAGTTAGAATTATAAAGTTCAGTGGTGCGAATAGTATCTTTAAAATGTGTCACTGGTTAATTTTTTTTTAACATCTTTATTGGAGTATAATTGCTTTACAATGTTGTGTTAGTTTCTGCTGTATAACAAAGTGAATCAGCTATATGTTTACATATATCCCCATATCCCCTCCCTCTTGTGCCTCCCTCCCACCACTCTAGGTGGTCACAAAGCACCGAGCTGATCTCCCTGTGCTATGCAGCTGCTTCCCACTACCTATTTTACATTTGGTAGTGTATATATGTCAATGCTACTCTCTCACTCCGTCCCAGCTTACCCTTCCCCCTCCCCATGTCCTCAAGTCCATTCCCTACGTCTGCATCTTTATTCCTGTCCTGCCCCTAGGTTCATCAGAACCATTTTTTTTTAGATTCCATATATATGTGTTAGCATATGGTATTTGTTTTTCTCTTTCGTACTTCCTTCACTCTGTAAGACAGACCCTAGGTCCATCCATCTGGTTAAATTTTTTTTTTTTAAACATCTTTATTGGAGTATAATTGCTTTACAATGGTGTGTCATCTGGTTAATTTTTAAACTATTTTTATCTCAAAAGAACCTTGTGTGCTGGAATAATGAAGGTATAAAATACCTTGTGTCCAGTGAAGATCCTTACACAGTTCCCATTCAGGACATCCCAGAGCCGCACAGTTCTGTCTGCAGAGCCCGTAGCAACATAATTAGAATTGGGATGGAATCTGGTACAATTCACATCAGCAAGATGGCCAGCAAATATCCTTAAAGGCTGATAGTGATCTGTAGCCCAGAGCCTTTTAAAAAAAATTATTGAAAATAAAAGAAGGTAATTAGTTAACTGTGAAATGCCAAAATTCTATCCAAAATAAATATAGAAACAACCATGTGAAATGTTAGCTCCAAATGGGTCCCACTCACTAGTTACCTGAGGGAAAGAAGATGGAATGACTGAGACTAAACAACTTTTTTTTTTGGCCACAGTGCAGCTTGCGGGATCTTACTTCCCTGACCAGGGACTGAACTCGTGCCCTCGGCAGTGAAAGCGCAGAGTCCCAACCACTGGACCGCCAGGGAATTCCCTAAACATTCTTAAGAAAAACTAATTGATACGGTACAAAAATTTTTAAATTCTATAATCCTTTAGTTCTCTGTATGTACACCTCCCACTACAACTCCTAGTCTAACTTATAGAAGAGTGTTTTTCCCTAGTTTTGGCCACCACATAATTAGTTTCTAACCCAAGACACCTCATCCTGAACTTCTAAGGAGATGACAGGGAAATAAACGTGCTCACAGTGGTTGTAAAAGACAAGGTTTAGCATCCGGTTGGGGAAGGGGAGGGCATGGACTCTTGGTATAGACATAATTGCAGACATAGTAATATTCCTGTCCCAAATTCGTTTTCAAATAAGGACCTATAAATGCTGACGTTCTCAAAATGTTGATCCTGAATAATAGAAGCAAAAATGAGTTTGGCTGGAGTTTCTAATTCCCAACAAGAAACCATTCTGTTCCTTGAATAGGCCCAGTCCTAAGCTCATAATGTTCTTACCGAGCTACTCGGTCGTGGCCCCCTGACACAAAATAATATCCATATGGAGAAAACTGTGTGTCCCACACTGGATAGTTGTGTCCTTTATATCCCACCAAGCAGGTAAATGTTTGAAGACTCCACAATCTAACAGTTCCATCTTCTGAAGAGGAAAGCAGGTAGTTCCTGAGAGAAGAGAAGGTAGTACATTCGATTCCTAGAATAACTTAGTTATCTGTCCAGTTTCTCTGTACATTTGTATATATTAAACATAGCTAACTCACATGCTACATCTCACTTTTAATTTATACATGAAATTCACAGTGGATAACAAGAGTTGAAAGTACTAACTAATGTTAGCCATGACACTCTACATCTACCGAGCACCTACTGAATGAGGTTAGATTATTTTAAAAACATTATCTATTAAGAGGAAAATCACAGTTCTTCGAAAAAAAAAAAATACCAAGAGGTAATGACAAAAAGTATGATCAAATAAGGTCACCTGAGAAAGGCTTCTAAGAAATGTGATATGTCACTTAAAACTTAATTTTTTACTTTAAAATGGAGATGCTATTTTCATATCCTGTAAAAGTTGTGTAAGAATTTAAACATCTTTTGGACCAAAAAAAAAAAAAAAAAAAAATGCCAAAACAAAAAACACTATAGATGCGAGAATAATACTCTACCTTCTTCAGGAATGAACAGAAAAGCTGAACTACTCAGAAAGTACTATGGTTTTCAATGAAATCAGAAGTTTCCCTCAAGTAAAAATACACCATCTGGCTAAATCCTATAAAATAACAAAAATCCTCATTCTCAAAGTTTCATAAGGATGAAAATCTTGATGGATTGAAAGCTATTATCTATCAAATAAGATACAGATGGTATTATGATACAAATACCCTCCCTGCATTTCTACAGAATGTTAGAGATCATGAAAAATAGGCAAACCCATATTTGTGGGTTTCAAATTCCCATTTCAGTATTCTCTTAGTTCTTTTGATTATACAAAGATAAATCTTCAATTGATAGGTAATATGCCTTTAATATCAGTAATCTGTTGTGAATTTGGAGATGACAGAAGACAGCAGTAGCCACAAAACCCAAAGCAAGAACCCAAAGAAGCAATTCAACCCCTACTGGAGTTACACAAAACTAAAGCTGATTTTTATAACCAGCAAACCCTGAAGCTATGTATCCTGGTTCTGTAAATTTGGGTATTATACACCAGTACCCCAAGATAAATCAGCAGAGGGCAAGATTCTAAAAGATAACGCACTACTATGTATAAAATAGATAACTAATGAGAACCTACTGTATAGCACAGGGAACTCTACTCAGTGCTCTGTGGTGACCTAAATAGGAAGGAAATCCAAAAAAGAGGGGATACATGTATACATATAGCTGATTCACTTTGCTGTACAGCAGAAACTAACACAACGATGTAAAGCAACTATACTCCAATAAAAATGAATTTAAAAAAATTTTTAAAGGATAATAAAATAATTCTCTACAAAAAAATAGTAATAATAGAAGATAATGAATGATAGGCAACCACGAGATTTTTCTAAAGGAATTTTCCCCAACATTTTCATAATGTTCCCAGTAGTTAATTTTCATATAATCTCAATGTAATACAGCAGTATTTAATTTTTTTGTTTGTATTTTACCTATCTGGACTGAAGCTGGCTCCATAGACGGGCCCACTGTGACCATACAAAATCTTCAACTCACTTGCTGTTTTCTCATCCATGATTCTTTCTAAGACATCATCAGATTCTTTATCTATGAGGCTAAGATCTAAAATGGTCGAGAAATGTTAATTTTTTAAAGTACATTCATTAAAACATTTTAAGGCAATTACATCACCGTTCAGGAGAAGAACATTTGAACTGTTCCTCCTATATACCAACCACTGTGCTAATGCCTCTAAATTAGGTGCTATCATCCCAGTGTATAAGAGAAGAAAATGAGGTTCAGAACAGTTAATAATATGCCAGAGTGCACACAGCTACTTAGTGTTGAAACTAGGGCTGAAACTCAAATTTATCCATTATATCACCATGTTTCACAAAAGGAAACTATAGAAATATTAAAATAAATTATTGAAAATGTATTATCTTGTTTAAACAATACAGTTAGCAAGAAACTTTCTTTAAAATGTAACCCTGGTCTTAGTTCATTTTAGCCATTTTTATGGCTAAAACAGAAAGTACTCTCCCACTATTTAAAGGTTTTTTTTTTAATTCACAAGCAAACAATCATAAAATGTTAGATTTTTAACCTTAGGAAGTTTTCTAGCCTAATGCCCTCATTCTACTGATGAGAAAACTGAGGACCAGTGAAATTAAACCAGGCTAGCACCCCAGTCTCCTGATTGCCACTCCAATGCACTTTTCACTGTTGGCAATGTTATTAGCCATTTTGACTTAAAGTAAAATCAAGTGAAATTCTGCTAAGATCACAATGTCTTCTGTATATTTCTTGGAATCAAGATTGGTGTAAACTAATGATGAGTTTATATCCTGACAGGTCATCTCAGTTACCTGCTGCTTGTTTGACACTACGAAGCTTTTTGGGTGTCACAGACCACACTCTGACAGTTGAATCTGCAAAACCTCCAGCAATCAAACTAGAATCATCAGTGACATCCACTGCAGTGAGGCCCTGCCAATTAAAAAAAAAAAAAAAAAAATATATATATATATATATATACACACACACACACACACTAAACAATACTGTTTTAGGGAAAAAATTATAGTCACATCTTAGAGAATATATAATGATAGCTATTTTTCTCATATAAAATATCTTTGAGATTTCATTCTCCTTTGAAATCAACTGTTCAAAAGCACTTACTTTGAGAACATGTCATTTACCCCTTTTTTGCCCTCTGAATTTGGAGCGCATCATATAAAGCAAATGTTAATCATTTTTGTACTTTACTAAATATATCCTCAGCAGCCTATTATAAAGCCTTATTGTCTATAGAGGCTTAACAGACATAAAGATATGAAGAATTCTTAATAAAAAATATTAAGTTTACGTAAGTACTTAAGTTCAAGAGAGATGAACCACATAGCTTCCTCCTTTTTCAAAGGCTAGCAGAATTCTGATCAGTGAAATGAAGGACACATACAAGCAAGATTCTGGTACCTACAAGTCGCTAAAGGTCTTTTAAACATTGCCTTCTATCTATTCTGAGCAATGTCCAATTCTCCTTTCCTAACTGCTGTCTTTAAGCCATATTTATATCAAGAGTTTAAAGAAGAAAACTTCATTTTAGTTAAGACATCTAAGTTACTTTTAATGGTAATCACTGTTTTTCATGACTCCTAATTTTCTCCCAGAAATTGCCAAATCATTTTACCAACCTGGTAAGCATTGAGGAATGTATAGAAACAAATTGAGGGTAAACAATCTGGCCCAAGGCGTACTCGTTTGGTGGTTTCTTTCATATTCATTATCTTATCCAATTTATCTGAATCTTTCAACTCAGGAAGAGGGATTCTGTGAAAGAAAAACAGACTGGAAATTACTCTGAATATTAAATAACTTGAACCATCTATAACATTGTCTTAAACTTCCACACATGTTCCTGAGGTTTTTTTCCTCACCTGTTTTGAGGTGGAGCATTGGGATCTTGTTTTTTGCTTTTGGATCCGATACTATCTTTTTTAGGCTTCTTCTTTTTAGGTTTTCCTTCTTCATTTTCTCCTTCTTCATCCTCATCATCCAAAGGCACCTCAATTTCTGGCTCTTTTAATAAACCAAAAAATACCTACAAGTCAAAGGAGCCAATTTTTTAAATTACTTTTTTGTTCATTAATACATCCTTTTCATATCTTGATAGGAGGAATCACAATTACAATAGGGTCATGTATATCCTGAAGCAGATTCTGTACTTGTCTACCCAATAGCCAATCTCCCCTTCTTCCTTACTAACAGAACCCTGATTTTGTTGGAGCAGCAGTATGCTCAGTTAAAATCATTTCTGTTCCCGGGCTCCCTGGAAGCCATACAATGGCCATATAATATCATTCTGGCCAATAGATATACACACAAATATACTGGGTAGTGTTTTAGAAAAAAGTAGTTTTCCTGATAAAAACGGAGAGATTCAGCAGGTATGTCTTTCATCCTCCCCCTTCTGCCTTCCTGGAATACAGATGCAAAGCTGGCGCTGCAATAGCCACCTGTGAGCACAATGAAGAAAGCCACATTCTGAAGGTGGCAGAGCAGAAAGTAGAAGGAGCCAGGGTCCTTGATGGCATTGTGGAGCCCTCACACAAACCTAGGAGGGCCTTCTGCTTTAATTCATTTTATGTGAGAAAAACCCCTTACTTGTTTCTGCCAATGTAGTCAGGGTTCTGTTAAATGCATCCATTCCCAAATTCTCACTAATATATACATCATCCTTAGAACATGAAACTTAGTATACAGTGTAAAATTATTCCCAAACTAGCTATAAGAAAAATGTGTAAATTATGTAGATGGAAATGCTACAATTTTTCATAATCTGCATTATATAGTTCTTAGGTTTATTCCCATACCTTTGATTTGTTTGCCTCTCGTTTAGCCTCTCCTGCCAAACTTCCCACCATCGCATCTATCTGTTGCTTACTACGCGGCATCCCATCAAAGATGTCAATGTAGAGGTGCTCCTGAACTATGTTCCATATCTGATTGTTCTGTTTCTCCTGAAGATGCCTCTTCAAGAGTTGGTACGAGTCTCGGGAAATACGCAGAACAAATTTACTTGTTCGAAAATCCAACATGGTCTCATTCCCTTTCATGTGTTCCTTTTTGGTAAGACTAGATAATACTCGTAGGTCATCCTGGTAATAACATTCCTGATCTCCATGGAACCTGTTTCAGTGATTTTAAAAAGTCATTTTTCAATGTAATCGTTAAGGGATCTGCCTCTCCCCCATATATTTATAAACATCCCAGAATATTTTCAACGTAGTAGTCTGAATAATCGTGGACTAAGCTGTAGGATAAGAAGTAACGTATTTCAAAATGATTACAATTCAGTTCTGAATTCATCCTAAAAATGACCAATTTAATTCTCTAATGAAATAAATGCATCATAAACATTTTAAGAGAATTTGAAATAAATACCATAAATGAATGAAAGATAAGCTATCCACCACTGGCAGACAGTCTCATTTGAATGCCACCATTGGTAGACATCTGAAAATGTTAGAAACTTAGCTCTACTAAATTTTATGTTCTCTCAAAACTCACTTTTTAAAACTTTTTATTATGGGAAATTTCAAACACATACAAAAGTAGAAACTATTATAATGAATTCAGTGTACCTATCACCCAGCCTCTCAACAATAATCAACACATGACATTCTCACAAAACCCATCATTTTTAGTGATTTCGCATATTCTTAATACCAGATATAAAGATTAAACATCCGTACTTTAATAACATGACTAAAGAACAAACGTGTTGATATCAAACAGTGAGCACTCCCATTTACTCACCATTACCAAAGGCAATTAAATAAAGCTTTCAGCCTTGGTGACAATTACTAAATTTAAATGTACTTTTGTTTCTACAAATCTTAATTATCCTAATAAAATAAAATGTAAAGATCATATATTGACACTCACAAAGAGCAGCAAACAATGCAAAAACATTTAGAAAACAAATGGTTAAACATAAGATATTAGGACCCTAGCTCTGACACATAGCCAATAGATTCCTAAACTGTTACCTGTGCTACCCTATTATGACTCATCAAGACATGAATTAAGAGTTTCCGCCTAAGATGTGAATGAAATTAGAAATCTCAGCCTCTTGGTGTTGTATTAGTCGCCGCCGATAAGCTCATCTGAGCATGGGGTCCTGGCAAGGGCTGAGACTGTCCATGACAAGGACACAGAAAGTCAGTCCCCTACGATAGTCCAGCTTCCTATGTGAGGAGATGGCTACACCATGAGACTGGAAGAGGAGGTTTTTTGATGACAGTACTGTAAGAAAAATTAGCTTAGAAATTCTGTCACCATCAGCCTTAATCTTTTCTTTCAGAAACACTGAGCTACAGAACATTTGCCTTATATACCTTCTATTAGGTACTGCAGAATAATGAATGAACATAATGACACAGAAGCCAGGAGTCCTGAGTTCTACTGTTCCTCTATTACCACTACCTGTGTTACCTGACAAGTTCTAGCTTCTGGGTCTATTGCTTGTACTAAAGAGCTCTCATTTAAACTGTTAAGCACTGCCTCCTTCTTAAACACTCCTTTTCTTTGGCTTCTATAACTCAACACTCTCCTGGTTTTCTTCCTGCTTCTCTGGCATCTCCTTTTATATCTCTTCTACTTGGTCATCTCTTCTACTCCTTTTATTTCTCTTCTACTCCAAATGTTGGAGTTCCTTGAGGCCCAGGCCTAGCCCTCCCATTGACTTATTTCATACTCCTTCCTAGACAGTCTCATCCCTATCCATCAATATTGCACACACTCCAATTTATGGCTCCAGTCCTTACCTCTCCTCTAAGCTCAGAGCCTTATATATCCTCCATCTATCAACTTGACATCTCTTAAATAAGTCAAAGGCATAAACAAATCTGAACTCAAGATTATTCTACAACCTGACAAAACCGGTCCTCTTCTAGGGTTTTCTACCTCAGTGAAGAGCACCCCTATCCAGCTAGGGGAGCCAGAAACCTAGGGATTATCAATTATACTTTCATCTCCTTTACACCTCCATATCCAATCACTCACCAAGTGCCTCACGAATATGTCTACTTCCCTTCACCAACACTATCACACCCTAGTCCAGTGTTTCTCAACAGGGTTGCAACTAGTATTTGGGGCAAAACAATTCATTGCTAAGTGGGACTACCTGCACATATTGGAACTTTTGGAATCCCTAAGACACCTGATCCTCCAGCCTAGTCATTATGACAACCAAAAACACCTCCAGTTTCAAACAGCCCAGAGGAAGGAGGCATAATATTACCTTCAGTTGAGAACCAATACAATAACCTCCAAAATGGTCCATCTATAATCACTCTGTCCCCCACCATCTGTTTTCCCCACTGCATAAAGGTCCTTTCAAAATGTAAATCTAATAATAACATGGTCCTTCAATGACTTCTCTGGCAAAGATGTCTCACTGTCCCCAAATATCCATTTTTTTCTTTCTTCCTCCACAATAAAACACCTGAATACTAGCTGTCACATAGACACCTAGGTAAAGACCATATTTCCTACCTCCCTTGGCCATTGATTAATGACATAAAAAAGGGAGAAATATATGTCACTTCCAGGAAGGATGTGTGCCCTCCCTGCTGACTGTAACACTGATATGATTTCTTAGAGCCAGAGAATCACCTTATATCACAGGTGGAAAATGCATGACAAGGATGTCAGAGCTATAAAATCAACAGAGCCTGGGTCCTTGATAATCAAGGACTCCATACCAGTCCTAGACTGCCTACATTCATGAGAGAGAGAAATAAACTTTTATCGTATTCAAGCCTCTACTGTTTGGGGTCCAGTCACTCTCAGTCTAATCTAATCCTAACACAGCTTCAAAGTGCTCTTAGGATAAAAGTAAAAATAAACTTTTATTTATGCCACTATTGTTTTGACTTTTCGGTGAATCTCAGCCAAATCTAATCCCATCCAATACAACCTCCTACTGCTCTGAGGATAAACAAAGACCCTCAGTATGGCCCAAGAACCGCCTGCTCCAGCCCCTAATCAACCAGCCAGCTTCCTGTTGTACCACACCCCACCCTCACACTCTGCTCCAGCCACACTTGCCTTTCATCTCTGTACCTACCGTGATCCTTCCTGCCACAGAGCTGTCACACATGCTTCTCCCTCTTCTCTTCCCCTGGTTAACTCCTGTTCAATCTTCAGATCCTACCTCAAGCATCACTTCCTCTGGGAGCCTTCCCTGACTTCTCCAACTAGATCAAATCCCTCATTTTAGGTTCTCATAGCACCAGGTACCTCTCCTTCATAAAGTACTTTTTGAGTTGCAATCTTATATTTGTGTAGTTACAGATGCGTGTATTCATTATATATATATAGCTATATATACATATTATATATATACATAAATTCACATACTTCTCAAAGAATGATTTTGCTTCATTCTCATGTTGATTGTAGACTAGTTCCAAATACATGTGTACAAATAGGGGATAAAAGAGTTGGGATAACTCTGCCCGATGGCAGTCCAAGGAACATTCAATGAAGTGTTTCAGTCCACTATAGTATTCTTCATACATTGTGGGGTCTCCTTGTTGGTTGTAGGCTGATAGCACGGCACTGACATCCGGCTGGTCTTCCACAGCTACACTTCCAACTGTTTAAAAAACGAAAAATAACTTTCAGGAAAGTGACCTGACATGCACAAAGAGACTAAGGCTGTTTTGCTAAGGTCCAGAGGTGAATTGTTTCTCAGATGTTTGTCCTTCTCCTCTCAAACGCTCTTCCCCAACTCAATCACATAATCCTTTAATGGGATTCACTTTGTTTCAGTCACCCATCCAAAATTCCTTCGGTTTGTCCATATCTTAAAATAAAATTTTCAAATCAATAACAAAAAGATTCAATATTTTTCCTAGAGGTACCTTATTTTAAAGACAAATTTTATAAAGCATGGTATGTGCAAATCAACCAACTATCTTAATCTTCTCTCAAGGCTCAGTGCAAATGGCACCCACCACCACCAAGCTATGCCCTGGAGTAACATTTCCAGCTCTCTGAGCTACCTAAATATTTTGTAACTGTCCAGCAACACATCCTATCCTGTTACCTTCATATATGCACATCTATCACTCCCTATAAAATATAAGCACGTTAACGGTGGGAAGAACTTGCCTTATTTATATTTCCAAAAGACAAGTCTATTTTATATGCTTAAAACAATTTCCATAACCATCATTTCAAGGCAAAAAGCATACGCATTTATTTGTAATATTTCAATACCAAACAATGATACATCTGTCAATCGAATCAGAGTTTGTTGGAAATTTTTAAGTTGCAATTATAGTACTGTTATGCTCTTTACTGCACAAATTTTAGAAGTTCTTTAGAAGTTTACTCTGATGGCCTCTTTTCATCCCTACTGGTTTCTGAGTTACAATCTAAAAAATAGGTCAAGTTTCTGAAGAGATGAGAGAATACAGCAAAATAACCAACAACATAATTCATCCATCTTATAGTTCATTCACAAAATTCAGCATTCAAAAAAGATTCCTCTCCATCACATTTGCATACATTTCTACTTATGGGTTACAATGCTACATATTCATACTTCACTTCCGGCAATGCTGCAGAGATTAGGTCTCATAAATACAAAAGGGAGGGGGGAAGCCTCAGGTGTCAGGGATGGACACCTAGGCATAAACTTATCAGTGCCAGACATTTTACATATACTATATCTAAATCTCACAATAACCCATTTAATAGAGGGGGGGAAAAAAAAACTCTCAAGCTTAGGAAGAATAACAATAAGCATCACACAAGTAAAAGCAACAGAGACAGAAACTGAACTCAGGTCTGCCCAACGCCTGTTCCTAAGTGAATGATTCTCAGACTTTGCCCTACATCAGTGCCCCTTGGAAGCATTTATTTTAAAACGCAGATTCCCGGACTCCACCTGCACAGGGTCTGATTCACTAAGTCTGAAGTGACGCCCAAGAATCTGCATTCCTCTAAAAGATTTAACACCAATGTTAGCCTATATTTTGAGAAAGACTGGCTACACTATATTCATCATTCCCTGGCTGTGTGGTTCAAAGCAAGTCCCTTGGCCTTTCTCAGTCTGTTTTCTCATCTCTAAAATAGCGGTACTGTCTACCTCACAGTGGAACTGAGAAAATTAAGATACATAACAAAGTATTTATAGTAGAAGTACGCTAGTACAAAACTGTACAAATATTGCTAGTGTTAATGTATCCCTGCCCAAGGCTCAAGAGCCCAAATGAGAGGAAAGGGACCAAAAGCCTGAAAGTCCCCGCCTCTCCGCGCCCACCGTCCCCATACATCCCTCAGCTCAACAGCTCTCCACAGCCTCTCGCTGGAACTGACAGCTCGGAAGAGGGTTTGACTGCGCAGCCGGCGCACCAGGGAAAGGGGCGGGCATGTGGCCCTAGAGGCGGGCCCAGGAAATTCAAAACAAGCCCGCAGAGGTGCAGGCCTGCCAGCCTCTGCCTTCCCGGCTCGCTCCCCTTCGTGCCAGCCCTGCCTCCCCGGGACCCCGCAGCTCACCTTTCCCCGGAGCCGCAGGACCTGTCGCTAAGCCCGAGACGGCGGCGGACCCCGAAGCACCGCTGACCGGAGGGTCGGGGGCCGCAGGGCCAGGGGCCGAGGCGGTGACCCGACTAAGAAGCGCGCTAGCCGTCTCAGCGCCGGCGCCGTCCGCCTCTCCCGGGGCTCCGGAGCCCGCCACTGCCTCCTCCAGCAGCCGGGCCTCACGGCGCAGCGCCTCTTCGGCCTCGCGGAGGTTGTTCTGCCGTAGAAACTGCAGCACGGCCAGCAGAGTCTGTCGGTCGTGGGGAGCGCCGGCCTCCGGAGCAGCGGCGGGCACCGGGGCCGCCCCCGCTGGGGCAACGGCGGAGACAGCCACCGAGGGTTTGGGGGTCCCACCATCCCCGCCGGCCGACGACGACGCCGCAACGTTCCCACCGCCGCCGTTGGGGCCGTTGTTGGTTGTGCCGCCGCCACCCTCGCCAGTGCCGTCCCCCGCCTGCGGAGGTAGCAGCGTCGGCGGTCCCTCAGGCTCTAACTTGACCGCCACCTCCGTCTGCTCCTCCGCCAGCGCCGCCATCTTGCGGCTGAGCCACCTTGCGCCGTCAAGCGTGATTGCGTTTTCGCCACATGGAGGGCGGGGAGGAGCATTTTACGACAGCTCTGGAGGGCAATTTACGGCAGTAGGAGGGGCGAGAAAGGAGGAGAAAAAGGAATAGGAGCAAGAGCAACTTTCAAAAGTGAGTGACAAAAAGACAGGAAGTGGGAGCTGGGGACCGCCTCGTGCTTTTGCCCGATAATAATTACGGTTATTACAGACCAGATATATTCAGGCACTGCGATAGACATTTTACATTATGTGACCTTTAATTCAACAGTTTTTTAAGGTACTGTTATCTTCACGTTACAGATGACTCAACCAAGACCTAAAGACAATTCAAAAATGCCAGATCAAGATTCGAATCCAGGTCTTTAACTTAAAAGCATATACTATTTACCAGAGGGAGGCTTCTGAGATACTGGTAAAGTTTTATGTTTTGATCTGGGTGGCGGTTACTTGTTTTTTTTCAATTTATGCTTTGTAAAAATTAATTGAGCTGCACGCTTACGTTTTGTGAACTTTACGGCATATATGTTATATTTCAATAAAAAGTTTTTAAGGACCTGAATTTTGTGATTGTGAAATGTGTATGTTCTGTATTCGTGCTATGTTACCCATTATTACAAATAGACTGCATTTTAATTGTATATTTTAAAATAGTATGTGCCATTTTGCAATATGCTTCATAGGTTTAAAAACCTGCTGCATATTTTATCTCGTTTGAATCTCACAACGCTGTGAGTTAGGTGCAGACAAGAAAAGTGAGCCTAGGGCACGGGGAAAATCTAGCAGTTATTCAGGTTGTTGGTTTTGAGGTCTTACTGGCTTCCTTTGACCCTGCTTACTAGCTGAATGACCTGGAGCAAGTTACTTAACTTACACTACCCCAGTTGCCCAACTTCTAAAATAGGGACAATAATAGTACCTACCTCATAGAGTTGTGTGAGGATTAAATGAGATAATGTATATATGATACCTAACACATAATAACTATTGGTTATTTTTACTTAACCTAAAGAGGTGTCCTACAAATGTTTGATAAGAAAGTCCAATCATGATGTTCATGGTTATCTCAAGACTGAAATATAAAACTAATCTAATTTGACATAATGTAAGATTATGAAACATGGGGAGGGGCAGGGCGTGGAGAGTGGCGGGGAGATGAGCAAGAATTGGTTAGCATTTAATCATCAGTGGACAAGAGAAAAACTGAAATCGGAAGGTAACACTAAAGAGATGGGGAAATTAATCCTTTTCCTCACGATCATTCAACTAATTTCTCTGATTCGGCATTCACTAATTGATATGTAATTAATTAGTAATTAATTGAGAACTTAGATGAGAAATGCCATGAATAACAAGCCCAGGTGTATTTATAATTCCCTGGAAAGATGTTTTACCCATTATGAATAGTAAATTAACATCTTGATGCATACATCAGTCTCGTGAATCAGGTCCTAGGAACTGGATCCATCTGTACAGCTGAAGCCCAAATACTGGGACTACAAAAGTACAGCCACCCCGTTTCCTTCCGTGGAATCTAACTTTTTACCTGGCTTTGTGTCTTAAGTGCCAAAGAGTCTGGGTTGGGACTTCAGCCGAGGTTTCTTACACCAAGCGGAGTGGTTTTTCTGTTACACCGCAATAGAGATAAGTTTATTGAATGATTGCGAAGCCCACTTTTAATTTTTGTTTCTCTTTTCCCCTTCCTTCCTGATCCCTACTTCCTTTCTCCTACTCTCCTTAGAATGCTTTAAGAAGTCTAGTGTCAATCTCTATCTTGTTCCTTCATAGGAAAGCTGCTCTTTCTCTCTGGATGTTGCTCTTTCTCTTTGATGTTCTTTCATTTCACTCTAATGTATCTAGGATTAGATTTTTCGTGTCTCTCCTGATTGGCCCTTTATGTACCCATTCAATCTGAGGATTTTTTTTTTTAGTGCTGGGAATTTAGCAAACATTGTATCTACAAATATTTCCTCCCCTCTATTTTTCCCCTTCTTATACTCTTTATGATGTAGATATTGATACTTCTATCCTCCAGGTTTGTTAACTTTCATATTTTCATGTTTACCCCTTCCTGATACCTTCTAGAAGACTTCCTATACCTGATTTTTCAATGCGATAATTCATTCTTGGCCTAGATCCATATTGCTACATAACCCATTTGTTGAGTTATTTACTTCAACCATTATATTTTTCACAGTATTTTGAATTGGCTCTTCATGATTTATTGTTCCTGCTTCATGTAATCCAGTTGGGTGACTTTGTTCCCCCCACCGCCGGAACATTCAGCCATGTCTGGACACTTTTGGTTGTCACAACTTGGGGTAGTGCTACTGGCATCTAGTGGGTAGAAGCCAGAGCTGCTGCTAAACATCCCATAATGTACAGGACAGCCCCACCCCACCACAACAAAGAATTATCTAGCCCAAAATGTCAAGGGTGCCAAGGTTGAGAAACCCTGATGTAACCAATATGAACTCTTTTCACTTTGAGGATATTTACTATGTTATTTAAATTATCTTGCCATATGATGCATTTAATCTGTTTCATCTATTCTAGGTTGTTCAGTTTCTTGCTTTCCTAAGAGGTGCACCTCCTTCTACATCTCATTACTTTTCTACATGAATTTGTATTTCCCAGAAGGTATCAGCTACCTTGACTGATATGTATACCCATAGGGAGAGGCTGAAGCCCAGCATTGGGAAAAGGTGAAGGATGAACCAAAAACAAGAAAACCTGTGATGTCATTGGCCCCATCACTTCCTGTTTGTCAACATACATGCACACATGTGCACACACACATATCCTGAGGGTTTTCACAGTTTTTACAGATCTATCAATTTCTGTGCCATCTCTAGGGTTGGATGTGATGGTGTGAGTTTACAATCTTGTTTAGTTCCTAAGTTTAAATTCACATTGCTAAGAGTGGATTTAGAGTTTGCCGCCTAAGGTAGGTAGTTGCAAAACCTGACCTGCACTACCTACTACAGGAGCCACCAGTGTGGCTCTTGACCACTGCCACTGAATGTGGCTAGTCTGAGCTGAGATGTTCTGTAAGTGTGAAATACGTCCTGGATTTCAAAGACTTAGTATAAAAAGAATGTAAAATGGCTCAATAATTTTTATATTGATAACATGTTAAAAGGATATTATTTTTGATATGAGTTAAATATTTTATTAAAATTAATTTCCTATTTCTTTTTGCTTTTTTCATGTGACTTATGGAAATTTTTCTTTACATATGTGGCTCACCTTATATTTCTGTTGGACAGCACTGATCTAGACCAATAGCTTTCAAGCATTTTTGGCCATGATTCACAGTAAGAAATATATTTAACATCAGAACCCAGGACTCACATATGTATGTGGATATTTATTATAAGTGAGGCAGAAGTTGTAACAATAATATGTATAATTATTACATGAAATGCACTCTGATATTTGATATTCTTTAAATAAAATGTTCAGTATGACTCATTAAATTTATTTTAGTTTAATTAATTTTAAATTGATCTGCAGTTTGAAAACCCCAGACTAGACTAATTATTATTAGCAGTATTAATATTGGAGGAGATGTGAATAAATTCATAAAATATATCAGTTTTGGAAACACAGGACTTCATAGTTGGATTTGGGAGATGAGGGCAAAGTTTGGATTTGGCAGACATCCAGGCATCTGGCTTGGGTGTCTGAGAGGATGGAAATATAATTCCCTGAGAACTGAACCCAGATGGGGAGGAAGATTATAAATTCAATTTTTGACTTGTTGAGTTTGAGATCCCTGGAAGTGTACAAGGGAGCTAGCCAGTAGACAGAAACACATATGGTTTAGGGGTAAGGAAAAAACATCTGGACAAGAGAGAGAGCTTTGGAAATTAGCATATAGGTGGTAATTGAAGTCATATGAGTGAATAAGATTATCCCAGATAGTGTATAGGGCAAGAAATGAAGATCTAGAATAGAATTCTGAGGAACATCCATACTTAAAGACAAATCCAGGGACCACTCACTCACACATTCTTGAAACTATCTTTTGTCTTGGATTTTGGAACCCAAATCTTTCCATGTTTTCCTCCTTCTTCTGACCACTCCTTGACTTTTCCCTTGCCACTGCCTTCTCTTCTACCTCACTTTAATTTTTTTCCAGATTTAATTTATTTTTAAAACTTTTAAAATTAACAATTTCAGATTTATAGGAAAGTTGCAAAAGTAGTACAAAGAATTCCCAATTACCCTTCACCCACATTCCCCAAATGTTAACATTTCCTACATATACTTTATCCTTCGATAGATAAGATAGACAGATGGATAGGTCTCTATATAGATATAGAGTTCAGACTTACTCTCAGTGGTTCGGTTCAGTTCAACTTACTCTTCATAGTTCAGGGAAAAAAAAAAATATATATATATATACACAAGAAGTTGTAGACATGATGTCCCTTTGCCCTTTAAATATCAATACTTCAGTGTGTATTTGCTCAAAACAAGGCATTCTCTTACATGACCACAGGACAATTACCAAAGTTAATAAATAAACATGATACAACACTACTGTCTCAATAATTGTCTACACACCTTATTTTGATTTTTCCAGTTGTCCAAATAACATCCTTTATAACAAAAGAAAATCCAAGATAATTGGTTACATGCAGTTGTCATATCTCTATAGCCTCCTTTAATTTGAATCTTTGGTTATATTTCAAAAGTTTGACATTTTTTAAGACTATGGGCCAGTTAATTTGTAGATTGATCTTCAGTTAGAGTTTGTCTTATGTTTCCTTGTGGATAGATTCAGGTTATGCATCTTTGGCAGGAATATTACAGAAGTCATGCTGAGTTCTAGTGCATCACGTCAGGAAGCACGTGCTGTGGATTACTGCCATTACTGTCAATGTTAACTTTAATAATTTGGTTAAAGTGGTGACTGCCAGGTTTCTCCACTGTGAGCATGTTATAGGGAGATATTTTGAAATTATGTAAATATCCTGTTATCTCTCAAAGTTTCACTCACTAGTTTCAGCATCCATTGATGATTCTCGCCTACATAAATTATTAATATGATGTTACCAAATGGTGATTTTCTAGTTCCATCATTCCTTTTACTTTTTTTTTTTTTTTGGCGGCGCTGTGCTACTCGGCATATGGGATCTTAGTTCTCTGACCAGGGATGGAACCCACACCCCCTGCATTGGAAGCTCGGAGTCTTAACCACTGGACTGCCAGGGAAATCCCTCCTTTTACATTTATCAGTTGGCTTTCTAATGTAAGAAAGAGCTTTCCCTTCTCCCATTTATTTAGTTAGTTAATATCAATGTGGACTGATAGATTCTTAGTATATTCAATACATTATCATCTGTTGCTATCATCATTTTTGTTTTGGTGTTCAATTTATTCAAGATTTAACCATTAAAAACTCCTTCGAACTGGCTCCTTTGTTCTTTTGACATAGCCCATCTTACTCTTTAGCACAATAAGAGGTTCTAGGTTCCCTTTGTATTTTCCCTGCTCCAGAGCTGGAATCAGCCATTTCTCCAAGGAAACTTGGTTCCTTTTAGTGGTATTAGAAACCACAAACAGGGTGCTAGGTGTGTCACTGCTTCTAGGCCCTCTCAGTTGACAAAGCTGAGAAATACACGTATGCATGTACATATACCTATACACATATCTATATTCATTTATATCTATATATCCCTGAGTTCACCTGGAATATCTCCAATTCCAATACAACAAAGTAAGGTTTATTCTATTTATGTTCACTTTTCCTTATTTTTAACACTCTTTTCCAATAGTGAGAAATCTGGCTTTCAGCCTTCACAATATATTTGCTTATTTGCTCAGTCCTAGAATATTTAGAAAGCAGCTTCAGAACTGCTAACCCATGGCTCTACCAAAAAGAAGTCTACTAATTAGAGTTCAATAATTTTTAGAATACTGGCAATTCCCGCTTTGCACAGTAGTGTGGGTACACAAAAATAAGTATGCATGTTGAAACCATGCAAATTGATCTTAATAATCCATGGGAAACATTACAATTGTTCCATTACCCTTAAAAATTTCATCAAAATATTAAACACTCTTACTGTTGGCTATAAGTGTATGGAGAAATGGAAAACCAGATAAACTATTAGTTATTTGGTACACTGTCACTTAAAACTTTAGAAATATTGAAAATTAAAGTGCTTTATTTCTTTGTTTAAAAACAAAACAAAACAAATAAACTTTAGTATGAGGGAATTCCCTGGCAATCCAGTGGTTAGGACTTCATGCTTTCACTGCCGAGGGCACAGGTTCAATCCCTGGTCTGGGAACTATCATCCCTCAAGCCACGGCAAAAAATAAATAAATAAATAAATAAATATTTTTAAAAAAAACTTTAGTTTGAATAGTGTTTGCCTTCTCTCATATTACTTACAATACAGGGTATCTTTTCTATGCCTTGGCAAATTGTCATTCTCCTTTCGAAGTTTGGATCAGCTTCCAACTTTTTTTTTTTATCATAAGTAGTCATTTATTAAATGTCAAATCATTCATGCAGAATAGACATCAAGTACTATTCAAAAAAGGGGTTTCAACTCATCAGGAAATTCTTCACGACTAAGCATGGTTTAAGAAAAAGTGTAGACTCTGCATCAGACTCTGGGGCCAGAATTCCAACTTTGACATTTACTCCCTGCATGAATTTGGCTAAGTACTTTAACTTCTCCAAGCCTCCTTTTGCCTACCTGTAGAATGGGAATAATGATACCTACTTTGAAAGGTAAATAGAAAGGATTAAATGAGGTTATGTATGTAAAGTATCCGGGAGAATACCTGGTTCATGGCAGATGTTCAACAGAGTAGCAGTTATCGGTATAAAGGAAGAATAACCTCAGCTGGCCTTTGGAGGATGGCAGGGGTCGGGGAGGGAAGGTAGGCACAGCATGACCAAGGCCTGGAGGCGGAAATATCTATGGTGGGTTTTGCAGTAAACAGTTCAGTGAGTCTGGCAAAGAGGGTGAGAGTGGGAGGCATGATCAGCAAAGTGGGCACATTTAAGAGGGTGCAGCCTTGAATGCGTGGCTAAGGAGGCTAGCATTTATCCTTTTTTTTAAAATTAATTATTAATTTATTTATTTGGTTGCGTTGGGTCTTCGTTGCTGCGTGCAGGCTTTCTCTAGTTGCAGAGAGTGGGGGCTACTCTTCATTGCGGTGCGCGGGCTTCTCATTGTCATGGCTTCTCTTGTTGCAGAGCATGGGCTCTAGGCGCGCGGGCTTCCGTAGTTGCAGCGTATGGGCTCAGTAGTTGTGGCTCACGGGCTCTAGAGCACAGGCTCAGTAGTTGTGGCACACGGGCTTAGTTGCTCCGCAGCATGTGGGATCTTCCTGGACGAGGGCTCAAACCCGTATCCCCTGCATTGGCAG
Source organism: Eschrichtius robustus (assembly GCF_028021215.1). Lineage (NCBI taxonomy): Eukaryota > Metazoa > Chordata > Mammalia > Artiodactyla > Eschrichtiidae > Eschrichtius > Eschrichtius robustus. The sequence goes on along the minus strand of NC_090830.1, from coordinate 113,619,489 downwards.
ACAGATTCTTCACCACTGCGCCACCAGGGAAGTCCCCTAGCATTTATTCTTGTTGGCTAAGAAGACAATGAACGCGGAGCAGTCCTAGACACAACCTAGGTTAGAACCGAGTGTAGACGAGCCCAGCAAGAGCTACAGTTCTCACTGCTCTAAAGAGCTGTGTTCTGCACCACGTGTTTCTCACACTGCTCTATGCCTCAGCTGAGGTGAACTGAGAGAGCATCCTGTCTGGTAAGCTGTGACTTATGCTTAAAAAACTTGTTAGCAAAACTGAGCTGTGCCAATCCAGATTCTTCTTTTCGGAACAGGAACAAGACAGTAGCTGCTAGAGCTGAGCAGAAAGGTCTTGAGGCAGACCTGGGGTTGCGGTGTCTGCTTGGGACCATAGGTACCCTGAGGCTAGGAGGATGCCGGGTGATAGAGAGCGAGGAACCTGACATGGATGGATGGTTGGTCAAAACACACAAAAGATCTGCCAAAGGTAGATGCTAGCAAGAGCAGTCCTCGCACCCCTGGCCTCCGCAGTGTCCTCCAGCGTCGTGCCCATCCCGGGGACCTTCTCCTGGCCACTGGCCGCCCGCGGCAAGCCTCGTCAGGGCGTGCTGCGTCTAGCCGTGTTCTCCGATGTGCAGCGCAAGGTGCTGGAGAAGATGTTCCAGAAGCAGAAGTACATCAGCAAGCCCGACCGCAAGAAGCTGGCGGCCTAAGTTGGGCTTGAAAGACTCACAGGTCAGCTTCCAACATTTTATCTTTGGATGTGAAATATCTCTGAGAGTTCCTTTAGTGTAAAATTTTATCCTGGTATCATTTCCTCTGGGATATCACCCTTTTCATCACAACTATATTCCTCATTTCTGTCTATAAGTTTGCGTTCACTAACTCCATTTATGGGAATTTCCCTTCTAGCTTTATCACTTTTCCTTTTTTGCTGTACTTTCATCTTTGTTGGCCAATTCCTTCTTTCAATTATCCAGTTTTGTAAACTGTCAAGTTAGTTTATCACTGGCAGACAAGGAGACAAGACACCTACAGCTGATAACAAAAGTGCAGTGACCAATGACCAGCCGACTTTAAAAGTAGTGAGGTGATGGTCACTGATCACAGTGTGCCTCTGTTGTTTACTTAGAAATTTGTGGACTGAAGGATTGTATAGCAAAGCTTATACAGTTACTCATGGTTCTTATACTATGATAACTTGAAATTTGAACCTTGTTATTGGGGTACTGGTGTTATTTGACTAAAATATGGTAATTGAAATTCATGGATATCAGAACGGAGCAAATGTGAGGACTTTCTGTGCTTTTTTGTCTTTAGCTTGAAGGCATATAGTCCAAATCCTGTACTCAACAGTAATTTGATAACCATTCACAGTGGTTATCTTTTTCGTTTGAAATATGCTTTGGTTCATTTATTTCTCTTTGTATTCAGTTTTAAAAGTTTCCCCCATCCTTGTTGATTTCTTTCTTTCTTTTTTAATTTTATTTATTTATTTATTTATGGCTGTGTTGGGTCTTCGTTTCTGTGCGAGGGCCTTCTCCAGTTGCGGCAAGCGGGGGCCACTCTTCATCGCGGTGTGCGGGCCTCTCACTATCGCGGCCTCTCTTGTTGCGGAGCACAGGCTCCAGATGCGCAGGCTCAGTAATTGTGGCTCACGGGCCCAGTTGCTCCGCGGCATGTGGGATCCTCCCAGACCAGGGCTCGAACCGGTGTCCCCTGCATTGGCAGGCAGATTCTCAACCACTGCGCCACTAGGGAAGCCCTTTCTTCCTTTCTTTCTTTCTTTCTTCCTGCCTTCCTGCCTTCCTTCCTGCCTTCCTGCCTTCCTTCCTTCCTTCCTTCCTTCCTTCCTTCCTTCCTTCCTTCCTTCCTTTTTTTTTGATGTGAGAGGCAGGACTATGTGAAAAGGTATATAGAGAGAAGTGTTATGTCCACTCCCTCTATCCTTTCCACCCGACTCTTACCAAACCCAGAGGTTCCAACCATAGCCTGAGCGTGAGGGTGGTTTTGCAAATCTTTTTTTTTTAATATTTATTTATTTATTTGGCTGTGTTGGGTCTTTGTTGCAGCATGTGGGATCTTTCATTGAGGCACGTGGGCTTCTCTCTAGTTGTGGCTTACAGGTTTTCTCTTCTCTAGTTGAGGCTCACGGGCTTAGTTGCCCCGAGGCATGTGGGATCTTAGTTCCCACGGCCAGGGATCAAACCCACGTCTCCTGCATTGAAAGGAGGATTCTTTACCACTAGATCACCAGGGAAGTCTCAGTTATGCAAATCTTAAATCGTAACTGGCTTATCTTTCTTATGTTAATTGTTGCTCAAATATGCAGATAGATGTGTATTTCCTTCTCTCTCTTTTCTTGAACAAAAGGTGGTATGCTATACATACTCTTTGGTATTTTGCTTTTTTCATTTAACAGTGTTTCCTGGAAATCACTCCACAACAGTTTTTAGAGAACTTCCTCATTCTTTTTTTTTTAAGAGCTGTATAGTACTCCACCTCAAGGGTGTTCAATTGCTTATTCAGCAACTCTTTTGTATGGGGCATTAGCTGGTTTCCAATATTGTGTAATTACAAACAAAGCTGCAGTGAATAACCTTTTGTATATGTATTTTTGTATTGTTGGATTATATATTCAGAATAAATTCCTAGAAGACTGAAATTGAACTGATTTTTTGGCATGCAGTTCTGTGAATTTCCACACATCTTCTAGATTTGTGTAACTACCACCACACTCAGGATAAAGAACAATTCCATCACTCTAAAAAACTCTCTCATGCTGGCTCTTTGGAGTCAAATCCTTCCCCCACCTCTAACCCCAGACAACCACTGATCTCTTCTCTGTCCCTATAGTTTTACCCTTTCCAGAATATCATATAAGTGGAATCATGCAGTATGTAGCTTCTTTTTTTTTTTTTAATTATTTATTTTGGCTGCTCTGGGTCTTCGTTGTGGCATGAGGGCTTCTCTAGTTGCGGTGCATGGGCTTAGTTGTGGTACATGGGATCTTAGTTCCCCGACCAGGGATCGAACCGGGCCCCCTGCATTGGGAGCGTGGAGTTTTATCCACTGGACCACCAGGGAAGTCCCTGTAGCTTCTTGATACCAGCTTCTTTCACTTAGCATAATGCCTTTGAGATTCATGCATGTTATTTCATGTTTCAATGTTTCATCTCTTTTTATTGTTAAATAACATTCTATTGTATGGATGTACCACAGTTTATCTTTTTTACCCTTGTGTATTGGTTTCCCAGGGGTGGCATAACAAAATACCAAATTACTAACATATAGCTATATGTTCATTGCTAGTATACAGGAATAATAGTGATTTTGGCATGCTGACCTGGTATCCTATGACTTTTTTTTTTTTTTTTTTTTGGCCATACCATGCTGCATGTAGGATCTTAGTTCCCAGATCAGGGATTGAACCCGAACCCTTAGCAGTGAAAGCAAAGAGTCCTAACCAATGGACCACCAGGGAATTTCCCACAATGTTTTCATTAGAAAGGTTTTATAATGTGTTTAATATTTGTAGAGATTGTCCATTCCTAGTGTTTTTCTGGTTATTCTTGCATGTTTGTTTTTCCATTTGAAGTTTAGCATCAACATATCTATTTCCATGAAGAAACTTGTTTCTACCTAGGGCTTCTTTTCCTTTGATAATTTCTATCTATTTTCTAATCTTTAAACAAATATCATTTTTTTCTACAAAAATAGAAAGCAAGAATGACAGCAAGAATTACAAAGAAAAACCACATTAATCCCAATACTCTAACATAACCATTGATATCATTTTGTTACTATTTCTTCTTACCCAATTGTAATTATACATATTTTAATCATGTTATTAGAGTCTTCATAAACATCATTTTTAATGACTGAGGAGTATTTGAACAAGGAGATAGTCATAATTTTTTTCATGATATATTTAATCATTCCCTTATGAAGAATATTTGTTATGCCCAAATTTTGGCTATTATAAACAATGCTAAATATTACGTATTCATTTATTTATTTCCTTGGGGTAGAGACGCCCGAGTGGAATTGCTATAAGGTAAAAGGTGTGAGCATTTTCAAGTCTCCTGATAAATGTTAATAAATTGCTTTCTTTAAGGTTGTACTAATTAAACTGCCACCAGCAATAAAAGGGCCTATTTTCACTACATTCTTACCTTTCATTGTATACCCTGGCTTAAAATAAAATAAAAACTTGTCCATTTCAATGTGTGACCAAAATGTAAATGTTTCGACCTTCTGACCCACCAATTCCACCTCTAGAATTATGGAAATAATTATCTGATATGCACATACAAGGATGTCCACTGAAGAATATGACAGTGTGATACCAGGTACCCTATAAACATAAGTGTGTTAAAGTCCATGTAGAGGGTGATCATGAGGAAAGACTTCTGTATTTTACTTTATACACTTCTGTGTTATTTTAATTCTTCACAGTGAGAATGTATTACTTTTTTAAAAATTGTGGCAATATGCATAACATGAAATCTACCATTTTAACTATTTTTAAGTGTACAGTACAGTGGCATTTATTAGTTCATTCACATTGTTGCGCAACCATCTCCATGACTTTTTTCATCTTGCCAAAATGAAACTCCGGAACAATTAAATGATAGTTCCCCATTAGTCCCTCCTCCCCAGCCCCTGGAAGCCACCCTTCTACTTCCTGTGTCTAGGAATTTGACTACTCTAGATACCTCATATTAGTGGAATCATATAATATTTGTCCTTTTGCATCTAGGTATTTCACTTAGCATAATGTTCTCAGGGTTTATCCATGTTGTAGCATGAAGCATATTGAAGCAATGTTTAAAAAGCATTCCTTCCTTTTTGAGGCTGCATAATGCTCCATTGTATATATATATATATATATATATATATACTACATTTTCTTTATCCATCATCCATCAAAGGACACTTAGGTTGCTCCCACCTTTTGGTTTTGGTGAATAACGCCGCTATGAATATGGGTGTACAAAAGTCTCTTCGAGATCCTACTTTCAGTTATTTTGGGTATATACCCCCAAGTGTAATTGCTGGATCTATCTGGCTTTTAAACATTGATGTTCTTCAGGGCTAGATCCAGGACTCTGTTCGCTCTCTGTGTTTTTCCCCTTACGTTATCTCACTGATTTCCATGGGATTTAAATACCAAGGACTATCCAATTTTTATCTCTAGCCCATACCTCTCTCCTGTATCTCTAATACTTTGTTCTATATTTCCTCTTGATGATTATCCAGCATTTTAAACCCAGTGTATCCAAAACTGAACTCCACACTTGCTCCCTCCCTGTCTCAGTAATTGGCATTGCCATCATCCAGGTTTCTCAAGCCAGTACTCATTAACCCATATCCAATCTTCTCCAAGTCCTAGTTTGAAATAGATCTCTATTTTGGCAACATATTTCCCTCTTCACTGCCATCATCCTAGACCAGACCATTAATTAGCAACTGTCATCTGGGTTATTGCAGGAGGCTCCTAAAGGATCTCTTTACTTCTTTTCTTACTCTCTGTATTAGTTTCCTGAGGCTGCTATAACAAATTATCACAGGGGAATTCCCTGGTGGTCCAGTGGTTAGGACCTGGCTCTCTCACTGCCGTGGCCCCATGTTTGATCCCTGGTCAGAGAACTAAGATCCCACAAGCTGTGCGGCATGGCCAATAAAACCCAAATTATCTCAAACTTGGTGGCTTTAAGCAACAGAAATTTATTCTCTCACGGTTCTGGATGCCAGAAATCTGAAATCAAGGTGTTTTCAAGGCCGCGTTCCCTCTGGAAGTTCTGTGTGTGTTGGGGGGGGGGTGTGAATTGAAACCTGATTTGTCTAGCTTCTGGTATTTGCTGGCATTCCTTGGTGTTCCTTGACGTGTGACCACACTACTCCAATCTCTAACTCTGTCTTCACATCACCTTCTCTGTGTGTCTGTTTCTTTTCCTCTTCTGTCTGTCTCAAATCTCCCTCTGCCTTTCTTTATGAGAACACGTGTCATTGTATTTAGGGCCCACCTGGATAACCCAGGGTTAGATCCTCATCTCAAGATTTTTTTTTTTAATTATTTATTTATTTTTATTTATTTATTTATGGCTGTGCTGGGTCTTCGTTTCTGTGCGAGGGCTTTCTCTAGTTGTGGCAAGCGGGGGCCACTCTTCATTGCGGTGCGCGGGCCTCTCACTATCACGGCCTCTCTTGTTGCGGAGCACAGGCTCCAGATGCGCAGGCTCAGTAATTGTGGCTCACGGGCCTAGTTGCTCCACGGCACGTGGGATCGTCCCAGACCAGGGCTCGAACCCATGTCCCCTGCATTGGCAGGCAGATTCTCAACCACTGAGCCACCAGGGAAGCCCTCATCTCAAGATTTTAATTGCATCTGCAAAGATCCTTTTTCCAAATAAAGTAACATTCACAGGTTCCAGGGATTCAATGTGGATATCCTCCTGGGGGCCTTGTTTCAGCCTACCACATCCCCTCTTTTTCACCCAGTAGCTAGAGTGATTTTTTGAAATGTAATTTTATTTAAAATTTTACATGCCTATAACCCTTCAGTGCCTTCTCACCCCAGTTATAATAATATACAAATTCTTTCCCTTAGTCCCCAGGCTCCTGCCTAATCTGAAGCCTCTCTCTCCAATCTCATCTCCCATTCATCTGCTACCCACTTTACCTAGGCAGCACTTCCCCCAACCTCCATTTTCATACGGTTTACTCCTATTATATCTTCTCTCTCCGTAGGTTAGCCTACCAGCTGGTGTGGGAGTCCACACCTAATTCTAGGATGTTAGTTGTTCTACAGCAGGAGTCAGCAAACGTGCCTTTCTTTTTTTTTTGGCCATGCCACGCGGCTTGTGGGACCTTAGTTCCCTGATCAGGGATTGAACCCACACCCCCGGGGTGAGGGCATGGAGTTCTAACCAGTGGACTACCAGGAATTCCCAAACCTGCCTGTTTTTATAAATCAAGTTTTATTGGCACACGGAATTCTTTGTTTATGTATTATCTATGGCTGCTTCTGTGCTACAGTAGCAGAGTCGAGGGGTTGCAACAGAGACTGTATGGCCCACAAAGCCAAACATATTTACTACATATGGACCTTTCCAGAAAAAAAATTTGCCCATCTCTGTTCTAGGGTATTGGTTTCCTATTTAGTGCTCTCAGGTCCACTATTTGGTTTCCTCAACGTCTTTCCAGGTGCTATTGCTGCCTCCTCTAGTAAATACTCTTAAGTTTTCAATAACTTGTGTTTATTGTAGATTGTGTTGCTTGGTCTATTAATAGGACATGGTGTGACTTGTGGAACAGGCAGCAGACATCAGGCAGCCACTGATCTTCATCCATGCCAACACAGCCCTTCATAATAAAGACAAGGGGTGATCTCGCCCATCATGAGGGAATTTAAATGACTAGCACTTTTTTATCTTATAAAGGAGTGACCATTTCTCCACTTCTCCAGCTCCTGTGCCTGGGTCTGTGACAGGCCCTGACTTATGAAAGAGCATGCCCTGTTTACTATGCCCAGCAGGTGCCTATATCCAAAGCCAATGTTGCTGCCCTGCAGACTCAGTACTTGCATCAAACTGTCTCTCTCTCTGTCCAGATACACTGTTCTTCATGGAGCGAGATAAGCGTGACCCACTTCTCCTACAACGCTGGAGCCCTGACCTGGCTCTTCTGTGGGAGCCCGTCCTTACTGGGGTGTGTGGCTGACTGATGCTTTGTCCCCTCCTGCCTGAATATCCTGCAGGGCATGGACCACTATGCTCCAAAGTGCAAGCTCTTCTGCCATTTACAAGCATTTATAGGATTTGGCCAAAGCCATGTCTGAAAGGAGGCTATCAGCTCTTCAAGTCTTTTCGGACTCCCACCTGGTAGAGGTTTTTCTTCAGAATTCCAGTATTTTCCAGTGGAACAACAGCGTATCTTCTTACAAGGGGAAAATGAAGTGAAAACAAACTCCCAAACCTGAGAAACTGCTGCTTGGATGACTTATGCAGGATATGCAAAAGTATTCACTTTCAGCTGTTGGTTAAAGTGTTCTCTACCTATGTGGACCCAAAGTGATCTTAAGGAGATTGTTGCTTTACTTAACTATCTTGCAGTGGTTTGCCACAAATTGGCTCCTTTTCTTTCCTCAGTGGGCCCTTCTGATAGTAGTCTCAACCAAGAAGCCATGGGTTGCTTTATCTTGCAGAGTATCTAAGTATCTTGCAGAGCATCTAAATTAAGCTAAACCAACATTGTGTCTACCAATGTATCCACACACCCACCCCAAATGACCAGACTCTTCCTTATACACTTTAAAATATTTGGATCTCAGAACTATCAGTTGGAGACATTTCATTAGCACACACACACACAAAACCCCCTTTAACTATTTTATTTATTTTTTAAGAACAGGAAGGGGCTATCTAACATTCCTCAACACATGATGATGTGTACCAGACATATATCTGTGGGTTCACGAAAGCATGTTAGAAAAACTGTGCTTAGTCTTATTTAGTCTCTGTTTCTTTGGTCCAGTGTCATCTTATGTGAAGAATTTTTTTAAATTCGGGAATTATTTCTATTACACAATTTTTATGACCTCTTTTTTGTCTTCAAAGTCTTTGAACATAATTTTGAAGAAAAAGTTTAATGTAATCATAATGTACTATTTTCATATTTGCCATTTTACTCTCAATTTTAACTATCTTTATTGAGTATAATTCACATACCGTACAATTCACACATTTATAGTGTACAATCCAATGTTTTTTTGCAGCCATCATCACATTAAATTTTCATGCTTTTCATCACCCCCAGAAGAAACCCTGTACTCATTAAACATACACACCCCATTTACCCCCATCACGTCAGCCATAGGCAATCACTACTCTATTTTCTGTCTCTATGGATTTGCCTCTTCTGGACATTTCATATAAACAAAGCCATACAATATGTGGTCCTTTATGACTGACTCCTTTCACTTAGCATAACGTTTTAAAAGTTCATCCGTGCTGAAGCATGTATCAGTACTTTATTTCATTTTGTGGCTAAATAATATCCCACTGAACGGATACGCAACATTTTATTTATCCATTATCTTGATGGATATAGGAATGTTTTTTGCTACTGTAAATTATGCTGCTATGAACACTCATGTAAGAGGTGTTGTGGGGACATATATTTTCATTTCTCTTGAGTATATACCTAGGAGTGGAATTGCTAGGTTATACGGTAACTTTATTTTTTGGCATGCATGCGGGATCTTAGTTCCCCAACCAGGGATTGAACCTGTGCCCCCTGCAGTGGAAGCGTGGAATCCTAACCACTGAACGGCCAGGGAATTCCCTATAAGGTAATTCTTAGTTTTTTTTGTTTTTTAATTAATTTATTATTTTTTTAATTTAGTTTTGGCTGTGTTGGGTCTTCGTTGCTGTGCGCGGGCTTTCTCTAGTTGCGGTGAGCCAGGGTTACCCTTCATTGTGGTGCGCGGGCTTCTCATTGTGGTGGCTTCTCTTGTTGCAGAGCATGGGCTCTAGGCACGCAGGCTTCAGTAGTTGTGGCACATGGGCTCAGTACTTGTGGCTCGCGGGCTCTTGAGCGCAGGCTCAGTAGTTGTGGCGCATGGGCTTTGTTGCTCCGTGGCACGTGGGATCTTCCCGGACCAGGGATCGAACCCGTGTCCCCTGCATTGGCAGGCGGATGCTTAACCACTGAGCCACCAGGGAAGCCCGATAACTCTTAGTTTAACCTTTTGAGAACTGTCAGACTGATTAAAGTCTTTGGTGAATTATTTACTTACAAACAAAGAGTACTGGGAAATCACTCCAAGTCCCAAGGAGCATTTATGGATTTCTTGACTCCCCACCCAGCCTACCATGCTGGTCATGGATCTGCTTTAAAATTTTGGTGCTCAGAAGGAGTGGACCTGAAGAGGGTGCTGGCAGCAAGAACAGCAGCTCCAAGAAAAAGAGAGTTCCAAAAGCTATACCAGGAAGATTAGAATGGACATGTCCCTGATGGGGCATAACCCACGGAGATATTTCCCAACCCATCCCCTATATCCCCATAAAAACAAATTCACAAGAAGAAAAAAATTGGTTTCCAGAGACCCACTGTTCTTTACAGTCAACCAGCCTCTGCTGTCTCTTAAAGGAGATAGAGAATTAGTGTATGAACCTCACAAAACAATTTTTATTTTTATTTTTTGGCCACGCCTCATGGATTGTGGGATCTTAGTTCCCCGACCAGGGATTGAACCTGGGCCCTCGGTAGTGAAAGCCTGGAGTCCTAACCACCTGACTACCGGGAAATTCCCAACAATTTTTAGATACGCCTTTCAGTTTGAAATATCAAAGCAAACCCCTCTCCCCCCACAAAACAAACAAACAAACAAAAACGACCTTCTAATACTGATATTTTACCTTTTCTACAACATCTCTCTCAGACTAATCATGATATATGGAGTACAATTACTGGTTGTGCTAGATCCACTTTTGCTATTTTACATTTACACCATTCTAACAAGTTAGCATCCAGGGTAAGAGTGAAGTTCTGGCTCAATCTAGGGCATGACTCAGTTCTGGTGCCTTGTCAAAACGTAAAGATCCCAGATAAGTGCCCAAAATATAACTTGGATATGGTAACACACATGATCACAATGGAGATACAAGAAATTCTCATTTGAGGGACTTCCCTGGTGGCACAGTGGCTAAGACTCCATGCTCCCAATGCAGGGGGCCTGGGTCCCATCCCGGCTCAGGGAACTAGGTCCCACATGCAAGCCACAACTAAGGAGCCCGCCTGCTGCAACTAAGACCCGGCGCAACCAAATTAATTAATTAATTAATATTTAAAAAAAGAAATTCTCATTTGACAAAAGAGATACATTCTGGAAGGCCTGCATATTATAAATATCACATAATTAAGCCATTTGCCATATGTATCATTCAGAGTTCTACCAGAAATACATAATCAGTAGGATATATATATTGGGTGGGCCAAAAGGTGCGTTTGTTTTTTTCCATAAGATGGTTCTAGTAGCACTTAGTTGTCTTTAACTTCATTCAAAACAATTTTGTTAGATTGTATGTGACAGCTGTCATATCAGCATGTATTTAAAAAAAAGACTTTGGTGAATTTTTGTGTAGCTTTTTTTTTCTTTTTGGCTACGTTGGGTCTTCGTTGCTGCACGCGAGCTTTCTCTAGTTGTGGCGAGCGGGGGCTACTTTTCATTGCAGCGCAAGTGCTTCTCATTGCCGTGGCTTCTCTTGTTGCGGAGCACAGGCTCTAGGCACACAGGCTTCAGTAGTTGTGGTACACGGGCTTAGTTGCTCCGCAACATGTGGGATCTTCCCTGACCAGGGCTCGAATCCATGTCCTCTGCATTGGCAGGCGTATTCTTTTTTTTTTTTTTTTTTTTTTATTTTTATGGCTGTGTTGGGTCTTCGTTTCTGTGCAAGGGCTTTCTCTAGTTGTGGCAAGCGGGGGCCACTCTTCATTGCGGTGCGCGGGCCTCTCACTATCGCGGCCTCTCTTGTTGCGGAGCACAGGCTCCAGACGCGCAGGCTCAGTAGTTGTGGCTCACGGGCCCAGCTGCTCCGCAGCATGTGGGATCTTCCCAGACCAGGGCTCGAACCCGTGTCCCCTGCATTGGCAGGCAGATTCTCAACCACTGCGGCAGGCGTATTCTTAACCACTGCGCAACCAGGGAAGTCCCTGTGTAGCCATTTTAATATCGAAGATGGAAGAAAAAAAGCAAAATTTTCAGCATATTAAGCATTATTATTTCAAGAAAGGTAGAAACACAACTGAAACACAAAAAAAGAATTGTGCAGTATGTGGAGAAGGTGCTGTGACTGACTGAACGTGTCAAAAGTGGTTTGGGGCTTCCCTGGTGGTGGCAGTGGTTGAGAATCCGCCTGCCAATGCAGAGGACATGGATTCGAGCCCTGGTCCAGGAAGATCCCACATGTCGCAGAGCAACTAAGCCCGCCCGTGCACCACAACTACTGAGCTTGCACTCTAGAGTCTGCGAGCCACGACTACTGAAGCCTGTGCGCCTGGAGCCCGTGCTCTGCAACAAGAGAAGCCACCACAATGAGAAGCCCGCGAACCGCACGAAGAGTAGCCCCTGCTCGCCGCAACTAGAGAAAGCCCAGTCAGCGCACAGCAACAAAGACCCAACGCAGCCAAAAATAAATAAATAAAATAAATTTGAAAAAAAATAAAAACAAAAACTTGGCTGGGAAGTTCTGATTCATCTGCTGTATTCACCAGACCTTCAGATTTCCATTTATTTCGGTTGTTACAAAATTCTCTTAATGGAAAAAATTTCAATTCCCTGGAAGACTATAAAAGGCACCTGGAACAGTTCTTTGCTCAAAAAGGTAAGAAGTTTTGGGAAGATGGAATAATGAAGTTGCCTGAAAAATGGCAGAAGGTAGTGGAAAAAAGGGTGACTACGTAGTTCAATAAAGTTCTTGGTGAAAATGAAAAATGTCTTTTATTTTTACTTAAAAATTGAAGGCACTTTTTGGCCCACCCAATGTTTATTAAGAGATTTATTACCAGGAATTGCCTTACACGATTGTGCGGCCTTGCTAAGCAGGTCTGAAATTTGTGGGGCAGGCCAACAGAATGGAAACTCCTGTGCAGGAGCTGATGCTGCAGTAAAGAGGGAGCATTTCTTCCTCAGGGGAAGCTTGGTTTTGCTTCTAAGGCTCTTTAACTGATTGGATGAGGTCTATTCAAATTATAAAGGATAGTATCTTTTACTTACAGTGAACTGATTGTAATGTTAATCACATGTACAAAATACCTTCATAGCAACACCTAGATAAGTGTTTGACTGAATAACTATACTATAGCCTAGCCAAGTTGACACATAAAACTAGTCATCACGCCATAGGACTGACAAAGGCTGCAGATATTTCAGTTTACCAACTAAACTGACACCCCCCCTGTGGTAGTAATGCAAGTTCATAATTCACTAAGCTTACTAGCTTTGAAAATACTGCAATTCTTGATTGCATTTTTAAAAATTTTAGGGTTTCAATATTTCATATTCTTTACATAAAATAAAACTTTATTAATGTTGTTAACATTTTCATATCATACTAATTCAAAATTATATCATTGAAATGCACAATACAAGCAATTCTTTTGTCAGATAGCTCTTACAATATTGATCAAGGTTAAAGCTATGACTTTAATGTAATTATGTGGCGCCTCTTGCAGTTTTAGGCCTTTGAAGGAGAGCATCTCAGGTGTCTAGGTCTGTCTCTTTTAGTCTCTTCAATCATCCTCTTTCAATATCCTCGCCCAGTTCCCATCCCCCTCCCTTGAGGATCTACACTCCTCCATATAGGAGGAGACATTTCCTTCCTTCCTTCCATTTCTTCTTGGATTTTGCAAACTTCAGTATCTCAGGCTTGACCAGACTTTGGGGACTTCAGAGGGAGAGGTGAGGCCTAGTCCAGGAGCAATGGGTGGGTACTGAAACAGGAGGGAAGGGGGCAGGGCACAACCTCTAAAAGAATGACATAGCCCTTGAAGATGTGACAAAAACTGGTTAGAACCAACTACGTCCACGATGGTGGAAGATTAGACTTCCAGTAGGCCTTGAGTCTCATCATACACTCATTGGAATACATTAGCATGCTAAATGACACACCCACAGGTGCCATGACAGTTCTGAGGCTGACCATAAAAGGCCAAAAAGTGGGCAGTGGCCCAATTCCTGGCAATCTCCACCCCTTCTCCAAAATAGTTGGAATAATCCTCCCACTCAGCCTATGAAATTACCCAGCCCATAAAAACTAACCACCCCATATTTTGAGGCCTTTTGCCTTCTGAGATGGCCCACACTCTGCAGAGTGTGTTTCTCTCTAAATAAATCTACTTCTTACCTATCACTTTGTCTCTCACTGAATTCTTTCTGCGATGAGACATAAAGAACCTGAGCTTCATTAAGCCCTGAGACCAGGTGTGTGATCTCAATTAAAAGACTGTGAGTTCAAGTCCCAACCTGGGTTTTGTCTGGGTTAGAGACCCAGTCCATAGGTTCGAGTCCCAATCTGAGTTGTATGGTTTCAGCACCAAATCTGGTTCAGTTTTCCCCAAATGAGCATAGTGACTTGATATCTTGATATCCAGTTTCCTAAGAAGTATGTACACCATTCCCAAATTATCATTAATTTTACTCAGTGACAACACATTCTCTCACAAACGTGATTTCCCCCCAGCATTATTCAATTAAGTAGCATTTGTCTCCTCCCTGAATCTGGCTTCCAAACTTCACAACATTAGTTGGCACTATCTTACCAAGAATACAGTATATCAACTCCAAATCTCTCTCCTAATAAAATTGGGGGTTTGGGGTGCACGTGTAGGTCTCAGTTCCTGCTACAGCAGACTCTTTTTTTAAATTTATTTTATTTTTGACTGCATTGGGTCTTCGTTGCTGCTCGTGGGCTTTAGTTGCAGTGAGCGGGGGCTACTCTTCGTGGCGGTGCAGGGGCTTCTCATTGCGGTGGCTTCTCTTGTTGCAGAGCACGGGCTCTAGGCGCGTGAGCTTCAGTAGTTGTGGCACGTGGGCTCAGGAGTTGTGGCTCTCGGGCTCTAGAGCGCAGGCTCAGTAGTTGTGGTGCATGGGCTTAGATGCTCTGCGGCATGTGGGATCTTCCCGGACCAGGGCTGGAACCCGTGTCCCCTGCATTGGCAGGCGGATTCTTAACCACTGTGCCACCAGGGAAGTCCCTACAGCAGACTCTTAATAAGTGTTTGTTGAGTTAAATATAATTGACTTTCCTTTATGTGATGGGGAATTATAGATGGCCTTCAAATTGTGATTAAATTTCCACCCTGTGGCAATACAAGCGTTAATTCCTCCAAATAAATAAACTTACATATTTCAAAATAGAAACTTCATACTTCCTAATGGAAATAATCTTGCATGGAAGAAACGCATAATTGGTACTCAAATTGAAATCATTATTATTCGTAATGCAACATAGTTATAGCACCTATTTCAGTGCTCTGTGCATCAGTCAGTGCAAACAGAATATTGTTGTCTGAAAGGTACCAATTCCGTCTTTTTCAGAAGGCAGTGCAGAGAGCGACAGCCTTTCAAAGTAAAAAAATGGGTGAGATTCCTCTAAGAGGCGGCCTGCAAGCCCCACCCCATATACCTGACCGGCTCCGCCTACGCCCCGGCTTAGGTGAGGGGTGGTGAACCACATTTCCCAGCGAGCCTTGCAGGCCTTCCACGCCTGCGCACTGTCAACTCAGGCAGGCGGGCGGAACTCCCGCGCTATCCAGCCACCTGGTCTCGGTCTCGCCTCGCCTGGTCTTTACCCCCGGCATGGAGGGGGTCCCTGTGATAACGGCAGGCACCGCGGGCGCTGCCAAGGCCGAGGGAGCCGCAGCCATGCCGCCCCCGCCTCCCGTCTCCCCGCCTGCCCTTACCCCGGCGCCCGCAGCGGGTGAGGAGGGCCAGCCGCCACTGCCCGAGGCGGGTGCTCCCGGCTGCTCGGGCTCCCGGCCCCCTGAGCTGGAGCCGGAGCGCAGCCTGGGCCGCTTGAGGGGCCGCTTCGAGGACGAGGACGAGGAGTTGGAAGAGGATGAGGACCTGGAGGAGGAAGAAGAGGAGGAAGAGGAGGAAGAGATGAGCCACTTCTCGCTGAGGCTGGAGGGGGGCCGGCCGGACTCCGAGGACGAGGAGGAGGTATTGATAGCCCCTGTTTGACCACGCCGGGCCTTCTCAGTTAGGGCCGGGTTCCCCGCTCGCCGCTGAAGCCTTTGGCACTTGTACGGACCCTCACCTCTCCTTGCGCTGCCTGCTTGTGGCGCGGACCGGCCTTCTGTCCCGGCCCAGTTCCCTGCCGACTCATATTGTAACGTTCCTGCAGTCCCTTAAGCTCTCTGGGTCCGACTCACTCATTATCGAAGCTACTGCGTGCCAGGGATGTAGGCGCCAAGGGTGCCGGCCTGCTGCCCTCCAGGAGCTTACAGTGGGCCGGGGAAACAGTACATTTCTACAGGGTGTTGAGAGGATGGGAAACCCTTCCCCACCTAGTCAGTCTCTAATTGGGAGATTTTTTTTTTTTTTTAATGGGGCAGCGCATACTTCATAAAGTTAGACAATATACCTAGCCAGTCAGAATTAATATTAAACACCAGTATCTGGAAAGTTTGTCCACTAAGTGATAATTCTTATAGTAAGATGCCCCTCATCTGGCAATATACAGTTATCTCCAAAAGAATGAGATCTTTTCGAAACATTGGTTTATATTGTGTTATTGTAACTTTGATGAGAGTGTTTGAAGGGTTGGAGGTACTGTGACATGTTTCCATGTTGCAAAGTAAGCTACACGTTGTTGATAATAAAATTTGGGGATTATCGCTTAAGAATTTGAAAAGGCAAGGACTTGTATTTTAAAACTATTTCCATTGCATTTGCAGCGCCTGATAAATCTCTCTGAGCTGACCCCATACATCTTGTGTTCCATTTGCAAAGGTTACTTAATAGATGCAACTACCATTACAGAATGTCTTCATACATGTAAGCATATAGTTCATCATATTTCCAAATAATATGTTCAATTTTTGAAATGTCTTGAAAGTATCCTAATTTCAACATTTTTTTTCAACAGTTTGTAAAAGCTGCATTGTAAGACACTTTTACTATAGCAACAGGTGTCCAAAATGCAACATAGTAGTACATCAGACACAACCTCTTTACAACATAAGGTAAGAAGAATATATAAGTAAAATTTATATTTTAGGTATACTTTTCCTGAAAGCTTGAAATTGTGTAGTTGGTAATAAATTCTTGGCCTATCTCAAAATGACGAGAAAGGGAAATACATATTCTTTAAAGAAATACATAGAAATACATATAGAGCACTTACTGTGTACCAGGCACTGTGATATCCGCTGGGAACTTTAAAAAAAAAAAAAGACACAGATGTCTTTTCTTGAAGATTTTAATTTCATCAGTCAAGTTGATGAGGCTAGTTTAGGCTTATCCTTTTCTGTGTATCTAGAATTCTATTTTTAAAACTAATACCTGAAATAACTGGCCTCTTTAGAAAAGCCTGTCTGTCATAGGTCATTGTGGCTTATTAAATTTTCAGTTCATGCTCAGTTTCCTAAGGGAAGAAAAACACTAAAGGTGACCTGCTTTCATTTGTTTAGCAAATACTATTATGTTTTTACTACCTTCATAGAAGAGTGTTTTGCAGATGATACACAGAATTTCAAAATACAGTCTCTGCCCTCATGCTCACATTCTTATTAAGGGAATAAGACCAGTTCACATGGAACAATTTAGCAAATAGTTCAGGAGTCTATAATTACTTGTAATTATGACCGCATACAATTACTTGAGGTTCTCTCAGATGAGAACCATGAGCGCTTCCTAAAAGTAACTCAGCTCTGAGAAAGGAGATAGTCACCCCTAAGAGAAAACAGTTACTTAACAAAGAGCATCATTCACTCTGTACCAAATGCATTTTTCTGAATTCTGAGGTATTCTCCATCCTTTCCTTTTATTAGGTTGGACCGACAGTTACAAGACATAGTGTACAAATTAGTGATCAATCTAGAGGAAAGTAAGTTTATTTTATTACATAGTTGTGAATCCCAGAATCTCTTCTGACTCTGCTAGTTACATTTTAAGTGTAATTTAGTCTGTGTTTTATCATTTTTTAGGAGAAAAAAAGCAAATGCATGATTTCTATAAAGAAAGAGGTCTAGAAGTACCTAAACCTGGTAAGTTTGGGTGTATACCATAATGTATTTATAGATTAAAGAATACTAACTTAATAAAATTTACGCCCTTTGAGGTTCTTTTTGGTGATAGCTGGTTATTTTATGATCAAAGAGAAAGATTTTGAAGATAATGATTTACTGTAATCCAATTTAATTATTTATAAGGATTAAAGAGTACAGGCTCTGGAGCTATATTGAGTGTGATCCTAGATCTGCCACCTTACTAGGTGTATGACTTTGGCAAATTACTTCAATGTCTCAGTTTCCTCTTCTATAAAGCAAGGATAATCATAACACTTTATAAAATTGTTGTAAGGATACATTGAGTAATACAAAGCACTTAAAACAGTGCCTGGAACATAGTAACTGCTCAAATATTAGTTTTTATGATGATGGTAATGTCACAGTATGGAAGTTAGATTTGGGTTTAAATCTTCATTCTTCCACTTACTATGTGGGTGACTTTAGGCAAATTGCCTAATCTCATTAAACTGTAATCTCATTTTCTTTACAGTTAAAGTACACAAAATTGTAAATCAACTATACTCCAATAAAATTTTTTAAAAAAAAGCATTAGTACCTATGTCATGCAGTTTTAATAAGGGCTAAATGAGATGGTGCATGTAAAGTGCTAAGCATGAGCCCTGAGCCCTGGCACATAGTAGTGCTTATTAAGGGCTACCTACAGCTATTGTTGCTGTTATGCTGAGCTCTCTCTGTGGCCCTGATAAACCAGCCATACATGTCTGCCTTCCACTGTGGAGTGCTCCCCAGGCTTGTCACTAATTTCCCTGGCTTTGACAGATTAACTGATATTATTTAAAAAAGGGAGAGTGAGTGCTTTGTGATATTTTAAATAGTCAACACAGTTAAATTTCTGTAATTATTTTCCAAAGATCTCAGTTTATGATATTTATATTCTAACTCAACTTTTTTGTTTGGCTATTAAATAGCTGTTCCACAGCCAGTCCCTTCGAGCAAAGGAAGATCTAAGAAAGTCTTAGAATCAGTGTTTCGTATTCCACCTGAACTTGACATGTCTTTATTACTAGAGTTTATTGGGTGAGTACCCTAAACCTCTACCTCTAAACTTTAAAATAAAGAATTTTTTAAGTTCCAACAGTTACAAAATCATCCTGAACTAAGGTCATATCGAGTTTTTCTGATATCCTTTTAAAAAATAATTCTGAAATATTTAAGACTTAGAAAAAGGTACTAAAGAGTAGTAAAATAACCACTTGTATCTCCATCATCTGGCTTTTGAAATAAACCATGCTAATATGGCAGAAGGCACTTGGCTGCCTCTTCCTGTCCATTCCCCCCTTCCCTTAGAGGTTAATAACTACTCTCCTAAAAGTAATGATTGTCATTCCCATGCATTTTTTTATGTGTTTGCCATGTGTATCTATTTCTAAACAATAGTAGAATTGTTTTTGGCCACTTAAAAACTTTAAATGGTATCATACCATGTTTTCTAACTTGCTTTTCTCACTCAGCATTGTGTGATTCATCCATGCTAAAATGTATAACTAGTTCACGCATTTTCACCATTGCCTGGTATTCCCTTAAAATAAATATACCATAATTTATCTTTTCTTGTACTGTGGAACACTTTGTTTCCAGTTTTTTTGCTATTATAAACACTGTTGCTTTAAGCATTTTTTACATATCTCCTTATGTATATATGAGATATTTCTCTAAGAGTGTAGATTTGCTGTGTCTTGGGATATGTTTGTCTTCAGTTTTACTTGGTTTTGCCAAATTATTTTCCAAAGTAGTTGGATATCTCCCTAATTAATAATCCTCCATTAATTAATATCCTCCATTATCCTGCAACATTGTTAGGCCGACTGTCATCATAGAGTTGGCCTGTATCAAACTGTAGTTTTCAAAATAATTCCATAGTTTGCAGGATAAACTAAAATGCCTTTCTTGGAAGATCTAGATCTTCCATTTTATGTCACTGATGACTATTTGACTTCTCAATCACTTCCTCCTTATAACTCTAGCTTGCCTGTATTATTTATTTAGTATCTAGCTTGTACTATGTTGTATTTATCTCTTTATGTATTCATCCTGTGTTCTCAACTGATATTAAGGATCCCTGAGAGGCGAGAAACCTTTCTTATGCCTCCACAGAGCCCACGTAGTAGTGGTTGATGATAATGAAATAAAGATCTCTTTAGAAGAATGAGAAGAAATCATGTAATACCAGACTTTAAACCAGCAATTTCTGTTATTAAAGAATGTGTTCCAACCTAAATGTCCAAAAGGGAACTGGTAAAATAATGGTATATAGCAATGAACACGTGCTAGTAACGTATGTGCTAATATGGAACAATTGCCAAAATTCACTTTCTCAAGTGAAAAAAGCAAGATGCGGAAGAGAATATATAGCATGTGCTCTTTATGTTTTTTTTAAAAAGCGGGTGGTGGGCATATATACATATATATATATTTTTTCCCCACAGGCACAGACCATTCCTGAAAGGACATATAAGAAAATGTTGATAGCAGTTGCTTCTAGAAAAGGGCACTGGAGTGTATGAGTATAGGATCGGAAAAAGTCTTACTTTTCATTGTATTTTCATTTTCATTTGTATTTTTACCATATAACTTGATTTTTAGTAAGTCTAGTTAATTAAAATTTGAAAATTGAAAGGAATTTATATTTCTAAAAAAAATATTTTCGGGAAATGTAACCTTTTCCACTAACGCATAGTTGGAACTGACAGTTTTTTATACCTTTTTTGAAAAGTGGCAGTAATGCAAAGATGGCAAATATGTGACAAGTGTGCTGCATTACCTCTGTCTGTCCAAAGGAGAAATCAATACTTAATCATGGCAGGCTTTCCTAATGAGTGAGACTTAAGTACTGTGGTCAAAGCAGTCATTACCACTTACTGGAGTTGTTACATTGTTAACACATTCCCTGCTGTAGAAAAAAGAGCCCTCACTTGGAATAAGAACATCTCTATTTAAGTCCTAGCTCCTTTGTTGTATAGCTTTGTAGAATTGAGCTAATCGCTTTCTGTTTATTCATAAGATGTTTATTAAGGTCCTGCTGTGTACCAGCACAGCCCTCTGCTAGCTGCTGGGAATGTAATTGGAATAAGTCAGCCATGGCCCTTGCCCTCATGGAACTTGTATTTTTTTTTTTTTTTTTTAATGGAACTTGTATTTTTAACATCTCAGAGCTTCAGCTTCCCTATCTGTAAAACAAGAGAATTGAACCTTATATGTTGATGATTATGATGAGTAGTCTGTCTACGTCATAAAATAGTCTTTTATCTGTTTTCAAATGGTTATGGGGAAGAAAGCTTCCACTGTGGCAAAGAGTCCTTTTGAAGAAGTCGCCAGTCCTCAGAGTTAAATTCCCACATGTTTACTACATTGAAAAGCTTGGTGTTACCACTGAAGTCAGGCTACTGAGGGTAACCCATAGGAAGCTCTTTCATGGCAGGACAAATGGCAGGTGAGTTTTAACCTGATGCAAGTACAAGGGCAAATTTGGTCCAGCTGGTGACCCTGCTTGAATTGGATTAGCAAAAATCCTGAGGTAGGTTCAGACTGTGGAAGTGATTTTTCAACCACTGGAATGAATATGAGATTCCCCGCCCCCCTAAATTTGGTATGCATGTTTTGTGATCTTAAGATAGTCCTGTATAGTACTTCTCCTTTTTGCTCTTCAGTTTCTACGTGTAAAGTAGAAGATTATAAAAAGAAATAACTTTAGGCAGTATAGTGTATATAGAAAGAGCATAGACTTTGAAGAGTGTAACTCAAGGTATGTAACCCCTAGGATGTAGCTTAACTTCTCTGATCATCAGTTTCCATATTTCTAAATTGGGGGTTATAATACCAACTCACAGGATTGTTATAAGAATCAACATATGGTATTCCTAACATGTCTAAACTATTATCAGTATATGAATATTGAAATAGTGCAGGGTCATTCAGAAATAAAGGTTAAAGTAGTCTGTGGTGCTGTAATGTGTACAACATCTGCCTAGTAAAGAAAATGGACTCACATGAAATAAGTGTATGAGAGAAGATATGGCAAAAACGTAATGCAATCTTAAACTCAGTGGTGTTTAGTAAACCAGGGAGGTGCTATCCCACTGTATGCTCTGTTATCCAACTGGGGTCTGATGTTCAGCACTAGGCACTACATTTTAAGAGAGATGTTAGTAAATTGAGGTGTAATCGGAATAGTAAAAGGTGTGAAAACCATGTCATGTGTAGTAGCAGAAAGATTGAATCTAATTCACAAGAGTACCAAAAGGCAAAACTAGGACCAATAGGTATAAGTTACAGGGAGAAACATATTTGATTCAGTGCAAGCAAGCAATATCTAACAACGTTTCCCACAAATGGAATGAACCGACTTGTAAGTTAAGAAGCTATCTCTTTAGATATTCAAGCAGAAGCCAGATGCCCATATATCATGGATTCTATAGAGATAATTCTTATAATGAAAAAGATATTTTATTTATTTATTTATTTTGGCTGCGCAGCTTGCAGGATCTTAGTTCCCCAACCAGGGATCAACTTGCGTCCTTGGCAGTGAAAGCACGGAGTCCTAACCACTGAACCACCAGGGAATTCACGAGGATATTTTATTTTGTAACTCTTAAGATATTATAATCCTAGATTTACATCTATATATAATGTGTATACATAAATTATGTTTTATGCTTGTCAATATAACATATTCTATAAATAGATATGTATACTATCTATATTGTATATTAATATATTTCTCTGTATTTGTATTATAAGAATACTCTAGATGATGCAATCGTGATCTTACCTGTTCTTCCAACATGATAGGGAAGAAAGAATGTGAGCTTTGGGAATTCCCTGGCGGTCCAGTGGTTAGGACTCGACGCTTTCACTGCCCTGGCCCAGGTTCAATCTCTGGTCAGGGGAACTAAGATCCAGTGCAGCGTCGCCGAAAAAAACAAAGAATGGACTTTGATATGTATACCCGTGTTTGAAACCCAGCTTTATTACTTACTAGCTGTGTGACCTTAAGCAAGTTATTCAGCCTCTCTGAGCTTAATTTTCCTTATCTGTAGAATGGTGATTCTAATGCCTGACTTAAAGGGCTACTGTGAGAACTGAATGAAAAACATGCATAATATATGAAGACCTAATATAATGCCTGGTGCATAGTAGATGGTCAAAAAAAGTTTGTTCCTTGTCTCCTCATGATATAAATAATTGATTTAACCAAGAAATCTCTTTGTACTTTTAGGGGAAAAGCAAACTGAGTAAATCATGCCCAGGTGATTATGTTACAAGTAAAACAACAGGAAATGTAGCAGCTTTCTTGTAAGGACTCTGTCTTGTAAACGTTGCTATCAAGAAAAAAACACATTAATTATGACAGAAAAAAAAGAAGTTTTACTTTAAGCTAGAAAATGTTAGGATGCTACATGTGGGGGAAATATAAATATTAATAGTATACTTTTAACTCCTGGAAGTAAATATACAAAGCAATGTAAAATACTGTATAAAACTGCCTTTGCCTTACCACTAGGTGGCAGATATGACAATTAACTACATTTGTTTATTTCATAAAGGGTTAGGTGACCGTGTTTTAAAATTGATGTTCCTCAAATATGTGTATTTATATTATTTTTCTGTGTTATATAATTAAACATATAGTTCAAAAATTGATTAATTTTGCTTTCGTTTTTCAGTGCTAATGAAGGCACGGGACATTTTAAGGTATTTTACTTTTATTTTTCATTTACTTTACAAGAGGACCCTGTAGCACACAAATTTAACATTAGCAATCATATGGAGACTGTCTTCGATTACAGTCTATAAAATTTGTTCTATAAATAAAACTTGTTGAAATATGAAGTACATTCAGTAACGCTCTCTTATAATAGGTTTATGAGAAAAGAGTTATTAAGTAGGGATTTGTTATTCAGAACAGTGGTCTAAGGAAAAATAAGTGGGTAATTTTTAGAACTGAAACCAAATGCTGTGTTAATTAGGTGATTAAAAAAATGTTTCAAAGCATTTTTTGCATATTTGGCATTTAGAGTTAAATATGAGCTTAAAATTTCATTTGCATGTAACATCTTTGGTTGAAGTTAGCCTGCCCCAACTTGTTACTTCAATCATTTACTGAAACTTTAAAGGTAAGAATGAACTCTTTTGTAACATAAGTTCAGAGTTGTCTTAAAGGCTTCAGTATCACAGGTGCCATTTTACACAGTGTTGCTCCTATAGTATGAGTCGTTCAGGAAAAGGTGACTTTTTTAAAAGGGGTAAATCAGGCCTATAGTTACTTGGGATTATAAATATATAAGGAAATAGCTGACTTTGATCATCTGCTTAGATTTTCAGTGACTGTCAAAGTCTATACTAAAATATGGGTGAATTATACCTGGTTGGGCATAGTGTTTTGTTTTGTGACTATAATGGCTTAGGGAACATGAGTTGAAGCATAGGAATAAATGAGTACTTTTCTGGATGAAGTATATTATAGGTTTTTCCCAGAGATCATTGTGATGGAGGGAATGCAGTGTTAGGTTTGGTAACTTTTTACCTCTTCTAAGTTGTAAAATACCAAACTTATGGTGATTAACTTTAGGAAGTCCTTTCATAGTGTGCTGGGTGGGAAAGTAGCATATAAGTTTCTATATGGGACAAGTATAGAGTCATATGCTCCTAAAGTTCACTGAAGACACCTGTCCGGTGACCTGTAGTAGCCAGACGAGCCAACAGAGTATAAAAATCTCGTGAAGAAAGAACTAAAAATTAAATTAAAATATTAGCCTATTGCTTCTGCGAAAGCACATATGCGCTTAGAATATTTATGTAGTTCTGATCCTCATACATCAAAAAAATATGACACTACCACCTATGAAGTGTTCTTGCCAAAAGAAATGTGAAGCTGATCATACCCCTAGATTACTAATTTACAGGAAATCCAGTGGACACAGGAACTTATTAAATTTCTCTGTAAGAATATATAATAGGACTTCCCTGGTGGCGCAGTGGTTAAGAATCCGCCTGCCAATGCAGGGGACATGGGTTCGAGCCCTGGTCCGGGAAGATCCCACATGCCGCGGAGCAGCTAAGCCCGTGTGCCACAACTGTTGAGCCTGTGCTCTAGAGCCCGTGAGCCACAACTACTGAACCCGTATGCCACAACTACTGAAGCCCGCGCACCTAGAGCCTGTGCTCTGCAACAAGAGAAGCCACCGCCATGAGAAGCCCGTGCACTGCACTGAAGAGTAGCCCCCTCTCACAGCAACTAGAGAAAGTCCGCGCGCAGCAACGAAGAACCAACGCAACCAAAAATAAATAAATAAATAAAATATTTAAAAAAAAAAAAAAAGAATATATAATAAGCCAAATCTAGACAGTGGAAAACTGCAGGACAAACAGTTCTGTTTCTTCAGTAAATAAGAGGGAAAGACGTAAAGAGGGAACATGTAGATAGAACATACTGATTAAAAGAGACTCAAGGGACATCAGTGTATGGCGTTTATTTGGATTGGATTTGAAAATAAACTAAAAAATTTATGAGATGATAGCCCCAAACTGTAAGTAACCCAAATATCCATCAACTGATGAATGGGTACACCAAATATGATATATCCATACAATGGAATAGTATTTGGCATTAAAAAGGAATGAAATATTGATACATGCTACAACCTGGATGAACCTTGAAGACATGTTAAGTGAAAGAATCCAGACACCCAAAGACCATGTTATATGATGTCATTTATATGAAATGTCCAATATAGGCAAAAGCATAGAGAAAGGAAATAGATTAGTGGTTGCCAGAGGCTTGGGGGAGAGGGGAAATTAGGAGTGATTACTAATTGGTATGGATTTCTTTTTGGGTGATGAAAATGTTCTGAAATTAGATAATGGTGATAGTTGCACAACTTTATAGATGTACTAAAAACCATTGAATTGTATACTTTAAAATGGTGAATTTAATGATATGTGAATTATATCTCAATAAAGCTGTTAAATTTTAAAAAACAAGCCAAAATCCATTAGAAATTTCAAATAGAAGCATTGTTTGTAGTATATTTAGTGTATACATTTGAGAATACAAAAATATATCTGATAAAAATAATATATGCATAAATTAGAATTTTAGCTTGAGTCCATCACTGGTTATTATATTTTGTGTGTGAAATCTTTGTTTTATTTTTATTCTCTCTGTAATGACAACCCTAAAAATAATAAAATCATTTTCTACTAGGTAAGAAAATTGAGATGGTGAAATTTGTACATTTACTGTCTATTTTCTGATATCAAGGAATTTTAAAGTATGATAGTGGTATTATGTTTTTAAAAAGAGTTCTTATTTTTTAGAGATACATACTGAAGTATTTACAAATGAAATGATGTGTCTGGGGTTTGCTTCAAAACAGAACTGGGGAATGGGGGCCAGGAAGCATTTGGGGTAGGAAATGGGTGGGGTATATTTAAAACAAGATTGGCTTTGAGTTGATAAAGCTAGGTTTATAGAAGTTTATTATACTGTTCTTATAGTTTTGAGGCATTAAGTTTTCAGTGTTAACTAATGATACTGATGTTACTTTGCAGGCTTATGTCTATAAGAGGTAATGAATATATTGTTTTAGAAACAAATGATCCTCTTTCTGCATATTTTGACTATTTTTACTTTGCTAAAACAGTCTTTTTTTTAATATTTTCTTAGCTAACACATTGGCAATCTTAACATTTTTCTTTTAATTCTGTATTTATAAGGGAGTTCTAGTTATAGCTTTTGATATTATAGCTCAGTATTCTCTACTACTTAAAAAGCTGTTTTTATACCTTGTCTTTTATTTATTGTTCAAATAAATATGTCTGACTAGGATGATGCCTAGTTAAACTATTCACCATGTACACTTATGGCATGAAAATCATAAAGTCTGTTTGCTACATTTAATTTAAAAGTGTTTCACTAAGCAGTAATGTAGTTCAGAAAATTTTTTCTTTAACTTTTAATTATGAAAGTGTTTAAACATACTGAAGAGTAGACAGAACAGAACCTCCATGCATCCATCACACAGCTTTGCCAAATAACTAATGACCAATTTAATTTTTTTATACCTCCATCCACTTCCCTTCTTTCTTTTTTTTTTGGCCTTGCCACACGGCTTATGGGATCTCACTTCCCCACCAGCGATTGAACCCGGGCCACAGCAGTGAAAGCGCCAAATCCTAACTACTAGGCCACCAGGGAATTCCCACACTTCCTTTCTTTCTTTCTTTCTTTCTTTTTTTTAAATTTATTTTTATTTATTTTTGGCTGTGGTGGGTCTTCTTTGCTGCATGTGGGCTTTCTCTAGTTGTGGCGAGTGGGGGCTACTCTTCGTTGCGATGCACGTGCTTCTCATTGCAGTTGCTTCTCGTTGCAGAGCATGGGTTCTAGGTGCATGGGCTTCAGTAGTTGTGGCTCACGGGCTCTAGAGTGCAGGCTCAGTAGTTGTGGTGCATGGGCTTATTTGCTTCCTGGCGTGTGGGATCTTCCCGGACCAGGGGTCGAACCCGTGTCCCCTGCATTGGCAGACGGATTCTTTTCTTTTTTTTTTTTTTAATTTATTTATTTTTTATTTTTATTTTTGGCTGCGTTGGATCTTTGTTGCTGTGCATGGGCTTTCTCTGGTTGTGGCGAGCAGAGGCTACTCTTTGTTGCGTTGCGCGGGCTTCTCATTGCAGTGTCTTCTCTTGTTGCGGAGCATGGGCTCTAGGGGCGCGGGCTTCAGTAGCTGTGGCTCTCAGGCTCAGCAGTTGTGACACGCGAGCTCTAGAGCGCAGGCTCAGTAGTTGTGGCGCACAGGCTTAGTTGCTCTGCGGCATGTGGGATCTTCCCGGACCAGGGCTCGAACCCGTGTCCCCTGCATTGGCAGGCAGATTCTTAACCACTGTGCCACCAGGGAAGTCCCTTCTTTCTAATATTATTCTGAAAGAAATCCCTGGCATTTTGCCATTTCATCTGTAAAGTGTTTCAGTACTCTTAAAAGATGAGTCTCTTTTTTTAATGACCACGTAGCATACCAAAAAAAGTTACAAAATGTCAGTGTTGAGAAAGATAAAAATAAAGTGACAGACCTATTCTACATTAAAGGAGATTACAGAAACATGACAACAAAATGCAGTGTGTAATCCTTCATTAGATTCTGGATTGAAATAAGAACAACTTGTAAAGGACGTTATTAGGACAACTGGAGAAATTTGAATTTGGGCCCATTTAGATAATTGCATTGTATTAATGTTATAAATTTCCTGATAATTATATTGTAGTTATAGAGGAGAGTCCCTTTATTCTGAGATGATAACTGCTGGTATATTTAGGGGTTAAATATCTCAATGTCTGCAAGTAACTTAAATAATAAATGTACACGTATATACACACATATTACATTGGAAGAGATGAAGCAAATATAGCAATATGTTAATCATTTGTAAAGTAGGTGAAGGCTATCTGGATCTTCATTTACTAGTCTTGTAACTTCTTTGTAAGTTTGTGATTTTTCAAAAGGTTGAAGGTGGCGAATAAAAAGAAAATAAGTTTCTTACCAAATATCTAGTCAGTGTACAAGTTTTTATCTCAATCGTAGTGGGTGTTTTGTTTTTTTAACATCGTAAATCAGGAGCCAGATAATGTTCATACATTGTGATTGGTTGATAGGTTTTTAAGTCTGTAAGTTTTCTGTTTCTTTTTTCTTGCAATTCATTGTTGACAAAGCTGGGTCATTTGTACTATAGTTTCCTACAGATTGGGTTTTGATGTTGCATCTCTGTGCTATGATTTAACATGTTCTTCTGTCCTCTGTCTTTCCCATAAACTAGTAGTTAAGTCTGAGTGTTAATCAGACAGGTTTGATTTGAGGGGACCAAGAATACTTCATAGGTGGTGGTGTTTTTGTCCATCTGGAGGCACATTAATGTCTGGTTGTTTGTGTCTTTGTATTATTAGCAACAATTGGTACTCTATGTCTAAGCCCATTAACTTAATAGGGTTTGGAAAATGATGCTGTCATTCTGACTTTTATTAAAATACTTCAATAATGAGAAACCTCTATTTGATTAGCCAGTGGTACCATTCATATAGGAAAGAAAGAGTAAATGCTGATTCTTTCCCTTGACTTACAAGGTTCAAAATAATGAGTTGGTTCATTAGCATGCTCCGGTCATAATCAATTAGGTATTTTTGTTTTTGTTTTTACTTTAATGTGAACTCATGCATTTAAATATATTTGTGGTTTAAACCCATTTTAATTATTATCTTTATTGATGTTCAAATTGTCTTATCATAGATAATCATGGTCTATAATAGCTTCCTTGCTATTTGATATGACAAGATGTTCCATGCTCAACTCGTACATCTCTTGCCCCAGACACAGAATCTGTTATTTCTCCAAGGTGTCTTTTGGTGGTATTTCAAATTCACCATCTGGTTGCTAGGGATTTACCTTGCGACTGGGTTGGTAACTGTTTTCAGTTGACAGAGGTAGGAATTTTTTCAAGGTAAAATGAGTTGATACCATCTTTTTAAAAGATATTGGGTTGGCCAAAAAGTTCACTTGGAAAAACACGACCAAACTTTTTGGGTGACCCAATATTTTTAGTGGTATGCATTTTCTATAGTCAGAAAATAACAATGTCTCTTAAATCTCCCTATAGATTCTACCTTATTGTTTCAACTTTCTTCTCAAATTGACCTTTTGTGTTATAGATGGTGGGGAAGATTGCTGTGCTTAATTTCAAAGAAGTAAAATTCTTCTGTGGAATTTTTCTTTCCTGTTTATATGCAGATGGTAGGAGGCTATTAGATGCAGCAGGAAAAAAAAATGAGTTGACCATTTAGGTGAGAGCCTGCTTTGTAGCCTTAAGAAAAAAAAAAAAGGCAAAAAACAAAAAAAACAAATTGTTAAAAAAGCTGGATCTGAATTATATCAGAAAAAAATTCTGTTAACTTGTGAGCCTGGGGTATGAAGACTAAGGTTAACCACGTGAGAACCCAAATTTGAAAGCCAAGACCAATGTTTTTCTTTCAGATACTGGCAGATCTCATAATTCTGTTCTGGGTGGTCTAAAAAGTACAGTATTGATAACTTTAGCTAAGTTGGATTAATCTTAATAAACACTTGGGGGTGAAGTGCTCACCAAGAACTAGAAATGATGAATATTGAATTGTCCTCTGTTGGTATACCTGAAGCCTACTATTGAGATGGTAAGCCCCAGAAATTGACCTTCAGAAATGCACTGGTTGCCAGGCAGGCATCTAGCTAGATTACCCAGAATAGCAGCTTTTCAAGGCACATGATGGGACTCTCATGGTAATCAGGCAGTGCCACCTACAATGCGGTACCTTCATCAAGACTTCACCTGGAGCACTGCTGTATCTACTCCTTAGTGAGAAAGACTGCCTTAGATTTTCAAGATGATTCTTAAACCTGCGTTAAAAGAACACGAACCTTTGCCATTTTTGTCTAGATTATATCAGTATCCATGATGACAACTAGGTCCTCTAATTAGATTCTTTTACATAAAGAACAGAATAAATCAATACACTAGTAATAACTAAGTACTTACTATGTGCCAGGAATTATTAATAGTTATTTACATATATTAACACACTTTCCTTATGATAATTCTATGAGGTAGGTGCTATTAGTATCTCTATTTTAACAATACAAATGGGGAAATGGAGACACAGAAGCGTTTAGCAACTTGTCCAAAGACTTGCAGCTAGAAAATGGCAGAACCAGGGTTTAAACCCAGGCAGTCTGTCTCTAGAATATCTGCACTTAACATGCTATCTGCTGCACTGTGGTAATAAGGGATAGACCTATTGTTAGGAAAGTTCTTAAGAAACCAAATTACAGATAAGAGAGCTGAATGCTGTTACATGGAAGAAATGTGTGCCTAACCTGCCTGGGTCCTCTTGGTAGCAATTCTGGGCTCCCTCTCTCTAGTGCTAGAAAAACATTGTTCACGTTTTCCTAAAAGGTACCCTTTTAGTTCTTATTACCCCAGCTTTTCATTTTTATTAATAGTAGTATCCTTAAAATTGCCTCAGAGAGAGAGTGGCTAGGTAAGCATTAGTTTCTACTTTGAAACCCTATGGTCTCTGTACCTATCACCTTAGACCGTTGGATCAGATTCCAGCCATATACGTCTGGATGTTAATCTTTTTATTTTCTACTTTTATTTTTTTATTTTATTTTATTTTATTTTTTAATTTATTTATTTATTTATTTATTTTTTGGCTGTGTTGGGTCTTCGTTTCTGTGCGAGGGCTTTTTCTAGTTGTGGCGAACGGGGGTCACTCTTCATCGCGGTGTGCGGGCCTCTCACTGTCGCGGCCTCTCTTGTTGTGGAGCACAGGCTCCAGACACGCAGGCTCAGTAGTTGTGGCTCACGGGCCCAGTTGCTCCGCGGCATGTGGGATCTTCCCAGACCAGGGCTCGAACCCGTGTCCCCTGCATTGGCAGGCAGATTCTCAACCACTGCGCCACCAGGGAAGCCCTTATTTTCTACTTTTAAAAGAAAATTTCAAACTCATACAAAGGTAGACAGAATAGTAAAATGAATGCCCATGTACACATCACTTAACTTCAATAATTATAAAATCATGGCCAGTCTCAATTCATCTATACCTTTAACACTTCTCTTATATAATCTTGAAGCAAATCCCAAACTATGTATCATTTTATCAGTAAATAATTGTTTCTAAAAGATAAGGACATTTTATAAAAACATAATAATGATACTATAATTTTTATTTATGGCTGTGTTGGGTCTTCGTTTCTGTGCAAGGGCTTTCTCTAGTTGCGGCAAGCGGGGGCCACTCTTCATCGCGGTGCGCAGGCCTCTCTTGTTGCGGAGCACAGGCTCCAGACGCGCAGGCTCAGTAATTGTGGCTCACGGGCTCAGTTGCTCCGCGGCATGTGGGATCTTCCCAGACCAGGGCTCGAACCCGTGTCCCCTGCATTGGCAGGCAGATTCTCAACCACTGCGCCACCAGGGAAGCCCTATTTATTTATTTTTAAAACTTGTATCTGAATGTGTAAAGCAGCTTTTCAAATATTTATTTATTTATTTATTATTTATTTTGGCTGCGCTGGGTCTTAGTTGCAGCATGTGGGATCTTCGCTGTGGCATGCGGGATCTTTTTTTTTTTTTTAATATTTATTTATTTATTTGGTTGCACCGGGTCTTAGTTGCAGCACGTGGGCTCCTTAGTTGTGGCGTGAGAACTCTTAGTTGCAGCATGCATATGGGATCTAGTTCCCTGACCAGGGACTGAACCTGGGCCCCCTGCATTGAGAACATGGAGTCTTATCCACTGTGCCACCAGGGAAGTCCCACATGGGATCTTTAGTTGCATCATGCAAACTCTTAGTAGCGGAATGCATGTGGGATCTAGTTCCCCGATCAGGGATCGAACCCAGGCCCCCTGCATTGGGAGTGCAGAGTCTTACCCACTGGACCACCAGGGTAGTCCCGATACTATCATTTTTAAAATTTACAGTAATTCCTTAAATATCCACATGCTATTTAAATTTCCTAGATTGTCTTATGAAAATTGTTTTAAAGATTTTTAAAAATCAGGATCCGAATAAGATCCATGTATTGTATTTGGTTGATATAGCTCTTATTTATAGGCCTTGTATCTTTTTTAATCTAGCGGTTCCTCCTCAGCCTTGGTTGGGTTTTTTTTTTTTTTCCCTGAAGTTTTTTCGTTGAAGAAACCAGGTTGTTTTAGACATTGAATCTTGGGTATTTGCTGTCAATAAATTTTACTCTAAGTTTTATTCTTGATGAGGTAGTAAAACAAATCAGTAAGCCTTTCTATTAAAAAAAATTGTTGACATACTTTTTAGAGAGGTGAAGCTAAGCAGAAATTCTTTTTTTTCTTGTTTGATAGATAAATTAACTCAAATTTCATAGTAATTTTTCTTTCATAAATCTATTGAATTATCTTTGCTATAAAATGTGCTTTAAGGTTTATACATTTTATGTATATTTAATCTGAAATTGGTTTGTTTGTTTACTTTTTTAGCCATTGGAAAAGAAGTTTGTCCGAGTTTCAGGAGAAGCAACTATTGGACATGTAGAAAAATTCCTCAGAAGAAAAATGGGTCTTGATCCAGCTTGTCAGGTAGAGTATATGTGTGTAAAAAGACAGGAAGTTGTGAGATTACCTTTAACATATTGAAGAAAGAACCGTCTCTGGGATTTCATGAAGTGGCTTTTGTTTTATGACATTGTAGATATTGTAAATGTTAATTGAATATTGGTACACAGTGATCCCCACCCCCAAATTTAATCACATTTGACTTGCTGCCATTGATCACCATCTATGGGTGTCAGAGAAAAGCTGAGGGTGTGAGAACGATTAAAGAGCTTCTAGAGCTTCAGCTCCAGCTCCTTTCTTTTTGATAGTAGAGCAAAAGTTTACTTTTCCATCCATTCACTTCTCTTCAGAGGACATCCTTGGATTTATCCGTGTTTAGCTCAAGACACCTAGAAAAGTGAAACAGCTGTCTAATATAGACTCTGTTAGTTTCCTAAGGATTGAAAAAGATATCTCATTCTAGCTATATAATAACTTTCTTGTTGTAAGATGGAAATCTCAAACCTCATGTATTGTTGTATATAAAGTTTAAATAAACTCGTAGTTTAATAATGTGGGCCAGTGAAAATGCACGTTTATATAGCTCTGCTTTTTCATTAGTCAAATTTAAAAGGAATTTTTGTTATTCTCCATCATGTGTAAAATTTTATAGAATAATTTTTATCTAAAATGTCTATTTGCTGTAGATCTGAAATTTTGCTAATGTTTTTAGTATCAATATCTGCCGGTACTAAATATATATTAAATTCAATTAAATGTTATTTCTCTTACTGACTTTGACATAATGCTAGCTGTATCTCATGGCAACTGAAAATTGGAAATGACCTATCTATCACCTTGTAGCCAAAGCATACTTGAGGTTATTCTTAGCCTTTTGGTTAGAAATAGACAGCTGTTTAGGGACTCCTGAACGAAGAATTGTGAGTAATCTCATAATAGTCTATTATTTCTAAAAGCAGAAATCAGAAGACTTGCACCTGATTATATAGAATAAGAAGTGGCACCCAAGAGGGCTTTCTTTAGGATATAGATTACTTCCTCTGTGGCTAGATATTGATCAGAGCCATTTATAAGTTTCACACTGGTGTTTTAAGAAATTTGGTTGCCAAAGCTCTAAATTGGTTTTATTGTGTAAAAATGTGGGTTTATTTTTTCCTCATATCCCAAAATTCAAGGCTTTTAACATTTTGAAATAAAATGATGTAAAACTTGTTTCAGTCTTTAAGTTTGTCTCTCAGCTCTTCGCTCTTTAGGTAAATATTTTTTTCTAATTCAGGTACTATATAGCTGGTAACATTCATAAATTACTGTTTCACCAAAATGTTAAAATAGTGGAACAGAGAATTATCAAATATGCAGACCCATTTGTGACTAAAATTGTTTAAGCCTTCTAAATCCAAGAGAACATAAACAGGAGTTACTTCTAATATGAAGAAAACATTGAGCTAGTTAACCATTAAACAAAATAAAATTCTTGGTCAACCCAGTCACTTGAGCCTTCTGTGCTGACCTTCCTTAAAACCATTTAGTCCCAAATAGAAAATGTATTCTTTGTTTACAGATATGTGACCTTCATAAATGGTTATTTACTAGCAGGAATGAATGATTACTAGGGGACTGTTAAATGATAAAATACCTTTAAAAGTATTATTTATTTGTGGCAGATAAAAATAAAAAAGGAAGACAGTTCTGAAAGATAAAAAAAATGTAGACATGTGTTCTTAAGAGATTTAAGTTAATTCAAATCAGAAATCAGTAATTATCTGAGTAGATTTCTTTCACATAAGAGAGCCCAGTGCCTCTGGATCACCATGGTTGATTTAGTGGTGTTTTGAATTTATTGCTGTCTTATTGTATCTTGTTTTTTAATAACTCTTGTGTTCCTTTGTACATTATTTGATCTTCCGACCTTATTTTGCTTTTTTGAAATGATTACCACATTGATCACTAAATATTCTCTATATAAAAGATGTGGTAGTAGATTTTGTTGTTAATCCTACCATAATTAATTCCATCTTAAAAGATAGGTTCCTTTTTTTTTTTTTTAATAAATTTATTTATTTATTTGGCTGAGTTGGGTCTTCGTTGCTGCGCGGGCTTTCTCTAGTTGAGACGATCAGGGGCTGCTCTTTGTTGCTGTGCGCTGGCTTTCTCATTGCGGTGGCTTCTCTTGTTGCGGAGCACAGGCTCTAGGCGTGCTGGCCTCAGTAGTTGAGGCTCACGGGCTCTAGGGCACAGGCTCAGTAGTTGTGGCTCGCAGGCTCTAGGGCGCAGGCTCAGTAGTTGTGGCGCACGAGCTTGGTTGCTCCGCGGCTTGTGGGATCTTCCCAGAGCAAGGCTTGAACCCGTGTCCCCTGCATTGGCAGGCGGATTCTTAACTGCTGCGCCACCAGGGAAGCCCAGGTTCCTTTTTATTATTATTTATTTAGTATATGACCTTAACCCTATCATTGAATTGTTTCCAAATCATTTTTCAGAGACTCTAACATGTCATATGGTGTATCCCTACCATTCATTTACTATCTATTGGTACTAAATTGAGCATCTATGTGCTTGGCCTCCAGTACAAAGATGAGACAGAAAATGCCACCAGGCGACTCCGAGTTGTGTGGGAAAGATATAAAAGTAAACAACTGAATGACAATAGGATATGATGAGTGCCACAAGAGCACAGAGTGAATGATTTAACTCTGGAGGGGTCAAAGAAAGGATTTGAAGAATGGATTTTTTTTTTTTTTTTGCCAGACAAAGAAAAAAAGAACTTTCTATCAAAGGAAAGTATTTATGAACAAAGAGGAATGAGTGTGGCACTGGCTCAATCAGTGAAAAATCCTGTCTTGAAAGCTTTAGTGTGATCTTGCTTTTAAAAAGATAAGGGTTTTTCTTCCCTTAAGACTATCTTCACATTACGATTTCTGCTCTGAGATTCAGAAATATCGTAGTTATTCTTCCTAACTAAGACTTAATACTCCAAAGGGTAGAAAGATTATGCAGAAAAGAGTTAACAAAGCAGACCTGAGGCTGCTGCCTTTAGAAGGGCTGGCTTCCAAGGTTGGCCCTTGCCTAGCATATAGGAAGTTGGCTTGTAAAAAGTTCCCTGTACTAATATGAAAAGTTACCTATTGAGGGTGTTTCCCTGTACCTAGACTGTACAAACAATGGATCTATGATGAATACCTGCTTTGCTTCTGGGTGTCTGGAATTTGGTAGTTGCTAGGCAGAGAATGCCAACATGACCATCCCTCAATAAAAACCCTAAACTCTGAGCCTCAAATGGGCTTCCCTGGGCAGAAACACTGCACAAATTGGCTGTATTTCCACAGTGTGTGGGTGTTATCTCCTCTTGGACTGGGAGGGAAGAGCATAGGAAGCCTGTGCATGGATTTCTCCAGACTCTACCTACACCTTTTTGCCTTACTGATGATCTGACTGTGTATCCTTGCTGTGTTGCTGTAATTACTCATAGCTGTAATCATGCTGAGTCCTGTGAGTCCTTCTAGCAAATTATCAAATATGTGGGTCATGTTTGTGGCACCCTCAGAGATGTGATTCTGTTTGAATGAACTAATTTATGAAGTATTTACAGTCAAGTAACTTAAAAATCATCATGTAAAATGAGAAGCAGTTTAAATGTTTATCGGGAGGATGGATATATAGTTTATGATATAGTCATAAAATGGAACACTATACAGCTATTAAACACAGAGAGCTAACTATGCATTCCAAAAGATTCCATAGTATATTAAGTTTTTGTTGTTTGTGTGTATGTGTGTGTCTGTGTGTGTTTTAAGAATATGTAGAACAAAAAAAAAAAAAAAAGAATATGTAGAACAAAATATGTGACATGATCCCATTTCTAGAAAAACAAAACCAAAATCCCCACATGCACACATTGCATCTAGGACCATATGCATCAAACTGTTAGTAAATGGCTAACCTCTGGGGGTTAAGATTAAGTTGAAAAGAAAATTGTAGTAACCAACTCATAAATGTATACCATGTGGTGAAGCCCACTAAGAGTGGTGGTCTCTGGATTGCTGGATACTTAATAAAAATATAATGTTAGTTTCCAAGTTCTTTAATTTTTCATGGACCTAAGTTCTGTGCACAAGATCTGCTATTATTGCTTTCAAGTCCTTTTGCAAACAAGTATTGCTTTGCTGACTTTAAAACTGGTAAGCATAAAACAAAAGTTGTTACTAATCGGAGTTTATTCATTGTGAGATATCACAGGGCTTGACTGACTGACCTATGGGCCAAATCTAACCTGCCATCTTTTTTATGAATTATGTTTTATTGGAACAGCCATACTATGGCTGCTTTCATGCTACAGTGACAGAATTGAGCACATGTGACAGTGATCCTGATTCCCACAAGCCTAAAATGTTTATTATCTAGCTCTTTGTAGAAAGTTTGCCAACCCCTGACATGCACTTATCTTTGGAGAAAGATAGACCTGGGGACAGACCTGGGTTCCGATCTGAACTTTGCTACTTAACTAGCTTTGTGACCTTAGGAAAGTTTAATGTCTTTACTTCTTAGCGTCCTATCTGTAAAATGGGAATTATAATACCTAGCTCACAGGAATGTGAAAATGAGATGAGATAACATATGTCAAATATATAGTGTAACAAATGCTGTGCATAGAGGCTGCTCAGTTAAATGCAACTGCTTTTACTATTCTTACCCAAGCATGCTGAAGGTTTTAGGGAGACTAACATGTTGGCAGTGCATAGGATTTTTAGAGTAAACGGAATTTGAAGGTTGGAAATCTGGTTAGGAGACGGTTTCAGTGGTTTAAGCCTAAGAGCAGCAGTTGAAAGAATGATATGAACTGAAAAGGTATGGTGAAGAAGGAAGCAACAGGACTTGGTAACTGCATGTGAGAAGGAAAAGGAGAAATAGGAGTTAGAGCTGATATTTTGGTTTGGAGCAAGGAGAAATTTCATGCCATAAGCTAAATAGGGACATTAGGAGAGGGAGCCTGTTAAGTGATATGTATTAATAAGATGTTGAGGACCTGTTCCCATTTTAAGGCAATGGGAAAGGAGTACTCAGTGAAAGAGAATATAAGGATTTGCATTTCTGTTTCTAGCAAGTGAGTATACTGGAATCATATTACAATATAGTATATAACTGTACAACCATATCGTTCTTTCTAGAGCATTCTATATAAAAGTAGATTTATCTTAGAGCTTCGACATTACTAAAAGGGCTGAAAAGACCTTGTTAAGATTGTTCCATCTGTAAAACAGTTCCCTTATTGTGTACTTTATGTCAGTAGTAGACTTTCCACTGTTGGAAAATGAGATATTCCTCGTTAAGAAAATTATTCAAATAACTAAAGATTGCCTTTTTAAGCATTATAAGCCCTTTTAATCATTGTGTCATGAAACTTTTTTAAATAATAGACTTTTCTGTGCCTTGTGCTGAACATATCAAATATGATTTAACTTGTTCTCAGAGATTCAAGGAAATCATTTTGAATGTCTGTTGTAGTGTTCTTTGTCCTGCTATGTCCTCTAATGCTCCTTCCATTTTACTTTATTTGTAAAAAGTTTCTAAAATCTTTCTTGAGAGTGTTTAATCAGTCTAAAATAGCAAAGTCTAGTCTAAAAATAATTATGTTGATCTTCCTCATTTTGTCATATGGTTTTTTGAAGCAGGAAAGCAAACTTACATTCTTATTTGCCTGTAGGTAGATATCATCTGTGGTGATCACTTGTTAGAGCGGTATCAAACTCTAAGGGAAATTCGACGTGCAATAGGTGATGCAGCAATGCAGGTAGGTCTTTGACTTTACCGTATTTATGCCTAACGGACAAGTTATTTAATGAAAGAAAAATGTTCCATGTTATCAATAAAGTTTTAATAAATATTCTATAATTTTCTTAAAATTATCTGGACTGTAAATAATAAAGCTAATGTTTATTGAATGCTTATTGTGTGTCAGGCATTCTTCTAAATGATTTGTATCGATTAGCTGTCTTATTCCTTATAGTTTTATGAGGTAGGTATTCTTTTATTCCCAATTTTAAAGATAAGGAAACCAAGGTACAGAGAGGACATGTAACCTACCCACAGTGAGTGAGTGAGTGAGTGAGCCAGGGCTCAAACCCCAGGCAGTTTGATTCTAGAGGCCTTTTTTTTTTCTCTGTCCAGTATTGCAGTAGAGCTTTGAAGACTACTGGGCAAATGTATCTGCAAGGACATTTCTTTAAGAAAAATTTGTAGATATTCATTAGGCTATAGAGATTCACATACCATTCCTTGCTCAATTGGTAAGAAGCCATGGTAACTGTTACGATGTTTTAATTAGCCTATAATGTGAGTGGGAATATAATATGAAATCTGATCTGGATACATGAAAAGCAAGATAAGACTTACAATTTTAATGAAGAGAAAGTTTCTCCTGGAACTTTACCCTCTAATTCTAAAATCCGTTGGTGGATCATATAGATGAGGAAACTGGTGTAGAGAGATTAAGTAACTTGCCCAAGGTCACTTGGCTAGTTAGTGGTAGAATCAAGGTTCACCTCTTAAAAAAGTTGAACTTAAAGCTTAGAATCTTAACAAAAGAGTAGCTGAATACTTATTTGGGTGATTATTTGATTATTCTTACATGTTTTTAGAAATATAGCACTATACCAATTGTCTACATTTTGGCAACAAATAATTCAAAAGATTCTTCATAAAATACAAAAGCAAAATTGTTTCTTGGCTAAGTAAAGCATACTTAAAGATATAAACAAAACATTTCTTAAAATTTTTATAAGGTCAAACTTCAGAAATCTTAGAAAATGATTGTCTTTTTTTTTTTTTTTTTTTTTTTTTGGCTGCGTTGGGTCTTTGTAGCTGCACACGGGCTTTCTCTAGTTGCAGCGAGCGGGGGCTACTCTTCGTTACTGTGCGCGGGCTTCTCTTGTTGCGGAGCATGGGCTCTAGGCGCTCAGGCTTCAGTAGTTGTGGGACGTGGGCTCAGTAGTTGTGGCTTATGGGCTCTAGAGCACAGGCTCAGTAGTTGTGGTGCACGGGCTCAGTTGCTCCGCAGCATGTGGGATCTTCCCGGACCAGGGCTCAAACCCGCATCCCCTGCATTGGCAGGCGGATTCTTAACCACTGTGCCACCAGGGAAGTCCCGATTGTCTTTTTAAGAGTTAAGCTTGATTAGAAATGTAAGAATCTAGGAGTAAAATCGCAAAGTCAGTGGAGTGGGTAGAAAATATGACTTCAATTCAAAAAATATTTACGGAGCACTATTCTAGACATGGGGAGATTCAGAGACGAGCAAGTCCCAGAACTTAAATAACCTGAAATATTTTTAATTAAAGTCCTCATTGATAACAATGTGTCATGTAATCTCAGGACCTCTTAGCTAAATGAATAACATATCTCTGCAGTGGGAAAGCTAGGAGGTAGCAAGTGAGGGAGAGAATGGTAGGAGCTGAGATCTGAGCAGTTGGAATAAAACCATGCAGGACTTTATAGGCCGTAATATGAACTTTGGATTTTAATTGAGTGAAGTGGGAGACTACTGATTGGAGAGATTTGAGCCACGGACAGAAGAGACATAATCTGACTTACCTTTTAGAAGATTCACTCTGGTTGGATAGTTTAAGAAGACCATGAATGGAGACATCTAAAGATAAAATATAAATAATATTTATATATTCCTATATATTTATATGGAATATAAACATAATAGACATAGATTTAAATTTGAATTATAAGGAATTATCTCATTTCATAAAATGCGATTTTATACATGTATTGAAGTTTTGAGATTTTGAAACAGCTTGTAATTGTGAAACATAACTATATGCAAAAAAATTGACATTATGTAAAATGTAATTTGTATTCATGTAAAAATGTTAATAGGATCCTTCTGTGTGTGTTAGAATACAAATTCATTTACTTTGATTAGACTAGTTAGTCTAGAACAGGTCTGATGGTCCGTGGGCCAAACATGGTATGGGACTATACTTTATTTGGCTTATTCTATGTTTTAAATATTTTTGAGTTTAAATTCCTTTAGCTAAGCGTCTGCTCTCTGGTTTACCACTGGTCTCAACATACCCTATTTGACTACATACCTGACTCACATATTCATTTATGTTACTTTTCTGGCCTTTGTGGGCATTTGAATTGGTGAACCCCTTTCTAGAATTTTGGTGAGTTTTCACTGAAGTTGCCAGTAACAGAAGCCAGATTGCAATGAGTTGAATAGTGAATGAGAAATGAGGAAGTGGAGCCATGAAAAAGCTTAATAAAGAAGAAAGAGAGAGCGATAGCTAGCAAAGGGTTGGAAATGCAAGGCGTGCATGCCACCACTCCCTCTATATGTTGCTCAAAGTAGGTCCATTGCCCATGGCATACTTCCCCAGTGAGCCTTCCTTTTAAGCTAGTTTTCCAGTTCATAGTAGATTAGAAATAACACCTTAAAAAGCACACTTTTAAGCAGCCTTGGTGAGAGCACAAGGAATTAAGACCTGATATCAAGAGAGGAGACACAAAAAGACTCAGGAACAAAGTATCTGGAGTCATTTACTGTCAGGTTAAGTTTCCCATGACCCCAGAGGACATCACTGTGTTACAGCACAGTGTATTTACTGTTCATAAGGATGACTCTGGATATCAAAGAAAGGGTAAATTGTATTGAACAGACTTCAAGGAGGAAGTAAAATGTATGATACATTACATGGGTAAGAGTTCCAAAATTTTCTCACTTGTTTTAGTTGTAAGCTGCATTTATGTGGGAAATAAATGTTTTATTTTCTTAGCAGATCCATGATACTTCATGATAATTGAGTCTTTTTTTAGAGAAGTCCAGTGCTTGGGTGATATATTAAGTAATCCGTGCAGAATGAAATGTGTATCTTTTAGTTCTTTTTGAAGAACTGTTTTGCCATAAACAACCTTGACTAACTGTGGATACCTGGTAGTTTCAGAATTTT
This sequence comes from Eschrichtius robustus, assembly GCF_028021215.1. Taxonomy (NCBI): domain Eukaryota; kingdom Metazoa; phylum Chordata; class Mammalia; order Artiodactyla; family Eschrichtiidae; genus Eschrichtius; species Eschrichtius robustus. Next base: position 113,577,621 of record NC_090830.1, on the reverse strand, counting down.
CTTCTGAGAGTCATTAAAAAGGCACATTAACAGGGAGTGTTTGGTAATGAGGTGAGTGAACAAGCAAGTTTATATATCTTGGACCCTTTATTCTCTTTAAATCAAAGAATTTCACATTAGTGTTGGGTTATGAAAAATAAACTATCTTTGATTTGATCATTTACGTAACTGATTTTTAAATAACTGCAGAACACTTTTTTTCTTTTCAGGATGGTCTGCTGGTCCTTCACTATGGACTTGTGGTTTCTCCTTTGAAAATTACTTGAAGATTCTAAGGGTATTATGAGGAGGGAAACAAAATAAGGAGACTTCGGCAGGATTGCATCTCACCAAAGATTTCCACGAAATGTGTAATTGCTATCACTTTGTGCTGTTCGAGACATAACTTATCTATTTTCAGCACCAAGAATCATAGGATTTATAATTACAACTTGGTATTATAGAATGCATCTGTTTTACTAGAGACTATATATAAAAAGCATCCACAGCTCAGGGGGAAATTTTTAAAGCAGTGAATTTTTATGATTTCAAATACTTTGACATTGATTTTGTTTCCTAATCTTTGAGGTAAATCAGTTACTGTTTTTGTTTTTGTCTTCACTGAGCCATACCCCTTTCAAGTTGGTGGTTAGGATTCTGCTCTCTGAAATGGCATCAGTTGGGCAGTCATCCTTTCGGAAAAGAAGTGTGCTTTTGAACTGAAGATTTAAAGCCAGTCTTTGTTAAGTTACAGAATGTACCTCTTATACAAAGACCAAAACTATGGGCCACTTTTGTATGTTGCCATCTTATTTCGAACTTGTAACTGTTTTTTTTTTTCAACCAGCAACACTACTAAAGAGATATTATTCACTTCTAAAAGGGATGGATTATAATTTTTCTGTGTGAAGAGACTGTCTCCTGTAGGGTTTACGGCCCGTACCATAAGCCTTCAGTGTAATAAAGACTCCTTTAACATACCTTACAACAAGGGGCGCCTCTTTGCAACAGTATTTTTATTTTTTGAATGTTAGTTTGATTAACATTCATTTTGAGTACGTAATGTGATTGTCAATACCTTGTAATGGCACTGCTTTTGACAGTAATTTAAAAATTTGAGTGAATTTGAGAAGTTTACAGAAACTTGTTCATTGTTTCCTCAGTAAGTCAGTTTAATGTTCATTTTCTCATTACTTTGTCACTGGGATAAAGAATACGGGTGTTTGAGAGCTCACTCACTTGCATGCAAAGATTTCAGTTTTAAAGACTATTTTGCCTAAAATTATCATTGTGATGCTTTCTAAAAGAAATATTTTGTAGACCTCATTTCACTGCAAAATTTCCAAGTCTGCATAAAAACAATTACAATTGGAGAAAGATTGGCAATGTTTTATAAAGAATTTGTGAATTGTGTATAAATCTCTTCTAACATTTAATACAATTTTTTTAATAAAAATTTATTTTAACCTATTTTGAAATGTTTGTGTTTATTGTGGAATTTAAAAAAATAACCAAAACTCTTTAAGAGATGACATAGCCAAATCAAAGTTAAACTGTGCTATCAAATAGATATTTTATAAACATCTTTACCTTCACTGGTTATACTAGATGCCTGTATTTGACAATGGACAGAATAGCAACTATGGAACTCATTGCCTCTTAAATGTTTCTTGCACAAATTGCTTACTATTTTTATTCTTGTCCCATGTTAACATCTGTGTTGGGGATCCCCAACACCACTCTCAGGTTTAATGGTGCACAAGAAGGACTCATGGGACCCAGAAAGCCATTATACTCTTGGTTATAGTTTATTACTGTGAAAGAATACAGATTAAAATCAGCAATGGGAAAAGATGTATAGGGTAGAGTCCAGGAGAAACCAGGCACAAGCTGCTATTTGTCCTCTCCCGGTAGAGATGCAGGGAGAGTGTTTAATTCTCCCAACAATGATGACATGTGTGAAGTGTTGCCAACCAGGGAAGCTCACCTGAGCCCTAGAGTCCAGAGTTTTTATTGGAGTCAGTCACATAGGCATGCAGCATTGATACCCCAGCACCCTCCCAGTAGTCAAACTGATATGGCATGTCCCAGAGCCCCAGGTGTACAAAAATAGGCATTCACCATAAATCACATTGTCAGCATAAACTATCTGGTGCAGCCCACGGTCTCAGGCATACAAAGATAGGATATTCTGAGGGCTCAGAAGTTAGGATTTATAGTAACATGGGGAAACATTTTTTTAAAGTAGAATACTAAATGTAATTATTTGATAAACATTTCTGCAATAAAGAAGTCAAAAGAATATCACTTGTATGGACAATACTAAAGGGAGGTGGTCTACCTTCAAGGAACTTGCAGCCTGTGGGTTATACACATCTCAGAATTTTAAAGGGCAGATACTAGTAAATACTGTAAGAGTCACAAAGCTCCACACTTTCTTTTTTTCCTCCCTCCTGGACTTGACCTCCAAGAATCCCAAAGAATGAATTTATATCTGGTTATTTTTATTTGACTTGTTACTACCAGACAGTAAACTAAGTAAGAATGCTGATTGACTGGTTTGAAAATCTGTACTTCCAAAGCCAATGTGACCTTGGCTACATCAACAGAAATACAGTTTCAGATCAAGGGAGTTGATACTTTTAATCTCCAATGCACCTTGTATCCAGTTCTGGGTAGCATACCTCAAGGATACTGACAGATGGGAAGGCAGTGGGATAGGGAACAGTCAGAGGGAGAAACTCAGAAACAAAAAAAGAGCAAGCACTGAGCAATTGCTTCTATGTTGGAGAGCAAAAAACTTAGCTGTGAGAGGCAATACATGATAGCTGTCTTCAAATAACCAGAGGGTCAAAGACTTAGATGAGGGAAAAAGCACAAGCAAGAACAGACAAATGCCCTGTCTTGTTGCCTTGAGTTAGCCTTACTGCTGTCACCAGCAGCATGCATTTACTTTAGTTGAGATAAGATCAAATTTTTTTCAAGAGGGATTTTTGCTAGGAACATAAGCAGAAACAGAACTAAATACCCAAATCTGCACAAATGAGACTATATGAAGTGCAGACTCCAGAGCCTAACTTCAATGGCTAGAGAAAGATTTGTTTGGTTGGTACATCTTGCAGGTCCCTCTGTTTTTGTTTAAGCCCTCTCTGAGCAGAGATGCCCAGAGGGCTGGGCTGTGGTAATAGTAGTTCGGCAGAATGTGCGCTTGGCAGGTTTCTCAGTTCCTCCCTAAATGCCATCCCAATCTTTTCTCTCTGGTATCGTCATTTCCTCTGACCTTGGGCTTCACTGAGCTTCCCCTCTGCTTCCACTGCATTGCCCTTCCTTCCTGATTGAGTGAAATACATTCTTATCTAGTTTCTGACAGTCTCTCCTCTGGACTCAAAGTTGACACAGACCTTGCACACACTCACACAGTGACTCTCCTACAGCAACTTTGGCTTTGAATTCTTGAAAGTAATGCCATTGACCAGTTTACTTGTCCTATTCAGTCTACCCAAAGTATAATCTCAGTGATTCAATCCTAGATGAATATTCTTGTAGGATGACCAGGTCATAATTGCTTATTAGATATATGTGTGACTAATTAAAATTTTTTTTCCCTTTCAAGTTCTAATAGTTGCAACCTCTGTGGTGTATTTTGTTATCTTGGAAAGCCCTAGCAGTAGAGAAGATTCAAGCAGATGCTGGTTCTGAATGTTTATTTTTGCTGTCTTCAGCAGATCATGACCAAAGGGTAGGTCCTCATTTTTAACCTTTTTCAATATGTTGTTGTGTACATGAGTTTTATTTTTGGCCTCTCTTCAAAACTGGACTGATGAAATCTAAATTTTATTATCTATTGACATTAATAGTCCATGCATAAATGAAATGCCATATTGATCTTCTGAAAGCTTGCCAAGTATTTACTTACATAGAATGGATATTATGGTTTGATCTTTACTGAATTTTGATTTCAGTTTGTTGGTGTCTATGGTTTTACAGAGGTTATAATTGTGATACTATTTTCATTTAAGAGAGAAAAGTTTTTTTCCTCTGTTTCTAAGAAAGTGTTCTCCCAAAAGAAAAGCTGCTTGAAAAACATTTTAAATCAGAAGATGAAGAAGACAGTGTTTGCCAGGAACAGATTTTACCCCCCAAAAGACACAGAGGCAGTATTGCACACTGGTTAAGGACATGAATTGTGAAGCCAGACTCACAGCTTTGACTTCCAGCTTTGCTATTTTCAAGCTGTGTGATCTTGAACATGTTATATAACTTCTCTGAGCTTTAGTTTTCCATATCTGTAACCTGGGACATGGTACCTAACTCAAAGACTTATGAGAATTAAGGCACTCAGAACAGTGGCTGGCATATAGTCTATTTTCAAATTCAAATATGGTCCCTATATAGTCACTTCTTAGATTACTTTGCTGAGTTAGCTTCAAATGAATAAGTAGGTCCATTATTATTAAAAGATTGATGTTAAACCATCTTTTTCCCCCTTTTTTCTTTCTTACATATTTTCTCTATTCACTTCCTTCTATTAATTACTGGACGAGGGGTGGGGATACAGGCTCTGAAGTTGGACTTGAATTCTGCTTTCGCCTTAATTCTAATCTTACCTCTGCTATTTCTACTTCACAGACTAGGTCAGTCCATGGACAATTTCAGTTGCCAGAAAGGAGTTCCTTTTGCTGAGCTTACATCTGGCTTAAGAAAAAGATAAAAGATTGTCTAGCCCTAAAGGACATCAAGAATTCTGTATGTCATGTATGAATCCTTATGCCAGGAAATCATGGGAGATGGAAGTTACCCCTTTCATTTATTCATACTTATGGCATAGCAGATAAATCTGAGTTAAATTTGTTTTCATAAGCCCTTCTAAGGAAAAATGCTTTTTTTGCCCTGCGTAATAATCAGCAATTAAGTAGACCTGCTACTGATTGTATTCCAAAATTCCAGCCCTCATATTAATGATTTTGGTTACACTCTGCTGAGCATTCTCTAACCCCTAGGAGAATGTGATAAAACTGGAATGAAATGTCTCGGAACAGAGACCACTTGTCTCATCAGGGGAGAGAGTAGCCATGTGGTGATCTACAGTAATTAATCAATGAGGAAGGGAGCCTGGAGACCCTTCCAAGATCAATCTTCATTTTTCTTTGTAGCCTGAGCTTTCTCTATTTTGTTTTATTCAGAATCACTGAAGCACTGTAGAAACATAATTCTTCAAATATCTGTGGTGTGACTCACTGTTTTATGACAATCCTGGTGTGTGTGGATGTGTGTGTATATTTCAAGGGATTGAAACAAAGAATTTATGAATTTTAGCTCGTCCCCACCCCCACCTAGTAAGCTTGTGAAATAGCATAAAACATGAGGGCAACCAAGTCATCTTCTAGGAGATGGACAGAGGAGTAGAGAAGCCTTTTGATCTACATAGTAACCATTCCTTTCTCCCTTTAAGTGTATGTGGCAGGGGTTGGAAATGTAATAAAAACAGTCCTTTGTTTGGCTGGATTCAGGAGCACTCACCCCATTTGCAAATGGCATAGCCATGTGAGATATTTGAAAATAGCAAAAGGCATGGGTGACATCAATCTAACCTGTACATTAAATCTGAATATGCAGCAAAGCCAGTAATGTATTGTCTATAAAGAAAAATAAAATTTCACATAGGAGCTCTGTTTTAAAATCCTGCAAAGCTCCCCTCAGTTATTTCCATTTTAAATTAGTACTGTGCTTTCAGGTATACCAATTTATTTGGTTCTAAGAAACAAAATGTATTCTCATGATTTAGATGTTGCTTAAAAGCAACTTAGAGATTTCTGACGATATAATAATAAAAATAAAACTAGTTGGAAATCAGTGATCACCACTCATAAGCAAGCAACATTTCTAGCTTCTTTCGTTTACATCCAGGGAGATTTCTGGCTTTTTCTCCAGGCTCTGTTTTGAAATCAATACTACTCTTATTAGATCTGGCTTATGTTGTCCTAATGGAATTGCTTCTAACTGGGTTGACCCAGGTGGCTGTACATAATGGTCTCAGCTGGAGCAGAAGGTATGGCAGACTTCATAATTATATTTTTCTGATAGTTTCATAAATCGTCTATCAATGGATTTTTAAAATTGAGGTAAATTTACATGACATAAAATTAATCATTTTAAAGTGAATAATTCAGTGGCATTTAGTACATTCGCAATGTTGTGTAGCTACCGCCTCTATCTAGTTCCAAAACATTTCCACCATTCCACAGTAAAACCCCATCCCTATACCCCCTTTTTCCAGCCCTAGCAACTACCAATGTGCTTCCAGTTCTGATGGATTTTAAATACATTTCAAAAACTGTCTCATGTTTGCCTTTAGATCCATGAATGGTGGTTCTGGGCTCCCTGCTTATGTTCACAGGTAAGTTCTAGAAGTTCATCCCCAGGACTTTGTCTAATTTGCATTATCTCTGGAGGTAAAATTTGGACTCTAGCTTCCAGACTATTGTTCAAATCTTGCCCCCCTCTTTAGCCAGTCCAGTAAAATGAATTATAAGTATCCTGGATTTATTACCTCTTGAGGAGTGGTCCCTTCTGTTAATATTCCCTTATTTCCAGACTCTTTGATACTGAGCTACAGAAGTCCTTTAAATTATTTTTTAAAACTCCTTTTTAAAAAATAGGTAAATAGCCCCCAATTCTATATAACTTTTAGCAGGAGCAAGAGGAGACTCATGATTGGATGGACCCAGAGCCCAGTTTTGGTCTGCCACCACCTTACTGCAATACAGGAACGCAGTAGGCTCAGGAAGTCTGCAAAGTGTAGCAGTTTGCCTTTGGGACTTGGTGTTGCCAAGGATTTCTGGGGCAGAGAAACCTTAAGTGAAACCTGGTGAGGAAGGAGTGAAAAAGAAGATAAAAAGAAAGATTTTTATTCCCTCAAGTGAGTGGACTTTCTTTTACATAGAAAGGCAACGAAGGAAAGAAAAGCAAGCATTGTAGAGTCAGAAGACCAGGGTTCAACTCCCAGCTCTGTTACTCACTATGTGGCATCAGACAAGGGTTTTAACCTTGTCGTTCCAAGGATCTATTCCTTCATTTGTCAAATGGGTATACAAATACTACACCTAACGAGGGTTGTGAGGCTTAAATGAGATCATTCTATGTTTACTGCCTAGTACCGTGGCTGGCACATAGTAAGTAGGTACTGAATAAATAACAGCTGTTATTAATACATCTCAGGATGCAGAGGATCACATTGCCTAGTGACTCTGAAAGTCATACTGGATATCATTAATGTGCTTTGTGGACAGGCTTCTCCACAATCTCACAGACTCACTTTGTTGACCTGTTCCATCATAATAGTTGATGTTGCTGCTTCCCTTTCCTTCTCCTCCCTGACTTATGAGTCTGAACACCATGTTTCCCTGTTACTATAATTGTTCTGATTTAATAATTTATCAACTCCATAATATGCTTTGTTTTTTTTTAAATCACAGTGTTACTTCTGCCATTCTTTCTTTTTTTCCAAATACACTTTTTTTTTTGGATGCGTTGGGTCTTTGTTGCTATGGGCAGGCTTTCTCTAGTTGCGGCGAGCAGGGGCTACTCCTTGTTGCGGTGCGTGGGCTTCTCATTGTGGTGGCTTCCCTTGTTGCGGGGCACAGGCTCTAGGTGCGTGGGCTTCAGTAGTTGTGGCACGAGGGCTCAGTAGTTGTGGCTCGTGGCCTCTAGAGTGCAGGCTCAGTAGTTGTGGCACACAGGCTTAGTTGCTCTGCGGCATGTGGGATCTTGCTGGACCAGGGCTTGAACCTATGTCCCCTACGTTGGCAGGTGGATTCTTAACCACTGCGCCACCAGGGAAGTCCCCTATAATATTCTTTTAATGTCTTTCTTTTATAAACGAGCTCATGGCAATTAGTGGCGACTCACTGAAAACAGGAGATACAAATGAGTCAGAGCCAGAAATTATATAAGTTAATGAAAGGACTCTGGTCTTGCATAGAGAAGGATCCATTAACCATCTAGTACTATTCTTAGAAGTGGCAACCAACATCTACATTACAAACCCGTGTATTGTTGAGACTGTTGTTCCTTAATAGGCCCTGAAAGATGTTTTGATTACTACAAAACTCTCACTGTTAGTGTGCAACTAACATCTTTTTTCACTAGCAGTACCACTGATGTATCTTCAAGTGGCATGAAACTGCCCTTAGCCAGATGGACTAAGAATGACAGTATTGTTCAGGATTCAGCAAGCTCCAGCTTCAACCACTAGCACCAGCTGTGAATTGCATCCATATATCCCCTCATTTGCAGTCTCCATCCTGGAACCTGGCATGGCATTAGGGAATCTCAACTTGGCGTCCATGGACTCCTGGATACCCCAAGTAGATAGTCCTAAAGGAGTCACAAGCCCCTCGATCTTTACAGTTTTGTGTGTGTATTCTTTTTTGAGAAGATGATCCATAGCTTTCTCCAAGGGGTGTTTAATCCCAAAAAGGTTAAGAATCATTACAGTAGAGGAAAATTCTATTACTGCTGCCCATGTTCTACCTAGACATCTGGGTTCTGCAAAAGTATAGCCTCATTTTCAAAGAAGGAAAACATTCTTATTATTTTGAAGAACTTTTTATCATGTGCCTTCTGCCAGTTCATTCTCAGAAATCTTCACCAAGTTAAGCTAGTTAAATTATTATCCAGAACGCGATTTGTTCAAGGTGGCAGAGTAGAAGGACATGTGCTCACTTCCTCTTGTGAGAGCAATGGAATCACAACTAACTGCTGGGCAATCATCGACAGGAAGACACTGGAACTCACCAAGAAAGATACCCCACATCGAAAGACAAAGGAGAGGCTGCAATGAGACGGTAGGAGGGGCGCAATCACAATAAAATCAAATCCCATGACTGCTGGGTGGGTGACTCACAAACTGGAGAACAATGATACCACAGAAGTCCACCCACTGGAGTGAAGGTTCTGAGCCCCACGTCAGGCTTCCCAACCTGGGGATCCAGCAACAGGAGGAGGAATTCTCAGAGAATCAGACTTTGAAGGCTGGCAGGGTTTGATTGCAGGACTTCAACGGGACTGGGGGAAACAGAGACTCCACTCTTGGAGGGCAAGCACAGAGTGGTGTGCGCATGAGGAGCCAGGGAGGAGCTGTGACCCCATAGGAGATGGAGCCAGACCTACCTGCTAGTGTTGCAGGGTTTCCTGCAGAGGCAGGGTGCAGCTGTGGCTCACTGTGGGGAGAGGGACACTGGTGGCAGAAGTTCTGGGAGGTGCTCCTTGGCATGAGCCCTACCAGAGTCCGCCATTAGCCCCACCAAAGCACCTGTAGCCTCCAGTGCTGGGTCACCTCAGGCCAAACAACCAGTAGGGAGGGAACTCAGCCCCACCCATCAGCAGACAAGTGGATTAAAGTTTTACTGAGCTCTGCCCACCAGAGCAACACCCAACTCTACCCACCACCAGTCCCTCCCATCAGGAAGCTTGCACAAGCCTCTTAGATAGCTGCATCCACCAGAGGGCAAACAGCAGAAGCAAGAAGAACTACAATCCTGCAGCCTGTGGAATGAAAACCACATTCACAGAAAGATAGACAAAATGAAAAGGCAGAGGGCGATGTACCAGATGAAGGAACAAGATAAAACCCCAAAAAAACAATTAAATGAAGTGGAGATAGGCAATCTTCCAGAAAAAGAATTCAGAATAATGATAGTGAAGGTGATCCAGGACCTTGGAAAAAGAATGGAGGCAAAGATCGAGAAGATGCAAGAAATGTTTAACAAAGACCTAGAAGAATTAAAGAACAAACAGAGATGAACAATACAATAACTGAAATGAAAAATACACTAGAAGGAATCTATAGCAGAATAACTGAGGCAGAAGAATGGATAAGTGACCTGGAAGACAGAATGGTGGAATTCACTGCTGCGGAACAGAATAAAGAAAAAAGAATGAAAAGAAATGAAGACAGCCTAAGAGACCTCTGGGACAACATTAAATGCAACAACATTCACATTATAGGGGTCCCAGAAGAAGAGAGAGAGAAAGGACCGGAGAAAATATTTGAAGAGATTATAGTTGAAAACTTCCCTAACATGGGAAAGGAAATAGCCACCCAAGTCCAGGAAGCACAGAGTCCCAGGCAGGATAAACCCAAGGAGAAATACACCGAGATACACAGAAATCAAATTGACAAACATCAAAGACAAAGAAAAAGTATTAAAAGCAACAAGGGAAAACCCACAAATAACATACAAGGGAACTCCCATAAGGTTAACAGCTGATTTCTCAGCAGAAACTCTACAAGCCAGAAGGGAGTGGCATGATATATTTCAAGTGATGAAAGGGAAGAACCTACAACCAAGATGACTCTACCCGGCAAAAAACTCATTCAGATTCGATGGAGAAATCAAAAGCTTTACAGACAAGAAAAAGCTAAGAGAATTCAGCACCACCAAACCAGCTCTACAACAAATGCTAAAGGAACTTCTCTAAGTGCAAAACACAAGAGAAGAAAAGGACCTACAAAAACAAACCCAAAACAATTAAGAAAATGGTAATAGGAACAGGCATATTGATAATTACCTTAAATGTGAATGGATTAAATGCTCCAACCAAAAGACAGAGGCTTGCTGAATGGATACAAAAACAAGACCCATATATATGCTGTCTACAAGAGTCCCACTTCAGACCTAGGGACACATACAGACTGAAAGTGAGGGGATGGAAAAAGATATTCCATGCAAATGGAAATCAAAAGAAAGCTGGAGTAGCAATACTCATATCAGATAAAATAGACTTTAAAATAAAGACTGTTACAAGAGACAAGGAAGGTCACTACATAATGATCAAGGGATCAATCCAAGAAGAAGATATAACAATTATAAAAGAGGAAACCGACAGTAACAAAATAATACTGGGGGACTTTATCACCTCACTTAATGGACAGATCATCCAGACAGAAAATTAGTAAGGAAACACAATCTTTAAATGACACAATAGACCAGATAGATTTAATTGATATTTATAGGACATTACATCCAAAAACAGCAGATTACACTTTCTTCTCAAGTGCACATGGAACATTCTCCCAGATAGATCACATCCTGGGTCACAAATCAAGCCTCGGTAAATTTAAGAAAATGGAAATCATATCAAGCATCTTTTCTGACCACAACGCTATGAGATTAGAAATAAATTACGGGGAAAAAACCCTTAAAAAACACAAACACATGGAGGCTAAACAATACGTTACTAAATAACCATGAGATCACTGAAGAAATCAAAGAGGAAATAAAAAAATACCTAGAGACAAATGACAATGAAAACACGACGATCCAAAACCTATGGGATGCAGCAAAAGCAGTTCTAAGAGGGAAGTTTATAGCAATACAATCCTACCTCAAGAAACAAGAAAACTCTCAGATAAACAATCTAACCTTACACCTAAAGGAACTAGAGAAAGAAGAACAAACAAAACCCAAAGTTAGTAGAAGGAAAGAAATCATAACGGTCAGAGCAGAAATAAATGAAATAGAAACAAAGAAAACAATAGCAAAGATCAATAAAACTAAAAGCTGGTTCTTTGAGAAGATAAACAAAATTGATAAACGTTTAGCCAGACTTATCAAGAAAAAGAGAGAGAAGGCTCAAATCAATAAAATTAGAAAAGAAAAAGAAGAAGTTACAGTGGACACTGCAGAAATACAAAGCATTATAAGAGATTACTACAAGCAAGTCTATGCCAATAAAATGGACAACCTGGAAGAAATGGACAAATTCTTAGAAAGGTATAACGTTCCAAGACTGAACCAGGAAGAAATAGAAAATATGAACAGACCAATCACAAGTAATGAAATTGAAACTGTGATTAAAAATCTTCCAACAAACAAGAGTCCAGGTCCAGATGGCTTTACAGGTGAATTCTGTCAAACATTTAGAGAAGAGCTAACACCCATCATTCTCAAACTCTTCCAAAAAATTGCAGAGGAAGGAACACTCCCAAACTCATTCTACGAGGCCACCATCACCCTGATACCAAAACCAGACAAAGATACTACAAAAAAAAAGAAAATTACAGACCAATACCACTGATGAATATAGATGCAAAAATCCTCAACAAAATACTAGCAAACAAAATCCAACAACACATTAAAAGGATCATATACCATGATCAAGTGGGATTTATCCCAGGGATGCAAGGATTCTTCAATACATGCAAATCAATCAACGTGATACACCATATTAACAAATTGAAGAATAAAAACCATATGATCATCTCAATAGATGCAGAAAAAGCTTTTGACAAAATTCAACACCCATCTGTGATTAAAAACTCTCCAGAAAGTGGGCATAGAGGGAACCTACCTCAACATAATAAAGGCCATATACAACAAACCCACAGCAAACATCCTTCTCAATGGTGAAAAACTGAAAGCATTTCCTCTAAGATCAGGAACAAGACAAGGATGTCCACTCTCGCCACTCTTATTCAACATAGTTTTGGAAGTCCTAGCCATGGCAATCAGAGAAGAAAAAGAAATAAAAGAAATACAAACTGGAAAAGAAGAAGTAAAACTGTCACTGTTTGCAGATGATATGATACTATACATAGATAATCCTTAAGATGCAACCAGAAAACTAGTAGAGCTAATCAATGAATTTGGTAAAGTTGCAGGATACAAAATTAATGCACAGAAATCTCTTGCATTCCTATACACTAACAACGAAAGATCAGAAAGAGAAATTAGGGAAACAACCCCATTCACCATTGCAACAAAAAGAATAAAATACCTAGGAAGAAACCTACCTAAGGAGGTCAAAGACCTGTACTCAGAAAACTACAAGACACTGATGAAAGAAATCAAAATGACAGAAACAGATGGAGAGATATACCATGTTCTTGGATTGGAAGAATCAATATTGTGAAAATGACTATACTACCCAAAGCAATCTACCAATTCAATGCAATCCCTATCAAATTACCAATGGCATTTTTTACAAAACTAGAACAAAAAATCTTAAAATTTGTATGGAGACACAAAAGACCCCAAATAGCTAAAGCAATCTTGAGGGGAAAAAACAGAGCTGGAGGAATCAGACTTCCTGACTTCAGACTATACTACAAAGCCACAGTAATCAAGACAATATGGTACTGGCACAAAAACAGAAATGTAGATCAGTGGAACAGGATAGAAAGCCCAGAGATAAATCCACGCACCTATGGTCAACTAATCTATGACAAAGGAGGCAAGGATGTACAATGGAGAAGACAGTCTCTTCAATAAGTGGTGCTGGGAAAACTGGACAGCTACATGTAAAAGAATGAAATTAGAACACTCCCTAACACCATACACAAAAATAAACTCAAAATGGATTAGAAACCTAAATGTAAGACCAGACACTATAAAACTCTTAGAGGAAAACATAGGAAGAACACTCTTTGACATAAATCACAGCAAGATATTTTTTGGACACACCTCCTAGAGTAATGGAAATAAAAACAAAAATAAATAAATGGGACCTAATGAAACTTAAAAGCTTTTGCACAGCAAAGGAAACTATAAACAAGCTGAAAAGACAACCCTCAGAATGGGAGAAAATATTTGCAAATGAATCAACAGACAAAGGATTAATCTCCAAAATACATAAACAGGTCATGCAGCTCAATATTAAAAAAACAAACAACCCAGTCAGAAAATGGGCAGAAAACGTAAATAGACATTTCTCCAAAGAAGACATACAGATGGCAAAGAAGCACATGAAAAGCTGCTCAACATCACTAATTATTATAGAAATGCAAATGAAAACTACAATGAGGTATCACCTCACACCAGTTAGAATGGCATCATCAGCAAATCTACAAACAACAAATGCTGGAGAGGGTGTGGAGAAAAGGGAACCCTCTTGCTCTGTTGGTGGGAATGTAAATTGATACAGCCACTATGGAGAACAGTATGGAAGTTGCTTAAAAAACTAAAAATAGAATTACCATATGACCCAGCAATCCCACTACTGGGCATATACCCAGAGAAAACCATAATTCAAAAAGACACATGCACCCCAATGTTCATTGCAGCACTATTTACAATAGTCAGGTCATGGAAGCAACCTAAATGCCCATCAACAGACAAATGTATAAAGAAGATGTGGTACATATATACAGTGGAATATTACTCAGCCATAAAAAGGAATGAAATTAGGTCATTTGTAGAGATGTGGGTGGACTTAAAGACTGTCATACAGAGTGAAGTAAGTCAGAAAGAGAAAAACAAATATTGTATATTAACGCATATATGAGGAATCTAGAAAAATGCTACAGATGAACCGGTTTGCAAGGCAGAAATAGAGACAGAGATGTAGAGAACAAACGTATGGACACCAAGGGGGGAAAGCGGGGGGTGGTGGTGGTGGTGGGATGAACTGGGAGATTGGGATTGACATATATACACTAATATGTATAAAACAGATAACTAATAAGAACCTGCCATTTTAAAAAATATAAAATTCAAAAGAAATTATTATCCAGGTACAGAATACACTGTCTTTCATCATTTGATTGATTTCCCCACTTCCTGCCAGGAACTGTCCACTTAGTGCATTATGTGTTTCAGACCAGACAGTCTGCAGACTGCCCCAAGGCCTTGGCAGGGAAAAAACAAAAAACAAACAAAAGAACATTAAACGAAACTAAACGTGGATGCAGGAAACAGACAACATATGATTTCTGAATGACTTGGGGGTACACCTGTCTCACTGAACCAAAACAGTGCTTCTCTCAGTTAAAGCAGCAGAAACCACGAAACACAAGTCATGTTGGTGGGATTCATGTGACTTTTAATTCTCATTTTACTAACATTTTACAGTAAGTGTGGGGAGTAAAGATGGGGTGGAGTAAGGGAAAGGAAGAAGAGAAAAGTATTCTTTCAAGTTCCTTGAACGACTGAAGCATGTGCTAGGATAAGAAAGTTCAGTAAAAGCATCATGTCCTTTTCACCACAGAGTTCCTAATGGAGATGTGTGACAGAGATATAGCACATCTTTAGATCTGGTGGAAGTGACTCCAACAGAGAATTAATTCTGCATCAAACTTGGCACACATGGAAGACTGGGCAATGCAGCTGCTACACAGCTGGGCAGATGAAAACTGGCCTCCCCAGAATCTACTTCCTAGCATGTGAGTAGGAGCATGTGTGCCCCTTCTCTGGCCTGAGTATCTCTTTGTCTCCAGCAGGGAAGGGAGACCCCACTAACCATGCAGCAGTGGGAAAACTGTTTGGGCAAGATTCTTTCAGAAAAGAGAAATATTTCTTTTTTATATTTGCTGGTGGTGTTGATTGACCAGAAGTGACTTCTTTTACTTTTGGGCAGGAGCATTGTGTCCTGGTGATAACATAATCTATACTTAGCACTCTTAAAAGGCATAAGAGTGAAAACAAGGCCTCCTTAGGACCTAGACTAGTGGGAAGGGGAATATGTGGATTCTGTCTAAGGGTAA
This sequence comes from Eschrichtius robustus, assembly GCF_028021215.1. Taxonomy (NCBI): domain Eukaryota; kingdom Metazoa; phylum Chordata; class Mammalia; order Artiodactyla; family Eschrichtiidae; genus Eschrichtius; species Eschrichtius robustus. The sequence goes on along the minus strand of NC_090830.1, from coordinate 113,562,158 downwards.
AGGCATGAAACAGCTAATTCTCTATCACCACAAATGAACTGCCACGGATAAATGAGACCTTGGCTTTTCCCCTTCATACAAATACTCACCTCTTCTAGCTTATACTACTAAATCTAAGGTCAGCTTAATCACAGTTTGGGATTAACTATGACTGTGCTTCTAAAGTTAAGGTGAAAAGCTACACTCAATAAAGTATTCCTTTTTCCTAATTAAATGGATTTGAATAAGCTAAAAGCCTAAAATCTAGAGACTTTTTTCAATATTTTATTTGTTGGGGGCAACCCATAAAACTTATCACTGCCATTTCTTTTAAACTATAGCAATAGAAGGACATGAAATGGACAGGGAGAAGTCACTACACAAATCACAGAAATGGTCAGCATGCATCTAATTCTACCTATTGAGCAGAGAGAGCTAAAGGGGGTAAGTTCTTTTGAGAAGAACCGAAATGTATTTCAAAGGGATAAATACTACACTAGCCTTTTTTTTTCTGAATGGAAGAAAAGGATATATGGAATTGAGGGGGGATGGGAGGGAAAGAGTCCATTAAACAAACACCTATCATTTGTGAAACAGTTCTATCAGAGTGGTGTCAGGTGTGGACTGTGGGTTTATCTTTGGCAGTGACCTTATGTTTTAGGTATCTAGAGTGAGATTAAATAGCTGGGTAATGGCTGGGTATGGTGAGTGAATATAGATTTTAATTTCAATTCACAGCAAAATGATGATGATCACAGACTTAGTACCTTAGTTTGTACTTCCTCTGTACCTGAATCATCTATTGCTGTGAAGCCTAAGGTTTAGGTGAGAAAGCTGCATTCTTAGATAACTCCTCTGTGATTGCTCTAGGACTGCTGTTTGCTCCAATCTAAGGTGTGGTTTTCTTATTAGAGAAAGTAAGTATTCAATGCTAAATATGAGACTGAAGCCTTGAAGACATTGTATAGTGGCGACAGGTGTTTTGGATCAGGAATAGGCTGTTTAACAAGTCAAATGCATATTATCCCCTCTTAAGCATTAACTTTTTTTAAGCAACAGAATTATATTTTTTGGCTTGAAATGGTGTTTTCTTCTATATTTGATTTCTCGGTTTTCTTAGCAGATATCACTGTCTCCTCCAATATTTCTTCAAAACTTTCCCCTAACTGGGAGGTTTTCTTCACGGCTACCTTAGAAGCCTCCTCTTCCTCCTCCTCTTTCTTAAGAGACAGCCCAGTGGATGAGACTTTGGAGGTGGTAGAACTGAGGATTCTAGGAGGGAGCAGATAACTTGGATTGGGAAGTGGATTCAGGCCTGAAATGCTTAATCCACTGGTGCTAAAACGTGTCTCTTCGCCTTCCAGCAGTTTCCTGTAAATCCAACAGAGAAAAACTCTCAGGAAGTCAACTTGAAACTTTTTTTTTTAAAGAATTTAACCCTCCAGCCTCTATTCATTTTAGAAAGATTAGAAAGATTTCGCAGTTTCTTCATGAGATTGAGGCCAATAAATAGTGAATTTCAAGGCTCAAAGACCCGGACTTTATCCGGCACGTGCACACACACACTCAAACACACGCTCACACACACACAGACACACACTCACAAATCTTTAGCACAAGCTGCGTTTAAAGCACTGTCAAGGGGAAACCTATCCTATTCGCAAATACATTTAAAAAAACCCTGCAACTCCCCTTGGTCTCATCACACCCATTTTTGGCACTTAGAGTCTACAAAGCTCTAAGGAGAATTTTACTAATTAACACCTTAAGTGCAACAGGGATAAGAAGGTAAGAAGTCCACAAAGGAATTGCCTAATTCAGCCTGAACTTGAGATTTGTATTTTTTCAACGTGTAGGGGTACAAAGGAAATGGAATCAGCAATAACAGAAACCAGTGAATTAAACTGTTTCAGATACCAAGCTTTTTCCCAGCCTGGCTTAAACAGCATCATAAAAGCATGGCCCCAATACCTTTTTTCTCATAACTCTAATAATTTTTATCATTTTTTTAAAAATCAGAAACTCAAAACACTATCAACTCCTCTTGGAGCTTTGTTTTGAAGTAGTATACATAGTGTAAGGAAAAATAGAAAAAGTTCTCAGACAGATCTGGGGTTGAGTTTGAGCTCTTCCATTACCAGCACTGTGACTTTGAGCATGTTGCACAGTCTGTGGTTCAAGTTTTCTCATCTGCACAATGGGAATAATATGACTTGATACCTAGATAATTTATATGCAGTATCTAATATAGTACCTGGCACACAGCAGTCATTCAAAAAATAGTAGCTGCTGTTATTTATTTATTTATTTTGAATTTTAGTTTATTTTTTTATACAGCAGGTTCTTATTAGTTATCTATTTTATACATATTAGTGTATACATGTCAATCCCAATCTCCCAGTTCATCACACCACCACCACCCCCACCCCGTATTTATTTTTTTTAGAGGTAAATGTTCACTTACATATTGCTTGAGTAGGAATCCAGGGGGATACCTCACCTATTGGGACTTTCTATGTTATATGAACCCCATTTTTAAAGTTAGAGTCTGACAGATTTTATTTCAACCTCTGTGCACTCACTTTATCCCCTTAAATCCTTGCAGAGGTAGGTAGACTACTCCAGGCCTAGTAAGGTGGAGCTGGGATATAACCAAGTCGAGGGACATAAGGGTCAGCTCACCTGGAAGGAGCCTGTGATGCCTTTCCTTAACCCCCCCTCACCTATCAGAAATCAGAGACTAAAACCACTTATTTGGGTAGAGATGCCCCAGGTGATGGGATCTGCTTGGGTGAGCATGCCCTGTGACATACCTGTAAGCTGCTATCTCAATGTCAAGAGCCATTTTGACATTGAGCAAGTCCTGGTATTCCCGAAGGTGGCGGGCCATCTCACTCTTGGTGTTCCTCAGATCATTCTCCAGCTGCCCAATATTATCCTGAAAAGCAACGCATGTCCAACATATTTAGGCCAAACCAGCTGACATTCATGGAGACTGAGACTGAGATTGAGAAAGCAAGGATTCTCAACCCTGCCTACACATTAAGAATCCAGACCTGTCCCCCCGCCCAGATTCTGATTCATTTGTTCTAGGGTGGGGTCCCAGCATCTGCATTTTTTCATAAAGGTCCCCAAGAGATTTGGATACATTTCTACCACGGAGCACACGGTTCTAAACTGAATACCGGGGAAATATTTATTTTTTACTTACTTACCGTCCCTCCCTTGCTTGTTGTATTACTGCTGAATCACTCAGTTACATGTACTTTCCAAAACCAAAGGCTCAGGTTAGGAGCTTAGATTCAGAAAATTCCAACTGTGGAGAGCACAGAGGGGATGGCAAGTCTTCTCTGCCTCCATTTGTTTTGATGGTTTCCTGAAAGTCTGCTACTCAATCACTTTACTGAAAGCATTTTACATGACAGATAGGGAGGAAGCATAAACACTCCAAGGGATTTTTTTTTTAATCCAAATGGCAGATGGAAATTATAATTTTTTTTTAAATTTATGTATTTATTTATTTTTGGCTGCATTGGGTCTTCGTTGCTGCGCACGAGCTTTCTCTAGTTGCAGTGAGTGGGGGCTACACTTTGTTGTGGTGCACAGACTCTAGGCTTGTGGGCTCAGTAGTTGTGGCACATGACTCAGTAGTTGTGGCTTGCGGGCTCTAGAGCGCAGGCTCAGTAGTTGTAGCGCATGGGCTTAGTTGCTCTGCAGCATGTGAGATCTTCCTGGACCAGGGCTCGAACCCGTGTTCCCTGCATTGGCAGGCGGATTCTTAACCACTGTGCCACCAGGGAAGTCCCTATAATATTTTTTAAAAAAGAAACTAAGTTCATATAATACTTTTGCTTTAAGTTCCTCCAGGTGCAAACCCAGGCACAGAAGAAAAATAGCTTTAAATCTGTGATTCTTGAGAAACCAGAGGATCTTTTAAAAACACAGTAGATCCTATTGCTCATCTTCCTAAAACCCTCCAACAGCTTTGGAATTAAGTCCAAACTCCTCAGCATGGCCTATACTTTTCCCCTTGCTCAATGTGTTTCAGCTACCTTGGCCTTCTCTTTTGCTCCTTAAACTTACCAAGTTCATTGCTATCCCAGGCCCTTTAGGCTAGCTATTTCCTCTGTGTGGAATGCTCTGTGGTGGGTCTTCACATGACTGACTTCATGTCATACTAGATTCAGTTCAAATGCCCTTTACTAAGACAGGTCTTCCTCAGCATCCAGTTTAAGTACCCTTTCCACACTGATCTAGCACGTGATTTTACCTTAAACCAGGGCAGCTGCTAGCCCATGAAGGAACTTTGTGTAAATTAGAAAAAGGCACCTCCAGTGGGAAGACAAATTAGAAAAAAGCCCCCACTTGAAACTGGCCACTCTGCTTTTTATTTATTTATTTATTATATTTAAAAAATAGATTTATTTATTTACTTTTGGCTGCATTGGGTCTTCATTGCTGTGCACGGGCTTTCTCTAGTTGTGGCAAGCGGGGGCTGCTCTTCGTTGCGGTGCGCGGGCTTCTCATTGCGGTGGCTTCTCTTGTTGCGGAGCGCCGGCTCTAGGCGCGTGGGCTTCAGTAGTTGCACCACGCGGGCTCAGTAGTTGTGGCTCGCGGGCTCTAGAGCGCAGGCTCAGTAGTTCTGGCGCACGGGCTTAGTTGTTCCGCGGCATGTGGGATCTTCCCGGACCAGGGACCTAACCCGTGTCCCCTGCATTGGCAGGCGGATTCTTAACCACTGCACCACCAGGGAAGTCCCCACTCTGCTTTTTAGCTCTTATCATTATCTACGTAATTCCTTGTTGTGGGGGGCTGTCCTATGAACGTAGGATTTTTAGCAGCATCCCTGACCTCTATCCACTAGATGCCAGTAGCACGTGCTCTCCCTCCCAGTTGTGATAACCAACAATGTCTCCAGACACTGCTAAACGTTCCCTGGAGGGTGAGTCACTATTAGAGAACTATTGCACCAGGATGTAATTTACATGGAAACCTGGACCCCTTCTGTCTAGTTCACCCCTGGAAGCCCACAGCCTAGCACAATGCACACTGTAGATGCTCAATGAATGACTGTTGAATGAATGAATGATGCTACATAAGCATTTGTTTTCTTATTCTGAGCAAATAATTTATATAATTCAGTTGCAACTCTGTCAACATGAAGAGCACAGTGACTGAGAGTTATTTTTATGAAATAGTGTTGCAGATAAACATATCAGAAACCTCAAGAAAGTAAGTGCTGAGGAACCCTTTGAACTTCCCTTGTGGGGATGTTGAAGCGATGGTGAAAGGCAGGGCTGATACACTGGGGGTGCAAACTTCCAAATCAAGAGAATCTGCAGAAAGAACAAAAATTCATACCACCTACCTGTTCTATAAATATTGACAGGAATACCACAAAGGAGAAACTCAATTAACTGATGGGTACAGAGCAAGGGATGATAAGCAGTGGGGAAAATACATAATACACTGGACAGTGATGAAAATATTCCAAAGTGTGTTAAGAGATCATTGGAGTTTAAAAGGAGTTTTACCAAGAAATTTTACTGGATGGTTGCTATATTTGAGGTTAAACTAGCCTACAAGCAAGTCTGCTAGTGACTCATTAGAGGTAAGAAAATCAATATTATTGTGGTAAGGGGGAAAAGAGTCTAGGGTGAAGGAAAAAGGAGAAAGGGGAGGGAGCATACTCATTATGCAAAGGAGCAAGAGAAATGTTATATGAGGAAAAAAAGAGGATTTCATCAGTATCTTTGGGTTGCATTTCTTGCCCTGCCACAAACATCTAACATACCTCAGTCAGTTTTCTATATTTTAGTTTCTTTGAAACTTCCATGTCTGTATATGGGAAATTACAGTGTTTATTATTTTCTGAGGTGTTCTGAGATCCTCAAGTTAGGATGCCAATTTAATGCACCTCACATTATTATGTGATGAATCCATTATCTGTTAAATTAGATAATAGGCATTAGAACAGCATTCGGCACCTAGGAATGCACAATAAATGTTAGTGATTTTTTTAATTGTTAATATCATACCATGTGACTCTCTACCCTTTTAACGATATGGACAAATTAATCACGAGCCCTCCCTACAACCCTTTAGATAACTAAGGAAGGCAACGTAAAATAAAATTTTAATATTGGAGAGTTGGAGGCAAACCCCTTAAAGCACCAGATTATTATTTTTTGTTTGTTTTTCACGAAGATGTACATCTCCGTAACAGATTTTTTAAAAATCACAATTTTAAATAAAAACCTTTCTAAAGTGGTTTGTAGCACTCTTACCTAGGACACTAAACATAATGCAACCTTTCTCAGCAACTAAGGATTAAGATAATGATCAATTATTTTTCTATAATTCTGTGATGTGATTTATCTTTTAGGTCAACTAAGATATATCAGACTGTTTATTTCTACCCTAAATGGCCCCTTAGAGCAGTATTTTTTTTTAATTTTTAATTTTTAAAAAATTTTTAAAAATTTTATTATTTTTTATATAGCAGGTTCTTATTAGTTATCTATTTTATACATATTAGTGTATATATGTCAATCCCAATCTCCCAATTCATAGAGCAGTGTTTGAGTTAGTGTTTGCTACATATTGGTTTTCTTTGTCCTGAAAGTTTAACTGATCTGTTTCTACTCATTCTTGGCAATGCCTGACTCCAGTGGTTCCTCTTCTTTATCTTGCTGCAGGTTTGAAATCCAAATAGCAAAGTACTTTAGAATCATGTAAAGTTAACAATAAACAGGCTGGGGGCAGCAGAAGGGCCAACTTCCCAATATGTGATTTAGAGATAGATGTTTTGTCACATCAGCAGGTTAATTAGGTCCTTTTAAAAAAATTATTTTTGTTTCACAGCTGTGTTTTCTGAATAAGAGGTTGTTGGGGACCTGAGTTCCAGATAGATGAAATTTCCTTAAACTTTTCTGTTACACATTTCACATGTCTATTTTATGGATCAGTGTAGACAAAAAGCACGACTTTGCTCCTGTTAGAAGGAACTGTGCTGACTGCTGACCACTGCTCCTCAATGTCCAGTCTCCTTGTTTGCGCTCTCTTCTCCACACCAGGCTGTCTTGCATTGCCCTTCAAAAGCCCTGCCAAAGATGGCCTCCAGCTGGAAATGTGAGCAGAGCGCTGCAGTCTGCTCCCTCCCCCAACCACGCAGCTACTGCTGGATTAGCCTGAGGGAGTGGGAGAGAGGCACTCCCAGCTCCTGCGGGGGTCTCTCCTGGAATGGCTAAACCAAGTGCTGAGCATCTTCCTCAGGGCCGGAAGGAAGGATGCGGGCTGGGAGTAAGAGAGAGAAGTGGCCACACTAGCATCTGCAGTGGAGCACAGGAACAACAGACAGTGCTGTGGGTTTCATCACTTTGAGGGGCCCTCAGCCAGGTGAGCAGTAGTGAGTGTGGCACTCACTGATTGAAAGAGGCTGTTCAGAATTACTGCTCTGCCTGATAAATGAAGGTGGGGAGAGAGGATTTCTATATATGGTACACTCACAGGTCACTGTGCTGCCTTTTCTCACTCCTGTCTTTGCTTCATCCCATATTTTTTTTTTCCTACCATACTTTAAAATGTTGCATTATATGTATTTCTATAGGCTGGTTTACACTGGGAAATGTGGTTTAAGTCAATGCACACCCAAATCAGTCTGAGGAGTGACTGTGCTTTAATTGAAATTGCATATTCCTGGGCCCCACCTGCAAACTGATGAATCCATATCTTTGGGAGTGGGCCTGAGAATCTTTCTGTTAAGCGCCCAAGTAACCTTGGTGGGTCAATGCGTTTAGGAAACACTAGGTTTTTTTTCTGTAAAGGCTCTATAAGGATGGCCCAGGTGACAATAATACAGTGAGGTAGAGGGGGCAAAAACAGAACAAAAGAAAGCAAAAAGCACATGGAAGAGTTGAAAAAAAAAAAAAGAGAGGGACCAAATGAAGCTTTTTTCTTGAATTCTAATTTCAGAAATGGATCTATCAAGCTATAGATTTTTACTCAGCCACTGCCACCCCTAATCTCCAAGGGGCCAGCCCCTTCCTCCTATTTAATTAGGCTGCATTCCAATCTCATACTGGAGAGAGGAGGGCAGACTTGGCTCATCTCCCTGGAGAGCATTAACTAATGGTGTGATCTTGATTGTTCAGCAAGGTCTTTCAAGGAAAGCTTCAGCTTTCCAAGACTGACCATAGTATAGGGCCAGGGCCCCCAGTACCCTGCAAAAATGTCCTTAGACATCTTTGGCAGAGCAAGGACTCTAATGGTGGTGAAGCAGCTATGCAGGAACCAGAATCACCCTGTGTCAGAAATGGAAAGCCTTCAGCTAAAGAGGGTGGCTCTGTTTGGCTTCTGAGGACAACAGCCCCAACTCCTCATAATTTTTCCTGTTACCTGATTCAGGCTCTCTCATACACCACTGTATACTTACGATGTCACCTTGAATCATTCGTCACCCTTTCAAAAGTGTGATAAGCTTTCTTTCCTCAAATAGGCTGTTAGCTCTCAGGAGCAGGGAAAACGTGACTTTAATGGGGCCCTCCTCTGCCACGAAGAGGGTGGCAAACTTGCAAGGAAGATGAGCCTAGCACTAACCTCTGAAGCAGAAGAAAGAACAGCCTCCATTACTGCAGTGAAAGGGGAGGGGGATGGGGTTAGAGGGCAAGGAAACAATGGCTGAATCTCACTGTGGAGGAGGCTTTTCATCTCAGTCAGCACTGCTAAGACTGTAACAGAGAATAGCCCGAGGACTCCCTTGTGGCTTCAGGACTTCAGGATCCCCAGGTGAAGATGTGAGCCCCACCTCAGCCTTAGGTCCTAAAAGGTAGGTAGGATCTATATATATACACACACACACACATATATATACACATATATATATACACGCATATATATACATATATACATATATATATGTATATATGTTGTCTGATCTTCTCTTCCATTCAAAGCAGGTCCACTGAGGCTCTGAGGCTAAAGCTGATGGGGGCAGCACTGCAGAGCTGCAGAAGCTGCAGTTTCTGTTGTTTTTTGTTTTCTGCAGACTACATCTCCATGACCCTACTATTGTCTAACACTGAAAGCCTTTTAAAGCAAACAAAACAAGCCAGACAATACTGTCACTACCTCTCAGAATACAGGGGCTATAATGAGCAAACAGAGGACATGGCAAAGCCCAATTCAGATGGCGGTTGTGCGTAAGTTATCCTTTTTAGAGAAATACTGGGCTAGCCCTCCAGAAGACCACCTAACTCATCCTTTGAAGCTTCTAGAAGAAAACATGAAGTCTCAATTAACTAAATGTGATTAGTTCAGGCCATCTGGGACCTAGGCCATATAGTGAAAAGTTCAAGTTACAGATATTGAAGTGGAACAGAAGTATTTGAATATTACTGTAATTCCAAACACCAAAACAAATGGTCTAAGCAAGCTTCCTTCCTTTATCAAAGGGAGTAATTTATAATGAACAGCAAATACTGCACATCAATAGCTCCAGACTCAACTAGCATTTTGAGGTTTCACTCCTTTCTTGATTGTATTTTATTAATGTCCCCAAACCCCATTAATTTTATCAAATGTAAACTTTGATCTTGGCTAGAATGAATTATTGCAAGTTTCCAAATTATTAGCATTCTATCCCATGGAATTTTTATTGCACCTTGAAACTGAACCACACTATTTAGATTCTTTTCTACACTTTTCTCCTGCCTCTGTGTCCTTTGTGGTCATAAGCCCAGAATGTTCTATGTGGTAAAACTGAAGATGCAGTGGCCTTTGTTTGGAGAGAAAAGGAGGAAAGAGCCAATCGATACCTTCACAGGGGCTTAGAGGACAGGCAAAGACGGAAAAAAAATAAGTGACCTATAACAAAGATGAACCCATCTCTGTGATTTATCACATGCACTTAGGATGGAAAAATGTTAAGGAAATGGGCATTTTCGAGTGGGACTTCACTGCTTCTGAGCAGATTAAGTGGTTTTTGTTAAGTGCTAAGCCATCCATGAAAGTGAAAATTGATGCTGTCCACGAGGTGACCTTTTTGATTGCAGGTAGCCAAGACTGATGTGTTGGTGTTGCAGAAGAGAAAAAAAAATTCAAAGCAGTTAATTGCCTAGAGACTCATAACTGGGACATGAGACAGGAGGGAAATTCTGAGATGGAAAGAACTAGAGATCAGCACCGAGGACAGCGACCGACCGCTCTTATTTGCTAACGGCTGCCAAGCTTTCTTTAGGAAGAAGTAACATTACTCGGTCGAGGAGGGAACCGTGTATGTGTGTTGGGGGAGGACAGGGCAGAGCGGTTATTACCAGCCCGATCACTCATCTTGTTGGCTCCCAATCTCTACTCCTTTGAGGGCAAAAGTCAAGACAATGGGATAGAACCCTTCCCAGGTTAGTACCTCATTCTTCCTCCAACCCAAGGGCAGAACTATTTCCAGGGCGCACAGAAAGCCTTTCAAAGTCAATCAAACAAGCCAGACAGCGGAAACAGCACCACCAGCCATGGAGAGGCTGTGACCCACCCACGCTGGGCTCACTCCTACTTTGGGTGGGTGCTGTTCTTCAGGTCGCCAGCGTGTTTATGCCCACTTGCTGACAGGGAGGCATGAGGTAGATTTTAAGACTCCGAAGAACAGAAGCTTGAGGGCTTCTTTGTTAGAAGGGCTTGGGCAGGGACGTTAAGTGAGGGGCAGGGAAAGAGGGCGTCCAGGCCCCTAAAATTAGCGAGAGAGGCTCCAGGGCTTTTTGTTTGCTAATGCCTCCAGGCGGGGCTCTTTCTGTCCCCTCCCTTATCCTCCCCTTGGTTTCTAGGGCCCCGACTGTGCGGGAAGTATGCGCGGGAGAGAACAGGACTCCCCTCCCTTCGCAGCGTTCCAACCTTTACCTGGTAGCTGGCCACCTCGGCACTGTGCCGCTCCTCCAGCTCCAGGATCTGCCTCTCCAAGGACTCGTTGGCCCCGCGCAGCCCCTCGATCTCGATGGTGCGTGCCTGCAGCTGGCGCCGGTACTCGTGAATCTCCTCGCGGCTGGCCCGGATGGCCTCGGTGCTGCGCGCCGCCTGCTCGTTCAGGTTGGCAAACTTGGACTTGTACCACTCCTCAGCTGACTGCAGGTTCTTGGCGGCCAGGGACTCATACTGGGCGCGGATCTCCCTCAGCGCCGAACTCAGGTCTGGTTTAGCCACAGCCACGTCCACCTCGGCCGCGGCCTGCGACGACGCCTGCAGCGTGGCCAGTAGCTCGGCCACCTCCTCGTCGTGCACCTGGCGCACGAAGGCCAGCTCGTCCAGCAGCGACTCCACCTTCTTCTCCAGATCCAGGCGGGCCAGCGTGGCGCCGTCCACGTCGCGCTGCTGCGCCTTCAGGGCGCGCTCGGCCCCTTCGCGGCCCCGGCTCTCCTCCTCGCAGCGCGCCCGTAGCCGCTGCACCTCCTCCGCCAGCCCGTCGCGCTCCAGCAGGGCCTGCGAGCGCGCCGAGCTCGCCTCCTCCAGCTGCGCGCGCAGCTCGCGCAGCTCGCGCTGGAAGAGCTCGCCGAGGCGCGACGGCTCGGCGTGGCGCTGTCGCAGCGCGGCCAGCTCGGCCTCGAGCGCGCGGTTCTGCGTCTCCAGCTGGTGCACCTTCTCGATGAACATGGCAAAGCGGTCGTTGAGGCCCTGAAGCTGCTCCTTCTCGTTAGTGCGGATGATCTTGTACTCGTTGGTACGCGCCGCCGCCTGACTCAGGTCCAGCCCGTCGGACGCCGGAGACCGGCGGTAGGCCAGGCCCAGGCCGAGCGACGAGGCCGAGGAGCAGGCAGCCGAGGAGGCCACATTGCAGCGGGACAGCGACTGCGAGCGGAAGCTACCCGCGCCGCCGGCCCCGGAGAGGCGCGAGGACAGGCGCGAGCCGTCTCCGAACACCTTGCGGTAGGAGGAGGCGGCGCCCAGGTAGTGCTCCGAGCCGAAGCTCATGGTGCCGGGACCAGGACCGGGAGAGCGGCTGCGGCTGGAGCTGACGAGGAGAAGAGAGGTGAGCCGGACGGGATGCGGTGGAGCGGTGTGCAGCGGATTTTAAGGCGTGGGGTGGGGGGTGGGGGCCTGGGGCGGCGCGTTGGGGGCGGAGCTCCTGCTCCGGGTCTGGTGGAGAGAGGGAAGGGGGGCATCCAGGAGCGGGGGCGGGGAAGCGCAGTGACTACCGCAGCTGCGCGCGCCATGGACCGAGGGCGCGGGGACAGAGCCATTTGCGTAGGAGCCACCGCCTGTCTGAAGCGTCCGTCCCCGAGAGTTGTCTGGTTTGGAAGTGACTTGTGCGGAAGGGTGCCTAAACGATGGGGGTTTCCCATCCGGAAACCACACGGCTCCATCGCGTCCCTTGCCCCTGTCCTCCTTGCCCCCTTTAATCCACTGGGAGGTTAGTGTTTTCTGGGAGGTATGCTGTACGCTCATCGCCACCCTGGAGCTCCCGAGAGTGAGGCCCTGTTTTTCCAGACAGAGTGTGGACCCTCAGGGCGCGGCTTTGGCCCCTCCCAGTGCCCGCTTGGGGTTCCCAGGGGAGAAGTGGGTCTACGTCAGAGAGCATCTCATCAGCTGTTCCTCTGCAGCTCTCCGGAGCGCCCGGGGTTGGGTGGCTGTGCTGAAAGCCTGCGACGCCCAGGAAGAGAGGGGAGGAAGGTAAAGAGAGTGGGCCTGAGTTGCAGAGAGTGGAGAGAAGCGGAGGAAAGAGCTGGGATGGCCACGATCGACAGAGCTGAGGTGCGCCTGCCAATTGTTTAAGCGTGCTCTCCTGTTCACCACAGTCCCCCACCACTCTCCGTTGAATAACGTCCACCTTCTTAATTCATCTACTTTACCTGTCTGGCCCTGTAGGCATTTGAGATTTCAGTCTGTGTAAATGTTCATCTGGTTTAGGGAGGACCCCTTCTTGTGGAGATCTGTCTTTGGACAAAAGAGGTCCCTGCAAACAGATTAAACTCCAAAAGTGGGGAAGAGTGCTGATGACTGAGCTGGCCTCCTTCACTACACAGTGGTGGATTTCCAAGAATGGGATCTGTAAAGATGAAGGCTGGGAGGAGGTCGGGTGGGGTCTTCAAATTTATAATCTCTCAGGATGTGGCTATGGTTTTGAAGAGGGAGGATGAAGAACTTTTTAGTAGATTCCAGAATTCCAAACTGAAGGCCTTTCTTGATCTTGGAATCTCAAGGATGTAGTTCTAGAATAAGTTTTACTTTCATGGAGGAAATATTACCTGAGACAGGCCACTAAAGGAAGGGGGGAATAGAGGCCTATGGGACTTTGGAGCGTATTCTTGGCTTTGTGCTTTATGTCATGTAGGATGGTCAGGCCCTGCCACAGCCTGTCTCTGTGGTTCCTCATCAGAGACCAAGACCTGAGCTGGAGGGACTCAATGCTGAGTTCAGTGGGCTCAGAAATTCCTGGTGATGTGAAGGATGGAAGAGTGCTAACATCACAGAATGAATATTCTCTGCCAGCCTTTGTGCCAGGAACTTTGCATAGGTTTACCTCCTTCTGGCCACTTTTCAAGGTAGCCCTTACCCCCATCTTACAGATAAGAAACCAAGGCTTAGCTGCAGCACTCTGCATAAGGTCACTAGCAAGCAAACATACATTCTTTCCTCACTGCATAGTTCTACTTCTTAGAAAAGTGAGACTCTTGAAGTCTTATTAATTTCCATGCAGCCAGAGTAAGGCTAAGTAGGCTTCAGAAAAGTTTTGGCCAATAACAAAGTAGCAGGCTGGTTTGTAATTCAAAGAATCAGAGGTGATGGGTTTGAATTGTGGCTCCTGCCACTTCCTAAGCATGCGGGGATAACAACGCCTACCTCGCCAAGGTCATAAAAAGCTGAGTTGATGCATGTGAAGGTGCTTTGTGCAGGTATGAGGGGTTATTGTCATCATTGTCCTCTTTCAAATAGCAGACATTGCTTTGCATCTACCATCAACAGCAAATGAGTTGGGTTTTGTGATGGAATTGTCCACAGTATCCTTGCACAGGCCTCCAGGCTTCCCCTTGGGAGTGAGAATACAGCCCACTTGACTGTGCTACCAGGGACCGACCTGAGTGTGGCTAAGTGGAAACAACCACAAATAATTAGAAGATCTTACATCTGGGCTGTTGTTCCGATCTCATGTTAACCATGTTATCAGGACTACCAAAAATCAGCAAAATGTCCTAGTTGGAGTTGCACCTTTCTTTTTCTTTCCATCCTCCAATAGAAGCAGTAATCCAAAGGCAAAACACACATAGAGCAGAAGGTGAGGCAAAAGGCCTGAATAATCCATCAAAGGGGTAGTGGCCCTGGAAAATCTAAAGTGGGCTCATTCTGCAATTTCTGAATAGCTTACCTGAGATTCCATACTGAGATTCCCCAGTGAGACTTGTGTCTCCCTGCCTCCCCTTTCTTGGCATACCACTCCCTAGGCCCAGATGTTTGGCTTTAATCATTTTAGCACAAAGCTGTACTACCAAGGAGTGATCTTGGCTGAGTCTCAAACCACAACTCCTTCCAGCTGGCCAGGTCTCCTGAGGGAGTGCCCTGCCCTATGCAAGGGGTGTGTATTCATCTTCCTGTAATGTCAGACTCAGGCAGACACACTGTTCAGTTATCCCCAGGTTCTCCCTCATGCCACATCCTCTGTGGCCTCTGCATTTGGCAGTGCTCACTACTCTCCTGGGTTTCAAGGACTTAGTCTTTGGCCTCTGCTCTTCCCTCATAAATTCTTTTTTAGGTATGATGCCTCCCAGAGGCAGGGAGCCTTGTGAGAAAGTTCTCTCCATAAGAGCTCTAGTTTTGCATCACGGTTCTTCCTAGCCATGGGACTTTGAACAAGTTGCTATTATTTGCTGAACCTTAGTCTCTTCATCTGTAAAATTTCAATAAAACCATCCACCTGAGGGGTCTCCAAACCTGACTGCTCATTAAAAGTACCTGGGAACTTAAATTCAGATTCCCAGGCATTACCCCAGACCCATTGAATTTAGGTTTGAGAACCCTTGACCTCTCTCTCATGAGACTACTGTGAGGTTTAAATGAGATTATGTATACAAAGTGGGTATCACAGTGCCTGCCATGTGCATGCTCAAGAAATTCCTTTAAAATTCCTTGGAATTTTTTCCTGTGCCCCCACTTCAGCTATTGAAATCCTTAAGGCTCAAATGCTGCCTCCTCCGTGAAGCCTTCCCTGATATTTCCAATGTAAAGTGATCCTTCCCTCTCATGAACTCTCCTCCTCCTCCCCACAGCCTTTGTAGTACTCACATGACATAATTGCCTCCCATCTTCTGCTGTAATTATTTGTGTGTTTGTCTAAACTGAACTGGAAGCTCCTTGAGCACAACTTCTACATCTATGTATCTCTCTCAGCATCTGTCACAGTATTAAACACATGTGAGGAGAAAAAGATGGTTGAATTTTTTCCTGTACAACCACTTGGGAAAACTCTTTGGCGTGACAAGGGTGCGATCCATAAAAGAAATCAAGAAACACGACTTCATAAAAATTAAAAAATCTTTTGCTCTGTAAAAGACCCATTTAAGAAGATGAAAAGACAAACCACAGACTGGAAGGAAGTATTTGCAAATCACATATCCAACAAAGGATGTGTATCCATAGTATATAAAGAACTCTAAACATAGCAGTAAGAAAATGAACATTCCAATTAGAAAATGGACAAATGACTTGAGCAGCCATTTTACCAAAGGGAATATACAGATGGCAAATAAGCATATGAAAAATATGTTCAACATCACTAGCCTTTGGGGAAATGCAAATTAAAACCACAATGATATATACTTATTAGAGTGGCAGAGACAAAATACTGACACTGTCGAGTGCCTACAAGGATTCAGAGCATCTGGATCTCTTATCCACTGCTGGTGGGACTGTAAAATAGTACAGCCACTCTGGAAAACACTTTGGCAGTTTCTTATAAAGTTAAAAATACATTTACTGTATGACTCAGCAATCTCACTCCTGAGTATTTAGCCTAGAAAAATGAAAACCTGTGTTCACAGAAAAATTTGTATACTAATGTTCACATTAGCTTTCTTTATAATAGACAAAAACAGAAAACAACCTAAGTGTCCTTCAACAGGTGAATGGATAAACAAACTGTGATACGTCCATCCAAAGGAATGCTAATCTGTATTAAAAAGAAGCAACTATTGATGAATAATTCTCAACAACTTGGATGAATCACAAGGGCATTATGCTGAGTGAAAAAGTGCTCCATATTATGTGACTCCATTTATGTAACATTCTTGAAATGAAAAAATTGTAGTGATTGAAAACAGATCAGTGGTTGATGGATTAGGGTTGGGGGGAAGATACGACTATAAAGGGGTAACATGAAGGTTGTTTTATTCTGTAACTTTGAGTTCTGTTACTCAAATTTATACATGTGATAAAAATTCATAGAATGAAAGAGGAGAGAGAGAGGGAGGAACCTAGTGAAATCCAAATAAAGTCTGTAGTTGAATTAATTTGTTGTGTCAGTGTCATTTTCTTGGTTTTGATAATGTACTAAGGTTATGTAAGATATTATCATGAAGAGTGAGCTGGATGCATGGTACCTGGGAACTTTCTGTACTATTTTTGCAACTTCTTGTAGGTCTTAAACTATTTCAAAGTAAGAAATAGTTCTTTGAAAATTATATACATATCAAAAATAGGCAAATGTTCTTTGGAGGTATATGCTGAAGTATTTAGGTTTGCAATGTCATGATTTATATAACGTACTCTCAGATGGTTTGGAAAAAATAGTACACACACACAGATGCAGGGGAGATAAAGCAAATGTGGCAAAAAGCTGGCAGTTGGTGAATGCAGATGTTTATTGTATTAGTCTTGCAACTTTTCTATAGGTTTGGAAATTTCAAAATAAAAAGTTATGAAAATTGATTAATATATAGGTAGATAGGTAGAAAGATAAAGTAAGCAAAAAAGAATGTATTATCCAGAACCTTCAATCTAATGCTGTACCAGCTTTGTCTAATTACAGAGTGCTCTCCCCAATCCCCTCCTGCCCAACAATAGGAAAATCCTGCTTGTTCTGGAGTAACAAAAACAACAAAAAGGTCAGAATTTACACTCTGTTGGGAGTATTTTAAGTGCTATACTGAATCCTTGGTGTTACTATAACCAATTAACAAATATTAACTGAACCCTAGCTATGTGCCAGCTGCTGGAATTATAGCAATGAATATAGCTAGAAGTGATAAAAAGTGTCCTTTTCTCAGATTAATTTTTTTTAGTAAATATAGAATCATACGCATTTTATATATGTTCTACAACTTTCATTTCTTACTTCATAAATTGTAGCCATTTACCCACATCAGTTATGTAGATCTATTTACTTCATTTTACAATTCAGTGTGGTGTGCAGTTATATGGATGTGCCATAAGTTGTTTAACAATCTCGTGTTGGACTCCTAATATTGTTTCTAATTTTTCCACTATTAAAAACACCATAATTTTTTAAAAAGAAAGAAAAATACATGACCTGAAAGAAAAAGAAAATATATTACCTGAGTGAAATCCAGCCTCCGTGTCTACTTTGCCTTAAACAGTCAACCAACCAACATTTATTGAACACCTACTGTGTGTCCAGTTAAATGTTTTTGCTGCTTGTGTCTGTTTGTGTAGGTGAAGACATGCGATGTGGTCACTACCTCTAAGGAGTGAAGTTGAAGAGTTATGGCTAATTTGAGGTCCTAACTTACGGACTACGATAAGGGAGGAAGTATTTGACTGCAGACCAAGTGTGTTAAGTACTTAGAGGGAAGCCCACCCCTTTTCTGTGTCTGGTTTTATACTAGTAATATTTGTTCAGCCGAGTTTCTTCAGCCCCATGAAAAGATGCTTGCATGAGCATGTCATTAAGGCAGGTGGGGAGGATTATGCCCCAAACTTTCTGGAGAAGCGGGAAATTTTTTTTAACAAAGACACGTGAAAGAGCATGAATGACATCAAGCTAAGTCATACACTTATTTGTCCTCTGTCCATAAAAATTAAACTGTTTCTATCTACAAGAAAAGGCAAAAGAGCTCTGAGTCCTTTAGTATGGCTCAGTTGATGGTGACACATCAATCTATGTGGTTGTAGTTTTGCTTACAAATTGGTGTTTACACAGTTTTGCTTTGCACTGTTTGATGCACAGCCTTTTGTCCCCTTGCACTTGTTCCAGATTTTTTCTTAGAGGTTTCTTGGTGACCATTCTAATTTAAAAGTAAAATAAAAACAAAAGTTTCTATGTTTTGGCCTTAGCAGTCTCTCCATGCTTAAGCTGATCCAGAAGGCTCTGTGTGTTTGAGTACTTCTCTCTCTTCCTTTCCCCCTTCCCAGAATTAGCTCTTTGTTTACCTCTTCTAAATAGGAGTTCAGGCTGAACCAGAGTTGCCAGAGCCCCAGGGTTAGGAGAAACAGGGAGGCTTGCCCGCTCAGTTGCACTTCAGGACCTAGGACAGCTCTTCAGCCTTCCTGGTGTGGGCGCCTACTTTTTTAGACATCACAGAACGTCAGGATGGAATCAAGTTGGAGAAGCCATTTGGTCCACCCCCCCCCCGCCCCCGCCTTTTGATGATGCCTAGAGAAAGGATCCCACTCAGCAAATGTTTCAGGATTATTAACTGCCTGGCTGTGGGAGATACAAAGGGCTTGGAGGGCTCCCACACCCCTGGCATTTCCTGTACCTACATGTCTGCTGATGCCTAAAAAAATCCTTCAGTTCAACTCAGCAAACTTATGTGGATCAAGCATTTTCCTCCCTGGAAAGAGGTATGGCCTAAATACAGATACGCTGTGGGAAGGGGAACAAAGGGACTCCAGTTTGAATGAGAAAATAATCCCTCCTGAGGGCTTGTCTCGAAGGGTACTAAAGGAAGAGAGAGCACAGAGCATTGGGAGCCCAAAAGGGGCTGGAGAGGAAATGGCAGGAGGAAGTAAAGAAGAGGGGCATTCAGAGAAGTCTGGGCAGATGTGATGAGCTTCACACTGTTGGCCCCAAGTGTATCCTGAACACACAGTCCAAGGAGAAGCCTCACACTTTCTTAAGAAGAATACAGAGGCCTGTTGTCTCCTCTTCCAAATACACATAGCAAAAGTCACCAGACTCCTTTTCAAAAGATATTTATGTAATGATTTAATGCATCTTTATCTTCATTGTTCCTCACAGTAAACTTAGAAAGGGTTTGTTTTGGGTTTTTAAAATTTTTTGTTTATTTATTTTTGGCTGTGTTGGGTCTTCGTTGCTGCATGCAGGCTTTCCCTAGTTGCGGCGACCAGGGGCTACTCCTCGGTGTGGTGTGCGGGCTTCAAATTGCGGTGGCTTCTCTTGTTGCGGAGCACAGGCTCTAGGCACACGGGCTTCAGTAGTTGTGGCTCGTGGCCTCAAGAGCGCAGGCTCAGTAGTTGTGGCACACGGGCTTAGTTGCTCCGCGGCATGTGGGATCTTCCTGGACTAGGGATCGAACCTGTGTCCCCTGCATTGGCAGGCAGATTCTTATCTACTGTGCCACCAGGGAAACCCTAGAAAGGGTTTTATTATTTGCATTTTTCAAATGAATAAACTGAGACCCTGAGAGGTTGGGTAACTTGCCCAAAGTGACACAGCTGGAAAATGCAGAGCTGGGTCTTGAACTCAGTTTCTCTGACTCCAAGCTGGTGTTCTTTCCATCACACTGCATCTCTAACAGGGTCTTTGTGTGCATATGGTAAAATATATATAACATGAATTTTACTGTTTTACATGAATTCTACTGTTTTAGCCATTTTAAAGTGTACAATTCAGTGGCATTAATTACATTCACAATGTTGTGTAATTATCACAACTATCTATTTCTAAAACTTTTTCATCACTCCAAACAGAAACTCTGTAACCATTAAAATAACTCCCCCTGCCACCTCCCAGACTCCAGCCTCTGGTAACTTCTATGTTTTGTCTCTTTGATTTTGACTATTCTAAGTACCTTATATAAGTGGAATGATAGAATATTTGTCCTTTCGTACCTGGCTTATTTTATTTAGCGTAATGTTTTCAAGGTTCATCAGTGTTGTAGCAGGCACCAGAGTTCCATTTCTTTTTATGGCCTAATAGGGTCTTGTGGTTGCAAAGGACAGATTCACTCAGGCCACCAGAAGTAATGAGAGGTTATTGTAAGCAACCTTATAGAATTAAGGAAGACAGAAATCTCAGCCACAAGGCTAGACGTTCAGGAACAGCCATACGGCTGGGCTTACTTTGGACTTAAATACAATGTAGAATCTGATCAGCACAGCTCTAGGGACCAAAATATCTCATTGCCCCGATAGTGGCAGGAGTTTGCTGTTTTCTGATACTTAGCCATTTTGCCATCTTAGCAATCTGCTTCCACAGCTCCTGTATGGTCTGGCACTACCAACCACCAACTTCTTACTCTCTGAAAAGCAATGCTCAGGCTTTTGCTGACTCCAGATTTCTACCACTTCAGTGATATGCTATCTTTTATCCCTCTGTGCCCTTCATCTCCTATGCCCACTGTCAACTGACAAGCTTTCTCCAAAAACCTGATTCTCTTTTCTGGTGGCCTGGTTAGTCTCCAATCATCTCATATCTCATAAGCCACCTGCCTGCCCAGAAATTAGCTGCCCTTGAGTCAAGCATCTTCCCCTGCTCTGATCACTTGTGGCCACCGTGATAAGTCACGTGCTATTAAATATGGTTCTTAATGGTAAAGCCCTGCCTCTCTCAGGAGGAGGTTGAGAGCACCGCAAGCAGGCACCCAGAGAATCATTGACTTAATTCTTCTACATCAGCTCTCCCACACTCTGCTGTGGAGCTGTCTATTGTACTTTAACCCTATGGCCTGCATCTACTTCTGTGACTTCTCAAGTCATGGAGCAGAGGTGTAAATGTCTGGGTTAATATGTACTATGCAGATATTTCTACACATATTTTTAGATTATACAGGCATAGCTCAGAGATATTGGGGGTTCAGTTCCAGAACACTGTAATAAAGTGACTATCTAAAACTAATATCACAATAAAGCAAGTCACACGAATATTTTGGTTTTCCTGTGCATATAAAAGTTACATTTACACTATACTGTAGTCTGTTAAATGTGCAATAGCATTTTGTCTAAAAAAAACAATGTACATACCTTAATTAAATATATTGCTAGGGACTTCCCTGGTGGTGCAGTGGCTAAGACTCTGTGCTCCTCATGCAGGGGGTCCGGGTTCAATCCCTGGTCAGGGGACTAGATTCCACATGCATGCCGCAACTAAGAGTTTGCATGCCACAACTAAGGAGGCAGCGAGTCACAACTAAGGAGCCCGCCTGCTGCAACTAAGACCTGGTACAACCAAATAAGTGAATAAATATTTTAAAAAACTAAAGTAATAAAAAAAAATATTGCTAAAAAATGCTAACCATCATCTGAGGCTTCAGTGAATCACAATCTTTTTGCTGATGGGAGGTTTTAAATATTGTGAGAATTACCAATATGTGACACAGAGACATGAAGTGAGCAAATGCTGTTGGAAAAATGGCACCGGTAGGCTGGCTTGATGCAGGGTTGCCACAAACCTTCAGCTTGCCCCAGATAGTCTCAAAGGTCGCCTTCTAAGATTCTCTGATTGCTAGCTGACCATGCCCTGTTGACGTTTCCTGGGAGAGGTTTCTGTCCATTTCTTTCCATTCTTACTGCCATTGAGGTATATTATTTCTCACTCAGGTCATTCCAAAAGCCTTCTAATTCTCCCTCCCCACCCATGCCTCCAGGCTCATGCATTTCAGCCTTCCTAGTTTTTCAATATAGATTGTCATCTTTTTTTTTTTTAAAGAATTCTAAGAACTGTATTTTATTTATTTTTTTTAAATTTAATTTTATTTTTTATAATGAAACTCTCTAGGAGTTAAGCCAGCATTTTATTTATTTATTTATTTTTGGCTGTGTTGGGTCTTCGTTTCTGTGCGAGGGCTTTCTCTAGTTGCGGCAAGCGGGGCCGCTCTTCATCACGGTGCGCGGGCCTCTCACTATCGCGGCCTCTCTTGTGGCGGAGCACAGGCTCCAGTCGCGCAGGCTCAGTAGTTGTGGCTCACGGGCCCAGTTGCTCCGCGGCATATGGGATCCTCCCAGACCAGGGCGCAAACCCGCGTCCCCTGCATTGGCAGGCAGACTCTCAACCACTGCGCCACCAGGGAAGCCCGATTATGTCATCTTCTTCCTCAAAAGCTTTCACTAGCTGCCCACTGCCTACTGAACAAAATCCATGTGATGTCTGACATTTGAAGTCCTTGATAATCTGTGGTTGGTTATTTGTGCAGAGCTCTCTCCCCCCAACTGTACTGCGGGCTCCTTGAGTTTCAGAACCATGCATGTCTGACTCACTTTATAGCCTCCCACACAGTTAATGACTATTGACATAGAACATCAAATATCTCCAAACTAGGAATGAAGCCCTGAGAAAGTGATAGAAACCGCCCAGTGAATTTCAGTGATGATGCTCGGCAGTTAGCACGCCCATGTTCTGCATGGTGGAAACATGCAGACTCTGTGTGTGTTCAGATCTGCATTCAAGGTTGATGAAAGACTATCTGAAAGGCATTGTGCAGTAAGGGATGTAAGGAAGTTACGGAAGATGTAAGGCAAGGTCCCTGCCCTCCAGGGGATGAAGGGTGCAGGGGCCATGTGTGCAGGAAGAGGTCTGCTTAGAACAGCAAAGGAGTCCTTGAAGTGGCTTCCTGGGGACACAGCAAAGGGAAACTGGTTATTTGGGCTGACCTTGGTACAGCCCTCCTTCAAAGAAGTGCTGTGACTCAGACTCCACTGGCTTCAGCCCTAGTGCCACAGGGGACCCCTGGTGGGTGCAACACACAGGCTGAGGAGGAAAAAGGAGGAATGAGAAAAGGGGAAGGAAAGAGGGAGAGAAGGAAAGTGAAGAAGGAAATGGGAGTAAAGGAAGTACATTACCAAAGAATCTAACATTTATATCCTACCTCCTAGTTCAAACAGCATTTTCACAAGAACGCTGTGAGGTGGCTATTAATATTTTTATTCTGATGGTGATAAAAAGAAGGAGAGGTCAAGGGACTTGCCTAAAATCACATTCAGGCTTCTAACATAAAACCTCCAACAAGAGAAAGTACCTCAACTCCCGTGCCATGAAGTAAATTATGATAGTAATGGTTATGACCCAAAGAATAAAATAAGTATCTGTGAGCCCATACTGATGTAATTAAAAGATTGAGTAAATAAATAAGTGGGGAAGAAAGAACAAATCTCCCTTACAGAAGAATTCAAATTAAGACATGTAAAAGGAATGAGAGAAACAGCAAATCATGATTAGAGCACCGCAGTAATAATTGCTGTAGGCAAGACCTACTGATGAAGGTAATACTAGTGAGCAAAAGTTTAAGGAGAAACATATTTGCATGGCCTCAAAGTATAGACTCCCACCTATTTAATTATCTTGATTTTAACATATGTCCAAAAGTGCTTGGATACTCCTCCCTCCATAAGGTAAAGCTTAATTCCTCTCCCCTTGGATGTGGGCTAGGTTTAGTGATATGTTTCTAACAAATAGAGCAAGAGCCAGCGAAGAACCAAAGAGGAACTGTATTAGTCTCTGTGAGCCATACAGCCTTTTGCACAGCAACTCACCTCTGGTGTTGTAGCATGAAAGCAGCCACAGAAAATATGTTTTAAAAAACTGAGTACAGCTGTGTACTAACAAAACTTTATTTATGAAAACAGTCAGTGGGCTGGATTTGGCCTTCCAGCCATAGTTTGCTGACCTCTGGAATAGTGCATGGAAAGGAAAAAATAGTAACTTTGCAGTGGAGAAACCTGGCAGACCCCACCTTAACCAAGTAATCAAGGTTAACATTGCCAGTAATAAGTCATATTGAAGTGGTGTCAGCAGAGCAGCAAAGGAAGAACACCAAAAGTTGATCCTTTCATAATAGTAACAAAAAATGCAGCAAAAACTGTCAGGATCAACTTTTTCAGAACACTGGACACTAACTAAAAGCCTCCAACAATCGGGAACATTTTCAAGAAAAACCAGCTGAATTTCAGTAAGAATAGCAAGCTTTGTGGGGTTTTTTTCTTTTTAAATTTATTTATTTATTTATTTATTTATGGCTGTGTTGGGTCTTCATTGCTGCGCTTGGGCTTTCTTTACTTGCGGCGAGCAGAGGCTACTCTTTGCTGTGGTGCGCAGGCTTCTCATTGCGGTGGTTTCTCTTGTTGTGGAGCTCGGGCTCTAGGTGCACGGGCTTCAGTAGTTGTGGCTCGCAGGCTCTAGAGCACAGGCTCAGTAGTTGTGCATGGGCTTAGTTGCTCTGCGGCATGTGGGGTCTTCCCAGGCCAGGGCTCGAACCCGTGTCCCCTGCATTGGCAGGTGGGTTCTCAACCACTGCACCACCAGGGAAGCCCCTTTGTGGTGTTTTAACTTATCCTGGTCCCATCCAGGGTTCGAAGTGGCCTTGAAGAAAATAGCTTCATTCCCCATACAGGTATTGGGAACAGAAGGAACAGAATGGACCTCATTCACAAGAAATTGTGGTTGTTTGTTTTGACCTATCTGGTGGCTCCCTCAAGAATTGGCTCAAAGGACTTACCTTATTTTGAAACCACATAAAAAAATAAAGAATACTATTAAAGGCTCTTCTTCCAGGGACAGTATCTAGAGGCATTCAGCATGGTTCAGCATTTGACATACCGTCGTAGGCTGTCCTACAATACAGCCTCTAACAAAACCAGGCTGTCCCGAAACCCTGGTAATAGAATTGTTTACCTTTATACCAAGAAAGTTGGGAAAGCACCAAAATCCTCATGTGGCGTGTGCCCAGGCCGACTTCGAGGAGTTCGTGCTGTGAGACCTAAAGTTCTTATGAGGTTGTCTAAAACGAAAAAACATGTTAGCCGGGCCTATGGTGGTTCCATGTGTGCTAAATGTGTCCGTGACAGGATCAAGTGCGCTTTCCTCATTGAGGAGCAGAAAATCGTTGTGAAAGTGTTGAAAGCACAAGCGCAGAGTCAGAAAGCTAAATAAAAAAATGAAGCTTCTTTGAGTAATAAAAAAAATCAAAAAGCAAAAAAAAAAAAAAAAAAAGAATACTATTAAAGGTAACTCCATAGGTAAATACAAAAGACAGTACAAATGTATTTTTTGTAACTCTTTATTTTCTACTATCTTATTTAAAAGATAACTACATAAAGCAATAATAATAAATTTGCATTGATGGGCACACAACATATTAAGAGATGTAGTCTGTATGACAATAATAGTACAAAGAAGGGGAGAGGGAACAGAGGTATATGGGGGCAAAATTTTTGTATAGTAGTGAAATTGGTTGGCATTAATCAGAACCAGATTGTTATTAGTTAAGATGTTCATTGTAATTCCAATTATAACTGTCCAGTTATACATTGTCCATGGTCCAACGACAATGACTAAGAAATTAACTCAAAAATATAGTAAACAAGGGAATTAAAATGGTACACTAGAACATAGCTAATCAACAAGAAAGAAGACAGTAATGGAAAAATAAGAGAAACAGAAAAGATATACAACATATAAAAAGCAAATAGAAAAATAACAGATAAAATTCCTACCTTATGACCAATTACATTAAATGTAACTCCAATGAAAGGGCAGAGAGTGCTATAGTGGATTTTTAAAAAGTGATCCAACCATATGCTATCTACAAGAGACTCACTTTAGATTCAAAGACAGGAATAGGTAGAAACTAAAAGAATGGGAAAGATATTCCATGCAAATAGTAACAAAAAGAGAGCTGGAATGGCTATTCTAACATCATACAAAATAGACTTTAAGACAAAAATTGTTACAAGAGACAAAGAAGGACATTATATAATGATATAAAGATATAACACTTATAAAAATATATGCACTTAACAACAGAGCCTCAAAATAAATGAAGCAAATATTGACCATATTGGAAGGAAAAATAGTTCAGTAATAATAGTTGGATGCTTTATTATCCCCATTTTCAATAATGAATAGAACAACTAGACAGGTGCACATGGAGTATTCTCCAGGATAGACCAAATGTTAGGCCAGAAAACAAATCTCCGTAAATTTTTTAAAAATTGAAATCATATAAAGTATCTTTTCCAGCCATAATGGAATTAAGCTAGAATCAATAGCAGAAGGAAGTTTGGAAAATTCACAAATATGTGGAAATTACATGACACACTCCTAAATAACAAAACTAAAATAACTAAATCACAAGGTAAATAGAAAATACTTTGAGATGAACAAAGAAAACACAACATACCAAAACTTATGGTATGTAACAAAAGCAGTTCTCAGAAAGAAATTTATAGCTGTGAATACATACATTAAAGAAGAATGATATCAGATCAATAATCTAAACTTCTACCTTAATAAACTACAAAAAGAACAGCAAACTAAACCCAAAGCAACAGAAGGAATGAAATAATAAATGTTACAGGGGACTTGAATGAAATAGGGAATGGAAAAACAACAGAGAAAATTAACAAAACCAAAATTTTGTTCTTCAAAAAGATTCACAAAACTGACAAACATTTAGCTAGACTGACCAAGAAAAAAAGGGAATGCTCAAATTACTAAAATTGGAAATGAAAGCAGGGACATTACTACTGACTATATAGAAATAAAAAGGATTTTAAGAGAATACTGTGAACAAGAGTATGCCCACAAATTAGATAACTTAAATAATTGGGAAAATTCCTAGAAACACACAAACTATCTCAATTGATTCAAGAAGAAATAAAATATCTGAATAGACCTATACATAATGAGATTGAATCAGTAATCAAAAAAACTCTTAACAACAACAACAAAATCCCAGGACCAGATGGCTTCACTGGTGAGTCCTATCAAATATCTAAGGAAGAATCAGCACTAATTCTTCTCAAACTCTTGCAAAAAATAGAAAAGGAGAGAACACTTCCTAACTCATTATATGAGGCCAGTATTGTCCTGATACCATGCCAGAGATAACACATGAAAAGAAAACTACAGACCAATATCCCATATGAATACACATGCAAAAACCCTCTACAGAATACTAGCAAACTGATTCAAGCAGTACGTTAAGATTACTCCTCAAGACCAAGTGAGATTTATCCCAGCAATGCAGTGGTGGCTCAACATATGAAAATCAGTCAATGTAATACACCACATTAATGGAATAAAGGACAAAAACTACATGTGATCATTTCAGTGAATGCAGAAAAAGTATTTGTCAAAATCTAACACTGTTTCATGATAAAAACACTCAACAAACTAGAAATAGAAAGGAACTTTCTCAGCCTATTAAAACCATCTACAAAAACTCATAGCTGACATCACAATGGTGAAAGACTGAAAGCTTTCCACCAAAGATCAGGTACAAGACAAGGATATCCATGTCTGTCCAACATGTACTGGAAGTTCCAGCCAAGGAATTAGGCAAGAAAAAAGAAATTTAAAAACCTTCAGATTAGAAAGGAAGAAGTAAAGCTATTCCTATTCACTGATGACATAATCTCATATATGAAAAATCTGAAAGAATCTACAAAATACCTATTAGAGTTACTAAACAAGTTTGGCAAGGTTGCAGGACATAAGATCAATGTACAAAATCATTTGTACTTCTATAAACCAGCAATGAACAATCTGAAAATTAAATTTTAAAAATTTCACTTATAATAGCATTAAAAAGAATAAAAAGAATAAATACAGTTTACCCTTGAACAACATGGGGGTTAGGGGTGCCAACCCCTGCCCCAAGCATGCAGTTGGAAATCCATGTATAATTTTATAGTTGGCCCTGCGGGGTTCCACATCCACAAATTCAATCAACTGTGGATTGTATAGTACTGTAGTACTTATTGAAAAAAATCCATATGTAAGTGGATCCATGTAGCTCAAACCCATGTTCAAGGGTCAACTGTACCTAGAGATAAATTTAAGATCCTATCTCCAAATACAGGCACATTCTGAGGTACTGGGGGTTAGGACTTCAACACATGAAATGTGGGGAGGGGGTGCACACTTCAGTATGTGAGGGTGACCTTGGGAGCCTGGCACGGAACACCACAGAGATCCGGAGCAGCAAGCTCCCTGCAGCAGGAAGAGGCAGGCATGTGTCAGGCTGTGCATGGAGGGTTTTCATCAGCCACACGTGTAGCAGTGACAGAGGCAGCTGCTCCCCCAAACAGGTTCTCTGGTGAATGGAAATGTGCCTTCCATTCTCTGTCCTTAGCAACACTGGCCTCTTTGGTTTGTGTAGGACCGGGGATGCAGGACAACTCAAGGGGAGAAAGGGATATTAGACTTCCTGTTTGTCTGGCATGTGGGTGATCAAGCTGGTTTTCTTTTGAAAAGTAGAAAACATGTGACCTTGTGTGTCTTCCAGGCTGATGATTCTGGATGTTTCAGGTTATGCTGGTTACATAAATTCAAGCTGGGCTTCTGAGACACAATTGCTTCGTATCTTTTGTCATTATTTCTTTCCTTGTTTCTTTGGAGAACAGGGCTAGGATAGTGGAAAACCAGATTTCTAAAGTGAATAGAAGGGCCCTTATCCTTCAGAGAGGAATGCCCCCATGTATCTTAGTATCCGGTAAAATGTGACCGCGCCCCCTTCCCACTCACCACGGATGTGTGATTTTCTCATCATTTGAGACAGTTTGCTTCCCAGCCTTTTCATCCTCATTGCTTCTTCTTAGTCCCCATAGGTGGACACATGCTTAGTGGTCTGTAATGAATGTTTAGTGATCCATCATTTCTATTGCTCAAATAAATTCATTTTTTAAGAAATTAATTAGGATGGATTATTCCTGCTCTAGGAGCTCATGATTAATGACTTGGTGCATTTAAAGTCCTGGACATGCAGGCAGTGTCAGGCCCTAATTCAAAAGCTTTTTTCCCCTCTGTTTCTTCATTTAGAACAATGTATTCCCTCTCTCTGTCTCATAAAAATAGGTTCAAAGTCATAAGTAGCTTGTAGCTACTCCTTCAAAGATTCTCTCAGAATTAGGGCTCTATTTTTTTTTTTTTTTTCTCTTTTGGCTGCACCGTGCAGCTTGCGGTATCTCAGTTTCCTGACCAGGGATTGAACCGGGGCCACGGCAGTGAAAGCCCGGAATCCTAACCATTAGACCACGGGGGACTCCCAGGGCTCTTGTGATAATTAGAGAAATAAGTCTCAAACTGAGCTTCCACCCAGCCTTGTGAAAAGAACAAAAGTTTATTTTTTCCTCCCATTTCTTTGTTCTAATTCTCTCTTCTGCTTTTTAAAAATTTAACTTGTACTTACTATTTCTCATGTTGCTGTACAGTCTTCAAATATTTTAAGAATTATTATTCATAATTTTCACTTTTAATAGCTGCATTAGAGCCCATCAGATTGGTATAGTTTACTTAGTCATTCCTCAATAGCTAGACATTTAGGGTTTTTTGTTCTTCAGTTTTTACCATTGTAAAAAACACTGCAGTGAATACTTCTCCCCATTTTTTTTTTCTTTTCAATTACTTACTTAAGGCAGACTCCCAGAAGCAGAATCACTGTGTTAAAGTGCGCAGACATTTGTTGCAAAATTGTTTTCTATAATGGTTGTGCCAGTGTATCATCTGGAATTTATTAGTGTGTTTATTTTACCATACCCTGACCAACATGAAGCATTATAATTTTAAAACTTTGCTAACTAGAATATATATTTTATTCTTGACTTTATTTTGAAATATTTCAAATCTTCTGAAAAGTTATGAGTAATACAATGAACACTGGATGCCCTTTCCTTAGATTAAATTGTTAACATTTTGCCATATTTGCTTTAACTCTTTATACAGACACATATACATACATACAGCTTTCCCTAAACCACTGAGTTAGTTGTAGGCATCATGACACTTCACTCCAAATACTTTAGCAAGTATCTCCTAAGAACATGGACGTTCTCCTACATAGCTGCAACATAATTATCACCCTTGGGAAATTTAACATTGATGCAAGGCTATATTTAAGATATATCCATATTCTAATTCCCCTGATTGTCTTTTATAGCTGGTTTGTTTTGTTTTGGTTTTGGATCATACATTGCATTTGGTTGATATATCTCTTATATTTTCTTTAATCTAGAATGTTGTTTTTTTTTTCTTACATTGATCTTGTTGAAGCATCTAGGCCAGTTGTTTTGTCTTTGTCTGATTCTTTCCTTGTGTTTAGATTCAAGTTAGACACTTTTGGCAGGAGTACTACCTAGACAATGTTGTGTCCTTCCTAGTGCATCACGTTTGGAGGCTAGTGATATCAGATGGTCTCATCATGTTAAAACTTTTATTCTGTGACAGTTTTGACATACAATTATTATTTCCTAGGAAGGACAGTGCCCTCCAAACTACTGCCTGAGAGGAATCAGGCTCTCTATTTCTAATAGGAAGGGAGAGGGAAGTAACACCAGTTGAGCACTTACTCTATTCCAGACACCATGCCAAGGGTGTTTACAGAATTAATCCCATTAAACCCTTATAACAACTCAGGGGTTATTATATACATTTCACACATATGGAATCTAAGGCATAAAGAAAGGACCAACTAACGTTTCAAAGTTCCAGAAACTGATGGGGCTTAATTTTAATACAGGTCAGTCTTACTTTAAAAAGCTCATGTTTATTCAACATATTATGCCTTCTTAAAACCATGTTCAGAATAAGGTGGAGTATCCTCACGTAGACCCATCCAGCATGGGGTAATGAAAGGATGGCAAGTACAAGGTGCACACATCACCACTCATCGTTCGTCACTCACAGCAGACATTGCTAATCAAACCCACCATGTAACCCTCCAAGCCTAGGTGTTTTGAATTCTTTCCCAAGTCACTGTTCCAGGCATGTGCCAACAACTGAGAGGAGTCAACAGGGGAGATAAAACGTATTCTGTGGATTTGTAAGCAGGCACACATGGGTTCAAACCCATACTCTACCACTTACTAGCTGTATGACTTTGGGCAAGTCACTTAACTTTTCTGAGGCTCAGTTTTGTTATCTATAAATTGAAATACTATGTAATTTGCACTAGAGTTGCATTAGAATTATCATGGGATTGTTATGTTTGTAAAAGTACCAAGTACCCAGTGCTGTACCTGGTCTGTATTTTGAACTCAAAAATGTATAGCTTTTGATGCTCAACATTGCTAATCATAAGAAAAATGTATTGATAAATCAAAACCACAATGAGATATGACCTCATATCTGTCAGGAAGGCTATCATCAAAAAAACAATAAATAACAAATGTTGGTGAGGATGTGGAGAAAAGGGAATCCTTATGCACTCTTGGTAGGAATGTAAGTTGGTGCAGCCACTATGGAAAACAGTGTGGAGATTCCTCAAAAAACTAAAAATAGAACTCCCAGTGATCCAGCAATTCCACTCCTGGGTATATATCTGAAAAAAACCAAAAACACTGATTTGAAAAGCTATGTGCACCCCAATATTCATAGCAGCATCATTTACAATAGCCAAGATATGGAAGCAACCTGAGTGTCCATCAACAGATGAATGGATGAAGAAGATGTGATACACACACACACACGCACACACACGCTGGAATACTACTCAGCCATAAAAAAAGAATGAAATTTTGCCGTTTGCAACAACATGGATGGATGGACCTGGAGGGTATTATGAAATAAGTCAGACAGAGAAAAAGTGTATGTTATCACTTCTATGTGGAATCTAAAAAGATAAAACAAGTGAATGAATATAGCAAAACAGAAACAGACTCACAGATATAGAGAACAAACTAGTGATTCCCAGTGGGGAGAGGGAAGGCGGGGGTCAAGATAGGGGCAAGGGCTTAAGAGGTACAAACTACCATGTATAAATAAATAAGCTACAAGGGTATATATTGTACAGCACAGGGAATATAGCTGATATTTTATAATAACTTTAAATGGAGTATAATCTATAAAAATTTTGAATCACTATGTTGCATACCTGAAACTAATATTGTAAATCAACTGTATCTCCAAAAAAATATATAGCTTTTAAGGAGCTCTATCCATCACTTCAGTTCTTGCTCTGTAGACCTGGGAAACATTAGAAAACAAGGAAATTATATCAAGGAACCAAAGTTTGGAGAGAAATACACACAGCACATAATTAAGTACAGGCTGTGAGTTCTGCAGAGGTTAAAAAAAGGAGTGAAGGAGAGACTGGCTGGAGTGCTACAGGGCCGCCTTCTGGAGGAGGTGAGATTTGAGCGGGTCTGAGGGAGATTTAGGGTTTGAAAGAGCCACCGGTGGAAGATGGTGCAACATGAGCAAAAGCGGTAAGAGAAAGTCAGCAGTACAAAAAGGAGACCAGCCCATTTGGAACATAGAGTTGAGCCTGGAGAATGTCTTGGGATAACGAGAGTCTTCAGGAAAAGCCCCTCCAGGCAGTAACCTTTGGTTTCCCTCGCGTTCCCAGCCGGCCCCGTGGTCTTACCCAATTAGCCCCAAAGAGCACCGGGGAGGCCAGAGACGCTGCACAGTTTTGGGCTACCACCAGGGGGCAGTATGGCCCAACAAGTTAGAGCTTCTCCGGTTCATTTAGAACTTTTTCTGAGTCCCTATTTTGTGCCAGGAGCTGAGCTGGGAGCTTAAAAGTATCTATCCAACAATCTAAGGGTCTAACGTTTGTGGAGCTCTTTGCATGGAGGTTGCAATGTACCTTTTCCTCGGTGATCTCATCTAATACTAATCACAATCCTGTGTGTTTTCCGTGTATTTGTATTTGTCTCATCCCCATGGAGGAACTGATGTTGAGGGGTTTAAATTCAAACCGACTGTGAGGGAATCTGAATTTGAACCCAGGGCTACGATCTCCAACCCGTGCCCTCAGCTACAACCTGCAGCCTTTTGTCAAGGGGATAGGAGCATATAGGTATTTAGCATAATAATGAGTTGTATTAATAATTATTAAAAACCAATGGCAGAATTTCAGTTGGAGAAGATGAAGTTCTGGAGATGGATAGTGGTGATGGTTGCACAACAGTATGTACGTGCTTAATGCCACTGAACTGTTCACTTAAAAATGGTTAAAATGGTAAATTTTATGTTATGTATATGTTACCAGAATTTTAAAACATTCATTAATAACAGTAGTTAATGTTATATATTAGTAGCTGTCTTTTTAAAGCACTTATGAAGGTGTTAATCATTTAATTTTCACAACCACCGGTTGAGGTAGGTACTATTCTTATTCCCATTTAACAAAGAATTTCGGGAACTCCCTGACGGTCCAGTGGTTAGGACTCTGCGCTTTCATGGGTTCCATCCCTGGTTGGGGGAACTAGGATCCCACAAGCTGTGCGGTGCGGCCAAACAATAAAATAAAGAAAATAATTTAATCACTTGGTCTGTCCTTCCTCCCTCCCTCCTCCACAACAACTCCAGTATAGGCTATGATCTGCATCTAACTAATCCTTGTTTGACCAGCATTTTAAAGTGTGATGGAGTGGAAAGACCATGGTCTTTGAAACTGACCGACCTGGAGCAGATATGGGCTCTGCTGCTTTACCAGCTGAATGTTCTTGGGCAAGATACTTAATCTCTCTGAGCCTCAATTTTTTCATTTATGCAATAAAGATAATAATAGTACCCACTTCATAGGGTTGTTGTGATGGGCAAATAAGTGTAAAATGCTTAGCATAATGCCGATACATAGTAAGCACTTGAAAACGATGGCCGTTCTTATTATTTGCACATAGTAGAGTGTTCAGAAAATAATAAGTAAATGGATCGATGTGTCTTGAGAGTACCTGAAATAGCTCCTGGCCCTCCTGGGCACGTTAGAGGGAGGATATTCAGTCCCAATCAGTTTAGCCCAATCAGTCCAGGAATGACAGGACTGGATAAGCTTCTTTGAGTCCAACTCCATCATTTTACAGAGGAAGCCAAAGCCCAGGAAAGGGAGTAGTTTTGTGCGAGGTCACCCTTTGTGTCAGTCAGCCAGGAAGTTACCCTGAGAAGGAGTCTGGGGTGGTGAAAGCCCCGCCCTTGGAGCCAGGCCTGGGTGGTGATGTGAGCTTCACATTAGCCAGCCTGGGGCCTCTCCCAGAAAACAGGTTGTCATCAAGTCCCTTCCAGCCTTGGGTTTGTTCTGAGAGGTGCTCACCTCTGCCCTTTTTCTGCAGGAGCAGCCAAGAGGATCATGAAACTGGGAAATCAGCTGTTTATCCTAGCTTCTAGGGTGGGGAGTGAGGGGAGAGAGGCAAGGGGAGGGGCTCTGGGCACCTAGCCCTAGCAACACCTTTGGTTAATATTTATTCTTTCTCCTTCCTTGGTCTGGAAACCAAGGGGAATTCAAGCAGCACCATGTGAAGCAAGATCCCAGGGGCTCTGAGAAGCTTGTTCCAGTGAGAGGTGACTCAGCACAGACCTCAGAACCACAGGGAGTGTCCTGCAGTCTGGATTCTGCGTAGGCCTGTGCGCACTATGTGGGCCACCGTGGCTGTTACTGTAGGTCTCCTGAGGGGAGGTTTTGTCTCCTAGGAGCCCAAGGATGTCCTGGCCACCCCCCAGCTAAAAAGTGGGTGGTAGGACCAGGGTCCTCGTTGTGGTTTCATCTCTAAATAATGTACTTTCCCTTGAAGAAGCCCTTCATGTTTTGTCTGGATACAGCAGCCCTCCTTCTCTGCAAGCTCTTGTCAGTACCATCTCCAGACTGGGATTTCTAGAACAGATGTCATCAGGGCACTCCCAAAAGATGCCTCACTGCTTGTAAAGTGAGCTGTCATCCTTAGCACAATGTGGTCCTGACCAAAATTTCTGCCTCATCACAACCCCCACTCCTTCCTCCCACCAGGTACCCTGTACTATAGCTCAGGGTTTTGCAGCATGAACTGTCCTCAGAAGCATCGGGGACACTTGTTTTTAAAAATGCAGATTCCTAGGCCTACCAGATCCATTGCTCCCGGGGCCTGGGAACCTGCTTTTTAATGATACTGAGGCTGATTCTTGTGCAGACTGCCATTTAAAAACTACTGCTCTGCCAAAGCAGATTGTTATTTCATGACTATCTGGGCCCTCGGTGCCCTTTCTCATGCTGTTCCTCTTCCTAGAATACCCTTCCTATCCTTCCCAGGCTGGTGCACTCTGCTCCTTCTTTAAGGTTTATCTCATGTTAGCTCTTTTGTGCTCCTTCACCCCAAATCTAGGTTCCTTTCTTTGTGTTCACACAACCCCACTGCACTTTCTACCTACCTCTGCCCTAGAATTTTCATATTGTCAGGGTTGGTTCCTCTGCTTGTTTGTGAACTCCATAAAGACCATAGATAATTCGCTTTTAAATTCCAGAGACCTAGCAAAGTACCTGGCAGACAGAAAGCATGTTTGCTGAATGAATGAATGAGTGAATGAATGGAGACCAGTCTAAGTCAGAAAGGTAGATTTAACCCATTTTGTAACTGACAAGAGTCAGGATTAATCGTGCAGGTTTCCTGCTTCACAATTTCAGTCTGTTACTTGGTCTAAATATTTAGTCTACTCTTGAGGAAGCTACAGATTTATGTTTTGGCAAGAGCTATTTAGATTAGCCATGAGTTAGGACTTAGAATTACTATTTTTTAAAATCTCAAAATGTGATTCTGTCTTAAGCCAAGGAACTGCTCTCTCCTGATTGCTTTGAGGATAGAACTCACCAGACTTTTTCTCCACCTCAGATCTGTTCCTCAGGATCATCCATCTCATAATTCTTGACCTTTTAACTCTAGTGCCATACCTGCCACCTCAGCCAGGCACACCCTGGACCTTGTCATGACTGCTTCAGCTCAGAAATGCCAACATGCCAGTCTCTGGCCAGAACTTCCTTGCCTTCAGCTTACTCACTTCCTCCACTCCCAGTTCACCTGCTCTCTGACATCATGACTCCCTGATCTCTTTCCTAAGCCCCAACCCACAAGTAGCCTCCTTTCTTCTTCCCCTTCCACAGGGAGGTGCCCCTCCTCCCATCCCAGGCAATCCCTCGCCTGGGCGCTGGACTCCATCCCTCCCGATCCCTCAGCACTGCGTCATGTCGTCACCTCCCTTTCCTCCATCTTCAGTCTCTCCCCTGCTGTTTTCCTACCACACATCAACGCAGTCAAGCTCCTCTCACCTTTGTGGCTACCTTCCTCTAGCTATTAGCCAGTTAAGGTCTGGGACCAATTCTGATTGTGTGGAGGTTTCCCCACACCACCAAGCAATTCTTGGATACCAGCTGGGTGTCCTACAATTCAACTCAGTTCTGACGCTATCTACCCAGAGATAGCATCAGATCCCACAGGTTAAGGGCTCAGTCCCACGAGACTGCCCACCCACCTTCAGATGCCAATTGAAAGCCCAGGTTGTGACCTGTGCTTCTGTTCAACTGGCTGTAAGTCAGAGGTTCCCACGACCCCCTCCTTCCTTGGGTTTGATTAATTTGCTAGAGTGGCTCACAGAACTCAGAGACACATTTTACTTATTAGATCCCCGGTTTATTTTAAAAGGATATAACTCATGGATAGCCAGATAGAAAGAGATGTTCACCAACCTGGAAGTGCTCTAAACCCCATCCTTTTGGGTTTTTATGGAGGCTTCATTGTATAGGCATGATTGATTAAATCATTGGCCATTGGTGATTGATTCAACCTCCAGCCCCTCTCCCATCCCCAGAGCTCAGGGGCGTGGAAAGGTTCCACCCCTCTAGAAACATGGTTGATTCTCCTGGCAGCCAGCCCCATCCTTAGGTGTGGTCCAAGAGACCTCATTAACAGAAGACATCTTTATCACTTTCATCACTTAGGAATTTCCAAGGGCTTTAGACGCTCTGCCAGAAACATATGAAGACCAAATATATATTTCTTATTATAAATCACAATATCACACCAATCTTTCAAGTTCCCTTCACAGCATAGCTTATCAAGAGTAGGCCTGATTTGCTACCCACTCATTCCCAGCCCAGTTTCTGTCCCCACCATTCCAGTGGTTCTTTCCAAGACCCCAGGTACTCCCAGCCTCCTAACTGTAAAATTCACTGAGCAGTTTTTAGTTGCTATTTTGCCTGCACTTTGTGTGGTATTTGACACGAGGAGCCACTCCTTTCTTCTTGAATCTCTGTTCTTCCTTGGTTTGCAAAGCACTCTACCTACCACCGTCTTTATGGGGTCCTTTTCCTATTCTCAGACGTCAGCAGTCCATACCTTTCCTTGTTTAGCCCTTCTAGCTTCTTGTTTTATTCGTTCCCTCTGATATACCTCATATAATCTGAAGCTTGCCACTTGGTATGCAAGACATCTGAACTTTAGTAAAATGAGGGTTGTCATGAAAAGTACAACATAGGCTTGCAAAGGGCTCAGCAAAGTGCCTGCCACAAAGTAGAGACTCCCTAAATGGTAGTACTTTGTATTATTATTGTTAATAATAAAATAATGTCTTTATCTCTGCCCTATAGGTTTACATCTCTCTTTATTATTATTATTTTTTTAACTTACCTAATGGGTTTATATTTGATATAGTACTTCTCACCATGGAGATGTTACCAGTTAATATAAAGATTTTTTTTTTTTTTATAAATTTATTTATTTTATTTATATATTTTTGGCTGTATTGGGTCTCCGTTGCTGCGCGCGGGCTTTTTCTAGTTGTGGTGAGAGGGGGCTACTCTTCGTTGCGGTGCGCGGGCTTCTCATTGCGGTGGCTTCTCTCGTTGTGGAGCACGGGCTCTAGGCACACGAGCTTCAGTAGTTGTGGCACGCGGGCTCAGTAGTTGTGGCTCGTGGGCTCTAGAGCGCAGTCTCAGGAGTTGTGGCGCACGGGCTTAGTTGCTCCGCGGCATGTGGGATCTTCCCGGACCAGGGCTTGAACCCGTGTCCCCTGCAATGGCAGGCGGATTCTTAACCACTGCGCCACCAGGGAAGCCCTAAAGATTTTTTTTGTTTTTGTTAAACTTTAAATCTCTTCTCCATTTCAATGTCAATATAAAGTATTTTTTTTACATTAAATCTTTTCTCCATTTCAACGTTAGATACATCGAATACATTTTCTAAACGTTTTCCCCAACAAAGAGATAAGTTTTAATTTTTGACCAACTGTATTTAATATCTAGGTACAGTATTAACTTGGGAGATAACAAAACAAAACTCCATTAAAAATATGGAGAAAAGACTCCTCAATGATGCAGGAGGCAGTGATTATAACTTAAACAGTGGCAATTTCCCAGGACTCTGGGCAAGAGTTTTCTTCTTCCTGTTGAGAATTCTGAAACTATGAAATACTACTTATGCAAAGTTCAGCCATCTCACTTCTTTGACCTTCTTTCTAACTAGCAAATGCAAATTACCGACGGCATTTTTCAGTGCGTTCTTTGCTGTGAAGAAAACGTTTTGTTTTCCATTTAACATAGTATATCAATTGGTTCCTATTTATAGGGAAATAACCAAGACTATGAACTACCCTATTTACTGTTTCTTGGGAACTTTCAGTCACCAAAACTCAGTTCTGAACCTCAATAGCACAAAGGTTTTCAGGGCAAGGTTTGATTCAGGAGGCCCTTCAAAGTCACATCTGTCCATTTCTCTTTCGTGCATACACCCCCAAACAAGCACAAATGCCTGTAATGCTGAGAACCACACCGAGCAAGAGAGCGATTGCATCTCCGGCTTCTACTGCTTCAACAACAGGCAGCACCAAAAGCAATGAAAAGAGAACTAGGAACAATTGTGTTGAAACTGAGATCTTGATGTTGAGATCTTGAGGTGACCGGTTCTTAAAGGCAGAAGGTTTCAAAGAAAGCGGTATTTGTTTAATTCTATCAGTTCAGGATGCTGAGGCTAAGAGCTTCCACGTGACAGCACCTTCAAGGAAGCAGCCATTACAGGAATGGCGAGCAGGGCTATTATTGTTTTTCAAACTTTTTATTATGGTGATTTTTGACCGGTCTCCAGAGTAGACAGAATTGCATAAAGGATCTCTGTGTACCATGCCTCAGCCCTAACAACCATTGCCCCATGGCCAGCCCTGCCCCATTCACCCATATTTTCTACAAAAGATACAAACTTTAAAAAATAACCATAATACTATTATCATACTTAAAAAAATATCCAACCTTCTGAGATCAATTTGTAGTGTATCTGATTCCTTTAAGATGTTGCCACCTGGATATTCTCCAGGTACTTCAAACTCAGCTTGTTCAAAGCTGAACTCACCACCTTCTCAGAAACCTGTTCCTCCCCCACCAACTCTGTGGGCCCTGTCTTGGTGACGGACACCACTGTTCATCACTCCCTCAGGTCAGGACTTTGGGAGTAGCCTTTTGGCTCCTCATTCTTCCTGACGCCCCATCTAGCCACTCACCTCCTAGAGATCTCTAGTGTCTGTCCCCTACGTCTCCCCTGCCACTGTCTTACATTATCAGGCTCTTATTGGGTTCTTTGCCCCTGGGCATTAGCTTTTTAACTGGTCTCCTCATTGAGTTTTCACCCGCTAATCTTTTTTTTTTTTTTTAACATCTTTATTGGAGTATAATTGCTTTACAATGGTGTGTTAGTTTCTGCTTTATAACAAAGTGAATCAGTTATACATATACATATGTTCCCATATCTCTTCCCTCTTGCATCTCCCTCCCTCCCACCCTCCCTATCGCACCCCTCTAGGTGGTCACAAAGCACAGAGCTGATCTCCCTATGCTATCACCCGCTAATCTTTTAATGCTATTGCCATAATTTTTTTGTGGTAAAATCCACATAACATAAAATTTACCATTTTAACCCATACAGTTAAGTGGCATCAAGTATATTCACATTATTATGAAATCACTACCACCATCCATCTCTAAAACTTTTTCATCTTCCCAAACTGAAACTCTGTACCCATTAAACAGTAATTCTCCATTACCCATCTCCCTGGCTCCTTCCTGGTAACCATCATTCTACTTTCTGTCTCTGTAAATTTGACTACTCTAGGTACTTCATACAGTATTTGTCCTTTTGTGGGTGGTTTATTTCACTTAGCACGATAAGGTTCCATGTTGTAACATGTAACAGAATTTTCTTCCTTTTTAAGGCTGAATAATGTTCCGTTGTATATATGTACACCACATTTTGATTATTTATTCATTCGTCACTTGGGTTGCTTTTACCTTTCAGCTATTATGAATAATGTTGCTATAAACATGAGTAGACAAATATCTGAGACCCTGCTTTTAATTCCTTTGGGTACATACCCAGAAGTGGAATTGCTGGACCATATGGTAATTCTATTTTTACTTTTTTGAGGAACTGCCCTACTGTCTTCCATGGCAGCTGCACCATTTTACACTCCCACCAGCAATACACAAGTGTTCCAATTTTTCCACGTTCTCACCAACACTTATTATTTTCTATTTTTTTGATTATAGCCATCCTACTGGCTATGAGGTGATACCTTATTGTGGTTTTGGTTTGAATTTCCCTAATGATTAGTGATGTTGACCATCTTTTCATGTGCCTATTGGCCATTTGTATATCTTCTTTGGAGAGAGATTGATTCAAGTCCTTTGCCCATTTTTGAATCAGATTGTTTTTTGTTGTCCCATTGCATGAGTTGCCCTTTTTCTCTGTTAAGAGTGTACTTTGATGCACAGAAGTTTTCAATTTTGATGTAGTCCACTTTATCTGTTTTTGCTTTTGTTGCCTGTGCTTTTGGTATCATATCCTCCAATAACCTTTTAAATACATACATTTATATCCTTCCACTGTCCGTTTATAATCCTGCTATGGTTCCCTCTTTTAAACTCCTTAATGATCTAGTCTCTGTCCTTCTTCAGTCTCACCTCTTGGCGATAGCTCCACCCAAATATACTTATCAAGTCACTATGAATTACTGCATAGCTCTGAGCATTCACCATTCTTTACACTGGCTGCTTCCACTTTCTCTCTCTCTTCGTTTTTCACTAAACTACCTTTCATTCACCTTTTAAGACTTCTTCAATACCTCCTCCTCTAAGAAGACTTCTTTGAATTTTCCCAGAGTTAGGTGCCTTCCTTGTCTTTCCATTGTTGACTTTTACTGTAACACTTATCAGAATGTGTTTTAAATGTTGGCTCACCTGTGTCCTGTCCCTCCAGGTAGACTGTAAATTCCTTAAGGGCAGGGCCCTATCCCTGTCTTGTCATCTGCATGCTGCTCAAACTTAGTTGAACAATTGAACTGGAATCTCTGCCACTGTTCAGTTGTTTTGACCTTGAGAAAACTAGTTAAACTCCCCGGGTCTCAATTTTCTCATAAAATCGTTAGGATTTATTGAGATTATATTTGTAAGGTGCTTGGTGCTTACTCTGGCCCAGAGTAAAAGCTCAACAAAAAAATGAGCTGTTATTATCATCAACTTGTTGAATTGATATCTCAAGCTCTAGTCAGTTGTATGACTTCGGACAAAATTCTTAAACTCTCAGGGCCTCAGTTTTTTCTTCTGTAAAGTGAAGTGTTTGACCTGGATCCTCTATAGCAGTGGTTCTCAAACTAGGCTGCACATTGCAATCATCTGGGGAGCTTTAAAAATACTGATGTCTAGGTCCCTCTCCCAAATATTCTGATTTAATTGGTGTGAGGTACAGCCGGGCAAGGGTATTTTTAAAAAGCTCCCCTGGTGATTCTAATGTTTAGCCAGAATTAAGAACCACTGATCTAAAGTTTCTTCCAGATATAACACGTTGATATAACAAGTTGAGCTGCCAGGATTCTTTGGAGGTGGGGGGTGGGGTGGATGGAATGTCTATCAGCGTTTTTCTGCTATCACTCTTTGTTAGTTTAGCAGGAAGCATTATTGAACGGGCTCACTAAGCTGGAATTCCAAGAGTATTTGTGGATTCCTGAGTGTTTATACTTAGCAGCTCCCTCCATCCTGGAGTGACCTGGGGGACCAGAACTCTGAGAAAGAAAAAAATTGGCTTCTCCTTACCCCACTGCTCTAAACCAAGGCCCTGGAGTCTACCTTGGAGTGTTGTACTGTGGAGTCCTAGTCAGGCTGCAGGAGAGGGTGGAGGGAAAGGTCCTTGGTATAAACTTAGTGGGGAAACTTGGGGCCCTGACTAGAAGGGGATGGAGGCTGAGAGTCACAAATATGCATTCCTTTAGGGTGCTTTAACACCATATTCACAGCCATTACTTATATGATTCCCAGAACAACCTTGAGAAATACAAAGCAGGCATTACTGCCCCCATTTTGTAGAAGAGAAAAACAAGTCTCTGAATGGTTGAGGACTTCACAAAAAATTACATGGTTGGGTTAGCAGCAGGACCAGCATGACAGCCCCTGTGTCCTGACTCCCCAAGCTGGTAGTGGAGTTAATGATCAGCTATGCCTACGTGATGAAGCCTCCATAAAAATCCCAAAGGTATGGAGC
This sequence comes from Eschrichtius robustus, assembly GCF_028021215.1. Taxonomy (NCBI): domain Eukaryota; kingdom Metazoa; phylum Chordata; class Mammalia; order Artiodactyla; family Eschrichtiidae; genus Eschrichtius; species Eschrichtius robustus. The sequence continues at coordinate 113,519,810 of NC_090830.1, read as the reverse complement.
TCAGGGAGTTTCCAGGTTGGTGAACACATGCAAGTACTAGGAGGGTGATACACCCTGCATTCACTGGGACAGAAGCTTCTGTGCTCGGACCCTCCCAGACCTCACCTTATATATCTCTTCATCTGGCTGTTCATCTGTATCCTTTAATAAATTGGTAAATGTAAGTAAATGTGTCTCTGAGTTCTGTGAGCTACCCTAGCAAATAATTGAATCCAAGGAGGAAGACGTCATGGGAACCTCCAATTTGTAGCCAAGTCAGACAGAAGATGTGGGTATCCTGGTGGCCTACTACTTGTGATTGGCATCTGAATCTTGGTTGTGGGGATGGGGGGGGTGGGGGCAGTCTCGTGGGACTGAGCCCTTAACCTGTGGGATCTGACGCTGTCTCTAGTAGCTGGTGTCAGGATTGAGTTAAATTGTAGAACACCCTGCTGTGTCACAGAGAATTGGTTGGCGTGGGGGAAAACCCCACACCTCTGGTGTCAGAAGTGTTGTGAGTGCGGTAGTGGTGTGAGAGCAATGAAAAACACGGGTGGAAAGACTGAGGTTTTATCTAAAACACCCAGGTAGCTCAGTCTTTCTTGGCTCCTTGGAGTTGGAGCTGTGGTTCTAAAAGGCCCCATCAAATGCTACCGCAAACAACTGAAATAACTCTGCCCAATTCCCCTGTGATCCCTCGCCTCTGAGCATAGCAGTGCTAAATGGGATCATTAGCAAATGCCTTCAGTTCTGCAGTTTGGGGTGTTCAGTACTAGCTTTGAGGCTTGGACACTCAGGGAGGTGTTTAGTTATAATGGCCCATGTGTCCAGGGACACTCACAAGGGCCTGTAGAGCACTGTTAGTCAAATGCAAATGCTGGGTCACAGACAGGGGTTGGCCCTTGGCCACTGGCTCAAGATGAAATGGAAAAACCAGAACAGGGTAGTGATTTTTTTTTTTTTAACTAAGCTCAATTTAATTTAAAGCCCTGTCTTTTATTCTGAGATTATGTCTTTCCTACTTTTTTTGGTCTTAAAATTGCCTTTCATAAAATAGTGGCAATGGTAGATGGCAGTTTATTTTAATGTCCTGAATGGCACAGTTAAAATAGCCACCCTATGTGAATTCCTAAAATTGCTTTTGAAATGTTATTGATCCAAGGAATCCTGAGTTTGGTAACACTCACCATTTTGGAGGGCCATGTGATCTCAACTCTTCAGGGGCGTGGGAGGCCACAGAGAGAGCCTCACCTCGAGGGCAGTGGTAAAAATTGAACAGTAAAATAACTATAATGCCTGGAGTTGGACTTTGCCACCTATAAGTTCGCAGAACCACTTTGGTTTTATTTAACAGACATTTACGTGGTGCTTCCTAAATGCCCAGCCCAGTCTCAACTGCTGCACAGACGTGATCTCATTTCATCCTCATCAAGCCTTTGAGGTACATGCTATTATTATCTTCACTTCCATTTTAAGGATGAGGAAACTAAGATGTGAGGGCATTGAGAAACTTGCCCAAGGTCACAGCTAGTTAGCAGCAGAGCCAGAAGTCAAAGCCAGGGAGTTTGGCTCTGGAGTCCATGCTCTTAATCCCTAAACCATGCTGCCTGGTTAGAAGCAATTTCAGACTTTTGTGGCATGTAATGATCTATTTTCAGCCTCTGACTCCATAGACAGAAGCTGCCTGTGGACTAAGCTGCCTGATCTGTATTGAGCAGCTGTCAGTGATCTCTTTTGAGCCCTTTCACAACACCACTGGGAGAATCAGTGGGCAGATGGCTCTTGGACAGAGCCTGGCAAGTAAGCAACGGTGAAAGCAGTGAACTTTGGATAAGGTCAGCAAGTCCTTGTAGCTTGGAACCTGGGTCTGTGCAAAGGCCTTCTGAGAGGTCCCCTAGAGCTTAGACATGTGGTTTTCAAGCACATTTTTTAAAGCAACCAAACGCTTTTTTCAATCATAGACACATGGGCAGTTAATACATATACACATACACCCCATCTATGTGAAATCCCTTCTTAAAGCAGATACAAGTGGAGGGTGTGTTGAAGCAGAAGTGGGGATCCAGTTGATCTTACTCTGATCCCTTATGCAGTATTGAGTCACTATCTGGGAACTTAGAGCTTTGAGGAGCACAGTTTGAAAACCATTGCTCCAGACCATGGTTTCCTGGAGCATGTCCTACAAAATATTAGTCTTGTAAGATGCTTTGTAGGAAAAAAAAAGTTTCATGGTCAAATACATTTGGGAAACTCAGGTTGTTTCATCCTTGCTTTGTGACTTACAGTTACTTATTAGCGGGTAAAGAGTCTGAGAAGTCTGGAAGGGGGTGAAACCACTTTTAATCCACAATTTTCCTCTTAAAAAAATGGATGAATTGAAAAAAAATGGGTGAATCGTTTTATATTTACACAGTGCAATACTATAGAGCAATGAAAATAGACGAACAATTGCTACATATGGATGCATCTTACTACTATACTAATAAGTGAAAGAAGCCAGACACAAAGGCATGTCTACTGTATGAGGTGGGAGGTGACATAGTGCATGGAAGGGGGCATGAGATGAGTTTTGAAGCTTCTGGTTATATTTTATATCTTGATTTGGGTGGTGGTTACATAAGTGTGTTTACTTCGTGAAAATGATTTGTGCATTTTTCTGCATATATATATGTTTATGTTATGCTTCAGGAAAAAAAGGGAAAAGCAAACAAAATACCAACATAGAAGGGACCCAAAAAGAAATGTACATGAATTTAGCTCATTAAAAAAATATTTTTTAATACTGCAGTTTTTCTGAATCAGGTTATCTGGTTCAAAGGCAGGCCTCCTGGAAAACTCATAGGATGAAGGGTTTCCCCTGGACCACCACTAGAGAAAAGGTATTATAGTATGCATTGAGCAAGGAGGCCCACATTTATTTGACTCTCTAGTCTGTATCTGTTTCTGGTCTTCATTCCTAATTCCCTGTGTATTAGTTTCCTATTGCTGATGTAACTAATTATCACAAATTTCGTGGCTTAAAGCAACACAAAAGTATTATCTTAATTCTGGAGATCAGAAGTCTGAAACGGGTTTCAGCGGATTAAAATCAAGGTTTTATCCAGCTATGTTCCTATGTTCCTTCCGGAGGCTCTCGGGGAAAATCAGTCTCCTTGCCTTCTTCAGCTTTTAGAGGCTGCAGGTATTCCTTGGCTCATGGTCCGCTTCCGTCTTCATAGCTAGCAATGGCCAGCTAACTCTTTCTCACATCACATCACTGACGCTGACTCTTGTCCTTCCCTCTTCTACATTTTTTTTTTTTTAAGATTTATTTATTATTTATTTATCTTATTTATTTTTGGCTGCGTCGGGTCTTAGTTGCACACGCGGGGTCTTTGTTGAGGGATGCTGGATCTTTCGTTGTGGTGCGTGGGCTTCTCTCTAGTTGTGGAATACTGGTTTTCTCTTCTCTAGTTGTGGCACGCAGGCTCCAGGGTGCGTGGACTCTGTATTTGTGGCATGTGGGCTCTGTAATTTGCGGCACATGGGCTTTCTAGTTGAGGCCCGCGAACTCAGTAGTTGTGGTGCGTGGGCTTAGTTGCCCTGCGGCATGTACTCCCTGTTTAAGGTCAGCTGATTAGCAAACTTAATTCCATCTGCTACCTTAATTCTCCTTTGCTCTATAATTGCGACACAGTCACAGGTTCTGGGGATTAGGCCATTATTCTGTTTACCACACCTGCTAAGGGATTAGATACAGATCCTAGTACTTAACCTATTCTGTCTTCTATTAGCATGGGTTTTCTTTCAGATAGTTAGCATCTGACCAAAAAATTAGTTGAAAATAATTGTTTTGGGTTTGCTGAAAGTAAAAGTAATGAACTCAACTATCCATCACTCGAATGAGAGATTTATTTACTTTTAACCCAGTAGGACACTTGTTACAAGAGTGCTATAGATGCCAGGTAAGGGAGGACCCCAGTTTGTGGCAGGCTTGGAAAACTGTGTGGGTCTCAGGGACTGCACCCTCTTCCTGCCAATGAAATGTAATCATTGAGGGCTAGTATCTGACATCTGAAGTGGAGCCAAGAAAGGGGATTAAAAGACTGGTGCTCTGAAGTTGAGGTGACATAGTTTGTAATCCCTGATCGTACAATTATGAGTCAGTTTCTTTGTTTGGGTCAATTGAATAGTTTCCACAGTATTGAAAAACTGCTGTTCACAGTGGCTCCTTGGACTAGCAAAGAAGGAAGAGACCCAGAAAGTCAGTTGTTGCCCAGGCAGCAGGCAGCAGGAGGTGGCTCAGACTGGCTGCTGCCGTGGCAACATTGATTACTGTCACAGGCAGGCATGTGGTAGGTAGACAGCAATTTCAGAGAACACATGGACCACCTGCATCAGAATTACCTGGAGAGTTAGTTTAAATATGAATTCCCAGGCTGCACAGCCAGAGATTGGGATGAGATCTGGAATCTGCCTTTTTGAAAGGCAACCCTTATTCTTTTTTTTCTTTCAATTTATTTGTTTTTATTTATTTTATTTTTGGCTGTGTTGGGGTCTTTGTTGCTGTGCACGGGCTTTCTCTAGTTGCGTCGAGTAGGGGCTACTCTTCGTTGCGGTGCACGGGCTTCTCATTGCGGTGGCTTCTCTTGCTGCAGAGCACGGGCTCTAGGTGTGCAGGCTTCAGTAGATGTGGTGCGTGGTCTCAGTAGTTATGGTGTACGGTCTCAGTAGTCGTGGCTCATGGGCTCTAGAGCACAAGCTCAGTAGTTGTGGCGCACAGGCTTAGTTGCTCCACGGCATGTGGGATCTTCCCAGACCAGGGCTCGAACCCGTGTCCCCTGCATTGGCAGGCGAATTCTTAACCACTGTGCCACCAGGGAAGCCCAGCCCTTATTCTTGATTGTAGTTTAAGAACCACTGATTGAAGAAAATAATGCATCCCTGTTACAAGTCCGTATACAAACCCTTGTTGTATATCCTTGGATGAGGCCTCACCTCTTTGCTGTGAAAACCAGAGCCACTTTCTTGCTTACGAAGGCCCAGTCCTCAAAAGACAAAGTAGATGTGCTGTCCCAGGAATTGATAATGACAAATGCCCAAGTTTTACAAGTGCTAAGAGTTTAAATAGTCCTTTCATGATTTCTGCAAGAATGGAAGTTTTTTTTTTCCCCAAGGAACATCTAGTAACATCTCACAGAACTAGTCATGTCAAAATATACTTTGGGACTCCCAAAATAAATTTCCCAAACGGGTGAAATGCTGTTCAATATCACTGGGAAGGACTAGGGTGGGACCCAAGCAGGTTTCGATATGAACCCAGGACTGGAGAGGATGGCTAAGATGCAGGACTGAGCCTCTGATATGATGGAGAGATACCATTCTTCCTCTAGGAAGGTGGGACTATAGCGTATACATAAAGAACACCACACAGGCTTCCTGATTTTTCTAAGAATCACTGCTGTCATGAGCCACTGTTGCTGATGAGAATGTGTTCTTATCCCTTACATGAGTTAAGAACAAGTGGATTAGTGGATGTGTGAAATTCAAAGTGTTTTATATTTCTCTAATACTACTGCAATACTTGTAACTCAAGGTGTGGGCAAATTCTGATTTGCTAGTTGTAGTGAACACTCTTGACTGCCTACCTAGCATCCACTCCCCACCCCTTCTCCCTGTCAAAAATCCCAGTTTTGCTCAGATATCCTCTCCATCCCCAAAACCCAGGGACAAATCTGATTAATCAGTGTATGATCCTTCCTCGGCAAAGATTATTGGTCCTGGGGATCTGCATGTGTCCTAATTCATCCCAGTGAGGTTGAAGGGAAGGACTTAGAATCTTTTGTTGACACAAACAAGGATACTTGTAGCCATCTTACAAGCAATGAGGGGAACATGTTTTAGGATGAAGGCAACCCTGAATGTTGCAGGACAGAGAAATGAAACCTGTTCCTTGTGGCAATGTCAGTGACTGAATCGTGTACCCTGGAGTCCACAATACCTCTGGATTTTCTTATTGTTTAAGCCTGTTTTAACTGGGTTTTCTGTTACTTATGGTCAAAAAATCTCCTAATGTCTACAGTTGCTCGTTTGCTTTGTACTCTCTGGTTTATGCATTTTATATGTAACACGTAAAAAAAAGGAAAGAAGATTAGATTGTGGGCTGAGAGAATAATGATCGGTGGGACAAAATTTGTTTATATAAAAGCTGTTGTGAGTTGTGTGCTTCTTCCTATATTATCATGCCTTTCAGTTCCCACAGGTGTCCACATCCAGAAGACAAATTCATTAAATCAGTTTCTTTTTGTATTTCTTGTCTCAGAATTAATTATATGTGTCTAGCTTCCTTTTAGCACAGAATATTGTTTACTGAGGTTGATGCAGAGGGCTAAGATGGGGACATTCAGTTAGGAAGTGCCTTCATTGAGTAATGGCATAAAGCCTAAACTTACCTAGGCTTATCAAAGAAGTGGTTTTACCAATAGACGAGTGAACGCTCTTTCTCATTCTGACATTAGTATGCCTTACTTTTTGGTCCTAATATAGATGCTGCTTAACCAGAACACGTGAAATGCTCTATAGGGGGCTGGCAGGTCTGGTCCCACAGTGAAGAGGGGTTCCATCGTTAAGCCCAACAACTTACCACTTAGAGACCAAGATTGGAATGGTTGGTGTTGTAGCAGATCTACCTGGAAACAAATTGTACTGTGGTCTCACTCAGGTTCCTGCTCCAAGAGACTGCTGACGACTTCACAAGGTAGAATGCAGGGATATAAGCCCTGATGTGCTTTTTTTTGGTTTTAAAATAATTTAATCAAACTCAAAGCATTGTAAAAGGCATTAAAATAAAATCCACTCACAATCCTACCACACATTCATTTAGTTATTAATTAATTTATGTAAAAATATATATGGATGGAATCCCCAATGTGCCAAACCCTGGGCTAGGTGCTGTATCCTCTCTCACGGGATGAGACAGACACAGTGGACAAGACTGTCTCTGCTCCTCTGGAGCTTACAGCCTAATGAAAAGGCAGATATTAAAGACATAATCACACAAATATTTATTTAATTGCAATTGTGGGATGGGAAGGGAAGGGAAGGGAAGGTACGGGCAACATGAAAGAATACTGGGGTAGGGAGATTGGGAAGCCCTCTCTGAGTTACATTTGAGCTAAGGCCGAAAGGATGAATAGAGTTCAAAACGTAAAAAGAGCTTTTATGGAGGGACGTGGGGACCAGCAACTGAAAAGTGGCAATTTGGAAGGAGCTCAGTGAACATGGAGGAAATGGTCCTATTTATGTATTTGATTTCTTTTTTTTAAGTGTTTTTGAATTTTTTTCCATTTTATTTTAAAAAAATCTGTATCTGTGTAATGAACACTTATTTTTTTTCTTTTCCATTATGGTTTATCTTAGGATATTGAATATAGTTCCCTGTGCTATATAGTAGGACCTTGTTGTTTATCCATTCTATATGTAATTGTTTGCATCTGCTAACCCCAAACTTCCAGCCCACCCTCCCTTGAATTTTTTTTACTGTGGTAGAATATATATAACACAAAATTTGCCATTTTAGCCATTTTTAAGTGTACAACTTAGTGGCATGAGTACATTCACAGTGTTGTGCAACCATCACCACTGCCTGTTTCAACACTTTTTTCATCATCACAAACAGAAATTCTGGACCCATTAAGCAATAACTTCCCATTCCTCCCCACTGCCCCAGTCTCTGGTAACCTCTAATCTACTTTCTGTCTCTATGAGTTTGCCTATTTTAGATACTTCACAAAAGTAGTATCATATAATATTTGTCCTTCTGTGTCTGGCTTATTTCACTTGGCATAATGTTTTCAAGGTTTATCCATGTTGTAGCAGTACCAGAACTTCATTTATTTGTATGGCTGAGTAATAGTCCATTGTATGGATGTACCATACTTTGTTTATCCATTCATGTGTTGATGGCCATTTGGGTTGATTCCACCTTTTGGCTACTATGAATGATGCTACTATGAACATTGGCATATGAATGTCCATTTGAATCCCTGTTTTCAGTTCTTTGGGGAATATACCCAGAAGTAGAATTGCTGGGTCATATGGTAATTCTATGTTTAGCTTTTTGAGGAACCACCACAGAGGCTGCACCATTTTGCTTTCCTACCAGCAGTGCAGGAGGGTTCCAGTTTCTCTACATCCTTGCCAACACTTACCTCCTTTTTTTTTTCCCTTAATTTAGGTATGAAGTAGTATCTCTGTGTATTCGATTCTGACTCTTCTGTCTCCTCAGGAATCCATCTATCCTGAAACTCTGAGGTTTTTCGGGACCACTGATCTGGCATGGGGCTTATAACAACCTGCCTTCATCTTTTACCTAAGTGTCTAATTTCCTAAATAGATATTCAGCAACTCTGGGGTAAAGTGTGGGTTGGGAATCAATTTATTTATTTATTTATTTATTTTTGGCTGCGTTGGGTCTTCGTTGCTGCACGCAGGCTTTCTGTAGTTGCGGCGAGCGGGGGCTACTCTTCATTGCAGTGCGCGGGCTTCTCATTGCGGTGGCTTCTCTTGCTGCGGAGCACGGGCTCTAGGTGCACGGGCTTCAGTAGTTGTGGCACATGGGCTCAGTAGTTGTGGCTCACGGGCTCTAGAGCACAGGCTCAGTAGTTGTGGCGCACAGGCTTATTTGCTCTGCGGCATGTGGGATCTTCCCGGACCAGGGCTCGAACCCGTGTTCCCTGCATTGGCAGGCGGATTCTTAACCACTGTGCCACCAGGGAAGTCCCGGGGGATCAATTTAGATTTCCAGTATTTACTACCTGGTAGATGTTTGATAAATAGCACAATTGTGATAGAGGTTGCAGATCTTATCTCTCTCATGTTGTAAACACCCAGTGGAAGTTTCCAACAGGCACCTCAGAGATCTTTGCTTGATTCAAATGAATTAATTTTCATGAGTATATGAGGCAATTGATCGGTTGGTTACATTCCATTCATTTGAACTGCATACCTGATCTCTGCCACTCCTCTGCTTTATGCCGTCAAGTACTCTCCATTGCACTTAAGATAAGGCTGCAGATGATTTATATGGTCTATAGTGCCCTGTGAGGTCTGGTTCTGCCTCCTTACGGACCATTTTTTGCCACTTTCCCCCTTTCCCTCTAGGCTGCTGATCATTCTGCAGATAATACAAGGCTCATCCCTACTTCAGGGCCTTTGTGCCAACTGGTCCCTTTTTCAGGGATTCTCTACTCTTCCAAGTAAGCCTCTCTCTCACTTTTTTCTTTTTTTTTTTAATAATTTTTTTTTTCGGCACGTACTTTAAATTTATTAATTTATGTATTTATTTTTGGGTGTGTTGGGTCTTCGTTTCTGTGCGAGGGCTTTCTCTCTAGTTGCGGCAAGTGGGGGCCACTCTTCATCGCGGTGCGCGGGCCTCTCACTGTCACGGCCTCTCTTGTTGCGCAGCACAGGCTCCAAACGCGCAGGCTCAGCAGTTGTGGCTCACGGGCCCAGTTGCTCCGCGGCATGTGGGATCTTCCCAGACCAGGGCTCGAACCCATGTCCCCTGCATTGGCAGGCAGACTCTCAACCACTGCGCCACCAGGGAAGCCCCGTCTCTCACTTTTTTTACTTAAAAAAGTCCTATTCATCCTTCAGGGCTCAGCTGAGATGTTCCTGACCCTCTCCCTACCCCAAAGCCGAGCCCCTATTTTGTTCTCCCTCAAAGCATCTTTTACTTTTCCTGCATAGCACTTACTAATTGTAGTAAAATAATTTTTTGTTTGTTTAAAGTTCATCTTTCCAGGCAGTCAGAAACCTACATGAGGGCAGAAACTCATGTCTTTATTGATCAGTGTTAGGCATATGGAAGGAGTTTAGTGCATATTTTTGAAGACATGTAGGTGCTCCTAAGTCTTACATGGATGTCCTGTCTCTCAACTTGGACTAGATGTTTCTAGCTGGACTAAATGTTTTCTGATTGTCTCCTCGAATAATGCATTATCACAGTAAGTGCTGACCCTGTGCTGTTAGAGAAAGATGGATGAAAAAGAGAGGAGACTTCCAAGGTGGCTGATTGGAGATCTATGACTGAATACTTCCTGGGAGAAAGATCTGGGGGCAGGCTGTTTCTAGGCCGTAGGCCAGGGTATTGAGCAATGCTTGCGTTTCTCTGAGGGATTCTGCCAAGAAGCAGAAAACTGATGAGTGACCTGTAAACGCAGCTCACATTCTGGGTGACTCAGAGTTTATGGTATTCTAGGGGGAAATTGTGTTAATCAGAGGGGTAGCGTAGCCATGTGGGTGCTTGGGCAGGGAGTTTGGTGAGAAGCCATCCAAGGCCACAGTGGGATGGCCTTTCCTGCCAAGTACTGCCTGGGCCCTTCCGCCAATGTCAAGTCAGAGACACCAAGCAAGCCACTTAAGGCTCTTCATTGCTTCCTCAGGCTCCCCAACCCTCTGTTAGAAGGTTGTTTCGTAGTTGGCATGGCTTGTCTTACTCCTGAAAGTCATGAGACCAGGTATCTTGTCCTTTTGCCTTTGTAAAATTAATTTTTGATTAAAAAAGCAATGCATGGGACTTCCCTGGTGGCGCAGTGGTTAAGAATCTGCCTGCCAGTGCAGGGTACACGGGTTTGAGCCCTGGTCCGGGAAGATCCCACATGCCGCGGAGCAACTAAGCCTGTGCGCTACAACCACTGAGCCCGCACGCCACAACTACTGAAGCCCGTGCGCCTAGAGCCCGTGCTTCGCAACAAGAGAAGCCACCGCAATGAGAAGCCCGCGTACCTCAACGAAGAGTAGCCCCCGCCCGCCGCAACTAGAGAAAGCCCGCGTGCAGCAACAAAGACCCAATGCCACCAAAATAAATAAATAAATTTATTTTTTTAAAAAAATGCAATGCATGAGTACATTTATCTTCTAAAACATTAAAACTAAAGCTAATACCCCCTTTGAACATTATCCACAATCTTGGTCCTTTATCCCTGTCTTAAAGGTAACCTCTGATAAAAGAGTTTGGCAGGTAGCCTTACAATCTGTTTTGAAAATCTTTTACAAACTTAATATGTAATTGTCTTAGTTCAGGCTGCTATAACAGGATACCAGAGACTGGGTGGTCTATAAATAATAGAAATTTATTTCTCACAGTTCTAGAGTCTGGGAAGCCCAAAAGCAAGGTATTAGCAGATTCGGTGTTTGGTGAAGGCCCACTTCCTGGTTCAGAGACAGCTGTCTTCTTGCTGTGTCCTCACAGGGCAGAAGGGAGTGGGCAGCTCTCTGGGATCTCTTTTATAAGGACACTAATTCCATTTATGAGAGCTCTGCCCTCATGACCTAATTACCTCCCAAAGGCCCACCTTCAGATACCATCACACTGGGGATGAGGTTTCAGCATATGAAATTAGAGGGGACACAAATATTGTCTATAGCAGGGAGGATAAGAAATAATGGTATTTCTGTGTTTTATATTAACTTTTTATTTTGAAATAATTTAAGATTTACAGAAGAGTTACAAAGATAGTACAGAAAGTTTCAGTGTACCTTTCACTCAGCCTGTCCTAGTGCTACCAGCTTACATAACTCCAGTCATCAAAACGAAGAAGTTAACATTGGAACAATACTATTAACTAAACTATAGACTTTATTAGAACTTCACCAGTTTTCCCACTAATGTTCCTTTTCTTTTCCAAGATCCAATCCGGGATCCCACATTGTGTTTAGTTGTCTTGTCTCCTTAGTCTCCTTCAATCTGTAATAATACTCAGTCTTTTCTTGGCTTTCATGACCTTAACACTTTTGAAGAGTCCAGGTCAGGTATTTTGTAGAATATCCCTCAATTTGGGCTTGTCTGATGATTTTTCATGATTAATCTAAAGTTATGCATTTTGGGGAGAGTTTTTAAAAAGTATCAAATCAGTCAATCAATCTCATGCTGCAATTTGCTGTTTTCATTCAACAATATGCTTTTGAGATAGATCTATATTAACATATATAGATCAAGGTCATTTATTTAAAATTCTCTACAGAATTCCATTATATGAGTACTCTACATTTTATTTAGCCATTCCCCTATTGCTGGGCATTATGGCTGATTCCAAATTTTCTTTATTAGCAGTATCATAGTAATTATCCTTGTACATACCTCCATAACATGGAGTTATGGTAGATAACTAGAAGTGGCATTGCTGAGACGCGGATTTAATAGATGTTGTCCAATTGCCCTTTAAATGGCTGTGACAATTTACATTCTTTTGATATCATGAAGCTTAAAAATTGTTGCCAATTTCTGTTTTAATTTCCATTTCCCTGGTTACTACTGAGGTTGGGCATCTTTTTGTATTCTTATTGGCAATTTATATTTTTTTTTCTGTGAACTGCCTATTTACATTTGCCCATTTTTCTAGTGAATTTTTTTTCTATTGATTTGTTGAGTCCTTTATATGTTCCACATACATATCCTTTGTTTTATATATTACAAATGTTTTCTCCTAGCCTGTTATCTCTTAACTTTGTTTCCCATTTTTTTCAAGTTATTTCATCTCTCTGATTAAAAAAATTTTTTTTTCTGGTTTTTTCCTTTTGGAAACAAATTTCTTGATTATAAAAGTAATATAAACAATGTAGAAAATCTGGGAAATTTATGAAAAAGTATAAAGAATAAAAGAAACCACCCCAAGTCTTATCACTGAAAGAAAACCACTATGAACATACTTACATATTTCTTTCTAGTCTTGTGTGTGTGTGTGCATGCACATTTTTTGCTCAGATGAGATCACATTGCATATATATATTTTTCCTGTTTGCTTAGTGCCACGGTCTTTAGACACAAACTCTGGCCTTTTTCCATGTGCCCTTGGTTTAAAGGTAGTGTCAGACTACCTTCCAACTCCTATTTCTTCTCCCCACATATCCTGAAAACTCTAGTAGGTTAGAGCCCCAAGCCCTGTCCTCAGCCGACCTGAAGTTGGCTCAAAAACACGAGAGGGTAGAAATGCTCCAGCAGAGCACTTATTAAAAAGTCTTGGAGGTTTTAGCTGACTATAAGTTCAATGAGTCAGTAGTGCAGGCACCAAGAACTTTATTGCTTGAATGCAAGGCAGTATAAGGAGGAAGCTACAGTCCTGCTCTGCTCTGATGGTACCACAAACATTTGGTTCAGTCTTGGGCAACATACTCTAAAGTAGCCACAATCAAACTGAGTAGGTGCGTGAGAAGAATGAGGACAAAGACCCTCAAAACGAGGACAAAGGAGAAACAATGGAAGGAATGGGAGATACTGGTCTGGAAGAGAGAAGACTTTGGGCAGAAGTCTTCAAGTATCTGAAAAGTGGAAGGTGGGAGAGAGATTAGACCTGTTTGTTCTCTGAGGCTCCAAAGGATAGGACTTGGGCCAGAGAGTGGACGCTTAAGAAACACCTTCTGGCTGGTCAGAACTGCCGAGACTAAGGAATGCATTGCTCTGGAAATAGTGGCCTTCTGTCACTGAGGAGTCTTCTTTCAGATGCGAGTTGGTGGTGGGTGGGTGGGAGTTGATATAATAATGAACAGTTCTTGAGTGCCATGTGCCAGGACTGTGCCGAGGATCTTACCTCTGTTATCTTATTTCATCCTGTCACCACCCCATGAGGTAGGTACTGTTGTTAGCCACCCCTATATTGAAGATGAGGGAACTAGGTATGATGAAGTTAGATGTATCACCCAAAGTGACACAGTTGGCAAGTTGTGGAACTGGGGTTCCAACCCTTTCTGACAAACTCCAAAGCCGGTACTTTCAGTCATCATTGGGATTCAGGCGTGGTATGGGAGTCTGGACCAGAGGGTTTTTGAGGTCCGTTCGACTGGAAGATTATGTGGCTGGGAAAACGGATGCCCCCACCCCCCTAAGAGAAAGCGTCGGAGTATAAGTGAGGTAGTCCAGGGCCCTGCAGAAGGCCCAGGGATGGAGACCTAAAGGACATGGAAGGGTTGTCAACGTGCGTCACCCCACAGCTCAGCAGCGGGCAATGTCCTGTTGTTTGAAGATCCCCAGACCCAGGCAAGGGACCGGGACGCAGGCCCGCCTCGCGGTTCCACTCCCGCAGCGCGGCCAGGGAGCGTCGCGGAGGCCGGGTTCTGCGGCGGAGCTGGGGGACGGAACAGCGCGCTGGTCCCTGGCCGGGCGCGAGCCGGGGGCGGTGCCGGGGCGGCGGGGGCTGGGAGGGCGCGCGCCCGGGCGGCTGCGGCAGTTGCGCTCTGGGTTTGCTGCCGTGCGGTGGGGCTGGTGAGTGCGGCGGGACCCGCGGGCGGGAGGGGAAGGAGCGGGCGGGCAAGGGAGCGAGGGAGAGTGCGCGGCAGAGCGCGCGACCTGGGCCAGGGCCCCCCGCCTGCCCCCGCCTCGGCCCTACCCGGCCGCTACGCCCCTCAGGCCCCGCTCGTCCGGGCGCCCGCCTGAGAGCCAGCGGACCCCGCACGTCTCCAGCCCCAGGTCGCCCCGGCCTCGGAGCAGCCCCTTGCTCCGCGCTGCGGCGACGCCCCCGGCCCCACGTCACGCTTGCGCCATTGTTTCCTGGCCTTGGGCTCGCTGGGAGCCGCCTTACCCTCGGAGCGCGGCCCTTCGCCTCGCCGCTTTCCGGCCCGGTGCCCCGCTTTTCCCTCACGCTGGTGGCAGCCCCCATCCCGCCTCGGACGGACACCTCTTTACTCAGTTCTGCGTATATTTTACGGCCGACGCCTGGCCTCCTCCCGTCCGCACCCGAAGCCTGCCTTTCCGCCCTGTTAATGGACCTCCCCACCCCTTGCGCGTTCCCGGTCAACCCCGAGGAACTAGCCAGCCGCTGTGTTAGGATGCAAGGTTGACAGTGTTGTAGCAAGAACCACCAGAAATTGCCAACTGAAAGCCCACATGCCCGTTTCGTCGTTTGCAGCACTTCCTGGAAAGCTCACACCGATTTGCAGGCCGCCGCAAAAAAAAGTGCTAGTTGTTTCCCAGTGGCTCCCAAGTCAGGGGCCAACTGTCCGGTGGCAGTCTATTCCTTTCCTTTTCCTGGGGTACCCTGAAGCCCTCGAGAGCCGAGAGTGAGATGCAAATCCGAGGCCTAAACCATTAGTTGTAAGCATGACGTTTGGGGGCTTTTACTTCGGTAGGCCTTAGCTTTTAAAGGCAGTAGGAAAAAATAAAAAAATAAAAATAAAGGCAATAGGTAGAGTTGGATGTCAGACTGTTTTCCCGGCTTTGGGCCGTTATTTTGAGGATGCATTGTTAAGTGCAGTGCTCTGCAATGACTAGTCACCATTATAGGGTTGTGTGTGCGCGCGCGTGTGCGTGTTCGGGTGCGGACAGGTTCTTCTTGATTGAACTTGTTTCATAATGCGTATATACTGTTCATTTTGCCTCTTAAGGCAGCGGATGCAAACTCTGGTAACTGTAATGTGAAACAGTGCTATTTACCGTGGAAACTTAATGTTATTGAGGTCTTTTTAGATATTTACCTCGACACTTTTCAGCACTGGTTAGAATTTATCCAGATGAAGACATCCAGGCCTGAAGAGGTTAAGTTCAAGAAGACACAGCTTGTAATTAAAAGCAGAACTCTACATGCTGGGCTGATGCTAGCGCACACGGACTTTATTTTTGAAATGCATTTCTATTGCAGTCTAAGCCACTACATTTCAGTATAGGTGCTGCATTACTCTCATCAACCCAGACTTTAGATTTTATTTAATTAATTAATTTTTAAATAAATTTATTTATTTTATTTATTTATGTTTGGCGGCGTTGGGTCTTCGTTGCGGTGCGCGGGCTTCTCCTTACGGTGGCTTCTCTTGTTGCAGAGGACGGGCTCTAGGCACGCGGGCTTCAGTAGTTGCAGCATGGGGGCTCAGTAGTTGTGGCACGTGGGCCTAGTTGCTCCAAGGAATGTGGGATCTTCCTGGACCAGGGATCGAACCCGTGTCGCCTACATTGGCAGGCGGATTCTTAACCACTGCGCCACCAGAGAAGTCCCCAGATTTTAGATATTTAGAATTAAGTGATTAGCTAATCTGTAAAATGAGAGGGCCAAAGGAGTTGTTTGCAAGGGTTCATTCCGTTCTAAGATTTGATTCCATTGTTTGCAAATTTACAATCAGCCTCAAGTTTCCAAAAGTTTATAATTGTAGGAAGATTTATATAGATACTTACATAGGGTATCTGCAAACCTTACTAGTGATACCAGGTGTATCTTCCTAAAGAAAGCCAAATTACAGTAGAATGTTAGGAGGAATGTTCATTCATCTGTCTCTAGGCTATTTCTACTGTTTAATGGGGGAAAGAAAGCACACAAAACATGTTTTTTTTTAAAAAAGTACATCTTTTTATTGCTTACCTCTCTTACCAAAAAGCTTAAATTCAATAGTTAAAAAAAAACAACAACCAACTTTATCATGTTATTTATGATAAATAAATATCATATCTTTTCCAGTTCTTATGTACATATAATTTTTATGTAGTTATAATTGCTGTGTACATATGTAAAATTTTGCAGTTCCCCACATTTTTGGGATGTCCATGTGTCTAGAGAATTCATCTACTTTTCATTTGTGGAGGCTCTGTAACATGCTTTTATGCCCAGTAGTCAACAATGCCTGGCATACAGGCTCTCAGTAAATTTTTGTTGAATGAATGTAATATTTTGAGCTGCTTAGACATCTCGGAACACAAAATGTTAAATATCACATGGCATATGTTAAATGACATGTGAGCAGTAAAGGCCATCAATGCAAAGGCACGTGAGCCAGGAGGCAGCATCACATATGTTTAAGGACCTGGGTTTTGGAGTCTGGGTTTGAGACCTGGCTTTGCCACTTACCATCCATGCACCCTTGGAGAACTTAACCGTAGAGAGCTTCACTCAGTTTCTCTCACCATGAAAAAGGGAAAAATAGAACAAATTTCAAATTTCACAGAGTTGTGTGGGGTGAATGGGATAACTCCATTGAAGCAATACAGGCACACATTAAATTCTCTGTAAATGTTAGCTATTCTGTTTTTTTTTCATTCAAAGTGGAGAGATTACTGTAGGTTGGTGGGATCAGGGAAAACATCATAGAGAAGGTGACACTTGAGAGTAGGGAGAGGATGCAAAAGTGGATATATTGAGGGTTTACTGAATAGATTGTTCTCACTAAAGCAAAGGGTTTGGTAGAGCAATACTATGAGATAAAACTGTAGAGGGAGGACTTCCCTGGTGGCGCAGTGGTTAAGAATCCGCCTGCCAGTGCAGGAGACACGGGTTTGACCCCTGGTCCGGGAAGATCCCACATGCCGCAGAGCAACTAAGCCCGTGTGCCACAACCACTGAGCCTGCACTCTAGAACCCGTGAACCACAACTACTGAGCCCGCACTCCAGAGCCTGCGAGCCGCAACTACTGAAGCCCGCACGCCTAGAGCCCATGCTCCGCAACAAGAGAAGCCTCCGCAGTGAGAAACCCGCGCACCTCACCGCAACTAGAGAAAGCCAGTGCGCAGCAACGAAGACCCAACACAGCCAAAAATAAATTAATTAATTAATTAATAAAAAAAAAACCTGGAGAGAGAAATTCTAGTAAACTGTTTACAAGATATGCTACATGGGTTTCTTGAAGATAGGGCAGAATTAATAAAGTAAGACAACTCTTATTTATGAGTAGCTGGTGTTTGTTTTGTTTTTTAAGTTCAGACCTGAAAAATTATTTGCTTTAAGGAAATTGATAGCAAATTGTTATGCAGTGCTAAGGTCCTTGTTATTTGACACAGTAAATCCTTTTTTTTAAATAATTTTTTTAAAGCATTTTTAAAAAATTAATTATTTTATTTATTTTTGGCTGCATTGGGTCTTTGTTGCTGCGCGCCGACTGGGCTTTCTCTAGTTGCGGCGAGCAGGGGCTACTCTTCGTTGCGGTTCGCGGGCTTCTCATTGTGGTGGCTTCTCTTTTTGAGGAGCACTGGCTCTAGGCGCGTGGGCTTCAGTAGTTGCGGCGCATGGGCTTAGTAGTTGTGGCTCACAGGCTCTAGAGCGCAGACTCAGTAGTTGCGGCTCACGGGCTTAGTTGCTCTGCGGCATGTGGGATCTTCCTGGACCAGGGCTCGAACCCGTATTCCCTGCATTGGCAGGCAGATTCTTAACCACTGCGCCACCAGGGAAGCCGCACAGTAAATCTTATATGACTTCTTACCATTTGAAATTTGTGTTCTATGATTGGTTACCAAGGTTTGCAGTGGCTGTTTTTTCTTTTCCTTTCTGTGGAAAACAACTTTAGCAGCAACTCCCACCCCCACCCCACCCCCCACCAAATAGCAAAATTGCCAGCAGAGCAGCAAAATAGCCCCCCTTTTAGGTGGAATGCATACTCCAAAGGATTAAATTGCCTTGGAGAGTGTTGAACTATTTGTTCCTACCTTTTGTGTGTTTCTTTTGATTGGGAAGCATTATCAGGAGTGTGAGATGAAAAAGCCTGCTGTGTCAGGATCTCCTTGGAAAGAGAAGACTGAAATCTGGTGCCTGAAGTTTAATGGCTAAAAATATATGTGTGTGTGTGTATATATATATATATATATACATTTATATTTATATACATATAGAATATACATCTTGGTAAATTTGTTGGGTACAGTAGGCCCGTCGTATCTGGATGCAGAGCAGGGGAAAAAAAACAGAGAGGCGACTGTAGTGCGCCATTTTATGTAAGGAGCTTGAGCATCCTGGATTTTGGTATCTGTGATTGGGGGGGTGTCCTGGCACCAACCCCCACGGATACAGAGTGACCGCTGTATTAGTATTTCTGTTTCCAATGTCCAGTGGAGTGTATGTTTTTTAATTAGCTCCTTGGTTCAGTTTAATGTGGTTTCTTTAATGTTTTAATATAAATTTATTCAAAAATATGAAATATTTCAAAATATAGGAAATAATGTAATGATCATCTTAATTATAGGCCATCATATTTATTTTGTGGTTTTTTTTACCCATTTTCTAATTGTGTAGTCTTTCTTTTCAATTTACTATATTTTTCAAAGGGATAAAGTTACAGATACAGTTGAGGCCTGTATGAATCCTTGCTGATCCTATTCCCCTCTCTTTCCCTGTCATGAATTCAGTAATTATCATTCCCATTACGTTTGTATACTTTTACTAATATGTATATATCCCTGAAAGTGCATATACTCTTGTTTAATGTATTATGCACATGAATCTGCAACTTTGTTTTTTATTCAACATTGTTTTTATTTTTTTTGAAGATATGATTTTATGATAAAGCACTGATGAAAGAAGCTCATATGAAGATTTTTTTTGGGGGGGTGGGCAATGTTTAACTTCTTGCCCAGCCTGTGTTTCCAAGTCTGTCCCAATGTTGGGGCTATTCGTTCATTTTTAATTTATTTTATTGATGTAACATTGATTTATAACATTATATAAGTTTCACAAGTACAGTGTTTTATTTCTACTTCTGTATACCCTTTGCTCACCACCAAAAATGTAGTGTTCGTCCATCACCGTACAGTTGCTCCCCTTTACCCATTTTGCCCTCCCCCTCCCACTCCCCCTGTGGCTCACTACTACTCTGTTCTATGTTTTTGTTTGGTTTGGTTTGTTCATTTATTTATTGTTTGTTTATTAGTTTTTTATATTCCACATGAGTGAAATCATGTGGTATTTGTCTTTCTCCATCTGACTTATTTCACTTAGCATGATATCCTTAAGGTCCATCAATGTAGTTGCAAATGGCAAGATTTCATCTTTTTATGGCCGAGTAGTATTTCATTGTATGTGTATATATATATACCCCACATCTTTTCATCCACTGATGGGCACTAGGTTGTTTCCAATCTTGGGTATTGTAAATAATGCCGGGATGAACATAGGGGTGCATGTATCTGTTTTCAGATTAGTGTTTTCGTATTCTTTGGATAAATATCCAGAAGTGGGATAGCTGGATCATATTAATTTTTTGAGGAATGTCCATACTATCTTTCATAGTGGCTGCACCAATTTACGTTCCCACCAACAGTGTATGAGGGTTCCCTTCTCTCCACATCCTCACCAACACTTGTTATTTCTTGTTTTTTTTGATAGTAGCCTTCCTGTCAGGTGAGAGGTGATATCTCTTTGTGGTTTTAATTTGCATTTCCCTAATAATTAGTGATGTTATTTAACATTGTTTTTGCTACATATCCATGTTGGTAGATATATCTTTAGTTCATTCATTTTAATTTCTCTATAATATTGCATTATATGAATAAGCCAGTTTGTTTATGAATATTTAGGGGTTTCTGCCTTTTTTGCTGTTAGTAACAGTGCTGTAATAAACATTCTTGGATATGTCATCTTGTTTACATGTGTGAGAGAGAATTCTAAGCCTAGGGAATTCTTAGGTGGTAGGGTATGAGGATCTTCACCTTTATTAAATAAAGCTGAATTATTTTCCAAAATACGAAACACAAAACACCCATCAGCAGGTTGTGAGAGTTCCTTTTTTACCATATCCTTACAAACATTGATATTGCCAGACTCTTAAATTTTAAAATCAAATTAAATTTCATTTTAATTTGCTTTTCCATTTATTGTAAGGATTTATTCCATTTGCATCCATTTATTGTAAGGTTTTCTTTTCTATAAATTGCTTCATTCTTTTTTCTGTTGGCTCATTTTTTTTTTTCCATTTTCTTTTCCATCATTAGTTTGCAGCTCTCTTTATCTCGACTTTATACTAATCCTCTCTCAGTTACGATGTTGCAAAAATCTTCTCAGTGGTTGCTCTTTACTTTTTGTTGTGCATAAGTTTTACATTTTTATTCCAACTTTTTATTTGAAAAATTTCAGTCCTACAAAAAAGTGCAGTGATAGTTCAATGAATACACTTGTATCTTTCACCTGGATTCACCAACTGTTAACATTTTGTCATATTTACTTTTTATTTCATATATACATTTTTTTCCTAAACCATTTAAAAGTAATTTGCAGACATCATGGCACTTCATCTCTTAAAAGATATACTTGAATATCCTAAAAACAAGGATGTCCTACAAAACTACAGTATGATTATCACATTTAATATGAATGCAACATTATTATCTAATATACAGTGCATATTAAAAATTTCTCAATTGTCCCAATAATGACCTTTATACTTAATCTCCAACCCCACCCCTGATCCAGGATCATGAGTTGCATTTAGTTGCCATGTCCCTTTAGTTACTTTTTTTTTTTTTTTAACTTTTGGGTTTATTTATTTATTTATTTATGGCTGTGTTGGGTCTTCGTTTCTGTGCGAGGGCTTTCTCTAGCTGTGGCAAGTGGGGGCCACTCTTCATCGTGGTGCGCAGGCCTCTCATTATCGCGGCCTCTCTTGTTGCGGAGCACAGGCTCCAGACGCGCAGGCTCAGTAATTGTGGCTCACGGGCCTAGTTGCTCCGCGGCATGTGGGATCTTCCCAGACCAGGGCTCGAACCCGTGTCCCCTGCATTGGCAGGCAGATTCTCAACCACTGCGCCACCAGGGAAGCCCCCCTTTAGTTACTTTTAATCGACAACAGGTCCCCAGACTTTTGTTTGTTTTCATAGTATTGATATATTTGAAGAGTCCAGGTCAGTTGTTTTGTACAATGTCCTTCAATTTGGATTTGTCTGATCATTTCCTTAGATGTTTAAATTCAGACTAAATGTTTTTGGCAGGAAGAAGCTTTAAATTTTAACATACTCAGATTTGTCTATCTTTTCCTTTATGGTTTGTGTTGTCTTTTATCCAAGAAAACCTTCCCTACCTTGATGTCATAGGGCTTTTCGTCTCTGTTTTCTTCTAAAAGTTGCATGGTTTTGCTTTTTTTATATTTAGGCTTATAAATGCTGTTTATTTTTTCTGCTTAGTCTACCTTTAATGTGGTGTTCAATTAGCATTTGTGTTACACATTCTTTTTCTACCATTGTGTTTGTCATAAAATTACTCTGTAAATTCATAAAGACTGGATGGCTTTTGTTATGCACTAAATTGTGAAAATTTTGAGTTATCTGATCATGCTAAAGGTGTAGAGGTTGAAACAGCTGAAACATTCTGTGTGAAAATTGTAAACATTTTAAGATATATTTGTAAGAATTTAAGCACGGTATGCTGTAAATAAGACCCAGATGAAACATCAGCATCTTTCACAAATCTGAAATCAGTAAATGCCATATGTTTAACCTTGGATTATTGACTTTTGCAGTAGGTTTGATGAGATAATCCTATGTGGAACTAAGCTTTCGGGAACAAAAGAAACCTACAGATAGTAGATTAAGATTAGATTTAGGATACTTACATTGACGTGAAAAAATGCGTGAAAATTGTGTAGCCTTTGCCACATAATTGACACTCTGAAGTTTTGACTCTGAAAGTAGAAACCTATTATAACATTCCTCCAAACATAAAGTACTACATTGTGCAGAGGCCCCTACATTGTGTAGAGGCCGCAAGTATTAAACACTGTGGGCTCTAGTATTATAAATAATAATTTATTACACACTGTGTGTCAGCCACTGTTCTTAGCACCTTGCGCTTATTAATGCATTAAATCCTTGTTCCAACTCTGACCATTTTTGAGTTGAAGAAACTGAAGTGATTGTATAATTTGCTCAAACATAGAGCTAAGTTGGTGTTGGAGCCAGGTTTTGAACCCGGACAGAATGGCTCCAGAATCTGCACTCTTCACTACAAGTGACCCTTCTGTGTGATAATTCTGTGACCCTGGTCAAATTATTTAACTTCTCTATGCTGTTTTCTTCTTTGTACAATGAAGATAATAGTACCTAATTCATATGGTTGTTGTGAGAAGTTAATTAGGTAAAATAAGTATAGAGCTTAGAATAATACATGAAAAAAAAGTGAGCACTCAATAAATGTTAGCCATTATTATGTTAGCATTACTAAGGCATTGAACTTATGCGTATCTCTGAATTTTTACCAAATAAGTGAAGTACGCCATAAATATGAGTGTATATATACAAAAAAGTAGAAATACCATGGTGATTATTTCTGCCTTTCTGATTTTTATCTCTTTATTATTTTGAAAGAGGAAAGATAACAGGTAAAACAAAATTGAATGATGAGCCAGGAGCTCATTGGTAAGAGAATGAGTTCTTTTTGAAATATAGCAGAATTTTTTATCTGCCTTTTAAAAGAATATTCAAGAATGATTACTAAAGGTGCAAAGTGTTATATATTAGCTGAATGTAAAAACTTTTCAGCTCTGTTACCTTTATGCTTTTGAAATTATAGTTTAATTATAATTAATTAATTATAGCTTAGTTAATTATAGCAATGTTTTGAAGAAATAAAAATCATATTGTGGTCCCCCCTTATCTGCAGTTTCACTTTCCACAGTTTGTTACCTGCAGTCAACCATAGTCTGAAAATATTAAATGGAAAATTCCAGAAATAAACAATTCATAAGTTTTAGACTGTGTGCCGTTCTGAGTAGTGTGATGCAATCGTGCACCATCCTGCCTGGGATCCACAATCACAGTCATCCTCATGGCTCAGTAATCCAGGATCACCCAAAGCTGATGATCCTCCTTCTGACATATCGTCAGAAGGTCAATGGTAGCCTAACACTGTATCACAGTGCCTGTGTCATTCACCTTACTGCATCTCATTACGTAGGCATTTTATCATCGCACATCATCACAAGAAGGATGAGTACAGTAGCGTAAGATATTTCGAGAGAGAGAGAGAGAGACCACATTCATATAACTTTTGTTACAGCGTATTGTTGGAATTGTTTTATTATTAGTTATTGTTGTTAATGTGCCTCTTATGTGCCTAATTTGTAAATTAAACTTTATCATATGTATGTATGTATATATAGGGAAAAATATAGTTTATATAGCATTCTGTACTATCCGCAGTTTCAGGCATCCACTGGAGATCTGCACTACATATTCTCAAGCCCAGTCATTTAAAATGTTTTCTTTACATGCTCTCTTGTTCCTTTTTGTCAACAACCATGTTATTGTTGAAGGTTTGGTATTACTCAAAACATTCAGTTGGAAGCACCCTTCATATGAGGATGTAGAACAAATATTGCATTCTGTGTGATATGGCAGAGGTAATGGAATTCTAGGAGTAGCAGCAGTAAAGTATTCAGGATAACTAAAATTCGGGTCTTTTTTGTATATTTTTGGAACTTTAGGAACGTATGCAATAAATTTACATTTTCTAGTTACAGTTTCAAACTAGAGATTGGAGCATGTTGTTGCTTGAAGAGGAAAAACAAATTGTCCAGGCAACAGGTACTACATTTCTTATTTGACAAGATCTCTTCTCAGCTTTATTTTCTATCAGAGAACAAGGAGCCTTTTGTTCCAAGGCCTGGTGTCGAAATGTTAGCAAAATACTACATTAATCAAGCTAAGAATCTTATTCATTTCTGAACCAAGAGTACGATTTCATGAAGATTCATTTAGAGCATTAAAAAGAACTTGTGTAATATTCTTGCATTTTCAGGCTTACACAGAACTTAGCTTCTGGAAAGCAAAGTGCTCCAAGTGTAGAGGTTTAGGAGTTTATTTCTGCCTGTATATATCAAGTCTATAGTTCAAGGAACTGGGGATACAGCAGCAAACAAAACAAGTGTCACCCTCATGAAACTTACATTTTAGAGAAAAGGACTTGATAGTACCAAACTGTCAAATACATTATGTCTGGAAGTGTAAATGTGCAAAAAAGAAAAACAAAATGGGGTGAGAGGATAGCAAGTGGTATGTGTGGATAGGTAAGTGCGATTTTATTAGCTGGAATTTGTTAGCCATCTGTATCACTTGGTGTGTAAACTGTGAATGTTGGTCTTTTACACAAATGTAGAGTATAACTTGGGGCAAATGATATAAAGAATTCTGAATAGAAATAATGACATGAAAAATGAACAAAAAACCGTTCCTCGTAAATTAAAAGATAGGAGTTAATGAAACATTTAACACAATTTATACCTAACACACTTTTAGGAGTCTTACTTTTTGGGAAAAATTAATATTCCTTCATCTTAAAATATTTTATGTGATTTTTTTCTTTCATGTATTTTATGATTAGAAGGAACAAAGGTTACAAGAATACTTTCAAAGCTAAATTTTATTTCAAAGTGCTGTTCTTTGAGTTAGGGGTGACCCTATTAACTGCAGATACTGTGATTTAGGTTTTCAGCAGTATTGTTAGACAAATTAATCTAAATTTGGATCTGACTTCCCTTGTTTTCCAGGGAATGTATTTGTAAATACAATAAGTAAATAAGTAAATAAGTAAATTGGTTTGTGGTCTTGTTACAGAGGGGACCCTTTATGGCAACATAATGATCTAACCATCTAATTTACCTCTATATTTTCTTGGTTTTACTTGCTCATCTGTCAAGGATTAGGATTATCAGGGGCTATGTGTAAAATGTTAGTATGATACCAGGCATACAGATGGACGATATAGCTTTAAATTTTCTTTTCCCATAAAGTAAACTCGTTTAATATGTGTCATATGCAAGTAAAGTTGTATTTATGAAAATAAAATAAATTTCAGGCTGGTGAGAAAATTCAAAAAAGCCATTCAAAATTATCCTTTCCACTCAAGTCTCAGAGCAGTGTTCATTGTTCTTAGAATGACAGTGGTTGATTATAAAACATATAAATTACTAGTTTTATATTTCAAACACAAGATAAATTCCAGCGAAGTTTAGTAAAACACTGAGTGTTCATATTTACTTAACTGTTATCATTACCCTATTATCTATAGTGACACACTAATCCCATTGAAAGATGAATATTTGGTTCAAACTGCCATGTGTATAAAACACTTTGCCTGACGGACCTGTGCTACATACTGTGTTTAAGTGCTACTTACTTCTTTCTAAGGGAGCTACTGACATGACCTGAAAGAGACGTTAAAATGGCCGTGCTAACCAGGCTGCAGATTGCTCACCAGGCTTACCCTGCAGTTTCAGTTACTCTTTGCTTCCTGTTTTCAGAAGTTGCCTGAAGCTTTTGGGGCAGCTGGTTTCCCTTTCTTTGGGGGAGGATGATGTTAGTGGTGAAGGGAACTATGTATGTTTTGCCTATGAAATATTTTTAAAGTGTGAAACTAAAATATTTTAAATGCCTGAGAGTTCATTTCAGTTGTTACTCTTCAGATACAACTACTTTGCAGGCTGGATATTTTCTATTGAAACAAAGGACTGTTTCAATATAAACTGTACCACTATTGCTTGGAAGGAATTAAAATTTGAGCTTTTTATTCAGCATTAGTCACTGGTGTACCTTACTGAAAAAACTACTATTAAGCTTGACACTGTAAACAGGTGACAAATAAAGTGTTTACCTACTTATTGGAACTTTTTTTTTTTTTTTTTGCCAGATGATAATCAACGTCTATAATTTTACTGTCACTGTGAAAAATAGTTAAGTATTAGATAGACTGACTCTATGAATAGAGTCCAAAAGTCTGTCATAGTAATGCTAACATGTGTTAGATAAGATCATAGGAAAACTGTCAAATAAGGAACTTTTTGAAGATGATGATTTAAGAAAATCTCACCCCTGTACCTTCACATAACTATATAGACTTCATGGCAAATTTTATTTCATATTAGTGATAATATGGTTATTTAATCATTTATGTTTACATTTTTAGTTGAATAAAATCTTGTGTTATCTTTGCTGAGACTCTGTAACTTGAATTTTTAAAATAAAACGTATTCTGTTTAGTCCATGAATGATCCAAGAAAGTGCTTTGAATTTTTCCTACAAATAATTTGAAGAAAGTAATACAAAAAGAAGTTAAAATATATGGGGGAAATCTTTTGTTAGTGTAATTACTACCTCTAATTTGTAAGGAAAGAGGGAAAGAAAAGCCTGACTTTTAAAAAACAGTTTTATTGAGGTATAAATACATACAACAAACTGTATATATTTAGAAGGTACAATAAGTTTGACATATGTATATAACCATGAAACAGTCACCATAATTGAGGTAATGAACATATCACACCCAAAAGTTTCCTTGGGCCCCTCCCCACCTCACGCCACCACTCTAGGCAACCACTGATCTGCTTTTCTGTCACGGTAGCTTAGTTGGCATTTTCTAGAATTTTATGTAAACAAAATCATGTAGTGTGCACTCATTTTTTTGTCTTCTTTCACTCAGCATAATTTTGAGATTTATTCATGTTGTATATCAATAGTTCATTCCTTTTTATTGCATAATCATATTCCATTGTATGGATATAACACAACATATATCCATTCATCTGTTCATAGACATTTGGGTTGTTTTCAGTTTCTGTCTATGACAAACAAAGCTGCTCTGAATATTCATGTGCAAGTCTTTATATGGATATGTGCTTTCATTTCTCTTGGACAATTACTTGGGAGTAGAGAGATTGGGACATAGAGTAGGTGTTACATTTAACTTTTAAAGAAATGATGGGAGTTCCCTGGTGGCCTAATGGTTAGGATTCCGGGCTTTAACTTCATGGGTCTGGTTGAATCCCTGGTCAGGAAACTGAGATCCTGCAAGACCAGCAGCGCGTCAAAAAAAAAAAACCGAAATGGCAAATTGTTTTCCAAAGTGCTTGTACCATTTTTATATTCTCACCAGCAGTGTATTGGAGTTCTAGTTGCTCTTTATCCTCATCAAATTTGGCATGGTCAGTCTTTTTTTTTTTTTTTTTTTTTTTGGCTGCACCTCACAGCACACGGGATCTTAGTTCTCCAACCAGGATTGAACCCGTGGCCCCTGCAGTGGACGTGCGGAGTCCTAGCCACTGGACCGCCAGGGAAGTCCCCGGTCAGACTTTTTAATTTTAAACATTCTAATAGGCATGTAGTAGAATCTCATTATGGTTGTAATTTGCATTTCCCTGGTGATAAGTGATGTTGAGTATCATTTCATGTCTTTATTTGCCATCTATATATCTTTTTTGATGAAGTGTCTATTCAAACACTTTGCCCATATTTTAATAATTGGATTCTTTGTCTTGAGTTTTGAGAGTTCTGTATATGTTCTGGATACATGTTCTTTTTTTTTTTTTTTAATTTATTTATATTTATTTTTGGCTGTGTTGGGTCTTCGTTTCTGTGTGAGGGCTTTCTCCAGTTGCGGCGAGCGGGGGCCACTCTTCATCGCGGTGCGCGGGCCTCTCACCGTCGCGGCCTCTCCCGTTGCGGAGCACAGGCTCCAGACGCGCAGGCTCAGTAATTGTGGCTCACGGGCTTAGTCGCTCCACGGCATGTGGGATCTTCCCAGACCAGGGCTCGAACCCGTGTCCCCTGCATTGGCAGGCAGATTCTCAACCACTGTGCCACCAGGGAAGCGCCTGGATACATGTTCTTTTATCGGACTTGTGATTTGCAAATACTTTCCCTCAGACTGTAGCTTAACTCCTCTGCTTTTCCTCCCAAAGAGTGATAGAAAACATTTTAATGGAAACATAATATGAAAATACAATTTTGTTTTGTTTATATTCCTCTGTTAGCCATGAAGAGGGACAAGTTGAGTATACAAACAAGATTGAAGAGACAATATTTAAACTTCCTAAGGGAGTAAAATATTTTAAATGTTTTTGCATCACTCATATACATATAAACCATAATGTGCAAAACAGATTAACATGACTTGTAATGCCAACGTAGTAGTAAGTTGATTTATTGTTTGTTTTATTTTATCTATCATCCCCTCACTTTACTGAGGTCTCTGAACAAATATTATTTCCTTATAGGTACCTTCCAAGGTTTTCCTACAATATTATTGTCATTCTTTATCTCTTCACCTTATTTGTATTACCTATACCATATACCACTTACCACTACCTGGCACAGTGTGTTTGGTTACTGTCTTACTCCTCCACTAAGATGTAGGCTCCATGAGGCTGAGAATTTGTCTCTTCTGTTGTAGCTTGTTTTTTCTTCCTCTTTTTGGTGTCTTATGAAGAGCAGAAGTTTTAAATTTTGATGGAATCTAATTTATCAACTTTTTTTCTTTTATCCATTGTGCTTTAGGTTTTGGAACTAGGAAATTTTGACTAACCCAAAGCTCACAGAGACTTTCTCTTATGTTTTCTCCTAGAAGTTTTATAGTCTTAGATTTTACGTTTAGGCCTACAGTGCATTTTGAATTAATTTTTGTATACGCTGAGAGGTGCCTGATGGTACTGGCTAGGATAGAACCTCCAGTACAATTTTGAGTAGAAGTGGTGAGACTGTACATCTTTTTTCCTGATTTTAGGGGGAAAACATTCAGTCTTTCACCTTTTTAGTATGATGTTACCTGTAGGTTTTTGGTAGATGCACTTTATCATACTAAGGAAGTTACCTTTATAACTAGTTTGCTGAGAGTTTTTATCAGGAAAGCATGTCGAATTTTGTCTTATACTTTTTCTATATCTATTGAGATGATCATACAGTTTTTCTTGTTCCTTTTTTTTTTAAGTCGGCTAATACGTTGACTGATTTTAGCATGTTAAATCATCTCTGCATTCCTGGGATTGACTCCACTTGGTTGTATTATTCTTTTAAAATATTGTTGGATTTGATTTTTATTTCTGTGTGATCAGTAATAATTTCCCTGCTTTCATCTGATTCTAGTTATTTGCATCTTATCTCTGTTCCCTAGTCATTCTAGCTAAGGTTTTGTCAATTTTGTTGGTCATTTCAAAGAATGAACGTTTGGTTTCATTGATTCTGTGTTTATTTATTCTCTATTTTATTTATTTCTTCCCTAATTGTTATTATTACCTTCCTTCTGCTGGGCTTGGGCTTAGTTTGTTCATCTTTTTTTTGCCATTCTAGTTCCTCCAGGTATAAAGTTAGGTTATTGATTTGAGATGTTTCTTCTTTTTTAATGAAGGCATTTACAGCTGTAAATTTTCCTCTGAGTCCGTACGGCCTTCCCTGTATCTCATAAGTTTTTAGTGTTTTGTGTCTTTGTTTTCTTTTGTCTCTTAACTATTTTCTAGTTTTCCTTGTGATTTCTTCTTTGACCCTGTTGGTTGTTTAAGAGTGTGCTGATTAACTTCCACATATTTGTGAATTTTGTAGTTTTCCTAATCTTATTGACTTCTAGCTTTATTCCATTACAATAGAAGAAGATACTTTGTATGATTTCAATTTTTTAAACATTTATTTATTTAATAAATTTATTAATTTATTTATTTTTGGCTGCATTGGGTCTTCATTGCTGCGTACGGGCTTTCTCTAGTTGCGGAGAGCAGGGGCTACTCTTCGTTGCAGTGCGCGGGCTTCTCATTGCGGTGGCTTCTCGTTGTGCAGCGCGGGCTCTAGGTGCGCAGGCTTCAGTAGTCGTGGCACAAGGGCTCAGTAGTTGTGGCTCGTGGGCTCTAGAGTGCAGGCTCAGTAGTTGTGGTACATGGGCTTAGTTGCTCCACGGCATGTGGTATCTTCCCAGACCAGGGCTTGAACCCATGTCCCCTGCATTGGCAGGTGGATTCATTTTTTTTTTTTTAAAGGGACATAAATTCTTATTTTTTAGTTTTTTAAAATATTATTCATTTATTTATTTATTTATTATTTTTGGCCGTGTTGGGTCTTCGTTTCTGTGCGAGGGCTTTCTCTAGTTGCGGCAAGCGGGGGCCACTCTTCATCGCGGTGCGCGGGCCTCACTATTGTGGCCTCTCTTGTTGCGGAGCACAGGAGCACAGGCTCCAGACGCGCAGGCTCAGTAGTTGTGGCTCATGGGCCCATTTGCTCCGCGACATGGGATTCCCAGACCAGAGCTCGAACCCATGTCCCCTGCATTGGCAGGCAGACTCTCAACCACTGCGCCACCAGGGAAGCCCAGCAGGTGGATTCTTAACGACTGCGCCACCAGGGAAGTCCCTAAACATTTATTAAGACTTATTTTATGGTTGAACATATGGTCTATCCTGGATAATGTTCCATGTGCACTTGAGAAGAATATATATTCTGTTGTTGGGTGGAGTGGTCTATATATGTCTCCTAGGTCTAGTTAGTTTATACTTGTTCAAACCCTCTATATCGTTATCAATATTAGTTTTAAATGTTCTATCTATTGTTGGAAGTGAGGTATTGAAGTCCCCAACTATTTCCCACTATAGTTGGGAATAGTTTCCAACTATTTCCCCCTTCAATTTTGTCAGTGTTTGCTTCATGTATTTTGAGGCTCTTTTGTTGGGTGCATTTATGTTTGTAATTGCTATATCTTCTTAGCAAATTGACCCTTTTGCTAGTATATAATGCATCTCTTTGTCTCTTGTAACAGTTTTTTTTTTTTTTTTTTTTTACTTAAAAGTCTATTTTGGGGCTTCCCTGGTGGTGCAGTGGTTGAGAATCTGCCTGCCAATGCAGGTGACATGGGTTCGAGCCCTGGTCCGGGAAGATCCCACATGCCACGGAGCAACTAGGCCCGTGAGCCACAATTACTGAGCCTGCGCGTCTGGAGCCTGTTCTCTGCAACAAGAGAGGCCACAATAGTGAGAGGCCCGCACACCGCGATGAAGAGTAGCCCCCCCTTGCCGCAACTAGAGAAAGCCCTCGCACAGAAACGAAGACCCAACACAGCCAAAAATAAATAAATAAATAAATAAATATTAAAAAAAAAAAAAAGTCTATTTTGTGGGACTTCCCTGGTGGCACAGTCATTAAGAATCCACCTGCCAGTGCAGGGGACATGGGTTTGAGTCCTGGTCTGGGAAGATCCCACATGCCGTGGAGCAACTAAGCCCATGTGCCACGACTACTGAGCCTGCACTCTAGAGCCTGCAAGCCACAACTAACTACTGAAGCCTGCACGCCTAGAACCCGTGCTCTGCAACAAGAGAAGCCACCACAAGGAGAAGCCTGTGCACCTGAACAAAGAGTAGCCCCTGCTCGCCGCAACTAGAGAAAGCCCTCGCGTGGCAAGGAAGACCCAACACAGCCAAAAATAAATAAATAAAAAAAATTTTTTTTTTAAGTCTATTTTGCATGATAGTAGTGTAGCCACTCCAGTTCTATTTGCTTACTATTTGAATAGAATGTCTTTTCCTGTCCTTCCACTTAAAACCAATTTGTGTCTTTGGATATGAAGTGAGTCTCTTGTAGACAGCATATAGGTGGATCATGTCTTTTTAATCCTTTCTGTGAAACTTTGCCTTCAAAGTAATTACTAATAAGGAAGGACTTATTTTTGCCATTTTGCTATTTGTTTTCTGAATGACTTAAACCCTTTTTGTTCCCCATTTCCTCCATTTATTGCCGCCTTTTGTGTTTAGTTGATGTTTTAGTGAACTGTTTTGATTCCCTTCTCACAAATTTTATTTTTAATTAAAAAAAATTTTTTTTTTGGCTGTGTTGGGTCTTCGTTGCTGTGCATGGGCTTTCTCTAGTTGTGGCGAGAGGGGGCTACTCTTCATTGTGGTGCGCAGGCTTCTCATTGCTGTGGCTTCTCTTGTTGTGGAGCACACGCTCCAGGAGCATGGGCTTCAGTAGTTGTGGTGTGCGGACTCAGTAGTTGTGGCTCATGGGTTCTAGAGCATAGGCTCAGTAGTTGTGGCGCACGGGCTTAGTTGCTCCTCGGCATGTGGGATCTTCCTGGACCAGGGTTCGAGCCCGTGTCCCCTGCATTGGCAGATGGATTCTTAAACACTGCGCACCAAGGAAGGTCCTCACACATTTTAATAATGTTGTATTTTCATTTTGAGTCAGTTCAAAATAATTTCTAATTTCTCCTTTGATTTCTTCTTTGACCCTTGGGTTATATAGAAGTGTGTTCATTTATTTGCAGGTATTTGGGGATTTTCCAGATATCTTTCTGTATTTATAGCTAATTTAATTTCATTGTGGTCAGTGAACATACTTTGTAAGACTTGATTCTTTTTCAATTTCAATTTATTGAGACTTGTTTTATGACCCAGAACATGATCTATTTTGGTAAATGTTCCATGTGCACTTGAAAAGAATGTGTATTCTGTGGTTGTTGGGTGGACTGTTTTATGAATGTCAGGTAGGTCAAGTTGGATGATAATGTTGGTCAAGTCTTTTCTATTCTTAACGGACATCCTGTCCACTTGTTCTATCAGTTATTGAAATATTACTGAAATCTCCAGCTATAATTGTGGTTTTGTCACTTCCTCCTTGCAGTTCTACAAGTTTTTGCTTCATGTATTTTGAAGGTCTGTTATTAGATGTACATAAGCATTTATGATTTTTATGTCTTCTTGATAAATTGACCTGTTTATCATTAAGAAATGGGCTTCCTTAAACCTGGTAATATTCTTTGATCTGAAGTATACTTTGTCTAATATTAATGTAACCATGCCAACTTAAAAATTTTTTTTATTAGAGTATAGTTGATTTACAATGTTGTGTTAGTTTCTGATGTATAGCAAAGTGATTGTTTTATATATATATAAATATATTTTTTTTTTCTTTTTCATTTTTTCCATTATGGTTTATTATGGGATATTGAATATAGTTCCCTGTGCTATATACTAGGACCTTGTTGTTTACCTATTTTATATATAGTAGTTTATATCTGCTAATCCCAAACTTCTAATTTATCCTGCTCCCATCCCCTTTCCGGTAACCTCAAGTTTGTTTTCTATGTGAGTCTGTTTCTGTTTTGTAAATAAGTTCATTTGTATCATATTTTAGATTACACATATTAGTGATATCATATGGTGTTTGTCTTTCTCTTTCTGACTTAACTTCATTTAGTATGATAATCTCCAGGTCCATCCATGTTGCTGCACATGGCATTATTTAATTTTTTTATGGCTAGTATCCTATTGTATATATATATGCAACATTTTCTTTATCTAGTCATCTGTCAATGGACATTTACATTCCTTCCTTGTCTTGGCTGTTGTAAATAGTGCTGCTATGAACATTGAGGTGCATGTATCTTTTTGAATTACAGCTTTCTCTGGAGATATGCCCAGGAGTGGGATTGCTGGATCATATGGCAACTCTATTTTTAGTTTTCTGTTTTTTTTTTTTAAACCTCAGGATGGAGGACAGACTTTATTTATTTATTTATTTACTTGCTTACTTATGTGAACCATTTTATTTATTTTTTGGCCACACCGTGTGACATGCATGATCCTAGCTCCCCGACCAGGGATTGAACCCGCGCCCTTGTCATTGAAAGCATGGAGTCCCAACCACTGGACCACCAGGGAATTCCCTATTTTTTGTGTTGTTGTTTTTTTTTTAATATAAATTTATTTATTTATTTTTGGCTGCGTTGGGTCTTTGTTACTGCACGCAGGCTTTCTGTTGTTGCAGCGAGTGGGGGCTACTCTTCGTTGCAGTGCGCAGGCTTCTCACTGCGGTGGCTTGTCTTTGTTGCAGAGCATGGGCTCTAGGTGTGTGGGCTTCAGTAGTTGTGGCATGTGGGCTCAGTAGTGTGGCTCACGGACTCTGGAGCGCAGGCTCAGTACTTGTGGCGCATGGGATCAGTTGATCCGTGGCATGTGGGATCTTCCCGGACTAGGGCTCGAACCCGTGTCCCTGCATTGGCAGGCGGATTCTTAACCACTGTGCCACCAGGGAAGTCCTAGATTTAGTTTTTTTAAGGAACCTCCATACTGTTTTCCATACTGGTTGCACCAGTTTACATTCCCACCAACAGTGTAGGAGGGTTCCCTTTTTTCCACACCCTTTCTAGCATTTGTTATTTGTAGACTTCTAAATGATGGGCATTCTGACTGGTGTGAAGGTGATACCTCATTGTAGTTTTGATTTGCATTTTTCTAATAATTAGCGATGTTGAGCATCTTTTCATGTGCCTATTGACCATCTGTATGTTTTCTTTGAAGAAATGTCTATTTAGGTCTTCCACCTATTTTTTGATTAGGTTATTTTTGTTGTTGTTGTTATTGAGTTGTATGAGCTTGGAAATTAAGGCCTTGTTGGTCGCATCATTTGCAAATATTTTCTCCCAGTCTGTAGGTTGTCTTTTCATTTTGTTCATGATTTCCTTTGCTGTTCAAAAGCTTTATAAGTTTGATTGGGTCCCACTTGTTTATTTTTGCTTTTATTTTCTATTGCCTTCGAGACTGACCTAAGAAAACATTGGTACAATTTATGTCAGAGAATGTTTTGCATATGTTCTCTTCTGGGAGTTTTGTGGTGTCATGTCTTATATTTAGGTCCTACAGCTTTTTTTTTTGATTGGGGTAGATATTTAAAACTTAGTGTAATTTTTAAAATATGGTTGAGTAAAATTCTACCACCTTGCTATTTTTTTGTTTGCTTTGTTGTTTCCTTTTTCTCTTTTTATCTCATATTTTGGGTTGATTATTTCTTGTTTCCATTTTATCTCTTTTGTTGCCTTATTAGCTATAACTTTGTTACTGTGGTGATTGTTTTAGGGTGTATAGTATGCATCTTTACCTTATCACAGTCTGCTTTCAACTGGTATACTACTTCATGTGTACTATAGGAGTCTTAAAGTAGTATACTTCTGTTCTCTTCTTACCCGCCTTTGGGTTATTACTGTCACATATTTTAGTTCTATATATGTTATAAACCTAACAATATATTACTGTTACTTTTGCTTCAAACAGTTATCTTTTAGAAAGACTTAATAGTAGGGAAAAATCTTTTATAGTTACCCATTCCTTTGTTTAGATTGATTTCCATCTGGTATTGTTTTCCTCTTACCTGAAGGACTTCCTTTAAAATTTCTTTTAGAGTCTGCTGGTGATTAATTCTTTCAGTTTTTGTACATCTGAAGAAGTCTTTATTTCTGAAGGATGTTTTGTCAGGGAAAGAATTCTAGGTTGACACTTATTTTCTTTCAGTTCTTTAAAGGTGTTTCTCCACTTTTCTCTGGCTTCACTGCTTCAGATGAGGAATTTGTTTTTTTCTTCTCTGTATGATGTCTTCTTTCTCTAGCTGCTTCTTTAATATTTTCTCTTTATCACTCCTTTTAAGTAATTTGATTTTTGATGTGCCTTGGTGTAGTTTTCTTGTTTTGTGTGCTTGGGGTTTGCTGAGTTTTCTTGGACCTGTAGATTTATAGTTTTCATTAAGTTTGGAAATTTTCCCCCACTATTTCTTTAAATAATTTTTCTGTCTTCTCCCTTTCTCTTTTCTTTTGTGGACTCCAATTATGCATATATTAGAAATCAGAATACACTTGAAACTGTTGCATAGGTCACTGATCTATTTTAATTTGGATAGTTTCTATTGCTATGTCTTCAAGTTACTAATGTTTTCTTTAAAGTCTAATCTGTCATTAATCTATTCAGTGTATTTCTCATCTCAGATTGTAGTTTTCGCTTCTAGATGTTTGAGTTGGGTCTTTTAAAAAGATTTTTCATGCCTGTACTTAACATTTTCAGTCTTCTAGTTTTTTGAACATATGAAATACATTCCATTATCAATTATATATTGAATGACATATTATTTGAATTGCATATTACATATTGAATTTTGTCCAATTATAATAACTTAGTGTCTTTGAGTATTCTGTCATCTGTGTCATTTGTGGGTTTGCTTCAGTTGGTTTTTTTTAAAAGATTTATTCATTTATTATTTATTTATTTTATTTATTTTTGGCTGCGTCAGGTCTTAGTTGAGGCACGAGGGATCTTCATTGAGACATGCGGGATCTTTCATTAAGGTGTGCGGGCTCTTCATTGTGGTGCACAGGCTTCTCTAGTTGTGGCGCGCAGTCTCCAGGGCGCGTGGGCTCTGTAGTTTGTGGTACGTGGGGTGTAGTTGAGGCACGCCAGCTCGGTAGTTGTGGCATGTGGGCTTAGTTGCCCCATGGCATGTGGGATTTTAATTCCCTGACCAGGGATCAAAACCGTGTCCCCTGCATTGTAAGGTGGATTCTTTACCACTGGACAACCAGGGGAGTCCCTGCTTCAGTTGATTTTTCTCCTCATTATGTATCATAGTTTCCTTTTCCTTTGAATGCTGCTAATTTTTTTTTTTTATTCCTAGGTATTTTATTCTTTTTGTTGCAAAGGTAAATGGGAGTGTTTCCCTAATTTCTCTTTCAGATTTTTCATCATTAGTGTATAGGAATGCAAGAGATTTCTGTGCATTAATTTTGCATCCTGCAACTTTACCAAATTCATTGATTAGCTCTAGTAGTTTTCTAGTGGCATTTTTAGGATTGTCTATGTATAATATCATGTCATCTGCAAACAGTGACAGTTTTACTTCTTCTTTTCCAGTTTGTATTTCTTTTACAGTTTGTATTCCTTTTATTTCTTTTTCTTCTCTGATTGCCGTGGCTAGGACTTCCAAAACTATGTTGAATAAGAGTGGCGAGAGTGGACATCCTTGTCTTGTTCCTGATATTAGTGGAAATGCTTTCAGTTTTTCACCATTGAGAATGATGTTTGCTGTGGGTTTGTTGTATATGGCCTTTATTATGTTGAGGTAGGTTTCCTCTGTGCCCACTTTCTGGAGAGTTTTTATCATAAATGGGTGTTGAATTTTGTCAAAAGCTTTTTCTGCATCTATTGAGATGATCATATGGTTTTTATTCTTCAGTTAATATGGTGTATCACATTGATTGATTTGTGTATATTGAAGAATCCTTGCATCCCTGAGATAAATCCCACTTGATCATGGTGTATGATCCTTTTAATGTGTTGGATTCTGTTTGCTAGTATTTTGTTGAGGATTTTTGCATCTGTATTCATCAGTGATATTGGTCTGTACTTTTCTTTTTTTGTAGTATCTTGGTCTGGTTCTGGTATCAGGGTGATGGTGGCCTCATAGAACGAGTTTCGGAGTGTTCCTTCCTCCGCAATTTTTGGAAGAGTTTGAGAAAGATGGGTGTTAGCTCTTCTCTAAGTGTTTGATAGAATTCACCTGTGAAGCCATCTGGTCCTGGACTTTTGTTTGTTGGAAGATTTTTAATCACAGTTTCAATTTCATTACTTGTGATTGGTCTGTTCATATTTTCTATTTCTTCCTGGTTCAGTCTTGGAAGGTTATACCTTTCAAAGAATTTGTCCATTTCTTCCAGATTGTCCATTTTATTGGCATAGAGTTGCTTGTAGTAGTCTCTTAGGATGCTTTGTATTTCTTCGGTGACTGTTGTAACTTCTCTGTTTTCATTTCTAATTTTATTGATTTGAGTCCTCTCCCTCTTTTTCTTGATGAGTCTGGCTAATGGTTTATCAATCTTGTTTATCTTCTCAAAGAACCACCTTTTAGTTTTATTGATCTTTGCTATTGTTTTCTTTGTTTCTGTTTCATTTATTTCTGCTCTGATCTTTATGATTTCTTTCCTTCTGCTAACTTTGGGTTTTGTTTGTTCTTCTTTCTCTAGTTCCTTTAGGTGTAAGGTTAGATTGTTTGAGATGTTTGTTGTTTCTTAAGGTAGGCTTGTATAGCTATAAACTTCCCTCTTAAAACTGCTTTTGCTGCATCCCATATGTTTTGGATCATCATGTTTTCATTGTCATTTGTCTGTAGGTATTTTTTGATTTCCTCTTTGATTTCTTCAGTGATCTCATGGTTATTTAGTAACGTATTGTTTAGCCTCCATGTGTTTGTGTTTTTTATGTTTTTTTTCCCTGTAATTAATTTGTTTGTTTTTTCAATAATTTTATTAAATCTTTGTCCTTGAGTACACATCTTTTTTTAAAAAATTTATTTACTTATTTATTTATTTAATTTTGGCTGTGTTGGGGTCTTCATTTCTGTGCCCAAGCCCTCTCTAGTTGCGGTGAGCGGGGGCCACTCTTCATTGTGGTGTGCGGGCTTCTCATTGTTGTGGCCTCTCTTGTTGTGGAGCACAGGCTCTACACGCACAGGCTCAGTGGTTGTGGCTCACGGGCTTAGTTGCTCCGCGGCATGTGGGATCTTCCCAGACCAGGGCTCGAACCCTTGTCCTCTGCATTGGCAGGCAGATTCTTAACCACTACGCCACCAAGGAAGCCCCTTGTAATTCCTTTCTAATCTCATAGCGTTGTGGTTGGAAAAGGTGCTTGATATGATTTCAATTTTCTTAAATTTACTGAGGCTTGATTTGTGACCCAGGATGTGATGTATCCTGGAGAATGTTCCGTGCTCACTTGAGAAGAAAGTGTAATCTGCTGTTTTTGGATGGAATGTCCTATAAATATCAATTCAATCTGTCTGGTCTATTGTGTCATTTAAACCTTCTGTTTCCTTATTTATTTTCATTTTGGATGATCTGTCCATTGGTGTAAGTGAGGTGTTAAAGTCCCCCACTATTATTGTGTTACTGTTGATTTCCTCTTTTATAGCTGTTAGCAGTTGTCTTAGGTATTGAGGTGCTCCTGTGTTGGGTGCATATATATTTATAATTGTTATATCCTCTTCTTGGATTGATCCGTTGATCATTATGTAGTGTCCTTCCTTGTCTTTTGTAACATTCTTTATTTTAAAGTTTATTTTATCTGATATGCGTATAGCTACTCCAGCTTTCTTTTGATTTCCATTTGCATGGAATATCTTTTTCAATCCCCTCACTTTCAGTCTGTATGTGTCCCTAGGTCTGAAGTGGGTCTCTTGTAGACAGCATATAGATGGGTCTTGTTTTTGTATCCATTCAGCAAACCTGTGTCTTTTAGTTGGCGCATTTAATCCATTCACATCTAAGGTAATTATCGATATGTATGTTCCTATTACCATTTTCTTAATTGTTTTGGGTTTGTTTTTGTAGGTCCTTTTTTTCTCTTGTGTTTCCCACTTAGAATAAGTTCCTTTAGCATTTGTTGTAGAGCTGGTTTGGTGGTGCTGAATTCTCTTAGCTTTTTCTTGTCTGTAAAGCTTTTGATTTCTCCATCGGATCTGAATGAGATCCTTGCCGGGTAGAGTCATCTTGGTTGTAGGTTCTTCCCTTTCATCACTTTAAGTATATCATGCCACTCCCTTCTGGCTTGTAGAGTTTCTGCTGAGAAATCAGCTGTTAACCTTATGGGAGTTCCCTTGTATGTTACTTGTGGTTTTTCCCTTGCTGCTTTCAATAATTTTTCTTTGTCTTTAATTTTTTCCAATTTGGGCTCCAGGCGTGTGGGCTTCACTAGTTGTGGCACGCCAGCTCAGTAGTTGTGGCTCACAGGCTCTAGAGCGCAGGCTCAATAGTTGTGGCACATGGGCTTAGTTGCTTCGTGGCATGTGGGATCTTCCCAGACCAGGGCTCAAACCCATGTCCCCTGCAGTGGCAGGCAGATTCTCAACCACTGCGCCACCAGGGAAGTCCCTTTTTTTAAAAAATTTATTTATGTCCGTGTTGGGTCTTCGTTGCTGTGCATGGGCTTTCTCTAGTTGCATCGAGTGGGGGCTACTCTTCGTTGCGGTGCGCAGGCTTCTCATTGTGGTGGCTTCTCTTGTCGTGGAGCACGGGCTCCAGGCATGCGGGCTTCAGTAGTCGTGACATGTGGGCTCAGTAGTTGTGGCTTGCGGGCTCTAGCGTGCAGGCTCAGTAGTTGTGACACATGAGCTTAGTTGGTCCACAGCATGTGGGATCTTCCCAGACCAGGGATCGAACCCGCTTCCCCTGTATTGGCGGGGGGATTCTTAACCACTGCGCCACCCAGGAATCCCTCCTTAACTTTTTAAAAATAAAAAGAGGTAGACTTTTGTGAATACTATTAGAGATTTTTTAAAAGTTGGAGTTCACTTACGGCCTTAACAATAAATAAACAAAATTTATTTCCTATTATATGGACTATAATTGCAGTAGAGCTCAAGTTAAAGTTTTTCTTTAATGGCATGACTATTCTGATTTCTCTTAATTCATCATAGAATACAAATTTCATTTCTGAGTCTTATTTAAACTTATGTAAGATATAGTCCTCGTCCTTCCCTCAACCTCCACTCCTCCCCCCACTGAAAACCATTGAAGTTCCATTGTAATTCTGTACTTTTCAAAATTTCACCCTTTTTTGGTCCACAAAATAGTCTGGATTTACTACATGAATTTAAGAAAAAAAAAAAAAACCCATAGTATATCTAGATTCAGTTATAGTGGCCTAGTAAATAACTTAAGTTATGTGGGGTCCTACACCAATGGGGGAAAACTGTGATGGGGTGGGGATGGTAGTGTGCTGAATTGGGCGATTGGGATTGACATGTATACAGTGATGTGTATAAAATTGATGACTGATTAAAAAAAAAAAAAAAGTCATGTGGGGTCCTAGTTCCGCTACCAGGGATCGCATCTGTGCCCCCTGCAGTGGAAGCACGGAGTCTTAACCATTGGACTGCCAGGGAAGTCCCTTAACTAGAGTCTTTTGCAAGTACCAGTACTTTTGTTATCTAAACAGTGTTTGGAAATCTTGATTACTTCAGAAACATTACAGACCTAAATATATATCCAAAAGAATTGAAAACTGGTACTCAAGTAAATACATTGTTCGTACATGTTCATAGCAGTACTATTCACAGTAGCCAAAAGGTGGAAATAGTCCAAATGTCTATCAGCGGATGAAGAGATAAACAAATTGTGGTACATGCACACAGTGGAATATTTATTATTCAGCCATAGAAAGGAAGGAAGTATCTGAAATATGATGCAACATGGATGAAACTAGAAAACATGCTAAATGAAAGAAGCCAGATACAAAAGCTCACATACTATATGATTCTGTTCATATGAAATATCCAGAATAGATAAACCCAAAGAGGCAGAAGTGGGATTGGGGTGGCCATGGGGTGGGGAGAATGGGGAGAAACTGCTTAATGGGTAAAGTGTTTTACTTTGGAGTGACAGAAGTATTTTGGAACTAGATAGAGGTGGTGGTTGCACTATATTATGAACATACTAAATGCCATTGACTTACTTTTTTTTTTAAATTTTATTTTATTTGTTTATTATTTTTGGCTGCATTGGGTCTTCATTGCTGTATGCAGGCTTTCTGTAGTTGCGGTGAGCGAGGGCTACTCTTCGTTGCAGCGCGTGGGCTTCTCGTTGCAGCGGCTTCTCTTGTTGTGGAGCACGGGCTCTAGGCACGCGGGCTTCAGTAGTTGTGGCATGTGGGCTTCAGTAGTTGTGGCTTGCAGGCTCTAGAGCGCAGGCTCAGTAGTTGTGGCATATGGGCTTAGCTGCTCCACGGCATGTGGGATCTTCCCGGACCAGGGCTTGAACCTGTGTCCCCTGCATTGGCAGGCGGATTCTTAACCACTGCGCCACCAGGGAAGTCCTTGACTTACTTTAAAATGGTTAGTTTTCTTATGTGAATTTCACCTCAATAAATTATTATTTTAAAAAGCTACAAAGATGGCTTACTTTAAAATTGACATAATATCATAAACAATGTTAGCATTTTCAAAATTGGAAATAAATTAGAATGCAGATGTTTTCACAAACATTGGTATTTTAATAAAATGTTAATAAACTTCTTAACTCTAAAAGGTTATTTTTCATCCTTATTTAAAGCTGCAGATGAAAACTGCAAAAATAGAAGTGAAACCTGTAACAGTGCCTATAGTAAAAATACAGTAAAGACACTTACCTGCTCACCTCGTTTTAGATGTTTATTCTAATGAGATGAAATGTTTTAGTTTATTGCTTCTTCTAGTTCAGTCTGTAATACTAGCTGCAAGATAATTTATCATAGAAAAATATAAAAGCATAATATAATTAGAAGTCAAATACTCATACATATTTGTACTACCATTGATTGAGTTTAGTATGTTTATCAGAATTAAAAAGTTGCTTACTTTACATATTTTGAACATACATTAACTGAAAATTATATATTTTCACATGTCTGTGGTCTCGGCCCCTTTTCTAGAATCTAGGATTAAAGTAAATTATTACTGGCAATCATGCTTAATTTTTTGAAAGTGTTATATATGATCGTTCTGGATAGAAATTACTATATGAAATTATTTTCCTAAATTTACATAGTTTAGAAGTGTTAGTTTAATTTTTCAGTATATTTCCATATTCAATATATTTAAATAGTTATATCAGACAGTTTGCAAGCTAGAGTTTTACTAATTTTTAAAAAAATTCTGATATCAATATACAGATGCTAATGTTAATCTACTAAATTACTGATTTTCTTTTCTAGAATTGAGCATACAAATAAAATAAAATGACAACTTCCTGGAGTGATCGGTTACAAAATGCAGCAGATATGCCTGCTAACATGGATAAACATGCCCTGAAAAAGTATCGACGAGAAGCTTATCATCGGTAAGTATTTTGTCTATTTGATCCTCAAAACAGCTCTATAAAGTGGGCGTATAATATCTTCATTTTACGGATGATGAAATTAACGTGCAGAGTAGTTAGGCAATTTACTCTAGATCACATAGCTGGTTCATGGTTCAAACCCTGTCCAAAGTCCAGAATTTTATTGCCAGAATTTTACAACCACACTGCTGCTGCTTTTTTAAAAAAATTCTTACTGCTTCTTATATCTACTAATAAAAGTCCTTAAGAGCAGAAAGTCTTCAGCTGCTAGAAAATTGTGCTTTAGTTATGAATAATGCAGTTTGTTTTTTTCTGTTTTTTTTTTTGTTTTTAAATGAGATATAGTTTTAATTTATCACAATGTCAAAGATTCAAAAGGTTAGGTATTAGTATAGATACGGGGAAACAGGCACTTTTTTTTTTTGAATTTTTGAATTTTATTTTTTTATACAGCAGGTTCTTATT
This sequence comes from Eschrichtius robustus, assembly GCF_028021215.1. Classification (NCBI taxonomy): domain Eukaryota; kingdom Metazoa; phylum Chordata; class Mammalia; order Artiodactyla; family Eschrichtiidae; genus Eschrichtius; species Eschrichtius robustus. The sequence continues at coordinate 113,476,286 of NC_090830.1, read as the reverse complement.
AGTTACCCATTTTATACATATTAGTGTGTATATGTCAGTCCCGATCTCGCAATTCATCACACCCCCCCCTCCACTTTCCCCCTTGGTGTCCATACATTTGTTCTCTACATCTGTGTCTCAATTTCTGCCCTGCAAACCGGTTCATCTGTACCAGTTTTCTAGGTTCCACATATATGCGTTAATATACGATATTTGTTTTTCTCTTTCTGACTTAATTCACTCTGTATGACAGACTCTAGATCCATCCACGTCTCTACAAATGACACAATTTCGTTCCTTTTTATGGCTGAGTAATATTCCATTGTATATATGTACCACATCTTCTTTATCCATTCGTCTTTCGATGGGCATTTAGGTTGCTTCCATGTCCTGGCTATTGTAAATAGTGCTGCAATGAACATTGGGGTGCATGTGTCTTTTTGGATTATGCTTTTCTCTGGGTATATGCCCAGTAGTGGGATTGCTGAGTCATATGGTAATTCTATTTTTAGTTTTTTAAGGAACCTCCATACTGTTCTCCATAGTGGCTGTATCAATTTACATTCCCACCAACAGTGCAAGAGGGTTCCCTTTTCTCCACACCCTCTCTAGCATTTGTTGTTTGTAGATTTTCTGATGATGCCTATTCTAACTGGTGTGAGGTGATACCTCACTGTAGTTTTGATTTGCATTTCTCTAATAATTAGTGATGTTGAGTAGCTTTTCATGTGCTTCTTGACCATCCATATGTCTTCTTTGGAAAATGTCTATTTAGGTCTTCTGCCCATTTTTGGATTGGGTTGTTTGTTTTTTAAATATTGAGCTGCATGAACTGTTTATATATTTTAGAGATTAATCTTTTGTCCGTTGATTCGTTTGCAAATATTTTCTCCCATTCTGAGGGTTGTCTTTTCGTCTTGTTTGTAGTTTCCTTTGCTTTGCAAAAGGTTTTAAGTTTCATTAGGTCCCATTTGTTTATTTTTGTTTTTATTTTCATTACTCTAGGAGGTGGATCAAAAAAGATCTTATTGTGATTTATGTCAAAGAGTGTTCTTCCTATGTCTTCCTCTAAGAGTTTTATAGTGTCTGGTCTTACATTTAGGTTTCTAATCCATTTTGAGTTTATTTTTGTGTATGGTGTAAGGGAGTGTTCTAATTTCATTCTTTTACATGTAGCTGTCCAGTTCTCCGAGCACCACTTACTGAAGAGACTGTCTTTTCTCCATTGTATATCCTTGCCTCCTTTGTCATAGATTAGTTGACCATAGGTGTGTGGGTTTATCTCTGGGCTTTCTATCCTGTTCCATTGATCTATATTTCTGTTTTTGTGCCAGGACCATATTGTCTTGATTACTGTGGCTTTGTAGTATAGTCTGAAATCAGGGAGTCTGATTCCTCCAGTTCCATTTTTTTCCCTCAAGACCGCTTTGGCTATTTGGGGTCTTTTGTGTCTCCATACAAATTGTAAGATTTTTTGTTCTAGTTCTGTAAAAAATGCCACTGGTCATTTGATAGGGATTGCATTGAATCTGTAGATTGCTTTGGGTAGTATAGTCATTTTCACAATATTGATTCTTCCAATCCAAGAACATGGTATATCTCTCCATCTGTTTGTATCATCTTTAATTTCTTTCATCAGTGTCTTCTAGTTTTCTGCATACAGGTCTTTTGTCTCCCTAGGTAGGTTTATTCCTAGGTACTTTATTCTTTTCATTGCAGTGGTAAATGGGAGTGTTTCCTTAATTTCTCTTCAGATTTTTCATCATTTGTGTATAGGAATGCAAGAGATTTCTGTGCATTAATTTTGCATCCTGCAACTTTACGAAATTCATTGATTAGCTCTAGTAGTTTTCTGGTGGCATCTTTAGGATTGTCTGTGTTATGTCATCTGCAAACAGTGACAGTTTTACTCCTTCTTTTCCAGTTTGTATTCCTTTTATTTCTTTTTCTTCCCTGATTGCCATGGCTAGGACTTCCAAAACTATGTTGAATAAGAGTGGCGAGAGTGGACATCCTTGTCTCGTTCCTGATCTTAGAGGAAATGCTTTCAGTTTTTCACCATTGAGAATGATGTTTGCTGTGGGTTTGTTGTATATGGCCTTTATTATGTTGAGGTAGGTTCCCTCTATGCCCACTTTCTGGAGAGTTTTTATCATAAATGGGTGTTGAATTTTGTCAAAAGCTTTTTCTGCATCTATTGAGATGATCATATGGTTTTTATTCTTCAGTTTGTTAATATGGTGTATCACATTGATTGATTTGTGTATATTGAAGAATCCTTGCATCCCTGAGATAAATCCCACTTGATCATGGTGTATGATCCTTTTAATGTGTTGTTGGATTTTGTTTGCTAGTATTTTGTTGAGGATTTTTGCATCTATATTTATCAGTGATATTGGTCTGTACTTTTCTTTTTTTGTAGTATCTTGGTCTGGTTCTGGTATCAGGGTGATGGTGGCCTCATAGAATGAGTTTCGGAGTGTTCCTTCCTCTGCAATTTTTGGAAGAGTTTGAGAAAGATGGGTGTTAGCTCTTCTCTAAATGTTTGATAGAATTCACCTGTGAAGCCATCTGGTCCTGGACTTTTGTTTGTTGGAAGATTTTTAATCACAGTTTCAATTTCATTACTTGTGATTGGTCTGTTCATATTTTCTATTTCTTCCTGGTTCAGTCTTGGAAGGTTATACCTTTCAAAGAATTTGTCCATTTCTTCCAGGTTGTCCATTTTATTGGCATAGAGTTGCTTGTAGTAGTCTCTTAGGATGCTTTGTATTTCTTCGGTGTCTGTTGTAACTTCTCTGTTTTCATTTCTAATTTTATTGATTTGAGTCCTCTCCCTCTTTTTCTTGATGAGTCTGGCTAATGGTTTATCAATCTTGTTTATCTTCTCAAAGAACCACCTTTTAGTTTTATTGATCTTTGCTATTGTTTTCTTTGTTTCTGTTTCATTTATTTCTGCTCTGATCTTTATGATTTCTTTCCTTCTGCTAACTTTGGGTTTTGTTTGTTCTTCTTTCTCTAGTTCCTTTAGGTGTAAGGTTAGATTGTTTGAGATGTTTGTTGTTTCTTAAGGTAGGCTTGTATAGCTATAAACTTCCCTCTTAAAACTGCTTTTGCTGCATCCCATATGTTTTGGATCATCATGTTTTCATTGTCATTTGTCTGTAGGTATTTTTTGATTTCCTCTTTGATTTCTTCAGTGATCTCATGGTTATTTAGTAACGTATTGTTTAGCCTCCATGTGTTTGTGTTTTTTACGTTTTTTTCCCCTGTAATTGATTTCTAATCTCATAGCGTTGTGGTCAGAAAAGTGCTTGATATGATTTCAGTTTTCTTGAATTTGCGGAGGCTTGATTTGTGACCCAAGATGTGATGTATCCTGGAGAATGTTCTGTGCTCACTTGAGAAGAAAGTGTAATCTGCTGTTTTTGGATGGAATGTCCTATAAATATCAATTCAATCTATCTGGTCTACTGTGTCATTTAAAGCTTGTGTTTTCTTATTAATTTTCTGTTTGGATGATCTGTCCATTGTTGTAAATGAGGTGTTAAAGTCCTCCAGTATTATTGTGTTACTGTCGATTTCCTCCTTTGTAGCTGTTAGCAGTTGCCTTATGTATTGAGGTGTTCCTATGTTGGGTGCATATATATTTATAATTGTTATATCTTCTTCTTGGATTGATCTGTTGATCATTATGTAGTGTCCTTCCTTGTCTCTTGTAACATTCTTTATTTGAAAGTCTATTTTATCTGATATGAGTATAGCTACTCCAGCTTTCTTTTGATTTCCATTTGCATGGAATATCTTTTTCAATCCCCTCACTTTCAGTCTGTATGTGTCCGTAGGTCTGAAGTGGGTCTCTTGTAGACAGCATATGTATGGGTCTTGTTTTTGTATCTATTTAGCGAGCCTGTGTCTTTTGGTTGGAGCATTTAATCCATTCACGTTTAAGGTAATTATTGATATGTATGTTCCTGTTACCATTTTCTTAATTGTTTTGGGTTTGTTTTTGTAGGTCCTTTTCTTCTCTTGTGTTTCCTACTTAGAGAAGTTCCTTTAGCATTTGTTGTAGAGCTGGTTTGGTGGTGCTGAATTCTCTTAGCTTTTTCTTGTCTGTAAAGCTTTTGATTTCTCCATCGGATCTGAATGAGATCCTTGCCGGGTAGAGTCATCTTGGTTGTAGGTTCTTCCCTTTCATCACTTTAAGTATATCATGCCACTCCCTTCTGGCTTGTAGAGTTTCTGCTGAGAAATCAGCTGTTAACCTTATGGGAGTTCCCTTGTATGTTATTTATGGTTTTTCCCTTGCTGCTTTCAATGATTTTTCTTTGTCTTTAATTTTTGCCAGTTTGATTACTATGTGTCTTGGTGTGTTTCTCCTTGGGTTTATCCTGTATGGGACTCCCTGCACTTCCTGGACTTTGGTGGCTATTTCCTTTCCCATGTTAGGGAAGTTTTTAACTATAATCTCTTCAAATATTTTCTCCGGTCCTTTCTCTCTCTCTTCTCCTTCTGGGACCCCTATAATGTGAATGTTCTTGCATTTAATGTTGTCCCAGAGGTCTCTTAGGCTGTCTTCATTTCTTTTCATTCTTTTTTCTTTATTCTCTTCCGCAGCAGTGAATTCCACCATTCTGTCTTCCAGGTCACTTATCTGTTCTTCTGCCTCAGTTATTCTGCTATTGATTCCTTCTAGTGTATTTTTCATTTCAGCTGTTGTATTTTTCATTTCTGTTTGTTCTTTTATTCTTCTAGGTCTTTGTTAAACATTTCCTTTTTTTTTTTTAATTAATTTTTTATTTTTGAAAATACATTTTAAATTTATTTATTTATTTATTGGCTGTGTTGGGTCTTCGTTTCTGTGTGAGGGCTTTCTCTAGTTGCGGCAAGCAGGGGCCACTCTTCATCGTGGTGCGCGGGCCTCTCACTATCGCGGCCTCTCTTGTTGTGGAGCACAGGCTCCAGACGCGCAGGCTCAGTAGTTGTGGCTCACGGGCCCAGTTGCTCCGCGGCATGTGGGATCTTCCCAGATCAGGGCTCGAACCCGTGTCCCCTGCATTGGCAGGCAGACTCTCAACCACTGCACCACCAGGGAAGGCGTGTTAAACATTTCTTGCATCTTCTCGATTTTTGCCTCCATTCTTTTTCCAAGGTCCTGGATCATCTTCACTATCATTATTCTGAATTCTTTTTCTGGAACGTTGCCTATCTCCACTTCATTTAGTTGTTTTTCTGGGGTTTTATCTTGTTCCTTCATCTGGTACAATGCCCTCTGCCTTTTCATCTTGTCTGTCTTTCTGTGAATGTGGTGTTTGTTCCACAGGCTGAAGCATTGTAGTTCTTCTTACTTGTGCTGTCTGCCCTCTCAATAATGCAGTGTTTAATTGCCATTTGCCACAAACTGATTATAGTTTTTAAATAGTTTTAGAATTGTGCCTACTGATTACTGTATTAGATTGAATGTGGATAATTCTGGGTGTTAGCAGTGTTTTTTTATATTGATTTAAGACTTTAATATTTTCTCTAAATCATTTTTCCTTTAAAAGTTTAAAAAGTAAGTATTTTCAATTCATTTGCCAGTTTTAATAGATTCAATTAAATGACTGCTTCTAAATCTTAATGGCTACCTGAATCTTAAGTGACTGAGATACTTGGGAGTAGATACTGCAATTAGGAATCATTTGGTTGTAGACAGAAATTAGAAGTTTATACTTGTAGGATAGAAAGATCTGGGCCCTAGTAGTACTGTCTCTGCCTCTGTCCTGGGAAATCCAGGAAAAGTGGAAATGCTGGTGTACTGGTAGTGCAAAAACGTTGCATAGGAACTCCAGGAAGTCTACAACAACTCATAATTACTCATCTGTTCTGGGATGGTTAAACTAGTTTATACAGATAAGTTCTTGTAAGCAGACAAAAAAATAATTCTGATTCCATTCTTTGTGTAGGAAAGCTAGGTCAGAATTAGGTAACATTTTAGTGCTTCAGTAAGCATTAATATTTTGAAGAAAATAGTTACTTGATATTGAATACCTTGAAAGTTAATTATTGCATCACTAGTTGGTTTTTAAAGTAGGTTGGTGATATTTCCTTGATGGTAGGTCACTAGGTAGCATTTTTTCCAGTTCATTAATGCTTACATTAAGAAAAAAATTAATGTAAGAACAAACGTTGTAAATACTACTTGTACTAAAGAATAAAATTTTGGAAACTTATATCAAGAGAGAGATCAAGATGAAAAATTAAAAACTGACTTCCAAAAGCAAAAAGGTTTGTATTCAAATCATTTAATTTATGATATACACAAAACTTTTATCACTTTTAGGTGAAAAACACACCTGCCTGCCAGCTGGTGTCACATTCTTAGAAGGATGCAAAGGATGGATCCTGAACCCCACAAAATGTGCTAATTTTTGTACTCTGAGTTTAAAACATGGGTACTGCCTTTTCCAAATTCCAAATCTTTTATTCTGGTTTTTCTGTTTGCTTGTTATGTTCATTGGGAACACCCGTTACTTCTACATTCTTGGTTCGGTTTGGTCAAAAGGGTTTTATGTTCTCTTACCATCCAGTATTTGTTGAACAACAGCTTCATGCATTATAAACTGTCCTTTCTTGTCAGTTTCATTTAATGCATATTTATATTTCACATAGTCCTGAGCTTAGTATGAACTAAATTAAGCACAGGAGCTGACAAGAAATCTCTGTCTTGGCAAGGTGGAATCTCCAGTCCATCCCACTGTAGGCAGTACCCATTTACCTTGTTTTAGGCCCCCATAAGTTTTCTATTTTGATCACTTAGTGGTACAAATCTACCAGAAAGAAAAATAAGCCATATTTATATTAGTAGTATATTTCAAGTAGCCAAAACATTTATATTGAATATTTGCACATAATTTAAATAATCAAGATCAAAAGGAAATGTACACAAGTCATCTACTTTAAAAATGTAAATGTCTAGGAATCAGATACATTGTATATTTATGATACATTGGACCTAGGAACATAGTGAAGATGACAAAATATAAGTTTATAATGCTGTCTCTGAAATTTTTTCTAAGCAATGGAAAAGGAGTAAACAGTTGGAGTCAGAGTTGGAAGAGCTGGGTTCAGGTTTTGTTGTGATCCTGGGGAGACCAGTTAGCCTCTCTGGGTGGTGATTTCTTTAGCTATAAAATGATAAGATTAAAGAGGAAGATCTTTAAGTCTTCTTCTAGCTTTAAAAATTCTATGCTCAATAAATGTTTGTTGCTTTGAACTTAATAATTGCTAATTAATAATTGCTTACTTGGGAGCTTATGATACACACTGCATGTAAGAGTCTTTAATCAACTGATCCACAAGTGAAAACAAGCTGAGCATTTACTGAATAAACTCCCAGTCACTGGCCCAGCAGGTTGTGATTTCACCTTCGTGGCAGTTCTCTGGTGAATGTGTTTATGTGAAGGAAACAAAGTATTCCATAACAAATTGATGTAACTCTATTAAGCAGAATCATTTGCTGACTACGTAGCATTTCTAGATTTTAGGCTGCTGTTTTTTCTTAAACCGGAAAGAGTAGAAACATTTCAGGTTCCCATTAAGATATGAAGACTCAGAATCAATCAGTGGGTACCAATGATCCTCTGCAGTGTGTGAGACGTGTTGCTAGATGTGCATGGGAATTAAAGTGTAAAACAGAGTGTTTATGTGTGTATGTATAAATAAAACACATAACATACGCATTTGGAAGAGATAAAATGTAGAGGTGTTGTATACTTTCTGTTCAATTATTTGCTCAGTCTTTATATTCATGAAGTATACATTTGGTTGTGATGTAACGTATTTATCAGTGGAAACAAGAGCTAGAATTATGCAATGAAGAGAGATCATCTAGGAAACATCAAGTGTCCTAATTGTATTTAATATTTCACAGCCTGAGAGCACTTCTGACTCATTTAGAATGATACTTCCTGGAAGATTCTGGACAGGCTCTGTACCCTACATTCTTCATATAGTAGAGTGCAATCTGAAATAATAGAAAGAATAGAAAAAGCATCTTGAAGGGTTTGAATTCTTAAGTCATTTAAAACTTCCCCCCCTTTTTTCTATTTTTTCCCCTATTTTCCCCCTATTTTTTACTAAAATAGAATTTTAATAAAGTACACATACCATAAAATTTGCCATCTTAACTGCTTTTAAGTATACAGTTCAGTGGTATTAAATACATTCACATTGTTATGTAGTTATCACCACTGTCCATCCCCACAACTCTTTTCATTTTGTAAATTGAAACCTTACATCTACTGAGCAATAACTTTCCATTCTCCCCTCACCCCAGCCCTTGGCAACTAACCACCATTATCTTTCTGTCTTGATGATTTTGGCCACCCTAAGTACCTCATATAAATGGAATCATACAGTATTGGTCTTTTTGTGACTGGCTTGTTTCACTTAGCATGATGTCTTCAAGGTTCATCCATGATGTAGCATATTGCAGAATTTCCTTTTAATATAAAAAATTAGGTTCTTGAACTCTTGCAAGTATTTGCTTTTGTTAATTAAAATTTTTAAATAGAAAGCATTTAAAAGAAATTTGTTTTAGTTTTCTAGTTAAGTCAATTTGTAGAGTGTTCTATTTCAGGGCTTTTTATTAAAGACATTTATTGGGGTTGGTAATTTATCATTGGTTAAATTAGGCAGGCTATGATGATCATTTATCATAACTGTACATTGTATGTGATACTTTAGAATTCCCTTTTAGAAGAAGCTAAATATTTTTAATTAAGTAAATAAATATCTAACTTCTAGCTTTTTTTCTTGCTTAATATTGGTCTTCTAAGTTTCAATATGGAAATAATGGTCATATGTCACTATTAAGAAACTGGCCTTCAGAATGTATGACTTGTTCTTCTTCCATTTCCTTATTATGGTTGTTGAGTCTTCTAGGCTGGAGCTAATCATCAGGCCAAACCCTTCTTTGGAATATGTTTTGGTGTATGGTCAGAGACAGGCTGAGCTGCTCATATGTTACTGTCGCTTGAAGGAGGCAGGTTAGACACTTAGCTCTTAAATAGTATCCTGTTTAAAATCTGATAGTGATGAGTACAGATCACAGTTTGTATCTACCATATCCAGGAATGGAACAATTAGAATTTTCATCTGCTTTCCCTGTTGACAGTGTCCAGGATGCTGAAGTCAGGTATTTGGTTTTATCCTTTTAAAGTTTCAATGATTACAGTACGAAAGAATTTTTGTATATGAATTTGCTCTTTCTTTATGAACACAGCTTATGAATTGATCAGTGGTTTTTATCATGTTGAACTGAAATTTGGTAAGTAATTGGGCTTGTGAATTTTTGGTTATCCAGTCTTTTGCCTTATTTTTTTTATTTTTATTTTTTTTAATTAATTTTTATTGGAGTATAGTTGCTTTACAATGTTGTGTTAGTTTCTACTGTACAGCAACAAAGTGAATCAGCTATATGTATACGTATATCGCCTCTTTTTCGGATTTCCTTCCCATTTAGGTCACCACAGAGTTCCCTGTGCTATACAGTAGGTTCTCATTAGTTATCTATTTTATACATAGTAGTGTATATATGTCAATCCCAATGTCCCAATTCATCCCACCCTCCCTTGCCTTATTTTGAAAGACACTGCAGTTACTTTGTCTTTAAGGTTCTTTATATATTTATCTGAAATTATTTTTTTAAATTGAAATTTTGGCCTTCATACCAGTATTTATTTAAATCTTTTGAATAATAATTCTCCAGTCAAGATAAGTTTATTATATATGTTTAAGTAATAAAAAGGAATTTGCATACATATATAAAATTATTTTTTAGTACCTATAGCTTGGCACACTAGTAGAAGTAGAAATGTTTATGGTTTTTTTTTAACCTCAAATTAAAAGTAGGTATCAGCAGTATGCTAACACATATATATGGAATCTAAGGGGGAAAAAAAAAAGGCCATGAAGAACCTAGTGGCAAGACGGGAATAAAGACACAGACCTACTAGAGAATGGACTTGAGGATATGGGGAGGGGGTGGGGTGAGATGTGACAGGGTGAGAGAGTGTCATGGACATATGTACACTACCAAACGTAAAATAGATAGCTAGTGGGAAGCAGCCGCATAGCACAGGGAGATCAGCTCGGTGCTTTGTGACCACCTAGAGGGGTGGGATGGGGAGGGTGGGAGGGAGGGAGATGCAAGAGGGAAGAGATATGGGAACATATGTATATGTATAACTGATTCACTTTGTTATAAAGCAGAAACTAACACACCATTGTAAAGCAATTATACTTCAATAAAGATGTTTTAAAAAAAATAGTAGGTATCAGGTTTTATGCAAAGAGTACAGGTTGATAAATTTTAATTTTTTTGTCAACCACTTATGGATAGCACATGAATGTCATTCAGCTTTTTAGTTGTGTCATCAATCAAGCCGAATTAACCTGCCATTTCAGTATGGTTTCAAATATTCAAATGGATAAATTGTTAACATTTCTGTAGCCATATTATAAATTGAAAATCACATGGAAATATAGGTCCTCAGGAATGCCAAGGAGCCATCCTTAAATAATGTACATACATCTTGTCAGAATAAGAAGAGTGAGGGGCTTCCCTGGTGGTGCAGTGGTTAAGAATCCGCCTGCCAATGCAGGGGACACGGGTTCGAGCCCTGGTCTGGGAAGATCCCACAGGCTGCGGAGCAGCTGAGTCCATGTGCCACGGCTGCTGAGCCTGCGCTCTAGAGCCCACGTGCCACAACTACTGAAGCCCACGTGCCGAGAGCCCGTGCTCCGCAACAAGAGAAGCCACGGTAATGAAAAGCCTGTGCACCGCAGCGAAGAGTAGCCCCTGCTCGCCGCAACTAGAGAAAGCCCGCGTGCAGCAATGAAGACCAAACGCAGCCAAAAATAAATAAATAAAATAAATAAATTTTTAAAAAAAGAATGTTTAAAAAAAAAGAAGAGTGAGGTAGAGTATCAGAACTGTACTAAATATTTTTGTTAGTATATCATTCTAATGCTTTGGTTAGAGTTTCATATTCCTAAGGAATGACAAATGGGGATTCAGGAATTGATAAGATTTAAAATTTTTATTTATTTTGACCCAAAACATTTGATCGATGGAATACTCTTCAGCAATAAAAGCGAATTAACTATTGATACACACAACTTTAGTACAGCTCAAGTAAACTATGCTGAGTTAATAAAGCAAATCTCAAAAGGTTACTTACTGTATGATTCCATGTCTGTAACATTCCTGAAATGACAAAATTATGGAGATTGGGAAAAGAGTAGTGGTTGCCAGGGGTTAGGGATTGGCTTGGGTGGTGGGAGGTGGGTGTAGCTATAAAAAGTTGTACAAGGAATCCTTGTGATGGAACTGTTTTTTATCTTGACTCGAGTGGTGATTACATGAGTCTACACACACACAAATGAGTGCATGTAAAACTGGTGAAATCTGGTTGGTGGATTGTGTCAATGTCAGTTTCCTGGTTGTGATATTTTGATATTGTACTATGTTTATGCAAGATGTTCCCACTGGGGGGAAACTGGGTGAAGAGTGTAGGGAATCTCTCTGTATTATTTTTTACTACTGCATGTGAATCTACAATTATCTCAACATAAAAAGATGAATTGAAAAAATTCTGTCAGTGACATACCTTTTCTTACATCATAGGTATTGTCTGTTCTAGATACAAGTACGCTTTATGATGAGCAGTGATACTACTTTATGGAATACAAATTCTCTAAACTTTATTGTTCAAAAGAAGATGCTGGATCCTAAAACATGCTCAATTTGTTTCTCTGCCACCGTTCCCTCTATGCTTCTTCCCAAAACAATATACCTAAGAGTAAAATAAAACAGGAAGTAGTGGTGGTGGCGGGATCAAGGAAGAGAAAGAATAAATGATAGCAGGTCTTTGATTTAATGAAATCCTGCAGTAAGAAACTCAGGCTGAGGAAATGTTAATCATATTTAGATAGTGTATTTCACCTTCAAGGATTCTTGTGTGTGTGTGTGTGTGTGTGTGTGTCTGTTGCTTTGCTTTGCTGTGTCACGCAGCCTGAGGGATCTCAGTTCCCTGACCAGGGATTGAACCTGGGCCATGGCAGTGACAGTGCCTAATCCTAACCACTCGGTCACCAGGGATCTCCCTCAAGGATTCTTTTGGATATGGCTTCTTTTATTCAGTGTAATGTCTGAGAGATTCATCCATGTTTTTGTGTATATCAGTAATTTGTTCTTTTTATTACTATCTGGCATTCCATTGTATCATTATACCACAGTTTGTTTATTCATTTTCTGTTAATGGACCTTTGGGCTTTTTTCAGTTTTTAGCTACAGACTGAGAAAATACTTGTAAATCACATATCTGATAAAGAACTTGTATTCAGAATAAAAAAAAAAAGAACTTTTAAAATTCAATAATATGAAAACAACCCAATGAAGAAATGGGCAAAAGACTGACATGTCACTACAGAGGATATATGGATGGCATACACGCATATTTGTAACATCACTAGCCATTAGGGAATACAAATTAAAACCACATTGTATATGCCTATTACAGTGGCTGAAATAAAAAATACTGCCGATACCAAGTGCTGTCAAGGATGTGGAGCAGTTGGAGCTCTGATACATTGCTGCAGCTACTCTGCTAAACAGTTTGGTAATTTCTTATAAAGTTAGAGACCCTTAGCCAATGACCCAGAGATCTTACTCCTAGATACTTGCCCTAGATAAAGGAAAACTTTATGCTAACACAAAAAAACTGTACATGAATAATGTTTATAGTATATCAGTCTATAATTGCCTCAAACAAGGGACAACCCAAATATCCTTTAATGGGTGAATGCATAAATAAAATGCAGTAAATCCACACAATGAAATATAACTCAGAAAAAGGAACACTATTGAATATACAATTCAGTGGGTTTTAGTATATCGAGAGTTATGTAACCATCACCACTATCTAATTCCAGAACATTTTCATCACTCCAAAAAGAAACCCCACACTCATTATTAGTTACTCCCCATTCCCTTCTCTCCTCAATCCCTGACAGCCACTAATCTACTTTCTGTCTCTATGGAATTACCTATTCTGGACATTTCATATAAATTGAATCATAAAATATGTGGCTTTTTTTCTTTCTATCTCTTTCAATTAATGTTTTCAGGGTTCATCCATATTGTAGCATGAGCCAATACTTAATTCCTTTAATGGCTGAATGATATTACATTGTCTGAATATACCACATTTTGTTTATCTGTTCATCTGTTGCTTGGAATGTTTCCACATTTTGGCTGGTATGAGTAATGCTACTTCAAACATTTGTGTATACATTTTGTGTGGACATGTTTTCAGTGTTGGGGATTATATATCTAGCAGTAGAATTTGCTGGGTCATATGGTAACTTTAAGTTTAACTTACTGAAGCATTATCAAACTGTTTTCCGGTGCAAATGCATCTTTTTCATTCCCTTCAACAATGTTTGTGGCTTCCAATTTCTCTACGCCCTTCAAAATAACACTTGCTATTGTTAGTGGGTTTTTAAAAATTACTATAGCCCATCCTAGTGTGTGGTGGTATCTCATTGCGATTTTGATGTGCATTTCCCTTATGATTAATGATGTTGAGCATCTTTTTATGCTCTTATTAGCCATTTGTATATCTTCTTTCGAGAAATATCTCTTCAGATCCTTTGCCCATTTCTTAATTGAGTTTTTTTTTTTTATTATTGAGTTGTATAAGTTCTTCATGTTTTCTAGATACTAAACCTTTGTCTGGTATATGATTTTCAGACATTTTCTCCCATTCTGTGGGTTGTCTTTTCACCTTCTTGGTAATGTCATTTGAAGGACAAATGTTTTTTAATACTGATGAAGTCCAATTTATCTATGGTTTTTGTTGCTTGTGCTTTTGTTATCATGTTTAAGAAATCATTGCTTAACCTACGGTCACAAAGATTTACACCTATATTTTCCTTTGAGAGTTTTATAGTTTCATGTTTTATATTTAGGTTTTGGATACGTTCTGAGTTAATTTTTGTATATGGTGCAAGATAGGGGTTTAAATTCATTCTTTTGCACGTGAATATCCAGTTATCTTAACTCTGCTGAAAAAGAGTGTTGTTTCCACATTAAATTATCTTGATACTCTTGTCAAAAATCAGTTAGCCATAGATATATGTGTTTCTTTCTGGCCTCCCCATTGTATTCCATTGGTCTGTTTGTCTATCCTCATGTCAGTACTACACAGTCTTAATTGCTACAGTTTTGTATTAAGTTTTGAAATTGTGATGTGAGTCCTCCAGTTAGTTTTTCCTTCCTTTTCAAAATTGTTTTGACTATTCTGGGGACCTTCTATATACATAAGAATTTTAGGATCAGCTTGTCAATTTCTGTGAAAAAGCCAACTGGGATTTCGATAGGGAGTGCATTGACTCTGTATATCAGTTTGAGGAGTATCATCATCTCAACAATATCAAGTGTTCCGATTGATGTACATGGGATGTCTTTACATTTGTTTAGACCTTCTTTAATCACTTTCAACAGTTTTTGTAGTTATCAGTATATAAGTCTTAACACTACTTTTGTTAAGTTCATTTCTAATTAGTCTATGATTTCTGGTGCTATAGTAAATGGAATTGTTTTCTTAATTTTATTTTTGGATTGTACATTGCTAGTTTATGGAAATACAACTGGTTTTTGCATATTGATCTTATATCCTGCAACTTTGCCAGATTTGTTTATTAGCTCTAATTGTGTGTGTGTGTGTGTGTGTGTGTGTGTGTGTGTATGTGTATGTATTCATTAGGGATTTCTATATATAAGATCATGTCATCTGCAAATAAGGATAGTTTTACTTCTTCTTTTCCAGTTTGGAGGCCCCTTTTCTTGCCTGATTGCCTTGGCTAGAATGTCCAGTACCGTGCTAAATAAAACTAATGAGAGTGGACATCCTTTTCTTTTGCCTCATCTTAGGAAGAAAGATTGCAGTCTTTTTTTTTTTGACTGCGTTGTGTCTTTGTTGCTGCGCGCGGTCTTTGTCTAGTTGCGGCGAGTGGGGGCTACTCTTCGTTGCAGTGCGCGGGCTTCTCATTGCGGTGCCTTCTCTTGTTGTGGAGCACGGGCTCTAGGCGCGCAGGCTTCAGTAGTTGCAACACGCAGGCTCAGTAGTTGTGGCTCACGGGCTCTAGAGCACAGGCTCAGTAGTTGTGGCACGTGGGCTCAGTAGTTGTGGTGTGTGGGCTCAGTAGTTGTGGCTCACGGGCTCTAGAGCACAAGCTCAGTAGTTGAGGCGCACGGGCTTATTTGCTCCGCGGCATGTGGGATCTTCCCGAACCAGGGATTGAATCTGTGTCCCCTGCATTGGCAGGCGGATTCTTAACCACTGTGCCACCAGGGAAGTCCCAAGGTTGCAGTCTTTTTTTTTTTAATTTTTATTTTATTTTTATTTATTTTTGGCTGCGTTGGGTCTTCATTGCTGCAGGCGGGCTTTCTCTAGTTGCAGAGAGCGGGGGCTACTCTTCACTGCGGTGGCTTCTCTTGTTGCAGAGCACGGGCTCTGGAGCGCAGGCTCTGGAGCGCAGGCTCAGTAGTTGTGGCGCACGGGCTTAGTTGCTCCGCGGCGCGTGGGACCTTCCCGGACCAGGGCTCGAACCCGTGTCCCCTGCACCGGCAGGCAGATTCTTAACCGCTGCGCCACCAGGGAAGCCCAAGGTTGCAGTCTTTAATGATTAAGTTTGATGGTAGCTGCAGGGTTTTCATAGCTGCCCTTTATCAGGTTGAGGAAGTTCTTTACTTTTTAAAATTTTTATTGGAGTATAGTTGCTTTACAATGTTGTGTTAGTTTCTACTGTACAGCAAAGTGAGTCAGCTATACATATACACATATCCCCCCTTTTTTGGATTTCCTTCCCATTTAGGTCACCACAGAGTGCTGAGTAGAGTTCCCTGTGCTATACAGTAGGTTCTCATTAGTTATCTATTTTATACATAGTATCAATGGTGTGTATATGTCAATCCCAATCTCCCAGTTCATCCCACCCCCTCTCCCCCCTTGGTATCCATATGTTTGTTCTCTGTTTCTGCTTTGTAAATAAGATGGTCTATACCAATTTTTTCAGGTTCCACATATATGCATTAATATATGATATTTTTCTCTTTCTGACTTAACTTCACTCTGTATGACAGTCTCTAGGTCCATCCACATCTCTACAAATGACCCAATTTCGTACCGTTTTATGGCTGAGTAATATTCCATTGTATATACGTACTACATCTTCTTTATCCATTCATCTGTTGATGGGCATTTAGGTTGTTTCCAGGTGAGGAAGTTCTTTTCTATCCCTAGTTTGAGGTCCCTTTCTATTCCTCGTTTGCAGAACCAAGGAAATAGAGGGCTGACTGCAGAGTTATATGTGGATTTTCAACTCTGTGGGGTTTGGTGCCCCAACACCCTCCTTTTTCAAGGGTCAACTATATTATTATATATAATAGTAATATGCTCTCAAAAGTCAAAAGTATGCAAAAGGCCTATCAGAAATGTCACTCTCACTAATATTCCTCCCAAAATTGGTAGGTAATAAACTTTGGATTTCTTTTTATTTATCATGCTTGGGAGTCATTGGAGTTTTTGATTCTATGCTTGTGTTTAATTGGTTTATAAATTCTCAGTCATTATCTTTTCATGTGTTGTCCTTGCTCCATTCTCTTTCTCCTCTCCTTCTGAACTCTAATAAGCATATGTTAGACTTTGGCACTGTGTTCCTCTCTTCTCATATCCTTTCTTTCATATTTTCCATCCTTTTTTCTCTCCATGTTACATTCTGGAAGGTTTTTCCTGAGCTACCTTCCAGTTCACTAATTCTCTTTTTGGTTGGGTCTGACCTGAATCTGTTCATCACTGTTTTTTTTAACATCTTTATTGGAGTATAATTGCTTTACATTGTTGTGTTAGTTTCTGCTGTATAACAAAGTGAATCAGCTATACGTATACATGTATCCCCATATCCCCTCCCTCTTGCGTCTCCCTCCCACCCTCCCTATCCCACCCCTCTAGGTGGTCACAACGCACCGAGCTGATCTCTCTGTGCTATGCAGCTGCTTCCCACTAGCTATCTGTTTTATTTTTTATTTTTATTTTTATTTTTTTTATTTTTATTTTTTAAATTTATTTAATTTAATTTATTTTTATTTTTGGCTGCGTTGGGTCTTCATTGCTGTGCGCGGGCTTTCTCTAGTTGCCGCAAGCGGGGGTTACTCTTCGTTGCAGTGCGCAGGCTTCTCATTGTGGTGGCTTCTCTTGTTGGGAGCACAGGCTCTAGGTGCAGAGGCTCAGTAGTTGTGGTGCATGGGCTTAGTTGCTCCGCAGCATGTGGGATCTTCCTGGACCAGGGCTCGAACCTGTGTCCCCTGCATTGGCAAGCAGATTCTTAACCACTGCGCCACGAGGGAGGCCCCTAGCTATCTGTTTTACATTTGGTACTGTATATATGTCATTGCCACTTTCTCACTTCTTCCCAGCTTACCCTTCCCCCTCCCTGTATCCTCAAGTCCATTCTCTATGTCTGCGTCTTTATTCCTGTCCTGCCCCTAGGTTCTTCAGAACCACTTTTTTGTTTTTAGATTCCATATATATGTGTTAGCATACGGTATTTGTTTTTCTCTTTCTGACTTACTTCACTTTGTATGACAGACTCTAGGTCCATCTACCTCACTAAAAATAACTCAATTTCGTTTCTTTTTATGGTGGAGTAATATTCCATTGTATATATGTGCCACATCTTCTTTATCCATTCATCTGTCCATGGACACTTAGGTTGCTTCCGTGTCCTGGCTATTGTAAATAGTGCTGCAATGAACATTGTGGTACCTGACTCTTTTTGAATTATGGTTTTCTCAGGGTATATGCCCAGTAGTGCCCAGTAGTGGGATTGCTGGGTCATATGGTAGTTCTATTTTTAGTTTTTTAAGGAACCTCCATACTGTTCTCCATAGTGGCTGTATCAATTTACATTCCCACCAACAGTGCAAGAGGGTTCCCTTTTCTCCACACCCTCTCCAGCATTTATTGTTTGTAGATTTTTTGTATTCATCACATTTTTAATTTTAGTTTTTATTATTTTTTAGTTTCTTCAGAATTTCATTTTGGAATCTTTTTTCAAATATGCTGTTACTTTTTATATTTCCAGTTATATATTAAACATTTAAATCTTAATGAACTTGGTTTAAGAATCAAAAACACCTGAAGTTTCCTGGCTCTGTATCCAACCACTTCCTTTTCAAAGCTTTTTTAAAGACAATTGTAATTGTTACTATTCCCATTAGGAAGTCAAACCATCTCTGAATGTAACTACCATAGATCCAAGAAATGGAGAGTAATACAATCATCAATCCCAAATTTTAATCTCTTAATTATTTTTTTAAAGTGTTTGAAATTATTTAGGTAATACACAAATAAATTCTTATTGTGCAATATTCAGGAATACAGAAATATATAGAGTAAAATATGAACATTCCCCTTCATCTACCCTTTCACCCCCCAGCCCTCTTTGTCATAGATGAACACTGTCAGTAGTTTGGAGATCATTCTTCTAGTCCCCTTTCAATACATTTAAACACACATGCACACGTGTGCACTTTAATACAGCCTCCTAATCTTTCTAGATTCTGGCCTGTTCTTTTCATTCCTGATGGTGCTAGTACAGGCTCTGGTCATCACTGTTGTGGTTTACAAAAGTAACCCCCATTAGGTCTCCCTGCCTTTAGCCTTGTCCTCTTCAGATCTGCTTTGTTAATCATGTTTATCACCCTGCTTAAGACCTTTAGTGGCATCACATCCAGCATGCTATGGGATAAATTCTAAGCCCATTAATATAGCATTTAAGGCCCTGTGAGGACTGATCCTTTCCTTTGCACTTTCATCTTGAGCAGCTCCCTTCCTCAAACTCTGTATTCCATCAACTCTGAATTAAATCTAGGTTTTTTCCACACATCATAATGTCTGTGTCACTCTGCTTTTCATTCATAGTTTCCCTTCTGTTGGAATGTTCTCCACCTCTCTTTTCCTCTTAGTCTGATTAACACCTGCTAATCTTTTTAGTGTGGTGGTTAGGAACCTGGGCCTTGGGTTAACATTTTGGATTATTTCGTTTAATTTCTTTAGAATCACAGTATTTAACTGCTGTAAACTTTGTTTTGTCATCTGTGAAATTGGAATAATTTCTACGTCATAGAGTTATTTGAAGATTAAATGAGATAATAAATATATAAAGTGCTTAGCACAGTGTCAGTTTAACAACAACAACTTGGGCATCCTGTCTTTCAGTAAGACTGAGTCGGGAGAATATAGATGCACCTCTCTGTTGTGCATATCTCTAATACTACAATTACACACGACTTTTTCACAGATTTTGAGTGGGTCTCCTCCATTAGACTTGGAACCCCTTAAAATCAAGGACTGTCATGTTTGTTTCTGTATTACTGGTACCAGGCACTGGCATGTAGATATTTAGTAAATATTTCTTAAATATATGAGTTTGAAATAGCTAGACAGTGCAGTCTCTTTTGCACAGGAAGCTCATATAAGTGTGCATACCTTCCGTTCAAGTGAGATTTTTGTTTTCCTTTCTCTTTACAAGTAGTAAAGTCTTAAAATAGTAATTACATTTATTTCCACCACACTGAGCTGTGATGCCACAAGCTGGAAATACAGGGAAGCCATGGGAAGTTGGCACTCTCAGGGATTAGATCATTTTTCCATATTCAGTTTGTATTCTTGTATTTATGGAATTTGGTTTGAGGATAGTGAAAGTCCTTATTCGTGTATAATTTGAGAATTGGATTTTTAAAATGTATTTCTCAAGAGATATTTTGGTGAGATAATGCTTGACAGTCGAGTTGCTTTCCCTGTACCCCAGCCCCCCAAGTTACAGTAGTTCTTTGAGTGCTTACCAATGACAGACAACAACCCTACCAGATGTTATCTGTCTTCTATAGATGAAAAATCTCAGGCTTAGATTAATTAACTTATTCAGCCAGAAAGCTGAATTCAAACCTAGTTGCTCCCGTGCTCGTTCTGTTTCCATTACACCATGCTGTTTTTCTAAATACACTGAAAATAATTTTAGTTTGAATTTATAGTATTTAGTAGTGCTTTTAGTTACTTGGTGACTATTTAAACATTTTAGTAACTAATAGAAACCTTTATGGTAAGATATTTAGATACTATTTAAAGATAAAGTTTTTTAAAGTTAAAATTTAAATTCAACTAGTATTTCTTTAAGGTATATATATTTTATTTTTAATTTGAATCATCAATAGATGGATTTATTTGCCATATCAGTGTTCTTAGACTTTAGCACACTTGTTTATTTCTTCCCCTGTTGCATAATCCCTATGCATTATATTGGTCAGGAGGCAGGAATGTTGCAGATGTTTTTCTTTCGAACTTCAGCTTGCTCTAAGATTTGAAATTAACTTTTAGAATGTTCTGGGTATATCCCCCACATGCCAAAGATCTGTAAATTTCTTTTCACATGGGCTGAAATTTTCAGACGTTTGGGTAAAATATATGTGAACACAGATGTTTTCCTTAAAAGCAGTTAATGATCAGAAAAAAGACCACAGTGTGGAAATACTTTAGGTTCCTCCTGTAATATGATCGGCACATAAATACTTCCTTCTCTTGTAGTTCACATTGTTCATTTTCTAAGGGGAGGAAATAACTAAACTGATAATTAAAACATAGTATTATGTATTATGTTGGTTTTTTGTTTGTTTGTTTGTTTTTTTCTCCCAGAGTAAACTAAATGATTTGGACTGAGTAGGACTGCTCCCTTCTGTGAAACTCACATTGTTTGCGTACTGTTGGCGGGCCTCATTAGGGGGTAAATTTGCTTTTTCTGTGTGTTTGCCAGTAACGATTCCTGTCTCTTACGGGAACTTACCATTTGGATTGTCTCCTTCCTAAACTGGCCAGTCTTACACAGTTCAGACCATTAGTTATTTTTCCTGCTCTCCAATTTTTTCCTATTATTCTTTGGTTTTCAAGTATTTAAAGCTGAGGATATTGGTCTCTGAGATATTGCCTGGTTAGGGTTCGGCATCATGCCCAAATTTGTTGGGCCTCTCAGGGCCTGAGTTCTCTGTGCTTTAACAAATGAGCTACAGTTCTCTGGAGATCAGTGAAGCTTGTTTGTTGATCCTGTATTCTCTTCCAGAGGAAGTAGATCTTTGAGAATGTCTAAGGAAGGGTAAGTGAGTTTATTATTCTTTTCTTCTCATTTTTCTCAGTGAAGAGATGTTCTAGTCATCTGAGTGAATTGGGAGATTAATAAGCAGTGCTACCAGTCTGAGAGTGGAGATGGGGGGTGAGAGATTGAAAGAAATTCAGCGGAAAGTTTACATTGTTAGTGTTTCACATGTAATCTGCTGCAAAGTTACTGTTGCTATTTTGAAAGACTGCACTGAGGATGGATGATCTTAATAGAAATTTAGTGAGATATAAGCACCCTGTTTACCCTGTGGTAAACTCATTTTGTTTTTCAGTAGAAAGTGTTTATGAAGATTGGAAGCAAGCAGTAGTATCTTACCAAAGAATTTTACATAGAAATCAATGAAGTTTAAAAATTCAAATGCATTTTAAAATAATTTTGTACCTTTAGAAAATGGTGTGAAAGATTGAAAAGCAGCCAGTGATTTTGTTTTCTTTCTGGGCAGTGTAGACAAACAATAATTTCAAGTGGAATCCCCTATTCCTCTTTATTTTGCAATATAAAATAGTTCTGTGTTAGGTTTTTTTATTGTCTTTATATTATTTTCTCTTATGTTTCAGAGTGAATTATTATTGATATTCTTTTTGTGACCACTATAATAGGTGACATGTCAGTTAATAGCTGCCTACTGTTAATTATCTCATTTCTAGCCTTCAAGCATAACTAGACCTGGTTAATTTTAGAGAGACATTCCCTTTGATCACATAGGACATAGATTCCCTCAAAAATAAATCTTTAAAAATACAGTGCAATTTAAATTTTTATTTTCTTGAAGCTCTTAATTTTTTTCTATTTCTTTTTTCTAATAGAAATTTTGAGATAGTTTCAGAGCCTCGTGTTTAGAATTTATTTTAATCTAATCATGTATTGATTATGAGCAGAATAAAATTGGCCCATTTTACTGCTATTTTAAAACCTCATTATTGGTTAAAGAGAACAGCCATGGGTATAAATAATTCTGTATTATTTTTAGACCTCTCATGACATCACTAGAATTTTAAGGTTTCTTTAAATGTGAAAATTATGAGAGGACTGCCTCTTCAGGTTTGTATGTTTTCTTTCCTTCCAGTACTGGCTACAAATTTGCAGTTTTTGTTAAACAATTTTTATGATAAATATTATCATGGATGCTGGTAATATTTGTCAGGCTTGTACAAGGGGTTGTTTATAAAGCTGGTTTATAGATTTAAGAAGAACTATATTTCTAGATGCAGTCAAAATTAGTACTACTTTCTCCCCTATGGTAAAGCATATGCTAGAATTGGTTAGTTAGAAAGGGCTCTGTATAAGTCAGAGGACACCATAAGGCCTGAGATATTCTTTTAGATTTATTTCCAGGGGCCCATGGGGCAGTTCTTGTACTGCCTGAATAGGTAATGAACAAGTGCATTTGAAATGCATGGATCATATATATGAAACGAGTTAGCTTTTATTTTCCTTTGCTACCTTTAGAAATAAATGGATAAATCTTCTACTTTGGGATGAAAAGAATTCTTATATTCAGAATTTTGGTATGTGTGATATTTTGATATCTATAAAATATTTCCCTAATAGTAATGGGAAAGGATTGTTAGTAGAGTTAAATCATCAAAAATTATACTTGAGCCTTATGTAAACCTATGGTAATCAAGATAGTGTGGTATTAGTGTAAGGATAAATATATATAGATCATGAAACCTAATAGGGAATTTGTAGACCCACACATATATAGTCAATTGATTTTCAGTAATGAGGCTATGGTAATTCAATGGCAAAAGGTTAGTCTTTGTAACAGATGTGCTGAAACAACTAACCATTCATATAGAAAAAAATGAACCTCAACCTTTGCCTCAACCATATATAAAAAATAACACAAAAAGGATCATAGACCTAAATATAAAAGTTAAAAGTAAAGTGTAGGTGAAAATGTTTGTGAATTAGGTAAAGACTTCTCAGAAAAAATACATAAAAAAATAAAAACATGGAAGACAAAATTGATCAATTGAGCTTTATCAAAATTTTTTTAAAACCCTCTGCTTTTTGAAAGACAATGTTAGGAAAATGAAAGGGCAAGCCATAGACTGGGGGAAAATATTCTCAATACATATGTATCTGATAGAGGACTTATTTTATCCAAGATATATGAAGAATTCTTATAACATGATAATGAGGCAAACAACCCAGTTTATAAATGGTTCTTCACACAAAAAGACATGGCCAATAAGCACTTGAAAAGATGCTCTACATTATTAGTCATTAGGGAAATACAAATTAAAACTACAGTGATATATCACTGCAGACCCACTAGAATGACTAAAATTAAAAACACTGACAGTGGAGCAACTGGAATTCACACGCATTTTGCATGAGAATGCAAAATAAAAAAACATTTTGGCAATGTCTTTTAAAGTTAAACATATACTTACTAATGAGCTAATGAGTCCACTTCTAGGTATTTACTCCAAGAGAAATGAAAGCGTATACCCACACAGATTTGTACATGAGTGTTCATAGCATCATTATTTACAATAGCCAAAAACTGGGAACAACTCAAAATATGCATTAACTGAATGGGTAAACAAATTGTGGTATATCCATGCAATGGAATACTACTCAGGAATAAAAGAACTAATTTTTTTTTAAACAAATTTTTTTTTTAAATTAATTTATTTATTTATGGATGGCTGTGTTGGGTCTTTGCTGCTGCGCACGGGCTCTCTGCAGTTGTGGAGAACGGGGGCCACTCTTCGCTGCAGTGCGTGGGCCTCTCATCGTAGTGGCTACTCTTGTTGTGGAGCACGGGCTCCAGGCACGCGGGCCGCGGCAGTCATGGCTCGTGGGCTTAACAGTTGTGACCCTTGGGCTCCAGAGCGCAGGCTCAGCAGCTGTGGCGCGCATGGGCCGAGCTGCTTCGCGGTATGCGGGATCCCCCCCGGACCAGGGCTCGAACCCGTGTCCCCTGCATTGGCAGGTGGACTCCCAACCACTGTGCCACCAGGGAAGTCAGAACTAATTTTCGATACATCTAACAACATGAATGAGCCTCAGAAGTATTGTGCTAAGAAAAATGACCAGACACAGACTACACTGTGTTTGATTCCATTTATCTGAAAGCTCTAGTGGCAGAAGGCATAGATCAGCGGTAGTCTGGGGCCGTGGGTTGGGGAGGGTATTGCAGAAGGACATGAGGGAATATTTTGGGTTGATTGGGGTAGTTGTTACATGAGTGTATACAATTGCCAAAACTCACCAAACTTCTCACTTAAAGTGGGTGAATTTCACTTTAAGTAAATTATACCTCAATAAAGTATATACCTCAACTTGTTTATTTTAAATTTTGTAAATAAAACAGTTATTGTTTATGTATATTCAGGGAAATATATTTGGGAAGATACAGGTGCTCTAGGATGTGTAATGCAAGGAAAAATGCATTCTCCTTTCAGTGTCATGATTGAACTCTAGTCTTCTAAAGCTGTTAGAAAGCCTTTTATTACTAGAGCTATTGTCCTTTAGATGAGAGGCCAGAATCAGTTTTGGCATTTGCTTTTATTTTAAATTCTAGATTTTGACCTCTCTTTTCCATTATAGGTACAGTCAGTACACTTGTTAATTTGGCCTAATGATAACATGGATAAATATATTTTCTTCTCTAATCTTTCTTTATCCCACAGAATTCAACCTTAATATTTTGCTGCATTTTATAAATTATCTTCTATACACTGGTTTTAATTTTAAAGAATTGGGGAGAGAAAGTAAAAAAGAGTTTAGGGGGAAATAGGAAAAAAAGGTTGGAAAAACCTGTTTTTAATTCAACTGAGATTTTAGAACAGTAAATTTATTTTCAGAAGTACTGACATTGTTTCTGGTTTCTCCCTTAATTTATGTATTCTTCATTTGTTAGTCCTCTTTTTTATTCCCCACCATTCTGCTCTCATTACTGCAGTTTCTTCATTTGAGATTGAAGGTGAAGGGAATTTTAATGTCTGTTTCTTAAAGAGAATCTCCTTAAAGTATGCTTTGAAGTCTTTGGGGGAAAGATAGCATGATCACTACTCTTAGTCTTTTATCGCTTTTAAGATACACATTTTTTTTCACATTTAGACATCTCTGAATTTGGGCTACATCTAGCAATATACCACCTAGAATTAAGTTGAGTTCTTCTAGAAAGGATTTCATTTCTCTCAGTCACTTAGGGGCAATATTAACCACCCTAGTAGTGTAAATTCAGACCACAAACCTACCTGACTTAATTGTTCAAATTCTCAGGGGGAGGATTTTCCCCTTCCTTGGACTCACTGTCAAGGCTGAGATGTACAAATGTCCTTGTATGCTTTTTCTTTGTTGCAGATTTATTTCTCCTTTTTCCTTGTATTATGGGTATTGCCCTTTGATAATTCTAGCTTTATGAGGCTGACTTTTCTTGGGCATCCCTCCCACCCACCCCCCTTGCCCTTTGCTAGTGACATATAATATGGGTGAGTTTTACAATTGATGGCATCTTAAATTTTAATCATCCTTAATTTTGTTCTGTGCATGCCTCCACATTCTCTTCTTTTCACTGGAACTTATTTATATTGAGTATTTGAGAAAAATTAATATTATAATTAATTCACATATTATTTTAGAAATGATAATATGCTTGTTCAGACTTTCAAAGTACAGGGTACTATTTTCATGGTATAATCTGATAAACAAAATGTATCCCCCCTGAGGATGATCCTCAGAGAAAATATTCAGACAAATTAGTAAGAAGTTATTGGCTGGAAATTTATGAAGACAAAAACTTATGCTTAAATGACTTTTGTTTCTATAATCTAGTCTAAAATTTCTTGTTGTGTCTGTATATCCATGGTATTTAAACTTTGAATTTTTAAGAATCCATTTCATAAATTAGAAAGTTTTTACCTTTTTTTTTTTTTAATCACTAACATTCTTTTACTGAAGAATGGAGACATAAAGGCAGAATGAGGTCTTGCCATTATGTTTTTTTAAAGAACAGCTTTATTGAGATATAGTTCACATACCATTCAGTTCACCCTTTAAAGAGTACAGGTCAGTGGTTTTAGTATATTCACAAGAGTTGTGCAACCAACAGCACTCTCTCATTTTAGAACATTTTTATTATCCCCCGAGGGAAACTCCCCATTCCCTCTCCCCCACAGCCTCTGGCAACCACTAATTGCTATTAAGGTTTTAGTTTAAATTTAATTTTTAGTTCTGTTAAATACTGTGTCCGGTCTTTACCAGGCCCTATGCTAGTTTTTGGGAAGGCAATAAATCCTGGCCTCAAAGTTTATAATCCAGTAAAGAATAAGAGAATTAAACACATACTTTATGTATATGATAAAATATAGAAATTAATGATTTTGAATATTCATACTGCTCACACGGATCACAACTTTATAGAATTTTAGTTGTTGGTGAAATCTCTTTCATTAACTAAAAAAGTAATCTGAGACCCAGAGGCATCACTGTTATATAGTTCTCTGGCATGGCCAGAATAGTCTCCTAAAGAAATCACTTGAAATTGCTGGGTCTTGAAAAATAAGATGGAGATAACTGAGAAGGTCATTTCAGGTATGGGGAACAGTATAAGCAAAACCTCAGGGCACTTTTAGGAAATAACAAGTAGTTCATTTTGATTATTAGAGCAAATGGTGCGTGATGTGGAGCAACATATAAAACTGATTTTGGAAAGATCTCCATCTTTCGAAGGCTTTGAACTCCTTGAAGATATAAAAGTTTGTAATATATTAGTCTGGTGGTAGGTAGTGAGGAATGTCTAAAGGTTATTAAGTAGGTGATTATAGAGCTGGGCATTAGGACAGTACTTCTCATGTATGTTAGAGGACCAGTTTTTTTTTTTTTTACTTCTATTGTTTCAAATTGATACACTTATAATAAAAATGAATTACTAGAAAAATGAAAACATAAAATGTAAGTATACATTTTTTGTTACTGTGTTCAACAAACAAAATTTTTTTGTCGAATTGCTATAGAAGTTTCTAAATACTTGCAATTTCTTGAATTAGTAACAATACTTCACAAACCAGCATTAGTCTGTGGACCACACTTTGAGTAGCACTACTTCAAAGCAATTAATTTGGCATTAGTGTGCAGGCAGAGCAATTGAGAGATGATTGCTGGAGAGTTAATGAGGACCTGGACAAATGTTAGCAGTTTAAGTTGAATGGAAGATCTGGATTAGAGACATTTGGAAATTTAAATGAAGGCAAGTGAGATGATAGGGATTTGAGGGAGAGGAAAGAATCAAAAGATGTTAACTAGATTTTAGGCTTGAGGGGAAAATGAGAGTGCCATAGCAGAAATGGAAACTAGTTGGGGAGAAAAGATACTAAATTAGGTTTTCAACAAAACTTCACATTATAGCATTTTTCTGTTAATTAACACACACACACCCACGCACCATTTGGTTGGTAATCTAAATTTGGCACTCTCCAAAAAGCATTGTAACTTTTTCTTTTCTTTGATTGTAACAAACTTTGAGTAATATAATTACACAAACCTATAACCAAAACATGCCTAGGAAGATTTTTTACTTGTATCCTTATTCTCATTTATTGTTGCAGTAACTGTTATTGGGCCTTTGGCCAGGAACTTGTGACTCTTAGGCAGGGGGAGGAGCTAGGGATAAAGTTCACCAGTGCCAAAGAAATTCTATTCCAAATGGATTTGTGTGGAGCAACAGTGATATCCAATGACAAGTTAAATTAGACACAGAGGTGTTTTCTCCAACACCGTCTCAGAAGATACATGCTGTTGAGGGGGCCTGGTTCAGACTAAAACAGTCTTTTTCAAGTAAGGTTAAAGTCACACACAAAAAATTATACTAGGGTCTTGAAGAAGAATTTTGTTATGTGACTTCAAGAACTAGTTGACTCTGATAGTTTCACACTTTGCAGAACGGCAACCAGTGACAGATGAGGTAATACTGCTTTGAATTATGAGTTATATCTCAAAACCATTAAGAGCTTGCTATTTACAAAATTCCAAATTTAGTAAATTGCATGTTCATGTTCCTTAAGTGTAAGAATTCTAGATCCCTGTTCTTAAAGCACGTTATATTAATAGTCCTATTTCTTTTTATTAATATCTATATTTATTTGGATAGCATTTCTTCAAGTTTTATGCCTTACTGCAGTGTTATATGATAGTAAAAACTGTTACATTTGTCTTTGTGTTGAAGTCTGTGCCTGGTTTTATAGTGTTTATGGGTCTGTCTCCTAAAGATTGTGTCTCTTGTTTTAATGCTCAAATCTATATCTTGCAAATGACTTAGTATGTAGGAATTTCTGGCTGATAATTGCATTTTAAGGTTGGATGCTTTTAGTTCAGTCATGCTTTCTAGGGTGGCAACTTTGTGCTTTATTTAAAGCAAGCTTCGGAAAGTTAGTTTCACAAATATATTCAGGCTCTTGAAGATAGAGGTGGAGTATGTTCCACTGGTTAATAATTTAGAAAAGTGACACAAGTTGACTGGCATTGACAAAGATACAGTCAAGGTCCTGGGACCAATAGAAATTTTTGGATTCCCCAAGCAGATATGATATTTTCGTTTTAAATGTGTGGTGGAACAGTGAGCCAGTCTTTTAATTGATATAGTACCTAACACTTTCTTTTATTATAATAGTAAAGAATAGTTATTAGTTTGAGGCCAAGAGATCAGTTTCTCTTTAAGACTATGTTCTGGAGACGTGGTATTTCTGGCTCAAGGCTGCCTCTCTGCTGAAGTCAGTGCATACTTTCAGCATTTGGATGTTTATTATCTTTGTAAATCATAGCATATATATTACTACAGTTCTCTATAATGCAGCTGTTCCATTTTGTCATCATAGCTTTGCTTATGCACTTTAGATATTCATGTACGAATTAGATTTAATTCCCTATTGCCCCCATCTCCCATGTTGTAGCATAAATTAGGGAAAGAAAAGGAGAGATGAGAATATATGTGAGGTTTTTCTTTTTGTTTCATAATAGGAGTAAATTAGATGGGGAGACAGGAGTGATTGTTTCTTTTTTAAATTCAGGAGTTGCTTCTGTGGGTGAGGGTACTTATTTTAAATGAAAATGAAAAGATAAAGGATATTTGGTTTCATAGAAAAATGTGTTATTTTCTAATTTTAGACATCTAGAAAGTCTTTGCTAGTTTTAGCTACTTCCTGAAGGACAGCTTCTAGGATATATGTCATAAAATGGTACTTGCTTTGTAATAAGCATTCAACAAATGTGTTGATTGAATAAAGTGACCAGTTAGTCAACAAGGAAAGAGTGTGATTTGATGGATATTTAGCAACGATTATTTTCACAGAAAAAACAGATTTTCTTATTCCTGATATATATCATTCCCAGAGTTTCTCTGGATAATACCTAAGGTACATTATGATCTCTATATCCTTAAAAAATAGGACAAGGAATACAGGCTTAACCTCTCTTCTGGACGAGAAAGAAACGGGTAAGCTATCTAGCTGGGTCTGTTGATAGTTTCTTTCTACCTTTATCAGTGATTGAGTGATACTAGCAAAGTATCTTTTTTTTCTGTGATCTTAGCTGTGCCTAAAACCAGCTTGCATCATTCTTCTATCAGAATCAAAGCTGTTTCTTTTATTATGTGGCTCCACATATGTCTCTCCTGGATAGAAAAATCTTCCCAGTCTGTTCCTGCCTGAATTCCCATAGAATATTTTAGGCATGTCAGCTGTTTGGGCTCTGATCAAGGATTTGATCCAGTTGGCCCCCTAGCCTGAATTGAGAGTGTGTTTGAAAAGCCTGAGCTTCAGTGTGTTTCCAGAGTTAAAACCATTACTCGGTGTCTTTTCCCTCTCTTGTGCCTTCATAAGGATTTATATAACTGGAAAAAGGTGATAATAAAGTAGATGCTCCAATCAATAGAAATAGAGTGAAGTTTGATGAAGTGGTAGAAGGGTCATGGTGATATAGTTGGAGTTTGGATTTTTTTTTTTTTTTTAAAGATTTGGGTAGGTGTCATTTATCCTCTAGTTCCCTGTATCTTTCAGCTATTCCCTACTCTTCCCCTCCCATCCATTATTAACCTAATCAAAGTAAATGTTGATTTTACAGAATACCAGGTTTTCTTAGGGAAAGAAAGTGTAGATGTTTTATATAACATCTCTCTCAGGAACTAAGAGTTTATAAAGCTAATCTAGTGTGCATAGCGCACTATGAGGTAAGAAATGATTTTCATATTTTTTAGAAGATAACATTTCTGAATTCAAGGACCTATTGATTTTTAAGTCCCCTATTAAAATATTTTTAAGCAAATATTTGATTATTTGTCTGCATTTAAAGTTGGTGCATATCAGGGAACTCTGCTCAGTGTTATGTGGCAGCCTGGATGGGAGGGGAGTTTGGGGGAGAATGGATACATGCATGTGTATGGCTGAGTCCCTTTGCTGTGCATCTGAAACTATCACAACATCGTCAATTGCCTATACTCGAATATAAAATAAAAAGTTAAAAAAATAATAAAATTGGTGCATACATTCTGAGATGAGAGGAAAAGTTTTCTATTAAAGTTTAAAACAAACAAACAAACAAAAAGTTTAAAACAGTAATATTTGAGTTGGTGAAGAGTTTTTTTAAAAAGTCATTATCTAGATTAGTGGTTTCCAAACTCTTGAGTATTTCACAGTTAAAATATGGAGCATTCATCCCTGTGTGTGCTTATTTATAAATTATCTGTACTACTATTCTTACTTGTATGTAGTAGAAAACATACACAAATTAGACATTTTAAAATGATGAGATAAATTTGAGTAGAAGCTGTAATATTTTCTTCTGTATCCCAGTGGAGTCTTCTGTATCCCCAGGTGCAGTCACTCCTCTTTGGAGACTACTGACCTATATTGTTAATGCGGGAAGCCCAGCCCAGGTATCTTTATTTCTACCAAGTTTCCTGGGTGATTTGTAGCATTCTCATTTCTCATAGCTACTTATGAAATGAAGGCAAAGAAGAGGTTTGGTAATAAGAGGATAAACCATTCAGTAATTTTGGCCACCATACTTTGGGATCAGATGGAGGGGTATCCTTATTTTCAGAGATGATTAAAACTTACCTCAAGCACCGTCATGGTGATGATCCACCGTACTATTATATGTTTAGTTTTCTCTGTGTCTTCATAGCGATCTTTCTGAAATTTGAATCTGATTATTTCATTTCATCAAAATCTGATAATTTGTTCTTGCCTGCAGGATAAAGTCCAAACTCTCTAATGTGACATACAAAGCCTTCATTAATTTGACCCTTGCTATCCTTTTTTACCTTCATAACCTTTGTTGCCTCTTTCCCTTCTCCTCTGGAAAACTTCCGTTTGCAAAAACAAACAAAAGTAAAACCAAAGAAAACCCAGCTCCAGCCTCAGTAAATGTTTTTTGGTTCATTACAAACCCTGTCTTTCCTTTGTCATTCTGTCTGGAATGCCCTTCTTGCTTTGTCCTACTGGAAAACTTCTACTAATTGTTAAAATCAGCTCAGATATCTCATCTGGTCTCTAAACAACTTGTTTTCTCTCCTGCATGTTATTTTATAGCATTTATTGAATTGCTATAATTAATTGCTTATAAGTCTCTCTCCTGCTATGCTGAATTCCTCAAGGATAGAGATTGTAAGTTAAAATATAAGTTCCATGAGGGCAGGTATTCTTTTGTTCTCTGTCATATCACAGTATCTGGCATATAATAGGCATTCAGTAAGTATTTGTCACATGAATCTGTTTATATTTGTGTCTTTAGTGTCTGGCATATGGTAGGCTTTAAATGAACCTCTGTTTATTAAATAAATTATAAATGAATGAGTGAATGAATTATAAAATCTCAGAAATAAGCTTATTTTATGGGGTCTGACTTAGAAAAGGAGAGCTGATTCTCTGAAAACTTGAGTACATGGCATCATTAAAATCAAGACACAATAAGGAAATTTACATACTTTTGTATAATATCTGATGTCACTTATGGTATAAGGAGGACTTGAATAATTTATATTATGAATCTTAATATTGGTATTTAAATGAATTCTAGAAAGAGAGCCCAATAATTCCATTGAACTTAATTTTTTTTGTTGTTTCAGTGTTAACTGAGATATCATTTTTTACTCCTTTCTTTAGGGTGTTTGTGAACCGAAGTTTAGCCATGGAAAAAATAAAGTGTTTTGGTTTTGATATGGATTATACACTTGCTGGTAAGTAGCACTTTCTGATTGCTTAAGAAATACTACTTTGGATATAACACAGTAGGCCATTCAATAAACACTTGTTGACGTAGTCATATATTTAGCTGCCAGTCATGTATTTAGCTCAATCTCTTTCATTGAGATTTGTGAATATTGAAATTACCAGATGTCCTTGAGATCTAGATTGTAGAGATAGGTAGAACAAGTGCTAAATTATTTTAGAGACCCTGGTAAGAAATATGATGAAATTATACATTAATGTGTATATTTGGGCACTTTTGGCTTTTACTCTATTAAGCTGTTCTTCAAGGATGGAATTTTGTATCTCTCTACCACCGGTAAATGTTTATCAGTTAAAATTTTTAATATTAAGACAAATGAAAAATGTGTTGATTTTCTATTGAAGTGATTGCACATATACTAGGTAAAGACTTTTTAAAAACTAGAGCTATTACTTTGTTCACTATCAAATAGACCTTCAACACCAGCATTCTGCTGTTTTTCCCTTCATATCTCTGAGATATATTTGAAATACTCAATGTACTAGCCAATAGTTGCAACATCTGTTCAGAACTTATGAAGTTTTTATTAAAATATTTGCAGTCTGACAAAAATGTCATTTAATTTAAGAAGGAGTAGGGATGAATAAGGATCAACTGTATAGCACAGGGAACTATATTCTATATTCAATATCTTGTAGTAACCTATAATGGAAAAGAATCTGAAAAAGAATATATATATATATATATATATCTCTGAATCACTTTGCTGTACACCTGAAACTAACACAACATTGTAAATCAACTAACTGTACTTCAGTTAAAAAAAAAAACTAAAAAGAAAAGTAGGGATGAAGAACTGAGTTGAGCACATGTGCATATATGTATGTACACGCACATGTAGACAACTGTGACACTCAGAAAAGAATCTTTCAGAAATTTTCTCTAAAAAATACTGTCTTTAAGTACACAAAAACATTAAGATGTATTAGTTTACTTATGTTCAGAAACTTTATATAACATTATTAGAAGGTTTATATCATCTCAAATTAGACAAATCTCAATTTGATGTTCAATTTAGGCTACAAATATAAGTGAATAATATAAATGTACAAAAATGAACACATGTAGTTTATAGGTACTTGCCACATATATGTGGGTATGATATTTTACCAAACAAGTTCTATATTGAAAACATACACTGACTTGGTTTGAATTTCTCTTTCTTCCCTCTATATTCTTTGTTATTTATTTGGTATTCTATTGCCTTAAAGCTGTTTTTGCAGCAGTTAGATTCTTTTATATTTTCCTAATTGGACACAGACACTTTTAGGTATACTTGTCAGAAAGCAGTTCGAAGCGCTATACTTTCTCAATGTAGATCTTGCTGTCCAAATTGGGAGAAAATCTTGCATTCTCTCTCCTTTCTAGAATTCTACTCTCCAGGGAAAAGAATGGCAAGGTAGTTTGGCAGCTGAAAGGGATATTAACTAAAGCAGAAGTAGAAGTTAATGGGGCTGAAACGTGACAAACTTTTTTTTTTTGGTTATTAAGACAGTCTCACTGTATTGAAGTAGTTCAATTCAGTAAATAAGTATTTATTGGAAACCTGTAATGTGCCTGGCACATTTTGTTACTGAACGTTGAGATAAATGTATATTCCCATAGAATAATTTAAAAAAGAATTCTCTTGTTTAACAGAAAAGTCACTGAATCTTAGTTTCTAAACTTTAAAGCTACCTTACGGTTTCTTCTTTTTATATGCTTTTTTTTTTGTAATCCCACTTTATATTTTAATGCTTACTCTTAGTCTAGACACTAATATACTTTGCTTATACGTAACAATAATTATTAACATTTATTAAGTGCTTATTATATGCCAAGCCCTGTTCTAAGTGTTTTACATAGGTTATTTCATTCAGTACGTAGATTATCTCACTCACATCACTTATTTAATATTTACAAAATCCTATGAGGCAGATACTACTATTATTGTCTTCATTTTACAGCAGATGCTGATTTTTTAAGGACTTTGTCTAAAAACATTTAGCTGTGATATAGCTGAACTACGATTCAAACTTAAGCATCGTGTTTATATATGTATATGATAAATTTAAATTATTATTTTGAATATTGACAGTTTATAGTGAGGTATAATTTCAAAGTAATAAGCACCCCCCCCAAACAAACCGAGACTTAAGCACTCAAAAGGGCAAAGCTCTTTAAAGTAGCCCCCTTGAGAGACTATATATTCTTCCAACAGTTCTATGTTGGATGAAAAACATTGGTACTACCCTGTGGTATTGCCTTCACTTCATAAAGCATGTAGGAAAACAAGTTTATTGACTTCATACGTATCACCTGTTTTCCAGAATGGTATTCATTAAATTTGTCTGTGAATAACTTTTGGTAATTTTAACAAACAAACTGCACCCTTGAAGTGCTAAGGACTTTTCATCAGAAAAATATGCCATGAAGTAGAGAGACAAGACTAAAAGAAGTGTTTTTTGAAAGCTTCGATAAATATCCCTGAAATAAGTGTAATAGCCTCACAGGGTGAATTCATGGAAAGGGCTATTCTTTCTGAAGACTTTTCTGAGACATTGCATTCTCTGTGCAGTCCTGACACCTTGCTATATCATTCCCCAGAGCAATTTCTATGTCACTTGCAGCTTTTGTTCATTTGCATGCCTCCCCTTTGGCCTGTGAATTCCTCAAGGGTAAGGGCTTTCTTTTTCACATTTATATCCTTTGTGTTGCCTAAAGCCTGACATATAGTAGTTGCCCAGTAAATATTTATTGAATGAACAGTTTGGGTGCATAAGTTTTAATATATCAGTTTAAGAATCAATCATAGTATTTTAGTTTACCCAGTATAAAATATACACTAATAATTCAAGTTAAATACTTTCAAATATGAACTTATTTTTAAAATTTTAATAAACTGTATTGAGGAATAAGTTACATACAATAAAATACATGCATTTTAAGTATATAGATTGAGTTTGATAAAATGTATACACCTGTGTAACCACTGCCACAATCAAGATATAGAATTTTTCCATCACTCCAGAAAGTTCTCTCACTGCCTTTTTGAAGTTACTTCTCTCTCCGGCCCCACTCTTTGCCTCAGAGCTTTTTGTCACTACAGATTAATTTTACCTTTCCAGAATTTCATGTAAATGGAATCATACTCTAACGTACTCTTGTTTCTGGCTTCTTTTGCTTAGCATAATTTTTTTCGTGATTTATTCATGTGTGTCTGTCAGTAGGCAGTTCATTCTTTTTTTACCCCTAACTTTTTAAACTTTTTATTTTCAAATATTTTTAGACCTATGGAAGAGCTGCAAAAATAAGAGTTTGCCTTTAGTCTCTCCTAATGGTAACATCTAACTTGACCATGGTTGACTGTAGTACAATTATAAAAACTAAGAAATTAACATTAGTACAGTACTGTTAATTGAACTATAGACTTTATTCAGTTTTTACACTAAAGTCCTTTATTCCAATCCAAGATCCAAACCAGAATCTCACATTGCATTTAGTTGTCATATATCCTTTGTCTCTTCTGTGACACTTCCTACGTCTTTCATTGCTTTGACACTTTAAAGAGTACTGGTTAGGTATTTTTGTAGCATATTTCACAATTCGGGTTTGTCTGATGTTTCTTCATGAATAGATTGAAGTATTATGCATATTTGGGAAGAATACCACAGAAGTGATGTGCCCTTCTTAGAGCATGATACCAGGGGTACATAATGTTGATAGGTCTTACTACTAGGGATGTTAACCAGTCAAAATTATGAAATTCTCCTTCCTCTTTAAACTTTACTTTTTTTTTTGGAGGGGAGGCCAAGTAGTAGTCCTTTGTTTTTATACTGCAATTTGTTTATCCTTTTATCTGTTGATGAGCATTTGGGTTGTTTCCAGTTTGGGGCTATTGTGAGTAAAACTGTTAAGAACATTGGTGGTGTACAAGTCTTTTTGTGGATATATATTTTTATTTTTTTCCTGGGAAAATACTTAGGAGTGTAATTGCCAGATTATGTTTACCTTGTAGGGAACTGACAAATGGTTTTTCAAAGTAGTGATACCGTTTTAAATTTCTACTCGGCAAACATGCGATTTCTAGTTGCTTCACTCCTTGTTTACACTTGACATTGTCAGTCCTTTGAATTTAGCCATTGTAGTGAATATGTAGTGTTATTTCACTGTGATTTTACTTCGTATTTCTCTGTTAACTAGTGATGTTGAAAATCTTCATGTACTTATTGGCTATTTGTATTTCTTTTGTGAAGTGCCTGTTCAAATGTGCATGGTTTAATTGGGTTGTTTGTCTTTTTATTTTCAAGCTATAGAAGTTCTTTATATATTCTGAATACTGGTCCTTTGTCAGATATATACCTTCTGAATATATTGACCAATATGTGTTGGTATGTCTATTGACATTCTATTCCATTGGTCTAAGTGAATATCACATGGTCTTGATTGATTATTGTGGGTTTTATAGTTAGTCTTGAAGTCAGGTAGTGTTAAGTCCTCTAACTTTATTCTTTTCTCGAATTGTTTTGATATTCTAGGTCCTTCACATTACTGTATAAATTTTAGAATAAGCTTATCACTTTTTCAAAACAGCCCAGTGGGATCTTTTTTTTTTTTTTTTTTTTTAAATTTATTTGTTTATTTATTTATGGCTTGTGTTGGGTCTTCGTTTCTGTGAGAGGGCTTTCTCCAGTTGCGGCGAGTGGGGGCCACTCTTCATCGCGGTGCGCGGGCCTCTCACTGTCGTGGCCTGTCTTGTTGCGGAGCACAGGCTCCAGACGCGCAGGCTCAGTAGTTGTGGCACACGGGCCTAGCTGCTCCGCGGCATGTGGGATCCTCCCAGACCAGGCCTCGAACCCGTGTCCCCTGCATTGGCAGGCAGATTCTCAACCACTGCGCCACCAGGGAAGCCCCCCAGTGGGATCTTGATTAGGATTGTCTTGATCCCTTGTTCCCTTTGTGGAAAATTGACATCTTAACTACATAGAATCTTCCAGTCCATGAACATTAATACATCATTCCATTTACCTAATCTTCTTTCTTATCTTTTAGCAATTTTTTTGTGATAATTGGTGTAAAGGTCTTATACATATTTTGTCAAATTCATTTGTTAAGTATTTCATATTTTTATGTAGTTGTAAATGGTGTTTTAAACTTCATTTTCTATTTTTTTGTCATTTTCATTTGGAAATGCAGCTTATTTTTGTGTCCTGTGACTTGCTTAATTTGTTTATTATTCAATAGTTCTAGGAGCTCTTTTGTAGATTCCTTAGAATTATCTACATATATGATCATATGGTCTGCAAATAATTTACTTTTTCCTTTCCAATCTATATATAGCTTATTAAAAAAAATTTTGGCCCCATTGCACTGACTAAAACCATAATACCATGTTGAATAGAGGTGTTGAGAATTGACCTCCTTGGGTGTTCTTGATCTTAAGGAGAGAATGTTTAGTTTTTCACTATTAAGTATGATGTTGGTTGCAGGTTTTTTGTAGATGATTTTTGTTAGGTTGAGGAAGTTCCCTTTTTTTTTTTTTTTATAATCTTTTTAAAGACTGTTGCTTTTTTTTTTTTAATTTTTTTTTTTTTAAATTTATTTATTTATGGCTGTGTTGGGTCTTCGTTTCTGTGCGAGGGCTTTCTCCAGTTGCGGCAAGCGGGGGCCACTCTTCATTGCGGTGCGCGGGCCTCTCACTATGGTGGCCTCTCCTGTTGGGGAGCACAGGCTCCAGACGCGCAGGCTCAGTAGTTGTGGCACACGGGCCCAGCTGCTCTGCGGCATGTGGGATCTTCCCAGACCAGGGCTTGAACCCGTATCCCCTGCATTGGCAGGCAGATTCTCAACCACTGCGCCACCAGGGAAGCCCCAGAGGAAGTTCCCTTTTATTCTTAGTTTTCCAAGAGTTTTTTTTTTTTTTTTTAACATGAATGGGTGCTAAATTTCATCAAATATTTTTCTGCCTCAATTGAGATGATCATATGGTTTTTCTATTTTAGTCTGTTAAAAGGGTGAATGGCATTGATTGATTTCTGAATGTTAAACCAATTTTGCATTCCTGGAATAAATCCTTCTTGGTCATGTACCTTTTTTTTTTTTTTTATTGGCAAATTTGATTTGCCAATATTTTGTTGAGGATTTTTGCATTCTGTTCATGAGGGGTATTAGTTGATAGTTTTCTTGTAATGTCTGTCTAATTTTGGTTTAGGGTAATGCTGACCTCATATACTGAGTTGGAAACCATTTCGCTTTCCCTTTTTCTTTTCTTTTCTTTTTTTTTTGTTTGTTTGTATTTTGGCAGTGCCTCGCAGCTTGTGGGATTTTAGTTCCCCAACCAGGGATCGAACCTGGGCCCTCCTCAGTAAGAGCACAGAGTCCTAACCACTGGACTGCCAGGGAATTCCCCCATTTCATTTTCTTATTTTTGGAAAGCTTGGGTAGGATTGGTATTATTTTTTCCTTAAATATTTGATAGGAGTGAAACCATGTAGGCCTGGAGTTATCTTTTTGTGGGAAGGTTTCAAATTATACATTCAACTTTTTTTTTTTTTTTTTTTAGGGGGGGCAGAAGGAAAGAAGCTTTTTTTTTTTTTTTAATTAATTAATTAATTTTTGGCTGTGTTGGGTCTTCGTTTCTGTGCGAGGGCTTTCTCTAGTTGTGGCAAGCGGGGGCTACTCTTCATCGCGGTGCGCGGGCCTCTCACTATCGCGGCCTCTCTTGTTGCGGAGCACGGGCTCCAGATGCGCAGGCTCAGTAATTGTGGCTCACGGGCCCAGTTGCTCCTCGGCATGTGGGATCCTCCCAGACCAGGGCTCAAACCCGTGTCCCCTGCATTAGTAGGCGGATTCTCAACCACTGTGCCACCATGGAAGCCCCAAGGTGATTTTAAAGTAATTATTTATAACTCTGAGGTTACAACCTGCTTTTATGATAATTGTTGACTGTAAAAACAGTAGTTAAAAAAAAAAGGTAGTTACTAATAAAATTAATAAAGTATTATCCAGATATTCCAGACATCATTATCTTTATTTGGTTTATATTTTTTATTAGGACCTAGGCATTAACCATTTTTATTTCTGATGATAATTTTTAAGTTTGATTGTTTTGCTTCTGTATTCTAACTCTTAGCACCATTAACATTTTTTTATGTTGTTGGCCTACTTTCTTGCTTCAGGTGTTACTGGAAAATGCTGATTCTTTGTGCAGAATGAAATGTGGCACAATGCACTTTCTTTCAATTTTTTTCCCCCTGTATATTTTGACTTCAGAGTTCGGGGGATTAGGGAATTGGTTGTTTTACCCTTTTTTTCAGTATAATTTCAGTGTATATTAAGTGCTTAATAAATAGTAGCAGTTACAATAAATAGCTACTCTCTTGTATACTATTCCTAACTAGAGAAGACATTCAATAACCATTTGCTTTTTTTTATTGGGGGAAGGAACAAGCCAATAAATGTTCATTTTATATGAAATGAAATTATTAGATATGCTCTAAAATTGCTATTAGCATAATCTATGAATTGGCTATTCTGGCAAACAATATTTTGAGTGATACAGAGTTATCATTTACAGCATAGATGGATTACTAGTTTTCAGAGTTAGAATGTAGTGAAATTGATAGTAAGGCTAGGATTGATGCTTCTGAAGTGTCTGGATAGGACATCACATCTCAAATGGCAGTCATGTTTTGGAATGGTACATTCAGTGAGAGAGGGTGGCTACCGGCTCAGGGCCTACCTTATCACGCTGTAGACTTTGCCTAAATTTCTTCTCAGAAAACAGTTACATAGGTTTTCTCAAAGTTTCTTTTCCCCTGTTTACAAATGTTTGAAATATACATGTCTTTTTCATAGAAAGTGTTGGGAATGGGGTCTAATTGTGGAGACTTAAGCTATTTTCATAAGGATACAGTTCTGTTTTTGGTCTAGAAAATGGCCACAGGAGACCTTCTTTGGGAGGAGGGGTGTCATGGTTTGGGTTAGCTCTGATTTTTCACCTTTAATTCATATTGATAGGTAAGAAAATTGGCTTTGAATAATCCTCATGTTCTTCATGTCAAATGTTGGGGTTGATAGATTTAGTGATGAATAATCATTTAAAACTTTGATTTGTCATTAATAAATAAGGAAGAGGATAATTGAGGCAAGAATACATACATGGACTCTAAGAATGTTAAGCTGTATGTATATAATTATTCCAAACTTGTAATTTTCCAAAAGTAAATTATATGGACCTTTGGTAGAATGAAGTTAAGTTGTGGCGTTTTTTGTTTGTTTGTTTGTTTAGTTTATTAAAAGAGAAATTGATGGCCTTACTTATATTAATTTTTAAAAATTTTATGATTTTGCTTACAGTTTGGTACATTTATTCCCCTGAATGAAGTGAATCACAGTGTTCAGTATCAAATCCATTCTGATGGGAACCTCATTATCTTCATCTGATCTGAATGTCAGCCTCATAGCACAGACAGTTTTTTAGAGAAGATCCCTTTATCATCAGCTATCCCTATAATTAAAGCAAACTATACATTTTTGTTTTTATTAGTTTATTTGCAAGATATCTATGTAAGATTGACATTTTTATATAAGATAAAAATTAAAACTCCCAAACAAAAAACTTTTGGACCTAAATCAGTTTTAATCCTGAAATCTGCCTAGAGAATTAATGCCAGTATTCGTATTTATTTAGCTCCATCTCTGTAATACTGTAGATTAACACTTTATTTCTCTAATGGGATTATGTACATTAATTATGGTCTAACCAGTTTTTCTACTAAGTACAGATGAGTTTATATATGAAAGTCAATGTTTAGAATCTAGGTCATACTTAGTCTTGTATATTAGCTTTGCCACTGACTAATGGTGGACTATGTTTTAAATAAAAAGTACCTATTAGGCCTATTTATAATTCCTCTCTCACCCCAATTACTTTATCAACATTCTTTCCACATGATGTATATTAGAAACTGGTCCTTTGCATTTTTGGCTTCCTCTGCAGATAAGTGTTTTTCTTTTCCCTTGGCTTCTCTTCCCCTTAATTAGACCTGTTGAGTGCTCTGGTTTCCTATTTTATTAAGTTGCCCTAGTGTAGGTCCTTTCTAGACCTCAGAATTTGTTTGTGGTCTTTTTCTGAGAGTGATCTTTAGCCTTTTTGTGCTTAAGTGGGACAGACAGATGGATCAGACTTGTAAGTGCATTCTCCAGGACAAATCAAGCCAAAAAAGGTCTTGATAGTCGACCTAAGATTAGGTCTTTGGACTTGTCAGAGAGCAAGAAAGTTGTTTTTAACCCAATTACTCCCTCTCCACAGAATGAA
This sequence comes from Eschrichtius robustus, assembly GCF_028021215.1. Lineage (NCBI taxonomy): Eukaryota > Metazoa > Chordata > Mammalia > Artiodactyla > Eschrichtiidae > Eschrichtius > Eschrichtius robustus. Next base: position 113,434,486 of record NC_090830.1, on the reverse strand, counting down.
GGGACCAATCTATACTATTTGTGAATTTTGTTTCTTTGATTTTGTTTGCATGGAGGACTCCTAAAAATGTTATGTTGCTGAATTTGTTGTTACTAAGAGTGGACAGAAGAGTGAAAATAGAAAACAAAAGGAGGATTGGAGTTTTTAAGGTTTAGTGCTTGTTCATTTTTCAAGTGGCATATAGGCATAAAAAGACCTGTGGTTTCCATTACTCTTAGAATTCTGTTACTTAGCTTTATAATATTATACCCAGAAATTTATTGCTGAGGTTTCAAATAAGAAAATCTTTTGTGATTAAATGAGTGACATAATGTACTTACATCACCTCCTCACAGTTACAGATCATCACTTTCTGACAGACTGCTAATCTACAAAATGTGGTTTCTTTAACAAGCAAAATGCTAGTCAGTAGCTGTTAAGTGAGAGTAATCTGGGTATAAAAAAGTGATTAAAAAAAAAAAAAGCCAGAATAACCCTCTTTCTGTTTTGAGAGATAAGTCCCATAACACTCTGAGTTTAGGCCCAGTCTTGTTTTTCATCTTTACCTTAGAGGCTATGTGGTTGGAGAAGAAGAAGAAACCTCAGAGTGTGATAGGCTTGGGTTTGGATCCCAGCTCTACCTTGTACTAGCTCTTGGCCACCAACATGTTACTTAGCCTCCCTGAGTCTCAGTTCCTTCATTTAATCCAAAAAGAAGGAAAGAGTGAGTATAGGGATAAACTATTGGTGTAAAGTTTGAATGGAATAATGTATATAAAATGATAAATGCAATGAAAGTAGTTTTCTTGCTCTGACTGGTGATACCAAAATATTAATATACTGAACTTGAGCGTAGGGAAACTCTAAGGAGAAAAGTGTCAATATTAAACTCATTTGTACTCCTATATCTTGTGGGAAAACCTGGAGTGCTAAACAGATGGTAGTGGAATATTTAATCATTCTTTTGAATTTTCTTCTTAAGTATTGCAAATGATCACAAACTTAACAGAAAGTTAAAGTTCTTTTCTGAGTAAATTTTTAATGACGGGGTATTTGGCATCAGATTATGTTTCTGTAGAAATAAAGCAGTGTTTTCAGTGAAGGGTTATTTCTTAGCAGGATCATGCTGAAGGAATAGATTTCTGAGAAAGGATCCTTACTTAAATTAAAAAATTTTACTTTATGACAAAGATATCACTGATATGCTTCTAATAAATGCAAGGGGAGTTATTTGCTTTTTTGAAACAATAAGACTCTTTTAAGTGGAAAGAACTAGTTGACCTTTGCAGGTGCATGAAAGACTTAAACATGCAGTAAGTTCCATGGAATTAACATCAAAATTATATATGTAGAATTGTTAAGTTTTCGGAAGGTTTTTCCCCAAGGGAGAGTAGTACAACATTTTTGGGTGGGGGGAAGATTTGTTAATATTTACTTAATGCCCTTCACAAATACAGAGTGACTCTTGGTTTAGGATTATGGAAATGTATTACTATTTCTAACTTGGTTCATTTAGGAAATCATCTTGATTTTTCTTTTTTCAATTAAGAAGTCTGGTGGGTTTTTTGTTTGTTTGTTTTGTTTGTTTGTTTGTTTCCCCTCTTGGGCTCAAAGATCCCAAAGAGACACATTCCAATATTTTACCAACTTCAACACCTTCAGGTTCTGAGCCATTTAAGTCCAGTAATAAGTTCCTTATTTCTGTTACCATTTCAGAAATAGTGGATGCCATGGGCAGTGTCTAGTCTCCCCCATCTTTTCTGAAAAATTGTCAGGAGGAAGAGAATAAACATTTATTAAGCATGTATTATTATGAGCTAGAAAATGTACTTTATGTACAGCGTACCTTTTAATCCTCATATCAACCCTCTGAAGTAGGGATTACTAGCTCCATTTTACAAATAAGGCCACCAAGTCAACAGGTAAAATGACCTGTATGTAGCTTGTACATTGGCTTAAGACTCACAGCTAAAATTTAAACCCAGGTCAGTTTCCATTTCTCATGCTGCTCCCAGCTATCAGAGGTATAGAAATTATTTACTTACCTCTAGATGATAACTTAATAAGAGAAAAAAACTCTTAAGCATAAAAGATCATCCTTCGTTTTGTTCCCAAAATAGGAATTCTCCCTAGGGCGAAATCCATCTTGCTCTTGTATCTATTTAAATGTAATCCTCATTCTTAGACTGCAGATATAGTAGTTGCCTCTTACCTACAGTTTCACTTTCCATGGTTTCATTTACCCACAGTCAAGTGTGGTCAGAAAAATTTTTTTTTTAAATGGAATATTCCAGAAATAAGCAATTCATAAGTTTTAAATTGCACGCTGTTCTGAGTAGCACGATGGAATCTCGCACCTTCCTGCTCCATCCCACCCAGAATGTGAATCATCCCTTTGTCCCGTGTATCCTCCCTGTTAGTCATCTAATAGCCCTCTCAGTTATTAGATCAACTGTCATGATATCACAATGCTTGTGTTCAAGTGACCTTTATTTTTTTTTTTAATAATGGCCCCAAAGAGCAAGAGTAGTGATGCTGGCAATTCATATTTGCTGAAGAGAAGCCTTTAAATGCTTCCTTTGAGTGAAAAAGTGAAAGTTCTCAACTTCATAAGGAAAGAAAACAATCATGCCGAGGTTACTAAGATCTACAGTAAGAATGAATATTTGCGAAATTGTGAAGAAGGAAATAGAAACTCGTGCTAGTTCTGCTGTCACCTCAAACTACAAAAGTCTGGCCACCGTTTGTGTGATGAGTGCTTAGTTAAGATGGAAAAGGCATTAAATATGTACAATAAGATATTTTGAGAGAGTGTGCATAACTTTTATTACAGTATATTGTTATAATTATTCTATTTTATTATTAGTTATGATTGTTCATCTCTTACTGTGCCTAATTTATAAATTAAGCTTTATCAGAGATATGTATGTATAGGAAAAAACATAGTATATGTAAGGTTTGGTACTGTCTACGGTTTCAGGCATCCACCGGGGCTCTTGGAACGAATTCACCAAAGATAAAGGGGGACTACTATAGTTTTATGCAGTTTTTCTTTCTTTAATTTTTAGAAGCAATCTTAAAGGAATGAAGCCTTAAGAGTACTGTATAAATACTGTATTCTATTTTTAGAATTATAAAATTATGCTTATTTTCAATTAAAAAATCTTGGGAGGGATTGAAAATATATTTTAGACTCCTTTTGAATTTTTCTGTCCTCCTCTCCTTTCTAGGCCATGTCATTAGCCGCTGGGGATGAAATTTAATTATGCCAAAGCTAAGCACTTCTCATTAACAAGCCTAAAGTGGGGAGAGAAGATAGAATAAAGCTATTAGGAATATCAAGGAAGAAATTAAGAGAAACTAGTCCTTGGTTTTGGTAAATCTGCTACTAGCAGAAGCATCTCAGGACTTTTGATCTCTCATCCTATCCTCTCAGGCGTAGTAGATGCACTCTGATCTTGTTTTATTGTTAACTGGAATTGACTCAATTCACTTGACATTTAAATGAACATTTTTTTGCATGGTGTATTTACTTGGACTAAAGTCCAGAGCACTCAGATCATGTTTCTGTCAGCAATTGTATATTCCTACCAAACTTATTGGCATTAGAGGCATTTAAAGGGGTGAGGAAAAACAATTAAAGTAACAAGTATTATATAGTATTGGTGTACTGTCACTGAAGACGTCTCAAACAAGGTAGAGCACTTTTTTCTTCCCTTTTTTTTTTGTGGTAAAATATTCATAACGTAAAATTTACTATTTCTTCATTTTTAAGCGTATAATTGAGTGACATTAAATACATCCACAGTGTTGTGCAACCTTCACCACTATCCATTTCCAGAACTTTTTCATCATCCCAAACAGAAACTCTGTACCCATTAAGCAATAACTCCCCATTTCCTCTTCCCTTCAGTCCCTATAACCTCTAGTATACTTTCTGTCTCTGTGAATTTACCTATTCTGTATATTTCATATAAATAGTAGAGTCATAGAATATTTGTCTTTTTATGTCTGGCTTATATCTCTTGTCATAATGTTTTCAAATTTCATCCATGTTGTAGCATATCTCAGAATTTCATTCCTTTCTAAGGCTGAATAATATTCCATTATATTTATATAACACATTTTGTTTATCCATCATCTGTCAGTGGATACTTTGGATGCTTCCACCTTTTGGCCACTGTGACTAATGCTGCTATGAACATTGGTGTACAAGTGTCTGCTTAAGTCCTTGCTTTCAGTTTTTCTAGGTCTATACCCTGGAATGGAATTGCTGGATCACATGGTAATTCTATGTTTAACTTTTTGAGGGACTGCCACACTGTTTTCCACAGTGGCTGCACCATTTTACAGTCTCATCAGCCATGCAGGAGGGTTCCAATTTCTCCATATCCTGGCCAACACTTGTTATTTTCAGGTTTTTGTTGTTGTTTTTGTTTTGATAATAGTCTTCCTAATGGGTGTGAAGTGGTATCTCATTGTGGTTTTTGATTTACATTTCCCTAATGGCTGGTGATGTTGAGCATCTTTCATGTGCCTATTAGCCATTTGTATATCTTATTTGGAGAAATATCTATTTAAAGTCCTTTGTCCAGTTTTTAAATGGGTTGTTTGTTTTGTTGTAGTTGTTGAGTTGCAGGAGCTCTTTAAATATTCTAGATGTTAATCCCTTTTCAGGTATATGATTTGCAAATATTGTCTCTCATTCTGTGTGTTGTTTTTTCACTCTCTTGATAGTGTCTTTTGAAGCAGAAAAGTTTTTAATTTTGATGAAGTCTAATTTATCTATTTTTTCTTCTGTTGCCTGTGGTTTAGCTGATTTCACATCCAAGAGGTCATTGCCAAATCCAATGTAATGAAATATAATGAAATACATTGAAATGTAATGAAATATTTCATTATATTGGTAAATCCAATATAATGAAAATGTTCTAAGTGTTTTATGTTTTTAGCTCTTAATATTTAGATCTTTGATCCATTTTGAGTTAATTTTTGTGTGTGGTTATAAGGTAAGGGTCTAACTTCATTCTTTCACATGTGGACATCTAGTTTTCTCAACACCGTTGAAAAGATTGCTCTTTCCTTGCTGAATAGGCTAGACATTCTTGTCAAAAATCATTTGACCATATATGCAGAGAGAACACTTATTTTTATTTTTTTATTTCTATATATATTTTTTTAATTTTATTTATTTAATTTTGGCTGCGTTGGGTCTTCGTTGCTGCACACGGGCTTTTTCTAGTTGCGGTGAGCGGGGGCTACTCTTCGTTGTGGTGCGCGGGCTTCTCATTGAGGTGGCTGCTTCTCTTGCTGAGGAGCACGGGCTCTAGGCCTGCGGGCTTCAGTAGTTGTGGTGCACGGGCTTAGTTGCTCCATGGCATGTGGGATCTTCCCAGACCAGGGCTCAAACCCGTGTCCCCTGCATTGGCAGGCGGATTCCCAAATACTGTGCCACCAGGGAAGTCCCAAGAACACTTTTTAAAAAAATGAAACATATGACAATGTAAACTTTTATGTCTCTGCTTCAACATCTCTCCTTAAAGAAAGATGAGGCTCCTTGCAATAGTGATGAATTAAATTAATATGGAACATCAGCTGAATTGAACTTACTGTGGATAGTGTATAAACTGGATGGATCTGTTTGAAGTTCTTAGTATGACAACAGGGTCTCTTAAAGGAATGCATTTCCTGAAAAGTTTTCTGTACAAACCAAGGAAGATAACCAAAAGGAAGATAATCAAAAAGGCCAGAGAAATTCTCATTGTCCTAGGTCATGAGATAGTAGTCAGAGCATCCTTCTCATAACTTGGAAAATGTAGAACTTGCACATTACCGTACTCCACAGCCCTCCAAACAGATTGTCTATGTGCAGGAGGTTTTTGTGTTAGTGAATGATGGCGTACAAGTCAGTGAAGGGTATTAACCTGTGTCCTCTGACTTATTCTTGAGGGGTTTATCAGTTTGTGAATGGATCTAATGTTCACAGTTGAAGATTAAAGGAATATAAAAATAGGTGTAGTTCGGTAAGTGAAATGCATTCATTATCCCCCCTTAGTGATCTTTTTTCTTTTTCTTTTTCTTTTTCTTTTTTTATTTTTTAGATCTTTTTTCTTAAAAGAACTTTTGAATGGGTTTTTTGTTTCTTGTTTTTCTGAAACAGTAGAATAAGAGGATAAGCTGAGTGAACAGAGAAACTAGGGTAACAGATAAAAGGGGGGGAAACCTTTTCAAAAAGAGATGATCCCTTTCCATAAAAGAAAAAAACAGGGATGGTGGTTGATAAAATTACCAATAAAAGTAAATTGGAAAACAGCCTCATAAAACTAAGCAAAATAAAAATCTAATTAGAATATATTATAAGGACTCAACCCAAAAAAGAGACTTGTGAAGATGAAAAGTGATAATTTAGTATTCGAGTCCAATCAGTGATTTGTATCAAGGATCCAGTTAGAATAAGCTGAACTTCACAGGCCTATGGTTGAATGGGTTTACATAGCTGGAAGGTTTGCTACCTATAAAGCAATAAAGTTTACTTTTATGTAAATCCTCAAAAGAGATTTGAGGTGACTTGCAAAATTAAACACATATAAAATGGGTCAAAAGACTAATTTTATAAAAGAAAGCCCATAAGAAAATATGCTGCCAAATAGATATTATCCTTCATAAAGTCACCTTATTAGGGAAAACTTACTGCAATACCTCTGTCATTTCTTAGAATTTTAGGAATTCCTTTGGAATTGTTTCCACAGCCAGTTTATAAACCCACAAGAAAACCTGCTTCATTACTTCAAGTAGTCACACCTGTTTTTTAACCCTTCTCGAATTCCCCTCTTAGTCGCTGGTTGCTTTCAATAACTGCCCCCCCCCACACCTTAAATTAAATTCATCATCTGTTGATGAAAATATGCCACCAGGGAGGATATATATCTAGAACAGTGTGCTGTTGACTCTGAAAGTAATTTTGAAAGAAGAATTTCAGATATGTTTTGAGTAATGATTGCATTACTGGAATAAGTATCAATATATATTGCCTCAGAAGTGATTATTTTGAATGGGAGAAGGCTTACTTGGATGGTAAATTTTATTACATTTGCTTTTAAAAGGTATTATTTGGGGAGAGGGTGGGGAAAAAATAAAAGGCATAATACAGTTTGATTGTTTTCACTTCAGGATTGTTTTGTTTTGGAGGTTTTTGGTTTATTTTTCTGTTGTTTTGGGGTAGTTGTCATTTAGAGAGAACTTACTTAGGAATAGATTCATTGATCCTTAGGTAGAAATACTTCTTTATTAGTTTGTTTCTTTAACTGAACAAAGCTATCCTCTTTTTAACTGAGCTATTTTTGATGGCATCCCTAATATAAAAATTTTCTCACATGTTTACACTTCTGTTTTCTTTAGCCCAACATATCAGCCTATGTGTTAACTCTGATTTCCTAAGAGTTTTTTTTTTTTTTTTTTGGTTGCAGGGAGGGCTGCAGGTTTTCTCTAATTGCGGCGAGCCGGACTTCTCTTTGTTTTGGTGCGCGGGCTTGTCCTTGCTGTGGCTTCTCTTGTTGCGGATCACGGGCTGTAGGAGCGCAGGCTTTAGTAGTTTTGGCAGCAGGCTCAGTAGTCTTGGCTCATGGGCTCTAGAGCGCAGGCTCAGTAGTTGTGGCGCACAGGCTTAGTTGCTCCGCGGCATGTGGGATCTTCCCAGATCAGGGATCAAACCCATGTCCCCTTCACTGGCAGGCAGATTCTTAACCACTGGGCCACCAGCGAAGTCCCTCCTAAGAGTTTTAATGCATGGTAGTACTAAGCCAGTACTATCATACCAAAAGATCAGTGCTTTTGGTAGAACTGGTTTTCTCATCAAGACTATAAAATTGATAGCCATAGTATAGTTAAAATATTTCTGAGCAATCCTTAATTTGGAAGGCTTTTATTATAACTTATTGCTGATAAAAAGACTATTCTGGTATTACATTGGCCTCTAAATGGGAAGGATTTTTAAGCAGTTTAATTAAAGGATCACCTGATCTAGGTAATGAAATAATTCTGTAGGTGCATGTATATGATACTTGTGTGCTATTTAAATATTCTGTTATCGATCAGTTAAAAAACTTTTTCATCTGATAAAATTACTCAATTGGGAAAGAATAAATCAGTGAGGATAGAGGAAACAAGAATCCAAAATAGTGATAATTGTTAATGGGTTTAAAGTAGCTCATTTAATATTCTATCTACTTTTGTGTATAATTAAAAAATATCCTTAATAAAGTTAAATTTAAAAATCAGGTGGGGAAAACTGACCAAATACCAACAAAGTGATTTTATTTTTAAAAGGGCGTTTAAATTTTAAGGTCTTTTTTTAGTCTTTTCATTTCCATTTGAGAATATAATCTTTATTTTAGCTCCTCTTACTGCTTTTTCTTAAACTTAAGAATTTCTTACACTACCTCCCTCAAGAAATGAAATACGATTTCCCCAGCCAAGCATACTTTTGAAGTGGTCTCTGTATGTTAGGGAAGAATTAAAAAAGAAATAATACTCCAGGGTATTATCTTCTTGTGGATTAAAGTTCTTTGTATTAGTTGAGATAAATACTCTCAAGGCTGTTATTTTTAGATATATATTTATATTATATATTACCTGTGTTAGGTTTATACATTACTTTTAGGCAGCCTAGTTATTTATTTATCTACACTTAGTTTCTAAGCTTTGATTTCCTGTATGTCATTTCTGTATCCCAGTAGAGTTTTCACTAATTTTAGATTCATCCTCTGAATTGCAGTAATATATGGTTTGTTTCTAGATCATTAGGAAATTCAAATGATTTCTTAATAAAACCCAATTCCATGTCCTCCATATTACACAGTGAGTGATAGAAATAATTCATTACCAGTGTTTATGGTCTTTGTTTTCCATTGCTAGGCATAAAAGCATTCAAATGTAAGCCAGATTTTTTGTGTGATTAAATGTCATGTAATATTAGTTGCATCAGTAAAATTACTAAAATGAATCTTTTTTGTTTTAATATCCCATGCCATTTTCAACATGGATAAACTTGTTTTCAAAATAGTCCTAACATAATAGCTATCTTTGATTCATTATTTCTTTTCTGCTTACACATTCTCTGAATGTTTGCTTTATCATGGGGATAATGGCCACTGAGAACAAGACAAATGATTATAGAGTTAAGCTGTGTAGGGAAGATTTAGGTTAAACGTAATGGATAAAACCTGCTGGGTCAGGGAACTCTAATAGTTGGTTACCTAGGCAGATCATGAGGTGATTGTGATTCTTTAAATCACTGGGAACATTTGTTTGATTTCACAGTCATATGAAAGAATCAGATTCAGATAATTACAATTGTTATGGCATAATTGTTACAGCATTGTGGTAGGGGACCAAATTAAGTGACTACATAACGGTTCCTTTATTTCCTAAATTTTTTTTATCCACCGCCTCAATTTTTCCTTGAGGTGAATAGAACAACAACATTATCTAGGATACTCGGTGGTTGTTGAAGAATGAATTTTTCCACCTGGATTTCCAATTCATTAAGTACTTAAATTCTATTTCTTTAAGACTTTTTGAGGAGGGGAATTCCCTGGCAGTCCAGTGGTTAGGACTCCGTGCTCTTACTGCTGAGGGCCTGGGTTCGATCCCTGGTCAAGGAAGTATCAATAAGATCCCACAAGCTGTGCGGCACAGCAAAAAAAAAAAAAAGGCTCTTTGAAGAGGACAGTCAAACCATTTCAGTTAGATGGAGAACTTATGTGGAAGTATCTAATCTAAAGTATACATTAGAGGTTGCACACCAGTGGCCCATGGGCACACCTCAGACCACAGACCCATAGTTTGGCTCAAATGGAGTTTGTTGGTTTTTTAAATTGAGTCAGTAGTTAAAAATTGGGAGATTCCAAGTATAAAAATCTGGGCTGGTTGTTATCACATAAATGGCAACAATTGGCTCTCATTCCCACCGGGGAGTCAGCTACATCTGACAGCTACTTCCCCCTTTAGGCCAAGACATGTACCAACACTTAGACCATTTCTCACATTAATTAACTTGCCTGACTGTGATAGAGGTGTTTGGAACATATTACCTGAATCTGAGTTTCAGAAAGTTTGGTAAACCTTATAGTACCTTGAGATGCTGGTTATAAAAATGAATTATCCGTATAAGCCTGAGTAAATGATACATATATATATATATTTTTTTTTTTAATAGATTTATTTATTTATTTTGTTTTTGGCTGTGTTGGGTCTTTGTTGCTGCACGAGGGCTTTCTCTAGTTGCGGCGAGCAGGGGCTACTCTTCATTGCAGTGCGCGGGCTTCTCATTGCATTGGCTTCTCGTTGCAGAGCACGGGCTCTAGGTGCGCAGGCTTCAGTAGTTGTGGCACTCGGGCTCAGTAGTTGTGGCTCGCGGGCTCTAGAGCGCAGGCTCAGTAGTTGTGGCACATGGGCTCAGTTGTTGCACGGCATGTGGGATCTTCCTGGACCAGGTCTTGAACCCATGTCCCCTCCACTGGCAGGCGGATTCTTAACCACTGCGCCACCAGGTAAGTCCCATACATATTTTTTAAGAAGACTTCTTGGGCTGGGTTAATTGGCCCCGTTTCTGTCCCTCTGTACCTCCTTAGTCACATTGTATTGTGGATCTTCTAAAATTTATTATAAATATCTAATTGTATATCCCTGTAGCACACGACAAGCTCCTTCAGGCCAAAGACCATGAGTTATTTTGTTTTCTGTTCTTAGCATCTAGTACCTGTACACAGTAGGCATCCAAATGTCTGTTACATTATTCTAACTTTAGTACAGGCATTTGAGTGTGATGATCTGTTCTTATTTGGGGGAAAAATTATATACTAGCTATTTCTTTCTTTTTTTTTTTTTAATTACAAGCAGCTTCTTTGGTTAAAGAGAATTTTTAAAGTTATTTCAATAATTTTCAGTTTTCCACTTTTTAAGTTGAAAATAGCCGAAATACACATTCCTAGTAAGCATACAGGTTCTCAGAGGGAAAATTTTGAGTTAGGTAATTTTTTTCATTTTATTTTAAAATAAACATTCTTTTAGTACTCTTGGTAATTTTTAAAACAAATCTTTTAATTACCATTTAATTTTGCTTCTGCAATAAATTGAGACTGGCAGTCTTCCAGACTCTATTTGTTTACTTATTTACATGTCTAGCCATGTGGGAGTTGGTTTTATTTTATATTACTGAAAGTGTTAAATGGTATCTAGCTTTTGTATTTTAGGTAAATTAAAATTGAGGTAGTTTTTAGAATTTTTCAATATCTTTTTTTAGATCATTTATGGTCTCTTAGGTTAGAGAGAAAAATTTTGACTATGTCTGTGATATTGTGTTGGGGTTTTCAAATAGTTGTGAAAAGTAGAAAAAGTCCTCTGGTGTCTGTTTATATGGGAATGGAAAGATTTAATTTAAAGTTTCCTTAATGAAAATGTGAATTATTATCTTTCCTAGTTACAGTCTCAGAGAGCTAAGATCACTTAGCCTAAATAAATAGAGAACATTGATGTTGATCACATTCATAGCATAAAAGCAAATAACTATTCTTGAGTGGTTGGGTTGGATTTTTGCCTTTCATAGTGTGATTGGTAGTGCTGGTTTCTCCTAGTTGTAATGTTTTTAGAAATTTTCAACATTGTATTTAGTCATTTTTGCTCTTCTATTTAGTACCATCTCCCTTTCACAAAAAATCCAGAAGTTGGAGAAATCTAACCACATGTTTTCAAAAACCTAAATGTCTCTAGGAAAAATGACGCCCTATAAAGTTAAACATAATTCATATCTTAAAAGTATCAATATCTTGAAAGGATTTATGTATCTTCAAGTCAGTTATCTTACTAGACTAGGTAGTTTCTTTAACTTTATGAAAGTAGAGTAGTATGACTCCATTTACTGAGGGCAAATATACACTCACAGAATCAAAATAAAATTTTTACCCTCTATTTCATATTTAGACATCTGGTTAGATTTTTAGTAGGGTGAGGTTGGTTTTCATCTTTATCAAGATTACAAATTTAGGTGTTAGAAGGGTAGAAAAGTAGGTAGATAGGTACAGGTAGACTTAGTTTAAATGGGTACTTAAAAGTAAGATGAGACTGCTCTGGTTTATTCTTGTATCCTTTATTAGTCTGTTTCACTTACTATAGTTCAATTTTAAACGCTGTTTACCAGTTGCATTCAGTTTCTATCATATAAACCTGAAATGTGCTAGAAAAAATAAACTAAGACAAAAGAAATTTATTTTTCTGTTTGTCTTTTGACTTAACATTTCAGGATCAGACTTGGCTTGTATTCCAGGCTCAGGGTACCAGAAAAGTTAAATAATGTATAATACTTAAGCTTATCTTCAATACCCTTGTTTTGCTATGGCTAATTAGATGAATTTAAGTGATGGTCAGAGGCTTCTAAATAGGAGGCAGTAACTCCTATTAATACCAATTTCCAAATGGTATCTCTCTGTTCCAGCCCATCACAACAGTTTTAAAACCAGTTTTTGTTTTTGTTTTGTTTTGTTGCTTTGTTTTGTTTTTTAACAGGAGTGCCAGTGTAACTCCTTCAAGACTGGAGTGACACACTCTGCATCTGCATCTGCCTCATGTGAGTTCTCATTTTGGCAGCAGCATTCTGCTAGGCTGGAACCTCTGTAGAGGTTTGCCCTTCCTTTGTCTAAAATCTATAAACTACTACACAGTGTGTCTTGGTGGCAAAGGTAAAAAATGCATGAGAATTCCAGACTTCCCTGCAGAAAGTTTTCGGCTCACCCAAAGGGACTGTCTCCTCTAATCCAGATTCTATCTTGTATGAACAAAATCTACTCAAAACAGCCCACAACTTTCATCCCCACAACATGCAGTTGATATTTTTTGAAGAAATGTTTTTCCCTCGCAGATTATGGAGTAAAGAATATCTTTAAATGCTCTCAGTAGCTTCAGCTTTCAAAGCTTTGGTTGTTCTCTTTATAGTCTGGTTACATAACCTGAGAACACTGTGTGCTGCCCTGGTGCCTGAAGCAGTCCTCTTTTTTGGACTCTGGCCCTTAAAATAACCTCTTCCTTTGTCTTTGGATATTGGGTAAATTAGAATAGGCCTGAGGACCTTCTTGAAAAAGAAATAAGCAGTGAATGTGTGAGGCTGTGTTTACTCTTGAAGCTATTGGCAGTGTTTTGGAAAGTCAGTTGTGAGAACTGAGTTTGAAGCTGTGCATCATTTACTTGCCAGTTTTGCCAGAGAAATTGTAATTAGAGCCTTTGCAGCTGTGGAGAGGCATATAGAGCTCTAGTCTGAGGTGATATATATGATTCCCCGCAGATGTCCAGGCTGGCTTTGAAGGGCCTGGTTGATTAAAAAAGAAATTTTGCTATCTATCTATCTATCTATCTATCTATCTATCTATCTATTTATTTATTTAAGGCATGATGGTACTTTGTAGGGTTCAGGAATTGTCATTTTTACCACCAGGTCAGAACAAATTGTGATTATTCCCAAGGGACACTTAGAACAAAACATCTAGATTCATGCTCTGTGCAGCTGCAATTCTGCTTCTCCAGCCCTGGTTGTACTGTACAGTTCTCTAGCAGCTGATTTAATGACCTGGGAGTTCGCGTTACTGAAATGATTATCCAGGAAGCTTATGAGAAAATGTCAATACCTTGTAGGTCTTACTGATTAATATAGAGCTTAGTGAAATAGATAGTGTTGTCAGAGTGGAACTTGGACTCTCTTTGCTAAATCCATTCCCACCTGTGATTAGAGCAGTTTATTTTGGACTAGTTGAAAGAAATTGGAGGGAGAGTAGTGTGTTTCAACACCCAAGCTTAAATTTTGATGGCCTACTTAATCTAGAAATTCATTTTTAACAGTGGCACTATATGCCACCACAGAAAGCTTTGGATGAGACTCAGGGAGACCGATATTCTGGCTTCCGCTGATGTTTCTACATGCTGTGTAACTTCAAGTTAGCAAATGGGGAAAATACACTGTATTTTTTGGAAGCACCCTAAACTCATTGAGAGAAAGGAAATTTAAAGTATTTATTTCTGTAGGTGGAATTTCTAGAAAGTCATCTCAGTTGAACACTTGGAAGTTCTGCCTTGGAATAAACACAATGTGACAAGAGTATAGTGTTTTATTTTCTGTTATTCTATTCTTTATGGTGGCAAAATGGGGAATTGAGATCTCTGCCCTCACACATTTTTTTTCACCAAAAATTCTGAATAAATTGATTTGGGTTTCAATCTGAATTGCCTCATAGAAATAGATTTTAATCACTATTACTCCATCACTTCCCTAACTAGGGAAAATTATTCATTTAGGGGCGAGCCTGGGTGGAGGGTGTTTAATTTGTTTCTGTCTCCCATTCTTAAGGCATATCCAGCAAATTATCTTTCTGAAAAATTAATAATGGAAAACATTTTATATGGGCCAAATCCTATGAGAATGAATGTCAATGGATTATCCAAATTACTGAGCTATACTGGAATTTTGTTCCATTAAATATTGTCTGACATAAGTGGGGCTTTGTTAGGACTGAGAAGTAATTTTTGTTTTATGAAAATTTTGTCAAAATGAAATTCACTTTCAATTGAGGTGGAAGCACGGGGTGGGGTGGGATATTCTTTTATACCCTCAAAATAATTCAAATTGACATCAATGGATACCAGGCTTTCCTGGTTTTATGATAATACACCAGCTCTTATTCTGTTAGCATGTATGAATATATAGCACTTCCTTTACCACAGTGTACATCATTCAAATTTAAGAATTCCACACTTGAGGATTCAAAAAATTTTGTGGGCAGGGATGGGTGAGAATGGGGCTGGAATTGAGGGGAGGACAAAAATATAGCCAGTTTTGAAAATGTTAGCCAGGGTTAGCATTAGCCTTAAATTATTATTACCCCTGAGACCACAGACGAAATGACAGCTTCTTTTGGCATTGTTCTGGTGAGATGAGACTTAAGCATCTCCTAAAAGGACCTTAAAATTTTGAGGCTTATAAATATGACAGATGTTTATTAAAGGATTTTAAAATCTCACCTTGTTTTTTTAAAATTTCAATTTAATTAAAAAGAATAGATAATACATTAATATGTTACAAGTTTTAAAGGTACAGAAGAAGGTACATGAAAGTCTTCTTCCTTCCCCTCTTAGTCACTCAGTTCCCGTCTGTGGAGGAAACCACTATTGCTGTTTTCTTTTATGTATTTCCAGAAATATTCTAAAGGATTGTTTTTGGAAAGGGAAAGTTGAATCATACTCATTAAAACATTAGCACTAACTTGGATAGGCAGACTAATTGCAATGAAGAATCAGTTTGAGCCATAGGCTATATATGTTAATTATAGGTAGAACTATAATAATAGTTTAATTATTTTGAGACAAAAGAATAGGATGTTTGGGGGTGTTTTTTAATCCTCATTTGGCATTTAGCAAGATTGCAGGTCTTTTTATTTTTATTTTTAATATGGCTTACCCACCCTAGAGACTGATGGATGGTTGCCCACCTACATCTTTCATTTGGAAGAAACCTGTTTAAAGGAGCAACATTTTCTTTATACTAAACTGCAATGATGATTCTGAAAAGATTTTTCATTATAGAAAACTTCAGACATATAATATTAGAGAGAAACCCCCATATTCCAAAATCCATTTTATTTCACCTGTAAAAAACTCATTCTTCTTCTTTGGCAGATAAGGAGGTATATATATTTTATATATATACTTGCACATACTCATTCTTCCATAATCAGGTCTAATAAAATGAGTTATAATTCTTCAATGTCTAATTCCCAATTCATATCCAGATTTTCCTATCTCAGACATGTCTTCTTATGGTTGTTTTAGCACTAATAATTTGCAAAATGCAATTTTGATGGCTATGACATTGTCAGGGCTGATAAAGAAAACAAGTAAATCCTAACAAATGGAATCATGCTGATTGGAGAAGGAGTTTAAAGTAACTACTAAGCCAGATAGGAATTCTAAAAATAGACCGGTCTTAAAAAAAAGAAAAAAAACAACAACTAATTTTGAAGGATTCCTACACCAATCATGCACAACAGTGAGGACTTCAACATACATAGACCTATCTAGTTTTATGTTAATTATATTCTCATGGTTAATATCACAGCTGTGCATATTACATTATCCTGCCTGCCTTTAGATTGTGGGCATGAAAGAATAAAGAGGAAAAAATTTTTGGATTAGGTTTCCTAAGAATGAAGGAACTCTTCTGAAACGCCTGATAATTCATCTTGTTGCTGCTCCTCCTACTATAATATGACCTATTTCCACAGACTGACAGTTGAGTTCTGTGATTACTCAGGGCGGTACAAAACATGGAGTTTGAAGGAAACGAAGAAAAATGGCAGATTTAGGAGGAGAGAGGAATTGGGAAAGTAGAAATTCGCTCATTTGCCTTCTATTTTAAGTGGCTGTTCTTTTAATGAGAACCTCCTCTTTGTGCAGTGTACAAGTCCCCGGAGTATGAGTCCCTTGGCTTTGAGCTTACCGTGGAGAGATTAGTTTCTATCGGATATCCTCAGGAGCTGCTCAGCTTTGCATATGATTCTACATTCCCTACCAGGTAAGTTTTCAAGATTATTTTTGGATTAAGACTCCTCCTTCTGTCCCCAAAATTAATAATTCCAAATGCATCCTCAACCAAAAAACTTCCCCCAAACAAACAAAAAAAACAACAAAATATCAAAAGATTCTTTGGGGGGTTTTTGTGTTTTTTGTTTGTTTTTGGTTGGTGCTGATTCTGAAATGACCATGAAACCTTTCATGTACACCATATATTTTGTGTTCCTGACTTGAACTTTGAACTTAGTTTATTGTTATTAAAGAAGATCCATTTATGATAAAGAAGAGGGATTATTAAAATTGATGGGCAGTAATCGCAGATGCTCTTCTCTTATGCTGTTGGAGAGCAGTTACATGTTTTGCTAATATATTTAACTTGGTAATCAGGAGGCTTCTTGGCAGTTTGCATTCCTGGATTTGATAAGAAAGATTTGACATTAAGAAAGATGATGCTGGGACTTCCCTGGCGGTCCAGTGGTTGGGACTTCGCCTTCCGATGCAGGGGGTGTGGGTTCAATCCCTTGTCGGGGAGCTAAAATACCACATGCCTCATGGCCAAAAAAACAAAACATAAAACAGAAGCAATATTGTAACAGATTCAATAGAAGACTTTAAAATTGGTCCACACCAAAAAACTCTTTTAAAGAAAAAAAGAAAGATGATGCTTATTTTGAGATGCCATCATACATGTCCCATATACAACATGTGACAGAGGGAAATATAAGGCAGCTCAGTTGTCCAAGGAAATTAAGAGAGACTCTGTTGTAGGATAGAACCAGCTGTATTAAGAGGAACTATTGTTTACGCCTTGTTTGATTAAGCTCTTATTTCTCACATAAAACAGTTGTGATTATTTATCTGGACATAGTAAATATTTGTTAGTTGTTCTGAGATTCATTTTTAAGATTTTATTCACTCACTTTAGCCTTTAGAGTTATATTGTTTGGGGACATACTTGAGCTGCCATAAAACCTGAATAAGGTGAGGGTTGGTTTGTGGTGATGGAGTAAATACTCCATTAGATTATTGCCGTTATTACTTTGCATGATTGGTGATGTCTTCATTTTTACATAGGGGGCTTGTCTTTGATACACTGTACGGAAATCTTTTGAAAGTTGATGCCTATGGAAACCTCTTGGTCTGTGCACATGGATTTAACTTCATAAGGGGGTGAGTACAAAGAACCTTTAACCTCTTTCTCGTGTTTTTATAGTCAAACAATATGAAGATGATATTGTCTCCCCAAATACAGTATACTTTCCTATTCCCTCATCATTAAAGATCAATTCCTTTACATAAGGATACTTAACAATTATTTATTAGGCAGTGAGGACCCAAACTGACTTATAAATACAGTTAGCAGTTACATTTTGTTTAAATTAGTGCCTTCTAATTATATAGCATACAACAAAGCTAATCTTGAAACTTGCCCAAAAAGAACTGTAGTGGCTTTGACTTATTTTGAAATTCTAAGATTTTTATTTTCTCCTTTGTAATACAGTTCTCAGGTAGCTGCTCAGAAGAGGTATGTATGTAAAAGTGCTTTGAAAAATTTAAAACTACAGCAATGTAAATGACTGAGATTTTTAACAGCTAATACATTATTTTTTATATCACAATGAGTACCTTCAGGTATTTGATCATGTGGTTAAAATTTTTTAAAACATGGGGTTAAAAATGAATACAGAATGACACTATTTAAAACAAATAAGGATACGTTTTATTTTCATAATTAGAATATTTCCACTATTCTTACTAATTTGGACTTATCACCCTAGTAATAAACAGCACATAAAATTTAGTATCTAGTGTTTTTTTGTGAAACATCTCAATTTTTTCTTTAAAAATCACAATGCCACAATATGACAGTTTCTATAATTGTGGCTTTACAATTACAGTATATATTTTCTCTACTGTTATATTACCTAATTTACTACTGACACTGTATTAGGATCACAGCAACTCTTAAAATCAAAATGGGTTAAGTGTCAGTCTGTAATTTATGTTCAATAGCAAAGTAGTAAAAACCACAGTCTACAATGAAGTTGTTAAAGAGACAGTGTCTTTTTGGTAAATACATTTTGTGATAAGAGACACAAACTAACAAACTGTACCAGAGTTTCCTTTAAATCTGAGGTCACAGCAATGCCCTATTTGGAATTGAATCATATGTCACAAGACTCTTCAGCTGGCATTACACAGGCTAAACAATTTCCAAGTGTACAATTTCCAAGTGAGAACAGTATGACGTGAACACCCTACCTTGACATATCTGGTTAGGCCAGTGGTTATATCTATCTTCCTTTCACTGTTCCTCTCGTGAGGGGTTTGTTCAAGTTCATGAATATCAAAAGGCAGGATTTAGAATGTGAAGTGACTGCAAATAGTACTAAAAACCCAAGCTATTTTATGTATAGATATTGTCACTACAATTCAGAATCCCAATGATGATGAACCAAGGTTCTATTTATGAACGTCTGAAATGGACTTCTGTGTTACTGCGTAGGGGTGTAGTCAGAGAAGAAAAGGAAGAGAAGAAATTCTATATATTAGTACTATAATTAGATTTACTAACTCAAGATCCATAGACCTCCTTTCTTCCCCCCCAAATAAGCCAATAAAGTTTCCAAATAGCTCCTTTGGAAATACATTTAATATTGTTTCAGAAATAAGTCATTTATGAGTAAATGCAGAATCATTCAAACAGTACTTAGCACTGTACAGTCTTTAGAGTTAAATTAAAAAAAAAAGTCCATGGAGAAGGACAGAATGAAGATGGAGGGAAAGGGAGATAATTATTGAAGTATAGTGGTGGACAAGGTTGGAAGGAAAATTAGGGCTCCAGCAAGCATCGCCTTATATGCCTTGCCAATTGAGTTGGAGCCTCTTTTCAGACAATGGTAAAGGCTTTTAAAGTTTTAGACTAGGATAATATTGAGATCAAAGCTTTATTCTATGGGTCACAGATAGTTAGCAGTACTGTATTATAACTTTTCTTCCCAACTCCAAGTCTAGCATCCCTTCCTTTATGATACATTACCTCCCTATGAATTAATTTTTATTTTAAATGTATACTAGCATGACTTGACACTTAATTTAAACAAAATGTAGGGAATTCCCTGGCGGTCCAGTGGTTAGGACTCCGTACTTCCACTGCCAAGTGTGCAGGTTCGATCCCTGGTCGGGGAACTAAGGTCCCGCAAGCCGTGAGGCGCGGCCAAACGTTTAAAAAAAAAAAAAGAAAACAAATATAGTAGGGGCTTCCCCGGTGATGCAGTGGTTAAGAATCTGCCTGCCAATGCAGGGGACATGGGTTCAAGCCCTGGTCCGGGAAGATCCCACATGCCGCAGAGCAGCTAAGCCCGTGCACCACAACTACTGAGCCTGTGCTCTAGAGCCCGCGTGCCACAACTACTGAAGCCCGCATGCCTAGAGCCCGTGCTCTGCAACAAGAGAAGCCACTGCAATGAGGAGCCCGCGCCCCGCAACGAAGAGTAGCCCCTGCTCGCCGCAACTAGAGAAAGCCCATGCGCAGCAACGAAGACCCAACGCAGCCAAAAGTAAAATTAAAAAAAGAACAAAAAAAACCCAAAAAGACAAATATAGTAAACAAAATGTAATCTCTAACTGTATTTATAAGTCTGTTTGGGTTCTAATTGCCTAATAAATAACTATATTTAGGTAAAGGAATTATTCTTTAATGATGAAAATGTCATCTTACTAAACCTGACTGAGGAAAGCATAAATTACTGTTCCCTTCTGCCTTAATTTTCATTACAGAAAATCTTGGAAGGCTAGAAGATATGCTATTCCATAAAGTTATTCTTTATTGGGAACACTTATTTCAGAAGGGTGACTAAGACAGGGAGCTAATGTGATTTTATATCCCTAACTAGAGTTTATGCCCATTTGTAGTTAACAAACACAAGCAGGAATTTACCCAAGTTATTCTGAGTATGAACTTTAAATTTGGTGTCCTTTATTCAAAATAGTTAATCTTCATATTTCACTGTGAGGACTGTGCATTTTTATATTTTAGTTTTTCTCCCTTTTGGTTTCTCTGTAATATATATATATTTTAAACATCTTTATTTGAGTATAATTGCTTTACAATGGTGTGTTAGTTTCTGCTTTATAACAAAGTGAATCAGCTATACATATACATATATCCCCATATCTCCTCCCTTTTGTGTCTCCCTCCCACCCTCCCTATCCCACCCTCTCTGTAATATTTTTATTAATACTCTCCCCTTCCTCTTCTTGCAGTGTTTTATTTCACTCTTCAAGGTTCTCATGCATCTCTAACTTCTGTTTTTTTTCACTGGCTTTTTCTTTTAAACTCTGAATGTCCTCCATGGATCTAGTCTCAGTCTGCTCTTCTTTCTCTGCACTCTTAAGTGGCCTCTTCTGCTCTAATAGTCTTCCTGACTTCATTTATTACCTGTGCAGAGATGATCCCAGCTACCGCTCAAGTTTGAATCTCTATTTTAAGTTCTTGACCTTTGTTTCTAATTGCCTGTAAAAATATTTACTTTTAGAGTAACATATCCAAAATAAAATTCCTCTTGTATCTACTTTTTATCTAGTTTTCATGATTCTGTTGATGGTACCCCCACCCTCTCGGAGACACCTTAGTGTGAGCATCGTCATCTTTGGCTCTCGTGTTCCTCATCTACCACATCCGATCAGTTGCCTTGTCTTGTTCATTTTACCTTGGCAATCTCTCTTGAATAATTCTTCTCTTTAATTTCCTTTGCGCCCACTCTAGGACATGCCCCTCCTGCTCTCAACTGGACTACTACAGGAATCCCCTGATTTCCCAGGCCTCTGTCTCTGTGTCAGTTAGTTTTTGCTGCATAATAAAGTACTTCAAAACTTAGTGGCTTAAAACAATGGCCATTTGATTTAGCTCAAAATTCTGAGAGTCAGCTGGGCAATTCTGGGATTGCTCAGCTGATCTAGAATGGCCTCACTCACATGTCTGGCAGTTGGCAGCCTGTTGGCTGGGGCATCTCACTTCTGCATGTAACCTCTTATCCTCCAGCAGGTTATCTCACTCGCATTCACATAGCAGTCTCAGAGTTCCAAGTGCAGCAAGAGTAAGCAAGCCCCAATACACAAGTGTTTTCCAAGTCTCTGCTTGGATCCCATTTGCTGCCATTCAAGCCTGTATTCAAGGATGGAGAAATAGACTGAGCCTCTTAATTGGAAAAACTGCAAAGTCACATTACAAAAGGATAGGAAGAATTTGTAGCCATTTTTTGCAACACATCACATTTCTTCCTCCCTTTTATCCTAAAACTCCTACTAATTTAATATTTTTACAATTCAGCTCTGATGGTTTTATCCTTCTGCTTAAAAACTGTCAGTGGGGACTTCCCTGGGGGCGCAGTGGTTAAGAATCGCCTGCCAGTGCAGGGGGCACGGGTTCGAGCCCTGGTCCAGGAAGATCCCACATGCCGCGGAGCAGCTACGCCATGTGCCAACAGCTGCTGAGCCTGCACTCTAGAGCCCGTGAGCCACAACTACTGAAGCCTGCGCATCTGGAGTCCGTGCTCTGCAACAAGAGAAGCCACTGCAATGAGAAGCCCACGCACTGCAACGAAGAGTAGCCCCCGCTCGCGGCAACTAGAGAAAAGCCTGCAGGCAGCAACAAAGACCCAGTGCAGCCAAAAAAACCCCAAAACTGTCAGTGGCACTGTTGCCCCTGAATGAAGTATAAAAACAATAGCGTAATTGCCTCAATTAGTCTTTCTAGCTTTATTTTTCTCTGTTCCCCTTTCTCAGACTACTTTCTGGATTCGTCTATCTAGCTTTCAAGGACCAGCTCATATGCTACCATTTTCATGAATTCTTCCAAGATTTTCCTCTCCACATTCCCACATTCACTTCTCTCTACCCCTTAAGTTGAAATGGTCTCCCCTTCTTCGGTTTTCTCATAGCTCCTCGCACCTTGCTTGTAGTTGTGATTTTTTTACCTTGTTACAATTGTTTGTGTATGTGACTCACCTCCCTTATCAGACTGAGAACTTTTTAGGGGCTGAAACCAAGCTTCTTCCTTTTCAGAGCTACCCATGTTTTTTGTTTTTTGTTTATATTTATTTATTTTTTTATTTGGTTGCGCCAGGTCTTGGTTGCAGCACGGGGACTCCTTAGTTGCAGCTCCAGGGCTCCTTAGCTGTGGCATGCAAACCCTTACTTAGTTGCGGCATGCATGTGGAATCTAGTTCCCCGACCAGGGATAGAACCCAGGCACCCTGTATTGGGAGCACGGAGTCCTATCCACTGCGCCACCAGGGAAGTCCTGCCATGTGTATTATTTGGAACCCTGCCTTGCACATAGCCACCAAAATATCTGAATTAATTTTTGAGTGATGAATATGTCTCAGAGTTATAACGTTAGTTTTGAATGTCAGTTAATTAAAAATTTTTTCTTTCAGACCAGAAACTAGAGAGCAGTATCCAAATAAATTTATTCAACGAGATGACACTGAAAGATTTTACATTCTGAACACACTATTCAACCTACCAGGTAGACTCATTCTATGCTTATATATTATATATTATATATTCTATGCTCATTCTATGCTTATATATACTGATGCCTTCCCTTCTTTCCATAATCGTTTGTCTTTGCGCAAGGACATAATGAAACAATTTCATTATCTCACTTCTAGCTTATGAATATCTATTCTTCATTTTTCAGAGACCTACCTGTTGGCCTGCCTAGTAGATTTTTTTACTAATTGTCCCAGATATACCAGGTATGTATATACTATAATTTTCTTTTTCCAATTGATTTTTTAAAAAAATTAATGTACAGGGTTTTAGAGAACTGGCCACTGCAGGTCTTTTCTGCTTTTCTGAAGTGAATTTAGTGCTAGTGAAAGATGCCACATTGCCAGCCTGAGAGATGGGACAGCACCAGCAGCTCCATGCAGGCTCTCACCTCCCACACGGCCCTCTCCTTGCCAGTGTGCTGCAGCCATGTTTGGAAGGGACCACTTCTGATTGGCTTCTCCTGGGAATGAAGACGGCCAGCAGAGGTGCTAATTGTGACAACTGAGTGGGAGGTTTGTGTGATGATTATCTGTCCAAGCAGAATTGCACTAAAACCCCCCAACTCATTTCACAGCAGCTACCCAGGAGCCATTCAGGGATGGTAATTTAGTTTCATTCCCAGGCCCAGCAAGATTTAATTGAGGAGTAAATACTGTTTATCCTCCCTGAAGTAAAATTTTGCTTAAGTCTTGAAAAAGTTATCCTTTCCCTTCTAGGGAGAATTGTAAGTTCAGCCGTATGTGCCAGAGTTTGCAAATTTGTCCTCTTTAGGCCTTATCCACTTCAAGGCACTAAATTTGGTGGAGCACTAAGTCACTAAGATAAACAGAAAATAGACAACAATACCTTAGTACCTAGAGACAATGTCAGAAAAGTGAGGGTGGAGAGAACCTAAATTACCAATTTTAAATGTTTCTTTGATGGGAACCTGTTTCTTAAAAGTGATAAAGGACCTGATATTTTTGGAACTGGCCTTTTAGCTTCCATTCAGTTATATTCTTCTACCACTTTGTATCTGTTCACAGTTATTGTATTCCATTGAACACTGCAGTCACCTCTGGTGGTCAGAATGGGTTTTCATTAGGGAGTAATTATTTTCCAAATTAGCCACACGGCCTTTATTATGTGACAATGGAACCTTTGGGTCCCCTGGGCAATGTTTGATATTCATTTTATTTACCCTCTTTTGGATTCCCTGTCATGTTCTTTTTATCTTTCTGTAGCTGTGAAACAGGATTTAAAGATGGGGACCTCTTCATGTCTTACCGGAGTATGTTCCAGGATGTAAGAGATGCAGTTGACTGGGTTCATTACAAGGTACCTAGGAGCTGCTTCTTCACCTGCTCACTGCCTGGCATGTGTTTTTTATGGTCTGACATTAACTTTCCAAGTGCAAATAGAGCAGAATTGTTCATCTGTTAAAAACAAGGGGCGGGGGGGGGGGGGATTTGCCTCTGGTGATAGCTGTCTAGAATACTTCTGTCCTTGTCTTTGGCTGTCCTGCTTACAGGGGTAATGCCGGTCTTTCCTCAGTGGTGGTGCTTGGCTTCTAGATCTTATTTCAGTTTGCATTTCCCAAACTTACTGGAAGAGATTTTAGCATTAGGATTATACTTACCATATCCTTTCAGAATGATCATGGTCCATTTGTTTTTTCCAAATACCTCCCACTTGGCCAGTAACATTAACTAAGTAATATTATGTTTACATTTATTATAAATTGTGCTGAATAAAATATGAAATGCCTTTTGATTTCTAGTTTAAAATAAAAATAGTTTTATATTTTAAATACATTTTGGAGGTGGAGTTGCAGCACATCACATCTGCCACTTTATCCTGGCCTTGTTTAGTTTATCTGCTTTTCTGGAAATAGTTAAGAAATGCATTTAGGCTGACAGTAGTCACAGTTTTTATAATAAACTTAAAAACTGATTTTGTTCTCTTCTTGCTTCCTTTTTTCTTTCTCTAGGGTTCCCTTAAGGAAAAGACAGTTGAAAATCTTGAGAAGTATGTAGTCAAAGATGTAAGTAATAAAGGGAAAAATAGATCTGCATGATAGCTTCCTTTACCTATTAGGGAAATTAATAACAAGCTTATTTATAATGAAATGGACAAGAGAAGATATTTCTCTGTCGTGGCAGTTTAACACACTCCGAGTATAATCACCAAGAGTTTTCAGCCGGAGCATGGGTTTTAGTTTTTCTTGTTTGTTATTAGGCAAGAAGACCCAGTATTTCATTTGCCCTTTTAGCTCTAATTACAATAACAGCAGCTAGAGTGGCTACTTTGCGAACCTCACTGTGCTAAGTGATTACATTCGTTATCCCATTTAATCTTCCATATAACTGTGAGTTAGTTACTGTTACCTCTGCTTTATAGATGAAGAAACTGGGGACTTAAATAACTTGCCCAAGTTCGTACAGTTAATAAGTAGTAAAGTCACACCTAAATGTATCCTGAATCATAACCACAGTGCTAGATCATCTAAAAAATGTACATATGTGTGACTGTTATTTAAATTGTCTTTAACCTATCAACAAGGAATAATGAGGAAAGCTTTAAAATACTTCAAAAGACATTAGTGGAAAACCTAATAAAATATTTAAATATCTGTAGTTTAGTTAAAAGCATTGTGCCAATGTTAATTTCTTAGTTTTGATCATTATACTGGGGTTAAGATGTTAATATTGAGGGAAGCTGGATAAAGAATATATAGAAACCCTCTGTACTATTTTCACAACTTTTCTGTAAGTCTGAAATTATTTCAAAATAAAAAGTACACACAGACACACACAGCACTGAGATGAGATACTTCTTACTTTTCTTACAGAGTAAAAGTAGAATGCAATTATTTTCTCAAAGTTCTTTGGTAAAGATTTCTTATTGTTTTCATTCTTTGTACCTCCTATTTCCCGTCCACTCCCACTCCCATGATTGTTGTTTCAAGAAAGAACACT
Source organism: Eschrichtius robustus (assembly GCF_028021215.1). Lineage (NCBI taxonomy): Eukaryota > Metazoa > Chordata > Mammalia > Artiodactyla > Eschrichtiidae > Eschrichtius > Eschrichtius robustus. The sequence goes on along the minus strand of NC_090830.1, from coordinate 113,408,381 downwards.
GAGGGGTTCAGGAGGATTTAAGTGAAGGAAGCTATTTACTGTGAGAGAAGGAAAGGCTGTTTTTCTTTCTGGTCACATCAGGAGTTAGAATTTCCTCATGTATCTGCAGGTGGGTCTGGACATTTCTAGGTTGCATCATGACACATCATGTCATTTCTGCAAGGTATTTCATAAAATAAAAGTATACACAGTGAAGCCATATCTAATACTCTCCATAGAGTATTTAGCTGATGATGTTTAAAAATCAGCTTATCCTCATCTCTAACACACTTAATTCACTTACTTTTAGAGATTACAAGGTAATTTAAACTCTTTCCTGAGGCAGACATAATGAGGAAGTTAGAGATATGTTTTTAATAGGCATATAATCATTTATATATTTTATATATAAATCTATTATATATACACCATGTATACACTACATATATGATACTTAATTCATGCAGTTACAATGTGGTCTTCTAAATGCAAAATTCTGAAACCAACCAACCAACCAACCAACCAACCATCCCTCCCTTAAAGGGCATCCCCTATTCCTGTTTCAGTGGACAAAAGTCCAGTGTCTAACTACTCCACAGTGTAAATGAATATATACAGATGGTCCCCAACTTAAGATTTTTTGACTTTACGATGTTGTGAAAGCAATACACATTCAGTAGAAACTGTATGTGGAATTTTGAATTTTGATCTTTTCCCAGGCTAGTGATACGCCCTACGATACTCTCGTGATGCTGGGCAGCAGCAGTGAGCTACAGCTCCCAGTCAGCCGTGCAATCACGGGGGTAGACAACTGATAACATCCATTCTACTTTTCACTTTCAGTACAGTATTCAATAAATTACATGAGATATTCAACCACTTTATTATAAAATAGGCTTTGTGTTCGATGATTTTGCCCAACTGTAGGCCAGTGTTTGTTCTCAGCACGTTTAAGGTAGGCTTGGCTAGCTGTCATGTTTGGTGTATTATCGGGACATAACCCCAACATAAGTGGAGGAATATCTGTGTGTTTTAGTGTTTCACTCATCATCATAATTATATTTCAGGGAAAACTGCCTTTGCTTCTAAGCCGGATGAATGAAGTAGGGAAAGTATTTCTTGCCACCAACAGTGACTATAAATACACAGATGTAAGTGCTTAATATTCATATTTGTTTATTTATACAAAGGAATTATTTAGGACTGAAGAACTGTGACTATAATGAGGAAGATAGTTTATTAAGTGAGGGTATTTCATTGCCATTTCATTTTGAAAGCAGAATGAAAAAAGCAAAAATATATAGCATACATCAGAGTGGTTCTCAAATTTTTCTAAATATTTCTTTTGACTATTTTCCCTGATTACAATTGGCTACTTGAAGGTTTTCTCTTTGGGGTTATTTAAAACATTTGTGCTGATTAAAATGTCTTCGTTGTCTCTTTGTGCTTCATTTCTAAAACTTCAGAAGTTACACCCTTTATTATTGCACATGTGTACATATGTGCCCTCCCTGCTGTTGGGGAGCCAGACAGAAATAGATGGTGCTAAGATGTTTTGACTCTTAGCCATCAAAATTTACTACCTCTTAAACTTAAAAAAAAATTTTGCCATGATTAAAGCATGTAGAAAAGATGATTTAACTCCTTATCATGTTACTTTTGCTAAGACAGTTACAAGTTCCCAGTACTAGCCAGAAGCTCAGCACTCCCCAATCCTCTTTATGTAAAATGTTGATTTTGAAATTTGGTGATTTGAAGTAAGCAAGTAAGTTGGCTTGGTTGGTCTAGGAACAGTAGTAAGAGGGCCAAGGTATATTCTTTCCATGTGAGTCATTAGTTATCTCTACACCCTTATCTCAGATACCCCTTACCTCCAAATATGTGTTCCAGTCCACTAGGAGAACTGGATAGGAATATATGGATGTGAATCTGTACAAAAAAAATCTAGAAGTCTGTGTTCTACTGAGAATGTCAGAAGCTTGCATTCGTTTGCTATGATGAAGCATTCATTTCTGGCTTCCACTGCCATGATTTCGTAAACTTTAGAGGAAACAAGAATGTGATGAATCTTGTATTGAAAAAGACATGTCTTATAAAAAGCTTGTGTGTGATTTATTTAGGTGTCATATATCTCTTGCAGAAGTAGTATATGGACCTTATGTTGGATTTTTTTTTTCCAGAAAATTATGACTTACCTGTTTGATTTCCCACATGGCCCCAAGGTACTCTATGTAACTTAATAGACTGTTGCTTTAGTAACAATGAATGCATCTAATATCCTGGAATGTTGAGGGTAAGGAATTGGTCAGGAGCCATCCAGAAATCTTCATTAATATTAGAAGTAATGTCGGGCTTCCCTGGTGATGCAGTGGTTAAGAATCCGCCTGCCAATGCAGGGGACACGGGTTCGAGCCCTGGTCCGGGAAGATCCCACATGCCACGGAGCAGCTAAGCCCATGCGCCACAGCTACTGGGCCTGCGCTCTAGAGCCCGTGCGCCACAACTACTGAAGCCCGCGCGCCTAGAGCCCATGCTCCGCAACAAGAGAAGCCACGGCAATGAGAAGCCCGTGCACCACAGCAAAGAGTAGCCCCCTCTTCCTGCAACTAGAGAAAGCCTGTGCACAGCAACGAAGACCCAGTGCAGCCAAAAATAAATAAATATTAAAAAAAAAAAAAAAGTAATGCCAGGAGCTACTGTAATTTAAAGTTGCTAGCAGTTTGAAAACTTGGTAGACAGAAATAAAAGAGATTCATGTGGTATTTAGTAGGATGGGATCAGAATAATTTTTATGCCCAAGAAATTCTATACAGAATTGTTACATTTGTGTGGCAAATAAAGGAATTTTCAGGTTGAAGAAGATAATGTAATTAAAAGAAAGAGAGAAAATGTATATATTCTTGCAAACGTCTAGATTCTGCTGTTAGTTAATGCTGAGTTCTGTGCCAAAAGAACAGCTAACCTTGATACTTAGCAGAGAAGTCTTCATTCCTGTAGTATGGCCACATTTAGATTTAAGGAATACTCATTGCAATTTAGTCACTAGGCTTCTTTGAATAAATGTCATAAATAACTGTTTTGAGATCACCTAAAAACAGAGTAATGGCAGTGCTCTTTGGCTTGACCTTAAAAGGTTAATGCCATGGTTCCAGTTCAGGATGGAAGTAATGTTAAGGGGCATACCTTCTACATTAGTGCTGATTAGCCTGCCATGTAAGCCAAAGACCAGCGTGCACCTGAAACCATCATTCTGAGAACATAACCGATGAAATCTGCTAATAATAGTTCCACGTCAGTTGTATACTTCAGTTCTGATGCTAATCTGCCTCTTTCTTAACCTGTCTCTTACATATTTGTTTTGCAACTCTCCTTAGCCCCTTTGAGCCTCTTATAGCCCATTTTTAGAGTGTGAGCACACTTTCTTTCATACATTATATTGCTTGAAATAAATTAATACGTAGGTGAAACGATTTAAAATATAGAGGTTAGAGTCATTATTTATATTTTTACTTTGCCTGCTTCCAAAAGGATGTGGCTTATAATAAGCCACAATATGTTTTTAATAAAATAGTGGGATTTTCTGGTTATACTTAGTATTTCTACATTCCTTTCATCTGATTGAGATGAAACATGAGTGCTTTAAGGTTAGGAGTGATGTTTCGGCTTTTGCTGTTTCTCCCTTATCAGCCTGGGAGCTCCCACCGACCATGGCAGTCCTACTTTGACCTGATCTTGGTGGACGCACGGAAACCACTCTTTTTTGGAGAAGGCACAGTACTGCGTCAGGTGGATACTGTAAGTTGAGAGGAAGGTCTATCTGCGAGCAATTACCCTTCGTGTTCCTCCTTTCCCCCACTCCTACTCCCCCTAAGGAAACAGGTATTTTTAACTTATTAGCCATATCTCTCTTTTGAAGTTAATCTAAGAGTTTGGTCTTAATCGATATAGCAGAATAATTCAAATGAATATAATTCAAAAGTGACATTCATTTGGCTGCCTAGCCAAGTAGCATTTTGGGTGGAGATTGTGATAGAAGGATAAAGCATTACAAAGTCCATATTCTTTTCTCACAGAAAACTGGCAAGCTGAAGATTGGTACCTACACGGGCCCCTTACAGCATGGCATTGTCTACTCTGGGGGTGAGTCACAGACTTCCCTTTATTTAGTGTAAGTCTTTGCTCAGGCCTCATGTGAAAACTTTGGTGTCCTCCTGGCACAGTGCCACATATACTCTTTAGAATTCTAAAGATATCGTCTCCTGATGGTAAACACTTCAATCACCTACTAATACAATAGGAGTCGGGGAGAAAGGTTTTGAGAAGTGGTCAGTATGTCCTAGTGAACCTTTGATTTTCACTAAAAGGATCAGTTTTTTCCAATCCTCCTTTTGCCTATTTGAGGCATTTTCTCAGTGTCTGGAATCATGTCGGGTGGTTCCCAAGGGGTCCTCTAGGGGTTTTTAGGAGCCCCTGTGGACACAGATGTGTATTTTGTTGGAACGAGAAGCAGTGGAACGAAGCCAACCTAATGGCAGATCTGTGATGAGAAATGGCAGTGGTAATGTTCCCTAAAGCTGAGACGTGTAGTTTTGTTGCTCTTGGGTTTGGTGATCAAGAGCTCTGGTGAGCATAGTGGAGCTAAAGGCGTTGTCTTAGAGGCACTAAAAAGGTTGATGAAAAAAGACAATGGTGAGTCTTTGTCTTTAAGAAAGGTGCGCCTTTTAGTGTGTTCCTCACATAGTTAAAAGAATAAATTAATCTGTATTTAATGGTTATGGTACTCGGAACGCTGGTTTTTAATATGGAGACATTTATTGTTTTCTCATTGTTTGTTCCATTGTTTCAGGTTCATCTGATACAATCTGTGATCTGTTGGGAGCCAAGGGCAAAGACATTTTATATATTGGAGATCACATTTTTGGGGACATTTTGAAATCAAAGAAACGGCAAGGGTGGCGAACTTTTTTGGTGATTCCTGAACTTGCACAGGAGCTGCATGTCTGGACTGATAAGAGTTGTAAGGAGCCATTATTCTTACTTTATAAATCTTTGACATAGCTAGTTTATATCAGAATGGCCAGCTATGAATCAGTCCTCTTTGATGAACCATTACTTTGTATGCAGGGGGTCAGAGGTGGTCAAAAGATGGGGCCTTATATTTGGATACCTCCTTCTCCTATAGCCAGATATTTCACAGAAGTCCAGAATTTTGAGAGGTTATCTTGTTCAGCCTTCTTCTTGAATCCCTTTAAAGTTTAGAATATTACTGGTCTGAGTTATGTTACAGTAGCAACGGAAAGTGGACGCTGCTTACCTCTGCAGTCCCTTATTTGTTCAGCCATGCCTGCTCGTTCCAGTCTCTCTGCTACCAGCTCATAGCTGTGATTCTGGGGCATTGATGGCTCTGAGTGCTGATCACCTGGTATTTTTTTTATTTGCTCTTCTGAGAAGTAGAGAATGAGGCATTCTCTGAACTGAGCTATACTCTGCACTGAATTGAGCTTTGACCCTAGTTATGTAAAGAGGTTTGACACACACAAGTTCTCCAGCCAGTCCTAGCTAGCATCGCTCACAGTGTGGCGGAAGGTCCTGCCGCAGGTAGTGACCCTGGCTCCACCACTTACTATCTTCAGCCCTCAGGCAGGTTACTGAAACACCCTGTGCCTTAGTACCTCAAATGTGAAAATGAGGGTAACACCTACTCTCATAAAGCTGCTGAGACTTATCTGAGGCAATGCCTGCATAAAGGTGATAGAAGTAACAACCCTTCTCAACCGAGGCTCCTCATCTGAACCACAGAACAGACAAAAATGATTTGAATGACTCTCGGTTCTCCCAAAGATGGTAGATAAAGATTTGTTGTATACATTGGACACATCATGGCTTGATTCTCGTTGGGGAACCCGGGTTGAGAAAGGCTAGAACACACAGAAGGCATGCAACGTATAGTGGCCGTTGCTATTGTTTGTACTTCTTGGTGGGATTTTCTGGCTAGCCTTTCATCTACATTTTCAACTTTCCACCTATAGAATTTTAGAAATCTAGTTGATTTGGTTCTGTTTTCTGGACTTGTGACTCATTCTTTTATCTAAAGATGGAACTGTTAACACTTGCTTTGCTGACACACCTGAGATGGGGTATGAATTGGCACTTTATAAGCTCAGAATCAGCATCCAGTTAGGAAAGTTGTATGTACTGGGTGGTTTTAAGTAGGAGGAAAGGCAGTTAAAGAGGAAATGCTGGCGTCATCTGCTGCCAGATTCCAAGCAGTGTCAGTGGGTTTTCCCGAAGGTGGTGGAAGGAAGTCATTTTACACACTCACCTATGGCTTTACTTTTCAGTCATATCTGCAACCTTTTACTTTAGTTGTAGCAGCAGTTAAAAACTAGATGCTTTTTGATTTACTTAAAACATTTTCCTTTTTCTTCCAAACTTTAGCACTTTTCGAAGAGCTTCAGAGCTTGGATATTTTCTTGGCTGAACTCTACAAGTAAGTTTCCTAACCCTAAAAATTTCTTCCCTAAAAACCATCTACCTCTTCAGGAGTCACTTAGGTGTAAGAGACTTCCTTTCTGGAGATTTTCACTGGATTTTTCTTGTCTCCAGGCACCTTGACAGCAGCAGCAATGAGCGCCCAGACATTAGCTCCATCCAGAGACGTATTAAGGTATCCAAATGGGATTTGGGAGAAAACTTCGAAAATAAACTTTTAAGTGATTTCTGTATTTCTGATATTATACAGGGGGTGGCACATAGCCAGTGTTCAGTAAATATTTATCGAATAAGCTGAGCCTTAATCTTGTTCTTTGCTTTAGAAAGTAACTCATGACATGGACATGTGCTACGGGATGATGGGAAGCCTGTTTCGCAGTGGCTCCCGGCAGACCCTCTTTGCCAGTCAGGTGATGCGCTATGCTGATCTCTATGCAGCATCTTTCATTAATCTGCTGTATTACCCGTTCAGCTACCTCTTCAGAGCTGCCCACGTCTTGGTGAGTTATATAGCCCTAAGGCTACTATTTGCAGTTAAGATAATGCTGTTAAGGCCAAGATCTGCCACTGGCCATCTGACATGGCACAGGAAAGTTTAGATCATTTCTTTCTAATGTGCAAAGCCCATAGCCAGGTTACATGGTTGCACAAAAAGGAGTTTTTGAGAAAGTATGATCAAGATAGAATGTTACAGAGCTTAACTTTACTTTGAAAACTACTTGGTTTAAAAGTTGTTTGAATGGTGAAGACTTTCCTCTATTATTAGTGCTAAATGAGAGAAGTGTAGTTTTAAATTCCTATATTCTAATACTGATCTATATTTCAAGACTTTTTTGCTGTGAAATAAATAGGAAATAATAATCTCTTCTCTCCCATCTTATCCAGTTTCAGGCTATAGTATACAATGTGGGCACAGTTTTGAGTGGGAGAGAAAAGAGGATAGGCAGCTTTGGGAAGTTCTAGGAAGATACTTCAGTATCTGAATTGGCTCGGCCTCTGGTCCATTATAGGTGCTTCTGTACAGCCATATAACAAAGGCAGAGGGATTAGGATCTGGGAGACAGCTGTTTTGTCCTGCCTGCTTTCTGAACCTCTGACTTTGTTGTAGATGCCTCATGAGTCAACAGTGGAACACACACATGTAGATATCAATGAGATGGAGTCCCCCCTTGCAACCCGGAACCGTACATCAGTGGATTTCAAAGATACCGACTACAAACGGCACCAGTTGACACGGTCGATTAGTGAGATTAAGCCCCCCAACCTCTTCCCACTGGCCCCCCAGGAAATTACACATTGCCATGATGAAGATGATGATGAAGAGGAAGAAGAGGAAGAGGAAGAATGAGGAGGAAAATCAAAACTCTGAGCACCCATTAAACAAGTTCTGGCAGGACTCACAGGAGCAAAGGATGTCCCTGTGGGGGGTCCTAGTGGGGGGTGGGGGGGCTCCATCAAAGGTACATCTGGAAAGTTTCTGAAGACTTTAAAATACTCTAATCATAGGGAGATACTTGTTTTAGTTTTGTGTGTCTGCACTCTTTGCAGATGGTTCAGAATTGTAATGGAGTCTGTACTGGAGGAAAGTAAGGGTAAAGCTGGGCTGAACTGCATGCAGCTGGCTCCATCGTGGCTTGTGACACTGTTTCCTTGTCTTGTTTCATCATCAGTATGTCATAGTGTATCCAGATACACTAAGGGTGGTGAAGGGTCTCAGAGTGGAACAAGGAAGACAACGGGAAGAGGTGATCCAAAAACGTTGTTATGGTACAAATTGTGCTCTTATTCCAAAATCCATCTTTTTCAGTGCATTGCATAAGTATTGTATATTAGTGGAGAAATATATTATTTCCATTATCAAATGTAGTCTTCTGTGAAGGTCAAGGTTCCTTTACAAGCTTTTAAGTGTCCTCAGTGACTCCAGTAAGGCTGCTGTCTGTCAGTGGCTTAGCAGAAGTGTTCTCTACTTGCTGTAGGGCTGGTCTGGAATGGACTGCAGCAATTTCATTTTGAGGCAGAAGTCTTGATCTACTTCTACATGTTTTTGATTGATAGCAGAAATGCTTATTATCCAAAAACATAGCCTTTTTCTCATCTGGGATAAATCTATAGAAAGAATTCAGCTGAAAGAGGACAGAGGAGCAAGCCACCCGAAAAGAAGAGAACCTCCTTCTTATGTTACACCCTAAGGGAGTAAAATTCATTCGTGTGGGCCAGAGAGTGTGGCTCATGCCACCCCATTCCAGCCTTCGGTATCCTCTTGCTGTATTTCAAATTCAAGCATAAGAGGGCTTTGTAAGCCAGACCCTTTACAAAAACAGAGGGCACAATCAACGTGGATAAATTCACTTCAGAATCGCACGTGAAATCTCTTCTTGTTCAGAACAAGAATGGATCATCACTGTGTACCTTAAGGTACTACAACTGCCTCACCAGAACAGTGAAAGTTGTGGCAACATTTTTCACAGTGGTGTAGACGCTTACTTTAACCTTCATATGTCTCTTCCATTCTTACTGTCATTTGTCAACACGGGAGGGTAGATTAGCTGCTCTAGAATTCAATAAAGTATAGTATTTCTAATACTGACTTTGACCCCTTCCTGTAGCACAACTATAGTAACTGCTGGTCTTCAAGTGGGTTTAGGTTTTTTGTTTTGTTTTTTTTTTTTTTTTAAATTAATTAATTATTTGTTTTTGGCTGTGTTGGGTATCTGTTGCAGCACGCGAGCTTTCTGTAGTTGCAGCAAGCGGGGGGCTACTCTTCGTTGCAGCGCACAGGCCTCTCACTGAGGTGGCTTCTCTTGTTGCGGAGCACAGGCTCTAGGCGAGCGGGCTCTAGAGCACAGGCTCACTAGTTGTGGCTCACGGGCTTAGTTGCTCCACGGCATGTGGGATCTTCCCGGACCAGGGCTTGAACCCGTGACCCCTGCATTGGCAGGCGGATTCTTAACCTCTGCGCCACCAGGGAAGGCCGTGGGCTCAGGTTTGACTTAGTGATATCAATTTGACTTTCTCTTAAAGGAAATATAGTCTAGCATGATTAATGGCTAAATTTATAGCACTTAAATAGGCCTCAGTTTTTTTCATGGAAAGTTTTTTGGTACAGGACTACGAGGTGAGGCTTTTTTTTTTTCCTTTTTTAAAAATCATTTTATAGGTAGGGAACACAGCTCAGTAACTTAGCCAAGGCCATATTACGTCACCACTTTCAATGTGTAGGGCTTTACACTGTCACAACATTCTGTTACCTGTTTGTTAGGAATTTATGCTACTTTTAAAGTATTAGGTTAGAAATGCTATTGCAGGGACTTCCCTGGTGGTGCAGTGGTTAAGAACCCGCCTGCCAGTGCACGGGTCATGGGTTTGATCCCTGGTCCGGGAAGATCCCGCATGCCACGGAGCAACTAAGCTCATGGGCCACAACTACTGCGCCCGCGCTTGCCTAGAGCCCGTGCTCTGCAACAAGAGAAGCCACTGCAACGAGAAGCCCGCACACCACAACGAAGAGTAGCCCCTACTCGACGCAACTAGAGAAAGCCCACGTGCAGCAACAAAGACGCAACGCAGCCAAAATAAATAAATAAATAAAATAAAATAGGCAAAGTATATAAATAGAAAAAAAAAAATGCTATCGCAGATAGCAACTAGATACTGCTGTTTTAAATTTTCACAAATATGTTTGTGATCACCCCAGCTATTAATTATTCTCATTCAAGATGGAGATGCTGCCCAGTTTGACGCTGTCTTCAATATTCCCAAAGCCAAATAATATCTGACTGACTTATTACAACTACATGGCTAACTTAATAGTACCTTTAAATATCTCCCCTGTTAGAGCAAGGCCCAACATGATCACGTTGCTTTAATCTACCACCCCTTTTGTTTTGTTTTATTCACATAAGATCTTATCTAAGAGTTTCTTTGCAACTAGATGAGTCTCTGGTAGTGGGTCCAAAGATTGAGAAGTGAAAAGCACACACCTGGAATAAGAATTCCACTACTGGTTACAGCTTTCTTCAGGACCACCAAAATATATTTTAAAGAGCTAGGATTCCATAAGAGTCTAAGGCCCAGAGCAGAGCTTTTGCTTCTCTGCATATTATTCCTGTTAGAAGAGTGCTGGGAAGTAAGTGGTCCATGGGCAGGGACTCAGAGCAGCTGTAACTGGACTTGTTAAAACATGAATATGAGTTTCTCTCTGTTGCTAATGATTAAGGAAGCGAAACATAAAATTATAATTTTCCGTTAAAAAAAAAAACAAAACCCTAAGGTGTTTAGACTGAGAGGAAGCTCTCCCAACTCTTTTCAGAACTTCCTTCCTGGGTATTTGGAAAACACCACTTAGTTTCAGACTTTGTGAGGCCCCCGGCACCCTAGTATATCCAGCAGCGGTCAGAGGCACAGCAGACCACAGCCCAGCCTCTGCAAGAGGCCTTGTCCTGTGCATTCATCTCTACAGAGGTGGTCAGGTAAAGCTCAGATGGTGTATTTTTAGAAAAGTTACTTAAAGCCAAGAAAGTTTAGTGTTCTGTTCAGACCTTAAATTTCCTACCATAAGCTCTGTTGAGACCTAAAATAAGAAAACAAGCCCTTCAAGATACCCTTTCTAAGATGCTTTTAGGAAAAGTGGGTCTTAACAGAAAAACTTAGAGCTACAAATCCTTTAGACATGTTAGTATTGTTTTTAAGCAACCACTTTAAAAAGCCACTTGCAGTGACATGTCAGATTTAAAAGTACTTTGTCCATGTTTAGATATTCCTAAATCAGATTTATTTATTTAAGAAATATTTTGTCAGCAACTTTAAAGCCCTGCAGTTTTTCCAAGGCTGCCAGAGCATTTAAAAATACTCTGCTTATTCACCACAAATAGCCTGAGACAAACAACTGCATATCTAAGTCTGCATTAAGAGTAGGAGCCTTGTCCACATTCCATGTTATGGAAACTATTTAACCTTTCTTTGATGGTGGGAAAAATGGTAACTATGATCCAGCTATTGCCATACACTTAATCCCAGATCCTCAGTTCAGTAGTTTATGTCTCAATACTTAGGTTTCTCATGACATTCTTTCTTGGTGACTAGAGCATAGAGCTATTCTTAAAGTTTTTCCTCAAATGGAACAATTTCAAATGATACACAGCTTTGGGAGGCCCTGAGAATGAAATCTAGACCATGGAGCTACCTGAGCAGCCTTGAAAAAAAGACCGGTGCACAGCCACCAGAGAGCAGGGAGGACGTGCACGTGCACAGCAGCCGGGACGCAGAGCCGGTGACTTCCAGGAATCCACGTCGTCCCATCTCACACCTCCACGAACGGAGAAGGGGCACTGCACGCTGTTCTCACAGCTGAGCATGTAGGAATAGCGGAAAGCAAGTCATCTACGGAGAGAATGCATTGGTTTACAGAATGAACGAGGCAGCTTCTCTGTTTAACCTGGCAATCTCAACCATTTCTCCCCTGGCCTCAGACACGGTGTCTTCATCCCAAGTCCACAACTGTCTGACTTGTTCCCACAAAGGTATGCAATAAAAACAATAGTTTAAGTCCCTCTAAAGAGCTTTAACAGAAAAAAGTCCTCCCAACTGAACACACCTCACCTCAAGCTTGTCGACTCTTACGGCAAGTGTAAGTAATCTATTTTCTAATTTAAAATGACAAAAGTTTTTGGTCTGGTCCCTTTATGTTCCTTCCTATAAAATATCTTTGCTCCATTTTATTACTAGAAAAAAGATGGGTTAGACAGATTGGTTCATGAATCAAATTAGGTACAAATATTCACCCAAATGCTCTGCTCTCCCATTGTGCTCTTCCCAAAGCCATGTCTGGCCAGGGCTATAGATGAGGCCTGAAGAGTCCAGGCCAAGATAAACCTCATCATACACACTGGAGCCCAAGCAGCTGAGTGCACGCACAGTCTTCGCATGAAAGACAGCAATAGTCCTTCCAAGTCTCACAAGTTCCTGAGATACTTGGCAAGAGCACTTGTCATGCAAACCTTCCCACCACTGAAAAATGTTTACTAAATGTCCAGTCTTTGAGAGAGGGTTTGTACCAAAGGTAATCTTTAACTTGTGGGTATACATATTTTGAAGCAAGTAACTTCATTTTTGGACCCACTGCCCTCAAGTCAATGATGTAGCAGAATTGTGGCAAGGAAGCTGGCTTCATCTAAAATTCCTGCCATGTGTTGGCCTACTGTTTGGGTGCTTCACAATCACTCATACCCTAGCAGGAAAAGCACTCTGACAAAGAACTCCTGTAACCGATCCCCCCTTGCATCCTTAGGCCTCACAATCATCTACCAGGGGAGACGGCATGCCACCAGAATGTCACAGAGAGGCACTATAACCATTGCTTTGTTCTGGGACTTTTTGAAAGAGCAGAGATGTGAGGACCTCAGGGAAAATGACACAACAATCATACAAAGAAGCCAAACGTTTATTAGCCATCTCATGTAATTCAACTTTTCGGCTTTAATAAGGAATCATCTCTCTATTAAACTGAATTACCTTCAGAAAGTGTGCTTTCAGAAATCAACTCCAGGCTACAAAAAGGTCGTTCAGTTTGTACCAGTCATTTTCTCTACAAGACCGTCTGATCACTATCTGTGTCCTCAGAAGTGCTGAGTCGAGAAGAGGCGCTGGGGAGCATAATCTGTTAGACGGAACAGAAACCCCAGAGCTTTTTATCATGATACAGCTTAGAAATGAACTGACGTGTGGGCAACCCCATGGATGCAAAGGGAAGGCTTAGGCAAATCTCATCTTCACAATAGGAAAAATCACCTTTATTTCCCTTGGAGAGTTTCCTGATTTGAGCTCAGGACTCATCTAGACAAAGTGAGTAAAGCAGGAAAAACTAAGCAAAGCAGCCAACTGAGAGGAGATGTGCTAGAGAGAGAATTCCTTTCCCAGCACTGCTTGCTGCTTTCTGCTCTGCTTCTAACAGGCTCCCAAGAAGATAATACTTCACTGGAATGTAGATCTACCTTGTTCCACTTTCGAGAAATTGGGGGTGATGACTGGGGAGGTGAGAGCACTGGTTAGGTCAGGAAGTGTCTCAGCCAATCTTGTCAGCAGTTCTTCACTAAAATGTCTCCATCCACAGGACTAGTGTAAGTAAAACAGACCGAGAACATCATGGTTAAAACAATATGGTAGGAAAAACAAGGGACCAGTCATCAAGAGGCTCAATGCTCAGAAGAATGTAAAACAGAGACTAAGAGTGGAGGGAAGAAGGATTCCAAAAGAATGTGGTCTAGGAATAGATCACAGAGGGGCCGTGAACCTCGACCGGAAGATCTTCAGAGTCTGGTCACGTGAGTGAGGAGGGTAGAAGGAATAGAAGGGACAATGGAAGAGGATGTGGCTTATTAGGGAACGTGGAGGCCCAGTGAATCCTGAAGAGCATCTGACCATGACTCACCACACTCATGCCCAGTGTTTTTAACTTGAGGGTGGACCATCTGTGCCTGCTGCAACCATTCTCCTAGGCTTCCCATCGCAGAGAAGGATCTGCAGAGCCACTTTCATCTTTAAGAGCCAATTGAGAGGCTTGAATGAGGCCTCTGGTCTTGCCTAGGAAAAAACAGCTTAGAGATTTGCCAGCTGAAGTGTGTGTTGTTAGTGACTTGAGTGGCAAATGTCTGGGGCAGTTTGAGTGGATAGCCCCAGTATCTTTATCTAAAATGAACGGATGGGGGACAGATTACAATCCTTGAAAAAGAGAACACACCCCTGGCATTGGCTGTACCAGGCTGGAAGCTGGAGGCTCAGTTCTAGCACCCGCTTCTCTTTTAACATAAGACTTGGTGGTGTACGTCCAAAGGAAATGCCCTGCTGTGTTGCCATGCCGACCACCAATCCCAGCTTTCCCACCAGGCAGGGGACCGAGGCCAGTGTTGCATAGGTGACAGGGGGAAGAGGGAACACACATTCGCTAGAAGGGTGAACAGAAATCATTTATCTAAACAGAATAATAGAAATGAACAAAAACCTTTTAAAACAATCACAAAATTTACAAATAAATTGATACAAAATAAATAGGAGAGATTGTAAATCTACAACATCATTTGAATTATAAAATGCATTCATTATGACAATCAGCTCATGAAACCTATACATGTCATTTGTGCTTATTTAGGTTTATATACACAGCTCTGGATACTGTGTTCAGAAAACTTCACTGCTACAAAGCATGAAATGTACACTATGATACAGTGAGTAAAGGCTAAGGAGGATGGAAATCAGACTCGAAGCAGGGTCTTATTTGAGGCGCCAAGGCAGCGTTGGCATTGGGCCTCAAAACCAAGAAAAGGCATATTAGAAGCCCAGGTGGGCAGGCAGCTTCCATGGTCCAGAGAGATGGATTCTGCAATCCAAGGTGGGAATTAGAGACCATCACTGTTGTGGGACCAGGCCACCAACCTGGCTTGGGAGTGTGGGAGTGAGGAAGGAGGCTCTGGCCTCACAGCCACGCTGTACCATTACCCAGAGAATAGACCCAGTCACCAGGAAACCACCTCTAAAGTATTTCACGGAGGTACTTGAGAGGCCCTGCCATGAAGTAAAGACCTGCCTCCATCCTCATCTCAAACACTTGCCATCAGGAATAGAGGTGGGCCCAATAAAAGGGGCCGGGACACGAGGACCAACATAAGAGCAGCAACCTGTTTAAGACAAAAGCAAAACCGCTCCTTCTCACCCACTTTAAAAGACAACAGAACCCTAGGCTCCATGGATGAGGGGCTCCAGAACAGATCTCATCTTAGTCGTAGAGGATGTGCTAACAGTAGAGGCATATGTACATAATAAATAATAATATAAAATAAAGCATATACATTTGTGGACTTAAAAGAACTCCAGAAACAAGAAAAGTCAACGGACTGACACACTCCACCTTCACAGTAGACTTTAGACACGGGGAGTAATGAATCAGGAGCGAGGCTGGGGCTCTCTGGGGAACAAGAGTCCTGAGGCCTTACTTTTCTCCCTCTCCCTTCTGCTCTGGGAGCCTGAAACCAGCTGTTTATATCCAAGGGGCCTGGGCCTCCAACAAAAAGGGCAGGCACTCAAGGCCCACCAGGTCCATTTGATAGTTCTCTGCAGGGTGAGTCTGAAGAGGAAGATGGCCCCAAAAGAAATCACTTCTCGAGTGAATCCATGTTGGTCAGATGTGGGCAAATGCTGGAAGATACCCTGCCAAGTGAGGCAAAACAATACTCCCAAGTCATTCTTCCAATTCGTTTATGTTTAATACCCAGTGGGTATTGAAACTTGAAAATGTGTACTCACTCAAGTCTTATAGTATGTGTTGGATCTGTGCACATATAAACCTCGGCATACAAACTCCTAGAACTTTACTCTCTTGCCACTTAGAACCTTTGTTTCCACGTTGCTTCAAGTACAGCCTGATACTTAAAATAATTCTTCTGAGATGACATCAGTGGCTCTAGCCTATACAGTGAGAAAGCTTACTTGAGCCGAGACAACCACAAAGGTCTGAAAAGCAAAGACGGTCCCCAGCCCAAGACAGTGGGAGGAAAGCTGCTCCAAGCTCTGCAGCTGCTGTGAACTGCCATCTTCCTCCTGTTCTTAGGGCTGACCAGGAGCCCTGGCATCTTCAGGCAGGGCAGAAGGAAAAGCAGCATGTAAGCACTCCCTGCAGGAGGGGTGCCCGCACGTGCTGGAGGAGGAAGGCCCACTGCCACAGCCTTGAGCAAGCTTGGTGCGCGTGCCCCGCACATCCGCAAACCGAGGCAAATGAACGTCATCCTAGAATCCTCCGAACTCATCTCTCCTATCAGCCCACGCAAATACAAAAGAAACGTGGAAAGGTAAAAATTTGCAAATGGCCCTGAGGTATAAAAATCCACTGAGTAGGTTGCTCACTGATCCATTTACATGGGAAAAGTTTCTGAATCCCCAGATCACTTCCATATTGAACTCTCTAAATCCCTCCTAATTCTGGGCTAACCTGCAACCCACCAAGATGCCCTTGCTGGACAGAAGCACCACTAGTGCAGAGGCCGGAATAGAACCACACCTGACCCAGGACAAGAGCCTGTGTCCTCAAGGAAGAGAGTGAGCACTGGTGCCTCAGAAGCCTCCACTCCCTGAACTGCCAGCTCAGCCTCGCAGTCTTCAACGCTCTGCAAGAAAAACCGTCTCCGGGATCAAAGCTGAGAGGGGAACAGTTCCTGCTCTCGTGCTAGCAAGGAGCTTGTGTCATGTGACATGCACAAGCCAACCCTCCCTGGTGGCCTCCTGCTTAGAATCCCAGGGAACAAGGTGAGCACCTTCCTGTGCCAGCCCAGGTGAGTCCTCTGCCTGGGCCAGGCCCTGGGGAACACTGGAGGAATCCTGGTCTCCTGGCCCAGGAAAGGCAAAGATGGTCAGATCCCTGGCTGGTTTTTCAGAAGGTGACAGGGTTGGGTTTTGTTTTTGTTTTTGACCAGCCAGGACACAGGTTCAATTGGCCAGGGCCTACTTAGGTCTGCTCCTCAACCTGAGGTAATTTGAGGACAGAAGTTCATGGTCCCTGCTAAGCCCAAATTCCCGTTGCTTCATTTCCTAAGGGAAATGCAATTCTACTTGTATCTAGCACTATTTTCCTAGACTTGGAAAAGCTGGACCTTTAGTTGTATGGTACTGGGGCTAGCACAAGTAAATATATTCACAGTTAATGTTCCATATTAGTGTGAAGTTTTGCATTCAACATTTGCACAAAAGCTCCTTGAAATATTAGAAAATGGCAAGATGCCCTACTCCTCCCACTTGGGGAAGACAACCCTGTCAGCATGGGCACTGAGCTCTCTTCCAGAAGTGAGGTGAGGAAGGAGGGGAAAAAAGAGTTACATGGGGTGCCCTTTCACATTCAAATTATGTCAGAACCAAGGCTTAAGCTAGTTGATTAACATCCCAGTTTCCATGCACAAATCTTAAGGTTCTGTTTTCCTAAGAGTTTAAACATATGATTTTAGACTTGCCTGATGCATGTGAAACAGAGAATTAAAGGGAGGGAACCTCTAAAGCAGTAGGAAGAACATCTCCCTCATTTATGAAGAGAAAGCAGATTGTCCCAGGAACACTTGGATACTAGGAATCCAGTTCCAGGAGGAACCTTCAGGATGCCAGAGTGGCTGCTTAGGAGTAGGAGGAGGCCCTGTCTGGTCCCTCAGAGCCAGGGCTGGCAGCAGGGGCCACTGAAAAGGAGAGCGAGGCCCTGGCCTGACAATGGGGCTCCCACAGAATTCAGGACCCCGGGCCCTGTGTCTGCTCCACAGCCCACTCGCCATCCAACGCTTACGAAGCCCGCAGCCCTAGGAGAGGACGATCCACCAGTAGTGCTGAGGACTGGCCGCTGCACATCAAGATCTCAACTATTTGATGGTCTTTCTCTGCCTTGCTCCCATTTACTTGGTAGACATGAACTGCATAGACCTTCCCCAAATCATTCTCCTGCTGCCCCACAGAAGCCATGAGCCAGCATTTCTCCTTCAACAGCCTAAAGTTAGTTTCTAGAAGGAAAGTGGGGGGCCTGAAAGACGAATCTGTCGCCGCTCAGATATTGAGTGTTACCATCTGAAGGGCCTTGAGCCTTCCCCAAAGCAGATCTAACTGTAGCCAAATGGTAGCCTTCATTCCTTCAGGGACCAGACAGGACTTATTCGGGATTCCCTGTTGTCATAAAACAGTGTGAAAAATCAAAGGTAAAGAGTAGTTTATAGAAAATAAATAAGAACTTGGGAGGCTAAAATTTCGTCCTCCAGGAGCCCTACTGCAAAGCCCCCCTGTGCCAGCTCCTTTATAGAGAGGACTTTTCAAAAAGCCACACACTGAGCAGGTAAGACAGTATGGAAACGTTAACCATTTCTCCCTGAAGTCAAGGAGCCAGCAGCTGGAATCCTCTCAAAAGGGCTTTAGGATTCACAGAGCAGCAGTGGGGCTCCAAAAAAGATCCAGCACAGTAACAGTGATTCCAGAGGCTCCTTCCAGTAGCAAGGCGCCCGGAGACGGACTGCGTGTGGAGAGGCAGATCAAAGCAGATAGGCCAGGGGAAGCTGACGGGCGAAGGTCCAGGAGGCCAGAGGAACCACGCCTTGGCAGCCCGGCTCCGCCAGACCACAGGGACGGCACTGCTGTCCCGGCCCAGAGCGTGGCGTGCTGGTTGGGGCAGAAGCCTCCTGCCCCAGCAAGGCCCGGGTTTCACTCTGTTACAGGGAACTCTCTCTCTCATTTCTGCGCCCCCTACAGATAATCCCAGTTCCCGTGTCATGTCATACTGACGTTGTGCTCAGCTAGACGCATCTTAAGAAAGTGAGACCTTTACGCTTGGATGGGTTTGTTTATAAAAGCAAATGCTCACAGTACAGGGCCCCACGAACGTCAAGCTCCGCGGTGGGAGCACCATCCCACGGTGCTGTGATTTGGGTGCCAGCAGCAGGCCACTCAGCCCCTTGAGGGGGCACCCGGTGACTTCTACCAGGTGAGACCAGTACTTCCCTCACTAAGGGGCACAGCACCTTCTGAGGAAGATGCTCCAGGACCAACATCCCAGGGGAGACACTGCACCAGATGCGCACGTGACACCGGAGCCGCCGAGCTGCTCACCGGGAGGCAAGCCCAGCGTGCTGCTGGTTCTTTCCCAACCGCAGCTCCCACCCGCCAGCGCCCAGCCTGGGGTGCACAGTCCTACCTGGAGGAAGGAGAAGAAACTGCCGCTTAGCCCCAGGGCTTCCCTTCGTGCAGTGAGACCCCGTGGAGAAGATGCTATCTTCTCGCCTAGTGACGGGACGCAGCGAGGACTGACAGGTCTACGTGAAAACTGTGGTCAGGAGGAAGTCATTTCAGTGTACGAATGTTGCCGACAACATGCACATATCCCTTGGGTTAACACTTAAAACACAGATAAGAGAGTTAGGAATTCAGTCACTCAAGAAATGCCCCCTGACATTAATTTCACTACACGTACGAATTTGATAGGAAAACAAGACAGAGACACACGTGAAATGGCCACAACACACATTTGGTTTCTCAATCCCTGTTTGGGGCCAAACTGACCCGGGCTGTACGGGCAGCCTCTCTGGCGTGGGCCACGTCTGAGGCGGGAGACACAGAGGTCCTCAGGCGGGGACACAGCCACTGCCGGGCCCCGCAGGCCCAGGCACAGAGGGGAAGGGGGCAGGTGCCGGCAGTCCCCAGTGTTCCCTCCTTTAGACACGTGGGTCTAGACGTGCCTTCTCGGCAGGGCGCACAGAGCACAGCTGGAAGGTCCGACTCCTTTTCTGACAACGACATACATCCCAGCGGGAAGGGCAGGAGCGTGGACTCCACACCACGAGTTTACTCGAGGGCCCTGTGGAAGATTTCCGTTTGGCACCTGTGTAGCAGCATCTTGGGTTAACGAGCAAGGACGGGGCGGTGGGTGACGGCGCTCTGTAAGCTGGGGCGGAAGAGGCCTGGCTGAGCTGGAGATCCCAGGCTGTGGGAATGTTGGGGTGAAACCACCTCGCCTCTTGCAAAGATAAACCATAGGTTTAAAATTCATTAACATTCATTTTGGTGATAAAAATTCCTTAGAGTGGGAGCAAAATCACATTCCAAGCAAACGTTAAACCTTTCTGAGGGAAAGGGACACCGTTAAACATTAACTTAAAACAACACTGAGCTCAGAGAGGCTGCGGGTCCCTGTGCAGGCTCCACCCCGCAGGGCCAACAGCCTGGGCAGGTCTGTGTCATTCATCCTTGAAGTTCGACAGCGACACCCACTGGGGCACAGAGGAAGGGTGCCCCTCCCTGGGGCGGGGGCCAAGGAAGGCCACTGGAGGGACAAGTCCATCCTTCTAAGGTTACATCATGGGGTCACAGCAGAGTTCAGACAGAACAATTTAAAACTCTGCAAAAGACACTTTTTAAAAACATGATCTCTCGGAAAAAAATAAATCGCAACAATTTTCAACTTCATGCAAATCGAGGGAGGAGGAGAGTGGATAATGATAAAAGGTACAGCCGAAAAAATAAACATGATTCTATTTGGGCGGAAGAAATTCATCTCCATAATCTCGAATGCCACGCCCTGGCTGTCGATTTCACATCTCCAGTTTCCATTCCTGCCCTCCCCGGCCTCCTCTGCTGCTTCCAGGAAGGGGACAAAGTCTTTGGTCTCAGGATGGTGCAGGATGCAGCATGGCACACAAGCGCACACTAATGGGATTCACGGTCGGACGCGGAGGCCGAGGCCGGTGCTCTAGATGGCGCCTTCGCTGTGCAGGCTGTGGTTGGCCTTGCTGTGCGTCACACAGTTCTGTTCGTTGAGCAGGTTGGCTGTCTCGTCTGGCAACCCGTCGTGCAGCTCCGTAAGAGTCAATTCAATTTTAGTGTTTTCACTGTCTGAAGACTGAGGAGTTTTGTCCATCCGGGATGCCATCAAGGCATTTTGGTATTGCTGTCTTGAGATCTGAGGCCAGGAGATGGTACAGAAAACAAACCGAGATCATGTTTATTTTTAGGCTCTCTTGTCTCCACATGGTATTTATTACACCTTACATCCCCTGAAGGGCCCCTAGCAGTTGCTCTAGAAGACCATCCTTGAGTATAAACTGAGCCACTTTTTAAAGTTCAAGTTGATTCTAGTGAACAAGTCACTTTTTGCTGATTTATAAGCCATTTCCAAGTTCTGTCTTGACATTTCACAGAGACTAGAAAATGGCTTCCATCAGCTAAAGCTGGCTCATCCCCCCAAAGCTATCTTTATTTCAGCCTAAGAAAAGAGGCCGTCTCTCATGAAGACCGGCTGGAAATGTTTACTCATTTTCTCACCCCCTCCCAGCTCTTGTTCCCTGAAAAAGCCACATTTGACTTGGCAGCTCACTGGACAGAGCCAAGGAGACCGATGTTCTTCCCCAGCCGGAGTCAGGGCACAGGAGCTGGAGGCAGGGCGCCCGCAAAATGACCAAGGCAGGCTCGGTGCAGAGGCCACAGAGCCAAACGCTCTCAGTGGAAGCTGACCGCCGCCTGCCGGGTCCTGCCAAGCCGTTGTCTCCTCTTACCTTAACAAACTGGAGATCGGAGAGGGCTCGCACCGAGTAGTCAGGGATGTAGACTTGGAGGAACGAAGAGCTGAGCTGATTGTTGCTGCTCCCCAACGTCGGCGTTATCGCATCGATCCGGTCACCGCGACTGAGAGAGTCCGAGTGATTCAAGCCGCATGGGCGAGGAGGTGACTTGTTTTCACCTGGAAAGGGAGAAAAAACCCAACCGCCTTTTAAGCGAGGTAGATGCAACTCAAAGCTCTTTATTTTCCCAATAATAATGAATAGACAAGCTCAATCAACTTATACCAGACGCCTCGGCCATGCAGCTCAGCTGCAGGGTCTCCTACAGCAGGCTCACGGCTTCTCCTGCAACACGTTCCCGGCCCCGTCCACACCAACAGACCCAATCCTCCGAGTTTCCAATAGCAAAGACCCCGTGGCTGCACACTGTGTCAGGAGCACAGGCCGGGGAGGCGAGGTCCGAGACACAGAAGCTACTTGATACGAAACATGGGCTGTAGGAAGGCAGCACTGCATTATTTTGCCAGAAGCAAAAACAAAGGACTCTTGAGAACGTTCATAAATCAGTACATGTTTTGAAAGGGATCAAAACGCTTCTGTCTGCTCATACCATACCTGGCAGCCAAACCTGTTATCTTTGCCTGTGACCCCAGTAAAATCCCTGTCAGGCAGCCCGAGGACATCTCAGGATTGTTAAGAACCCTGGAAGACACCAAACCCTGAGACGGTTTGATTAGGTCACCTTAGGTGCTGGAGGAGTCTTCAATGAGATCGACAGTACTCTTTCATTAAAACAAAGTGAAAGGAAATCCAGGTGAGTCTAAGTGTTGCTGCTTTTAGAGGCATGTTCACCATAGCTTCTAATAAATTTCATTAAAAATAAAACCCACACCCTCGCCAGGGCTTCTTCCATTTTTGCTTTTCTAGTCAAACCTATTGCACAAATATCAACTGGGTGCCCACGCTGAATTGCACAATGTCACAGGATTGAAGGGGACCAATTCTCCCACCTGATGGTTGGCTCCTCTTTTCAATGTGTCCCTGACTGGCTCTCGGCTGGTCCCACCCTTCAACTATGGGAAAGTCTGTCATCACAGCCATCAAAATCTGCTTCCCCAACTTCACTCTCCTCCACTCTGTGGAGATCTACTGAGTGCCTTCCATTCCTCTGCTACTTGGAATAGCCCTTAAAAGTCTGAAGACAGTTAAGTCTCTTCCTCTCTGGGCTAAATGATTCAACTGTTCACCTCACATGTTTTATCCCCCCCACTTACCCCATCCTGACCATTGTCTGAGAGTCCATTCAGCAAACGTCCCTCTTTTTTTTTTTTTTTTTTTTTTTTTGGGCCACGCCGTGCTGCATGTGGGATCTTAGTTCCCCAACCAGGGATCGAACCCGTGCCTCTTGCATTGGGAGTGCAGTGTCTAAACCACTGGACCTCCAAGGAAGTCCCAGCAAAGTCCCTCTTAAAATATGACATGCAGAACAAAACATGGCAAGTACTCAAGGAACCTCATATGGCGAGTCCCCTTTCTCCTAAAATTTTCACGTAACCACTTTCCCTACAATTTTCATGTCATGAGCCAATTTTCCATTGTTAGTCAAAATTAAACTCAATAGCAGTTCCTCTTGTTGCTTCCACTTATCTATGTGAACAAGGCAAATTAATTTATCAGATGCTTTCTATTTAGCAGATGACCCAACTTTGATCAGATGACCCAACTTTGCTAAGCCTCAGAGTCCCTATCTGTAAAAGGCGAATAGTAATAGCACCCACCTCGTAAG
Source organism: Eschrichtius robustus (assembly GCF_028021215.1). Taxonomy (NCBI): domain Eukaryota; kingdom Metazoa; phylum Chordata; class Mammalia; order Artiodactyla; family Eschrichtiidae; genus Eschrichtius; species Eschrichtius robustus. The sequence goes on along the minus strand of NC_090830.1, from coordinate 113,385,068 downwards.
GTCTTATGGAGATTCAAAATGAGATAAGGTATATAAAGTGCTTAGCACAGTGTCTGACACCCAGTAAGTACCTGATAAAGGAGGCTTGTTAACATTATTATATTCTTTCCCGTAAGTGTCATCCCAGACCTCTCCACCACGTGCCTACCCTCAGGATCAAGCTACTCTGTACTTGTGATAACTTCCCACAGGCTGATGGATGGAACAGTCTGTGAAACAAGGGATCCCACTGTATCCCTGGGCTTTAGCCCCAAATCTACAGATACTTCTGAGATGGTGTTCCCTTCGGTGGGTTACAATTTAAGGTTATAAAAACAAAACGTTTAAAGGGCAGTTTTCTTATTGATCAGACCCTGTGCATGGCCAGATCACCGTCTGAGGCCTTAGGCAGTGCTTCTCAATCTCCTGTTATTTTCTCCTGAGGAGGATTACAGGGCAATTTCTCTGGTCTCCCAAGGTATCTAGACTCCCAGTCAGCTTCCTCTCAACCCACTGCCCTCTGTTTTCTGAGAGGTGAACCCTCTCCTTTGCCGGGAACCCGCTGCCTGGCATCACAGCCACAGTCTGGAGCAGCAGACTGTTTTCCAGAACCTCTTCTGCAACTCGACAGGAACCAGCACAGTCACCTTTCATCGGCGTGTGGGGAGATGTGCGAGTCTTCATACCAAGGAGGACAAAGACTTTAAGTGGCCACCTCCCAGTGCAGGTCATGTTTTGTTGTCAAATTTATGTGCCAAGGTTTTATGACAATAATTATGAAAAAGACTTTCAATTTTAATTCCTCTTATGCCTTCTCAGAATTGTTTTCTTTGTTTTTTTGTCTTGGCTTATTTTATTCATCCTACCTAGGCATCCTTTCATTTGCTAGTAAGCTAGAAAGACACAATAAAGAAACATTCCCAGCCTCCTCCCTGAGAGCCACCAGGCACCGTGTGGAGCTGGCTGGAAATCACTGGTGTAGCTCAACCCCCATTTATCAGGTATCATATTACTGTAATGCCAGCACCTCGAAGGCCTGGACCCACAAAGTGGATTTTCTCATTACTAGATCAGATGGAATGGGCAGAACTAAGAAATCTCTAAGTTCTACGGAAAAAGTAAGACACAAATGACATTTCCGTGAGTTTCGGCCAAAAGTCACTTTACTTCAGCATCTGTGACATTTTAAATTGGTAGCAGAGGCCAGCAAATAAAGTGGGGAGGAAACAATACAAACATACATATAAATACATATTTATGTATACATATATGTGTATACATGTATATTCTGTCTGCTGATTTGATTCAAATAGCCCCCATGAGTAATATCTTATGCCCAAACACCCGCAATTTTTTTTAAGAGCAAAGACCTGAGGGAATATTAGCTTCTTTCTAAGACAAGTATTGCCTCCTTTGCCGAACATCCGCATTTTAGAGTTTTGCAGAAACTGGATTATGAAATGCAAATCTCATCAGTCAGATTTTAAAATATAAGCTGTATGGAACAAAATAAATACAGAAAAGTTGTACTACCAAATAGGAAAGCCCAGCAATTTTAATTAAAGAGAGATTAAACCTCTGCCTTTCTTTTTTAGCAGCTGGACATATTAGCCAGGCACGACCATACTCTCCTGCAGGGCAATAATCAAGCAGCTCGTTAGGAATGTTGCACAGTACTAATTTCAGAACAAAGAGAGCGAGACAGGAGAAGCGGGGCCACCTGCCCGAGGAAGGGTGGAAATACATGCACCTCGTTCACATGGATGTCACAAAAAGGACCAAAGAAACAGAGATTTTGGGGCCTCACCAAGAAAAGTTCATAGTCCTTCAGCCTTTTGGCTGAATGTGTTCTGCGGAAGAATCCTCAGGTTTGGGGCTTCTGCAAATTCCACGCACCATGACTTTGTTGAGGTCACCAAAAGACCAAAGGGCAGCCTCGCAAATCCAAGGTCAGCAGTGTGGATGGGTCACGCAGGGAACCCATGTCAGACCCACTCTCCCCTTCCCAGTTTCAAGATTCCCTTCCCATCTCCCAAACCCTTTGTGCATCTGTTGTGGGCTTATGCTGTCCTGGATAGCTCACTATTAGTCACAGAACCATGGAGTTTTAGAGCTCAAAGAAGAACTGAAAATGGCCTTGACCAAATAAAGGGAGCAGACCCGGCCAGCCGGGCTTTGGTGGGGTCAACGGAGGCGATCAGAATTATGAAAAGGAAACATGCAGAATTACCTGGAGAACCTGCTGCTAACAACTCTGTTCTGCTGACAACAAAGGTACGAGACAGGGACAAAGGAACTGAAAAATGGAGAAAAACAGGGTGAGACCACGTCAAAAGGCAAGAAAGGAGCTCTCTGTAATCAGGGGACAGGAGTGGATACCTGTTCTACCCATAGGAGCGTTCAGTTCCGGAAATGCAGAAGCCTATATGATATTAATGAAAGTCAACTGAACACACACTGCTTTCCAGGAAGAGGAATATAGGGAGGCTGAAATCGGGAGAAATCCTACTCACACGCTGCTTTACTAACCTAGAAATCTCTTAAGCCAGTAAATACCCCATTGCAGTTTATAGCTCAAAACGTGCTCTTAAGGACGTCAATCACAGCTAGCCACACAAAAGGGGAGCTTGATTCATCAACTGCCCCAAGAGCGTGACCCAAGCTGCCTGTGCCAGCACCTCGATACCTGTTCACTGCACAGCCTACAGCATCCCTATCTGTGGCAAAAAAATTATTCAATTCATTTACATTCTTAATTGGTCTGATTGTAACTTTGACCAGATGCTTTGAAATTTCACAGTATTCCATAGCAATTCAAAGTATTAGAGGAAGGTAAATAAAGAATATCATATACAGATTTCCTGGGAATGGCAGACCAAAGTCAATCAACATGCCCTACCGGGCAGGGGTCATATTTTCTGGGCAGGTTTTTTTTTTTTTTTTTTTTAAATTGAGGTATAATTGACAAATAACTGGGCCGGTCTTGATAACTGATTACTGTAGGGTCTTTCTAGGCAATCAACATTAATAAATAGAAACATTATCTTGGGATTACTGTACTTATTATTGCGTCTCAATGAATATACAAAATCCCAAATCCTCAATGTAAAGTCAAGTAAAACGCTGGACCTTGAAGTAAATAAGATGCCGTTAATGAAATTCCCTTCCTTCCGAGCATTTCCTACCACATTAGGTAGGAAATTGCAGTCCCACACACTTCCTATATGGAAGGCCTGCTCTTCAATTCCTTTCCTGAATGTGATTTACCCTATATAAATCCATGGTTTAATATGAACTGGGCTAATATTTAGGGTTCAAGAACTAGTGATGCATAAAAATGTACAAGTTACTCCTCTAGCTGTCCTTTCAAAGCCACCTTACATACCTGATTCTGCTAACCCGGGGCAAATCTGAGGGTGGTTGCCAAGCAATAGTCACAATCTCAACACCTACTTGTGTTATACAAACATTTCCTCTTGTGCTTTAAAGGTGACAAAGTACTGTGTGAGTATCATCACATTCTATTCTTCTAACAGCCACAGGAGGTAATCTTATACCCTTTTAATAACGAGGAGGCCAAGGGCCTTTCTCAGTCAGATAACCCGTAAGTGGAACTCAGGCTGTCTCCGAGGTCTTCTTGGCCTAGTTAAGAATCTCCCCGTCCTCTCACTAGCAGTGAAAACAGAAGATCACCTTGAAGTTGACAGCAGACACCTACTAATTAGGTGGGGTTAGACAGGCCTGTGTTCACACTGGGTGCTAGACAATGGGGACACTGGCCCACGTGACTCAAAAGCCTGCACCAGGATAGTGAGCAGATGCATCGGGGACAGGGGAGGTTTAGAAATGTCAGAGAATTCTTGACATTTCCCTGGCTTTCTAACTGTAACATCTCTGGGTGCCTGAGACATTGTGTGGAGCGGTAGATGAGGGCCAACGTCACAACACAGACTTGTCTGCAGGTGTCCCCTCCCCCTTTTGAGACTGGTTTTCAGAAGTGACAGCATTCTTTTAGGATCGGCTATTTTAAAGTTTGAGGTTTATAAAAGGTTATTTCCTAGCACAGCATGTCGTTTGGTATTTTGGCCACAAGGTGGTACTGCAGCCCCTGTTTACCTGCCTGCCCTGTTCCAGCGGGGATAAGGTAGCAAAGCAAGTGGTGCAAAGAGGAACCATTCAAGTCCCATCCCAGAGGTGAGCCAAGTTCCTACTAGAACAGACACCGCTTTCTGGCATCTTGTGCTCAGAGCACTAGGTCGATACCCCGTGGCACACCCACCCTTAGTTGGCTGACTTTAACTGGCCAGCTCTCTAGTTGAGAAGAGCCGGCTTTAGGCAATGGATATATATTAAAACCTCAACTATCCTCAGAAAAATGCAAATTGAAAAACGTCCAGAATAGTTAACATCTAAAAGAGTCAACAGTATCAAGTGATGGATATGGAGCCACTGGAACCCCGGTCAGCACGGGCAGGAGTGTGACTGCCTCAGCCACCCTGGGAAACTGTGGGGCTGCAGCTATTAACGCTGACCCCGCCATTCCCCTCCTACACATACACCCAACAGAAATGTCTTCACCAAAGGACGCGGACGGTGTCACAGACACACAATTCGGAATAGCCCCCAAACAGGAAACTACTCCAGTGTCCTTCTGCAGTGAAAAGAATAAATGCATTGCTGTATATTCATACCATGGAACACTGTACAGCAATGAGAAGAAACAGAGTATAAGCTCACACAGCAGTACAGATGAGTGTGACCAGGACAACACTGGGTAAAAGCCGCCAGACTCAATGCAATATGTCCTGAATAATTCCATTTACCTGAAGTTCAAAAAGAGGCAAAACTAGTCAATGCTTACAAGTCAAGACAGTGGTTACTTTGGGGAGATAGTGACTAAAGGGGAGGGTGGGGCGAGGGTTCTCTGGGGTTGGTGATGTTCTGTCTCTTGATCTGGGAGCTGGTTTACACAAGAGAGTTCAGTTTGCGAAAATTCATGGAGGTATATATGTATGATGTGAGCAGTATTTTTTGTATACATTATACACTTCAATAAAAAGTTCAAAAAGTAAATAAACAGGGTTAGCCGGCAGGTACAGAAAGATGACAGTACAAGGGCGTTATTTCCTAAAACCTAGCCCTGCCCTGAGGCTGAGAAGGAAACTCACCTGGGGAGGCTGTAAGGGCCATTACACCATAGTATGAAAAAGCACTGGCTTCAAACTTCATACCTTCTTTCCCAGCTTCTACTTCCACTTTCCCCTGTGAAAAGAAAAAAGGGAGCATGTTCAGTCCAATTACATGAATTTCTTTGCAAACTCTATGCAAGATTTAGTCCTTCCTCAGATTTTTGTCTAAACTCCTTTCCCAACAATCCCAAGGAAGTAAAAAAAAAAAAAAAAAAAGCCTCAGATAATCTTTCCCACTTAGATGGAGGAGAGGGTTAATTCATCTTAAATATGAAAAATTGGATTTAGCTGGAGATGCAGAGGTGAAAGTAGTGTGATGTTTAATTTCCATGAGTCCACTCAATATTTCCCAGCATCCCAGTTCGTGGGTTGAGAGCCCTCCCAGTAATTGAAAGATGGGGTGTTTGTGTTCCACCCATGGGACAGACGCTGAGAAGGTGCTCAGTGACGGTCACCCAAGCAGTTCCACGGGAGCCTGAGTCGGAGCAGAGTCAGGGTCAAGGGCCAACATGGTTTGTCACCATGAAACAGGGAGGACTAAACCGGCTCCCAGCGGCAGAACTCCCTCTTATCTCCCTAGCATGGGTCCTGACCAACTGAGCAGACACGTCGCAGGCCAATCCCTGGTCATCCAGACACTCCAGAGGCACTGGGACACCATGGTACTTCTCTGCAAAGCACCTTAAGAAACACCTCGTTCCATCAGGACAAAACCTTTTCTAAGGTTCTCCCTTTTCCTTCCTTCCTCTAACTTGACTACAGCTTCTTCCCTCTCATCATCTCCTCTGGGACACACTGTGCCTTATTCATCCCCCTAGCCTTACGGTTCACCATAATCCTTTTCTGGGCTATTGGAAAACCCTCATAAGCAAGTTGCATTCTAGATTTCCAAGCCAAGGGTCAGAACAGCTCTTGCTCACCTTACCTATCATTATTGCCTCTCTAGTAGGAGGGTACGTTCATGGTGCATCCTTTACAATGGGTAAACAAAAATTAAGCTACCATTTATTGAAGAGAAACTGTGCTGACAATTCACAGTGCTTATTAATCCGTTTAATGCTCACAACTCTACGAAGCAGACACAATTACCACCCTCTTATAAATCAGGAGAGCAGGGCTCAGAAAGATGAAGTAACCGAAGAACAAACTCTTCACCAGTGTGCTACACTGTGCCACCTACGAACGCAAACTCCATCACTGTGATCACTCCCTATGATTCCATACCAAATTCCTGGTTATGGAAGCCCTTTCTCAAAACTCTTCTTCAGAAAACTATCTGTTGTCTCTCTTTTGGGTTTTCCTTCACTCAATGGAAAATATTAGTTTTATCAATCTCCAACCAATTCTCTTGCTATAATACAAAATCAACCTGTAAACCAATAGGCACTAAAAACCCTGACCATGCAGGGTCCTCAGGAGAGGCTGTGCAGCCTTGTGAGAAGATAGCCCTTGCCCCTCCAAGAGCACACAATCCAGAAAAGGGGAGAGCACATGAAACTCAACGATGCAAGGCAGTAAACAAAAATTCTACACGAGGAAAAAGAAGAATATAAGGAGTTCAGAGAGAAAAAAAATGACTTCCTGTTCTTGTATAAAGATAAATTTTATACAGGAAGGAAAATCTGAGGAGGAGTAGGATTTGAGCCAAGGGAAGGGAACAGTGTTGAGGAAGGTCAGAGGTGGGTGACAGCAGACTTCCAGGCTCGGTGGGTTTGCCAGGAAAGAAGGGGAGATGGGTTTGGAAAAGCACTTTGGTGAGCAGGTCAGACTGCGGAGCTCCTTGAAGGATGGGCTAATGAGGTCAGGTTCTTGAGCAGAGGAATACGGTTTCAGGAAGATCAAGTCTAGATGTACACGAGAGCAGTAACCACAGGACTGGAAGAAGATCACTATGAGAGGAGCTACGGATAGGGAATCAACATAATTTGGTGAAACCGTAAGGGAGAAAGAAGTGCAAGGAGAGAGAGGGGGCATCAATAATCACAGGAGAAGTTTGCTCTGAGCGACTTGAAGAACGGGGACCCCATGAGTGGAGATGGAAATGTTGGGAAGGGGATGCATCAGTGATGGGGGCCGGGAAGAGGGGACGAATTCCCTTTAAGAAAACAAGGCCTTTTGAAGAGTCCATCAAAAAGGCTGAAATGGAAGGTCGAAGGTCAGGGAAAAGGTCAGAACTGGAGATGGGGGTCTGAGAGAGGAGAAGAGAAAATGAGCAATTACAGCCCTTGACTGGGAGTAGGAGGAGAAAAAGAAACAAATATGGGACCAAAGGGAAAACAGATACAAGTAGAACAGGACAACCGTGTCACCACAGAAGCTGGGAGAGGGAAGAACCTCAGAGTAAAGGGATGGTCAGAGAGTCACTGAGGAGGGAGCCACTGTGGCCTCAGGGAGTCTTTTCCTGAAGAAATCAGACTGTGGAAGGGAAGGGAGGGCAGGAGGGACAAAGCACAGGCAGCAGGGCCACAGGGGAGCTGGCAGCAGCCTTGGGGTCAAATGAGGCCTGTTTAGGATTAGCCAAATTGGGGCAGAAAGGGCGGAAAGTTAGTGGAGAGAGAGGAGGTGGGAACTCAGGGAGCAAAAGCCAAAAGCTGGTGGGAAAGAATGGGATGCAGGGTCCCTAAGAGATGGGGGCAGGGACACAATATTCAGAGACGATGAGCAGCAGAAATGAAAGTGCCCGCTGTGTATACCTTCAGTTACTTATCCATTTCTTCATGGACTAATCCCTGATTTTGTATCAGAGAGCTAGGATGTACATATACGCTAACTGAAAATGTCTGCCTCAGTGACTGTAAGCTCAAAAGTGTCTGTAGGACCATCATGTAACCTGCATTTCTATGCAGAAAATCAGGAGGAAGGATCAAATGCCGTAGAGCCTCATATCGACTTCCATTTCTATGGATCTCCTGTTGATCTGGATCCTTTAATTTTTTTTTTTTTTTTTTTTTTTTTAAACAAGCTACAGGGCCTTCTGTGTTCCGTGTCCCTGCAAATGGGTGCCAGCTCTGGAACCTCTGTGCACCCTGGCCTCTCAAGAGACTCCCCCAGAAGCTGTGAGTCTGCAAATTAAATTAGGACAGCTGCTCGAAGATTTGCAGCCCCTCAGCTGATCTCTCCCTGCCCCCCAAGACAGGCCGGCAGGTGGTGGGGAGGATCCGCTATCTTTCTTCTGGAGTCTACCTAGTCCAGATCCATCAGATTACAGGCAGGTGTACTAGGTCAGTGGTTCCCGGCTGCTTGGATTCCAAGAACTAGGAAAATCCATCTTCCTTCTCAGAAACAGAGAGAGGGTTGCCGCATTTTTATTTCATAAAATAAAGATATTTTTAAAACACAGCTATCTACTGTGACCATTATTCCACAAAAGCCCAGACATTTTAACCCCCAAAATATAGAAAATATATAATTTCAGAATAACAGGTCTTTAAGCTGAATACACACAGCTTTATGAAGAACTCACTGCAACTGTTTTTATTTTTCTCATTTTGCCTCAAACTGGCGAAAACTTTGCCAAGTATCAGCATTTAGGAACCACTGCACTAGACTAATTTTGCTTCAGTTATAAAACTGCAGTAAAGGAGAGGAGACCTGTGGTTCTTTCAGTTCTAACATCCTGTGATTCTACAATTCCAAAAGTTTAAAAAACTGCCCAGCCCTATCTCCTTCTCTAGAGGACTGAAGTAGGACTCTAGTAGGACTCCTTCTCTACTTTCCTGGTAGGCAAGTTTTAGAAACATCCAGTGAACACATTTTTTTTTACTCATCTATGTGTGTCAATGTCTCAAAAAAGTGACCGTTTTTGAGTAAACCTACCGGTACACAAAGCAGGGCTGCCCCATGAGGAAATGGCTTGCCTGGCTCAAGTTCAATCAGGTGTCTTCTCAGAAAACAAACTTCTTCCATATAGGGAAGGAGCTCCGTATCAATTTTACTTTTGAAACATTCATGAATTTGCTCTAGTCTAGTATATCACACACACACACACACAAAAATCGAGACAGGACAGACTCCCAAAGGAAGCTAGGGCTTCATGTTGGTAAACTGACAAAACAGGAAGAAGGCCTCACTGTCCCAGCTTTGCCTGGGATTCTGTAGTAACTACAGAATCCTACCTTCCTTTGGAAAAAGGTATTAGACAACTCTTTTCAAAGTTTCTAAGCATCCACAAAGTACCCAGCAGTCACGTGCTGTACCTGGCCTCAAGGCAGAAGCCTAAGCCATCCTCGTGGGCACAAACAAGATCAACCGCTCAGTGGAAGCCGTGGACTCAAGGCTGAAGACCCTCAGATCCCGTATGCTGAGCATCTACTTGGTCTCCTGCTCACTCTGGAATTGAGTTCTTTTTTTATTTTGTTTTTGTTTTTTAAATCACCATCACAAAATAGGGTTTGACACCTAAAAGGAGGTAATGAAATGCCAGGGGCACAAACGCTAGGTTGTGTTCACCAGCACTGCCCAGTGGGAGGGGACGCACCACCCAGACATCCTCTAGCAACATTTTTCAGTCTGCAGTCCACAGATGTAGTCCTAGGACTCAGCAAGTTTGCTTCATAAACACTTAAATTAAAAAAAAAAATTTTTTTTTTGAAGGTCAAAAATTAATTTACATATATTTCAGGCTATCTGGTTGACCACCTTCTAACCAAGTGCTGCCACCAGATGTCAGTGGCAGCATTTGCCTTAGTGCTCAAATCTGTTAAGTTGTTCTTACTACGTGAATCATCACAGCTAAGGCTTGCTACTCAACCAACTGGGAGCTGGTTAGAAATGAAGCATTTCAGACTCCACCCTAGATGTACTGAATCCCCAAGGGATTCCCAAGCATGCTGAAGTGTGAGAAGCACTGAGCCAAAGAGAAAGGAACAGGGGAGGACTAAACATACAAGTAATCCGGTCACACCCAGTGGAGGCCAAATAACAACACAACATACTGTACAAACATACAGAGTAGCTCAAACTGAGCATGGGGCTGGAGGGTGCCATCCTCTCCAGGCACACAGGGACCTAAGTGTGCTGAATGCAAGAGCCAGTGCCAGAGCTCCCTGCTACCGTCCTGGGACCAGTGGCACTTTCCTATCAGCCAAACAGTGTCATTTACACATTTAAAATACTAATTACAAACTTGTTTTCTTTATTGTTCTATGTAAGAGTTCTCAGCTCAAAGGGTTCAAAAGGAGCTCATGCTAGTTTTATATTTACATGTATTTAATTTTTAAAAAATAGAGTCAACACTAGGTATCTAAATAATTTTTTTCTGTAACCTGGCTGTGTTATCTGTACACAACTCAAGAGTGAGGAAACATTATTCACTGGGACACGGAGACCCTGCAACTCAAAACTCCTTGAGAAGGTTTGGTATTGAAGGCTTCAATTCTCTCCCAATAACAAGTGAAATGATATTAAATATTGTCAAAGGCTGTTTAGTTCTAAGATGCTACCTGCCACCTCCACAAAGGAACAGATTTCACTCCGTAGGGAAAAACCCTTTCGAATCTATGTCAGAAACCCTAAAGGAAAAGAGTGGATGGGGCAACTGAACAACAAAACATCTGGGGCATGAAATCAACAAAAATTAACCCCAGAAAAAAAAGCATCCCTTTCCATTGATTACATAATAGGCAAAGAAGAAAGCTATTCCTCTTGTTTTCCTATTATTCTTTGTATTTACTAAAATCATAACTTAATTATGTGTTGTGTAAGAACAATGACTTTTATTTATCTGCTTACACATTTTATTCCCCACAGGACCAACAAATACTTCACTGTAAAATATCAACTATATATATTAGAAAAATGGTTTATAATAGTTATAATTACAGGCACACTATATTTTTGACATATTTTTGTACATGCTTTCTACTTCTTTTATGACCATATAATGATCTCTCATATTATCCACACTGAAATTTGATTAGCTTAGACATATGGACTATTTCTACTACTTTAATTATAATTGATAGATTTATTTGCTATAAATCTATTTGCATAAAAAGCTTTATAAAAAATAATGATTTCTTGAAATGCATGTATATGAGGGGGTGTATATATTTATTCCCAAAAGGAAGCTGCCAGTTTAAGCATGTGATTGGTTTACAGCATTTTTTTCTTTTTTGTTCACTGTTCATCATGGATTTTTACAAAGATTTTTTGGTTTTGGTTTGTTTTAGAAATCAAGAATGGATGCTTAATTTTGTCCTGATATCTACTGATTTAAGCATAGGGATTTTTTTCCTTTACTGCTTTCCTAATTAACATGGCATATTTTAGTTTTGTTGTCCTTCTATTAAACTAGTCCTGAATACCTAAAATAATCCTAATTCAGTCACAGTCACAGTGAATAGCTCTTTGGGTCCGTTATTGGTCTCTAACTGCTACCTTTTTATTTAGGAATTCTCCATCAATGTGGACAAGTGAGACTGGCCCAGAACATTATCAGACTTCAGATTAGGCCATACTGTCGTAAAGAATGCATTTAACTATCAAATCATCTTGTTCTATTTGTACAATACAGAAATTGAGTTCTTTAGAGTCTCAATTTTTTTTTTTTTTTCACGCAATTCCTTTGATTCTAGCTGCTTTTTTGGGGGGAAGGGAGAACTTCTAGTTTTCTTTCTTCTCTTATTACATTAATTATGCCAATAGAATAATGATTTTGTTAATCTTTTAGAAGAACCAATCTTGATTTTATTTATGGGATGTAAAACTTCTTCATTTTAAAAGTTATTTTCATGACACTCTATTAGTTAATTTGTTCTTTTTAGTTTGTTGCTTTGCTCTTTTTCTATTATGGAAAATCAGAGATATCTTTTTTTCTTATGTAAGTACTTAGAGGAAGAATAAAATTTTAAACTTTGACATACTGTGGATATGGTATTTATATTATTTAATAGTCTTTTATTCTATACCTTATGTATAAACCTTTGTAAGAGAATTGATCACAGTTTTAAAATAGCTTAGTACTTTTCAATTATGCATTTTTATGTCTAATTTTATTTCATCATGATCTATGCAGGTAGTTTTATGAAATTTCTATCTTTCTGAATTTATTAGAATTTACATGTGACAGAGCAAATGACCAATTTTTATGAAGAAGTCACATAAAACTTTTTGTTTAAAGTGTATTTCCCTGGCTTTATATTTAATTCTCTTCAACTTGGTTAATTTTATTTACACAATTTAAAACTCTAACATTTTTTCTTGCTCTTTTATGATGGTGGAAAAATTTTCCACCAAGATTATGTTCCTATCCATTTCTACTTTTATATGTGTATTCTGTTAAGTTATGTAAGGCATGTAGAGCCAAAAAAGTTTTCTTTCACTATTTATTGTGCTTTTATCACAATACATTTTAGTTAAAAAATCTACTTTCTCAGATAAAACTTGAAAGTGCCTTTTTATTCATATGTAGTATGTGTCCCATAACCTATAGGATATTCTTTTAAGTAAGCTTACTTAAATGGTTTGCTTTGAATAAATTAGACTTTATTTCATCTAGGGTTTAAACCCAAAGTGATTGTTTCTAGTTATAATTATATTCCAAACATCAATTACTTAATAAAAGAGTTTTTCTAGTGTCTGCAGAAGAAGGCAGCTCGCTGGCACTGGGGCCAGGAAGGGAAGGCAGCTACAGCTGCTTTCCTCTGGTTTAATGTTCTTGAAATGCAGTGGAACATGCTCAATAACCTGGCATGAATTTCCAGTGATGGATTAGTGATATTTTAGGTGGAATATACTCTGTCAATGGTGATGGCTATGCTAGACTGACAGGGTATTATGATATTTCATTTTGTCATACTCTGGGTACCTCAGGTAACTGCCTGGCCTTCAAGAACATGATTTTCACCAAACTCTACAGTTTGAACACCTCCATAAATCCTTGAAATCTTTATAAAACTCCCATGATGGGGCTTCTCTGGTGGCACAGTGGTTAAGAATCCGCCTGCCAATGCAGGGGACCCGGGTTCGAGCCCTGGTCCGGGAAGACCCCACATGCCGCGGAGCAACTAAGCCCGTGCGCCACAACTACTGAGCCTGTGCTCTAGAGCCCGTGAGCCACAACTACTGAGCCGACGAGCCACAACTACTGAAGCCCGCGCGCCTAGAGCCCATGCTCCACAACAAGAGAAGCCACTGCAATGAGAAGCTCACACACCACAACGAAGAGTAGCCCCCGCTCACTGCAACTAGAGAAAGCCCGCACGCAGCAACGAAGACCCAACGCAGCCAAAAATAAATAAAAATTTAAAAAAACTCCCATGACATCGTCAGTTCCAAGAACTTGTCACATTTATAAAAATATTTAACGTGACATAGGTATTCAAATATAGGTACATGGACATAAAAGCCTTATCAAAAATATCTTTAAAGATTTACTTATAAAGGGACAAGAATTATGAAGTCCCTCTTCCATAAAATCTATTTTTTGATCCATCAGCCAGGAAATGGCTTTTTTACATACCAATAGAGCATTACTGAATCAGAATTCATAAATGCTAACTATATAAAAATCGACGATTGAAAGCCACAGAGTTTCTAATATTACTGAAATTCACAATGTCAATCCTCAAAGTTCCAAATAAACTGTCTTTAATGTCATTCAGTTTCTCTAATTTTAAGGAATATTCACATCTAGATTTTATGAGAAACACGAATGCTTTACTCCTTCACTGTAGTAAATAAAATAAATTCCCAACCCCCTCAGAGTTTCAAGCTTGTCTATCCCCAGAGAAAAAGAAAAACAATTCAGGATTGAATGAGACTAAGGTTAGTAGAATAATCAGGGTACTGACTTAGAAAACCTGCAAACAGACGTTTCCAAGAAACACTATATGAAAGCAGCATATACCTGGTTAATCCACAGACTTTTCTACAGTTCCTCACTTCTGCTTCCAGAATTCACTATACAGTCCAAACACGGGGCATGAACACAACACTTCCCAGAGTTTCTAACATCTCGACATCTGATAAGAGTTATTTTCAGATAAAAAGAAACATCTTGATTCATTTAGATAATTGGGACTTGCTGGACTCAATGTAAATTGTAGATGGGTCTACCAAGTGCTAATTATACTCTTATAAAGATCCCTCCAATTCTTACCTAGGAAGTAACCAAGAAACAGGAGAATGCTTAAGGGGCTAGTATTCTTATATTGAAATACACTCAGAATTCCTATAAAAGTAATTCTTCAATAAAGAGACACAAGAAATCAATAAAACTAGCATGCTATTCATTGTACTATTCATCTTGGTCTCCATACCAAGAACTGCGCTCTACCAAGTGAAACTGTGAGATAATAAGGGCCTCCTGTCAATCCAAGCACAAAAGCCCCTCTAGGGCCCCTAGGAGGGTTCAGAATGGATGGACCTTCTCACCTTATATAGTGGATTATGTTACAGTGAGAAGGAGGTAAGTTACCATTGCCATGAGAGGCTGTGATTATCCCATCAGTTCCTCATTAAAACAGAAGCTGGTAGTAATCAGGAATAAAAACAATAATAAATGGATTATTTTGATGGCGTTAAGGGAAGAGATCATAAGGCATCTCTAGGAAATTGTGCAAGACCAAGTCCTAACGAGGGGTGGAAGAAACAAAAGATGATAAAAAGGAGACCCAAGGAACTCACAACACTTAAATTTCAAATGCCCAGCCAAGATTTAGACATGCACAGGTAATTCCCCAAACTCTTCAAAAAAAATACAAACACCTGAATTCACCCTTCTTCAAATGAATGCCTCAATGCCTCAGCAATCACTAAGTGCCTGTCTGTATTGGAAATTAAAGTAATTAATAACATTGCTTTATATTGAAATTGTTTGCAGATAGGAAAACAGGGAGATGAAATTCTCCCACTGCAAGGCCACCCCAGAAGTTAAGTATGTTATCCTTGACACCCATTCACCTACACCAAGTCTCCTCCGAACTGGAAGGGTGGGTACTCAATAAGATCAAACAACTGTTAATTCTTCTGACCTGCAAAATGAGAACGAAGTAGTCTACAGGTTTGTTTCGCTGGTAGAGGTAGTATTCTGGGGCTTTCTTGTTCTTCTCATCATACTTCAGTTCCTGGATGACATTGGGGTGCTTTAGCAGCCTTAGAAGGATCTTCTCTGACATCTGGGATGGGCTAAATGCTTCTACTTCTATAGATATAAACACAACTTGATATTACACTTCAAATGGATGGAAAAAAATGATACTAGTGATTAAGGTGTTTAGAGAAAAGAATACTTGGAATTGAAGCGATAACAGTATGGATTAACGAGACTTCCGTTTGGTGATCCGCTGGGGGCAGATTACCTGGGAGAAATTAGAAAATGCTGAATTCTCATGTTTGTTGCTTTAAAACTTTTCATTTTCGACCTGTCATTGGTTTCAGTTCTCATAAAAATACCCTCATTTTCTGACTGACACAAAGGAAAATCAACCAGAAGCAGGCTCCATGACTGCCAGGACGCCCTGCAACAGGCCACAAAAGACTGACTGTCCAACAACAGCCAAAGGAAGAAGCAAAGGTCAGGAAGCATCTAGGTGTGGGTTAGTACCAGGTGCACAGACGCAGTGCTCCACATCTCATTCTCCCACTCAACTACCCTGAGAAAGTCTGGGAACAAAGGAAGGTAGAGATTCAGAATAAAAGCAAGGCACGTGCACACATCAACATGCACTCCAACTTGCTAATTAAAAAAAAAAAATGTAATGTTGATCTGAGTTTACAAAGATATTGATTTTATTAAAATAACAAAACCCAAAATTACTGACTTAAGGGTGCCATACTGAAAGTGGACTTTATGGTATCTCAGAGGCAGAGTAGGATAACATTTAGTTTTAAATTGTGGTTCTAAAATGATGAACAATATTATCAGAAATAGAAAATAATAAGTTAAAGACATTGTTTATATGTTTTAAAATTTTTAAAATTATGTTATTTGTGCAATATAAATTCTGCATTAGCTTCTGTGACTTTTTTGTAATAACAAAATTAGATGTACATTGTGGAAATTTTGGATAACACAGAAAAAAATAAAGAATAAAATAAAATCGCCTATAAACCAACCACTTGTAACCATTCTGAGCAATTGGTGAGCATTTCTTTCTAATACCTCACCTAGGCATGCGTACCGTGTACGTGTGTGTACACACAAAAACACAAGGATAATCTTGTGTACACACGGTTTTATACTGTTTCTTCTCACCTTACATTAAATTATGAGTATTTTCCCATGTCATAAATATTATATGGTGAGCATGTCCAGGTATCTGAAAACATGATCTTAAAGAGTGCATAACATTCCATCACATGGCTGCCGTTAGCATTCTTTTCAAAATATCTTAAGTATACTGCATTCAGTTGAAAGGCACTGGCTGCCCATCTTGGACACAGACGTCTTCTACAGGCCACTGGGTACTCTGATTTTCTCACACTTCCCCTGGCCAACAGAGCTCACCCTTCGCCTAGAGAGCCATCTGGGGATGTGAGCAGGGTCAGTCGGTCTCTCAAGTCCGTTCGACCTTGACCTCTCTGGAGCAGTCAGTGCTGGCTGGGTTGGTGGTTTTAATAATGTGAACACTTGCCTCCTGGAATGGACCCAAGTTAACAATCTGATTTGAAGAGGCCATCAAGAAATCCATGTCAGAGTTCTTAGAATTTCTGATTTCATTAAAGCCATAAAGGGTAAAGATTTAATTTTGAAAATTTATTGTTCTTCTTTGCAAATCATAGCACCTGTGTCACCACCGATGTCCAACTGTTCTTCTGAGGCAAGCTGAAGAGAGAACTACTCAACTGTCCGACACACAACGAGGTAGTGTCTGGTTTGCACTGTCCGCCTGCTCCGCCAGCTGGCTCTCCCCTGGACTTAGCTGAAGCGGATGGCCTGGCCTACTGTTCACATGCAGTGTGGCACTAACATTCATCCTTACCTTTCAGACCAATTTTAAGTTACTGGTCCACCCCTGGTAAATGTCTCAGAGGGTTCATGCCGACACTGAACATAGGAGAGGAGAGAATTTAAAAAGAAAAAAACAAAACAAAACAAAACAAAACAAAAAAACAAAAAACAAAACACAAAAGTGGCATTACTTATCACCCCATTTCCCAGTCTCCACCCCCAGCCCACCCCAGTCAGCGGTGGGTGAGAAACTCGCTCCAGGGTTGGCAGAGATTTCAAACTGTGATAAGCTGCACTTGCCTGTTGCTAGGAAACGGTGCATGGCCAGGAGAAGCTGTGGTGATATTTTAACCTTCATCTCGCTGTCTGTCTGCTTAAAGGCAGAAAAATCTTGCTTTCTTTCTCGATGGGCCACTTTCTTTTTCGTTCTGTTATCAGCTGAGGGAGAAATGGAAATGCATTCCATTAGGTTGGGGCTTTTTTCGAATGAAAATGACATAATATATGGAAAAGGCTAGGCTCTCTCTCCAGATGGTGGGCACGCTACATACAAGCACCACATGGAAAGGGGAAGGGAGAGAGAATCCTCATTAAATCAGTGCAGCACACTCATGACTGTGACACAATCCAGAGTAAGAAATCACAGGCAACCTGATGAGGAGCAACTATCGACACACTTCGTGAAGATCTTCAGAGCCCTTTTAAGTACGTTATTGGGCAGCTGGGGACAAGAATCCTCCCCTCGTGGAGCCTATACAACCACATAGCAACAGAGCATGTAGCCCAGAGTGCACACACGCTCCTGCTACTCAGGTCGCCACACCGCAGTGAAGAACAATCATGTTACAGAAGACACAGGGAAGCATGTCCCTGCCTTTAAGAGGCTCCCAGCCTCTGCTGAAAGAGAACACACACACACACACACACACACACAATCTCAAGAAACAAACAAGAACACTTTCATGGAACAGTATTTTAATAATAATAACTGTTAGCTGCATTTCTACCCCAGACCATGAGATCCTCAAGGTCAACCAAATACAAAGGAAGTGATTCAGAATAGAGGTCAGCACACTTCCTCTGTAAAGGGCTAGACAGCAAATACTTCAGGCTCGCGGGCCATGTATGCTGTTGCAACTACTCAACCCTGCTGTTTAGCAAAAAGCAGCCATATGTAAACGAATTAGCAGGGCTGTGTTACAGTAAAACTTTATTACGGATATGAAATTTTAACTTCTTATCATTTTTGCATGTCACAAAATAAAATTATTATCCTTTTTTCAACTGAAAAATGTAAAAAAAAAATTTTAGCTTCTGGGTCATATAAAAACAGGTGGCATGCTCTTGAGGGCTGTAGTTTGCCAATCCTTGATCTAGGAAGCGTCTAATGCAAAACCTTTTTTCAAGTATTTTTCTGGACAAAGTAATGATCAAGAAAAAACTAGATTAGAGACAAGATCCTAATTGCTTCCTTTTTTTCCCCCAAGAAGCATGTGTCTTTACATTACCATTTCATGCCTAGGGCAAAACAGAGTGATTACTAACTAGGCTTGTCCTGGGGAGACAGTGAACACAACCTATAATTTTCCTGTCTCAAATTCTCTTTAGAATCAGGCAGCATAAATCAATGCAGGCATCCTAAATAATTTTCTAATGACAAAGGTAGTCATCATCCCTAATCTGAATCAAGAATACACCTGAACCACAAGTTCAGCATCTCATTCAGGAAGCCATGTATGAAATCAGTCTCATCAAGGTTTAAAAGAAGTGAACTGTAGTGTAAACATAAAAGCTCATAAATGTCTAGATTATCTTTCTTACAATGAGGATTACCCCTGGGGAAACACATAAATATGCAGAGACACACTTGGTATTAAATAGTCACTGTGAGGAAGGATGAAAAGAATGTAAACGTAGAATTAACAATATTCTCTATTATGAAATCTCTGATTATTCTCCAAGAGTCAAAAGGATAAAACACATAGGAACTGGTGTTTTTTAAAGAACACTATACAGATGTGAGGAAAAAATAAGATACATTTTCAGAAGCATGTCAAGAGCTAAACATAAAATGTATTTTTTTAAGTGGGTACATGGAAAACATAAACATAAATGTATAAACATAAAATGTATTTTAACATAAACATAAAATGTATTTTTTTAAGGGTGCGTGGAAGACTTTTTAAAAAAATGAGGGACATTCCCTTCTAACAGGACTGAAAAAAAATCATTCCACTTTGAGCAAGGCTGGCTTTGTCCTGGGTGCTCCAGGCCATTTGAACAGTCCATTTTCCCCTCCAAGTCATGCTTTAAAAGCCAAACAGGACAAAAAGAGCCCAGATTCTCCTTCTCTATACCACCTTTGAGAGCCCCTAACATCTCAGGCCTTGGGCCATCTTTGGCATTAAGAAACCCTTGAAAGAGTCTTTACCTAAGAGTAAAGCTGAGGAAGAGGGTTTAAGCTCCACAGTCCAACAGTTGTGGACTTTAATGAGACAAGATTCATGTTCAACACTCAGCCCAGAATCAAGCCTACTCCTGGGCAAACAGGTGTGGATACTTCCCTTCCCCTGCCCCTATCCAAGACCACCTCTCAAAAGGCAGAGAAGCACAGAATGAGAAAAATAAATTTTTTATTGTGTACCCTAACCCGTCCTGCTTTCTCTATATACCCTGCTGCACCACTACTGCCCCAGCAAAACTATGCCTGCAAACCTCACCTCTACCCTGGCCCATGGGTCCTGGAACAGAGAAATTTCAACAGTTGCTATCCATCAATTTAACAAACTCCCCTCACTTTTTAAGTATTTGAATTATGACCATAGGTAGAGACAGAAATTTATCTGAAAACAATTTGCCTAATTGTGTAAAATGAAAATTTAGTTAAGAACAAGTCTTCCTCCAGATGTAAAATAAATGGAAAACCAGGAATGGAGTTTTCTGTTCAGGGCAAGCAATGCCCAGATCAATAGTTAGAAGCAGTTGGCTTTTCAAAAAAAACATGGCCAGTTGACACTACAGGACCTGCCTCTTCTTCCTCTCTGATGAAGGGACTGGAATATACTGGTAGGTGGTACCCAGCCTACACACACAGTGCATAATTAGAAACAGGCAGACAACAGCTGGAGAGATGTCAGATGACTCACAAACAACATGACAAATAAAAGCAAAGGTTTTGGAAAATTACACTCAGGCGATGGTACTCACTGTATAAATCTGTTTCATCTAGAATCTCAGATTTGATGATTTCTTCAATCACATCCTCTAACGTGACAATTCCCAGAACTTCATAAAATGGATCCCCCTCTCCCTCATTGTTTACTCGCTGCACAATAGCCAGGTGAGATTTACCTTTAAAGAAAACAAAGAGGTAATTTTCAGAGGTAATTTTCTGAATTTCCTGAATGAAGTCTTATAAATGATTATGGTAAAAATAGCAGCAAACACAGATACCAGATTATCAAAGTCTATATTTCAGCATTTAAAAATGGTTTGGAAATACCACAAACAAATGGAAAAGCTTCATGGGCCATAAAAAGTAAGACCAGTTAATACAGAAGAGCATCATCGTCTACACACATGGTACCACCATGTTACCACTTGCCTCCTAATGGATTTGGTCTTCGGTTATGTCAGCTCTTCCTTTGTGACCTTTTAGCAACTGCTACTTTACTTTAGGAGAGCAGTTCTCGAAGTGTGGTCTGTGGACCCCTAGGGGTGCCCAAGACCCTTTCAGGAGAGTCAGAAAGGTCAAACTATTTTCATTTAGAACACTAAAATGTTCCTGGAATTTTCCACTGTGTTGATATTTGCAGCAATGGTGTAAAGTGCCTGAGCACAAATCAAGGCAGCGGTAGTAGTGGTCACTATGCTAGTGGTCACTGTCTTCTCCACCACACACACACACACACACACACACACACACACACAGTGAGAGGGGAAAAAATTAGTTCCTCTTAAGAATATCCCTTAAATTAGGAGTTTGGGATTAAAATATACACACTACTATATATAAAATAGATAGCCAACAAGGACCTACTTGTTGCACACAAGTATAGCACAGGGAACTATACTCGATATCTTGTAATAACCTATAATGGAAGAGAATTTTAAAAAGTATATATATATATATATATATATATATACGTATATATGTAACTGAATCACTTTGCTGTACACCTTTAACACAACATTGTAAATCAACTACATTTCAATAAAAATTTAAAAATAAAATAATTCTTTTCAGGACAAAAAAAAAAAAAGAATATCCTTGATGAAGCAGTAAAAGTTATTAGCTTCATTAAATCTTGATTCCCGGGACCTGTCTTTCAATATTGTATGTGACAAATTGCGAAGTACGGTAAAACACTTCTGTTGCATTCTCAAGTACGATAGTTGTTTTGAGGAAAGGACTCAAATTGTTTTGAGGAAAATGACTCAACGCAAATTGTTTGAGTTGCAAGTTGGATCAGCCACTTTTTTTCACTGAACATCTTTTTTAGTTGAAAGAATGACTACCAAACAAACTATGGTTATTTAGACTTGGATATTTGGCAGACATTTTCTTGAAAATGAACAAGATGAGCCTCTTACATTAAGGAAAACAACAGCAGTGTTTGCTGCCAAAGATAACATCTGAGCTTTCAAGGGAAAATTAGAATTTTGGGAAACTTGTATCCGCCGCCACGAGCTTGAGAGCTTCTCAGTAAAGACTTTTCTGATGAGACAGGTGGTGCTATTAACAAATGAGATTTTGAAAGCACTGAACAATAAAATGTGTCAACATTTCAAAGATCTGCTTAACTCTGTGAACAAGTATTTTCCAAATGACCAGGGCCATGGTGTTACCAAATCACGCATGGGTAAATGATTTATTCAGAATGCAATACATAAGTGGATTTTTAAAAACTTATTTTGCAGTAATTTTAGATTTACAGAAAATTTGCAAAGACAGTAGAGTCCCTGTATACCCTTTACTCAATTTCTCCCCCACTGATAACATCTTACTTTACCATGATATAGTCATCAAAACTAGAAACTGACATTGATATGGTAATATTCAGTAAATTCCAGATTTCATTTGGATTTCACCAGTTTTTCCATTAATGTTCTCTTTCTGTTCAAGTATCCAATCCAGAGTACCATATTGCATTTAGCTGTCATGTCTTCCCAGGTTCCTCTGTTCTGTGACTGATTCCCAGTCCTCCCTTGTTTTCCATGAGCTTGACAATCAAGTAGCACTGGTCAGGTACTCTGCAGAATGACCTCTTATCTGGATATATCTTTCTCACGATTAGACTGGGATTATGAGTTTTCTAGTTACATCACACCAGGGCTCACATGGCAGCCACATGACATCACAGGCGATGTTCACCTTCACCACTTGGTTAAGGTAGAGTTTCCCAGGTTTCTTCTCCACTGCAAAGTTACTAATTTTTCCCTTTCCCTCATTCTACTTTTTGGAAGCAAGTCACTAGGTCTAGCCCACCCCCAGGGAGGGGTGAGCGGTAGGAATTAAGCTCTCCTTCCTGGAGTCAGAGGGTAGCTACATACATTATTCAGAATTCTTCTGTAAGGAAGATTCCAGACCAAAAGATTTTAATGTAACAGTGCACCAAAAGTCCACTGGCATAGTTTCAGATTCTACATTGCAACTAACCTTTAAGAAACTATCACTTGGGGAGTTTTGGTATATTATCAAAGAAGAACATACACAATTATTCAAAAAGCCTATTAAAACACCCCTCCCTTTTCCAAATACGTATCTGTGTGAGGCCAGATTTTCTTCACATACTTCAATTAAAACAGTATACAGCACAGACTGAATGAAGAGAATCCAGCTGCCCTCCATTTAGCTAGATAATAAAGAGATACACATAAAGGTAAACAATGACACTATGTTTTGGAAAAAAGTTATTTTTAATAAAAATGTTGTTTATGTTAACATGTAATGGATTTATGATGTCCCTTAAAAATGAATAAGTAAATATTGAAAATTTCTCAGGTTTAATTTCAAATATAGTAAACATCAAAAAGATATAACCTACAAGGAAGAACACATGCTGTGAAGCTGACCAGTCCTGGATGAGAACTCCAGCATTGCCACTTTAGCCATCACCAGCTGTATGATGAGCAAACTACCTAACTTTTCTGAGCCTCAGTCTCCTCTAAACCCAGGCTCATTCATGATAGTCGCTGCCACACAGGATTATCGTGAGTGTCAGAGATAATGTTGGTACCTAGCAAAGACAGTGCCTAGGATCCACTGGGTGATCAATAAATGGTAGCTCCTATTAATTTATTAATATTCTTCCTCAATTCTAAGGCACCATCAACTTATTGCCAGCTTAGGAAGAGAAAAAAAAAAACCTACTATACTAAATGTACACCGTGGTTAAAAGATGCATTTCAATTTCAGAAAGATCTTTTAAAATTTTAAATTTATCTCAAACACCAATATTGGTTTTCCCAACCCAAGGCATGCAAGGCATCTGAAACTTATCCTTAGGTTAAGTCAAGGAGACATGATATCTGGAAACTTCATGATCAGTTAACACGTATATTATTTTTGTCAATGTCAGGGTGAGGTTTTTGGGGTTTTTTTTGCCGGGGGTGGGGGAGTGAGGGGGTGTCCTTTAAATAAAGTTTACTTAAAACTTCAAACTGGGTGAGTTTGCTCAGACACAATCAGCCAGACAAACTAAAAATATCCTGAAGGCCAGGTCTGATCAAGTTCCCAGCACTTACTCAGAAACTGGCTTTGGTTCTGTCGGCTTGTCCGCCCTTTTCTGCTCTGCCTCAGACCCCTTTATAGGCAACAATTGTCTGGAGGCCTAGAAGTTTAGATTGTTAGACAATTAGGCCTCCTAACAATTTGCATCCTTAGCATGCTCACGCTCAAAGAATGAAAATATTTTGAGCAAATGAGACTAGGAGGAAAACTTATCAGCAATAGATATAAACACCGCATCTGGTCAAGTCAATTCTAGTCTAGTCAGTTTGGTCCGGTCAGTTTCTCACATCTGCTTTCCCAAGGACCCAAACATAAGCAGTTAAAAATTCTTGGTGAATGCTGTCTGTCGAAAGTTAAATTCTTTTGCTATTCCCAGCTTGTGATCATTTAAAAGGAATTTTCCAAAGCAAGGTCTAATATTAGACTCAAAATGAAGTTTCCATTCCACTGAGGCGCTATTCTCACCAAAGTAACTACCGCATAATCAGATTGTCTTGGAGCAATTCGTTTAAATGCAGATGGACATACTTGAAATACCAGCTCAGCAGCACCAACAGATCTGACTGGAAAGGGCCTTACTCTCGGAGAAATTATTCATGTAAGGTAGGCTTCTGAGATTGAAAATTATTAAGTTTTCTTCCAAGCTCACTTGTTCCCTTTCACACCCCCACCTCCAGTACTGAAACTTCTTCATCTGCCCCAGAGCCACATATTTTTAGCTTTGGAATTCCTGGTGAGAAGTCTTGTTTTTTGAACCTTCTTCCCACTAAGCAGTACAAAAAAAATGATACCCCTCTTCTCTAATCATGCTTTTGGAGGACAATACAAGGTACCTCTTCCCCCACTTAACCATTCGCTGCAGGGAATTCAGTCTTTGGCCTCATCAATGGAGCAATCAAAAAGAAAATGTAAACCTGTCAATACAGAAATTTTAAAAACTGAGCTCAAATAGCATCCTTCTGAACCTGAGTGTTGGAGGCATTAAGCCAGGATTGAAAGCAGCAAAGCAATTTTGGGGAAACTAATAAAAGGCATTTATAAACCAAAAACTAGAAAAGATTATAAACTGATGGATTCTTAACATCCAAAGAATGAAAACACAGCAATCAGCACAACATGCAATTATAGGCATTAAGTAGCACTAAAACTTTTAAATATACATGGATTAAATAAACTTGATTAACTATATACAGAATAAAGCAGACATTAGGGCTTGGAGACAGCCCTTTTTTGCTAGCTATAAGAGGTCTTGCAGTATATATGTCATTTCCAACTGCCCTGAACTTTATACCCACAGCCTCTCTTCACGTAGTCTGGTCCTAGATCACTAAGGGATCACTAAGTCAGACCTAAGAGAATCTATGCAGGCCTCTCTTCAGAGTACAGGGCTCTATCAATATATTTCTATTCAAAGTCAGTATCATAAGCAAGTTATTATGAAATAATCACCTAGATTTTAACTGCTACGTGCTCAAAACAGGGCATTGGCACAGATGAAATTACAAGAACATGTCTTCATTGTCAGGTATGCTAAGTAAAATCATCTACACACAGTAAAACTGGGATCGAATTTCTGTCTCTGCCTGCTTTCACTGCTCCCTAAATCAAAGTATTGCCTATTCTCTCTGGAGAATCAGCCCAGAATGGTAGCAGGTTGCCACACTCGCATTTTTTAACCTTACCACAACGCTAGGATCGAATTCTGAATGACAGATACCATTTGTATTTTGATAGAAATAATTAACTAGATAGCGATTAGGCTGACAAAGGGTACCTTAACTGCCTGATGAAAATATGGACTCATTTCCTATCATACAAGTTTGATGTCAATCAAGTGAAATGGAACAGTAGACAGAGTAACTGAAATAGCTAAGGAAGAAAGCCAAGAGGGTAGATGAAGTAGAATGGAATTAGCAACAACTTGACACAGCTGCACTAATAACAAGTGACAGGCAGTAGTCCAAGAGACCTAACAATGCAAGTGCAAGGCAGACAGAGTCTTAAATGCCACTCGAACAGCAGGAGGAAAACAAACAGAAGATTCAGCCATGAGAAACTAAAGCCAAACGTCTTATATCTGCCATGGCTGCTGTGTCACACCACTGTAGGGGCACAGAATGCAAGGCCTAATGGCTCCCCTGAGGTTGTGCAGTGTCGTGGCCCCTCACTTAAACAAGGGTAGGGCAAATGAAGCGTTTGATATGCCTTTGTTTTTAAACATTTCCCAGTTTATCTAACGTAAGAATTATAATAACTCAATAAGTAAGAATTAATAAAGTTCCTAAGAGTGAGTTCTATGACAGGGGTCCCCAACCCCTGGGCCGAGGACAGGTACCGGGCTGCACGGCAGGAGGTGAGTGGCAGGAGGTGAGTGGCGAGCGAACAAAACTTCATCTGCTGCTCCCCATCGCTCGCGTTACCGCCTGAACCTTCCCCCCCCCATCCCTCCATCCCCCACACCCTTCCGTGGAAAAACTGTCTTCCGCGAAACCGGTCCCTGGTGCCAAAAGGTTGGGGACCGCTGTTCTATGGAACTAGCGATAAAAGAAAGAAATGTTCTGTAAATCAGAATTCAGAGTCCCCATCACTAAAACAAAACGGGATGGAGGATAGATTTGAATGGCCATACTTAAGATCTCCCAAGGAAACCAGTTTGCATATTAGTCATCAAGGAAGTCAATACACTTTAAATAGCATTAGAGTTAGATTTAGTCTGACTTACAAAAAGTGAACAAACTGATCAATGAGCTAATGTTTATGAACATAATTTATAATCCAGAAAATACAATGCTATGTATGTATCAATGAACTATAGTCACACAAATCCATTCATTCACTCAGTAAATATTTACTGAATGCCTACTATGTGCCAAGCTCATACCTCAGGGAACAAAACAAAGCTCTGGCTTTCAAGGAACATTCTAGCAGGGGAGACAGACACTAAGGGAAAGAGACAGTATGAAAGCATGTCAGATTGTATAAAATGTGCTGTGGAGAACAAAAAAGCAGGGGCCGAATTATTTAATTTAGGCTGGCCAGGGAAAGGGGACATTTGAGCAACGCTGAAGGTCGTTAAAGAGCCAAATGAAGTAAGTAAGGGGCTGGGGAAGATGTTTCAGGTGGAGGGAACAATGGAGCCCTGAAGAGGGGAGGCCTGTCGTGCTTGAGTAAAAGCAAGGACGCCGGTGTGGCTGGAACAGAGTGAGTAGGAGAGGAAGAATCAAAGATTGGGGGTGAGGGGAGGGCAGCAGGGGTGGTGGGCAGATCATGTCACCATCACAAAGACTTTAGCTTTTACTCGGAGATGGGAAGTCCCTGGAGGGTTCTGAGCTGAAGAGTGACTTGATCTGTATTGTTTTGAAAGGATCATTGGCTGCTGCGGTGAGAAAAGGCTTGGCAGTTGGTGGGAGAAAGATGCAGCGGGGAAGGCAGAGCCGGGAAAAAGGAAACCCAATCAAGAAGTCATTTCAGCGATCCCAGTGAGAGGAGATAGTGACCAGAACCAGATGCTAACAGTGGAGGGGATGAGAAGTACTTAGATTCCAGGTATATATTTTAGAAAGAGCCAACAGGTTTTGCTGATGGACTGAATGTAGGCGGGAGAGAAGGAGACAAGCCAAGGCTGACTCTAAGGTTTTGGGGCCTGAGCCGTGGAAAGGATAGAGTTGCCAAGGAGGACTGTGGAAGGTACACGTCTGGAAGGAAAAAATCAGTTCAGTTTTAGACAGGTTAAGTTCAAGATGCCTACTAGACATCCTAGTGGAAATGTCAAACAGGCAGTAACATACCTAAGTCCAGAATTCGAGAGAGAGAGAGAGCGAGAGATGTGAGTTACAGATGAAGAGCGAGAACCCCCAGAGAAGAAAGGCTAGTGAAGCCAGACACTGGAGGAGATCACCGAGACACAGGGTGTGGGCAGAGAAAAGATCCCAGCACTGAGCCTGGGGCAGGCCAATGTCTCATAGGGCAGGAAGTGGAGATACAGCCAGAAAGGAGATTGAGAAGGAGGGGCCGGTGGAGTGAGCAGAGAATAGAGAGAACAGTGCTTTGGAAGCCAAAGTTTTTAAAAACTACTTCAAGAAGCAGAAAAGAGTCAAAAGTATCATATGTAGTCAAAAGGTTGTGAAAGATGACTTTGGTGACAAAAGATGCTCAAGATAAGAAAGGTCATAGATGAAGAATCCAAAGATTATCATCTCAGTGCCATCCACTGTGATTTCCACAACAGCCCTTCCTACTTCTAACAGGGACACACACTGGCTTGCTTCTGCCAGGGAGCCTTCACCGGAGAGAAAAAGGCCTGTGTCTTTGGACAGAGTCTGGTTTGTCCTCCCCCAAATAACACCTCCCTCTTTTGAATACCCACTTCTGGAAATGATGCCATTAGATCTCCAATCACCCAGGCTTAAAACTCTAAATCACCTTTGCCTCTTCTCTCCATTTCTCCCCACCCTTTTTTTCTTTTTTCCCTTTTTAACGAAGAGTGAATGAATGGATGGATACCTACATGCAATAACGTGTATAAAATGCACGGTTCAGGGACCTCTCTGGTGGTCCAGCGGTTAAGACTCCACGCTTCTAATGCAGGGGGTGCGGGTTTGATCCCTGGTTGGGGAGCTAAGATCCCACATGCCTCTTGGCCAAAAAACCAAAACATAAAACAGAAGCAAAATTGTAACAAATTCAATGAAGACTTTCGAAAAAATTGGTCCACATCAAAAAAAAAAAAAAAAAAAAAGAAAGAAAATGCATAGTTCAAGGAGTAGTTACAGAACTACCACCCAGGAGGGACTAGAGGGGACTTCAGGGGAATGGTAGGCAGGGGCAGGAAGGCGCCAGGATGCGACAGGAGAAGCAGCTAAGTTGGATAAGCAGACGTAAGCAGGTTCCGAGGGGAACACAGGCCTGCCTGTGGCCTCCCAGGTAGGACCTGTCGGCAACCCCTTCTCTGTTAATAGCAGGTCCCCATAAAATAGATGACCTGGTGGTCCAGCAGCATATTATCTCATGATGACTCAGTGGCAATCCAACCTCAGAACAGGGGAAGCAACGCTCCTACTACATTTAGCCATATGTGGAGTAGCGTGTTCAGGTCTGGGTCTTGCATTTTGTAAGAGGCAAACTGAGGCGAGAACTACCAAGATCTCGTAAGATGTATAAGCAGTGGCACATGAGGAGGAAATGAAGGCCAGAGACATCGAGATAGATGAGAAACGTGGGCAGTGATGAGGCAGGACGGCAGCTTTCAAATCTCTGAAACGGAAGTAACCATTTGGTTCTCGTGGCTCCTCCTCAGCTGACAATGCTGCCCGTGTACTCGTACCTCGTTGACCACAAGGTTAGTTGTTTTCCT
Organism: Eschrichtius robustus; assembly: GCF_028021215.1. Taxonomy (NCBI): domain Eukaryota; kingdom Metazoa; phylum Chordata; class Mammalia; order Artiodactyla; family Eschrichtiidae; genus Eschrichtius; species Eschrichtius robustus. Next base: position 113,355,921 of record NC_090830.1, on the reverse strand, counting down.
GCTTAGATCATAAACTCCTTGACCACAGGGCCCTCTGTGTTATTCATCTTTGCCTTACTCTTCATCCGCAGGCCCCGTCAAGCCTAGCATAATAACCTAACACTCCTACATACACAAAGGTAATACTTACTAAACCGCAACACAATCATATCATCCTATTACTCAAAAAGTGCTCGTTTCCCATCAACAGCTGAATTTAAAGGAAAACGTCTTCGAGTCGGGTTCAAAGGCCATCAAGAACCTGGTCCCCAACCGCCCCATCTTTCCGTCCTTTGGTCTCCATCATACTCCTCTTAAGCTCTCATTGTCCCGGCCAATCAAATGACTTGATTTTGTCCAATCATAACCTCCATGGTTTTCCTCATCCCCACAGAAGAGGTAAGGAGGAGGCTCTCCTCAGGGGAAGCGATCAGCGATCACAGGAGCCTGACTCCTGCACACACAGCCCTAACACAGCCCCGCCTCAGCTACACCTGGGCCCGGGGAGTGCCTGGGTCTCTACACCCACGTTACTCTTAACAGTAGATAGGTCCTTACCCTATCCATCGCCCTCTCAGTTAAACAGGTGCAAAATCAAAAGAAAAAGAAACCCTGAATAACAAGCTATAGTACACAAAAGCAGCTATTTTCTCACAGATTTTTGTAACGAATACCTGGATGAATTCTTACACATGCCTTGCAGATCTTCTACTGACTCATACGGTGATAGATCTAGTATTATGACATGAGTACAATGGTAAAGTTTGCTTAAGGAGAAGCAACATGATTTCATTCAGGGAGCTATCACCTTGCTATTTCTGTCCTGTTTAAAGCTAAAAAAAAAAAAAGAACCCACAACCTTCATGTTTTTTAAGTACTTATTTTACCTCACCATCCCAGCCACAGCTAAGTGCATTTTTTCCAACTGAATTTTCCCACCATAAAATACACCAGAAAAATGTGACACAGATCTTAAAATAGTCCTGTATAAATAATCCAGGAGTATATCTATAGAAGCACTTGCTGTATATAGAAATACACTGGTTTTAAGTGATGATAACTGTTGCTATTCCAGGAGACAAAAGCCCTCTTTTATCAGAAGTTTTACTACTTCTAAAAATTCCAGTGGCCACCAGCTAAGTGGCTGACCAAGATCTCCCTAGCAGGACAGCTTTTCCGCTCCAGGTATGTGGGGTTCCTCAGCCATTGACACTCCCAGTTAGGTCATGCCTGCCAGGAGGTTTACTAGGGTGGAATATGGAATCATGGTTTCCTAAAAAATAATCTAATTTTGGGGGGTGAGGGTAGGAGTTGTTGATGCAGACAGTATTTCTTAATAGGGCCGTTTCCTGGGTAGAACCCTGAATTTATCTACTAATTTAGATTATAACAGCGTTCAGGGAAATTCGTTGACCAAGCTCTGAAAGTAAGAAGGGCAATCATTCACGGAGGTGCTCAGCCTCTAAGGGACTTAAAAAAAACAGAAGCAAAGCCTATGCCTTCCCTGAAGGTTGACTGCAGAGACCTGGGCACAGCGCAGGGAGCCCCCAGGAGTCAGAGCACCTAGGTTGAGTTTACCAGGGCCCAGCCTCAATGCTGCTCCCTGGAGGTTACCTCTCTGATTGTCCCAGGTTTCCTTCTATTTGCTATAAATACCTGTTTCTTAATATTTAAACTAAGTTTGGTCCCACCTGCCCATTCTTAACTGTAGTTTCTTATTCTGTATCCCTAAAATAGAAGTACCTGAGGGACTTCCTTGGTGGTCCAGTGGCTAAGACGCCGTGCTCCCAATGCAGGGGGCCCGGGTTCGATCCCTGGTCAGGGAACCAGATCTCGAATGCCGCAACTAAAAAAAAAGATCCCGCACGAAGCAACGAAGATCCCGCGTGCCGCAACTAAGACCTGGCGCAGCCAAATAAATACATAAATATTAAAAAAAAAAAAAAAAAGAAATACCTGAAAGAGAAAAACATTAAGTTGAACATATCTTTTAAGACAATCAATGTTTAAAAGAATTATGTTTGTAGATATCTTTAGAATGTTACTATTATTTTTGACTGGTTGAATTTCACTTCTCCATAAATATCTCTGATGCAGTAAGATTAGAAACATACACTGAGAAAATCCAATCCACGTGGTTCTCAGATTTTGACAGCTGTATCCATGGAGATTTGGGGAAGGTATGGCTGCCTTCAAGGACATCAGCATTTACATCTGGAAAAGTTCCTGAAATACATGAAAACTACAGATAGCTGCCTGGCACCTCAGAGGCATGCAAATATTCACTAAATGAGCGAATCCACACACTTATCTAAATCCTTCGAAAGTAGTTTTGCTTTCAATCTATACAACTTTCCAGGCTAAAATAGTATTTGTCCTACAGCTAACTACCTCCTGCACATTTCTAGAGGTTTCCTCTCGACTTATGTTTTAGGTTACGTCTGGCCTTATTTTTTGAGGTAATAAATCACATCTTTTCTCGGTCATCATTATTACAGAGTGAAGACTCCATCTTTTTACAGTATGCCCAATATTTCATCTAAGAATTTAAGCTTGTGTGTTGTGTTTAATATAAAAATGTTTTGTAAAAAATCATCTGTCACCTACAATTTTCCCATCAGGCATACTTTCATCCACTCAAATATATACTGAGTATGTAGTTTATTCAAGCATAGGGCTAAGACATATACATGTCTACCTCCTTAAGAAAACATGACTATTTTTTTTTAAACATGACTATTTTTAAAAGACAGATTAGAAAAAGATTAATCATATTATAAAAGGACTGCCTTATAAAATGGATCATTTTTAATAGAATTTTATTTTGAAATAACTGTGCATTCTTATGCCGTTGTAAGAAATAACAGAAAGGTCTCATGTGTTTTCACCCAAGATCCCACATACTTTTGGGAGCATCTTGCAAAACCAAACTGTGTGACAGCATACCTTAACCAGTATACTGACATCGATACAGTAACGTACAGAACATTTCCATCACCACAAGGACCCCTCCCGTTGCCCTTTTACAGCCACGCTCCCTTCCCTTTTCACCCCCAGAACAAACCATGTTAATAGCTTCTCTGGTAAAGTGCTTAGTTTTCCACTGACAGTGGCTCTTAAGCTTTAGCTTTTAAGTGTAAACAAATATTTAAAAACTCACAAAATGGTGATCCGTAGGAAAACATTTTTCAGTCAACAAAAACCTGTTTTACATGCAACTTCTGAAAACTCAAGAGTGGGCTTCAGTCCTCACAAGATTAACTAACCAGGCTCCCCCGGTTGTGGCACACAGCGGGCAGTTCTACAACTGTGAATGCTCAGATGGGACTGCTTATAAAAAGCAGCAGAGATACCAGCCCTGATTTAATAAATGTCTGCAGAAGCACCTCTGTGGCAGTATTCTCCAGGCAGCTCCTCTGGCTTCTCTGAATGTGATGGATTTTTGATGTGTCAACTTGGATAGGTAACAGCCCTCAGTAATTCAATTAAACATGAATCTAGGTGCTGCTGGGATGGGATTTTGCAGATGTAGTTAAAGTCCCTAATGGGTCGACTTTAAGGGTAGCTATCCTGGGTGGGACAGACTCAATCTGCTGAAGGCCTTAAAAGCAGGGTGAAGGCTTTCAGAGAGAGAGAAGACCTTCCACCTGTCGAAAGCTGCTGCAGACCACACCCGCGGGGTTTCCACCTGCTCGTGATCTTCCCTCCCTCATGGCCTGCCCTACCAACTCTGTACTTTCTCTTAGACAGCCTCTGCAATTACATAAGCTTGCCCCTTTTAAGAAAATTCCTTAATGAATGTGGTATCTGTCTTCTACTGGTTCTGCTTGTTGAACCATGACTGACCTACTCAGGATCCACAGCACAAAGGGATTTAGAAGGCAGATACCAAAGGAAAACTAGGATTAGGGAATTCCCTGGCAGTCCAGTGGTTAGGACTCTACACTTTCACTGCCGAGGGCGCAGGTTCAATCTCTGGTTGGGGAACTAAGATCCCTCAAGCCACATGGCGTGGCCAAAAAGAAAAACCAGGATTAGACTAGGATTAGACTAAGTAATATTTCCCAAACCCAAGACAATGGGTGACTGATTGTCTAGGAAGGCAAACTAATATTATGTACTAATATATGCACTAAATGCCAGAGAGACCTGCTGAATGAACTTCCTGGTAGAAATAGCAAGTAAACTAAATTTTCAGAAAAATTAACCTAGACTAAACTGCAATTGTATTTAAAGACGAGAAGCCGAATCATTTACTTCAAACCATCCACGTGGACTATCCTATTAAAGACAGCCCTGTGGTCCTCCCACCTAACTTAGGATTCCAGGCCACAAATAATAGATGGCCTCGCATTCCCACACCACCACCAGCTGTTCATTCTCTTTTGCTTGTTCTTCAGTCTTGCTGCCAGATACGTTAGCCAGAAGCCCAAAGTGAGGCAATTAATAGAAGATTCCAGTTACTATGTGACTTGCTTAATGGCCTGTCCAAATGATTTGTGAGAAAAATCTTATGAACCAACAGAATAGAAACTGAAGAGTTTTTTCCATTATTCTCCTCTCCCAGAGTATTTAAAGACTTGGATTTTCCCATCTTCTGGGGAAATATTTTCTTATAAATAGTGAGGCATGCCGGGCATCTCCACTTCATCTTTTTTCGTGGTCTGTACCACTCACTGTACACTCACTGGAATGTTTTCCTAGTAAATGATCAGCAACGGAAAACGTGGCTAAGACAAAGGATGGCTTTCAGGCTGAGATGATGGGAACCTTCCCATTTTTCCCAAGAGATAAGTAGTTCTTCTATAAAACTGAGGGGCTTATTTTAGAACCAATGAGTCTATTTCTGTCTTTCCTTTAGACTTGTAGCTTTCCTAAGGATGATAAATGAGGACTAACCATCTTAGTGAGGTAACAGCCCAAAATATTAGTAACTGCCCAACAAACCCAGTAATAGGAGATTCAAAAAAGGGAAATATACTTCCACTGCTAAGGTAAGGCCAACTATCAGTGTTTTAATTTTATGATTTGCTCTTCTGTTCCTTCCTTGGGTCTTAGTCTTTGGATCAGTAACATGTAGAACTTTGTTTTGCAGTCCAAAACTCTTAATATCAACTGAACTAATTTCTTGGATGATTTCTACAACACAAGGAGGCAAGATCGGTAATTAGACAAAGCAGACATAAAAACATGGTTCTCTTGTGATACAGTGAATAAAAATTACCTAAGTCCAGATGACGTGCCAAAAAACACTACAGACGAAACCACCCCTTACAACATTTGCTTTAGGAGCAGGCATTTTAAGGAGAGAGGTGCGGTCATCACTTCTTTTAAAACCTGCTTAAAGGGAAAACTGAAGGCTGGTTTTATTAAGGAAAACTTTATCCCCTTTTCTTACTAAAGTCTCCTCTTTTCAGAAGTCCTTCCTGATGACCTCGAGTTGTAATAAGGAAATGGAATTGCTATTATATAGTATTATACAGTTAATATAAGTTAATAATTATGCATTATCATATAGTTAATAATCACATGATATGAGGGGAAAGGGCTATCAAAATGATCAAAATATCACCGAGTCCTGGAGTTGCAGGGAAAAATGAAAAGTCATCTAGTTCAAATTCTCATCCAGTGCATTAATCCCATCTGCAAATTTTGAGCAAATAATAAACTTGAAAAAATATAAAGGGAGCGAAAATAATGAGTATTTTTCTTGCTGACCTGAGATAATAGAAGTCCTAGCATTTTACTCTTCTTTTTCCTGTCCCTAGAAACCTCAAGCACTTCATCGTCACCACAGAAGAGAAAAAATGATACATCAGATAACTTTAAAAACCAAACATTTTCTGTTTAAAATTCCTTCACAATTCCTTCTCACCACTCCCATTATCTATCTTTCCTCCCAGTATCTCTTAAAAATGTGTCAGAGACAAAAGAAAGAAGTTTTTGTATTTCTTTTTTTTAATTAATTAATTAATTAATTTGGCTGTGCCTGGTCTTAGTTGCAGCACGCATGATCTTCGATCTTCATTGTGGCATGTGGAATCTTTACTTGCGGCATGAGGGATCTTTAGTTGCAGCATGCTAACTCTTAGTTGCAGCATATGGGATCTAGTTCCCTGACCAGGGATCAAACCCGGGCCCCCTGCATTGGGAGCACAGAGTCTTAACCACTGGACCACCAGGGAAGCCCCACGTTTTTGTATTTCTATAAGGAAAAACATCCATCAATAGAGAAGCCTGGTTAAATAAATTCTCATAAATCCATACAATGGAATACTATGCAGCCATTAAACAGGATCAAAGTAGATCTACCTAAATTGTTATGAAAAGTTACCCAAAACAGATTAAGGAAAAAAAAACTGGAATATTTTACATAGTATGATCCTATTTGTATAAATTGTATATGTATAGGAAAATTCTGGCAAGCAATAGTTGGTTAGCAGACATTTGATCCTATCCAAAATGTCCGTAAGATACCCTTGATATTCAGTCTTGTCCAAAACCATCTGGCATGGACCAAATATGCTCAGGACGTTTTGGACAGGACCAAATGTCCTACAGGGGAAACAGTTAACAGTAGCATGTTGACTGAAATTTGTAACCATCAAAAGTTTGTGTCCTACAAACAATAATTCTGATAAAGTCTTTTGTGTGACTGCCATCGAAAAGTAAAAAAGAATGGAGATTTATAACCACATGCACTACATTATTGTACATAATTCTAACAAGAGAGAATGTTTGACTAGGAATGAATGAGAACAGAATCCTCTGTCAACATTAGATGCCTCCTAAGCGCCACTTCAAAATTCTCTCGGTCCCATTGCTTACCCCCTTTCACCCCTTCCACTGCCACAGCGACCAGTTCCACACAGGCTCGGATTGGCTTCATGCCCGTGTGACCAGTGCAAACAGAGAGCATCTCATATACATCTCACGGCCCAGCTCATTGCATCTCTCACTTCTGCCTTGGGACTTCTCCTGAACGGAGAAGGAAATAATGCCCATGGGAAAATACATCCCCCTCTGTACTCAGGCACCGTTCTGAGAGCATTTCACAAGGCTCCTTTAAAAGTCCTAGGTAGGGGACTTCCCTGGTGGTCCAGTGGCTAAGACTCCATACTCCCAATGCAGGGGGCCAGGGTTTGATCCCTGGTCAGGGAACCAGATCCCGCGTGCCGCAACTAAAGATCCCGTGTGCCACAACTAAAAGATCCCGTGTGCCACAACTAAAAGATCCCGAGTGCGACAACTAAGACCCGGCGCAGACAAATAAATAAATAAATAAATAATTTCAAAAATAGAAGTCCTAGGTAGGAAAGAACACCTGTTGCCTGTAGCCAAAGTTAACACACTATCACATCCTTGAATTTTCTTTCCTTCCTTCCCATTTCACTTCCCTTGTCCTGAACTCCTGCTCCCTGGGATCCTATTCCAAATAAATGTCCCAGCACGCAAGGCTTTGTATCAGGCCAATGTTCAGGCTAAGGCGCCATAGGAAGTTTTTCTACTGACCAGTTTCTGGCTTTGTACATTTCATCCTCTTCTGTTTCCATGATACCAATGTGTCTTAACACCTCTGGCACTGGTATCTCGATACAATGTTGGTTTTGTACCTTTGTGTCACAATACCAGGTGAGCTGGCACCGTGCAGGAGTATTTCTCGAGGTCATTCCTACACTGGGATGGCTAGCAATAGCTATACATTGAAGTGACTGCAAATCCAAACTAAATGTATCCCCAGCTCAACTTCCCCACAGCTAGATTCCAAAAAACACCTGGGACCATTCCAACATTAGAGACAAAAAGAGTGAAAGAGGGTAATTAAAAATGCCAAGAGAGAAATTTTGATCAACTGTAGCTAAAATATCTGGATTTTGCAAATTTTACAAAAACACATGACCATGTAAATAAACACATCTGCTAGGGCCCATGCACGTGAGAAGCATTTAAGTTTAAGGTTAATTAGCTTTATGGTAAATCTGCTTTTCACTATGTACTAATCAAGTAACTGTAACAAAAGTAGACAGAACACAAAGACTGAAAAGGATCAAACCTATATACTACCACCATCCCCAGTCTAATCTTCTCTCCTAAACTTCAGAGATAAAAATATTCCAATTGCCTACTTGATCCTCTTCACTTGTCCTATGAGCATCTCAAGTTCAACATGCCCCAAACTAAATCTATCATCTTCTTTACCAAACTTGTTCCTTCACTTCTATTCCCCTTTCTGACTAATGGTACTAGAGGATATCAAGTGTGAAACTGTGGGAGTCCTCTTAGATTCCTCCTTTTTCTCTAGTTTCACCCTGCTATGGCAAACTGGTTATACATTGTGTTAAGCTGTTGAGTTGTAAATTTAAGACCACCTCCTAAATATCTACTGGATCGCTCCCATATTCTGAGACATTCCCAACACCAGCTCACCTTAGTTACAGGCCCTCAATATTTCTCTTCTGGGACTTCCCTGGTGGCGCAGTGGTTGAGAATCAGCCTGCCAATTCAGGGGACACGGGTTCGAGCCCTGGTCTGGGAAGATCCCACGTGCCGTGGAGCAACTAAGCCCGTGAGCCACAACTACTGAGCCTGAGCTCTAGAGCCCATGAGCCACAACTAGAGCCCATGTGCCACAACTACTGAAGCCCTCGCGCCTAGAGCCCGTGCTCCGCAATGAGAAGCCCGTGCACCACAATAAAGAGCAGCCCCTGCTGACCGCAACTAGAGAAAGCCCGTGCACAGCAATGAAGACCCAACGCAGCCAAAAATAAAAAATATAAATAAATTTATACAAAAAAATATATATATTTCTCTTCTGAACTGCAATAACCTTCTAACTTTAATGTAATCTCCCAAAGCCACCTCCCTGATGCCATAGTAATCTTTCTTAAAAGCAAATCTGAACGTGTTATTCTACTGCTGAAAATTCTTTAATGGCTTCCCATTGCATTGGGGATAGTTTAAACGCTTCAGTATGGCCTACAAAGCTATCATGACATGATCCCTAGCTCCTTCTCTAGCCACATCTCCTACATCGTTGGTCATTCAATGACAGAGAACACTTTCTGCCACTCTCCTGTGCTATTTTACGGTTCCCTCTGCCAAGAACACCTTCCTACCCTTGGCTCCTTTACTCTGATTCTCCTTCAAGGACGTAATTCAACTATCAACTCATCCTGAAGTCTTCCTAACCTCACCTACGCCAATTGGGTTTGATGTCCTGTCTTGGCGCTTCCATAGAGCCTTCATTAGCTCAGAAGGATTTATTATCCTGTATTATAATATTCTCTCTCCTATACTATATTGTGAGATTCTTGAAGGCAAGAGTTCTCTTTTACACCTAAAGCCTCAGAAGCTAGCACGGTGCCAGGTATATAATACTGTCAATAAATGCTGAATAAATAGCTCAAATTAATCATAAGAAAATGAGAAGGGGGATGAAGATTAGGGGAAAAAAACAGTATTATCTCTGCAAGCTCTTGTCATAGAGGAGATTGCTTTTCTTCCTGGGACACAATGCAGTAAATGAGGCCAATCAGTGACTGCCAGTTGATTGTAATTTTTAGCAACAATTTCCCAGAAGAGTGACCAATTGTTCTTACCTAATCTAGGGCCTGGTACATAAAAGACTCTCATTTCCTATTTAATTTAATTTTACTGATTTTATTATTTCAGCTCCTATTGGCACCAAATTCTAGAAAAGTTACAATAGAGTTTGTCCCCAGATGAAGCCAGCTTGAAAAACAAGTACAAATCAAACCCTGTGCTCCTTCCTGTTGGGCTTGAGAATATCTTCAAAGAATTTTCATTGTCTTCTTAAATACACAACATGAATTCAGCCTGGAAACCGAGACTCAAATATTGAAATATGATGGTTTGTCAAGTAAAAATAAATAAATAAAAGAAAGAAAGAAATGAACTTAGCTTACTAAATGAATGACTGTTCAAAAGAAGTCAACGTTCATTTGCTTACACAAAAATTCTTCAAACACCTTTTGAGGTATCTGCCCCTCAGTCAAAATGACAACATGTCTTAAGCTTTCTGGGAGTAGGTACAAGAACTGCCTGATAAGAACATCACCTTAGTTCCGGACAACATTCAGAAAAACCTAGGTCATCCTTGGGCACTAATCCCTCACCTAAAAAGTCAGTTTTAGAGCTCAAATATGTGTGCTGGGACCCCAGAGAATATTATCAGTGACTAAGGGCTTAAACTAAAATTAGACAGATCTGGGTTTGGATCCTTTGGTTCTGCTACACACTAGCTGTGTAACCAAAGACAAGTCATTTACCCTCTCTTGGCCTCTCACTTTAATCATCTGTGCAATAGAGATAAAAATTCCAAGTTTCCATGAAAATTGAATGAAAAAGTTTAGAATTTAACACAGTACCTGGCTCATAGCAAGTATGCAATAAACGATAATGATTATATTCTTGAGGAACTTTCTCCTGGTTCCAGAAGCTAATAATCATCTCAAATGAAGATGTATAATACTTTTAATATCTATAGAAACAGGAACTTGGGATCACTGGGAATATTCAGCTACAAGTTGCTTGTTTTAAAATAGAGGCTATGGGCTTCTATGAAAAGGGTAATTTACATCACCTGAGCATTCAATCCTATGCAGGCTTGTTTTAAAGTTCTTCAGCATAGCAACCCCACAAATTGTTCACTCTGTTTCTCAAAACCAAAACTTCGCAGCTGGGTGGATTCAAATGGGTTATGGAGATTGTCCTCCCTCCCCTCTCACCTCTAGAAGTAGTTGCTCCCGCTTACTGGATGAGGCAGTGGGGAGGGCGGCCCATGAAGGAAGCTTGTACAGCCACTGCCTTTGTCATATTTCCTCTGTGAAGAAACAGAAGACTTCAGTTCCTGGGATTGGTTAAGCTCTAGAATAGAGAACTAAGGAACTACTTTGTATTCTCCTAGAAATCTCATCTCTCTTTGTGCATAGCGCCATTGCAGCAGAACTGTTACACATTTTTGCATCTTGATCAGGAAACTGGAATGATAATGGACACAGGTAGCCTGCCATACACCATAAATTGAAGGAAGCTGGCACAGAGCAGAGAAAGACTCAAAGACTGCGGGAACGTGAAGAGGAAAAGCCAGTGAAAGAATAAATTATATACAACAACCATGCCAACCCCGACGTTTGCAAAAATACTGTGACGATTACTATGCTTAAGATCAGAATTGACTTGAGGTCAGTATGGTCTCCTCTGGTGCTGGGCATGGATTCATTCAACAAATATTTTTATTGAGCACTCACTACATGCTAGGCACTGTACTAAGCATGAGGGATTAAAACAAACACATACAAATAACACTAGTCTTCACTGTCAAGGAACTAGGAGCCTAGTGCGAAAGACAAGTAAAATGATAACATGGTATACTCTCTCAAGGGACCTCCATGTGGCAACTTGCTGGTTAACTGACACACTCATTCTCCCTGTGAAACACACCTACTGAGGCCCGCAGCACACTGAAAGCTTCTGGCTAGTAAAACTACTACTCTGCACACTGTACTCGCATAAAGTAAGCAGAATGTTTACTAAGAATTGGTTATTTTTGTTCCCAAACCTATTTATGACATCTGCACTTGATGCTGCAATTTAAATATTATAGAAACTCATGACAATAAAAAGAAATTCCTGTTTCTATGGAAACTATGATGAATCCTCTGGAAAGAATGAATCCTCTGGAAAGAATCAGTAAAAGCAAGTTGCTTAAAAAAAAAAATCCCTCAAAACAAACATATGGATACCAAGGGGGAAAGGGAGGAGGACGGGATGAATTGGGGATTGGGATTGACATACATATGCTACTATGTATAAAACAGGTAACAAATGAGAACCTACTGTATAGCACAGGGAACTCTACTCAGTGCTCTGTGGTGACCTAAATGGGAAGGAAATCCAAAAAAGAGGGGATATATGTATACATATGGCTGACTCACTTTGCTGTACAGCAGAAGCTGACACAGCAGTGTAAAGCAACTATACTCCAATTAAAAAACAAACCAAAAAAACACCTCAAAAACTTATACTGAATTAGGAGTGGGCAAGAGAATCACGAAAAGTGAGGAAAAAAATCTTTAATGATTCTGCACTTTGTATTGTTTGTTCAAAAATCCTTTGTATGGTTTATTCCACTTAAAAAGAAAATTCAAATTTAGAGAATTGAGAGAAGATATAATATAGATGTTAGATGGTCTCCTTCAACCATTACAGGGAACACAAATCAGCCCACATTCAAAGAAAAAGCAATACTATTTTCCAGTGCCTGTTGAAAACTGATTCAGGCAAAGAACATAAATGGCTGCTAAACATTAGAGGAAAGGTTGATGGAGAAAATAATTTTCATGTGGTACCAAAGTATCACTCCATGAATTACTGTGATAAGCCGTGGAAGGGGGGAAACATCTTTACAGTGGAGACAATTGATAGTTGCCACCTTAATCAAGTGATTCAACATTATTAACAGTGAACAACCAGACTGTGTGCCACCTGATGTGATGTGCTGTGAAGTACAGTTCATCCTCTATAAAGTATTCTTGCCAAAAGTGTTTAATTAAGAACTTGGATCTAATTTCCAGTGTATAGGTAATACAGGAGATCAGAGAAATTAAATGATAATAATGAGAAAACAATCATAGAAACCCAAAATGTAGAATACTCTACCAAAGAACTAGCTTGGTTTCTTTAAAAAGTCAATACAATTATTAATTCTGTTTGGTATCATTATGATACCAGTTTGGTTACGTAAGAATTTTTTTTTTTTTTAAGAGTTCAAAGGGGTAAAATGACATGTCTTGAATTTGTTTTTAAAATAGAAGAAAAGCAAAGAAAAAAGATAAGTGAAGCAAATATGGCAAAATGTTGATAATTACTGAACCAATGAATATAGTGGGGTTAATTGCCTATTTTTACTACTTCTGTATATACGTTCGAAACACAAAGAGTAGAAAACACTCAACGTCATGAAAAAACTGAGGGGGGGGGATTATTCTAGCTTAAAAGAGACATAACAACCAAATGCAATGCACAAACCTTGACTGAATCCATGTTAGAAAAAAAACAGTTGTAAATGACATTTGGGGAAAATAACAATTAGAAAATCCGAATATAGACTGGGTAGTAAATGATTCTGGGGAACAATAAATTTCTCAGAGATAATGGAATAAGGACGATGTAGGAGAAATAATGCTGAACATTTCAGGGTCAACTGTCATGATGTCGGCAATTTACTTTGAAATGGTTAAAAAAAACATTAAGAACTATTAAATCTAGGAGATAGGTATATGAATATTCATTATACCAGTTTTTAACTTCTCAGTATTTTTGAACATTTTCATAATCAAAAGTTTTAAGTTTGTCAAAGGGTTGCAAATGCTATTTTCAAAATAATATATTTAAGATAGGTATATAATTTGTTAAATTCCATATTTCAGTTAACTTTCTTATTTAGTGAACCAACTAAAAGGTAAGAGGGGAGAGGATCCAACCAGCTCTCTGGGGAAAACAGCCCTGGCATGCAGCATTCGCTAGTTTCCAGGGTATGAATATCCCTACCACAACTGATTCCAAATTACTAACATGATGTCACTGAACACAGAGTTGGGAAGAGATGAGTACAACTGGTCTTTCCAGCCAGTAAGAGCCAGTTCCAACACACCACTGAATCCAGATCATAACAGAAGGATACCAGCCGTAACAGGAGAGAGGGAGAAGATGGTTTGCAGAAAACAAAGAATCAAGGTCATCAGCCCACAAGGGGCAAGGCGGGGGAGGAGACAGAGGTGTGAACACAGAAGACAACGTATTAAATTATATACAAATATTCAGCATGATGCTTGGTATACAGTAATCACTAACTTACTAAGCACCTCCTACTATTATCATACTACTATTTTCTAACCTGATGCATAATCTAAAAGGTCATCTCATCTTTTTAAGATGTCATAGGGTGGTTGCTTCTAGGGAGGAGAACTGAATGGCAGGGCAACTTGTAGTCAGGAATGGGAGGAAGCTACTTTATTGCTTTGAGCCTTTTCAATTTTGAAAAATGTGAATGTATTACTTATTCAAAATATAAATGAAATTATCTATAAATTTTAGGACATGGGTCTCTTGAAAGAGCTCTTCTCTCACCTTAAGTCCCTAGCCTGACATGTATGCAGTTATGCATTCATCCCCATCATTCCTAATGTAAGAATTTAAAAATCAACAACCACAACCAATAAGAAAAGTTCCAAATCATCATGCCCAGCTGACATGGTAGAAACTGCAGTTTAACAGGTCTATTTATATGTGGAAAAGTTAGAATCTTGGCTGCCTCAGTACCCACGATAAGATTCACATGAAATCTTCAATCACTCAGAATGCCACATCTCACTCCAAAACACATTCATTCAACAAATATTTACTGAGCGCCTTCTATGTCTTTGGGTCTGGGAACACACATGAATAGAATTCTCTCTCCAACTCTAAGGAGTTCTAACTTGGCTTTGGAAAGTTTCCTTTACTAGGAATTTATCTAATCTTGGGCAACTATCTTTGGGCCAAAGTTACTATTTATATATATGAACAGTAGAAACAATTCTTACTTAAAGGAACCAATATTTTCTCATAAATTTGCTGGAAAACACATTTTGTTACATGAATCCTGTCTTGAAACCATAAATTAGAGGTGTATTCTTCTAGGGGGAAAAGGCCATAGAAAAAGGAGCACGTAAACATGATTCTTAGATGATTAGCAGTGGTGAGTCCAACTCTCTGTAGGACTCCGTGCCTCCATGGGCAGGAGTCAAGTGAAGTAGCAGAAGTCAAGAGGGAATTGCAATCCTAGGAGTAAAATAATCCCCCTGAAGGCCTCCTCCATCATCAAGGTCAAGTGGGAGCCCCAGAACTCTTTGTGTTTCTGGCAAGACCACTCCCCGGTCTCCCCTTCAATACCTGCAGCCCCTCCACCAATGTCTGTCTTGGGATTGTTGACTAATTTCATCATGCCTTTTACGCCGCTCACAAGAAGCCCAGGACTCCAAGGCCATTCCTTATTTTTTGCCAGCCTCAAGTGGTTTCCTCTCACGCATGCATTCAATAGCACTCTGCTGAAGGCTCAGGAGATCTGTGGAGCTCTCTCTTCTTCGATATTCTCTGAATTCCAGCCTCTTTCACCTCCCTGAATTCTCAACTCCGCCTCCTCAACTCAGGGAGACTGCCAGGTTCTGTTTAGGTTGCCCCTCCTTGTACCACAACCTCCATCCAGGTAGAAAGCTGGGGCAGTCATAAGGGCTCACCTTATCTCAAGGATCATTTTCCTGCACTGCCTGCTGTCCAATGTCTGAAAACCACTATTTCAATATACTTTGTACAGCTTTCTGCTTGTTTAAGGAAGGAGGGTAAATCTGATCCCTGTTACTCCACATGGGCACAAATGGAAGTCTCTCTTCCATTTAATGTTTATTTTCCATCCTAACTTAGTCACTTTCTTCCACGGTCACTCCCTTGACCTCGTCATTCACAATTACTGCAATCCCTCATTATCTCATTCCGAACATCTACTCTCCAACCACCATCTCCTATTTTTTTTTTTTTTAGGACACTCCTGCTAGTACCCCAATTCCAACAATCCTTTGCCTTACTTTCAATCCGTTGTTTCCATCACCCTTACTTGTCCTCTTTCCCCTCCTAATCTAGCTCTACTTCATTCCGTTGTCAATCATTTTAATTAGACCCTCAATTCCCTGGCCCCTCTCCATCTTATTTGCTTGGCTAAACAACAACCTGGGTTAAATCCAACTCATTATCTAAGAAATAGTACATATTTTATGTTTTAACTTATTTATTGTCTTCTATTCCACTAGAAGGACAGCTCTGTGAAGGCAAGGATTCTCATTTTCTTTGTTTACTGCTGTATTCCCAAAGCTGAAAACGGTCCCCAATAAATGGATGATACTCAATTATTTCTTGACTGGTTTAAATAATAAAATCCAATGCTCAACATAAGTATTCAAATGAAAACACTAAAAGTGAAATGTATCATCGTTTCTAGAATATCAAACTGCTTCTTGCTGTAAGAAAGATCATTTAAAAAAGCAGATAATGTGTATATACTTCCGTCGCTATTTTTTTTTTTTTTTACAAGCTCTCTTTAATGATTTTTTTGTAATGTTATATACATGGTTCTGACAAGATGTCAAACTAGAGTGGGCTCCCAACAGAATCTTGGAGATCCCAGAGACAGGTTAATAAAACTGTCACACTAACATAAAAGCTGTGAGAAAAACCTCAGGCAACATAGAGCAGCCAGGTTTCAGCTGGGAGGAGAGGCCCATGCTAGGCTCTGAGCAGGTAGCATGTAGGAGACCAGGAAGAGAGAGGTTTCTTTACCTGTGTTTCTTTCTCTATGTTGCTCATGCTTTCTTGGCCCCCACTGCTCATACCACTCTCCTGTCCAGTTGGCTCTACCAGCAGTATTAGGGTGGTATGCTCAAGTGGGCTGGGTTGGGGAACAGTTAAATATAGGTACAAGCAACTGCAAAGCTCTAAGTGTATCTTCCTCTTCCTACCTTCCTTCCCAGCCAGAGTAAGGTGAGGACTATCGTCAGAGAAAGCTCTCAGAAGCACAAGCCAGTGCCTCTGTTTTTGCTTGGGAGTCCAGGGATCCATCAACAGATGACATGGTTAAAGAGCCAGAAAAAATGGATTCATAGAGAAGACAGATGAGCTCATCTTAGGGGCACAACTGCTATAGAGAAAAACAAAATTAAAGCACCTATATCAGCCAAAATCAAGCTAATGGATCAGTATGGAAAAGAATAAATTAGTGAATATCTTCAAAGAGGGACCATAACTGGAAACATGCAGTAAGAACATGAAGTTTTAAAATAAGAACTAGAGTTAATGGTATGAAAAATTAAGAGCCAAGATAATAAAGAACCCAGTAGCTGGGCTGAAGAGCCAAAGATCAGGTTAAGAAACTCTCCTAGAATATATTAGGAAGGGAAAAAAAGGATGGAAAATAAGAAACATCAAGAGGTAGAGGACGGAAGTGGAAGCATCAATATATCTATGTAATGAGGCCCAGAGGAAAGGGAGGAGGAAAAAACAGAAGGAGAAAATATTTGAACAAGAAAAAACTGAGGGTTCCCAAATTTAGAAAAAGATGTAAGACCTCGGACTGAAAAAAACCCATAAAAAGGGAAAAGAAGAGGGGGGAAATTTTATAACTAGTCACAGTATAATGAAATGAAAGAACAACAAAAAGAAAAAAATTCCTAAAGTTTAGCGGAAAAGTAAATCACTTATAAAGGAAAAACAAGAATCAGGTTGACTCCAGAATTCTCAAAAGCAACACTGGTTCTAAGAAGTCAACGGAGTGATAGGTTCAAAGGTATGAGAAAAAAGAATTCAAACTTAAAAATAAGAAATACATATTCTGGAATACACTATAAAAATGGGAAGGGTAAGTAAACAACTTATCAAGTTTACTACTGTCTAAATAAGGTATAAAACCAAAAGTAAATCCATAGCAATTCCAGAACTAAAATTCTTTAAAAATCAAAGCACTTTGGAGGGGGCCCGGTAGTGGGGGTGTAGGGGCTGGAGGGTATAGAGAGGAAGATGAAAACTTCTAAGATACTAGTATTTTTTGAAGTGTGTGTGGGGAATACATACATTTAAAGGTTTAAAATAGGGAAAGATTTTCAATAGGAACAAACACCAGTATATATATTATCAAATTAAGAGTTAAGGACAACTACCAAAAGAATAAATATAGAATGTATAACTTTCAAACAGAAGGACTATTAGATTTAGCCAATAGATGGTAGGAAGAGGACAGCAAAAATAAGCAGAGAACATGAAATAAAATAGCTTAAAAAGTCAAAATACAGAAATATTTTATGATCGATATAAATGGGTTTAGCTCACTGACATTCACAGAATAACTTTTTAAAAGATACAGGTAATATATGCTCACTGTACAGAAAACATGATGAAGTAATTTGGAAAACAATTAGAATCTAATGAAGAGATGAAAAATCACCAATAAAATCCCACCTTTCATTTTTCTCTACTGAAGTGTTTATTACATACTTTTTTTCCACAAAAAATACCTTTTTTTGCACTTGTCTGAAAATCTTTGCATATCAATCAACGTGGAACCTTATAACGATTTTTAGTGGGTAAATTGTAGTTCTATTTTATATCACCATAATTGTTAGATATCCAGTGTATTTCATTTCCTCTGGGTTAGACATTTCACAATTGTTTCCAATCTTTCATCTTTCATATAATGTTTGATGCTTCCTCCTGGGAAAACTACCCTTCCCTGACCACCACAAGATTTAGAGAAGGCCCACAGAGTTTTATGTAATAAGACTGCCCCTCCATCACTTGGCTCTCCTTCTCGACTGGATAATTCTCATCACCACATTCAAAGCGCCAAATATTTCCCATCTTTAAAACCAAAAAAGCTCTCCAGATTCCCTCTCTCTTTCCTCATTCCATTTCTCTACAGTTCTTTATGGCAAAACCCTTAACGGAACTGTCTCCATTCACTGTCTCTATTTCCTCATCTTTCCTGTTCTATTCAATGTGTTCCAAACTAGTCGTATCCAATGAAACTACTTTTATGAAGATCTCCAATGACCTCTTATTTGGATAAATTCCAAGATCAATTCTTAGCCCTCATCTTACTCAATTTTCGATTACTCCTCTCCTGAAACAGTCTTCACTTGGCTTACACCACACTTCCCTGGTTTCTCTCCTTAATGGCCACTCCATCTCAAGCTCCCTTGCTAGTTCCTCTCATTCCCCCGACCTCTAGAAGACAGAGTACTCTTGCTCTTCGCTCTTGGATCTCTTCTATTCTCTATGGACACTTACTCACTTGAGTAATTATCTCATTTAGTCTCAAAGTTTTAAATATCATTTATACATCCAACATCCCTACCTGCATCTCCATCCAGATCACTCCTTTGACTGCCAGATTTATATATCCAACTGCCTACCTGACATCTCCACCAGGCTGTCTACCAAGAATATGAAACTTTCTTTCCCTCAATCTGTTCCTCCTTTAGTGGGGGAAGAGATGTACCAACATTCACCAAAATTAGTTGCTCAAGCCAAAAACCTAGTCTTCATCCTTAACTTTTTCCTCACTTCTAATCCTCTGAAAAATATCTAGAATTTGATCTTCTCTCACCACCCACACTGACCCCCTTGGTCCCAGCCACTATCATCTCTCACCTGAACTGCAACAACAGCTTACTAACTGGTCTCTCTGCCTTACAGTCACTCTCTACGATAAATTCTTTGCAGAATACCCAGAGTAATCTTTTCAAGTTCACTAAGATTCTGTCACTCCCCTGCTCAAAAACTTCCCATCGCACTTAGAGTAAAAACCTCTCACCATGACCTGCAAGGCCTTACTGACCCCTGTGGATCTTTGTGACTTCATCCCCCACCACTCCTGGCTTACTTTTCTCTAGATGCTTCTTGCTGTTCCTTGAATATGCCAAACATACTCCTGCCTAAGGATCTTTGCTGTCCCTGTTCCCACTTGTGGACCACTCTTCTCTCGATTTTCGTGTTTCTTAGTCCTCCACTTCATTCAGGTCTCTGCTCAAATGTCACCCGTTATACGGCCTTCCCTCACCATCCCATCTAAAACAGCTCCCCCCTGCCCCAGTCAAAGGTCCTCTTTCTATACTATATGTAGCACTTACCAGTATCTGATATTATATTTCATATTTATTTGCTTAGTCTGCTCCCCACTTATAGAATGCACGAAGGCTGGGATACTATCCTGGTGACACTGTGTCCTCCGTGCCTGGAACATTGTCTGGCACATGAAGGGCACCAAATCTTTGAGTAATACTGACTGCACACACTCAGTCACACATCTTCATGTATCTGTCTATTAAGGGCTAATGATGCATCTTTTCTTACCCCTACAAAAAAATCAAGAGATTCAGACAAGAACAATGTAGAAAAAATGTGTTATTACAAAATATTTCAGACGTAAACAGTATAAAAGAAAACAAACATCCATGTACCTATTATCCAGTTTAAGGAATAAAACATTATAAATACAGTTGAGCCCCAGGAATACCCACCCACTCCACTGAGGCAGGTTAATATCAGATTTGAAGAAAAATAAAGGAGAGAAAAGTATTTTTTGACTCACCTATTTTTTTTATCTGCTTTTTAAAAAATGAAAATAAAACTATTTGACAAAGTACTCTAAGTACTTAAAAAAAAGCGGGGGTGGGGGAACAAGGCGCCATAATGCAGTGAGATTGGGGGTTTTGAACAGAGAAAACAAAAGAAAGGGGGTAAGAAATACTAGGGAAGTGGGCAAAAGGAAGCAGAGGCCTGGTGGGGTATTCATGGCGACACCAGGAGGAGGAGCAAGGCAACATTAGGAACTAGGTGCTGGTAATCTGTCGTCCCTACTGAACATGTGATTACAGAAGGATTACAAATGAAGCCTGGCCGAGGGATCAGGATCTAATTAGGTACACATCACAGAAAGTTTAGACAACATTGATGTCATCACAGTTTGGCACAGAAGCATATATCGAAGCTGGTAAGTGAATGCTGCTGTGTATGACAGAGGGGAAACAAGCTGGTGGCTCAAAGCATAAGTGCAAGAGAGATGGAAAATCTTTTTAATTAGAAGAATACTTTAAGGATTTAATAAAGTTAGAGTTAAACTGGAAACTCCATGACCCATTAAAAATAGATCTTTTAGATCTTTGTCACTGAACAGCAGTATCAGTAATCCAACAGAACAATTTCATATGTAATCAAATTTCTAACATAGCTAATAGTATCTAACACTATTCTGCCACAAAAGCTACTGGCTCTGCAGAGAATACTGACTCTAGTCTTGGGGTGGGGGGGGTGGGTAGGGGGGATACATCAGGACGGGACTGGAATACCTTGTTTTATTTTACTGGATTTATTATCTTTTTGTTGTGTTTTGAAGGTTTAAAGAAAAATAGGCTTTTAAAAATCATAATTTTAGTAAGCTAAACTCTGACCAAAGCATAAGTTACTCAGCGGCTGCCTAGGATAGTAGAACCAGAGAGCCTACATTCAAATTCCTGCCCTCTATCCCACTTCAGGCAAGGTACTTGAATTTTTGTGCCTCATGGTCTTCATTTGTAAAACAAAATAGTAATAATAGCACCTGCACCAAAGTCCTTGTGAGAATTAAGTGAGTTAACACATATAAAGCACTTAAACAGTTGGAGAAAACTGTAAGTGCTCTACAAATGTTAGCTATAATTATCATCATCATTATTGATAAAACCTGACAAGGCTACGAATACCTTGAGGCCAAGAACAATGTCTTATTTGTCTCTATATTTCCAGCATTTAGCACACTGCCTGGTACCCAACAGGTACTCAATAAATATTGCCTGAATTTAACTGAGTAATTCTAAAATTCTAGCTATTAGGTTGTAGGTTGCAAACTTTAACACATAAAGGGAACCACCATGATAAATGGCAGGAGCAAAGATAAAAGGGCCAATAAAAACAAGACCCCAAATCTTATACAGTCAAAAAATATTGTTTCTTGGGTATTTTAAAAATTTATTCTGGGTTTCTCAAGGTCTACCTTGTACTAAGGGAGTTTGATTGGGATCAGATAGTAATAGTTGATCAAAATCTAGACCCTCAGTCTAGAATTACACTAGATACACTAAAGAATGAGATTCCCCTCGACAATAAATTTAATCTAACAGTTCACTGTAGAATTAAATTACTTGAACTTTTTCCAACCACCAAAACTTGTTTCTGAATTAAAGTACAACACAGCCTTAACCCATTCAATTCGGGACACCCTTTTGATTTTCCATTGCTCTTGGATTTTCCAGCAGTTTAGTCTCATTTGGGTTAATTACCAGTACTCTAGATGGAAAATTTTCCTGGTAGGTTGTTCCATTCATAGCCATTTAGAAAGCACTGCTTGCGTCAGACTCTGTTTTCTGCTTGGATAAAGGGGGTTGTTACTTCAAACCCCAATTTTTCTTGGCATCCCATAGTCACACTTCATTGAGTACACCCTGTGCTTACCTTCTACAAATGACCTTTCAAAGCAACATGCTTCATTTAACCCACCAAGTTAGCAGATTTACCTTTCCTTAGAGTACTGATTGAGGCCAAACAGGTTATAATTCCATCAACAGACATCACATGACTGCAGTTATAGTAATAATTCACCATTATTGAGGGCTTGTGTATGTTAGGCACTGTGTTTGTATATCTCATTTAATTATCCAAGAACCCCATGAAGAAGATATTAATTCCATTTTATAAATCACAAAACTGAGACTTAAAAAGGCTAACATTCCCTGGGTTTCTGTCCTCCCTTCAAAGGACTCTAAGTAGATTACTCAAAAAGTTTCCTCACGCACAATAGGGCCTGCTGAACCACTGTCTTCATTTTATAAGAAATGGAAGGTCAAAGGTTTTATAGCTAAGAAGTACATAGACAAACATGAATTCTAATTGATTCCAAAATCCATCTTGTTAATTATTTTGCTATGCTATCTATATTACTGAATAAGGCCTTTCATAGAACTTCCTTCCACTCTCAGCTAAGGAATGAAAAATCTGCCTGAAAAGGTTCTATTTTGTTTTGTAAAAGAAGGAAAAAGGAAGGAAGGAAAGGCTATGGCAACTTCTGTCTCCAAAGGGTCTTAAACTCTTATTTAAAACAGCAGATTAGATAAAAGAAACTGGCATCCAGACCCAGATAAGATGGTTTATCAGAGACAATAGTCTGTCATCTTCTCGGTCTGCCGGCTTTCCGAATAAAGTCGTATTCCTTGCCTCTACACCTCGTCTCAGATTCATTGGCCTGTCATGCAGCGAGCAGAGCGAGCTTGGGCTCGGTGCCAGCCTGAGGCCCTTTCTGATGAGGAACATGAACAAGACCCCAAAGACGCTAAAACTCCAATTTGCATGACTAGACCCCATCCTTCCAACCTGTGATACTGAACAGAGAAGAATATCTGTGCTCATTTGGGTAGACTCCTAGGTACTCCAGAACATGGAAAGGGACCAAGAGGGAAAAAACTCCCCTTGAAGAAAGAAATGCTGTTTCCTGGAGGGAGGAGGTGGTTTTCAGCCTGAGAGATGGAAGGGGGATTGGATAAAGGCAGAGAGCAAATCAAAGGTGACAAAGCCAGGTATGGGGGAAAGACAGATGCAGGGGAGAAAAGCATCTACATTAGCTGTACTGGCGCTGTCCAATAGAAATGAAATGTAAACTTAAAAAAATAAAATAAAATAAAAATAAAACAGATTATACCAAACTGACTAGGATCACAGTGAAATCATTAAGTACTGAACCCTTTCTAGAACATTCTTCAATGTCTTTAGAACTTCAGTAAATTGCTTTACTTCCAGGTAAATAAATTCAACCATTTTTTGCAATTCAACTTAAGATTTTATTTTTAATAGATGTGTCAAGTCACCCGTCTTTTCTCTCAAAACCCAAATATACGCTATTCTGCAACAGCCCAGTTTTGATTGATGAACTTGCACTCATTTTTAGAAGCTCTCATTCTGTAATTCTTACTGATAAAGTATTTTTAAAATTCAACCTAGTATTCAATGTTCAATTTAACTCTTAATAAAAAATCAGTTGTACCAGATTATTTCCTAATAACGGTATCTCTAGCAAGGTTTGTTGGGGTTTTTTGTTTTAAGTATTTGTTTTTTCAAATGAGCTTAGAATTTAAAATGGGAATTCAAGGAGCACTCATGCAGTATTTACTAATTATCAAACTTTCATTGAGCTCAATAATTTAACATTCCAACTAGAAAATTGTATTATTAAATACTCCTGACCTGAAACCTACAGCCGTATGTTGCAATCCAATCATACACAAAAAGTGCAAAAGTATCCTCAATTCTGCAGCTTAAAGGTGTTCACAAAATTGAGCCCAAATAATGTCCTAATCACATAAATTAACATCTCCCTAATTAAGGACTGATATAAAATTTACTTTACTAAGCAAATAGTTTATTGTATATTAATAGTATAAATTGACTACAATTCTATTAGACAATGTTTAAAATAGACAAGAAAGGTTTATTTTAGTTTGATATATATTGCATGAAACTGCTTTCCAGGAAGAATGAAAGCCTACTTTTCTATACCCTTAACAATGGATAGTCAACCTTTGCATTTCACTTAATGAAATGTGTAAAATATGATGTCTTGTTGATTACTGGGTTAGACTTAACATAGTTTCATGTTTTTGACTACTGGTATTCTTTTTTTCATATCCTCTATTTTTCTACTGGCATATTTATCCTTTTAAAGTTTTATTTAAAAGCTCTTTGTAAATTAAGTATTTTGTGCTATCATTTGTTTTGCAAATATTTATCCCAACCTGTGGTTGTCTTTTAACAGATTTGGCTACAACCCAAAAACTATTCATCTTTTCCTTCATGAATTCTGGGTTTTGTGTAATCTTAGAAAGGCCTTCCAATCAAAAGTATAAAAATAATGTATTCTCCTGCAGTTGATCCATCTGCAATTTGTTCTGGCCCAAGAGGTGGCCACCTCCTTCTTTTGAGTGTCGTATATACTCCTAAATTCTAAAATTCTAAGTTGATCAAAAAGTGTGTGTCACATTCATATTTTTCATGACTTTAAAAAGTTTAGATCTATTCCACCCTCACTAGTTATCATTTGTCTTTCTAAACAAGAATACATTTTAGCCCAAGTCATCCTCTTAACTATGTTAGTTATCCTTTTCCAACTCAATCGTGTTTTTCCTGTATTATTGTATCCAAAATTGAAACCAATACTTCAGATGTAATAAATAAACTGATACTTCATTTTAATACATGACCAGGATGGTGCCTCTGTTAGGTTTCATATTTCTTAACAATGCCCAGCACTTCATCCAAACTGTACTGAACCATTGTTTTTAGAACATGGTTTATAGTAAGTCCTAGCTCATATTCCTCTGACAAAAAGTATATACTTTATCCTTGTCCACAATGTCAAGAGTTTGAACACTAATGTAGGCACATAAAAAATTCTTAAACATTATCAATATACCTAGGCAACTATAACATACAAAATCTCTCAGACGTTGCTGGTAGAAGTGTTAAGTACTTTAACTTCACTGGAGGTCAATTTGGCCAAATCTACCAAAACTGCAGACATCCCTTGATTTATCAATTCTATTTCTAGGAATTCATCCTACAGGTAAACTTACACAAGTATAAAATGATGTATGGGGCTTCCCTGGTGGTGCAGTGGTTAAGAATCCGCCTGCCAATGCAAGGGACATGGGTTTGAGCCCCGGTCTGGGAAGATCCCACATGCCGCGGAGCAACTAATCCGTGTGCCGCAACTAATCCGTGTGCCACAACTACTGAGCCTGCGCTCTAGAGCCTGCAAGCCACAACTACTGAGCCTGTGCACCACAACTACTGAAGCCCATGCACCTAGAGCCCATGCTCCACAACAAGAGAAGCCACCGCAATGAGAAGCCCGCGCACCGCAACGAAGAGTAGTCCCCACTCGCCGCAACTAGAGAAAGCCCACCGGCAGCAACGAAAAAGTGGAATACTTCCCAATTCATTTTATGAGGTCAGAATAAAATATGACAAACATATAACAAGGCAAATCATATGCTAATCTCCCTCATTAACATAATGTAATAATTCTTAACTATCAGCCAATCAATCCAAAGATATATATAAAAGGATCAATACATCCTAAATTCCAAGAATAGAAGGTTGCTTTGACGTTTAAAAAATCAATGTAATTCATCACATTAACAGAATAGAGGAGAAAAGTCACATATAATCGCCTCAATGAAGGGAGAAATAGTATTTGACAAAATTCACCATCTAGTCAGGATTTCAGAAACAAAAACAAAAAAACTCTTAGCTAAGTTAGGATTAAAAGGAATTTTTTAATCTGATGAAGGATATCTACACAAAATCTAAAGCAAACATCATCCTTAATGGTGAAATAGTAAAAGCTTTCCCCCGAAATGGAAAATAAGACAAGGATACCCACTATTTCTTTTATTCAACACTATACTGGAGATCCTAAGCAGTACATTTAGGCGAAAAAACAAACAGTATACAGTTTGGAAAGGAAAGAAATAAAACTCATTATTTGCATGACATGATTGAGTTCACACACACACAAAAAATACACAAGAATCTATAAACAATGAAAATTAAGTGAATTTACCAATATGTTTGATTAAAGGTCAATATACAAAAGTCAATTATTCTATATATCAACCACCAATTCTAAAAATAGAACCATTTACAACAGCATTTACAAATGAAATACTTAAGAATAAACTAGCAAAATAAAACCTCTACACAGAAAACTACAAGTGTTATTGAAAGAAATTAAAGACTACATCAATAACAGAGGGTGATATACCATGTTCAGAGATTTGAATGTTGTAAAGACATCAGTTCTTCCTCAAACTGATCTCTGGAGTCAATACAATCCCAATGAAACTTCCAGCAGGTTCATGTATGTGGAAACTGATACTAATCATAAAATTCAGATGAATATGCAAAGGTCCAAGAAAAGCTGAGTCAATGTTGAAGAAGAAATACAAAGTTCAAGGACTTAAATTAGCAAGTATCAAGTCTCATACAAAACTGAAGTAATATGGTACTGGCACAGATAGAAAAACCGATCAATGGAACAGAACAAACAAACAAACAAAGGAATCTTATAAAATGCTGGTAGGAATGTAAAGTGACACAATTACTTTGAAAACTGTTTGGCATTATTTACTAAAACTGAATATAAGTATATCCTATGACCTTGCTACTCAAAGTGTGGTCCAGAACCAGTACAGCTGGAATTCCCTTAAGCTGGTTAAAAATGCAGGCCCCATCCCAAATCTACTGAAGCAGAATGTGCATTTTAACAAGACCCCCAGGTGATTGATGTGCACAGGACAGTTTGAGAAGCACTGCCCTAGGATCCAGCAATTTCACTCACTGGTATACATATGCCCATCAGAAATGCATACAGATGTCCACCAAGAGACATGTACAAGAGTATTTATAATAACACTATTAATAGCCAAAACCAAAAACTGCCCCAATGCTGAACAATGGAAAGAATAAGTTGTGGGATAATCACAAAATAGAGTACTATTCAGCAATGAGAAGGAACACTCGGTAACTGCAACTCACAAATATAATGCTGTATAAAAGAAGCAGGCCAAAAGAATACACCTGGTATGTTTTAATTTACATGAAATACAAAAAAAGGAAAAACTATCAATGCTGAAGTCAGGGCAGTGGTTATTACCTTTAGGTGACATGGGACCATTATTCCCTCGTAGTTACTATTTCTTGATATGCATAGTTTTACATGGGTGGGAAAATCCATCAAGCTGTATATATACTTGCATTTTGTGTACTTTCTGTATATATGTTATACTTTTTAAAACTTTCATTAGGAAGTACCAGAAGGTTAAATGGGTCAACTATATAGAAAATGAATTCTCTCTCAATAAATCTGTTATTTTTTTTTTTTTTTAAGTTCTGGAAGGAAATACACTAAAATCTAAAAAATAGTTATCTCTGGGAGATAAGATTTATTATGGTTTTCTTTTGTTTACTCTTCTGAGTTTCTCATTTCTTATTTTCTACCACTAAGTACACTAATTTAATAAGTTATTTTACAAATTTTTGTGGAGGAAGATTGGGAGATTATCCCTAGTGGTGACCTCCCAAGGGTTTCAGTGACACTGGGAAACCATTCAAAAACTAAGTAATTCTTACTATAACTGAATAAGAACATTTTACTTCTAAAATCTAATTTATGGCACCTACATACAAGGCAAATTAAAACAAAATTTATTCTATGAATTACCATAATGTTTTCCAGTTTTCAAAAAGTTCCTAAAGAAAAGAGGAACCCAGCTAGCTTAGTAGAGAAAATACAACCAAAATTTCAATGCCTCAAGTTGAGCTCTGTGGTGTTAGAAAAAAATTTTAACCAGAAATATGTTACTTTTGTGTTGTTAAGCTATAGATATCTTTTCACGTCAATATTTTAAAATCTACTTTATCCTCCCCCCTCTTTTTTTTTTTAAACAGCTCTGAGATATAATTCACAGGCCATACATTTCACCCAAAGTATACAATTCAATGGTTTTTAGTATAGAGTTGTATGACCATCACCACTATCTAAAACTGCAGAACTTTTTCATCACCCTCCAAAAGAAACCCATACCAATCAGCAGTCACTCCCATGTCTCCCAACCCCTTACCCCCACCATTAGGCAAGCATGAATTCACTTTCTGTCTCTACAGATTTGCCTATGCTGGACATTCAACAATTTTTTGTAGTTTACTGAGTACAAGTTTTACAATTCTTTTGTTAAATATAATATACTCCTAAGTATTCTATTCTATTGTCAATAAAATTTTCTTAATTTCATTGTTGATTGTTCATGGTGAATGCATAGAAACACAAGTGACTTTCCTATACTGTTGCTCTTGTATCCTCCCTACCATCCCGCTGAATTCATTTATTAATTCTAATAGTTCTGTAGTGGATTCCTTAGGATTTTCTACATACAAGATAGTGTCATCTGCAAACATAATGTTACTTCCTCCTTTCCAATCTGGGTACCTACCTTATCCTTCTTTAGGGGCTATAGATTATTCATCACACATTACCATCACATTGATTTTTTCTTTTTTTGGCTGCGCTGGGTCTTCGTTGCCACGAACGGGGCCCACTCTTCATTCACCACAACTAGAGAAAGCCCCCACGCAGCAACGAAGACCCAACACAGCCAAAAATAAATTAATTTTTTTTTTTTTTTTTTTTAAAAGAGGTCTTCCCTGGTGGCGCAGTGGTTAAGAATCCACCTGCCAATGCAGGAGACACGGGTTCAAGCCCTGGCCCGGGAAGATCCCACATGCCACGGAGCAACTAAGCCCGTGCGCCACAACTACTGAACCTTCGCTCTAGAGCCCATGAGCCACAACTACTGAGCCCACGTGCCACAACTACTGAAGCCCGCACACCATAAAGCCCACGCTCTTCAATGAGAAGCCACCGCAATGAGAAGCCCGTGCACCACAAGGAAGAGTAGCCCCCGCTCGTCGCAACTAGAGAAAGCCCACCTGCGGCAACGAAGACCCAAAGCAGCCAAAAATAAATAAATTAATTTTTAAAAAAATATATTAATGTGATGGTAATGTGTGATGAATAAGCTGTCTTAAAGACCATCCTGCCTAGAGGCAACACAGTATTTTTCAAGTTCCTTGAAGTTGTTCACTCTGAATTAGCATACACACATTAAGGATACATGTTAATTTCTAGAACAAAATAGTAGCCTAGGAATAATATATTACTCACATGGGGTTACATTTGATAGCGAAAGAAAAGAGTGGAAAGTACTTATCTTTAGGAGTATTGAGTAGCTTGTCAATTATGCATATTGATGCAGTTAGCCAGGTCATTCTAATTTCCTTTGCTACTACACTAAATAAAGCTCTGATGGGCTTCCTTGCTCTAGATGCTGGTAAAACTACTCTGCAAATATAAGTATGCATTCACTGAGCTCTCATCCCACTGCCTGAAGTCACATGCTCATTATGAGGAAGAAAGCCACAAATGGGGCTTCAGTATAAATAAGGAACTAATCTTGTTTTTACAAGCAGGACATAAGCACTCATGAAAATGTTTTTCTAAAAGCCAACTAGGTGGGCACAATTTTATGGGGCATTAAAATAGATTTTACAAACTCTCTATAACTTACGAGATATCCAGAAGCAGGGGGAAAATATAAAACTTGAATGCTGACCCAAGGCTATAAAGGTGGTATATGTCCTGTGTAGTACAAGCCAGGTTAAATACATGATGTTTAATGCTCAAGGAGATATCTGTTCTAAACCTTCATGTAGTCTAGGGGTAATGTCACTTTTCTTTTATTCTTTCAGTGTTTTATTCTTTCAGTTGCTACATATTATGATATACTCAGTCATTTTTTTTTTTTTTAAGGGGGAGGAAATGAACTATAAAATCATGTTAGAAATCTAATGGGACGGCCAGGGGCTTCCCTGGTGGCGCAGTGGTTAAGAATCCGCCTGCCAATGCAGGGGACAAGGGTTCGAGCCCTGGTCCGGGAAGATCCCACATGCCACAGAGCAACTAAGCCCACGAGCCACAACTACTGAACCTGTGCTCTAGAGCCCACGAGCCACAACTACTGAGCCCGCGTGCTACAACTACTGAAGCCCGTGTGCCTAGAGCCCGTGCTCCGCAACAAGAGAAGCCACCGCAACGAGAAGCCTGCACGCTGCAATGAAGAGTAGCCCCCGCTCACCGCAACTAGAGAAAGCCTACAAACAGCAACGAACACCCAATGCAGCCAAAAATAAATAAATAATTTAAAAAAAAAAAAGAAATCTAATGGGACTGCCAAGAAAAGTAAGCATATCCTTCTTGCTTAATACTGTAGCTTTCTTTATCTCTGGATGAAATACATTACATTGATTAGAAACTTCATACAGGATCACACAATGGTACTTTTCATCTATAATATATGGGTCTTTTTCCTGAACTGCTTTTTCAGAGAAATTATGCTTTACAAATATTTAAACAGACAATTTAAATACAGCTGGTCTATAGCATGTGAAATTTACATTTTAGATGCTGCATGCATATTAAAACCAAAACACTAGACTTCACATCTGTTTTTCCATTATATTTAAATTGTTCATCAGAATTTGAAACAAACTTTTACATACACTCAGTATCTAAATTATAAGCAGGTTGTATTCCTATGTTTCTAAATCAGAAATAAAATTTCCCACAGGAATACTGTCATAAATTGTGATAAGATTTTTCATAAAAACCTGTTTATTAGAGTTACTAAAATCTACTATGTAAAATACAGTATTGGACTCAGCAATAATATTGAGTCAATAAACTTCTGTGGGCTTAGTAACCTAAGCATTAATTGTGATAAAATGGAACATTATTTTTAATACTTAGCAAAGGCATTATTTTTTAAGATTTTTAAAAAATATTTTGACTTTTGTTCCCCCTTCACACTCATTTTTTTTTCCAATCTAATTATAGTCTTTTAATGCTTTGAAGAAGAAATACAAATAAATTCAGGGATACCTTGGAAGAATAATAGGTTATACAGCAAGTGCTAACTGAGATAATCTCAAACTGATGAGCTTACAGGTCAGCTTTATTTATTTATTTATTTATTTTTTAACATCTTTATTGGAGTATAATTGCTTTACAATCGTGTGTTAATTTCTGCTGTATAACAAAGTGAATCAGCTATACATATACATACATCCCCATATCTCTTCCCTCTTGTGTCTCCCTCCCTCCCACCCTCCCTATTCCACCCCTCTAGGTGGTGACAAAGCACCGAGCTGATCTCCCTGTGCTATGCGGCTGCTTCCCACTAGCTATCGGTTTTACGTTTGGTAGTTCACACTCATTTTTAAATTGATTTGATGAGGTCCTCAATGTCTATAATGTCAATGTTGAGAAAAAACAAAGAAAGAAGTAAACTAACACAATAGCAGTTAATTGGAAAAAACATAAATAATATTATTTCCTTCACGGGGAAAAAGCAAAGTAAGTTGAAACTTTAGAATCACAATTTTTCTTCTTTACCCCTTTTGCTATGGCTATGACCACATGGCAAGAAAATAACAAAACTGAAGAATGTGCATAAGTACATGGTGGTAATGTTCATGCAAGGTGTTCATGAGTCATGCGCTTCCTGTATTTCAGAGTGCCTGTACTATATTTCTTCAATGATATTTCAAATTCAAACATAAAAATCTTTATCTTCTATTTGGGGGTACAGAAAATATCAGTGGATTCATTGTATATGGTCAGATAAACAATTATTTACTATCATGAAAACACTCATTTTCTGGGCTTCCCTGGTGGCGCAGTGGTTAAGAATCCACCTGCCAATGCAGGGGACACGGGTTCGAGCCCTGGTCCAGGAAGATCCCACATGCTGCGGAGCAACTAAGCCCGTGCACCACAACTACTGGGCTTGCGCTCTGAAGCCCATGAGCCACAACTACTGAGCCCACGCACCGCGATTACTGAAGCCTGCGCACCTAGAGCCCGTGCTCCGTGACAAGAGAAGCCACCGCAATGAGAAGCCCGCGCACCGCAGCAAAGAGTAGCTCCCGCTCGCCGCAACTAAAGAAAGCCCACGCGCAGCAACGAAGACCCAACACAGCCAAAAATAAATAAAGATAAAATAAATTTAAAAAGAAAAACAACAAAAAAAGAACACTCATTCTCCTTACTTTCAAGAAGACATTTATTTACCTCATCTACATTTCCAGATGCTCCGTGAGGTTTTTCACTCAGGTGACAAAAAGACTTTTCATCTCTGTTCTTTAAGAAATATTTGGCTTCAAAATGAAGAACAAACATACATCAACGTAACCTGAAATCTAGTCATTCCTTTCCCCTGGACCTCCACTGGCATTAAGTAACTTGGATTTGCCTTGTAATAACAGGTTACTGAGGGAATATGGTGCAATGTTCCTTAACTGAAGGATCAGTTCTCCAGGCCAGGAGCGCACGGCTCCTAACAGGGCTTGTTTGCACAATCTGCTCCCTTTGCCCTGTGAACCTATGGCTACTGCAGCCCTCCCAATCACTTCCCTACAACATGCCTTAGCAAATGCTCAACCTCACTTTTACTTTCTCTTTTCCCACTACCTTACTTTTACTGCTTATCCTAAATGGATCATTTGGTCATTCTGTTTCTTTATACTTTACTACCCGTTTTCGTGAGTGGGCCCTACAACTAGAAAATACCCCTCATGAACAAGGACTTACCTGAAGCTATCATCAAAATTTAAATGTTTCAATATTCAGACAAAGGTGTTATTTTTCCAAATAGTTAGACTAGAAATCCAGCACTGTGCTGTTTATCTCTTTTGCAATGGAGAGATATGGGGTCTAATTCCCTTCCTCTTGGGTCTGGGCTGACCCTACTGACTTACCAGTAATCAAAAGAATGAGCGGAACTGATGCAATTTCTGAGACTAGGTCAGATGAACCCTAGCAGTTTCCTCTGGTTCTCTAGGGATGCTTGATCTCTGGACAGGCCATCTCCAAAAGTTCCCTGTGCAGACTCTCCCTCTCAGAATACAGCCAGCAGGCGTACAGATTCAAGTTACATAGAGAGGCCATGTAGAAGTGCTCCAGTCAGCAGTTTCAGCTGAGCAGAGCCTTCAAGTCACCCCAGCCTGGACACTAGACACGTGAGTAAAGAAGTCTCCAGATGATTCTGGCCTCCAGCTGACTCTGCCTTTCAAGTCTTCTCAGCTAAAACCCTAGACTTCGGAGTACAGAGCAAGCCATCCCTGTTATGCCCTGTCTGAAATCCACAGAATCTGCGGGTATGATAAAATGATTATTTTTAAACCACTAGCATTTGAGGGTACTTTGTTACACGCCAACCAATAACTGTAACAGAGTTCCCACAGTTAATGAATTCCAGAAAGAAAATAGAGAAAACAGAAGAAAACTAGCAAAGTAGTATTTAGAAAGAACATGCATCTTCAAATTAAAATGGCCTACCAATGGCAAATACAACAAATTTAAAAGATTTATGTCAAGACATATTGCAGTCTTTCAAAGATCAAGTATAAAATCAGTCCTCTACATTGGAACAAGAATTAGGATAAGACTGGCCTCCTCACCATTAAGACTGGATGCTAGCAGGGCTTCCCTGGTGGTGCAGTGGTTAAGAATCCACCTGCCAATGAAGGGGACATGGGTTTGAGCCCTGGTCCGGGAGATCCCAAGTGCCGTGGAGCAACTAAGCCCGTGTGCCACAACTACTGAGCCCATGCACCTAGAGCCCATGCTCTACAACGAGAAACCACTGCAATGAGAAGCCTGAGCACCATAACAAAGAGTAGACCCCACTCACCGCAACTAGAGAAAGCTTGCGCACAGCAACAAAGACCCAACACAGCCAAAAATAAATTAAATTAAATTTTAAAAAAGACTGGATGCTAGCAGACAATAAAGCAATCCATCAAAAGTCTCAGGGAAAATTTTTTCAACCTAGAATTCCACACCCAACTAGCCATTACATGTACAGGCTGAATAAAAGGACTCAAAGTGTACTTTCTTCACATCTTTCAATAAGATGGTCCTTAAGGATATGTTCCATCATTATCAGGGAGTATGTCAAGAAAGGAAGAAATACAGGATTCAGGAAACAATCTAGGAAAGCAATAATGGGAATTCACAGGACGATAACTAGAAATAAATGCCTAAAGAGTAATCAGTCTAGTCTGGAGCAACAATGGGCTCCGGGGAGGTTTCAGGGAGGGAGGGAGACTAGAACTCAGTAGACTGTATAATAAAATGGAGAGTTTGAAAATAATTGACAATATAATAAAGGCAAGCACCTCAAAGAACAAGAAAAGCAGAAAAAAAGACACTATAAAGGGTTTCCCTGGTGGCTCAGTGGTTAAGAATCCGCCTGCCAACGCAGGGAACACAGGTTTGAGCCCTGGTCCGGGAAGATCCCACATACCGCGGATCAACTAAGCCCACGCGCTACAACTACTGAGCCTGCGCTCTAGAGCCCGCGAGCCACAACTACTGAGCCCGCACGCCTAGAGCCCGTGCTCTGCAACAAGAGAAGCCACTGCAATGAGAAGCCCGCACACCACAATGAAGAGTAGCCCCCACTCGCCGCAACTAGAGAAAGCCTGCGCACAGCAACGAAGACCCAACTCAGCCAAAAATAAAATAAATAAGACACTATACAAGAAAGGAAATGTAATCAAGGTACAGTACTAGGATGAGAAGTGAACAGTATTTATATAGCCATAATAATATAAGTGATTTATTGATTTGCATATAGGTTGAATCTAAGACAACCATAGTTACCTTACAGAATGAAATCAAAATCTCACCAGCTTTGATTATATTGATAAAAGTCCTTTACTTTTAATAACAAAAAGTAAAAAGATGTCACAAATTGGAATTATAAGAGGGAAGATAAAAAAAAGGTAGAGGCACTACTGTTCTAACTATTGAAAACAGAAAAAAATAATAGATAAAACCAAACTTTAGTTTTTTGAAAAGGTCAAAAAAATTGCTAAATCTCTAGCAAGTGTAACAAAGAGAAAAACATAACACAAATTTTATCAGGAATGAAAAGAGGGAATTTCATTACAGACATTAAAAAGTTAATAAGACATTAAAAGAAGAGAATACTACAAACAATGCTACAACACATAAATTCAACAATTTAGGTGAAAGGGGCCAATTCCTTAAACTCCAAACTAGCAAAACTTATCCAAGATGAAATAAATAACCTGAACATTTAACAAAATTTAATTGTAGATAAAAACCTTCTGTCTTTATCTCTTTATCACAGATATAGAGAACTAGTGGTTACCAGTGGGGAGAGGGTAGTGGGGAAGGGGCAATATAGGGGTAGGGAATTAAGAGGTACAAACTATTAGGTATAAAATAAGCTACAGAGCTTCCCTGGTGGCGCAGTAGTTAAGAATCCGCCTGCCAACGCAGGGGACATGGGTTCGAGCCCTGTTCTGGGAAGATCCCACATGCCGCAGAGCAACTAGGCCCGTGCACCACAACTACTGAGCCTGTGAGTCACAACTACTGAAGCCCATGAGCCTAGAACCCATGCTCTGCAACGAGAAGCCACTGCAATGAGAAGCCCACGCACTGCAACGAAGAGTAGCCCCCGCTCGCCGCAACTAGAAAAAGCTTGTGCACAGCAACAAAGACCCAATGCAGCCAAAAATAAATAAATAAACTTTAAATAAATAAAATACACTACAAAGACATACTGTACAACATGGGGAATGTAGCCAATATTTTACAGTATCTATAAATGGAGTATAACCTTTAAAAATTGTGAATCACTATATTATACACCTGTAACTTATAATATATTATATAGCAACTATACTTCAGTTCAAAAAAAAACAAAAAACAACAACCTTCTGGGGAAAAAATCTGCAGGCCCCTATGATTTCACTGGTGAATTCTACCAAACGTTTAAAAAAGAAGTAACACTAAACATATATAAAGAAGTAACACTAAATATATATAATCTCTACAGAAAATATAAGTGGTAGGTACACTTCCCATCTTATGAGACCAGCATCAACCTGATTCCAAAGCCAGACCAAAACTAAAGGAAAACTACAGACCAGTATCCCTTCCTTATAAACTTATATGCAAAATTCCTCAACATAATACAGCCAGCCTTCTTTATCGGTGGGTTCCACTTCTGAATTCAATTAACTGTGGATCAAAGATTTCAGGAGAATTCTATCAAACATTTAGAGAAGAGCTAACACCTATCCTTCTCAAACTCTTCCAAAATATAGCAGAGGGAGGAACACTCCCAAACTCATTCTACAAGGCCACCATCAACCTGATACCAAAACCAGACAAAGATTTCACAAAGAAAGAAAACTACAGGCCAATATCACTGATGAACATAGATGCAAAAATCCTCAAAAATATACTAGCAAACAGAATCCAACAGCACATTAAAAGGATCATACACCATGATCAAGTGGGGTTTATCCCAGGAATGCAAGGATTCTTCAATATACGCAACTCAATCAATGTGATACACCATATTAACACATTGAAGGAGAAAAACCATATGATCATCTCAATCGATGCAGGGAAAGCTTTTGACAAAATTCAACACCCATTTATGATAAAAACCCTCCAGAAGTAGGCATAGAGGGAACTTTCCTCAACATAATAAAGGCCATATATGACAAACCCACAGCCAACATCGTCCTCAACAGTGAAAAACTGAAACCATTTCCACTAAGATCAGGAACAAGACACAGTTGCCCACTCTCACCACTATTATTCAACATAGTTTTGGAAGTTTTAGCCACAGCAATCAGAATAAAAAGAAATAAAAGGAATCCAAATCGGAAAAGAAGATGTAAAGCTGTCACTGTTTGCAGATGACATGATACTATACATAGAGAATCCTAAAGATGCTACCAGAAAACTACTAGAGCTAATCAATGAATTTGGTAAAGTAGCAGGATACAAAATTAATGCACAGAAATCTCCTGCATTCCTATACACTAATGACGAAAAATCTGAAAGTGAAATTAGGAAAACATTCCCATTTACCATTGCAACAAAAAGAATAAAATATCTAGGAATAAACCTACCTAAGGAGACAAAAGACCTGTATGCAGAAAATTATAAGACACTGATGAAAGAAATTAAAGATGATATAAATAGATGGAGAGATATACCATGTTCTTGATTGGAAGAATCAACATTGTGAAAATGACTATACTACCCAAAGCAATCTACAGACTCAATGCAATCCCTAACAAACCAGCAATGGCATTTTTCACAGAACTAGAACAAAAAAATTTCACAATTTGTATGGAAACACAGAAGACCCCGAATAGCCAAAGCAATCTTGAGAAAGAAAAACAGAGCTGGAGGAATCAGGCTCCCTGACTTCAGACTATACTACAAAGCTATAGTAATCAAGACAGTATGGTACTGGCACAAAAACAGAAATATAGATCAATGGAACAGGACAGAAAGCCCAGAGATAAACCCACGCACATCTGGTCACCTTATCTTTGATAAAGGAGGCAAGAATATACAGTGGAGAAAAGACAGTCTCTTCAATAAGTGGTGCTGGGAAAACTGGACAGCTACATGTAAAAGAATGAAATTAGAACACTCCCTAACACCATACACAAAAATAAACTCAAAATGGATTAAAGACCTAAATGTAAGGCCAGACACTACCAAACTCTTAGAGGAAAACATAGGCAGAACACTCTATGACATAAATCACAGCAAGAGCCTTTTTGACCCACCTCCTAGAGAAAGGGGAATAAAACCAAAAATAAACAAATGGGACCTAATGAAACTTAAAAGCTTTTGCACAGCAAAGGAAACCATAAACAAGACGAAAAGACAACCCTCAGAATGGGAGAAAATACTTGCAAGTGAAGCAAGTGACAAAGGATTAATCTCCAAAATTTACAAGCAGCTCATGCAGCTCAGTATCAAAAACACAAACAACCCAATCCAAAAATGGGCAGAAGACCTAAATAGACATTTCTCCAAAGAAGATATACAGATTGCCAACAAACACATGAAAGAATGCTCAACATCATTAATCATTAGAGAAATGCAAATCAAAACTACAATGAGATATCATCTCACACTGGTCAGAATGGCCATCATCAAAAAATCTAGAAACAATAAATGCTGGAGAGGGTGTGGAGAAAAGTGAACACTTTTGCACTGTTGGTGGGAATGTAAATTGATACAGCCACTATGGAGAACAGTATAGAGGTTCCTTAAAAAACTAAAAATAGAACTACCATACAACCCAGCAATCCCACTACTGGGCATATACCCTGAGAAAACCATAATTCAAAAAGAGTCATGTTTCACAATGTTCATTGCAGCTCTATTTACAATAGCCAGGACATGGAAGCAACCTAAGTGTCCATCAACAGATGAATGGATAAAGAAGATGTGGCACATATATACAATGGAATATTACTCAGCCATAAAAAGAAACGAAATTGAGTTATTTGTAGTGAGGTGGATGGACCTAGAGTCTGTCATACAGAATGAAGTAAGTCAGAAAGAGAAAAACAAATACCGTATGCTAACACATATATATGGAATCTTAAAAAAAAATAAAAGAAAAAAAAATGGTCATGAAGAACCTAGGAGCAAGATGGGAATAAACACACAGATCTACTAGAGAATGGACTTGAGGCTACAGGGAGGGGGAAGGGTAAGCTGGGACAAAGTGAGAGAGTGGCATGGACATAAATACACTAACAAATTGTAAAATAGATAGCTAGTGGGAAGCAGCCGCATAGCACAGGGAGATCAGCTCGGTGCTTTGTGACCACCTAGAGGGGTGGGATAGGGAGGGTGGGAGGGAGAGAGACGCAAGAGGGAAGAGATATGGGGACACATGTATATGTATAACTGATTCACTTTGTTATAAAGCAGAAACTAACACACCATTGTAAAGCAATTATACTCCAATAAAGATGTTTAAAAAAAAAAGATTTCAGGAAAAGCAAAAAAATAATAAAACTTCAATTTCCTTCACACAGGCAACTATTTACACAGTATTTGCACTATATTTAAACTACTTATGTAACATTTATATTGTATTAGGTATTATAAGTAATCTAGAGATGATATAAAATATAAGGGAGAATGGCATAGGTTATATGCAAATACTACACCATTTTATATGAGGGACTTGAGCATCCTAGGATTTTGGTATCCGTCGGGGTCTTGGAACCAATCCCCTGAGGATACCAAGGAATGACTGAATTAACAAATGTCTAGCCAAACCAGGCCAATAATCTACTCTGGCCATTGGAAATGTATGAAACACACCGTCCTATATGGCGTGTTTCTACTATGTAAGTTTTTTGATGCACACAATTAGTAATTATCAAAAATCCAAATACTATGGTAAGCGCAAAGGGGAGTATGCATTCATTCAATTAGCAGTTTCTGAATATCAAGTTTTATAAGTCAGTTACAAATAAGCCAAGGACAATGTCCTAGAAGAACTGACCACCTAGAAAGGAGATACAGAAACCTGTGTTATACAGTCATCTTTTGGTATGGGGGTGGGGTCGGTTCCAGCACACCACCCCCCATACCAAAGTCCAGGAATGCTCAACTCCCTCATACAAAATGGCACAGTATTTGCATATAACCTAAGCACATCCTCCCCGATACTCTGTATCATCTCTAGATTATTTATAATACCTAATACATGTAAATGCTATGTAAACAGATGTAAATACAATATAAATGCTATGTAAATAGTTGCTAGCAAGCAGCAAAAATAAGTTTTGTTTCTTGGAAATTTCTGGAAATTTTTTTGAATACTTTATACCCACCAGTTTGTTGCATACACGGATGGGGGACACGTGCATTACCCATCTGCCACTATCAAAAATCCAACCTGGGGTACATACACCTGGGAGTGTGTAATTATGATCCCCATTTTCTAGATCAGGGAACTGAAGGTTGGAGAGATCAACTAGATCTGCTCTAGATAGATTCCACAGCTGGAAAATGAGAGTGCCAAGGTTCAAATCCAGGGCCTGCGCTATTAACTACTGTGATTATGATGTGGCAGGCAAGAGAATCAGGGATGGACAAGGAATCACACTCCCACTCACAAGTAGGTAGACAGTGCACAGCTCAACCTCTCAGCCTGCCCCTGACACATACTCCCCCCTCCCATTCATTAGGACCCAAACAGAAAGGCAGAAAGGAATTGGAGCTGCTCCTCATAAAGGATGCCCCCAACTGAGGTGGGTACCAGAGCACAGTCTTTGGCAGGTATGTTTATTTTGGAAGAAGAATGCCAAGGGACACAATTTCTGCCTTCAGAAAGCTTAGTCTAGTTTATACCCAAAGATCATGTCCTCAAATTGTCCGCAAATATGTGGTGTGCTCAGGGATTGTAATACATGTGCACATACACATCAGTGTGTGTATAGTAGATGTAACAGTCATGTAAATGCACATGTATATGGAGAACAGTATAGATTTTCTCTAAAAAAAAATCCTAGTAGCGCCATTCTACTTAATAATGTAATACTTCATAGCTGAGCTAAATGGACTCTCACCCTAGCTATGAGAATTTTTTTTTTAAAGTTTACTATGAGTATAACCAAGACTTTAAGGGTTACTGGTTAAACTATTAAGAACTCTTTCAAAGTAGCCCCAAGCACTTAGAAGTATCCATTTACATGCAAAACCGAGGCTCAGGTAATTGCAAATTCCTTAAGGATCATGCTAGGTAACATGTGATTTACGTTTTATGTACATATACATATACAAACAAATGACAATATAACATTGCTTGAAAAATACTGTGTTTCATGGAGGCTAAACAATATGTTACTAAATAACCAAGAGATCACTGAAGAAATCAAAGAGGAAATCAAAAAATACCTAGAGACAAATGACAACGAAAACACGACGACCCAAAACCTATGGGATGCAGCGAAAGCAGTTCTAAGAGGGAAGTTTATAGCTATACAAGCCTACCTAAAGAAACAAGAAAAATCTCAAGTGAACAATCTAACCTTACACCTAAAGAAACTAGAGAAAGAACAAACAAAACCCAAAGTTAGCAGAAGGAAAGAAATCATAAAGATCAGAGCAGAAATAAATGAAATAGAAACAAAGAAAACAATAGCAAAGATCAATAAAACTAAAAGCTGGTTCTTTGAGAAGATAAACAAAATTGGTAAGCCATTAGCCAGACTCATCAAGAAAAAGAGGGAGAGGACTCAAATCAATAAAATCAGAAATGAAAAAGGAGAAGTTACAACAGACACCGCAGAAATACAAAGCATCCTAAGAGACTACTACAAGCAACTCTATGCCAATAAAATGGACAACCTGGAAGAAAGGGACAAATTCTTAGAAAGGTATAACTTTCCAAGACTGAACCATGAAGAAACAGAAAATATGAACAGACCAATCACAAGTAATGAAATTGAAACTGTGATTAAAAATCTTCCAACAAACGAAAGTCCAGGACCAGATGGCTTCACAGGTGAATTCTATCAAACATTTAGAGAAGAGCTAACACCCATCCTTCTCAAACTCTTCCAAAAAATTGCAGAGGAAGGAACACTCCCAAACTCATTCTATGAGGCCACCATCACCCTGATACCAGAACCAGACCAAGATACTACAAAAAAAGAAAAGTACAGACCAATATCACTGATAAATATAGATGCAAAAATCCTCAACAAAATACTAGCAAACAAAATCCAACAACACATTAAAAGGATCATACACCACGATCAAGCAGGATTTATCCCAGGGATGCAAGGATTCTTCAATATACGCAAATCAATCAATGTGATACACCATATTAACAAACTGAAGGAGAAAAACCATATGATCATCTCAATACATGCAGAAAAAGCTTTTGACATAATTCAACACCCATTTATGATAAAAACTCTCCAGAAAGTGGGCATAGAGGGAACCTACCTCAACATAATAAAGGCCATATATGACAAACCCACAGCAAACATCATTCTCAATGGTGAAAAACTGAAAGCATTTCCTCTAAGATCAGGAACAAGACAAGGATGTCCACTCTCACCACTATTATTCAACATAGTTCTGGAAGTCCTGGCCACAGCAATCAGAGAAGAAAAAGAAATAAAAGGAATACAAATTGGAAAAGAAGACGTAAAACTGTCACTGTTTGCGGATGACATGATACTATACATAGAGAATCCTAAAACTGCCACCAGAAAACTGCTAGAGCTAATTAATGAATTTGGTAAAGTTGCAGGATACAAAATTAATGCACAGAAATCTCTTGCATTCCTATACACTAATGATGAAAAATCTGAAAGAGAAATTATGGAAACACTCCCATTTACCACTGCAACAAAAAGAATAAAATACCTAGGAATAAACCTACCTAGGGAGACAAAAGACCTGTATGCAGAAAACTATAAGACACTGATGAAAGAAATTAATGATACCAACAGATGGAGAGATATACCATGTTCTTGGATTGGAAGAATCAACATTGTGAAAATGACTATACTACCCAAAGCAATCGACAGATTCAATGCAATCCCTATCAAATTACCAATGGCATTTTTTACAGAACTAGAACAAATCATCTTAAAATTTGTATGGAGACACAAAAGACCCCGAATAGCTAAAGCAGTCTTGAGGGAAAAAAACGGAGCTGGAGGAATCAGACTCCCTGACTTCAGACTATACTACAAAGCTACAGTAATCAAGACAATATGGTACTGGCACAAAAACAGAAACATAGATCAATGGAACAAGGTAGAAAGCCCAGAGATAAACCCACGCACCTATGGTCAACTAATCTCTGACAAAGGAGGCAAGGATATACAATGGAGAAAAGACAGTCTCTTCAATAAGTGGTGCTGGGAAAACTGGACAGCTACATGTAAAAGAATGAAATTAGAATACTCCAACACCATACACAAAAATAAACTCAAAATGGATTAGAGACCTAAATGTAAGACTGGACACTATAAAACTCTTAGAGGAAAACATAGGAAGAACACTCTTTGACATAAATCACAGCAAGATCTTTTGTGATCCACCTCCCAGAGTAATGGAAATAAAAACAAAAATAAACAAATGGGACCTAATGAAACTTAAAAGCTTTTGCACAGCAAAGGAAACCATAAACAAGACGAAAAGACAACCCTCAGAATGGGAGAAAATATTTGCAAATGAATCAACGGACAAAGGATTAATCTCCAAAATATATAAACAGCTCATTCAGCTCAATATTAAACAAACACCCCAATCCAAAAATGGGCAGAAAACCTAAATAGACATTTCTCCAAAGAAGACATACAGATGGCCAAGAAGCACATGAAAAGACGCTCAACATCACTAATTATTAGAGAAATGCAAATCAAAACTACAATGAGGTATCACCTCACACCAGTTAGAATGGGCATCATCAGAAAATCTACAAACAACAAATGCTGGAGAGGGTGTGGAGAAAAGGGAACCCTCTTGCACTGTTGGTGGGAATGTAAGTTGATACAGCCACTATGGAGAACAATATGGAGGTTCCTTAAAAAACTAAAAATAGAATTACCATATGTCCCAGCAATCCCACTACTGGGCATATACCCAGAGAAAACCGTAATTCAAAAAGAGTCATGTTCCACAATGTTCATTGCAGCTCTATTTACAACAGCCAGGTCATGGAAGCAACCTAAATGCCCATCAACAGATGAATGGATAAAGAAGATGGGGTACATATATACAATGGAATATTACTCAGCCATAAAAAGGAACGAAATTGAGTCATTTGTTGAGACGTGGATGGATCTAGAGACTGTCATAGAGTGAAGTAAGTCAGAAAGAGAAAAACAAATATCGTATATTAACGCATGTATGTGGAACCTAGAAAAATGGTACAGATGAACCGGGTTGCAGGGCAGAAGTTGAGACACAGGTGTAGAGAACAAACGTATGGACACCAAGGGGGTAAAACTGCGGTGGGGTGGGGATGGTGGTGTGCTGAATTGGGCGATTGGGATTGACATGTATAAAGTGATGTGTATAAAATTGATGACTGATTAAAAAAATAAAAATAAAAACAAATTAATTTAAAAAAAAAAGAAAAATACTGTGTTTAAGATTTTAAGCTAGTTTAGACTGGCCTTCCCTCTACTCCCTCAAGTTAGTATGGCTTTACTACATATGATGGAATTTAAGAAATAAAGTAATGAAAATTCTAAGAGCTAAGCAAACCAATTAGGAAAAAGTGGCATAACAGCATAATGGAAAAAGTTAGATGTCACAGTTCAAATCCTGAGACCATATACCACAATTTTAAAAGGAAGTAACCCAAAAGAATAAAAATATCCATTTTAATCAATCTTATTTTCTTCAATTATTTCTATCCCATTTTAGCTAGAAAGGATTTCATGAGGGAGAAGAGTAAACAAAGAGGGCACACTCTTTCGAAATTACAAATTTCCTAGGACCACAATGGAAAATATAAAAAATTG
This sequence comes from Eschrichtius robustus, assembly GCF_028021215.1. Classification (NCBI taxonomy): domain Eukaryota; kingdom Metazoa; phylum Chordata; class Mammalia; order Artiodactyla; family Eschrichtiidae; genus Eschrichtius; species Eschrichtius robustus. Next base: position 113,311,266 of record NC_090830.1, on the reverse strand, counting down.
GGTCTAAAGGGGTTCAGAACAAGCCTCCCAAAAATGTGCCATTTTTGCATGAGGCAATTGAGCTAAAGGCAATCAAGATCCTGCAGGTTCAGGAGAAACCTCTATCCCTCCCTTAACTACCTAGAAGAATTTATATTGGAGATTTTTTTCAGAAAAGGTTATTATCTGAGAAATTTTATCTAAGTGGCCCCATCCACATGGCGAACAAACATCTAATCACCAAATGCCTGCTCTTCTTGTCTTGTAAATGACCCTCCTGTCCTTGGAGGCCCCGGACCCTTATCCCATTCCTTAGTTCAGGATGGCATGTATACTTCATTTTACCTTTCTGTCTCTCAATCTCTCAGGTATATGCAGTTCCCATACATAACAAATATTTTTCTTCCAGTTTTAATGACATATACTTGACACACATACAGCACTGTGTAAGTTTAAGATGTACAGTATAATGATTTGACAGCATGAAATGATTATCACAAGATTAGTGAGCATCCACCATCTCATATAGATACAAATTAAAGAAACAGAAAAAGTTTTTTTCCTTGTGATGAGAATTCTTGATAGTAAATCCAGCAAGTTTCATATGTAACACACAGCAATGTTAATTATATTTATCATGTTGTACATTACATCCCTAGTACTTATTTTTCTGATAACTGGAAGTTTCTACGTTTTGATTGCCCTCATCCAATTCCTCTTCCCTCTCCCTCCCACCTCTGGTAACCACAAATCTGATCTCTTTTTCTATGAATTTGTTTGTTTCTGAAATATAGTTGACCTAGGAACTAACATAGTTTAATATTACACAATAGTGATTTGATAATTCTAGACATTTCAAAAGGATCACCACAATAAATCGTTATGATCTGTCACCATACAAAGATTTACATATATTCCCACACTGTACATTTCAAACCCATGACTCATTTATTTTGCATCTGGAAGTTTGTACCTGTTAATATCCCTTACCTATTTCTCTCCTCCCCACATCCCCATCCCATCCGGCAAACCAAAATTAAATGTGATTTTCTCCTGCTGATCTGACTCATGTCAATTTAATTCTTAGACCAGCCAGAAGAACCTAGAAGGGTAGAGGAGAGTTTTCTTCCTTCCTGACGGGTCTCAGTCTTGAAAAGACAGAGATCTTGTCTTACTCTCCAACAATAATGCAAATTCTCCATCTAGTTGGAGGATGGGGTAAAAGAAACAAGAAGGTACATTTCTGCAAAGATCTTTAAAGTTCCACATCCTCAAACAACCATTCAAGGCATGCATATTAAGGAAGGGACAAAGACATTTCCTCACACCTCACAAATCAAAAAGCGGGAAGGGTTAGAAAGAGGACCAAGATTACACTAAAGAGGCTTTCGAATCTGCCATCCACAGAGGAACTGCAGCCAAGATGCAGATTATTGTGATGACCATCACTCTGAGGTTGAACCCTGGGATACAATAGAAAATGTAAAGGCCAAGATCCAGGATAAGAAAGGAATTCCTCCTGATCAGCAAAGACTTCTTTGCTGGCTAGCAACTGCAAGATGGACTTTGCCTACAACATTCAAAGGAGTCCACTCTTCATCTGTGTGGAGACTTCGTGGTGGTGCTAAGAAAAGGAAGAAGTCTTACACCACTCCCAAGAAGGGCAAGCATAAGAGAAAGAAGGCTAAGCTGGCTGTCCTGAAATACCGTAAGGTGGATGAGAATGGTAAAATCAGCCACCTCCGCAGGGAGTGCCCTTCAGATGAATGCGGTGCTGGAGTTTCCATGGCCAGCCACTTTGACAGACGCTATTGTGGCAAATGTGATCTAATCTACTGTTTCAAGAAACCGGAAGACAAGTAATTGTACACTGATTAACGGAAGACATGAGCTAATAAACTAAAAAAGAAAAATTTACACAAAAGAAACCCAGTATGAAGTTTCGGTGAGGAGTGTTCTAGATTAGGAATTGGGCTTGTTCTCTCCTTACCCCCCTCACTGGCCTTGTGCCCTGTCCACCTGAAAGCCCAATGGACATGAAATGTAAGGGGCTGTGATGACTGCTATTATAAATGACACGGGGGACTTCCCTGGTGGTCCAGGTGTTAAGACTGCACACTTCCACTGAAGGGGACACGGGTTCGATTCCTGGTTAGAGAACTAGGATCCCACGTGCTGCGCAGTGCAGCCAAAAAGTTAATATATAAATGACACTATTCCTACCATACTAATAACCTTCAATGAGCCAGAAGCCCTAGAGTTCAACGAGTGAAGAGGACATTTTAAAAAACCCAAAGTACCTTTAAGTGTTTCATTTTCTTAGTGTAGTTAGACATGACTCACTTCAGCTAAGAACTCACACAAAACAAGTATTTTTTCTTCCCTGGCACATCAGGTAAGCCTCAATTTTTAAAAATTTAACTTGCTGAAGTAGCCTCAGGAGAAAAAGGCAAGAAAAAAGAAGACCACAACTAAGTTTATAGTTAAGGCAAAAGTTACTCACTAAAGGAAGAGTAACTTTCTTCAGGAGCCGTTCAAGATGATTGAAAAGATAACAAAAGGTTCCCCTGCTCATCCGGACATGTTGCCACAAGTTCAGCGACACTGGTTTGCTTGTCTGTATGGACAGAAGTGACTAAGGGGAGAGGACTTTAAAAATACTCCTGTTTACCTAATGGAACTCGATGTTCAGAATGCTCATCTCATTCCTTTATCCATCTCCTCTCCTGGTTCACTGACCACAAACAAGGGCTGAGATCACTTCCCCGGCAGAAGGAGGGAGGGAAGATACTATTACATACTAATAATTTTTTATTTTTGCTTTTCACCCTGGCACATGTATTTGGCAATGATCTCTGAAAACTTCTAAAAGCATTATAAAACTACAGTAAGGTGAATAATCACCATCAATTAACTCACCAATCCTAATAATGAATGGTCTCCCTTGACGCTCTCCTTAACACTGTTTTTTGTTTTTATTTTATGCCATGCTGCGTGGCATGTGGGATCTTAGTTCCCAGACCAGGGATGGAACCTGCTCCCCCTGCAGTGGAAGCACGGAGTCTTAACCACTGGACCGCCAGGGAAGTCCCTCCTTATCACTGATATCAAAAAATTTTACACCAAATTCAGAAACTCTCAAATCTAGTTTTCATCACATAACACATGTTTAAGGACTTAGAGGGGGAGACCCTTACCATTTCAGGATGTATAAATATATCCTGAAGGTGACTATTTTTGAGCCTCTGGAAATTTTTCAGTCACATGCACACCCCATAACTATCATGTTTTAGTCGTGTCTTCAGTTCAGTTTCAGTCACACTCACCTTACTCAGTCCCATCTGAGCACACCCACGCTGAAGCCTCCCACTGTCATCCCAAGAAGACCCCTCTCTTTTCTATGATTTAGCGCACGTCATACACTGCGATGTTGGGATCCCCTTCCTCAAGGGAAGGTCTCTTACGTCCCCCTCACATCTGGCACGGGCGGGCCTCAATGTGTGGAACAGTGAATAAGCGTTGTCTCCCCACCTCTGAGACACTGATTCACGTCCATCACTCTTTTCACAAACTTGGCTGAAGATTCACGTTGTCTCTGCAGCCTTCTCTGATAGAGCTGTTCTGCACCAACCCTTCTGCTACTACCATCACCATCAAGCAGTCCTTCCTGCAACAGATACTCACTGAGCCTCTATCACAAGCCAGGCACTGCTCTCAGGCTGGAAACGAAGCAATGAACCAAACAGATAGAAATCCCTGCCCGGGTGGAGCGTACATTCTAATAGGGGAGAAGTGGGGTGCCCTGGAAATCTCACATTCAATTTGAACTTCATTATAATTTAGTTGTTTTGAGTCTATATCGAGTCAAGTGACTGTCTAGACTCCTGTCGGAGATATTCTGCAAAGACGGGCACCAACAACTCCTCCTAAACCTGCAGACATAGGACTACTCTTCCTATCAAGAGGTAGACTCTTATTTCCTCTCTACTTGAACCTGAGCTGCCCTGTGACTTGATCAGCAGAATCATCAGAAGTGACTGCTGTGCCAGTTCTGGGCCTGGGCCCTAAGAGTCCTGACAGCTCCCACTGCCTGGGAAACCAGGTACCATGTAAAGAAGCTCAGCCTATCCTGCCAGAGAAAAGGCCGTGCGGAGAGAAGGCCCCGAGGATGAGAACTGTGGCACTCCAGGTGACAGCCAGCTTGAGGCCGCAGATATGTGAGTGAGGCCACCTCAGACCTTCCAGCCACCAAGTGAACGCAGCCCCGTGAGTGAGCCCAACAAACATCACTGGAGCAGAGATCACCACCCGTGATAAATTCCTGAACTTCGCATCACGACCAATAAAATGGTGGTTGTTTTTAAGCCACTAAATTTGGAGGGCCAGGAGGGGGAGTTGTTGTTAGGCAGCAGTAGGTAACCGAGATCCTGCCTTAACAAGACAGTGCTCTTAACCAGAGCCAGGGGTGGCATTTTCTACATGTTTCTAAGCCTTCATTACGTCCATTATGGTTAGGCAAAAATGAAACATCCAGTCAAAATCTGACGAGGGAATATTTATAAAACTAAATGGGGGAGGGGATTCTGGGAAGATGCCACAGCATGAAGCACCAGGAATCTATCTCCCACCTAGACAACAACTGCATTGGTAGAATCTGTCTGATCCAACCATTTTGGAACTTTGAAGGCTTGCAACTTCCACGGGAAGACTTAGATGGTAAATTGTGGTGAATGTCAGTCAATTTTGGCTCTTAGCACAGTAGGAGCTACCCATCCTCCACCCCCAATCCCTGGCAGACAACTGTGCATGTTTTCCTGGAACCACTGCCCACAGCTTGTGGGAGCTAGGGTGGGCAAAAAGGACCCCGTCCTCCAAATATTGGCATCTCTGCTCTGAGTGCTGATGGCTGCTTCTGATCACAGAGCGCAGACAAGAAGGTGGGCGGCCACTGTCACTGTGCCTCCCCAACCCTACTGCAGCCCCTTCCCTCTGGCTGAAATGACTTCCAGGGGGATTAAAAGGCCAGACCCCTTCTCCCCCTTCATTTTTCACTTTTTCCCCTTTTGGAGCCAGACTTTAAAGACTAGGACATTTAAAAACAACTGCATATATGGAGAAAATTAGAAAGTGACTGTGTATGCCCAGGGAAAGGCTCAGAAAAGACCTGGGAAGACCTTCAGCTTACTCTCAGACTGACCCTCAGCAAAGAGACCATCTACAACAATCAAAAACAAAAAACAAACAATAAGAAAAACAAGCAGACCCTAGGGAAGGGGGAAATCTGATTTCCAGAGTTACCACATTATTAAATTCAAAAGTCCAGTAAAATAAAATAAATCACAAGGCATATAAAGGAACAGCAAAGTATGGCTCACTCAAAGAAAAAGAAAAATATCAGGACTTCCCTGGTGGTCCAGGGGTAAAGACTCTGCCTTTCAACGCAGGGGACGCAGGTGCGATCCCTGGTCGGGGAACTAAGATCCCACATGCCACGGGGCAACTATGCCCGCGCACCACAACTACTGAGCTCACAGGCCTCAACTAGAGTCCATGTGCCACAAACTACAGAGCCCATGTGCTCTGGAGCCCACGTGCCACAACTAGATTAGAGAAAACCTACATGCCACAATTAGAGAGAAGCCCACGCGCCGCAACGAAAGATCCCACGTGCCGCAATGAAGACCCGATGCAGCCAAATAAATAAATAAAAGAAAAAAAAAAATCAACAGATGCTGTCTCCGAAAAACATGTAACGGCTGATACACTAGACAAAGACTTCAAAGTAACTGTCCTAAAGACGCCCAACAGACTAAAGGGAGATATGGAAAAAGTCAAGAAAACAATGTGTGAACAAAATGGAAATATCAATAAAGAGATAGAAAACTTAGAAAGAACCAAAAGGAAATTCTGGAGCTGAAGAGTATTGATACATAGCTGAAATGAAAAATTCATTAGAAGGATTCAAAGGCGGATTTCAGCAGACAGAAGACTCAGCGAACTTGAAGATAGGACAATGGAAATTACTGAGTCTGAAGAAAAAAAGGATGGAAGAAAAGCCAATAGAGACTAAGGGACCCATGGGACGCCATTAAGAAGACCAACATAAGCATAGTGGGAGTCACAGAAGGAAAAGAGAGAGAGAAAAGGGCAGAAAGAATATTTGAAGAAATAATGGCTGAAAATGTCCCAAATTTAATGAAATACATGAATATAAACATCCAAGGAGCTCAGTAAACTCCAAGTAAGAAGAACTCAGAGACCCACACCAAGACACATTATAATCAAACTTTCAAAAGACAAAGAGAACCTTGAAAGCACAATAGAAGTGACTCATCACATACAAGGGATCCTCAGTAAGATTATCAGACTTTTTGTCAGAAACTTCAGAGGCCATAAGACAATGGGTCGATATAGTCAAATGCTAGAAGAAAAAAACTATCAAACGAGAATCCTATATCTGGCAAAACTGTTAAAAGTGAGGGAGAAATCAAGACTTTCCCATATAAACAAAAGTTGAGGGAGTATGTGACCACTGGACCTGCCCTACAAAAAATGCCCAAGGGGGTCCTGCAGGGTGAAATGAAAGGACACTGGACAGTATTTTGAAGCCTATAGAGAAATACAGATCTCAGTAAAGGTGAGTACACTGGCAATTGCAGAAGCTAGTATTATTGTAACAGTGGTTTGTAACTACGCTTTTTCTACATGACTTAAGAGACTAATACATTTAAAGAAAAAAAAAAAAACCTATCAGTGTAAAAGCTAGTATTACTGTAACTTAGGTTTCTCACTCCAAATCTTGTTTTCTACATAATTTGAGACTAGTGCATTTTAAAGAATCACAACTTTGTTTTTGAGTGTACTATGTATAAAGATGTTAATTATCTGACATCACCAACCAAAAGGGGTGGGGAACAAAGCTGTAAAGACTCACATTACTAAAATCAGAAATGAAAGTGGGGACATTAGCACTGGTTCTACAGATATAAAAAGGATAGGAATACTGTGAAAAATTGGATGCCAACAAATCAGATAACTAGATGAAATGGACAAATTCCTAGAGCGACAAAATCTACCGAGATTAAATCATGAAGAACTAGAAAATCTGACTATTCCTATAATTAATAAGGAGATTGAATCAGTAATCAAAAGTCTTCCAACAAAGAAAAGCCCTGGACCTGATGGCTTGACTGATGAATTCTACCAAACATTTAAAGAACTAACACCAATTCTTCTCTAATTTTTCCAAAAGACTGAAGAGGAGGGGATACTTCCAAACTCATTCTGTGAGGCCAGCATTACCTCGATACAAAATCTGGACAGAGACACAACAAGAAAACTACAGACCAATATCCCTTGTGAACAGTGATGCCAAAACCTTCAACAAAATGCAGCAAACAGAAGTCAGCAGCATATTAAAAGGATTATATACCATGACCAAGTGGGAAATGCAAGGATGGTTCAACAGACTTTAAAAAAAAAAAAAAAAAAAGTAATATACCATATCAACAGAATGAAGGAAAAAATTCCACACGAGCCCTCAATAGATGCAGAAAAAGAATCTGATAGAATAACACCCTTTTATGATAAGAACACTCAAACTAGGAATAGAAGGAAACTACCTCAACATAATAAAAGCCATATGTGAAAAACTCGCAAAAAACATCATACCCAATGGTCCAAGACTGAAAGCATTTCCTCTAAGATCAGGACCAAGGCAAGGATACCCACTTTCAGCATTTTTACTCAATACAGTACTGGAAGTTCTACCCAGAGCAATTAGGCTAGAAAAAGAAAGGCAACCAAATTGGAAAGGAAGAAGTAAAATTCTCTATTTGCAGATGATATGATCTTACATGTAAGAAAACCCTAAAGATTCCACACACCAAAAAAACTGTTAAAACTAACAAATTCAGTAAAGTAGCAAAATATAAAGCCAATACAGAAAAATCAGTTGCATTTCTATATATGAACAATGAACAATTTGAAAAGGAAACTACAAAAACAATTCTGTTCACAAAAACAATTCTATTCACAATAGTATCAAAAAGAATAAGGAATTAATTTAACCACGAAGGAGAAAGATTGTACAATGATAATTACAAACATTGACAAAAGAAATTAAGGACATAAATAGAAACATCCCATGTTCATTAATTAGAAATCTTAATACTGTTAAGATGTCCATACTACCCAAAGCTACTACAGATTCAATGCAATTCCCACCAAAATCCCAATCATGTTTTTGGTAGAAATAGAAGAAAAAAAAAAATCCTAAAATTCATATGGAATCTCAAAATGTCCCCAAGTAGCCAAAGCAATCTTAAAAAAGAACAAAACTTGAGGATATACTTCCTGATTTCAAAACTTACCACAAAGCTACAGTAATCAAACCAGTGTGGTATTAGTGAACAGACATATACACCAATGGAATCTACTAGAGAGCCCAGAAATAAACCCTTGCAATATGGACAAATGATTTTTTACAAGGGTGCCAAACCTTCAATGGGGAAAGGATATTCTTTTCAACAAATAGTCCTGGGAAAACTGGTTATCCACATGCAAGAGAATGAAGTTGGATCCTTATCTAACACCATATACAAAAATTAACTCAAAAAATGGATCTAGAACCTGAATATAAGCCCTACAAGTATAAAACTCTTAGAAGAAAATATAGGACAAAAGCTTCACAACATTAGATTTGGCAATAATTTTAGATATGACACCAGTGGCATAGGAAACAAGAAAAAAAGACAAATAGGACTTCAAGAAAACTAAAAATGATGTACATCAGAAGATGATAATCAACAGAGTAAAAAGGCAACCCACAGTATGGGAGAAAATATTTACAAATAGTTTATCTAATAAAGGAATAATATCCAGCATATAACTCCCAAAACTCAAACAATAAAACAACCCATTTAAAAATGAGCAAAGAACTTAAATGGACATTTCTCCAAAGAAGATATACAAATGGCCATGAAGTACACGAAAAGATGCACAACATCACTAGTCATTAGGGAAACGCAAATCAAAACTACCATGAGATACCAACTCATACCCATTGGGATGGCTACTATCAAAAAAGCAGAAAATGATAAGTGTTGACGAGGATGTGGAACCCTTGTGAACTGTTGGTGGGAATGTAAAATGGTACAGCCACTGGAGAAAACAGTATGGTAGTTCCTCCAAAAATTAAAAATAGAATCACCATATGATCCAGCAATTCTACTTCTGGGTCTATTCTAAAAAGAAAAACTGAAAGGAGGGTGTGGGGGAACTATCTGTACTCCCATGTTCATACCAGTATCATTCACAATAGCTAAAACATAGAAGCAACCCATGTGTCCATGGACTGAAAAATAGATAAACAAAATGTGGTATATACACATAATGGAATATTATTAAGTCTTAAAAGGGAAGGAAATTCTGTAATATGCTGCAACATGGATAAATCTTGAGGACGTTATGCTAATTAAGCCAACCACAAAAAGGCAAAAACTGTCTGATTCCACTTATATGAGGTACTTAGGATAGTCAAAAAAATCATGAAGAAAGAAGGTAGAATGGTGGCTGCCAGGGGCTATGGGTAGGGGGAAATGGGAGTTACTGTTTAATGGGTATAGAGTTGCAGTTTTTTTTTTTGTTTTTGTTTTTTTTTTTTTTAAGTTTTTTTTGAGTTGCAGTTTTATAAGATGAAAAGAATTATGGAGATAGAAGAAGGTCATGGTTACACAACAATGTGAATATATCTAATACCACTGAACTGTGCACTTAAAGATGGGTAAGATGGTAAATTTTATGTGTTTTAACACAATAAAAAAATTTTTTTAAAAACCTAAATGGGATACCTATAAGCATAGAAGAGACCTAGAGCATTTTCTTTCTTGGACAGAGGACTCAAATAATTTTTTGACTGTGTTTTCTATTAGTTAAATGTTGGCCACACCTCCTCCAATATACTGTATCTATTTATAAGTTATACACAAATATTACTATAGTAATACATTATATACATCATGAAATACCTTCAAAAATAAATTCAAGAATAATAAGTATAAATGTGTTTCTATAAAGCTATTTATGTTTGAATAGACACGTGAGTCCTACTGCATCCTAGTCGTTGGCTGTGCATGCAACTTACCTTGGGGACGACTGCCTTAGAGTAAACCAGTTTCTATGTTATTCTCGAATTCCTCCTTCCTCCTTCCAACTCTCTCCCCTTGGCCTCTGTACTCTAAACTATTCCAGTTTTCTTCCTCTCAATGTTCTCCTTCAGCAGTTCCACTTCCTGCTTCCACCTTTTAAATATGGGCTTTGAGGTATGGCCTTCTGCTCTTCCAAGTACATCCTCCCTTGGCAATTTCATCCTGCTCAGTGACTAACCACTGCCAGAAGTCTTCTCAGCTTGTTCTCTCTCTGCATTAGTCGATAACCACTGAACATTTACACCAGAGTCAAAAATCTCACCACTGGTGTATCATCCAGCCCACCCCACCCACACTGTCAATGCCCACAAAAAACCCTCCAACTGTTTACCTAGCTTCTGCTGAATCACCCCTAGTAAAGTAACTACACATCTAGGAACAATACAGAACATTTTCTACAGCTCTACTTATTAGAAATTCTACTAATATTAAGCTGAAACTGACTTCCCTGTAACTTCCATATTGGTTCTAGTTTTGGCTTCTGAGGTCTCACTACCCACACTCAAATCTAAATCAAATGCACTATCTTTGTAATCTTTGAGTTTCAGTGGCAAGACATGATGACCTTCTCCAAGTAAAATAGGGCAGGTGAATGTCAAAGCTAATTTGCACCCTATAAACCAAAACAGGCAATGAATACTACCGGTAAATCAGGGCAAGCACAGAACGATGTCCAGGACTAAGACATAGTCTGGCAGATATAAGAAACTAGGGATCTCTAAGCTGATGGATGATACCAAGTCTGAGGTCTCTCTTCAGTTGATGGGGTGTTTTCATTCTCTGTTTAGGGAACTAGGCAAGTCCTCCATGCTCCCAATCCTACTTCTACGACTGTCCCTTGATGACATGTTGTGAACTGAATACACTCTAGCTTAAAAAGCTATTCCATCTATACTCCAATAAAGATGTTTAAAAAAAAAAAAAAAAGAAAGAAAGCTTTTCCATCAACCTGATCTAGCGATTTAAAAGCAAAACAAAAACATACTCTCTGTTGTAGAATAAGCCATCAAGGGCTTACTTAAACACTAGGAGCTTCTGGGTACTCATGACTTGGTCATGATGTTGGACGAGTTGATGGCTAGAGGAATATGACTAAGAGCAGCCAGTAAGAACCCAAGGAAGAATCCAAAATAGTGCAGGGTGACACGTCTGCCAGGAATATACCTAGAGAATACCAAAGAGAACACAAATGAAACTGTGGTCTTCTGGTCTGTTTAGGGCCATTCACTTGGAAGCAAGGGACCAGAAAGACTTCCTATATCTAGCTCTGATGATGAGGAACTTGGTAGTAAAAGAAGCTTTGAGAGCTCTAAGGCTTCCCTGGTGGCGCAGTGGTTAAGAATCAGCCTGCCAGTGCAGGGGACACAGGTTTGAGCCCTGGTCCAGGAAGATCCCACATGTCGCAGAGCAACTAAGCCCATGCACCACAACTACTGAGCCTGCGCGCTAGAGCCTGCGAGCCACAACTACTGAGCCCGCGTGCCACAACTACTGAAGCCCATGCACCTAGAGCCCGTGCTCTGCAACAAGAGAAGCCACCACAATGAGAAGCTCACGCACCGCAACAAAGAGTAGCCCCCGCTCACCGCAACTAGAGAAAGCCCGCACGCAGCAACGGAGACCCAACGCAGCCAAAAATAAATAAATTAAATAAATAAAATTTTTTTAAAAAGCTTTGAGAGCTCTCAATGATGTTTTAAAAAGACTTGGCTGTATCAGACAAAATATGTAGATACAGAAGAGGAGTCCTAATTAAGTTAAACATGAGGGTGAGGAGAAGAAAAACATGTTTCAGATAGAAGAAAAAAAAACTATTCAAATTCTTCTGAGGAAAAAAAGACAAAACAGAGCAATTTAGAATTCTCAAGATCTGCCAAGGTTTCCTGCACAAAGCAAGAATTTTGTCCACTTGCTGCAGAAAAGAAAGATCTTTCTCTTTCATATTTCTTACATGTTAGAAAATATTAGTAAAATTCAGTCTTTCAGTCCTTAACAGCGACTAAAATGTAATCACACACTTATATTTAAGTTATATTCTGAGCTTGGACTGTCAATGAAATATCTTGTTCCAGAGAGACTATTTCCTAAGCTTTTTACACATACTGCTTTAAAATCACTAATCGCATCAAAATTTTTTTCCTGCAAAAACCTTGTACACACAGAAACTTGAAGCCGTTGCTATAGCTTAAAATGTTGGAATTCCCTTAATAGTTACTGGGAACTATGATAATAGAAATTATTTTTATTAGTGTTTCTCTGAATTCTATTCATTTATAACACCTTCTATAGTCATCCTACTCTTCAGCTTTCTTAAAATGGCCATTAAATAGCCTTGGCTATTCTACTAATTGTATAAGCATGAAAGTTTTTTAATCTCTCTGGTCTTCATTCTTTATCCACAAGGTACATTCATTTATTTACTCATTCAACAAATATTTACTGACAACTACTGCCAGCCAACGGCAGTCTCATAAAACTTACAATCCAAGTGCTATATAAAATGAAATGGCTAGACTAAGATGTTATTGTCCCTTTAAGATCTAAAATTTCATGATATAAAAGATCACCTATATTTACCACTTAATTGGATCAAAAAAGCAGAAGACAGGGACTTACCTAGTGGTCCAGAGGCTAAGACTCTGCGCTCCCAATGCAGGGGGCCCGTGTTCAATCCCTGATCAGGGAACTAGATCCCACATGCCGCAACTAAGAGTTTGCATGCCGCAACTAAATATTCCGGATGCCGCAACTAAAAAGATCCCGCATGCCACAACCAAGACCCAGCACAGCCAATAAATATTAAAAAAAAAAAAAAGGGCAAAAACTTGTCATTATTAAGAAATATAAATATTTAGACCACACACAAGCAAGGTCTGCTTCAATCTGGGGAGCAAATTTCTAGCTCTATCACAAGTTTCTGTCCAAACAAAGTCAATGCCTGTAATGACCAAACAATGGGTCACAAATATGTGAATCTCTTTCCAAATTATGAAAAGGCTGAAATGATTAAATAGAACATTATAGATCGGTAATTTAAACCTACGTAAGCTCATGTTTAGAAACAGTTTTTTATAGTTAGTTTTTTAGTTCATTTATAGAAGGCTTTCTATAACTTAGGTTAGTTTAATTAATGTTAATTTTTCATTCTTTCAAAACTTCATGCTGCAGAAGTTTACTGAATACAATACCAATCACAAAACTGTACTGCAACTTGGTCACCAAGTTTAAAAACATGTTCTTCAAACACTCGTCTGAAATAACAATGAAAGTACTGTCATCTAATTCAGAACAATAAACATTCATATTTACCAGTAGGAACACTCTTGTTTCCAGCTGCTTACAAGTCCCAGAGTCATAACTAATACACTGATGAAAACAATTACTAGTATCTGAAGGCCCTAAAGCCACAAACAACATAGTACTAATCAAAGCTTTAGCCTTGATTACACAGGGGAATGTGGTGAGGCCCAGCAAAAAGCCCAAAGGGAAGCCAGCTTCTCTCTCCTGCAAATTAGTAATGTTTTTCTTCTCTTTTATGCCAAATCCTTAAAGGAGGAACACACTTCACATACAATTCAATAAAAAGAACCCTAAAAAATATTTCATATTCCTGAGATTTAATCATTCATTTATCTGACATTTACTATACACTTCACTATTGCAGGATCCAGGCTAACCCTATGATAGATATGGTCCCTGTCTTCCCTGAAGGTTAAGGTCTAGCGGGATAGACCAATATGAAACAAATAATCAGTGTGATAAATACTATGAAAGAACAATAACAATGTTAAAAGACTTGGAGGAGAATCTTACATAATATAAAAAGGGAAAGAACAGCCCCCCTGAGAAAGTGACATTTAATCAGACAGCTGAAGGATGTTACTTACCTTAATTTTTTCTCTGCACATTTGCACAGATATTTGTTTTTGGTCAAATAAGTTGCATATTAAAAAACATCCCATTTTAGAACTAAGCAGCAGTGTGCTGGAGTGGGCCAGTACTAGTTCATAAGAACTGATTGTTAAATTTTCACAAATTGTACAATTTGTTTATTAAATACAGTCATCCTTGAAATTGGCCATGGTGGGACTATTTATACCATGGGAACTGGCAAATGCTACAAATCAGGGCTTTTCTTTTTGGAAAACCCATTCACCAGCACACCACTGCTTGTAAAACTCTCCTTCTTAATAACTCCTCTTGGCTTCTGCCTCATTCCTGGGACAATCAAGGCAGACAAGGGAGAAAGTAAAATTGTCATACTCCTAGCAAAAGCCCCACATATCAGTGATTTCTCAGGGCAAGCAGAGGTCTCTGCAGTTGCAACCAGAAAGACAGCTACTGACAGATGACCTTTAAATTTCCCTAGTGTTGTAATTTCAGGTTTTGCTTTCAATGTATACTGTTTCCTTGTTTCTTCAAATAGTTGTTTACATTTTAAAACTACAATAAAGTATATGTTGGTAAATCAGAAAAAAAAAAAAAAAACGGTCAGCAGATATATTTAAAATACAAGAAAAGCACGTAAGCATTTCTGTTTGTCCTCTGCCATCACCACGTGAAGGTCACCCCTTAGCTAGACTGCCAGTCCCCAAGGAAAATGAGATACCTGAAACAGAGCTAGGTCACACCAGTCGTCCCAGCCCAGACCACCCAAGACCAGCTGAAAGCCAGACAACTCCCAAAGTCAGCAGAGGCCCCGAGCCAACCACCCCAGAAATGTGACGAATAATACTTATTGTGAGCAACTGACATTTCTCAGTTATCTGCTATGCAGCATTACTGTGGCAATAGATAACTGATACACAAGATCTTAAAAAATTACTCTTCCTGTATCTTTTCTCTGGAAACTCTTGAAGGGTATGTTCTCCCAAGATAAGTGAGTAAACTAAGAAAGACTCTGAGTTGGGATCCAGAAGTGAAGGATTTAAACATAGGAAAAAAGATAGAGATTTTTAGGTCAGTTTGTGAAGGTAAGATTCAGAGCAACAGGCTGTACAGTTCTATAGTTCCTGTTGGCAAGTCTAGGACAGATGCCTCCAAAACAACCTAAAGAACTGATATATAACCCCATGTGTTTTAGAATTCTGGCAACAAGTATGGGCTAATAAGCTAGTGATGTGAAGAAGAGTAAGCAAACAAAAAACTAAGAATTATGGAAAATTCCAGGGAAAAAACTATAAGATGTGATAATACATTATCTGGCTCACAGTGAACAATTTTCACATGTTCATAATAATGTACACACTAAACATGTTAGTTTGATATGAGAAGTTAGGGAATGCTTCCCTGAGAAATTGGCATCTGAAGATAACTGAAAGCATGTCTTTAAATTTTGGATAATTATACTGGGAGGATAGCGAGAAAGATGTTTGTGTATTAGAGAGAAGAAGGAAGTTTAGGAAAAGCAGATCCTTATCTTCCAGTGTAGGAAGCCCTTAAATAAGATCTAAAACTGAAATTAAAAAAAAAAAAAAAAGCAATTTAACCACAAATTTTTAAAATATCAAATTTAACAGCATAAGAAACAGCTAAGCATTGAAAGTACTCAACTTTTGGGACTCCCTGGTGGCGCAGTGGTTAAGAATCTGCCTCCCAATGCAGGGGACATGGGTTTGAGCCCTGGTCTGGGAAGATCCCACATGCTGCGGAGCCACTAACCCCATGCGCCACAACTACTGAGCCTGTGCTCTGGAGCCCGTGCTCCGCGACAAGAGAAGCCACCAAAATGAGAAGCCCGTGCACTGCAAGGAAGAGTTGCCCCCACTCGCTGCAACTAGAGAAAGCCCACGTGCAGCAACAAAGACCCAACGCAGCCAAAAATAAATAAAATAAAAACTAATTTTTTTTTAAATGCTGTGAGTTCAGAACACGATTTAAAAAATTTTTATTTAAAAAAAAAGTTGAAAGTAGTCAACTTTGGGGAGTGGGAACTGGGAGGAGACAGAGGGCTGCTATTTTTAATCATAAGCCCAGTCTCTTTTAAAGCTCTTATATTAATAAAAATTAAATTTTTTTATCAATTTTTAACCTCATTTGCCTTACTTCCATTCTCCCCAAATTTCTATTTCTAGACACCTTATGTCTATTACAACTAGAACTATTTCCTGAATTTATTCATTCAACTATTTATTGGACAGCTACTAATGTCCACTGTTTTTGATAAGCAATTAACAAAAAAACTAAGTCTCTAGTGGGGACACACATAAAATTTTAGATATATTAAAGGTATAGATAGGGACTTCCCTCGTGGTCCGGTGGTTAAGACTTTGCCTTCCAATGCAGGGGTTGTGGGTTCAATCCCCAGTTGGGGAGCTAAGATCCCACATGCCCCATGGCCAAAAAAACCAAAAAACATACAACAGAAGCAATATTGTAACAAATTCAATAAAGACTTTAAAAGTGGTCCACATCAAAAAATATATAAATATAGATAGGCCAGGAAGTGGTAAGAAGAAAAGTAATGCAAAATAAACAAATGGGTAGGAAGGGCTATTTATATACGTTGGTGGTATTTAAGCAGACATCTGAAGTTAATAAGGGAGCAGGCCATGCAGATGTGTCAGAAGGACAAAGGAGGTGGAGAGAGTAGCTAATGCAAAGGCCCTAAGATGTAACTGTGCTTAGCATGTTCAAAGACAAGTTGGTAAACCAGCTATATAGGGCCTTATGTGCCATTGTAAGTACTTTAGCTATTATTCTGAGTGAGCTAATAAACCATTGATGGGTTTTCAAATGAGGAGTAATAGGAGTTAACTTTTAAAGATCACTTGCTGATGTACAATCACTAGCAAAAAAATTGGCAACATATACTAAGGACGAGGCTAGTACATATTGAACCGGAAATCCCACTCCTGGGTATACACCCAACATAAATATATACATATATTTCCCCAAAGCCATGTACTAGAACATTCATAGCAGCGTGATTCATAATAGCCAAACACTGGGAACTACCTGAATGCCCATCAACAGTAGAATGGATAAACTGTGGTATATTAACACAATGGAATAGTTCACAGCAATGAAGAAACCAAATTTCATGCACCATCGTGGATGACTCTCACACACATAATGTTGCCTAAAAGAAGCCAGACTCAAAAATTACACATCGTATGATGTCATTTACATAAACAACAGACAAGACTAACCTATGCTCTTAGAAGTCAAGACAGTGGTCATCCTTGGGGGAATCAGTGACTGCAAGGGAACGTGAGGAGCTGCTGGTCACGTGCTGCTTCTTGCTCTGGGTGCTGGACTTAGAGGTGTGATCAGCTTGTGAAAACTCACTGCAAACCCATAATGTGCGCACTTTTCTGTGTGTATATAAATGTCAGTAAAGTTCTTTTTAAAAGATGAATCCGACTGCTGTGTGGAAATTCTAAGGAGGCAAAGAAGAAATAACAGGGAGAGCAGTTAGGAAGCTAGGGTAATGCTCCAGTATAAGATGATAGTGGCTCAGGTGGGAGAGGTAGAGATGGTGTCGAGTGGCCACGTCCTGGAATACTCTGAAGCTTAAGTCAACATGATTTCCTGACAGACTCTACCGAACAGTGAAAGCAACAAGGACAACACTAAGATTTTTTACCTTGACAACTGGAAAATAGAAGTGTCTTAACTGAAGTGGAGAAGACTACAGAAAGTGTAGATTTGAAGAGCATGGGGGGGGAGGGGGGTGTCTATTTGTGAGTATCTTATTTTTGTGAAGGGTCCAAGTAGAGCTGTTAAATCTGTAATTGGATGTATAAATGTATAAATCTAGAGATCAAGAAAATCTGGGCCGGAAAATAAATTTGGGAGTTGTTAGCACAAGCACATAGTTTTAAAACCAAGGGACTGCCCACCTCGGCCAAGTGATCAAGGTTAACATCAACACTCAGTATAAGTCATGTTGACGGTATGTACCCTTGATATGAAGTGATGATATGAGGTGATGAGAGTGACACTTTGTGGCTTCCTCCCCAAACCCTCAACTGCCAACAAACCCTTCTACAAAATACCTGACCAGTACTCCTTAAAACTGTCAAGATCCTCAAAAACAAGGAAAATGTGAGACACTGAGAACTGGGGATTCTGTCTATTAGCTTCATTCCTCCCATCACCTATTTTCTCACTTCTTCCTTCTTACCTTCACACTGCCTCTGACCTTGCTTCCACTCAGTTGCTCCCTCTAGGGCAGCACTGTCCGACAGAAGTTTAAGTGAGGATGAAAAGAAATATTCTATACCTGGGCTGACTAATACAGTAGCCCCAAGGCACAGGTGGCTACTGAGCACTTGCCATGTGTCTACTGTGACTGAGGAACTGAATTTTTAGTTTTATGTAATTTTAATTAATTTAAATTTAAATAGGCACACATGGCTACTGGTTACTGTTTGGACAGCACAGATCTGAGTTCAGGGTCTCTTATTTCATCCTTTCTTTTCCTGACCCTTTATAAGCCATGATACTTCTGACTCTCCATGATTATCTTGGCCCTAGAACCACTTTAAACAACATCTGGGAGGTCCAAGAGGGAGGCGATATGTATACACATGCAGCTGATTCACTTTGTTGTACAGCAGAAACTAACAACATTGTAAAGCAATTATACTCCAATAAAAAAAAACATCTGGGGTAAAATAAGTCATGGGAATGTAATATACAGCATAGGGAATATAGTCAGTAATAGTGTAATAACTTTGTATGGTGACAGACAATAACTAGACTTATCCTGGTGATTATTTTGTAATGTATAAAAATATCAAATCAAAAAAATATATCAAATCACTATGTTGTACACCTGAAACTAATAAGTCAATTATACTTCAATTAAAAAAATTAAAAAAATAAACGACATCTGAAGTCAGACTGCACTTGGCCTTGGTTACTATCTCTCTGTACCTACACAGTAAAACTGGAAAAGGACATAAGCCTCCTGGTCCAAACGACCTCCCTCACTAATCTGCCTGTTAACTTAGGCCTCAAAGATCACTAAGAGATTGATGCCTGTGAATTCAAGGAGAGATTTCTCAAATGTGAATTTTTTTTTTTTAAACAAGGAAAGAAGATTCCAAGTGTTCAATATAAACTAGATATTAAAAAAACTCTTTACAAATATAAAAAATAAAAATATCCAAATTAATGATATAAACTTAGTGAGATAAGGAATGTCCTCCTAAAACTAAACCACTATTCACAATGTGAATATGGTACCAGCTTACACAGCACATAGTCCTGCCACTTTCCTCTAGTCAAACAATTGTAAAATCCTCATTTGTACAGTGTGTCTTTACAGCCATTAGGCAGGAAGACAGCATTCCATTAAGACCTTTTCTCATTAACACACAATAAGCATGGCAGTATAATCTGGTACAGACCCAAAATGAAGTGCCAGGGCTCAATGATAATGTGATCGTCCAGAAGATCCACATTACATTTATGTTAATTTTGAAAGATTATTGAAATAAACACAATTTTTTTTTTTTTTTTTTTTTTTTTTTTTTTTTTTTTTTTACAGACAACAAGGATCCTGAGAGTAAGTTCCCAAACCATCAGAGAACTCTAGCTTGAGAAACAAACTATTCCCAGTTGAATATAGCCATGAGAGAGTAACTAATAAGAACTTATTATAATTTAGCTATCAGATGCTTTCCACCCTGTAGTCAGATGAGAATAGCTCTTCAGAAAATTATTTTCACAGGGGTCAATGTCTTTTTAAAATCTTATTAGGGAGAGAATAATACAATGAGCCTCCCTGTACCCAACACCCCACGTGACCAATTATCAGCCTGCAAAGGTTAAGTTTTAATGGCCAAGACAAGTTGCATGATGAGGATACCAGCGACATCTCAGTGAAGTGCCAAGACAAGTAAGCAGCACAATGAAAGAAAAGGTAAACGGGCTCCTATTTATTCGGTCAACAAACATTTCTCAAAGCTTCCCATACATCCAACCAACCCTTAGAGTCCAAAGACACAAGCGTGGTCCCTGTCTTCTATGAAGCTTTCAGTCTAGGGGGTTTGAAAACCACCAACCAATTACAAAGTAGTGTAAAACATGTTATAACAGGCTAAGTAAAGTACCAGGTGAGCACCTAACCCAGACTCGAAGGCTGGGGGAAGGCTAAAACAGGAAGGATGAGGAGGAATTTGCTGAGGGCAGCAATTCTGTGTCACTCTTTACTACATTCTTCTTTCACTAGTCATAAGATTCCATGCACTGCGCTTTTTCTCCTTTTAAATCCACTATTCCTCCAAAGAGCCTGTGAACTTGAAAGAAAATTAGCATAAGGAGGTATATGTTTTAGTCTTTTTGGGGCTGAGACTGCTTCAAGATCTTTCAACTTCTAAACCCTTCGGTCTGCTCAATGAGCTCATACTCACCAAATGTTATTTTCATTAATCATCCAAATTTCTCTCCCCTTCTCTTAAGAATGTCGAGGCTTCTCAGCTGAAAGGACCCAGTAAGGTTCTTTCCCAAGAAGGGAGCAGAATTTCACTTCAGGCTGGAAGTGGCTCACAGAACCGAGAGAGGCGTTTACCACAAGGAGATCCCCTTCTCCCCTATGGTGAGGCCATGTTTCAAACTGCTGACTTCATTGTAATTGTGATTCCCAGAGCTGTCGCCAAACTCCAGAGGAGCCAAATATAGCCCACCTAAATTTCCCTCAATTTTAACTGGCTATGCTTCTATTACTCTGCAACCCTAAACTACTGCCTAACATTCATTACAAGATCATTTACCAAAGAATTTTACAACTGGAAGGAGTCCTTAGAGATCAATTATTGCCGTGGTTTGCAGATTGTTCCAGAGAAGTGCTTCACAGGCCCTGCTGACACAGACACTCAAATTTTAATGTGAAGAATTCACTCATTCAGTTTTACGAAGACCTTGGCATAAAGCTCCTCCTGCCTCCTCAATGCACATATACTTGCAGGTTCTTATAATTGTGTCAGTGATGAGAAAAGGCTGTAACTCTGTGGAGGCCCTTTTTAAAGATTCCAGCCCACACAATCCACTTAGGTAAACCTGCTATCCATTCATTCATTGACACTGAACTGAGCAGAGCGGCAAAGAAAGGTGAAGTGCATCTGCAGGTTCATGCTCTCTAAAGGCATTACTATCAGTTGCAAAATAATCAATGAACTTGATAACCTTATGTCATGATAGCCTATTAAAATCTGAGTATGATAAACTTTGGATGTTTATTGTCTTTTCAATTTATAATGAGAAAAAGTGAGCAGCTGTTAGCAATTTGACTTAAATTCCCCTAAAACATGGCTGCCAAGTGTTTGGTTGACCAACGCCCTCACACCTCTAGCAACAGAAATTTATCTTCCACTCAATCGTTAGACAGCTTTCACTGATTATTCCTTAAATTGAGCTATGTCTTTCTTCCCGTAGCTTCCATCCATTGGCCTTAGTTCTATCCCCTGGAAGCACAAGGTACAAACCCTCTTCCTTTACAAATGTTTGATTGTGGCCTCCCCCATGCCCCAAGTTCTCTCATCTCCAAACCAAATATTCTTTCAATCATTCTTCTGTATGTGGCTTGCAGTCCCTTCGCCATCTTGTCTACCACCTCCGAACACATTCCAGAATCTGTATTCCAAAATGGACCTGGACTCAATAGTTGTATCCACTCTAGTACAGAATAAAATACAATTATCATCTCCCCCAATTCTAGATGTTCCTTTTTTAATAATGCACCTGAGGTTGACTTTTTTGTTGCCACACCTCACTACTGACTAGCACTCAGCTGTTGACCGATGCCCCAAAGTGCTACTATCATCCACGTATCCTTCAACATCTTCCTGTGCTTACTTTTTTTAAAAAATACATTTATTTTATTTTTGACTGCATTGGGTCTTCGTTGCTGCACGTGGGCTTTCTCTAGTTGCGGCGAGCGGGGGCTACTCTTCCTTGTGGCGCATGGGCTTCTCACTGAGGTGGCTTCTCTTGTTGCAGAGCATGGGCTCTAGGTGTGCGGGCTTCAGTAGTTGTGGCACGTGGGCTCAGTAGTTGTGGCACGTTGGCTCAGTTGCTCTGCAGCATGTGGGATCTTCCCGGACCAGGGCTCGAACCCGTGTCCTCTGCATTGGCAGGCGGATTCTTAACCACTGCACCACCAGGGAAGCCCCCTCCTGTGCTTACTTATACAATTGGCTTTATGGGCCAGAAATAGTTAAATTTCATCTGATTTTAACCACTCCATCAACTTATTTTGACAAAAACATGACAATTCCAGTTTGGACATGTACATGTCCTCTAGATCTTAGATCTGTTTTTTGTGCTTTTCTCTCTCCCTTTCCATTCAAAGTAAAGACCTGATCAGATGACCTAGCTTCAGGCTCACACATACTAACCTAAACATCCCTTCCAACCCCTCCATTTCAAGCCAAAAAGAAATCATTTCAAACATTTTCACCTGGAATTCAGCTCGTCTTCAAAACCGCAATCAGCAAGAGGAAAAGGCGAGGAAACGGTATTACCTGGTTCCTTCCATGTCTTTCTAACTGCAACGCTCCTAAAGAGTTTCCACAGGAGTTCCCTGGTGGCCTAGTGGTTAGGATCCCGGGCTTTCACAGCCATGGCCCAGGTTCAATCCCTAGTCAGGGAACTGAGATCCTGCAAACCACATAGTGGTGCGGCCAAAAAAATTAATAAAATTTTTGAAAATAAAATTTAAAAGTTTCCTCATTTTTTTTCACTAGTTATCTTTCACCCCCAATAATGTATCAGCAACAACTGCATGAAGGACATGGGTGACAGAGAAGCTGAGCTGTAAAGGATGCGTAGAACTTTAAAACGCAGCAATTTTGGAAGACTGGAGGGAGCAATTCCACGTAAGGATTCAATAAGTAAGTATACAGAGGATGAAAAAATAGTATATATGAAAGATACTGTTCGCTTAGTGACTAAAAACTGGGGTACACAGAGAAGAGTAAAAGAACTAATATTTCATTCAAAAGGTCTAAAATGCCACACTAAGGCTAGACTTTGCTAGAGTTGTTTGCCATTGAAAGTTACTGCATAAAGTAGTGATTTAATCAGAATCACAGTTTGAGCAGATTGATCTGAAAGCAGTGTATAAAACTAATTAGAGGGAAAGAAATACTAGAGAACAGACCACTCGGGAACATGAAGACCAACAGAGAAAAAAACTGTATTGATGTACGATAGATTCAAAAGTGAAAATAGAAAATTATCCATATTTCATTGAATCTAAGATGATTTTAAAATGCACCATTACTTTACGTACAACTAAAAAAATGTTGCCAAGTAAACTATGACATGTTATCCTCCCAATTTCATAGATGTTAAAATGTGGAAAAAAAATGTACATTTACAATGAAATATAGCCTACAGTTTTGGATTTAACACAATTGGCTCGAGATCAAGAAACTTGCTTATTTTCAGGATATAATATACGGCAGTTTTTCTTTTTATCAAGCACGTGAAGTCTCTCCTTACTAAATCTCCAGACCTGTCACAGGAATTCAACGGATTTAGGTGAAAGTAACCAACCAGCACCACTCCCTTCATTCTCTCTAAGAAAAGACGTCTGCTTTACATACAGTGATTTTTAACCAGGGTTTGACATCAATCATGAGGCAGCTTCCTCCTCTCCCTTCAAAACAAAACAAAACACAGAATTGTACCCCACACCTGATCTACCAAGTAAGAATATCTTAGTAGGAAATCACAGCATGTGTACTGGAAAAACTCCCCTAAGTTATTCTGCTGCTCCTCTGTTTAGGAGCCACTAAATTAAAAGATAGTTACACTTAAAATATTCAAGCATGTAAACTCTTTCTAAGCTTAACTCCAAACCTAAAAGTGATAAATGGTTGGCAAATTTGACAACATAAAAATATAAAACTTCTGTAAGGAAAAACTCCACCATAGCAACTAAGCCCGCGCGTCACAACCACTGAGCCTGCGCTCTAGAGTCCGCAAGCCACAACTACTGAGCCTGTGTGCCACAACTACTGAAGCCTACGCACCTAGAGCCCGTGCTCCACAACAAAGAGAAGCCACCGCAATGAGAAGCACGTGCACCACGAGGAAGAGTAGCCCCGCTTGCCACAACTAGAGAAAGCCCACACACAGCAACGAAGACCCAGTGCAGCCAAAAATAAATAAATAAATAGATTTTTAAAAACAAACAAAAACCCACCATAAAGAAAAATAAGTTGTGAGAAAATACTTGCAGATTGAGTTAATGCCAAAATATATAAAGACCTCCTATTAATTAGAAAAAACAACCCAAAAGAAAAATAAGCAAAGCAACAGGCAATTCGAAGTACAAATGGCTAATAAATACAAGAAAAAATGTTCAGTTTCACTAAAGAAGTGCAAATTGTAACAATGAGCTATTTTTCACTTATCAAATATGCAAAAATGTTAAAAGATGAATAACAGCCAGTGCTTGGTAAGGCTACCTGAAGCATATGGGCATTATCTATAAAAGAATCAAAAACTCATCAATGGTTAAGTAAATTATAGTAGAATCATACAAAGCTCTGCAGTTGCTAAAATAAATTAGGCAAATCTGTATGCATGTGGAAAAAATGGCCACCCTAGACTGTGCCAAGTTAAAAAAAAACACTTTGATGTTAAAACAATATGTATACTATAATTTCATTTTTGTAAAAACCACAAAATCCAACTGGGTATGTTTATATCCATACAGAAAAAGGTCTAAAAGTAAACAGACCTAATTCTTAACAGTAATGACCAATAAGAAAGAGTAAGGTGAGGGGGTGGGTGATAGACTTAACTCTTACTTTATATATTGTACTTCTCTATTGTTTCAATTTTTACAATAAGCAATTTTTTAAAATTTCCCAATTAATGAAAAAGTATCAGCTGCACATCATCACTTTCCAAACTTAATACAAACAGTTAACATGATACCTTCATCTACAGAAGTTCCTGTCCCTTCCCCCTTTGTTTTCTGGGTGCTTTTTCTAACTTAACCCTTCTAACTAGAGCCACCTGCCAGGAAAGAGCTCATTAACAAATGAGTCTTCCAATATTTCAGTCTCTTTTCCCTTCCAGGGCAACAGTCCGCAAATGGACTTGGGTTTTTCAGTAACAAACTGCAGAACCAACACAAGAACTGAACAAGAAGGACAGTCAGTAGTAAAATCTTTTCTGAGACCAAGCAAGAGATGGAACAGGTGAGCGAGAAGTTGGCAAACATCTTCTGTAAGGACCAGAGAGTAAATATCTTAGGCTTTACAGGCCACAGTTTCTCTGTCATCACAACTTAACTCTTGCCATTGTAGTACCAAAGCAATCAGAGATCATACCTAACCCAATAAGCTTGGTTACGTTCCCATCAGAATGTGACACTGAAATCTTAGTTTCGTATGGTTTTCATGTCATGAAATACTATTCTTTTGATTTTCAACCATTTAAAAGTGAAAAAAAATTCATTACTCTGCAGACATACGAAAGCAGGTGGTAGGCCACAGGCAGTAGTTTGCATTAGAAGATAATTTTACGAATCTCAAAAAGAGTAAAAACAAGCAAACAAGTCTCTAGTAAAATACTGTCTGGATTTTTTACATAGAAAATTTTTTTCAAGAGCCTTAAATATATATAGTGAACCACAGTACCAATTACCACTATTATAAAAGGAGCTTTCTCTCAAATGGCTGACAGAATTTATATTAAAAGGGATTCCTAGTCACTAGAGAAATGCAAATTAAAGCCACAATAAGGTATCACTACACTTCCATTAGAATGATCATAATGCAAAATACTAGCAATAACAAACGTTGAAGATGTGGAAAAACCAGAACCCTCAAATATTGCTGGTTTATAAAATAGTACAGCCACTTTGGAGAACAGCTTGGTGGTTTCTTAGAAAGTTAAATATATACTTACTATATGATCCAGCAACTTCACTCCTAAGCATCTACTCAAGAGAAACGAAAACATACGTCCACACAAAGACATTTATACAAATGTCCATAGGAGTGTTATTCTCATAATAGCCCCAAACCTAGAAGCTATACAATTGCAATCAACTAGCAAATAATAAATGGAGTTTACTCACACAATAGAATACAATTAATCAATATAAAGGAACAAGCTACCGACACATGCAACAACATGGCTGAACAAAACATTATGCTAAGTGAAAGAAGCCAGACATAAAAGACTATGTAATATATAGTATTCAGTACCCAATTCCAACATGTCAGTTTTTTACCCCTACACCCAGCTATTCTTTGACACCAGGTGGGTGTCCTACAATTCAACTCAATTCTGACACTACCCAGTGATAGTATCAGATTCCACAGGTTTAGGGCTCAGTCCCACTGTGCCCCACTTAAGATGCCAATCACAAGTCGAGATTGTTACCTGTGCTTCTGACCAACTGGCTATAAATCAGAGGTTCCCATCACCCCCTCTGTGGGTTCGATTAATTTGCTAGAGTGGCTCAGAGAACTCTGGAAAGTGGTTTACTCACTAGATTACCAGTTTATTACAAAGGCTATTAAAAGATACAAATCAACAATAGCTTGATGAAGAGATACATAAAAGACACAAAGGAGCTTCTGTACCGTAGGGGTTCAGGGCCCAGCATAAGGTTGCGTGTGTCCTGGTTCACCAACCTGGCAGCTCTCCAAACCCAATCCTTCTGGGTTTTTATGGAGGCTTCATGATTGATTACATCATTGGCAGCTGGCGATTGAATTCCATCTCCAACCAATTCAATTCAACCTCTAGAGGGAGGTACGGGGAGGGGGGTGGAACTGAAAGTTTCAACCCTCCAATCACAAGGTTGGTCCCCCGGCAACCAGCCCCCATCCTTAAGTGCTTTCCAGAAGTCACCTCATTAACATAAACGCAGGTGTGTTTGAGAGGGATCAGTTATGAATATCCAGACATCTTTAACACTCTTATCACTTGGGAAATTCCAAGAGTTTTAGGAGCTCTAAGCCAGAAACAGGGGATGAAGACCAACTATTTATTTCTTACCATACATCACAGTATCACATTATATGACTCCCACTTATATGAAATTTCTAGAAAAGGCAAATCTATCCAGACAGAAAGCAGATCAGTGATTGCCTTGTGGAGGCAAAAGCAGAGATTAAGTGTAAATCAGCAGGAAGGAACTTTGGGGCCTTGAAGAAAGCAAATGTCCCAAAACTAGATTGGGGTGATGGCTGCACAGCTCTATAAATTGACTTTTATAGAGTCAATTTGACTTTTGCACCTTAAAAATAAATAAGTAAGTAAAATAATAAAAGGGGGAGAGAGACCGAAGATAGCCCAGTGGACCCACCAGGTGGCTCACAGCCCTCAGCATATCCCAGGCACTTCCCTGATTCTGTGCCTTTGCTCTGGGAGCTGGAAGGCCTCCTTAACCGAGTCCTCCTGGAAACTCTAACCCACCCCCACTTCACTCCCAAGGAGGTGGCTGCTTCTTTGAATCTTCCCAGCACTTCGTGCTCGGACCTTTTATCTTAGTCACCTTTAGTCCTAACCTCTTATTCTGTGATAAATTCCTTGAGGAAAGAACTGTGTGTCATTCATCTATCTATTCTTCATTACACCCTACATAGAGCAGGCACTCAATGAATATTTGTAATATTGAGTTACAAAATCTATGGGATTAGGTGCTAAACAAAACCCTCTTGTACGTTAGCATGAAAAGTGGCAAAAATTTAAACCTTTAAAACTCACTCATACTACCTACCTCCCCCACGCTCCTCCAACAAACCATTATCTGTATCCCTTCCAATTGTTCAGAAAACATTTCTAGTAGGCTCATTCCAGACTTTTCCATTTTAATCAAGCAAATACAGGAATCACGAGTCACATTTCAATGCTGAGCACAAACAAACTTGACAGCCAGGCGTGAAATCTGCAAGTCAGTGAAAACTTAATGAGACACAAGAAAATATGGCTCCATATACCTCAACCAAATACAAATTTCAACCCGTATAAAATTCCCAAACTAGAAAAAATATCATCTTTAGAAGCCTAGCCTTTCTGGCAAAATCCTGGTTGAAATGAAGATCCTCAGCTGTGACAGAGGCTACCTTTTATCTTAAGAAGCGTTAGTACTGGTGTTACAAACCGAACATGGGTCCGCCTGCCTGCCTCGTAGCAAAGCCAATTTACTGACATCGGGTTGTGGTGAAGGAAGGAAAGTACAATGTTCATTGCAGGGCCCAGCAAAGAGAACTTGCAGCTCATGTGCAAAAGACTCGAACTCCCTGACGGCTTTCAGGGAAGGGTTTTTAAAGGCAACGTCGGGGTGAGAGCTGCAGGGCGCATGACTTTCTTCTGACTGGTTAGAGGTAACACGTGGTGTTTTAGCAATCGACCTAAACTGGTTTCAACCAGTCTGGGGTCTATGTGCTTGTGCTCAGCATGTAGTTAACATCCTTCACCTGGGTGGGGGGTGGGGGGGGTCTTAGTTCCAGCAGAACAACTCAAAGATAAGTGTCAGATTGCTATGCACATCCCTTGAGGAGGGAGCTAGGACTCTGTTTTATCACTGCACTACTGTTTCTCCACTGCTTTTCCTTTGTTTCTGCATCCCTCACTTCCCTAATTAGTAACTGCTTGAGTCTGCTCTTTGGAACTCAGGGAAGGCCTAGGAGACCAAAGTCTTTTTCTACAAATAAGAAATGGGGACACAGAGGGGCTTCTGTACCCGGGAGGGCCCTGCAGGGTCCTGCTTTGTTTCAATCCCCCCTTTTCTTTGATACTCTTCAATCCTGAGGGGAATAGGGGGAGGGAAAAGAAAGAGAATAAAGTTTTGAACAGAGAGGTTAATCATAAACTTGGCAGGGGAACTCAGTTTTAGGGGGACTCAGTTTCACTGGTCACTTTTGCCTGAAACAGACAACACAGAGACCTTGAAGTTTAGAAATGTTCTAGCAACTCTACGACTTCTCAAACGCTGGCCTTTGGTTATCTAACTTCATATATAAGTGACTTCTGAAAATTATTTGCTCTTATTTTCAAAGAAGGTAAGACAAGGCAATTTCTTTTTAAAGTCACAACTTGCGTCAGATGGAATTTAACTCTCCCAAAAATGATGCACTGAGATAGAGTACATAAAGGCCAAACACTGATAAGGATAAAAAAGCTGACTCAAGACTTTAGAAAAACAAGCTTTAAAACAGTGAAGCAGACGCTATGAGGGACTAAAAACCATCTACTGGTAATCTTCAAGGAAGAAATCTGAGATTTTAAGACGTTCAATCTCCAGTCAAACAGCAAGTATTAACTATGAAGATAGTCTGAAGTGATTACACACCACTGGGAAGGAGGCACACAACTGTAGCTAGTGAAAAAGTAGCTACAGTAGCTAGTGCCACTTGCCTTTTCACTCAGACCTGCTAATAATCAGACACCTATTTTAAACATCTGTGATTGTAGTAAGTGTAAACCCTCTAGTACTAACTATCTGTGATTTTATTAAATAAACATAAGCCATCCCAATATGGGAGTAAGAGGGGGAAAAATATTGAAAGCATTTTTAACTTTTCATCCTTTAATGGCTGATGCTCCAAACAAGCCCAGACAGGGTGGGGAGGAGCCACAATTATTGAGAACTGACTATGTGTCAGGTGCTTTACAGATAATATCTCATGTAATCCTAACCAGACTCCTATGAGGTGTTTTAAAGAGGGGAAGACGGAGGAACAGAAAGGCGAAGTAAAATTTAACAAGGCCCAAAGCTGGTAAGTAGCAGAGCCGAAGTTTCTGTCTTTCTTACCATCTCACACCACCTCCCTAGGCTGAACAGTTTGTGCGGTTAACTAGCTCTCACTGCCAGTTAATTAATTACAGGACACCTGACACCAATACTACTCTCTTGATTTCTCCATTAAGAACATCTAATTAGCCAATTAAGTGAACATTTTCTATAAGTAACTTTCAGTATTACTTTATGCATAAAATTACATTTCATTACAGTTGGTAGACTACAAATTCCTTGAGAAGTGACTCAATAAATATATGTAGAATATTTTTTAAAATCCATTAAGCCTCTCTGAGGTTCCTTACCTAAAAGACTGGCATCCAAACATTTGCATCTTTCCTTCATTTATCCTGAAGTAAAGGAAAGCAATAAACAATGGTTTATTTGCTTAATTTCCAAAAGAAAACTCAAAAAATACGATTCCGTGACCAGAAATAATTGCCTTCTTTGAGTTTCCACACACTTTGTGTTTGTCTCTTTAAACACTTACTATCTTCTTTGTGGATTAAGATTATTTCCGTGCCTGCTTTACCTTCTCTACCACACTGTAAGCAACTTTAATATGTCCCACAGCATCTTGAATAGAAGATGCTGAATGTTTAAATGAAGAAAATTATTTCTCTTTTCTCCCCTACATTTCTGTCATACAGATGCTCAGAATCAATGTGGTTAATAAAAAATACAATATTTCTACAATAATAACGAGATTCTTCGGGAACAATCAGCCTTGAATCCAAGTCGATTTCTGTCATCAGGTTCTAATTAAGAACGGCAGATAAAGCAGATGGAGAACAGCTTTAATCTTCATGCTAAGTTGATCCTTCTCTGGTGAAAACACAGAAAAATTGTTTGGACAAGCCAACTGAACAAACATGATATTGGATGTCTAGAGGAAAGTCATTCTTCAAGAGTCTTCTTTCCACTAGATGGCTATCTGAACTTTAACCAAGAGAGCTGGTCCAAGGGAAAGGGATCACTTAATGTTACTGTGCATTCCAGCTAGGCCAAGGAAAGGGGGTGGTTGTAACGAGGAAAAAAATTAAAGACAGGGACTTTTTTTTTTTTTTCTATTTTAAAAAGTCTTCCCCTTTTGGAGCTACTTACTTAGTCCTCTTCCCATTTTACTTCCTCATATCATTTACTCAGCAATGCAGAAGTATTTTCATAGAACTGATGAAATTTTGCCAAAGTTCTCATCAAAGTTTAGGGTTCACTTACACTGATTTGCCATTTGATTTCTGATGCAAGCTCTCAGGACTTTGTTTGGGCCATCTAAATGTGAAATCTTTCATTTTTTTAATGAATGGCTCCAAGATAAAGGTAAACATTAATTATTAAATGCTACCAAATAGTTCTTCCATTAAGGATAATGTATTGTGATCTATATAGTAAAACTCTGGCCATCTAAAGTGAACCCACTTAGGGCCATTTGTTCAAAATCATTATTTTATACTAATGTTTATTCATTTCTTTCTGATTATAGAATAAAAAGCTCATGAAAAAAACTGGGGACATCTTAAAAACATTTTATTTTGTTTCTGTAAAGTCTTTATAAATTTTTTTCTGTGCAAATAAATTGACTATCATAAAATTGGTATAATACTGTAATATATAATGTACATCACACTGTGACAATTCTCTCATGTTATTAATTATGCTTAAGTACATCATTTTAATAGCTATATAATATTTCATCATTTGGATATATCTTGTTGGACATTTGAATTGTTTCCAATATTTTTCTGGTTGAATAATACTTTGATAAACATCTCTGTGCACACTTCTATGTCTGAGTTCTATGTCCTCAGGAAAGATGACTAGAAGAATAATCACAGGAATCCCAAACAAAAATGTTCACCAGAAAGGGTGTGTCAGTTCCCACCAGCAGTGAGAGTGCCCATCTCCTCATACCCAGGTCAACACTGAATTTTACCATTAAAGATTTTTTTTTTTTTTTGCTAATTAGGCAAAAACCAAGATCTTGCTGTTTTAATTTTCTTTAATTACCAAGGTGGAAATTATCTTCACTTTTTAAAATTTAAGTGGCTTATTTCAAGTCAGAAGTCTGTTTTTCACTAGCATGATTACACAGGCTTCTTTAAAACTTTGTAAAATTGCAACTGGCTCTAAAAGGCTTTATTCTATACCACAACAGATTTGGCTATTCTTAAGACAGATAAACCACTGCAAAAAAAAAAAAGTAATATCTTTAGAACAGAATTTCATATCATCTAAGTTAACTTAATTCTAAAATTTTACCATTGAATTTTACAATTAAAATGCTAAGGTAGTTATACTGCATTAAATCCAGGAGCTAAAAACAATATAAAATTCCCCATTTTACAGGAAGAAAAACATTTCATTAATGTTTCTTTTGTTAAAGTGTAAATATTTCTTTTTTATAAGACACGCTCAAAATGAGTTACTAGAGAAATAGCCTCAGCATTGCAAAAAAATATCATTAATCCTTGCATATAAGTAAATGTTCTTTCTTTTCATAATTTCAGCTTCTTATAAATGAGAGAGATTTCTTGGCTCATCAAGAACATTTAAATATCAATTAAAACAGCAGAATCAAATTACTCAATGATCTATTTCAAGAGCCTGGCGTTGCCTCTTAAATTATTTGATGGAGAAAGAACAATAGGGAGGTAAGAATGGTCTGCTCCATCTGGTGGGATGTTTCTGTGTAGCCATTCAAAATTGTGTTGAGTTTAAGACATAACATTAAATGGGGGGAAGATACAACACTATAATCCCTATAATTATGTTAAAATCATAGCACATAATCTCACTATAATTATGTTAAAGATAAAGATAAATATGCACTGGGAAGAAAAAAGATATGTCAAAATGGTGAAGAAAAACAAATGACATTGCTTTCAATAGTTAAATATTGGTTGTTTTATTGCAATAATATTATGCATTCTTGTAACAACAACAACAAAAGATTTCGTAATTCTTTAGTAACTGTCCCTCCAATAACCCTTCAGTCATGATCTGCAGAGTGTATACATACCTGTAAACAATAATACGACCATTAAAACAGGAAAGTGGTACTGCAATTCTCAGTATACAAAGTATCTACCAAGTTTTAAATGAAATGCAAGTAAAAGATCACAGTGATTTTAAAAAACTACTTTTACTGAGAACCTAATGTGTCAGGCACTGTGCTGAGCCTTCACATGGATTAGTTCATTTAACCCTCTCACAAATCTAGATGATATTATCACTATTCTCATTTTAAAGATGAGGATGCTGAGGCTTACAGATAAGCTGAAGTAACTGGCCCAGCGTCATACAGCTATGAAGTGGAGAAGCCAGGGTTCAAAGTCAGATGTTTAATGCCAAAGCTCGTGCTTTTATTGAGAATGCGACACTGGCATTTCTTCATTAATAACCACACTGAGTGTGTAAGCTACAGCCAACATTCCAGATGTACATTCCAGATACAGATTGTAGCTTTCTGGGTTACAATCACAACTCCATTTACTCTGCCACAGAAAGCTT
The DNA here is from genome assembly GCF_028021215.1 of Eschrichtius robustus. NCBI lineage: Eukaryota > Metazoa > Chordata > Mammalia > Artiodactyla > Eschrichtiidae > Eschrichtius > Eschrichtius robustus. The sequence goes on along the minus strand of NC_090830.1, from coordinate 113,277,843 downwards.
GAGAATCCCTCCTGAACAGAAGTAACATATTTGATTCATTTTTTCATGTGTAGTTATACTGGCAAATGTGTAACAATAAAATGATCTCACTCAAAACTTCCAAAACCAGGATGACCATCTCTGCCTCTGAAAGGGCACCACTGAATTCTGGCTATCGTCTAAAAGCGGTTTTTAAAAGCACCAATCTGAAATAGCCATCACAAGCCAAAGCACAAAGACCAAGTTGTAAAACACAAACACAAGTTGCTGGAATTTAGAACAAGTCAATTCAGACTCAACAGTCTATATAGGAAAAGGGAATAGCTTTAAGATGAGGCCATGCCAAAAACTATCCAATTTCAAATTATATTCACTTTAATTCCTTTGTTGTCCATACAATATTACTTTTTGAGACTAAGTATATAGAAGAGTCTCAAATTATTCAACACGGTAAGAAAAAATGAAAAGTGGACCTTCTAAAATATCACACAATTCAATTTTCTCTCCCAGAGCAACTGCTATTTAGTATTGTAGTATTCTAGATTGTGGTAGGTGTAGGGATTTATTAGAGAAGCAAAAAGTAATATCCAAGTGAGCAGTTCTCCAGGCTAATATAGCTCAAAATGCCAGATTAATTACTATATGGCACCTGAAACTGTATCAAAATTAAACAGAGAAATTAGTCCCTGTCTTTAAAAGATGGTTTTCTTCCATTAGTGTTTAATTCCAAGGACAAAAGTCAAGACCTTAGAAATGAAAGAAATCCTGACCTAAAATAAAGGCTATTGAAGAGCCTTCTTTAGTGAGAAGAAAAGCCATACAACCCTAAAAACAATAGTTTATTGATTTCCTAATATAAAAACAGTGACTTAGCATAAGAGATGCTTGATAAATGCTAATGAACATATAATTACCTAGTGCAAAAAGTTCAAGTCACTCAACCTGGCACTCACACACCTTCCCTTCTAGACCAGTTTTCCTTTCCAGCCCAATCCCCCACTACTCTCTCTTCCTTGCCTTCCTTTCACACTCATCCTCAAGAGGAAATAGCCTCTCCATTCCCTGTCTCTACCAGCGGAAATCCTACTCATCTTTCAAGGTCTTCTTCAAAAGCCCACTTCTCCTTGAAGTCTGTCCCTCCCCCAAGTGGCTCTTAGACAACATCTGTCTCAAAGCACCAGCTTATCCAGTAACTCCGGGCAATGTCTTTCTCCTCTGCTGAGACACCACTGCAAAGCCCTGAACCAAATGGGGGGCTAAGACTTCCTCATCTCTGGGTTGTCCGCCTTAGCCTAGCAGCTTTGTGCCCTGCACACAGTCAGGTCAATAAATACTTCTTAACAGATGTAAGAGGAGACGTTAAAGGTTGATCTATATCAGGGCCCTCACTGTCTTATAAATATTTATTAATTGATTTATGAACTTACAAAAACCAAACTGTTAAAAAACAAAACAAAACAATTTTACATACAGAATAGCACAGTGGTTAAGTGTTTCTGAGCAGTTTGAGATTCACCCTCGCTCGGCCACTTTCTCCCGGAGAAACCTTAAACAGTTCCTTGGCCTTTCTGAGCTTCAGTTTCCTGACTTGTAAGTTAGGAATAATAATATCTATTTCATTGGGCTGTTGGCAGGTAAAATTAAATAGCACGGTACCTGGCCTATAGTAAATACTCAGTAAATGGAGCTACAGTCACTATTACATGAAAACTCTTCCTTTTTGCTAGGCAAGTTTTAAGTAGCAATCTAAATAAAACCTGAAGCCAGCAATTTTTACTCTTTAGAACTTTATTTCGCATAAGTCTTCCCTGAGAAATCACAAATCACTGTCCATAAAGTTCCATATTATATGACTGGTGGGATACTGACTTATTAAAGCTGTGTAAACTGACTCAATAGTTAATTCAACACATACCAAAGTCCTATTTTCTTCTCCTGTACACTCACCAGTAGAAAATAATTCCAAGTTTCCCTGTAATATACCCACTGATCCTACAATGATATCACCAACTAACCCCACTAGCACATCCTATATGTTTCCAGCACAGAACCATCAAGGCCTTCTGTTCAAGTATTGAGGGAGAACTACTTTTTAGTTACAGCTGCACTGATATATTTCAGAGACATACAGAACATGTCCCATGGGCTTCGACCAGGGGGCATGGAGTACTGTGCTGCCCTAATACTGGGTTTTGAAATATTGTTCCCCAGTACCCCGCTAATAAATCCCAACAGGCTTATATTTGAAACAGTACTTATTTAACACTTTTTTAAAAGAGTACTAAAATCAGTATCTAAAAAGTTTAGACAAATAACCACACTAATCTTCTTTCAGTTCCTTGAATATACAATGTTACCGTCCCACGTCCTCACCGTATCTCCCTGTAATGTTCTCTTTTCACACCCAAATTTCCCCTAGTTGACTCTGACTTAACTGTCAGATCTCAAGTCACTCAAAAGTCACTTCCTTCCCTCACTTCCCACCTGCTGACATTCTCTCATGGCACCAAGCACTTTTCCTCCCCAGCACGACCCATGATGGCAAGTCTATTTGTGCAATTATCTGATCCCTGTCTATCTCCCCCACTTAACTGCAAGCTCCAAGAGGGCAGTGACAGTCTTACTCATCAACAGAAACACAATATGTTTCAAAAAAGAAATGATCTTTCGAAACTCGGTAACACAAAATTATGAGACCAGTGTTTTTAACCTGTGGATTTTCAGTGTTTTTCTACATTTCTTCTTTATAAGTATCTCTAAGTATTTTAAAAATCCCAGCCAATATCTAAAATCATCACGATGGGAAACACTGGAGGACTAATACATTTTTTTAAAACATAGAAACAAAGGCATTCCACATCAAAAGCTTTTGCCTGCTTGAACTTATTCACAGCTTCAGAACACTGTGAAACATGGCTATTAAATATAAAACTGAACTTTTCATAGGTTTATTTCAAAACCCAGGAAACTATAAAAGGATTAGAGCACCTATGAAGCAGTAAGAAAACAATTAAAATGTATGCCAGAGAAGAGATTACAAAACTATGACTGGGGAATTTATGACAATGAGGTTAGTAACTAAAAACTTGCTCAGAGTAAGCCAGTACTCATAAGAAAAAACATCAGTTCTTTCATGGTTCACACTTCCCATCTTACCAATATTTACTGTGAGCAAAAAATTCTGGCATTTGGTGAAGAGTTATTCAAAATATAAGCAGAAGTATATTTCAGAGAGAAAAAAACGGACACTAATGTATTAAAAAGGCACGTGTTTAGTTCTTTCTCAGAAAACAAATACTGTGTTCTCCAAGTTGGTACCTTATATTAGTATGTTTCAAGGTCTTCTCCTCATTTGAAAAGTAAACAGCTAGAAAATAAGTACCACGGTGAAGTCCCCAGCCCTTTCTCAATGTGCTTAAAGTCCTATTCTGGATGTATATCAAAGTAGTTAAGTAAAGCTTTCAGGCTACAGAAAACAAGTTCAGAATTGAAGCAGTAATGGCTCATAGGTTTTCAATCACTAATGAACTTCCCCTGATGCTTCACGTATCTAACCCAGGAGTGAAGAATTTGGGCTCATAGGTGCTGCACAAGAAGTGGAGAAAAGACCTTTAAAAAATACTTGGGTTGGAACAATGGGCTACCTCAAGCCCTTGCTTTAAAAAATCCTCCAAGGTAGAAATTACCCCAACAAAGAGATTTTTCTGGCAATACAGGTGTTCAATTAGTACCAGTAAATATACCCTACTTTTCCCTAAAAGCAAAATGAAAAAGACTCAGGATAGCAATCAATATGTACAAAGAACCATTTACACGTACACTATTTATAAAGCAAAGAATCCTAAAAACCAGTCAAATCAACTGCTCAAATTCTCCCAAACACAACTTTTCTGATCCTATGCCTTTCCCAACTTGTTCCCTCCAACTGAAATGCTCTGACCCTCCCCTCAGCTTTTGGCCTTCTTCGAGGCTGCCCTAAGTACACCTCTATCTTCTTAGTGCTAGAGCACCGCAGAACACTCCCTATAGCACCAATTAACTCATTCTGTCTTTTTTATAACTACAGTCAGGACTTTTCCCCCCATGTTCCTTGAGGACTTACATAACATATAAAATAGCTTTCCATTTTCCATACTGCCTCACACATTCTAGATCAAATATTTATGGAAGTTATCAGAACTGGAGGGACTTGGAATTCTGAGTCTCAACCATGTCTTTATGGTAAAGCAATCAATGACCGCAGAGTTGAAATGGCTTCACTGCTAAAGTACACATTGATTGAGCACTCTAAGTGGCAAGCCCAGAGATGAACTAAACAAAAATTCCTGACCTCAAGGAACTCACAGTCCAATAAAGGAGAAGAGAATTGTAAACAACAATTACCAAAAGGAAAAAAAAATCCACACGGTGATATATGAGGTATGAACAAGGTCCTATAGTAACAGAAGAGGGCACCTAACTCAGCTGGAAGGTGGGTAGTTAAAGGCCTCCTCTGCAGAACTCAACTCAGCTCATGTAATAGTTAAAAAGAGAAGGGAAGTAGGTGAAAGGTTCCTTGACATTGGTCTTGGCAATGATTTTTTGGCACTGACACAGGCATCAAAAGAAAAAATAAACAAATAGGACTACAGCAAACTAAAAAGTTTCTGCACAGCAAACAATCAACAAAATGAAAAGGCAACCTATGGAATGGGAAAAAAATTTGCAAACCATATATATAATGATGGGTTAATATCCAAAATATATAAGAAACTAATACAACTCAATAGCAAAAAACACAAAAAACAAACAAACAAACAAAAAACCCAAATAACTGGACTTTAAAAATAGGCAAAGGACCTGAATAGACATTTTTCCAAGAAGACATACAAATGGCCAATAGGTATAGGAAAAGATGCTCAACACCACTAATCATCAGGGAAATGCAAATAAAAACCACAATAAGATATCACCTTACACCTGTTGGAACGGCTATTATCAAAAAGTCAAAAGATAACAAGTATTGGTGACAGTGTGTAGAAAAGGGAACCCTTGTACACAATTGGTGGGAATGTAAATTGGTATAACCACTATGGAAAACAGTATGAAAGTTCCTCTAAAAATTAAAAAATAGAACTGCCATATGATCCAGCCATCTCACTTCTGAGTGTATATCCAAAGGAAATAAAATCACTATCTTGAAGAGATATATGCACTCCCATGTTCACTGCAGCATTTTTTGCAGTTGCCAACATATGGAAACAACCTAAGTATCCACAGACAGATGAATAGATTTAAAAAATGTTACACACACACACACACACACACACACACACACACACACACACCCCACAGAGAGGAATATTATTCAGCCTTAAAAAAGGAAATCCTGCCATTTGCAACAACATGGATGAACCCAGAGGCCATTATACAGAAAGATAAATATTGCATGATCTCACTATATATGAAAACTGAAAATTGGAACTCAAAGTAACATAAAGTAAAATGGTGGTTACCAGAGTCTGGGGGATGAGTGGGAGAAAAGGGGAGATGTTGATCAAAAGGTACAAACTTTCAGTTATAACTTCTGGAGACCTAATGTATGGTGACTATAGTTAATAACAATATATCTTATACCAAAGTTTGCTAAGAGTAAATCTCAAGTGTTCTCACCACACATACACAAGAAAGATAACTATGGGAGGTGATGGATATGTTAATTCACCTGATTTTGGTAATCATTTCACAATGTATACATATATCAAAACATCACACTGTACTCCTTAAACATACACAATTTTCATTCATCAAAAAAATAATTAAAATTTTTCATTTTAAAAATAAAATAAAAATCAATAAAAAAGAGAAAGGAAAGACAAATGTAACAAGCCAAAGCAACAGCACCTAGGAAGACAGAGAGGTGGAGAGCATGGAGCTCGACTTGAGCACGGCTGCAGCTTGAAGGATACGGGAGGGGCAGGTAGGAGAAGAGCCGGATGTGCCTCTTTTGAATAAGTGAATAAAGGAATGCATGCAAAAGGAAAACTAATATGTGCTTTCTACTTGCAAAAATATGTATACTCTATTTGAGGTAATACATACTTGCTTTGTGTTTTGTATTATTGGTTAAGGGTCAACAGGAGGCAGTTGGAAGTAGCACTGGATTAAGAACTAGGAAATCCAGGTTCTGGTCCTAACTTTGTCACTAACTACACAAATGGTCTTGGGCAAAACACTTAGTGCTCATCTAGAAAATAAGATGTTTGAAATAGATTCACTACTATGTCTTCCTATCTCAAACATCTATTTTCACACTAGAATGGAAGAAGGAACGGTTTAATATCGACAAAGATGGGCAAGAGAGACTTTGCAGAATGAAACTTTTTTTTTTTTTTTTGAAACTTTTTAAAAGGAGTAAGATGACAAAACCACTGGATGAAAAGTGTGGGAGGGGTTCAGGGAAAACACAATCTCAAAATATCACCCCACAGCTTACTCATTAATTATCAAGGGAGGAAGGTACTTTTCAATGTAGTATTCTTGCCAGAAAAAAAAAAAAAAAAAAAAGATTTAAACTGATTCTAACTATGAGGGAAAAAAATCAGACAAATCCAGATTGTGGAACATTCTACAAAACAACTAGCCTGGACTCCAAAAATGTCAATGTCATGAAAGAAAAAAAGGAAAGGGAACTATTCCAGATTAAAGGACATCACACATGAAAAGATGCTCAACATTACTAATCATCAGGGAAATGCAAATCAAAACCACAATGAGATATCACCTAACATCTGTCAGAATGGCTATCATCAAAAAGAACACAAATAACAAATGTTGCCGAGGATGTGGAGAAAAGGGAACCCTGTGCACTGTTGGTGGGGATGTAAACTGATGCAGCCCCCATGGAAAACAGTATGGAGGTTTCTCAAAAAGACGAAAAATCGAACTACCATGTGACCCAGCAATTCCACTGCTGGGAATATATTCAAAACAAAAACAAAAACACTAATTAGAAAAGATGCATGCACCCCAATGCTCACAGAGGCATTATTTACAATTGCCAAGACACAGAAACAACCTAAGTGTCTATCAACAGATGAGTGGATAAAGAAGATGTAGTATATGTATGTGTATACACACACACACACACACACACACACACACACACACACACACACACAATGGAATACTACTCAGCCATAAAAAAGAACAAAATTTTGCCATTTGCAGCAACACGAATGGACTTGGATGGCATTATGCTAAGTGAAATAAACTAGACAGAGAAAGACAAATACTGTATGATATCACTTATATGTGGAATCTAAAAAATACAACAAACTAATGAATATAACAAAAAAGAAGCAGACTCACAGATATAGAGAACAAACTAGTGGTTACCAGTGGGGAGGGGGGCGAAGGGTCAATATAGGGGTGGGGTAGTGAGAGGTACAAACTACTGGGTGTAAGATAGTCTCAAGGATGTATTGTACAACACAGGGAATATAGCCAATATTTTGTAATAACTGTAAATGGAAAGTAACCTTTAAAAATTGTATAAAAAAATAATTAAAAATATATATATATCAAAAAAATTTTTAAAAGGACACCAAAGAGATCAGACAATTAAATGAATATGGTTGAATATTAGACAATATATTTGTATTGATATCAAATTTCTTGAGTGTGATAATGTTACTGCGATTATTTGGGAGAACATCCTTATATTTAAGAGATCCACACTGAAGTATTTAGGAGTGAAGTATCATGATATCTGCAACCTACTTTCAAATGATCAATGGTTCAGGAAAAAAAGAAAACACATATATGTACACACATATATGTACATATGTATATATGGAAAGAGAGACAAAAGTGGCAAAATATTAACAATTAATAAATCTAGATGAGAGGTATACAGGAATTCATTATACCATTATTTAAACTTTTCTGTGTTGGAATTTTTTTCAAAATAAAAAGTTGCATGAGGGGAGGATGAGTGAAAATTAGGCAGAAAAGAACAAGGTCAATCTTGAAAGAGGCAGTATAAGAGATACAAAAGTAGTAATTTAAAGACCAAAAAGAATTAAGAAATAGAGGTGTTAAATATATAGGATATAATTATAAGTGGTGTAAGAGTTAGAGATCAGCAGAGATTTCAAGAAAAAAATGGCATTCTAACAAGGTATTAAAGGCACAGCAGAGTCTTAGGTGGGCAGAACTAAGTGTCTTTTAGGAAAAGGAACATGAGAGAAGTGTGACAGCCACAGTATGTTTATATAGAAACACTTATACACATGTAAATATAGACATATAGACATACAGACATATACATATTACATATATGAAGTTATGAGACTGCCCTTTTGGACAGAAGGTACAAATATGGGTTAGAGCCAGAATATGAAGAGCTCTGGAAACTCTGGAAGGGTCTGGATTCCATACAGGAGATATAGGGAACTCTTGGAGGTTTTTTTGTATTTTCCCCCTAAATAATAAAGGGCTTCCCTGGTAGCACACTGGTTAAGAATCTACCTGCCAATGCAGGGGACACGAGTTCGAGACCTGGTCTGGGAAGATCCCACATTCTGTGGAGCAACTAAGACCGTGCGCCGCAACTACTGAGCCTGTGCTCGAGAGTCCCCAAGCCACAACTACTGAGCCCGTGTGCCACAACTACTGAAGCCCTCGCGCCTACAGCCCATGCTCCGCAACAAGAGAAGCCACCGCAATGAGAAGCCTGCGCACCACAACAAAGAGTAGCCCCTGCTCTCTGCAACTAGAGAAAAGCCCACATGCAGCAACAAAGACCCAAAGTAGCCAAAAATAAAATAAATTAAATTAAATAAATAAACTTTTTTTAATTAAAAAAATAATAATAAAGTAATGCCTGCTTGCTTTGGGGGAAGACCATTGCCCTGTGTTTGTGGTGCTTGCATTCACTTGGGATTCCAAATGACCTGGGGAGAGAAAACGAGCCTCGCCTAACTTCTCTGCAGTTAACACTTAAGGCTTTGGGGTCCTTTATTTGGCAGGGAGAGTTGGTAAAGTGAGTAATACACTATTTTTGGAAGATAAGGCTGGACAGTTTGAAAATGTTAAGTTTGGACACAATGTTTAACCCTGGAACTGCACCTTAAAAACCAGTACAGTAATAGAATGTTCTTTTGGCCAGGTGCTCCCTGTAATTTATAAGGAATTCCAAAAGACACTTGTGTGTGGGCAGGTCTGTGAAGACAGTATAGTCTTTTGACCTGGGAGGCCCAGAGGCCCTTTCAGTGTGCCTATGAGGTGAAAACCTGTCATAATGACACTAACATATTACTTGGCCTTTTTTACCACTCTCAAGTGGATTTCCTAACTACATAACAATGAATTGAAAGCAGATGCCCATGAGAACATAGGTGTCTTATTAAAGAGATCCATGTCAGTTTCTAATGTATTCATAAATTATAATAAAGATGACTATATAAAAAAAAAGTAATGCCTGTTTAATTTAGAAAATATAGAAAAGTAATAAGATAAATATAAAAATCATCCTACCTTTATTAGTAACATTTTGGTGTATTTCCTACCATCTTTTTTTTTTTTTTTTTGGCTGCACTGGGTCTTCGTTGCTGTGCACAGGCTTTCTCTAGTTGCAGCAAGCAGGGGCTACTCTTCATTGCGGTGCTCAGGCTTCTCACCGTGGTGGCTTCTCCTGTTGCGGAGCACGGGCTCTAGGTGCACGGGCTTCAGTAGTTGTGGCACGTGGCTCAGTAGTTGTGGCTCATGGGCTCTAGGGCACAGGCTCAGTAGTTGTGGTGCACGCGCTTAGTTGCTCCGCGGCATGTGGGATCTCCCCGGACCAGGGATGGAACCCGTGTCCCCTGCATTGACAGGCGGATTCCCAACCACTGCACCACCAGGGAAGTCCCCCTACCATCTTTTTATGTAGTTTTAGAATCATAGCTGAGCCCACGTTGTTTTTTTTACTTAAAATAATCATTTCCCTATGTTATTAAAAACCTTACATTACTCTAAATGGTTGCATCAAATGTACATATCCAGATTTGCTTCACCATTCCTAAATACTAGATTTTTAGATTGTTTATAAATTTTTGCTATTTAAAAAAATATTTAGCTCCTGAAAATATTGAAAATAGAATAACCAAATGATCCAGCAATTCCACTTCTGGGTATATACTCAAAAGAACTGAAAGCAGGGACTTGAACAGATATTTGTACACCCATATTCATAGCTACATTATTTTCAATAGTCAAAAAGTGGAAGCAACCCAAGTGTCTATTGATGGATGAATGGATTTAAAAAAAAAAGACGGTATATACACACACTGGAATATTATTTGACCTTAAAAAGGGAGTAAATTCTAACATATGCTACGACATGGATGAACCTTGAGGACATTATGCTAAGTGAAATAAGCCAGTCACAAAAGATGCTGTATGATTCCACTCACATGAGGTACCCAGTGTAGTCAAATTCAGAGACAAAGTAGAATGGTGGTTGCAGGGCCTGGGGTGGGGAGGGATGGGGAGTTGTTGTTTAATGGGTACAGAGTTTCAGTTCTGCAAGATGAAAAGAGTTCTGAAGATTGGTTTGCACGACAATGAGAATGTACTTAACACTACTGAACTATACACTTAAAAATGGTTAAGATGGTATATTGTATGTGTATTTACCATAATTTTTTTAATTAATAAAAGTTTATAATTTTAAAAAATATTTTTAGATGAGCATCTCTATGTTTTAAGTTTTACGTGCATTTCTGATAGTTCCTGTGATGAGATTTCTGAAAGTGGAGCTACTAGACTAACGGACACGCAAAAAGCATCAGGTTCTTAAGCCTATTGCCAAATTACCTTCTAGGAAGATCATCACACCATTAATATTATAACAGAGTCTCACACCACACCCTCAATAATATTCACTTCAATCATTCAACAATATCTATTGTGCCCAGCCCTGTTGTAGGCCCTGGGAATACAGGTGGGGGCAAGACAGACAAAAGTCCCTGCCCTCATGGAGCATATGTTCTGGTGAGAGAAGCAGGCCAAAAAATTTAAAATTAAAAAAGAAAAAAAAAAAGTAAACAAAAGTTATGATATAGTATGGGGTAAAGGAAGAAAAAAATAAAGAAGGGAAAGCAGATTACCATTGCAGAGGAGGGGCTGAAATTTTAGATAGGAAGGCCATAGACAGCCTCACTGACTTGGTGAAATCTGAGGAAAGATCTGAAGGAAGGAAGCAAGCCATAAAGCTATCTGGGGGAACGGCATTCCAGGGACAGGGAACAGCAACTACAAAGACCCTAAAGCAGGCCTAGAATGCCCCCAGTATCCAAGAAACAGCCAGAAGGCCACTGTGGTCGAAACAAAGAGTCAGGGAAAAAGTAGTAGGAGATGCAATCAGAGAAGAGGTCACGGGGCCTTGATAACTGTACATTATCATTCTCTCTTTTCGTCTCAATTTGATTTCATTATGGTAAGAATGCTTAATATGAGATCTACCCTCTTGACAAAATTTTAAGTGTACAATACAGTATTGTTAACTATGGATACAAGTGTTGTATAGCAGACATCTGGAACTCATTCATCTTACTTTTATCATTTTTTTCTATCCCGGCTATTTTGATAGGTAAACAGACAATGTATTAGTCTGCTTGAGCTACTATAACAAAATACCATAGCGGATGGCAAAAACAACCGACATTTATTTCTCACAGTTCCGGAGGCTGGGATGTCCACGATCAAGGTGCTGGCAGAGAGCCAGGAGTTCCTGGTGAGAGCCCTCTTCCTGTGTCCTCACATGGCAGAGAGAGGGTAATCTCTGTCTCCTTCTTCCTCTAACCCCATCATGAGGGCCCTACCCTCATGACCTCATCTAATCCTAATTACCTCCCAAAGGCTCCATCTCCAAATACCATCACACTGGGGACTTCAACATATGATTTGGGGTGCGGGGGTGACAGTTCAGTCCACGGAAGATGATATCGTACTATTTTGATTACAGGAGGTTTCTAATAAACTGGTAAGATGAAAACTATGTTTAAGGAAGATCAACTTAGTAGAGGCATACTTGATGAAATAGACAAAATAAGGGAAGCAATCTTGGAAGTTTTACAATAATCAAGATGAAGAGATTGATTCATTCATTCATTGAGAATGCATTTATGGAGCACCTAAGACAGAGTAGGCACTGAACGAGGCACAAATAAAAGTGACTAAGGGCTGCAGTAGTAGAAGCTGGAATGGAAAGAAAACAAAAAGTGTAAGAGGTATTTTCAAAAAATGTCAATTAAATTTGGTAACAAGATACAGGGGGCAAAGAGAGTATAAAGTTCCTATGTATTACAAGTTACTTCAGAACAGGAAAAATATCTAAGTCATCTTTGCATCCCACACAGTTTTTTTTATTATGATACTGAATAAATGCTTAAGGATTAAAAGTGAGTCAAAGAAAACATTCTAAAGGTGGAAAAAGACCATGGAAGATAAAGACAAAATCTTGGGGAATGCTCAATTAGAAATGGAAGGAAGAAATCAGGAATCTAAAAGGAAAAGGAAGGAGTCAGAGAAACAGGAAGAGAAACAAGACTGTGCTGAAGAGCTAACCTGAATGTGAAAAGCAGCAAAGCAGTCAAGGAAGTGAGGAAGGATGACAACCAAGATGTGGATTTGACAATAAAAGGAGTCACTGGTCGTGACAGTTTGAAGCCAGACTGCAGAGGATTAAAGATGAAGCCAGGGGCAAGGAAAAGGAAGTAACTACCTGTTCCTTAGGAAATCTTGTAGTAAAAGGATAAAGGAAAACTAGACAGGTAACGATTCCTTAACACGCATAACTCTGCCAGAAATGCCTACGTTGGCCTCTGCACATGCAGTGAGGCTAAGGAAGCTTTAAGGAAGTATTTACAACATTCGCCCTAGTTGGGGGCCTCAAACAACCAGGTGGGTTGAATGAATACAGGAAAGATTCGATCTGTACCATGTATGAAGAGGCAGCAAGTCTTCACAGTTGCTACTAACACCTGGTTTGGTAAGCAGCCTTAAGAGGTCAGAGAAAGTAATACCTGTAGTGAGAACTTGGTTTGTTGGATTTTAGCTAACGTGTGCTAAACCAGCTTACGTCAATTAACATTCTTTTTTCTGTTTGTTTAGTCTCACTATGAGACTGTTAGAGGCTCTCCTCAAACATCCGGAGATGTTTGGCTGTCCATTCATATTTAAGAGGGTTATGCTTAAATGCTGGCAAAGGCTCTGTGTCAACTGATGAGCTTCACTGTAGAGTAACCATGCCAAAACTTCTGTATATTTTTAAATATCAAGGAACTGAGTAATAATAAATTTATTTGACTGCCTAATACTCATGGGACTATTTAAGAACACTACTGTTTGTAAGAAAGCAAACATCAATTTCACTTCCTAAAATGCTTAGTTTTCTTGGGAAGTTAGATAAAAGGAGTAGAGGCAAAATCCACTGTCATTATTTTATCTCATTCGAAAACACACTTTAGGAAAGATGCCTAAATGACAGCTAACTTATCCTATAAATAAATATAAAGTTTCTGTATATGTTCAGAAATAGAAAGAAGATCACATCTTTTTATCTATCTGAGATAAATGATGTATAACAGGTGTATAATTTCATAGGAATATAATCAAAGAAATACCTGATCTCATCAAAGTTAAAAAGTCTTTTTATTGTAGCAAATGCATAAGGTAGTCTGGAAACTACTGAGCTTCAAGCATGTGTGGTTCCAGTACATTCCTTTTACTCTTTTTTCCCCTTTTAATAATTATTACTGGTTTTACAGTAATGATTTCTTTTTTTTTTTTTTTAACTGGGGTATAGTTGGTTTACAATGTTGTGTTAGTTTCTGCTGAACAGCAAAGTGAATCAGCTATATGTATACATATATCCCCTCCTTTTTGGATTTCCTTCCCATTTAGGTCACCACAGAGCACTGAGTAGGGTTCCCTGTCCTTTATAGGATGATTTCTATAGATAAAAGGAAGCATCAGTTTCCAGAATCTCAATGTCCCCAAGTGAGAGGTATCTTGGGATTACTTTATGCTAAAAGTACAAATGTAGGTGAAACTCAACTACTTCACCAATCTTTTATTTAATAAGGGTAATCAAGTAAGTATCAAACAGCTTCATTCCAGGCAGTCCAGATACAAATCTAAACTGGATTTTGTCAAATGATAACATGTTTTGAAAACAAATGCAACACAAAAACCTAAATTCCTTTTTTCAAATACAATATTAATTTTGCTAAGCTGTTGTACATGCACACGTGCACTCACACACGTATACACATACACACACACACCTTATGGGTTTTAAAATGCTATTCGTCTTTCATTCCAAACACTAAGGATTCCAGTGAGGAGGATAAAATGGCACAAATGACAGCATGGTTGCATTATGACAAAATAGTCCATATTTCCTAGGGAAAAAAAGGATAAGTTTCACCTAAGTACACTGAATTTCACTTAAATACCTAAATCAGTATAGTTCAAGTGACAAAATTTACACTTTTAATAAAATTTTAATGATTTCATTTTTCCCCAAACATTACAAAACACGTGCTTAAGAAAACAACTTGATGGGATTAACATATGTATAAAATTGATAATCAGGACTTCCCTGCTGGCGCAGTGGTTAAGAATCCGCCTGCCAATGCAGGGGACACAGGTTCGAGCCCTGGTCCGGGAGGATCCCACATGCCATGGAGCAACTGAGCCCATGTGCCACAACTACTGAGCCCACGCTCTAGAACCCATGTGCCGCAACTACTGAGCCTGTGTGCTGCAACTACTGAGCCCGCACGCCTAGAGCCCATGCTCCACAACAAAAGAAGCCACCAATGAGAAGCCCTCACACCGCAATGAAGAGTAGCTCCCACTCACCACAACTAGAGAAAGCCCATGCACAGCAACTAAGACCCAACGCAGCCAAAAATAAATAAAATTTAAAAAAAAAAGAATTAACAAGGACCTACTATATAGCACAGGGAACTAATAACCTGTAAGGGAAAAGAATCTGAAAAAGAATATAACTGAATCACTGTGTTGTACCCCCGAAACTTACACAATATTGTAAATCAACTATACTTCAATAAAAAAATTAAAAACAAAAAACTTGAAGCAACAAAGAAAAACATACTTCCTCCCCTGAAACCCACCATCAAGAGGTAGTTATTTTAAATTAATATTTTAGTAAATGTTCTTCTAGCCTCTGCAGGTAAATGTATGTACACAGGAACAAGGAAGTAAAAATTTTAAAGAAAAAACTTAGCAGATGGCCCACACAATATGATTGTAATAGTATTTTACCCAATTGATTTGCTTGCAGCAGAGTCTCACCCCCACCCCCAAACAATCTCATGCCCCTAAAGTATAACCACGGGAGCAAGAAAAATCTCTCTGCTCAGTAATCAACTCTATTATAGAGACCGAATTATTCCTGCCATGCCTTAAATCAAGGTGGTACACTAGTGACTAAAGGAAACAAATCTTGAAGGAGATGAGAGAGCATGTTGTCTCATTCTAGCTGTTTTTAATGTTACCTCTAAAAACCTGCTCAAATATTTCCATCTCTTGCATGGTTCTCAGTACTGCCTAAGCCCCGAATGCCATTCTGCAGAGGCTCCAAGTTGAGTCAGCACATTGTTTTTATGATTGCAGATGGGCAAATGGAAAAACTGAGGCTTTGCACACTCCCATAAAGATCAGATGATGCCCTCAGTCTGTCTTTGCTAGCATGGGAAAACATTCTGTCTCTCAGATTACCAGCCCCCCACCCCCCCCACCCCCACACAAAAAAAGAAAAAAAAAAAAAGAGCATAGAGTTTCATTTTGTCTCTTCTGGTTACCTGGTACCCAAAAAACCTCAAGAATCATACTGACAATGGCAGTATGAAATGCAGAGTGACTAAAAGTCAGGGTTTTTCTTAGTCTCTGTAAAAACGACCCAAAGAAAAACCCTTGGTAAAATGGCCTGGAGAAGAAAGGCAGTACAGAACCACTTAGATACTAAGCAAACGCAGCCTTTTCTGTGCTCATCTTTTAGCCCAAATCCCAAGTCTGATACAAAACCACTCTAAAATTAGATAGAAACAAATTAAGTTTTAAACTCCCAAGCTCCAGCCAGCTATATTTTTGGTGTCTTCGACACATTTCATACAGCCTATTTCTTTTTTTGTATATCTAATCTGAATCTGAACTAGAAATGTTACTCTTTCCTATCAAATTTCCCAAAGAATGACAACGTCAGTCATCAATAGAGCTTCACTCTGTACATATGAAAGTGTTAAGTAAAAATGCCTAACTTTTTTTAAGGAAAAAATAAAGTCCACTACAATCAAATGAAACATAAGGTAACCCCCCCAAAATTCACATATTTTTGAAAAGCACTTTCCTATTTTAAGAACCATGTGTTACCTAATAAATGAGTTCAGCAAGGTTGCAGGCTACAAGATCAATATACAAAGATTATATTTCTATATACTACCTATGAACAATCTAAAAATAAAAGTAATAAAACAATTCCATTTACAATAGCATCAAAAAATTTTTATTCCAAGTATTTTATTTAACAAAAAGATTACAAATACACTGAAAAATACAGAACATTGTTGAAGGAAATTAAAGAAGACCTAAATAAATGGAAAGATATCCCATATTCATGGATGAAAGATTTAATATTGTTAACACTGCAGTACTCCCCAAACTGATCTACAGATTCAATGCAATCTCTATCAAAATTCCAACTGCCTTTGCAGAAATGGACAAGAAAATCCATGAAAAATTCATACAGAAATGCAAGCAATCCTGACAATCAAATCGTCATGAAAAAGAAGAACAAAGTTGGAGAATTCATACTTCCCGATTTCAAAACTTAGTACAAGGGACTTCCCTGGTGGCACAGTGGTTGAGAATCTGCCTGCCAATGCAGGGGACACGGGTTCGATCCCTGGTCCAGGAGGATCCCACATGCCGTGGAGCAACTGAGCCCATGCGCCACAACTACTGAGCCCACGTGCCACAACTGCTGAGGCCCGCACGCCTGGAGCCCGTGCTCCACAACAGGAGAGGCCACTGCAATGAGAGGCCAGTGCACTGCAGGAAGAGTGGCCCCTGCTCACCACAACTAGAGAAAGCCCGTGCACAGCAACAAAGACCCAATGCAGCCAAAAATAAATAAGTAAATACATAAATAAATTTATTTAAAAAATAAATAAATTTATTTTTTTTAAAAAAACTTAGTACAAAGCTACAAGAACCAAAAGAGTGTGGTACTGACATATGAAGACATAGATCAGTGGAACAGAATTTAGAGTCCAGAAATAAACCCTCACATTTATGGTCAATTGACTTGTGACAAGGATGCCAAGATAATTCAATGGGGAAAGAGTAGTCTTTTCAACAGATGGTGCTGGAACAACATGATATTCACATGCAAAAGGATGAATTTAGACTCCCATTTCACAGCACATACAAAAATTAACTCAAAATGGATTAAAGGCCTAAATGTAAAAGATAACCTATGAAAGCCTTAGAAGATAACATAGGCATAAAACTTTGTGACCTGGGACCAGACAATGGTTTCTTAGATATGACAATAAAAACAAAGCAACAAAAGAAAAAAAAAAAAAAAAGAAAGAAATTGGACTTCATCAAAATTAAAACTTTTCTGCTTCAAAGGTTACTACCAAGAAAGTGAAAAGACAACCCACAGAATATGAGAAAATATTAGCAAATTATATACCTGGTAAGAAACTAGTATGTAGAATACAAAAAGAACTATTACAATTCAATAATAAAAAGACACAATTAAAAATGGGCAAAATATCTGAAGAGACTTTTCGCCAAAGAAGATAAACAAATGGCCAATAAGCACATGAAGTGATGCTCAACATCATTAGCCATTAGGAAAATACAAATCAAAACCACAATGAGACGGGACTTCCCTGGTGGTCAAATGGCTAAAGACTCTGTGCTCCCAATGCAGGGGGCCTGGGTTCAATCCCTGGTCAGGGAACTAGATCCCACATGCATGCCACAACTAAAGATCCCATGTGCCACAACTAAGACCCAGCACAGCCAAAAAAAAAAAAAAAACACACACACACAATGAGATACCACTTCACACCTACTAGGATGGCTATAATTAAACAAACAAACAAACAAATCACAATAACAAGAGTTGGCAAGGATATGGAGAAATTGGAACTCTCATACATTATTGGTGGGAATGTAAAATGGTACAGCCACTTTGGAAAACAGTTTGGCAGTTTCTCAAAGAGTTAAAAATAGAGTTACCATATGAACCAGCCATCCTACTTCTAGTTATCTACCCAAGAGAATTGAAAACTTATGTCCACACAAAAACATGTATACCAGTAGTCACAGGAGCATTATTTATAATGACCAAAAACTAGAAACAGCCTAAATGTCCATCTACTGATGGGTGGATAAACAAAATGTGGTATATCCATAAAATGGAATATTATTTGACCATAAAAAAATAAATGAAATACTGATACATGCTACATGTATGTACTTGGATGTACTGATACATGCCATATGGATGTACATGGATGAACCTTGAAAACACTAAGTAAAAGAAGCCAGACACAAAAGGCCACATTGTGTATGATTTCATTTATATGAAATGTCCAGAACAGGCAAATCCATAGAGACAGAAAGTAGATTAACAGTTTCCAGGGACTGTGGGGAGAGGAGAATGGAGAGTGACTACTGATGGGTTTCTTTCTGGAGTAGAAAGTGTTCTGGAAGTAGACAGTAGTGATGGCTGTACACCTTGTGAATACACTAAAAACCACCAAGTTGTACACTATAAAAGGGTGAATTTTGTGGTATGTGAATTATATCTCAATTTCTAAAAATTTTAAAGTAACCATTTGTTTCAGCAGTAAAATGTTCCTAAGGAGAAATGGAATAATATGAGTTCCCTGTTAGTAAAAGTTAGTTTTCCCTAAGACCAGGACTCATAATGTTCTCAGCAGATTTGAATTTTTTCCAGGTATGTTATTCTACAAAGTTAACAAAGGGATTTTTGCAAAGACTGGCTATGATTACCCTATCCTAACACATCAACTATTAACACTTTTTCCATGTTTCCTTTCAGTCCGTATACATGTATATTTTTACATATCGATAATCTATGCAAAATAATCGGCAAAAATTTTCCCGTACTGCTACATGGCTTTCAAAATGATCATTAAATGGTTGTGATTAGTTGACACCTACAATTATCTTAACTCCTTCCCCTCCATGTCCATCTTGAAGTGTTAGATATATTTAAGTTATCTCGAACTTTTCACTAGATATTTTTTGCAATATACATACAACATGAAAAGCCAACATAGCTCTTTCCTTCTCTTGAATTATATCACTGAATTAAGATTTCCAGGGGAAATTACTAAACCCTTTGTAGGACATTTTTACGACTCCTGGTTGCCTTCTAAACGTATTAAAAAGTTACATTGCTATAAGCAACAAAAACTTGCTATATTAGACGTTGCCATTTTTTATGCTTTTGATGTAATCAATGTTAAAAGATTTTATCTGAGTAATCTGAGATCTTCCTTTAGTCTTCAAACTCTAGTTATTCAAAGGTTTCCAAAATCCATGAGCACTTGTTCTATTTCTTTTAAACTTTGTTGTTTTTTTCAGTCACAGTTAAGGAGAATGAAGAATTTTTTAAAATTCAGCATTCTGACTCTAAGGAGGGTAGAACACGTAATCAATTGCCTTGTTTTCCTTAAAAATATATACACATGCAGCCATCTCATAAGTAACAGCAACCGCTAAAAAAGCCTAGAATTCAATCACAATAAAAAGAAAAACTTAACAATTAGCCCCTTTCAAGATTTCAATATTCAGGGTAATTTCCTGGCGGTCCAGCGCTTAGGACTCGGCGCTTTCACTGCCGTGGCCCAGGTTCAATCTCTGGTCAGGGAACTAAGATCCCGCCAACCACAGCGGCCAAAAAAAAAAAAAGATTTCAACATTCATAACAACTATCAGCACACATGGCCCAAGGTGTCTCTCTTGACTTGCAATCTTTAGTCTAGAGAAAGACCAAGAACAACGTGGAAGAGTCTACAGAGCCATTACATAAAGATAATGGTTAACTGAGCACTAAGTGCCAAGTACTACCAGAAGCATTTTCATATTCATTATCACATGAATCCTTACTAAGTACCTTATGAGTTACAAAATATCCCATTTTACTATGGAAAAAACTGAGGCTTAAAGAGGCTAAGTTACTTGTCCAAAGTAGATCCAGGAAGAGCACATTTTTCTTAACCTTTATGCTAGCAGGTGGTATCCTCCCCACAGGATGTGAATTAAAAAAAAAAAAAAATCCCACCTAGGTCTGACAGCAAGAGGGGGTTAGGTATGAAGAAATGAGGATCTCACCATCATTACAGCAGTATTTATGATCTATGGTTGCACAGATGTAAAAGTGGGGGAGAGTCAGCACCCGCATTATCTCCATCAAGCCCTAAGCCAGTCTAATAAACGTATCATCTACAGAAAATGCTTGTTCTTAGTCCCCTTTCTTCCCCTTCCACAGCCTGCCACCCCTAACATCTCTCTATGTAGACATTCTGGAGGTGCCAGTGATGTGATTTGAAAGAAAGAATGCTTCTTATTGTCTCTCCTTTGCAGTGTTGGTAGGATTTGGGGTTTTGCATTTGTGTTCTGAGAAAAAGATGATGAAAAGACAATACTAAAATTGTATTCAATCCCAGTCATCCATTTCCATGTATTTAGTTTAATAAATGTTCTTTATATGCCAAGCAAATCTTACCGGAATTGATGCTGACTACCAATTAAAATACATGCATTTAGAGAAAAGGGCCCTTTAGAAAGAAATATACTACTTTATATGTAACTAAAGTACTATAAACATCTAATTCGAGTCCAGAGGTTTGTTCTTAAAAGTTTAAGTAGTTCAGGGCTTCCCTGATGGCGCAGTGGTTGAGAGTCTGCCTGCCAATGCAGGGGACACGGGTTCGAGCCCTGGTCTGGGAGGATCCCACGTGCCGCGGAGCAGCTGGGCCCGTGAGCCACAATTACTGAGCCTGCGCGTCTGGAGCCTGTGCTCCGCAACAAGAGAGGCCGCGATAGTGTAGTGAGAGGCCCGCGCACCGCGATGAAGAGTGGCCCCTGCTTGCCGCAACTGGAGAAAGCCCTTGCACAGAGACGAAGACCCAACACAGCCAAAAATAAATAAATAAATAAATAAATAAATAAAAGTTTAAGTAGTTCAAAAGCAAATAAAACCATAAAATATTATGTTGGCTCAGTCTATTTTGTGCATTTTCCTGGTTAAAAATATTTTAAACTTGTTTAGGTTTGCTAATAATTAAAATTCACGGGTACCTCACAGTACTTTGGAATGTTTCAGAATTTAAATAATTCTGAGGCCCTTTTGAGGGGAAGGGGCAGGTGCTATATAATCCCCATAAAAACCAAGAGAAAAAGCAGAACAAGATCCTTTCCTGTTTTGTCCAGATCATACTAAGTCAGAGCTGATATTCAACTATGGTGTCTACTGACCGAAAAGGCTTCGGTGATTCTAACACAAATAACCCCCAAGTCAGACTGGATCATCTGAAAGAATTTAGCTTACATTATAAAAAACCTGAAAAAAGGGGCCCATAGATGTATGAATGGAACACATGCTTCAAGTGCTTTGATGACTATTTCAATGGAAACTTCACAGACCTGTACCTTGAACAAAAATTAAAAGCGCCAAAGAAGTTTCACCCCATAGTCCCAAATCCAATCTTCATTACTCTCACAGAATAAATAACAACAACAACAACGAACTCATTCGAGGATATCTAAAACAAGTTAACTCGAAAGAAAAAGAAATAGCTTACACTGAACTACCTGAGGCTTCAATCTAGATATCAATACCCATTTCTTAAAACACACTCGTAGTCTAACCTTAGCAGAGTAAAAAAACTCAAAGTAAACTAAAATAAAATGAGGTCACACATTCAGACTTACTTTCCATGTAACAAAACGCCTGTCAAAGATGGTTTAAATGCTGGATATCAAAAATACTGACATCAAAATCACAAGGCAAATAAAACCAATGGCAAACCTATATATTTGCTTTTTCAGTGATGGGGCTGCCTTTAACTCTAACAAGAATTTAAAGGTACCTTGAACTTGGAACCAGAAGTCCTGCTTGTTGGAATGGAGAGAACTCCACGCTAGAGTCAGGGACACAGGTTCTAGTCCTGTTGATGCTACCAGCTACGTGGGTGGCCCTAAGCAAGTCGCTTAGCTTTCTCTCCTCAGGGTTTTACTTTCCTTATTTAAGAGGTTGACTAGACCAATGTTTCCTAAACTCACCTAATCATAAGAATCACCTCAGGGTAACTGTTAACAGTATGGATTCCAAACCCCCTTCCCTAAGAGATTCTGGTTGAGGAGGTCTCTGAGTGAGGCTTAGGAACTAATTCTTAATAAGTGATCCAAGTAAGTTTTATCATCTGGTAACCTTCACAAACACTGGACTGGATGATCCCTGAGCTGCCTGCCTTCCAGCTCTGATTCTACACTATCTGGATATTTCAAAATGATGTTCTAAAAATATGCAAAATTATAATAGCATCACATGTGTTACTGCAAAAAGTTAATAAACATACAAGATCAAAGAAACAAATACATCCACTCCTTCACCCTCAACACCATTCATACTTTTAAACATCAATAAAGACGTCCTCCTAGATTCTAGGCAAGTGGAACACTTTATTTGGTGAGGAAAAAAGTTTTAAATATTAAACTCTCAGCACATTAATATGGAAAGACTTGTGTTATATATAGGAAGAGAGAATTGTACACCAAATGTTTTAAGTGAAAACTACACATTGTGTTCTTCCCTTAAAGAACATTATCTGATGAGCTCACCTGTTCCCAGTTTTAAAAAAGCTAAAAAACAGCCTGTCTGTCTCTAGCAGCTATGAAGCAGCGAGCTCTGCAATACTGGAATGCAATTGTTACAAAGCTAAAAGAAACAAAACAAAGCAAAACAAACAAACAACTGGGTGGCTCAGAGCCCACTATCTTTTGTTAGGAAGGTTTTGTCAGGTATAGGGAGAGCGTACAGGGCACTTTCTGCACACAAAGGTAGCAACCTTATTTAACTTTTCCTTCCTCTACACTACGTTGCTTTAGATGGTTTTTCCAAAATTCTCATAATCCACTAGTGGGATTTACTTTTACTCTCTGTTTTAGATTTATAAATAACTATAAAACTCACAAAAGAAAAAGACTGATGGTGTGGACCACAGGGGGGCAGGGTTGTACAGGATGCTCGCTGGCAACCATTTGTCACATAAGTGGCTACAAAAGATGTAAACAAAATCAAGATTGAAACACAAAACTGGGTTTGGGTCAGCCTTGCAACACAAACAGATATGAGACTAAGAGTGAAACAGGACTACATACTTTAGCTAGTAGTCAAACACCACAGTGTTAGCATAAAACACTGTCAAAGTGAATCTTGATGCTTGACCTGCAAATACTGGAAATGGAATTGTTTAGATTTAGGGTCATACAGGCCAAAAATGGATTTAACAGTGAAAGTGGGGACACCAACTGTTAGGTACAACATCACAGAAGCACTGGGTTTAAGGCCATATATATGTCTAAATACATTTCTGTGTTTGTTGCTCTCAGCAAGCCCTGAGGCAATGCTTTGACCAAACCTCACATTCAATTAAAACAGAAATGTAAAATCAGGATCAAGGGGATCAGCATAATAGAATGGTTAAGAGGGCAGGTTTGGCTGTGACGCAGACCAAGTTAAAACCCCAAATCAACAAATTACTGAATGACCTTGAACACATCATTTCACCTATGCCTCAATTTCCTCATTTGTAAGATGGAGATGATGCTTTGCTCAGCTCTCAGATTTAAACAAGGTGATTCATGTAAAGCACTAAGCCCTGTACCTGGCAGAGAGTAAATAAATAGGTAATAATAATAGTAAGCTAACTGTAAAAATTAGCATAATTACTGTCTTCCGACCTCAAGTAAAGCTCTAAGTTTCCTGGCAGCCAGGCAAAAACTTCTAATCATTAGAAAGAAGACATTTACATACACTACATAAAGGTAGCTTTTCATTTCTTTCCACATTACAGAAAATTTCCCCCTCCTTAGTAAAGAATAATTCAGACTAATGATGTAGACCTATATCCAGGAAAGGCTTCAACGCAGACATTTTTAATTAGAAAGGATAATTTTCAATGAGATCTGGATTAAGGATCTAACCAGTTTGGTAGAGTTACAGTTGGTGTTGTTAGAAGAAAGAGGAAAAAAGAAGAAAACGCCTTCAAACCATCCCACACAGCATTGCTCAATAGAGAAAAACAATAGCAGGTTGACTGTTCACATAACTTCATAATTGAATTAGAAAATGAAAAAGAAAAAAAAAATCAGGTGAAATATTTTAACTAACACAAAAGAAAGAAATAACACAGTTATTAGTAAGGTGAAAGTGACCAAACTCATCAAAAAAAGATCAAGGAAGGGAAGGTGAAAAATTAGTTATTCCTACAGTTTCAGTAACAAGAACGCACTCTACCCTTTTAAGATCATGGCTTAAATTTCCCATTTGCAACCAACTTTCTTTGCCCACTCTTCCTAATATACAACTAGCTTGAATGTACCTTTAATCTGTACTGTCTTCTTAACTGAATACATCATTCTGGTTACAGACAAAAATAACATCTTGTGCATTTTTTTTTTTTTTAATATAATTCAGGGGAGGGCTTCCCTGGTGGCGCAGTGGTTAAGAATCCGCCTGCCAATGCAGGGGACACAGGTTTGAGCCCTGGTCTGGGGAGATCCCACATGCCACAGAGCAACTAAGCCCGTGTGCCACAACTACTGAGCCTGTGCTCTAGAGACCGCGAGCCACAACTACTGAGCCCATGCGCCTAGAGCCCATGCTCCACAACAGAGAGAAGCCACTGCAATGAGAAGCCAGCGCACCACAACGAAGAGTAGCCCCCACTCGCCGCAACTAGAGAAAGCCCGTACGCAGCAACGAAGATGCAACGCAGCCAAAAATAAAATAAATAAATAAAATTTTTTAAAAATTCATGGGAAAATATTAGCAATTCAATCTTTAAAGGATACATTTCAAAGAAAATACTGTGAGAAGTAATTTAGGGAGAGGAGAAAGTTCCTAGTAAAAATAAATCAGTCATAGGAAAACTGTTCAAGGACAATCAAAAACAAATTTCAAAATAATGCAAATTTTGAAATTTTGAGTTAGGGGAAGGATTAATGAGTTGCAAGGTGCAGAACTAAATTCTCAAAGAGAAAAAAGACACAGAAGTGAAGAAAAGACTTCAGCAGGGAGTACACACCAGCGCTACCAATCCATCAGTAGATATGCAAAAATTCTGAATAATAAAAAACAAAAAACATAAACTATATTATCTGTATCAATATTGGGAAATTCAGCAACAGAAAGAAAATAAAGTATTTCAAAGCCATTTTCAAGCATTTCAAGATATTTTTCTATATTACAGATACTACAGCAAAATGAAAGAAGAGACTGGTTAGATGCTCTAATTAACAATTTAGTAGTGAAAGAATAATGACGTCCCAAAAGAAGCTTTGTCACCTAGAGATAATGGACATTTTCTTTTTACTGTTTAAGAATCCAGAAGAATCTCCTTCTGCTTTTAAATGCAAATTACCAATCTCTGAAGCACATTCTGCTCTATTCCTTTATCTGAAAATTACTGCAATGTGATTCTGTTCCAGAGAGGACACCATTCAGGCAAGAAAATGGAATTAGGACAACTACACACTCTATGTTCAAATCATCACATCCAGTGAGCTGTCACCACTTACACATGACCTTTTTCAGTGGAGAAACCACTATCAGTGATCAAAATTCTATTTGAAGAAGGAAAAGTTAGTTTTGAGGACTATCAGTTCATTAAAGGTTACACACACATTCCAGCATAATACATGAACATGCACCAGCATCATAACAATTTAAAAACTCAGTATCCCTTGGCTTTCAAATAACAAAACTGGCTATTTACTGGAAACGTTTTTAAAGCCAGAATTTCAGTGATAATAGTATGAGTTGCTATTTATTTGTTCATTACATGGTAAAACAAACCAAAAATACCACGATGCATGAAAGGTGAGCACACCACACTCTGCACTTCTCTTCCCTGGCAAAACTCCCTGGAACAGTGAACAGTGACTTGGAGACATACTTCAATTTAATGTACCAGGTGATCAAGGTTAAAAAGAACACTTTTAAACCAGAAAGTCTCAAGAAATAAATAAACCATAATAGAGGAATTCATCCCATTGTTAAAGATCCAAGCTTTCTGCCAAAACCACACTTGGTTTGGGAAATTTTATTTGTTGTCAGATAAACATAAACAAATAGTGAAGAAAGCTAGGTAAGATAGAGCCTCATAAAAGGTTAACTTACCTCTAGTCTTTCCAAGTTATATATTAACGAATAGCTTTAGTCTTTTAAAAACCCTCTTTTCTAGCTAAGGCAAGTCATTCAAATGAGTGAATTTTTTGGTGATACCTGGCTTATCCCATACCATATTCTCAAAAGCGGACCCTAATCTCTCCCACAGGTCACCAGACAACCAGGAACAGAAACTACTGAAAATGCACTTCCAATCTCTGAAACGCCAGTGATTGTATAGGGTTTAGAAAAGCTGTTTAAACGTTTTCCAAAGGCCTGCAATTAGTACATGTCAACCAAATGGCATAGCACGGCATGAGCGGGTCCCTACTTTCATCTACCCACTCAGAATCCAGGCAATGAATGCAGCAGACCTCTCAAGACCAGACTGCATGGGGGAAGAGTACCATGCACAGAAAATAGGAACCCTGCTTTTTGATATGGGAAAAAGCAAGTGATGGCAGTCTTGTGCTTTTAAAGAACCTAGAAGCGCTTACTAGTTCAATCCATCCCCAAATCCATGCCATCCTTTCAACTTTGCAATTAAAAGAGAAGAGAAATTCCGGTCAATTCGCCTTGGGGGGTTGTTCTGAGGGTAGAGGACTCAAGTAGGGAGGAGGATGGAGAGAGAAAGAGCAAGCCAATGAAAGATAGCAAAATTTCCCACCTTTCTTAAATTCTTCCAGCATAGCGTCCAACTTGGTGTCATTGAAAACAAAGTGCAAGGGGTGGTTATAAAATTTAGTGATGGTTTTCAGGGGAGTACAGTCATCTGGATCCACGAAGGCCAAGTCTTTGACAAAGAGGAGGTCCACGATGTTGGAGCGCTCCCCCTCAAATACTGGAATCCGAGTGTAGCCGCTCTCCATGATCTCCGACATGGTGTTGAAGTCCAGAATGGCTTCGCCGGTGATCATGAAACAGTCCCGGAGGGGAGTCATCACGTCCTCCACGGTCTTGGTGCGGAGCTCCAGCGCCCCTTGGATGATGTTCAGCTCCTCCTTTACAAGGTCGTTGTAGGGGTCTGTGACCCGGAGCATCTCCAGCAGTTTTTCCCGGTTATAGACGGTGCCTATCTCCTGGCCCAGGACGCAGTCCAGCAGCTTGCTTACGGGGTAAGAGGCGGGGAAGGTCATCATCATGAAAAACTTGGTGAGGAAGATGGTGTTGGCCCCCACAGCCAGGCCGTGCCGGGAGCAGATGGCCTGGGGCACGATCTCCCCGAAGATGACGATGCCGATGGTGGAGACCACCACCGCCACGAGGCCTGAGCCAGCTATGTCGTCGAGCAGGATGGTGAGCGTGGTGTTGACCAGCACGTTGCCCAGCAGCAGCGAGCACAGCAGGTAGTTGCCCTGCCTGCGCACGGGCTCGATGCGCTTGGCGTAATTCTTCTCCTTCTCCGTGCCGCAGTTCTGCACGATGCGCAGCTCCATCGGGTCCAGGGCCATGAGTCCCAGGTTGAGGCCGCTGAACATGCCCGATAGGCACAGAAGCAGCGAAATGAAGATCACCTGCAGCCAGAAAGGCAGCAGGAACTTCTTCTCCTCCCCCACGATCATCTTGGTGTCCTCGCCGTCGTGATAAATCCAGGTGGTCTCGGCCCACGGGGGCGGCGGGAGCCCGGCCACCCCGGAGCCGCCCTTGCCCCCGACGGCGCCACCCGCAGACCCCGGGCCGCCGGCGCCCAGGGCTGGCGTGGAGAGCGACGTGCACAGGTAATAGGACTTGCTCTTCTCCATCTTGCGCAGCGGTTTGATCTCGATCTCAATGATGCCTGATGTACGGCGATTGAGAATGATATGGGGCAAGATGATGATATCTGATGTGCGGATGCCGCAGCGCTGGGGGCCGCTGTCCGGCTCCGGCGGCGCAGGGCCCCCCAGCCCGCGCTCGCCCGGGCTGTGGCGCCGCCGCTCATGCTCTGTGAAAGCAATGCGGGACCATGTCTCGTTGTTGATGTTCTGCCCGTACACCCGCAGCTTGACCCGGGTCCGCTCGCTCACCCGCAGCGCCCCCCCTTCCATGAACGACACGTCGTTCGTGTCCTCCAGCCGCAACCCGATGATCACAGTCTCCTCGTTCTCGCCCGCCGCTGCGCAGCCGCCCGCGCCGCAGCAGCAGCTCAGCAGAAGCAGCGGCAACAGCCGTCCAGCCGCCGCCTGCAGGACCCCCCGGCCGCGAGCGCTGAGGCTGCGGCGCGCCGCCATCTTCCAAGTGGGCAGTGCGGCGGCTGCCTGCCCGCCCGCCATCTTTACTTCGGGTTCACAAGTGCCCCAGCCAATCATAGGGTGGCTGCTCCAGCTGCAGCTTCATCCTTCCCACCCGGCGGCGCGAGCGCAGGCACCGGCCCCTGGGCGAGACTGCAACGCAGTGTTCGCACCCACTGCTCAGCGGTCCGCCTCCCTGACTGACACTGACTCGGCCTGGGCCAGCTCAGGAACCTCGAGGCTGGCGGGAGAGGGGAGAGGGGGAAGAACTGCCAACCGCTCCTGCGAGAGGCAGGCAGAGCAGCTAATCACGAGCGGGCGTCCGCCCTCCCAGCCAGGGGGCTGGAATGGGGGCGTGGCCGTGAGCGGCGCCGCGAACCAATGGCAAGATAAATGGGTGGGGAGACGAGGGCCAGCGTCCTCCTCAGCACGCCAAGTTTCCAACTGAAAGGCGCGTGACTCTTGTGTATGTGCGAGGGGAGGAGGTGTGGCCAGCCGGTGCCCGAGAGCCAGTCACAGTTGAGAGCTGTACGAAAGGGGGCGGGGCCTTACTTCCGGCTGCCAATGAAAAGGGGCCATTCGCGAGTCCGAAAGCCCGGAGGGACCTCGGTAGTACATCACGGCCCTTGGGTTGCCCCGCTGGACTAATGTCCTGCGGCCCGAGGCGGCTGGTTCTCGCTGTGCCACGCTGCCGGCTTCCTTGTGCTCAATGCCCGTAAAGAGAGGGCTGCGCCTTCCTGCCCCAGGAGCCCGAGAAGCCGACTAGGGAGGCTTAAGATGCACAGTAGCCTAAAATGAAGCCGAGCCACCGGCCGCGCCCCCCTTATTTACTCGTGCGCGCCTCTCCACTCGGGATAAGCGGTGGCCGGTGGGCCCCAGCACCGCACAGACCCGCTCTGCGGGAGCCTCTCGCCTATCCCTAAGACAAGCGCCCTCTGCAGCTCACGGTCAGGTGGCGCCACCTGCCGGTATCACGGGCGCCCTGCAACGCTTTCCAGGTCCGTCGCAAACCCCACAAGGTGAGCGGGAGGTGCGGGAATTAAAGTAGTTCCCCATCTTCCAAGTCATAAGAATCCCTTCATTTTCTTACTGAAAGCTCCTGGCCCCATTCCATATTTACTGAATGGGTAGGACCCAGGAAGCTGTTTTTCTAACTGGGACTCGGGCAAATTTGGGAAATGGGAAGGGTCAGACATACTAAGCAGATCCATAAAGGCTCATTCTTAAACACACTGACCAAACCCAGCTAGGTTCATCGGTCACTCAGGAGGAAAAAACCCTGAAGATCTAGGACTCCCAAGCCCATTCTGTGGAGGAGATGCAGTAGCAAAGTTGTTGCCAAAGTGGTTTTTTTTCTTGCAACTTAAACATCTGAAAAAGAATTGTTTCCTTTTTTCTTTTGTATTCTGCAAGCACATTTTCTTCCCTTTATGTAAACCAATCAAACATTTTTTATTAATTTCTAGTAGAGATTGCAGTGGCCTCCTCACTGGTCTCTGCTCTTCTACACCTGCCCCCTTCCCTTCTCAACCCAGCAGCCAGAGTGGTCTTGTTAAATAAGATGCTGTCCCTTCCTTGTTTGAAACCCTACTCTGGCTTCCCAACTCATCACAGTAAAAGCCACTGGTAGCTACAATATCTGACAAGGCTCTAAAAGAGCTGCTGCCCACCCACTTTCTTCTATAACCTCATCACCTGCTGCTCCAGCCAGATTCTCCTGGCTGTTGTTCCTTCTCTCCAGGGATGCTCCTTCAGGGAGCCTGTGCACTTGCAGCTGTTTCCTGTGCCTGGGACTCTCTTCCCCCAGATGTCAGCATAGAACGTTAGTCCACCTCCTTCAAGATTGTTCAAAGGCCACCTTTAATATTTATTTATTTATTTATTTATTCATTCATTTACCTATTTATTTTGGCTGTGCTGGGTCTTAGTTGCAGCATGCAGGATCTTCATTGCGGCATGTTTAGTTGCGGCATGCGGACTCTTATTTGTGGCATGCAGACTCTTAGTTGTAGCATGCAGACTTCTTAGTTGCAGCATGCATGTGGGACCTAGCTTCCCTACCAGGGATCGAACCTGGGCCCCCTGCATTGGGAGCACAGAGTCTTACCCACTGGACCACCAGGGAAGTCCCAAAGGCCACCTTTATAAACTTGTGAATAAACACTCCCTACACTCCATCTCTGCTGTATTTTCCTTAATTTAGTTTACATCTGTCTCCTTCTACTAGAACTTAAGCTTCCTGAGGGCAAGGATTTTGTCTGTTTTGTTCACTGCTGTATCATCAGGGCCTAGAACAATGGTAGATGCTCGAAACAGTACTTGTAGAATGTTAAAGAAGTGAAAGAATTTTTATTCTGATTACTTCAAATAATGGCCCCAATCTAGTTTCCAGCCCTTCAGCTTCTGATGCTGCTTCTCCCACCCACAATTCTCATACTGCTATATCCGAGAAACATGTTTATATTTTAAAAATCCTGATTCACACACTTGGCATGCATTTATAAAAATACATTATCAAAGTTTGGAAGAAAAGTTGAGCTTTTTAGGGATATACGACAAAGGATAGATACAGTCCTTTTCTAAGTCAACTGATTGAAAATAAAACTGTTTTAACTTCATAAAAAGTGTGAGTACAAGTGTGTGTAAGGGAGCTAAGAGGGAAGATGATTAAAGGCTCTTAAATGCTGAATGTACACTTTCGGAATAAGAGTGTGGAGATGGGGGTGGGGAGAAGCTTGCCAAACCTACAGACATTTCCTGTGCATTTCAGAAAAAGCTAGAACAGTCAGGGAAGTGTGGCATTCAGCAATTTAGAAGCAAGTTAGAAGTTCATAGCAAAATGTCAGAAAGCACCCATCAAGACAATTTACAATATAAAACCAGCCAAGCTCCCATTCACACACAAGCTCAGCAGTCCCCTGTGTGAATCTGATGTTCATCCTGAGTGGCAGTGGTGGTAGGAAGGGGGGATCATATTCTCCATGTAGGGAATTTCCTGGCCGTCCAGTGGTTAGGAGGTTTCACCTCCAGAAAGGGCTACAAAAACCTCAAGACTGCTAACTGGTTGCTGTGGATATCTAATCCTAGGTAGGTTCTGACTTTGACCTTCAGCACATCATTTAGGTAAAGCAGAACCTCCTAGCAAATGCTTTCCCTAACCAACCCTCTCTTGCTAGAATCCTTTACGGGATCCTCAAGGGGAAGGGTACCTATTCAGTTTTCTCATCTGCATGGAATATGCTCCCATGTCTGCAGGTTCAGAGATTTGGGGAGGCGCTGCATCCAGACCTAAAAGTCTTTTAGAGTTTGACTCTAAAGATAGCAAATAACACACCAAATGGCTCTCTACGCATCTGGTTTCTCAACATAAAGCGAATTTTATACAGAAACCTTTTCCCCCCGGAAAAAAAATGCCTACTTGTAGAAAAATATTCAAAGTTATTGCTTCAACAGTGACATTTTAATCTCACCAAAGCACCGGATCTTTTGAGGAAAAACAGGAACTGGATGATGCTGCAGTTGCCCAAACTTTCCCTCCAGTCAAACCTGCTCCCCCTGAAACAACATTGTCCACTTGTTTAAAGACATAAAACTCTTTTAGCTCAAATGAGAACTTTTCACAACGGAGGGCAAACAAAACAAAATAAAGTCAGCAATGCAGTTTACCTTCTCTTTTTCAGGCTTTTTGTTTTGGGCTTTCCTATTTCCCTCCTTTGCTAGATATTTTCTGGACATAGTCACTGTGGAGAAAGAGAAGGGAAAACATGGCTTTTTTACAGAGTTGTGGCAAAAGCTTCCTCCTTTGAGAAGGGTGCAAGCTCCTTGAGAGCGAATCCCTGCCAATGGTGGGTGGCCCCCTGCCACTTCCCATTCTGCCGACTCTTCCCTCCCTCTCGGCCCTCCATCCTGGTCCCTCCCCGCTCCCTTCACGGTGCACTGGACAGCACCCCACACCCACTGCCCTTCTCCCAGGGGGCCGGCCCATCCTGAACCTCCATGGGGCAGCCCCAAGAAGTAGCCTTCTGCTGCTCCAAGTCCACTGTTTGCCCTGCTTCGGGCCCCCTGTCCTCCTGGCTGCCAGGCCCTGCGACTGCGGGACTTTCTAGAATCTTTTAGGGTGTTCTTTCGGACTGCTGTGCCACCCCAGTTGCAGTCTCCAGCTCAGTCTTGGACAAAGAAATGTTCTGAGCTCCATTGTCCTTGTCATTGTGACTAAAACACTCAACCCAGGTTGCAATTTTAGGTTTTAAAATGTTGATCCATGTGAACATTGCCCATCCAACAATCTAAATTTAAAAACTACATTTGGGGAGTGAGGAAGAGGTGGGAGATAAGGCAGACTCTGACAGGAGGATGGTAACTAGGGATGAGACTGCAGGGAAAAGAACAGATCCTAAATGTCCAATTCTGAGCCCTGGGTCTGATACCAGAGCTCTAATTTGTGATTATGGCTCTAGTCATAAAATGCCAATTTTCCCATATCAGCTGAATTCATTCCTATGGTCTTTTTTCCAAATCGTTTGGAGCTGGAGCAAAAATTCTACTCTAATAATTAGTCAAATCTCCATGTATAGACAAATAATATGCCAGACCTCAGTGGGAACGAATTCTTCTATTTTTAGTTCCTCTGAGATACCTATTTGTTTTATTTGAAACACCACTACACTGAAGATTTAACTTATTGCTTCCCACTTATTAATACCACATCTCAATTCTCTCTGCTTCCTCTTTATTTTTTTTTAATATTTATTTTATTTATTTATTTGGCTGCATCGGGTCTTAGTTGTGGAACACGGGCTCCAGAGCACGTGGGCTCTGTAGTTTGCGGCATGTGGGCTTTCTAGTTGAGGTGCGTGGGCTCAGGAGTTGCGGCGTGCGGGCTCAGTGGTTGCAGCACGTGGGCTTAGTTGCCCCGTGACATGTGGGATCTTAGTTCCCTGATCAGAGATTGAACCCAAGTCCCCTGCATTGGAAGGCGGATTCTTAACCATTGGACCACCAGGGAAGTCCCTCTGCTTCCTCCTTAAACTTTTAAGTTTGTGTCTTATTTCTCACCCCATTTCTTTTTTTCTCTTTCATTCATTTGTTCCCTCATTCAACTTACATAGATTGTGTATCTTATAAGCTCCAGGCACTGTACTAGGCATTGTGGAGCTATAATATTGAATCAGAGGTTACCCCAAAAACTTACTAGTAAGGAGGTCAGGAAACATGTACTAAATAACTACATAGTGCAGGATAGAACATCGAATGTCTTAAAAAGAAATACAAAATAAAATGCAGGACTCGAGGGAAGCTTCATGGTCTTTGAATTGGTCTTTGAGATATTTAAAATAAATAAATAGGTATCCCAGAGGAACTAAAAATAGGTTAGAATTGAGAGGTTTTTAGATATGCAGATGCAAAAGCTATTCAAAGAACCGGTGTTTTAGTCTGCTCTACCCTAACAAAATACCATAGACTGGGTGGTTTAAACAACAGAAATTTATGTTCTCACAGTTCTGGAGGCTGAAATCCCAGATCAAGGTCCTGTGAGGTCGGTTTCTTGTGAGAGCTCTCTTCCTGGCTTGCAGATGGCCCCTTTGTCCTCAAGCGGCCTTTCCTCTGAGTGCATACATGGAGAGAGAGCAAGAGCTCACTGGTGTCTCTTATAAGGACACTATCCTGTTGGATCAGGGCCCCATCCTTATGGCCTCATTTAACCTTAATTACTTCCTTAGAGGCTCCATCTCCAAATACAAGCACTCTGGGGGTTAGGGCTTCAATATATGAATGGAAGGGGGAGGGACAAATATTCAGTCCAAGAAAAAGGGATTGAGAGAGAAGAAAGAGGAAAAAGGCATTCTAATGGAGAGAAAAGTGTGAGATGAGGTTGGAAAGGGAGCAGCATTTTTAGAACACCATATGCTTGAATTCGGTTCTATGGCCCTTGAAGAGGAACAGCAAGAATAATGTTGGAAAGTTGGTTGGGGTGGGTTGAATGCCAAGTTTAGGAGTTTAGATTTCATTCTTCAGGAGCTATAGAATGTTCTAAGTAGAAGAGCTGTATTACAAGAAGATTAACTGACAGGTGCCAGTGCAGTGATGCTGGGGCCCTGCCTGCCAATTTAGGGATTTAGGGAACTCCTACCACTCCATGTAGAAAAAAACTTCACAGTTTACAAAGCACTTTCTCACATATTATCTTGACTGACCTTCACAACTATGACTAAGGGATACACCATTTTTCCAGCAACATATAGGACAAACAAACAGAGATGACTATCTCATGCCACAGGAGCCCCCAGAAAACCAAGATGGAACACCACACCCCACAACTCTGGAAGTCCACACCTGAATCACAGCTGTGGCCACTGTGGTCCGTGCAGTAATCATGACTCTTAGAGCAAACACAAGGTTTCCCAGGTTGGCCTTGGCCTCCTGAGCATAGGTCAGACTTCTGGATATATATTTTTTAACTTTAAAAAAGTTTTTGACATATAATAAACATGTATAAAGGTGCATAAAGCATAAATGTATAGTAACTGACCACATAATTTATCATTTAAAACAGAACCTGTTTGAGAGTGGAAAAAAAGGTACTATCAATAATTGACCTAGTTTGAGGCTAACTAGGACAGTCCCAGGCAAAGATTATGTTCACTTTGTTGTTGTTGTTTTTTATTTTATTTATTTATTTATTTTTGGCTGCGTTGGGTCTTCGCTGCTGTGCGCTGGCTTTCTCTAGTTGCAGCGAGCGGGGGCTACTCTTTGTTGCGGTGCGTGGGCTTCTCACTGCAGTGGCTTCTCTTGTTGCGGAGCACGGGCTCTAGGCCTGCAGGTTTCAGTAGTTGTGGCTCGCGGGCTCTAGAGCTCAGGCTCAGTAGTTGTGGCGCACGGGCTTAGTTGCTCCGCGGCATTTGGGATCTTCCCGGACCAGGGCTCGAACCTGTGTCCCTTGCATTGGTAGGCGGATTCCCAACCACTGTGCCACCAGGGAAGCCCCTTACGTTCACTTTGTAATCGTTTATAATGGTAATGGGAGCCGCCCCCTAGTTGAGAAAACTCCTATATAGCCCTTCTAGATCACGCACATGTTCCCTACCCTAGATGTAACCATTATCTTTACTTTTATAGTAATCATTTCCCTTTTTAATTCTATATTTTAAAATTTGGGAATCCCCGAAAGGAGAGCAAGGACAAACCCTCTGATGCAGGGGTACACCAGGAGTCGGCAGAGCTAGGTGTAGTCTTGGTTCTAACCCGTCTTAGACTGTACTCCCACCGTGCAAGTCATTTAAAATCCTCAGCCTCAGTGTTCTCCTCTGTAAAATTAGAAAAATCAGCATTATGAGGGAGGCGTAGGGGAGTTCTTTTCAGAAAAGAAACAACTGGGGATATTTGGCATGGTTTATAAATAGCACACGAAGCAATGAATTTTCCTCTTTACCATGAGAAATCACCATTTGTAAAGGGTTGCCTCATGGGCTCCTGTTACATTATTGAAAAGCAAAAATAAAAACACCTCCTTCACAACATTTCCCTAGTTAGGTCCCTTGAAAGGAATAAGGTTAATAAGAAAAAGAAAATAAGGACAGTTAATAAAACATTAACTACTAAGCCTAGAAGCCACACAAATCCTTCTGCGCTTGCTGTGCAAACCTTTCCTCCCTAGCAACTTGACATTTTGAGGCTTTGCTTTCCTGAGGATGCTCATTTCATATTCACAAAGAAAGTGATGTGATGGAAGCTTGTTAACTCAGAACAGAGAATAAACCGTCCAGGACGCCTCACCTAACACAAACAGGCTCTGAGTTATATGTCAAATTACCATAAGCAGCTCCAGTGCTCTTTGGTTCCCTCCTGTGAGCATCCCTGCCAAGCTCCATGTGCCCTTCTTGGCTTCTGCTTGTAATGAATTAAACATGTAAGTCAGAGTCATAGATTAAGCCATAGGCCTGCCATCATTTGAACTATAATGGGGAAAATACCCTCACTTTTAATTTTGATGAAACTGTGCTAATTCTAGTCCTAAAATGGGGCCACAAACTCAAAAAGCCTACAGGGGTCGGCAACGTTGACTGGTAGGGGCGGTGTCTAAAGGGACACGCCCTGTGTAACAGGGAAGCCAATACTCACTGGGGCCACGGCAGCTGTGCAAAATGCAGGGCTCATGTTGCCAATTTTCCAAGAGAAGCCAGAAATTCATATGTTATGGAAAACCTTCTGATTTATAAATGTGGGCAACTAGTTCAAACAATTTTTAAAAATTCTGTAACCTCTCCAGAATCTAGACCCATAAGTCTGTTTCTGAGTTGGAAGGGAACTTAGAGTATGCCAAGTTCAAAACCTCATTTTACAGCTGGAGAAAGCGAACCCCAAAGTGGACAAATGATTTTCCGAGGGGCAAGTAACTAATTCAGCAGTAGAGCCAGATCTAGAAAGAACACCTGCTTTCTGTCTCCCGCATCACTTTTCCTTCCATGAATGAGAAGAAGGTTAACGGCTTTCGGCCTAGTTTGCAAAGTCAGCGGACACAAGTCTGGCTTACAGAGCACCCAGAATATCATCAATTCACCATTCTACTTTTTTACTCTCTCTGGCTTCTGGACAGTGTATAGGAGGCACTCTGCTATTATATGAGGCAATGGGCAGAACACTTCTGTCCTCAACTGATTTTCCCTTCACCCGGAGACTGTCACTGCTGTACGGCTCTGCTACATGAAAGGAGGGACTAGTGTGGCCTGCTGGGGAAGGGGATCGGGACGACGGTCAACCGTCCAAGACAAGCAAGGCTCGCTCGGCAGAA
The DNA here is from genome assembly GCF_028021215.1 of Eschrichtius robustus. Classification (NCBI taxonomy): domain Eukaryota; kingdom Metazoa; phylum Chordata; class Mammalia; order Artiodactyla; family Eschrichtiidae; genus Eschrichtius; species Eschrichtius robustus. The sequence goes on along the minus strand of NC_090830.1, from coordinate 113,240,372 downwards.
GATGAAGTACAAAACTTACATTCACGTAACACTCCCATTAACCTCAGTGGGAGTTGTGCTTACGGGAACTGCAGGATCAGCAGTTGAACAGAGACTGGAATGAAGCAGTAAAGCTCAAGTCATGGGTTATTATTAGGATTGTCTACTTCCAGCTTCATATTTACAAAAGAGTTCATTTCGACTGTCTAGTGAGACCTCCCTCTGCTGACTCTTAGGGCAGGGTCTACAAAAGAAACCCTGTTTAGACCCAAATTGTGGCGTGTGTACAGTTGAAGAAACTTGGCAAAGCACAGAAGTGAGGAGAGGTACCAACAAAGCTCAGAAAATATGCCTGTCTGTTTTTATCCTGCGGGCCCCCGGGGTGCATAATATTCCATTGTTAGCAATCCAGGCCTAGGATGGTACCTCGTACACAGTAGGTACATAGTTAATATTTAGTGACTTAATGAAAATGTCGACTGAAAGAAAAATACACAACGTAAGAGTTGTGAGCTGAGTTTTATTCAGAGTCTTACTGAGGACTCTAGCCTGGGAATCAGCCTCTTGTAGCTCTGGGGGGACTGCTCTAAAGAGCTAGGGGGAGAAGCCAGTGTAAAGATGATTTTGTCTGGGAATATGTGTAATCCAGCACACATCTCAGTGAAAGGTTACTTCTAGTCACGAGGAACAGATATCTCAGTTAATGATTTTAGTGCTTTTCTATGTATGTAAAGATGTAAGAATCTGGGTTCATAAAAATTTTTCTTGAGATATATCTAACTATCTAAGAGACCTGTTTTTCCAAAGCACAGAGTGCTTCATCCTGTTTTTCGTCCTGAATTCCTTTCAGGGTGTACTGTCATCAGTGGCAGCAGTAGCTAAAGACTTAATCCTTGCAGAACCTGACAGCAAGCAACATTCTTTGTTTTACAAAGAAATGGATAGATAGGTTCACATTTCTTGCTGAACTCATGTAATAGGCCTCCCAACCTAGTAAGGTTGGGAGCCATCGGAAGAAAGGCCAAGAATCAGTAAGAGGAGGGGGTTCCGCTGCTGTCTTGGCATGACCTTTAAAGCCATGTGTGCCTGAAGGGGGGGTGGGGGTAGGGGTCCTGTTTAGGCTACTGCTGTGCCTCCCCCAGTAGGTAAGCTGAAAAGCCTCTGCAGGCTTCCATGATTTTTAATAAATCCTCCCCCTACAATAATGAAGCACTGAAAATACTGTGTTTGATACAATAATCAATTAAGAGAAAATCTGCTCCTTTAACTCTTTTAAGTCCAATATCTTTTGAAAAAGGTTTGTGGCGAGGGAAGAATTAGGCCCGTTTCTATGGCACTGCTGTTAGTAAATATGATGTTAAAACGTATTAAATGATTGCAGAAGGTTAACAAGTATATAATCTAGGTGGTGGGTAAGTGGGTCATCACTGTAATTCTCTAAACTTTTCTGTATATTTGAAAATGGTTCTAATAAAATGTTGGAGGTAAAGCTGCCTGCTGTCAGAAGACCTACAGGCAGCTTCATAAACCACGTCCTGGCAGCAAAAGAAGCACTGGTCTTTAGCTGGTCCTGACATCACATGCTCGCAGCGACCATGTATCAGTAGATCTAAACTAATAATAATCTAAACCACGTACCACGTGCTCTTTCAGAGAACTTCATACAGATGAAACGAAGACACAGAGATGTTAAATTGTTTTCTCAAGGCCAAAATGCTAAATGGCAGAGTTAAGAGGGAAAAAACTAAAATGTTTGGCATCAGCTTTTTGCTCTTAATCATCATTCCATACTGCCTCTCACTCTCATAAGGATCAAATATTCCTAGTTGTCTATTTCACCTATTTTTGAATATTTAAATAACTGTTTATGGTACTTCTCTGGGTAAAACACATCTACTTTAATTTTGTATTGTCTAATACATATCTTTTCTAGATTCCAGATCAAATACAATTCTTAAAATGTATATTTTTAATAAATGAAAATAATGTATAAAGTATGTTATTTTTTTTTTAATTTTTTATTTATTTATTTATTTTTGACTGCATTGGGTCTTCGTTGCTGGGCAAGGGCTTTCTCTAGCTGCGGCGAGTGGGGGCTACTCTTCGTTGTGGTGCGCGGGCTTCTCATTGCGGTGGCTTCTCTTGTTGCGGAGCACGGGCTCTAGGCGCACCTGCTTCAGTAGTTGTGGCACGTGGGCTCAGTAGTTGTGGCTCGTGGGCTCTAGAGCGCAGGCTCAGTAGTTGTGGCACACGGGCTTAGTTGCTCCGCGGCATGTGGGATCTTCCCGGACCAGGGCTCGAACCCGTGTCCCCTGCATTGGCAGGCGGATTCTTAACCACTGAGCCACCAGGGAAGCCCTAAAGTATGTTATTCTTAGGAAAAGAACAATGTGAATTTCTAGCCCAATATCATCACTCAGCATCTTTTGGGGGAACTGAGAAGTTCAGAATGACAAGCAAAAGGCTAATACCTCTTCCTCATAAATTTTGAAAAGCCTAATAAACCAAATAACCAGAACACCCTTTCTTTTCATCTTTTCCCCTCGCAGGACCATCGAGCATTCATGAATAGTAAAGTATGCCTAATCCCAGCTGTACCATTCTAACTAATGCTGTCACTGAAGTAGGTTATGATTGGGTAGATATTGAACTCTAGAACCAAGAAAGCACTGTTTAGAATCAAGGTCACACAGATGAATCGGGCTTAAAAGATACCACCTGCCCTTTCCTCGCTTTGTAGTAATAAGTTAGGGTCTATAGCTGAACCCACTCAGAAATCTGAGAATTTCTCCATTTTGAACAGCTTTGTTAAAAGAGGGGTCTGTCCTGTAAAATTCATTCCAATGTTTTACAAGACCTCTTGTATTCCCATACCTCTAATGAAAAAATTTCTTGGGTCATGCCAATTTCCTTCTTTTTTTTTTTTTTTTTTTTTTTGGCCGTGCCATGTGGCACGTGGGATCTTAGTTCCCCAGCCAGGGGTGGAACCCACGCCCCCTGCATTGGAAGCGCGGAGTCTTAACCACTGGACCGCCAGGGAAGTCCCTCCCCTCTTATTCTTTTTGCACTGAGCTCAGAGTGACTAGTTGAAATTTTCTTATTAAAATTCTTCATTGCTTAAAGGCTGTTATTTAAAAACTGAACTATCAGCTCCTGATGACAAGGACCATGGCTTATATATGACTTACACTTTCTGTGCCCCTGACAAAGTCTTCAGGTACAACTGGTCTTCAATTTATTTACTCACTCTTGAACCTTCCCTTAATGCTCTTAATTTCTAATGATATAACCATTCTTGAAATATTCCTCAATCTTCTTCTTTAACTATGGAAACTAGAAGTATATTTAATACTTTCCTAAAAGTTTAACCAGGGCACCTTATAAAGGTAAAGAAAACCCACCATTTTTACATCTCCTAGCTTGTCTTTTAAAAATTATCAAACTCTTTTCCTGATCCGGTTAAGATTTACTGCAGATGGTCATTATTTTGTCACACATTAGGGTAAACTGAGGTCAAAAAATGATTACCTGTTTGTTTTCTTCATTCAACTGCACATTAAAAAGAAGAAAAAAAAAACTGTTTGATTTAAAAGACCAATTACCTCAAGGGCATTCCTACCAAATTTGATTTGGCAATCTTTTGGCATGATTAGCATGAGTTCAGTAGGAGCTCTGTTTAATGAGCAAACATGGTGAAAAGTCCAAAAGGTGCTATGCAGGTCAGAAGGAAGATGTTTTCCCTGAGGCCCTTGGCCAACTGTTACTTCTGAAGCCTTTCTTGCCCATCAGCCAAGCTTTCACACTGCTTCTCAGTTCCATTTCTGGCCACTAGGTGGCACCAGACTCGGTTAAGAGAAAAACTGCTTAACTAGTCTTTAGATGATATTCCTGTGAACCTTTAATTAATACTTTGTAAAAATAATTCATTAATTTTTACCTAAAATACGGTGGAGTTTTGCCTTTTATTCTTTCTAGTGATATGGGCTGTGGGGAAGAGCAGGTTAAGACATGTGTAACTCATTCTTTCACCTCCTGCCCGCTGTTTCCTGGTCAGCTGTTGTTTTAGCAGCACTTCTCTGTGCCTCGGCAGCTGCTGGCAGCTTCAGGGGGACTTCTGGACTTCGCGTTGTCAGACCCTTCTGCAAGCTTGAATGGATCTGTGATTATATCCTGTCAAAAGACAAACCAAAATGAAAGGACAAGTTAAAGGTGTTTCAACAGACCCAAACACTAACATTTCAGTTGGACTCAGGTTGATTTACCTAGGAGGATAAAATTTTACAATTCTGTGAGGTCCTGGGAGTAGCATCAGTCACTAACTTATAAAGGTAGCTGTCTTTTCCTGAAGTTTCTAATCAAGTTATCACTACTTTCAAGGTAAACTTCATTTACAGCTTTGGAAAGGTGTTCCCTTTGGGGCCAAGAGAGTTGATTCTGCTTTGTTTCGTTTTGTGGGATTCCCATTTGTTTGTGCCTTTTACCTTTTTGGAACTGAGCTACTGAAATGCTGAAACTTCTTCCCTTCCCTTACTCTAATCTCTAGAAACGTGTGCAAGAGAAGGAGGTAAGTCCCAGATACCAGGACCCTCATTAGCAGTTGCTGATGTTCAGATGTTGAGATTGCCAACCACAACCAGCAAGATTTCAGGGCAGAGTAAGTGGAATTTTCAAAAGATAAGACGGCAGTCTTTATTTTTCCTCCTTTCATCTTCAAATGAGATACCTCCACGAGCAGTGCCAACGGGGTCAGAGAAAAACTAGGCAAAAAGGTTGGAAGTCAAGAGTATGAACAAGCCACCTTAAATAATGAAAGTGAATTCATTAAACATGAAATTACACTCTTATTATTTATTGGTGGTCACTGCAAATAGAAGGGTGTACAAGTGATATCAATATCACTTCCAAATGCATGCTTTCAGCCCAAAAAGCTCTCAAGACTTGAAAGAAATAAAAGGTGGGACACCTTGACAAGCAGTCCTTTCCAGCACCAACATCTTGTGCTTCTATGAACAGTATAGATACGGAGAGGTAGTGCAGCATACTGCTTAAGAATGTCAGCTCTAGAATCAGACGTGGGTTCAGATTCACTGCTTTCTAGCTGTGTGACCTTGGATTAGCAAATTAATCTCTCTGAGCCTGTTTCTTCATCTGTAAAATGAAGATAAGGGGTATTGTGAAGAGTAAATGACGTGGTGCCTTCAACATATTAACTGTTCGATAAAGGCTAGGTCCTCTATACTATTACTACTGTTGTCATGTGATTACTACCACGACTGTTAACTGGAGCAAGACAGTACATAGCACACCTCCTATTTGCATCATTTCAGATGCTGCAGTGTTTTAATAACATAATTCTTTTAAATAGCAAAATACATTTTGCTTCTCAGGATTAAAAAAGGAGGAGGAGGAGAAGAAGAAAAAAGAAAAGAAGGGCTCTCAAAAACAGTCATTATCGAGTCAACCCTCAGTAACAAGCAGTACTTTCATTCCTCTATTGCAGTAACTGATAGGAAAACAGAAATACAAGCAATTCTCTACATGCCGCCTGCTTACGGTACTCAGGAATCTATCATTAAGGTCCTCCATAAAAAAGATAAGAATGTCCTCCCCCGAGAGCACAAGGTTATATTTCTAGGACACACAGTTGTTTCATTCTTTAAATCTTCCTTCAGTGTCAATTATTCCCATTTCAGAAACGTGGAGCTGATGGCAAGACAATGGCACAACCATAGGCTGAAAGAAATAAGCTAGGACAGATGGGAGATTGCTATGATAAACCAGTTCAAACATGTAGAATGTCGCATTCCGGCCTGAGGTCAGGAACCCTCCTGCACATGAGGTGCTGCTAGCTAGGAGAGCTATGCTAGTAGAAAAGCATCTCCTGCAGAAGCAAACTCATTTAACTACAGTTTCCCAGCCGGAGTGCTGTGGAAGTGTTATGGCTGGGGAAAAGACTCCCTTTACATGTAACTAATTTTCTGACAGCTTTTAGAGCCAGGATTCAGGAAACCAGGTACAGGAGAATTAGAATGATGAAAATATTTCAAGATAAACATTGATTCTGACCAGCAAGATTTTGTTATCAGTGAAATACCAAGAATTTCAAAAGACCAATAACACATTCATGAAATGTAATGGACTGAAAAGTAAGAATTCAAGTTTTTTCTACTTTCCCCCCAAAAGTTACCTCCTTAGAAACACAGAAGAGTTGACAATAGCAGAGTGCTCAAGAACCGAACAAAGCAAAGAAAGAAAATCGCTCTTTACCTCTAGAGGTGGTTTCTACACTTAGCTTGAACTTGATTCATGCTGGTAATAGTGGCCAAACAAGAACATACCAGGTTTTTTTGGCCCCAGGATTCTTGTCTCCAACTGAACTTCCTCAAGTACAAATTTACCATTTTGGAGAGTGATCTGGCTTGCAGGATCTCAGTTCCCCAACCAGGGATTGAACCTGGGCCACGGCAGTGAAAGCCTGGAATCCTAACCACTAGGCCACTAGGGAATTCCCAATAAGCTTTACTCTTAAAGACTACTTGGGAATTCCCTGGAGGTTCACTGGTTTAGGACTCGGCACTTTCACTGCCAGGGCCCCGGCTTCAGTCCCTGGTTGGGGAGCTTAAGATGCCACAAGCTGCCCAGTGTGGCCAAAAAAAAAAAAAAAAAAAAACAAGACTGCTTGTGAGGTAACAAAAGGGGTGGGGGAGGAAAAGGCACAAGAGCTACTTGTGTATCAATGTGTGCCCCACATATCCAAAATTTCTATGAAATATAAACAACAGAAAGTAAAATTCATGCAGAAAAGATTACAGAAATTCTGAGCTCATGAGAAAGGGTTTATGAGAGAATGACAAGAATCCTGCAAAGATGGTCAGAACTCAAATACATAGAACACGGTTCCAAGGGACCAAGAATATTAACAAATACAAGTTCATAACCATAACCACCTCTATTTCTTGAAAATGTATTATTTGCCAGGCATTGGCCAACATTTACATGTATCATTCCATTTGATTCTCACAACCTGAGGAAAAAAGGGATTATTACCTCCCCATTACACATGAGGAAACTGAGGGTTTAGGGAGGTTAGTTAAGGTATCCGAGATCACACATAAGTGGCAGAGCCAAGATTTGAACCTAGTCTGTCTGACTCCAAGACCTGTGTACTTAAACCCCAAGCTGTGCCACCACCCTGCCCCAGCAAGATCAGTAGCTTATTTCCCTGGGCTTCCAACATCCAGTGCCTTGAGGTGCATCACTGTAATGACTTTGGTGAATATTAGAAGTTCTATCAGAGGAGCTTCCCTGGTGGTGCAGTGGTTAAGAATCCACTTGCCAATGCAGGGAACATGGATTCAAGCCCTGGTCCAGGAAGATCCCACACACGAAGCAACTACGCCCGTGTGCCACAACTACTGAGCCTGCGCTCTAGAGCCCGCGAGCCACAACTACTGAAGCCCGCGTGCCTAGAGCCCATACTCCGCAACAAGAGAAGCCACCACAATGAGAAGCCTGCACACCGCAACGAAGAGTAGCCCCCACTCGCCGCAACTAGAGAAAGCACAGGTGCAGCAACGAAGACCCAACAGAGCCAAAAATAAATAAATAAAATAAATTTTTTAAAAAATTTTAAAAAAAAGGAAGTTCTATCAGACAAAAGAGACTTGAAATCCATCACTAAGCCTGTTCTAAATAATAAAATACTATAAAATAATGAATAGATTAATAAAATAATTATGATAGCATGAATGCGGAAAAGGTAAAAATAAATAATAAGAAGAGAGATGCTAATATCCGTTATAACTACCTATCTGCCTTCCTCACAGGGAAGTTGTGAGAGATGACCTGAGATAAATTGTGATAAAATGCTTTAAAAAATGCTACATCAGTATTTCAGTTACTAGAATAATTCTAAATATGAATCTAAGACATTTTAGAAAATATTCATTTTCGAATATGCTGGAATACTGGCTCAAATATACATTTAAGAAATTAGATATGATAGAAATTAGCATTCCAAAACAGCAGAGAAATGAATTAATAAATAGGAAAATTTGACTAGTTAATATTCAGAAAAATAGCCACACTCTACCTGAATATTTATGTTAAAATAAATTCCAAGGACTTCCCTGGTGTTCCAGTGGTAAAGAATCCACCTTCCAGGGCTTCCCTGATGGCGCAGTGGTTGAGAGTCTGCCTGCTAATGCAGGAGACACGGGTTCGAGCCCTGGTCTGGGAGGATCCCACATGCCGCGGAGCAACTAGGCCCGTGAGCCACAACTACTGAGCCTGCGCATCTGGAGCCTGTGCTCCGCAACAAGAGAGGCCACGACAGTGAAAGGCCCGCGCACCGCAATGAAGAGTGGCCCCCGCTTGCCACAACTAGAGAAAGCCCTCGCACAGAAATGAAGACCCAACACAGCCATAAATAAATAAATTTTAAAATATAAATAAAGGCAGAAAAAAATCAAAAAAAAAAAAAAAAAAGAATCCACCTTCCAATGCAGGGGATGCAGGTTCAATCTCTGGTCGGGGAACTAAGATCCCACATGCCGTGGGGCAACTAAGCCCGTGTACCTCAACTAGAGAGCCTGCGTGCTGCAAACTACAGAGCCCACGTGCTCTGGAGCCTGTGCGCCACCACAAGAGAGAGAAAACCCACACGTCACAACTAGAGAGAAAAAACCCAAATGCCACAACTAGAGAGGAGCCAGCACGCCATAACGAAGAGCCCAGGTGCTGCAAGGAATATCCTGCGTGCCGCAACTAAGACCTGAGGCAGCCAAAAATAAAAAGAAAAGTAAATTAATTAATTAATTTTAAAAAAAGGAAAGGAAAAGAGGAATTTAGCATTTAAAAAAAATAAATTCCAGATGAAGTAAAAATTTAAATGTGAAAAGCAAACCATGGAAGTCCTAGAAGAATCTTCATGACCTTGGATTAAGTAATAGATTCTTAGCGACGATACCCAAAGCACAAGCAAAGAAAAACTAACTGGACTTCATCAAAATTAAAACCTTTTATGTATCAAAAGACACTATCAAGAGAATAAAAAGATAACACACAGAATGGGAGACGTTTTTGCAAATCATGTACGTGATAAGGGTCCAGTATCCAGAATATATAAAGAACTCTTACAACTCTGCAACAAAAAGACAAACTACCCAATTTAAAAACAGGCAAAGGACAAGACATTTCTCCAGAGAAAATAAACACATGGTCAAGAAATTATACAGTCAACAAGCACATGAGAAGATGCTTAACATCATTAGTCATTAGGGAAATGCAAATCAAAACCAAGTGAGGTACCACTTCACACTAAGATGGCTACAATCAAAACAGAACAGAAAACAACAAGTGTTGGCAAGGATGCAGAGAAACTGGAACCCTTGTACACTGCTGGTAGGAATGTAAAATGGTGCAGCCACTGTAGAACACAGTTTGGTGGCTTTCCAAAAAGTTAAATGGAGAATTACCATATGACCCAACAATTCCACTCCTAGATATAGACCCAAAAGAATTGAAACAACTACTCAACAAGTACATGAAGCACATACACATGCATATTCACAGCAACACGACTCACAATAGCCAAAAAGTGGAAACAACCTAATGTCTATCAACTGATGAATGGATAAAAAAAAAAATGAGGTCTATCCTCATTTTTAGTCCCTAATACAAGGGACTATTGTTCAGCCATAAAAAGGAATGAAATACTGCTATATGGATAAACCTTAAAAACATTATATTAAGTAAAAGAAGCCAGACAAAAAAGGCCACGTAGTGTATGATTCCACTTACATGAAATGTCCAGAATAAGCAAATCCAGAGACAGAAAGCAGATTAGTTATTGCCAGGGGTGCGAGAGGGGGAGATTGGGGAATTAGGGCTTAATGGGCATGGGATTTCTTTCACAGGTGATGAAAGTTTTCTGGCACTAGACAGTGGTAATAGTTGCACAACCTTATAAATATACTAAAAGCTGCTAAATTGTACATGTTAAAATGGTTAAAATAATGAATTTTATGTTACATAAATTTTATCTCATTTTTAAAAAGTACTAAAAGAAAACATAAGTAAATTTATAATGTTCACATAGAGCATTGTGAACTTCCTATAATAATTCCTTTAACCATTTTCTGTTAGAGTGATATTCATTTTTTAATTGCTCTATAAGAGATTGTCTATTATATTTTGCAAATATTTTCTCTCATTTATCTTTTTATTTGCTTTTTTTTCCTGAATAGATGTTTTCAATTTTTATGTAGTCATTTCCTTTATGGTTTCTTTCTCTTTTTTTTTTTAAGCTTTTTTTTCTAAAAGAAAAAAAAGTGAGCGGGGGCTACTCTTCGTTGTGGTGCGCAGGCTTTTCACTGCGGTGACTTCTTTTGCTGCGGAGCACGGGCTCTAGACGCACGGGCTTCAGTAGTTGTGGCTTGCGGGCTCTAGAGCACAGGCTCAGTAGTTGTGGCACACAGGCTTAGCTGCTCCGCGGCATGTGGGATCTCCCCGGACCAGGGCTCGAACCCGTGTCCCCTGCACTGGCAGGCGGATTCTTAACCACTGTGCCACCAGGGAAGCCCAGGAAAATGAAGTTATGAAGGTAAATCATTTTATAGGTACAAAAATGCTAGAAATAAGTTATGGTGGCCAACTAAAAGAACAATGCTTTGTTTCTTGCTTTAGCAGTCTGTGGTGACCATAACGCTTTTATAAATGGTTCTCTGTTTGAGGTTAGGGAATTGAAAGCCGAGCAAACCTTTGCTTCAAAAGCAGTATAGCCTCCACATGTTGGCAACTTCTCTCCATTTGGCCTGATCAGAAAATCTTGGGCAAATCGTGAATTCTTCAGGATAGCTGCTGTTTCTTCGTCCACTTCAACAGTTTCATCTTTCTGAAGGGTAGCATGAAAAACACATTCTTAGAGATGCCACTTTTGTCTCAATAGAAGAAAAACACCCTGAAGTTCTACTAACGAGCAATATCTCAAGATAAAGAGACTACACCTTTTGACATAAGTATTTTCAGTATGTTCAGACCCTGCTGCTAGCTTCATGCTTATTTCCACATGGAATTGACCAGTGTCGTTATCAGTTTTCCTTTGGTGGCAGTGCAAAAAAAAGGGCACTTGTGGCTCCGGTGTCTAGTCTCTGCTCAGAGGCAAACGTAGAAAACCACTGCTCTCTGAGTTTCACCTTATTCATTGCTAAAATGAGGGCTTTGGACTAGTGGCTTTTAAAGTGTATTTCCTTGAGTCCCAGGGTGCCTGGGAGGTGTGTAAAGGGTCTACGCCTTGGGAACCAGGAGCAAACACAGGAGATTCTGAGCTGTCCAATCCCTGCTCCTGTCAGATAAACTCTGCTTGTATCCCTTCAGATACTGGGGTTATATAAAGCAATGACTGACACATAGTAAGTATTGGCCTTTTAAATAAAATTTTGCTGAAAAAAATAATTCTGGGGGGGTTAGAGAGTGGGCAAAATGGCTAAAGTGGATCAAAAGATACAAACTCTCAGTTATAAAATAACTCATGAGGATATAATATACAGCATAGTGACTTTAGTTGATAATAGTGTATTATATATTTGAAAGTTGCTGAGAAAGTAAATCTTAAAAGTTCTCATCACAAGAAAAAACAATTTGTAAATATGTATGGTAATGGACATTAACTAGACTTACTGTGGTGATCGTTTTGCAATACATACAAGTATTAAATCATTATGTTGTACACCTGAAACTAATATAATGTTATATGTCAATTATATCTCAATAAAAAATAATTCTGCTATTAGAAATGTTGTTTTGAAAGCCAGTAGACCAGAGTAATGATTTCAAATGCCCTTCCCACTCTGATCCCGTGAATCTATTGAAGCAGGCAAGTGGCAGTGTATCAGTGAAAAAGCATTAATGGCTCTGCTACACCAGGGAGTATTTTAGAAATTTGAAAATGCTATCTAGACAAAAAAATCAGGTGGAGGAAACAGTAAAGTTCTTCCACCTTTGGAGCAAATAATGACGGTATCTTCTATTTACTGAGTTCCCAGTACCAATGTTTTGCTATATTATTGCTAATCTTTATAGAAATTCTGCCATGTAGGTATTATTATCCCTACTTTTACAGTGGAGCAAATTGTATCTCAAACAATTTTGGTGGCACATTCAAGTTTACCTGAGTAATAAATAAATAACAGAGCCAGAATATGAAACCAGGTATCTAATTCCAAAGCCTGTACGTCTCTGTTTTGAGAAAACAAAACCTACTCTAAAAAGAGTAGTAGAAATGTCAATGTCATCATTAAACACTAACAATCCTTAATCCCACAATACAATTAAACAACTGAAATACTGTTATGCAGTCCTCTCCTATTTTTCCATCCTCTTTCTCTATAATTCCATTAATCTGATGTCTGAATGACGTTTCTCATAGAAAAGTTTTTTAGATGTCGTAATGGTATTTGGTTATGTAGGAGAATATTTTATTCTTAGGAGATGCATGCTGAACTATTTAAAGGTAAAATGTCATGATATCTGCAACTTACTTTTCAACAGTTCAGCGAATATGTATATACGTATATGTATATGTGTGTGTATATATATAGACAAACACACATACACCAAGACCAGAAAAGTGAGAAGCAATGCAAGGTTAAGAAAAGGTTCCTGGAGCAAAGGAAAGAATAGGAAGAATGCTGGAAGTCACGGAAATCTTTATTTACCTTAAATGTGAAATTTGCATCAAATATTAGTTCTTTTTCGTGTCCTGTGATTCCTCCGTTGTAAATAACTTGGCATCTTTTGGTTGGTCCTGCCTTAGGGAGTTTGAAAAGGCGAAATGTTGCAGAAACAAAACGGCAGTCACCTAAAAACAGAATATACTCTTGGTTCATCTCCAGCACTCCAACGGCTATTGGTTTGCTCAGCAGATGAGGACTTAATATTATAAAGACGATTTTTTCTTTGCATGCCATCAATTATCTTTATGGGCACATCACTCTATTTACTGAATAACTTCAAAGTGCTTTATTAAATGCCAAACTTTGGGAGGTTGCCATTAAACAGGAGACAAGATGGAGATTTCCAGATGACACAAAGTCTCCTTCAATGAGACTCACTCAGGAGACACCTGATAATCACCAAATTTGAACCATTCAGGGTGCAGTTGTAACAGTCCCTACTGCTGTTTCTTACCGATCATGTTTTCTAGTTCCTTGTTTTGAACTGTAATGAAATTGGCAGTGACCAAACGTGGAGGGCAGAACCCAATTTTTTGGGCAAGGATAGCAAGGTCCTTCCAGTACAAAGCACCACCCAGGCACTCACCTAAAAAAAAGAAAAATCACAGATCAACCAATACAACTAGGTATTAAGGGAATTATTCTTCTGTATAATTGATTAGGCTATGGTATTACTTAAAGCATAGGTTCTAGAAAAATAGAAGGACCTGAGTGTCCCCCAAGGTATAGAAAGTCATGGTTGAAACCAGATATGCTAGCTAATGGTCTCTGGGAACCATTCTTCAGGACAGTCACTAATGCATTGGTTCTATCAATCATAATATTCATGTACGTATTAGGTCACATTCTGAAAAGCACTGTAATGTAAAAAAACATACTAGAAAAATTCCAAAACTGCCTCTTAGTTCCAGATTAATCTCATAATGATCTGCTACTAGAACAGTAATTACTATTAATGTTCATAAGGCATTTTACAGTTTTTAAATTTATTACATCAACAAATTAGAAATAATCTAAATCATCACCAATAGAGAAATGGTCAAATAAATTATGGTACAGCTGTACAATAGAGTTGTATAATACAAACATTTAAAAATTTTTTAAAAGTTTTAGTCTTAGGAAATATGCTAAATAAAATTAGAATACTAAATTCTATATGCAGCATACTCCCAATATTATTATACACACCCACAGGAAAAAAAAACCCTAAAAGTGTGTATACTAAGCTATTAAAAGAGGTTATTACTGGGTTATGTGCTTAGTAGTAACTTTTTCTTTTTGTATTTTCCAACTTTTCTTTTTTTTTTGGCTGCGCCACACAGCTTTCAGGATCTTAGTACCCCGAGCAGGGACTGAACCCGGGCCCCCTGCAGTGGAAGTGTGGAGTCCTAACCACTGGACCACCAGGGAATTCCCTATTTTCCAACTTTTTAACAATATCCATTTCTTCTTGTATAATAAGGAAAAAGTTAACATAATTTATTTTAAAAGTTAAGAAGTTTTGATTTCATAACCAGACTGACCAAACACATGCATTTATCTCCTCAACGTCCAGAGACTCCATGAAAATGACAGTAAAGGAATCGACAACACAATAATGATGAGAACACGGGGAATTAAGGAGGCATCAACTCTGGAGCAGTTGCTGTCATTTCCACACTAGAGCTTTTAAAGAATTTTTCACATTCACTATCCCATTTAATCTTCATAACAGCCCTATAAGGCAGATTGAATTATTACCTACATTTTACAGTACGGAACACACGACTCAAAGAGATTAATTAAATTGTCCAAGGTCATACCAGATTTGAGTGTCAGAGGAGGAACAGAACCTAAGCCTCCTGAGCGAATCCCACGTTCCCACATCACAAAGCCTCATCCTGGATATTAGCAGGATGGAACTCTGTACTTGGAGGAGTATCTGCCTCAAAACAAAATAAAACACAAAAACCTACCCCTTAAAACTTTGTGTGTCCTGACTTCTTCTGGCAATTCAAGGCTAGCATAGACGTCACTGAAATATAGCTCCCCACCGTGCTGAAACAGCAGAATTAATCCAAACAAGGTTAAAGATTACATTAGTCCCAGATAGCAAAGAAAGGAATGAGGGGCTAAAATCAAGTTTTAAAAAAAACAACAGAAGTTCTTGAGCTGACCCTTTTTGGACAAATAACTACTAGCTGCCTCCCTAGTTATAATCAATAGCCAACCACCAAGATTTTTTTTTCAGTGCCCCACTCAACAGGTAATAAAATAACTTTCCAAGCTTAACCAATCTGAAGCGAAAGCAAGGCCAGGTTGTTATAGAACTAACAGAAGTAAAGAGTATTCATAAACTCTTCTCCCTTAAAAATTAAATAACTTTTGTAATGTTGTTATTTATTTTTATAATAACACATTATCTTTTTAAAACATTGTCCTTAAAATCTCAGGCATATGAGTGATCAGGAATTTTAAGATTTTATTCAGCTAATTTCAAGAGCATGGACGTCTAGATTCTATAGTAATGTCTCTACCTTCTACACATACGCCCTGGTGAAAACAGTGAGCTGGTCTGTACAATGGCCTACTCATTAAGACATTGTTAAATCATTTCTACATAGATATTCTTATTTGATCTCTAAAACAGCCCTATAAACCAAGAATCTCATAATCTTCTATCTTCTGTCATGAAGAGATACATCTCATGATACATATAGAGGGTGTGGAGCTCCTGCAAGTTTTCCTTTAAGAGAGTAGTTAATGAAAAAGATCCATCTTCCTTAACTTCCCAAAGATCTGGAATCCTGATGGATACAAAATAAGGATCCCTGAGAAACACCGTCCATGCTAGGAAAGTATATTCAAAATAACCTTAGTAGTCAGTCCAAAGGTCCCCGCAGCTCTGCAGATGCTATTCTAGGATCATGGACAGCAGCAAGCAGGAGGAAAAACAGCCAAGAAAGCAAATTTTAACATATTCAATCACAATCGTGACTCTCAGATTTATCACCTTTTGCAACCTAGAGGAAAACAAATTCATATCTAGGGTATTCCTGTCACTCCCACATTTTGCCACTCTTTCTAATTTAATGGATAAATTGAGAGTTTGAGCTCTCAGCTCAAGGGGACAAGAACAGGACATATCCCATGTGCTCTCACTGAGGTTCAAAGACCACTGGTCTCCCTCTTCCCCTCACCTTTAACACTCGATATACCTCCTGCAGCACTTGCTGTTTATCAGGTACAAGGTTAATGACACAATTGGATCTAAAAAAGAATAGACAGAATGTCAAGCACATCTGCAGGCTACTTAGACACCTTCAAATCCTTTTAGTCCCTAAAGGTGGTTCCCACCATTTTCTCAAAGCTACACTATTCTTCCTACCTCCCTCCTCTCTTCCCCACACTCAACTTTGTCCCAAGATAAGGGAGATGGACAGAGTGTTTGAAATCTCAATAAATTGTTAGCAACTTTGAGCGTGCAGAAAAAATTCTGAGGCATGCTTATTTGTTTCTGCCCTGACGTTGACCATGCAAAAAAATGACCTGGGACCAGATGCCTACTGCACAAGGCATTTCTTATGCCACATGTAAATAGGCTAAGTTCCTCAAAGGCAGTTTTATTAAGGCATGATTTGACAACTCAGAGGAAAAACAGAAACACAGAATCCTATAATTTGCCATGAAAATAATACTGAAGATAACATATTGTATAAGCAGACTCATTGGTCTTGCTGGTCTTTTGGGCTCATTCGTAAACCACGGTTAAGTTTAAAATACATTCTCAGGACTTCCCTGGTGGTGCGGTGGTTAAGAATCCGCCTGCCAATGCAGGGGACACAGGTTCGATCCCTGGTCTGGGAAGATCCCACATGCCATGGAGCAACCAAGCCCGTGCGCCACAACTACTGAGCCTGTGCTCTAGAGCCCACATGCCACAACTACTGAAGCCCGAGCCCCTAGAGCCCGTGCTCTGCAACAAGAGAAGCCAACACAGTGAGAAGCCAGCGCACCACAATGAAGAGTAGCCTCTGCTCGACACAACTATAGAAAGCCCATGCACAGCAATGAGGACCCAACACAGCCAAGAAAAAAAAAAAAAAAAAAATACGTTCTCTCTCAGGCTAGCGTGTTCTGTGGCTGGTGGACTACAAGCGCCCCAGGCCAGCTCCATCCCTTCATTAAGTTATGCTAAGTTTAGTTTAACCCCCCAAATAAGAATCCATTCAGCAAAAAGTGGTGACATTCGTGTGTTCAATAGGAAATGGGCTATATTCACAACAGTAAGGACATAGACCTACATAACAATATCATAACTCTCATTCTTGATTCCAGCCTCTCCTAACTTCTCTATGTAGCCATGAATAAAAGTCACATTGGGTGACTGGAAGCCATATTTTTCCATGTGATATTCAATGTACTTGTTAGCCACTTCTACCTAAAGGAAGAAAAAAAAATAGATTTGATAATCAACATTTTTGAATGCACTAATTTTTTCCTAAAGTTTCCTATTACTAATGGAATATACTCCCCCCGGAATGTTTTAGGTACGTAAACAAGGTTCATCTGGGCATACAGGATATACTACAGAGTGGGACAACTCAGTGGGGCATAAACCCCGTTTGATACATGGGTTTTATTTGAATAAACTCTTCACTCAATAAGAAAATCTTTCAGGATAGATGGCAGAAAGGACAAGATCAAACTCCATTCAGTCATCATGATATTCATAAATCAGATCAAACCTTTGACTCTGTTCTCCCAGAGAAGACCCTAATTGTCAAAGTTCTCAGTTTCCAGGTCAGGAAGCAGTAATGGCACAAGCGAGCACTGCATTTAGCACCCTTCTTAAATTATCCTTGAAGAGTCACAAGGAAACAACTTTATCTCTAAAAGAATGCTTTTCAGAATTTTTTCCTCCTTGTCCTTGAAATAACTGCCTCACCTGACCTTCTGTCATGTCTATTCCGGTGACATGTCCCTTCTCACCAACCAGCTGACTAAGTGCATAGCAGTCTCGGCCACTTCCACTCCCCAGGTCCAAAATCCAGCAGTTTTCCAGACACTCAGGGATGACCAGACCACAGCCATAATATCTGGGAAACAGAAAATATATACACATTTTTTCCCTCTAGAGACGAGAAGATGTGGAACCATTAAATCTTATAAATCCTTCCTCCTTCCCTCACTCCTTTCCTTCCTTCCATCATTCAATTTCTCTTTAGATGTTTAGTCTCCCTCACTACACCGGAAGCTCCATGAAGGCTGGGACTCTTATCTGCTTTGTTTACCATTGAATTGATGGGCACTGTACCAGGTACTAAGACAAATAAACCAACTAAAATATTTGTTAGGCATTAACTGATCATCTTATGCAGGTCCAGGACTTGCTAGTTATTGAAGAAGAAAGGTAAGACAAGAATTCTGTCCCTTAAGTGTATTTAACGAGGGAGATAAAGCACAAAAACAAAATATTTTCCATGATTTATTTACAAGCTGAGTGGCACAGGAAGTAAGTGTTATAGTGGTTTGGGGAAGTGGTGCCCAAGGATTAAAGAAGGCTTCACAAAGTAGGTAGGACATCAGTGAAGCGTTGGATAGGTAGGATTTGGAAGGTAGAAAGGAGGTGGGGGGGCTTCCCTAGTGGTGCAGTGGTTAAGAATCCGCCTGCCAATGCAGGGAACATGGGTTCAAGCCCTGGTCTGGGAAGATCCCACATGCCGCAGAGCAACTGAGCCCGCATGCCACAACTACTGAAGCCCGCACACCTAGAGCCCGTGCTCCGCAACAAGAGAAGCCACTGCAGTAAGGAGCCCTCACACCGCAACGAAGAGTAGCCCCCGCTGGCCACAACTAGAGAAAGCCCTCGCGTAGGGATGAAGACCCAATGCAGTCAAAAATAAATAATTAATTATTTATTTAAAAAAGAAAGCAAGCAAGCAGGGGGAAGGCATTCCAGATTGATAACTGCATGCCGGGCAGGCAGAAATCATCTTGGCAGTGTTGATGGCAGGAGGAAGGGAAAGGTCTGGCTAGAGTAGTATAGTGCATCAGAGGGAGCCAAGGTTGGTTAGGAAGGGAGGGCCAACCTGGACAGGCTTGAATTTCAGGTCCAAGGAGTGTGAATGTATCCTGTGAGTAAAGGGGGTGTGTGTGTGGGTCACTGGAAGTTCTTCAACAGAGCAGTAAGATGATCAATCAGTGCTGTGCTTTACCAGTTTTATAATAGATAAGGCAAGCCCCATGGATTGGAGGAGACGGGTTAGTTCCCTAGTGACCTGGCATCACTATATTTTGAGAAAGATGATGTCTGGGGTCTTCATGGAGGCAGCACAGGACACGTTACCTCAAGGATACTTCCTCATTTACATTCTGCAGGGCTTCCCGGATGTGCTTGGGGACTGGCCTGGCTGCAGTGACACACGCATTGGTCTGGAGGTCTGCTGATTTCTTCAGCACCTGCCCGTAGTAGTTCTGACCCAGGGGCCAAGGGTGGGGTGAGGGGTGAGGAAAGAAGAACTGGAGCTGGTGTCCTCAGGGTGAAGGCGCCCATACGCCCCACCAACCCCCCTCCAGCCTCCCCAGGCCTGGCCGGCCTCTGCTCGCTACAAAGCTCTCAGCCCGGACTTGGCCCTGCCCCACCCCAGGGATCCCGGCGGGCCAGGCCGGGCTTCCAAAGGCCTAAAGTTCCCACTCAGCTGAGGCTCCACCGCAGCCATAGGCCCTACTGCTGGCACCTGCACGTCCTTCCGGATCTCATCGTCGCGGGTGGGGGCCACTGCCGGGAGGGAGAAAAGGCAGCTTAAAGGCGAGGACGCTGAGCCCGCATGGGGGAGGGGAGCCCCGGGACTGAGTGGTGGTCTAGGGGCTGGCGGCAGGCGGGAGCGCAGGGGGTGGTGATGGTGGGAGGTGGGGGGAGCAGGGTTAGGGGCAGAGGGCCTGCCCTGGGGGCGGGCGGGGAGGCGAGGGACCACACTCACTGTCTCCTCGGCCTCCGGACTCCAGGACTTGGGTCCCCAGCAGCCGGCTCTCGAGGCCCAGCGCTCCCGAGGGCCCGCGCTCCCGAGGCCCCGCCCCCGGGCAGGAACCCACCTGCGCAGTCGGACCACGAGTCCTCACCTCGCGCTCCGGCCCTAGTGTGCCCAATGTCAGCTTGGCTGTCTTTGGTCTTTCCAACCAGGAAAGAGGCTATTACTATTAAGGATCTTCCTTTATTGTTCCACTGTGATTTTCATTTTATAACGCTCGTATGAACACCCACATATATACTGATTTTTGCCCCCTTTGGGAATGAAATCACCTTTTCCTCAATCTACTTTTTAAAGTCAGGTGTATTGAGACAGAATTTACATTCAGTAGAATTCACCTTTCTTTATAAAGTATACAGTTCTGTGAATTCTAACAAGGTATATACATCACCGCAATCAAGACTCTCACCCAAAAAGTTTCTTCCTGCCCCTTTGCATAGTAAATCTCCCCACCCCAGCTTCTAAACAACCGTAGATCTGCTCTCCCTCCTTTCCCAGAATGTCATAGTGATGGAATCATATCAGTGATTCCATATCAATCAATCTCAGTCTATTCTGAATTGTATTTAGGAAAGCAACTTTGCTAAGTTCATTTTTAACCTCTAGTATTTTTTTGGTCAATTTACTTGTTTTCTAAGTATTGTCATTTCATCTTGCAGAAAAAAAATTTTAATTTAATTAATCTCTACACTCCTACACTTGTATACCTTATTTCCTTTTGTGGTTATAACAAGAATTTCTATTCATTAGGATAGTAAGGCGATAATGGGGTTCCAACTGAAAGGATATCTGAATGGAAGATTTACTAAATTATACTCATTTTTCAACCTCATCTGACAATAATAATCTTCCCAGATGTCAATTAGTTGTTGTTAAATGTTAAGAGGAAGGTGTTATATTTTTATATTTTTAACAAATTAAACCCATGGAAATGATCCTTGTTGAAATATTTTTATAGGTTAGAATATCTCTAACTATTAAGTGTGTAAAAATAAGTTTTTATAGATACCTGGTTTTTGGCAATTGTTTAATGGTGAAAACACTCCAAAATATTAGTTTTCAAAACACGCTCTCCATAAAATTAGTTCCTTTAGAAAAGTTGTCACTTTCTCACTCATTGTTAAAATGGTAACTTTATCTTGAAAGGACAGATTAGTGGGAGGTTAAGGAAAAGGCTCTATCATTTTCCACTTGTTCACTTGTGCTTGTTTTATTATATTATCTTCAATTTGTGGTTATTCACAAGAATCATTTGATAAGCCTTAAATCCACTTAACCACACACAGATAAACTGCAATAAAACAAACCACCATCAACTTACATTTAGTTATTCCCAGTTTTCCCTCAGGTATCTAGTGTGCAGGGCTGATTTTGGACCAGACTGCTTGTGACCATCATTCATTCTGATTGGTCAGTGCTTCAGCCTCAGAATTTTTTGTTTTTAATATCATCCCTGCTAAATGATAGGTATGCTATGTAGGCCAAGTCAGAGATCTCGTATCAAGCCATATTTTAAATATTAGCAAAAAGCTAATTTTCTTTTTAAGATAAAAAATAAATATACACAGATATTTTCTTCCCTTACCTCAAAGGATGGCCTTGTGCATACCTCCACACATCCCACCTTGGAAGCTACTGGTCTGACAATTCCAGGATGGTCCAGAAAGGCAGATTTTTGGTTCAGTACACAAAACCATCTTTCAAGTAGAGCTTTCCAAAATGGCCACCACCACTAAGTAAAGGATTCTCCAAACATTAGAAGTATTCAAGCAGAAGCTAGATGACCAACTGGTTACTTACCAGAGATGAAGTAGCAGGGGTAAATGGATTGGATTCAATTACTTCCTTTTCTTTTTTATGATGCTAAATACTAGAAATGACAGGAAGCACCCTTGTTTCTATTTATAAGAAAAGTAACAGACAATAGCAAGCTAGACTAGTAGTCAGAAGACCTACCATCAAGTTCAGTGACCTTGGGTAAGTCATTTAATCTCCCTGACTATGTTTTTCATCTGTAAAACATGGGGCTAGAATTTAATCACTTGTGAGGCCCCATACAGCTCTAATATTCTGGGGTTCTATTATTCATTCTTCTAAAACATACTTTTAGAGAGATTTTTTTTTTAAGTTTAATTAGAAATAGACGTTGAACTTTTTCAGATATGCCTTTTTGGTATATATTACAGTGATGTATGATTTTATTGTTTTTTATTAATGTAATGTGTTCTGCAGCTGTTATATGAACTTTGAAACTCTAGAATTATTTTAGCAGTTCTTCCAAATATTTCTCTATTCAATTTTCTAAGATTTTATTAGGATTTTTGCATCTATGTTCATAAATAAGAATCTCCTAAATGTCTTTATATTATCTTGCTTTTTATTTTTTTTAATGAAAATTACATTTACTTCAGCAAAGGAACTGGTATCTTGCTATCATTTTCTATACTTTGGGAGTATATGGAAATGATTTGTTATTTGATACTTTGGAAAAGTCTCAGGACAGCCATCACAAGCAGATGACATTTTAATTGGTTATTTCTGACAATTTATGGATAATTTCTCATAACCAGTCTGGACATATTCTCTTTTAAATGTCAGTTTTATCATATTATATCATTATAAGGAGCCAGATATTTTGATACTAGTAATTAAATTTTTAGCATCAAGCTGACAGATCTCTCTTTTCAAATCTAATTGATTTATTTTATGTATCTCCTATTCAATTATAAATTTACTAATTTGTACTTTTACGATTGAGCTGACATTTTACCAATTTAATCTGTACGAACCAATTAATGGTTTCATATATTTTTCTAATTTTTGTCATTCATGCTTGGTTTTCTTATTCCACTTTGATTTCTTTTGTTCTCTTTCTAAATTCTAACCACAAACTCCTTAAAAAAAAAAGAAAACGTTTACTTATGCCTTATCCCTAATACAGAGATTTAAAGCATGATTTTTTTCTTTATAGTACTGCTTGGGTATCATCAAATAAATTTGCTTGCATAGATTTGAATTTTCATTATTTTGAAATTATCCTCCAACATATCCTCTACAACACAGATGTTATTTTAGAGAAGTATCTTTTGTCTCCATGTTAACCTATTTCTATAAGAAACAAACTATCAAAGTATGTATACATTTCTGCCTGCTCTCACATTTCTGTCTACTTTTCTTTCATGTATTTTGGCATTATGTTCTTTAAAATGACTAAATCAGTACTACTAGGTTTTCATTATTTAATGTAAATTTCATCTTTATTTACTATTCAAATTTTGATTGTGAAATTTATTTTATCAGATATAACATAAGCAGTCACTGCTTCTTTAATATTTGTTCCAGCATGAGGAAGAAACATAGACCATACTTTAATTGTTTTTCATCTTAAATATTTCTTTGCTTGGTGTATACTTGGATGGTTAAACTTTGTTTTGTTTTCTAAACTGGTGACTTTTTTTTTTTTTTTTTTTTTTTTTTTAAACTGGTGACTTTTTAAAAAAATCAGTTCTTGGATTTTCTAAGTAGATAATCCTACCGTATAACAATTTTGTCTCTTCCTTGCTAATAATTACATTTAATTTTAATTTCTGCACCAGGTGTGGCTTCCAGCAAAATGTTGAATAGAAACTGTGATAGTAACATCAAATGGTTTACTACTAATATGACAATTGCTGTAAGTTTGCAAGCCTTCTTTTTAAGGTAAATTGAGCCTGTTTACATTTAATAATTGTAATAAACATTTATAGAATGAATGTATAAGTGAATTCCTTCATACTGTTTTTTTACTTTAAGTTAATGTATATATATATAAAATGAGGAATAAATGTAATCTGATATGATTAGTCAACTTGATGATATAGAATATGAATTAAATTGGACTCATATTTGCTTTTTTTCTTTCAGTAAAAACACCATTTTCTTATGTCAGCTTTCTCCCAATACCTTAGTGAATTAAGAACTGAGCTAAAACAGGTTGGAAGTCCCATTTTAAATTCAAATAAAGCATAGACATTCAGACCTGACAACAGACAACAGTAATGACATTTAATGAGATAAATTCAATGAACATAGGTAAATGTCTATAAACATAAGGTTTTCTACATGGCACAACCCTATACCGGAATCACAGTAACTCAACTGCATTCTCACTTGGCAATAATGTCATACAAGTGAATTTGCTGATGACTAGCAAAATTACAAAATGAACCCAAGGCCACTTAATCAAGAGTCACAACAACAAAGAAACCCTAGGAATGAAGGTCAAGGCAGGAGGTTGCAGCTGGCCAGATATGATACCATTTGCCTAATTTTCATGTAGGAATTTGCTACAACAAATAAAATAACTATCTCCTCTTAGGTACTAGAAAAGAAAAGAAAACAACAGGTATTACCTAATCACCATTCTGTGACCATGAAATTAAAATATTTCCTGAATGTATGATTAAAAGAAAAAATAGTCTTTAAAAACAATATTAATCATTCTTATACATTCACAATAGAAGCTCTAAGTCTGAATTTAAAACACTACTCAGTATTTGCTTAAGAAACACATTTAGACAATATGGCTTTTGACATATTAAAGTTCTATGAGAAAAACTAAGACATCTTTTAATTTTGCTTTAATATCAAATTAACAGAGCAACTTAAAAATTCAGTAAGAGCATGGGTTGGTTTGATTCAAGAAGTGCTTTCAAAATTCAATCACTTAACTTCCTTTCAGGAGAAACTGTTCATCATCACAGATCTTATTCTAACTTAACTTTTGAAGAAGAAAATGGAAAATCAAACCCATAGCACAGTGGTTATGTAAGATATTTCCTCCTCAGTGTTAGGCAAAGTACTTTTGCCCTCTCATAACACGTTCTACTTCAACAGATGATTTAACTGGTCCTGTAGATTTGATGACTGCTCAACACTACAAATTAGAATAGAGAAAAAGGTTTATCTAGAATGAGCATCTCGTTGTCATAGCAACCCTCTCTATGCAATCATACTTTCTTCTGGCTTTAAATGTGGGGGCTATTGATGGGGTCAGATCCATGGTTGGATGCAGAGATAGGGGTATTCCTCTACATTCTTTGTATGTAATGGTTTCCTGTCCCTGCAAGTCCAATTTCGTATGTTCTCCCTAGAAAAAATGGAGGACTAGATACTGAAAAAAAAAAAAAAAAAGTGATCAATGTTAAAAAAAAAAGACATCTCATTGTGCAAATGATTTGCACAAAGTATATTATATGCATAGTTCTGTTGAACTAAATCAAAATTTCTACTGGTCCACTAGGGTCCCAGACATGTTTAAACTATGAAGAAAAGATCTGTAAAGCTAACTAGTAGTGTAAACAACATTGCAAGGGACAGATTTAATCTACTTAAAACAAAAACAAGGCTGTTCAATGACTTTAGCACATTTACTTTACTTAATGAATATTACCAATGTAAAAGGTTTTCTACCCTCAAGGTTGGTCTCTACACCCTATAACTTTTAGAAAGCCTTTGCTAGCAGTGAATTGACTTACTGCATGCCTTTGAAATATTCTTTATATTCCCAATGAGCTATCCTAGAACACATGGCAATTTAAGGGCCTCTGTGAACCAGAGTTTTGTACTGATCCTAGGCCCAGCAGCATAATTCCCCCCAGCCTGCTACAGTTCGTTGGCCCCCCACTCCTCTACCTTTGGGGTTACTTACTTCTTCTGAATAGCTTCTTGCCTAAATCAGAAAAGGAAAGAGGAAAATAAACATAAGAAAATGCAGCAAACTAGTAAAAGTTATTTTTGGTCAGATATGTATATATAGGCAGGACAAATTTCCAGCTTGTCACATTTTATATTTCTGTCCATTCTATCCTAAGATTGTGCTATTGAACAGGGGTTCAATATCTGAGTGCAGAGTTGCTGAAAAGATGGTTCTAAACCTAAAGATGTAATAATATTCTATCAGAGTGAGGGATGTGGTCTAACAAACTACAAGTATGGCTCAAATTCAGTCTGGGTATGTGGAGCCAAATGGTCACATACCTGATATGTACACACCCCAAAAAATGAACATTTAGCTATTTAAATATCAAAAGTTAAATTCCCAATCAGATATTTCTAATAGGTACATAAGTATAATGTCAACTACATAAAATAAAAGGCAAAATGAAATAAGATGGGGCTTCCCTGGTGGCACAGTGGTTGAGAATCTGCCTGCCAATGCAGGGGACACAGGTTCGAGCCCTGGTCTGGGAAGATCCCACATGCCGCGGAGCAACTAGGCCCGTGAGCCACAACTACTGAGCCTGTGCATCTGGAGCTTGTGCTCCGCAACAAGAGAGGTCGCGACAGTGAGAGGCCCGCGCACCGCGATGAAGAGTGGCCCCCGCTCACTGCAACTAGAGAAAGCCCTTGCACAGAAACGAAGACCCAACACAGTCAAAAAAATAAATAAATAAATAGCGTTCCCCTTAAAAAAAAAAAAAAAAAGAAAGAAATAAGATGAAAAGTTAATTAAATTATAATTTTGTCCAAAAGGGGTCTCTATATTTCAAAATCTTCTGGATGATTTATACGTAGTTAGAGCTGGGTTATATATGGGAATGTAACATAAAGAACATAGTTATACTCGATTCTCCAGGGAAGGTGCAGACGCTCCAGGAAAGACCTCAGGCACAGACAGTGGACAGATACTGGTTAAGTGCCTACTGGGTGCCAAGCGCTGTGCACGCGTGTGGTCCTGGATAGGCCCTGCTCTTATGGGGTTTGCAGTCTCTCCTTCTGAGAAGCCCTCAAATTATCAGAGAGGTTCACAAAGGTGGTCCCCACTCTGATCACACCCCATACCCCAACTTCTTCTGCAGTCTCAAGCATCTCTTCCAGAGGGAACACATCCTTGACTAACCCCTCCTTTACTCCCAGCTCCTGCCTCCACAGGAAAATGTGCTGAAGCACAAAGGCCACAAGAAACAGCCTGCAGAAGACGATTGCTTAGTAAGTACAGTAGGCACTGGAGAGGGCATACTCACTGGTATTGAAGATGTGTCGTTATTATTGCCATTTTTCTTAAACTCTGCATTAAAAAACGAAAAGAAAAACAGAGAAATAGAACATTCCACTTCCCTGAAGCCACACAAACTGTGCATATAAAACCCAAATCATAACAGAAATTGTTTCTTACATCTTCTGAGTGTAAGATGGCATCTTCCTGTAGTACCATGTTTCGAGCGGCCTGACCTAGCAGCTGGAAGACAAAAATAAAATGGTAATAATCAAAACTTCCAAACTTCCTGTAATCTTCTCTGCAGCTGTTCTACCACCACCCCTTCTCCATGCCCACCCCCCACCCCATACAAATATAAACCCTCCAAATGTAAAGGAGGATAATTTCCCATTTGTTCACGTTGAAAATCCATTTCATTGTCACTACGGCAGTTCTGGCATGGGCTCGACATCTGTTCTGAAGGCCACAGCCTGAGAAATCAAGTCCTCCATAACTGCTGAGTTTATTAATCAAGTGCTGAGAGGCAAAGCCTGCGAAAACAAACTCTGGCTCCACAAACCCAGTGAGAACCTAACTTCTGATTCTTTAAAGGCAAACTTGAGATTTGGGGTGGTTTGAGAGGAGTGAGAGGGCAGGAGTTAGGATAGGGCTTTAAAGGACAGAAGGAATGTAGCTGTTGAGAAATGGAATGAGAGACACAGAGAGGGTAAAAAGGCCTGGGGAGAAGCTTGGGCTTTAAAGTGGGAAACCATGTGTAAAGGATGGCCAGATGGAGCTGGGGAAGAGAAAAGAAAGAAGTGCGGCAGCAGACTTTAATGAGTTCACTGATAGCTGGGCCCTGAGGCCAAAAGAGAAAGGCTGAGTGAGCTCTGTTTCAGCTGGGTGGCCTGCAGTCAGCAGATCTGCCTCCTCACAGAGAGGCAAGAGATCAACAGAGGTTTCTGGCCTCCTGTTGCACCCTGTTCCTGGCAGACATGCAGTCCAACCATGTAAAGGGAGCTACTGTTATGTGTGTCCTACCAACCCTCCCTGTTCCCTTGGGTCAGAGAGATTCTGGTGAAAGGGGGACAGATGACTTCAAATTAACCAGGACACCAGCACTGCTCCAGCCTCCAGATTCCTTCCCTCACAGCAACTTTTATTTTTCTTTTTAACTTTAAAAATTAATAAAACTTGGGACTTCCCTGGTGGCGCAGTGGTTGAGAATCTGCCTGCCAATGCAGGGGACATGGGTTCGAGCCCTGGTCTTGGAAGATCCCACATGCCGTGGAGCAACTAAACCCATGTGCCACAACTACTGAGCCCTCAGGCCACAACTACTGAAGCCCACGCGCCTAGAGCCCATGCTCCGCAACAAGAGAAGCCACCGCAATGAGAAGCACGCACACCGCAACCAAGAGTAGCCCCCGCTCGCCACAACTAGAGAAAGACCGCGCACAGCAACAAAGACCCAACGCAGCCAAAAATAAATAAATAAAAATAAATGTATAAAAAAATAAAAAATAAAAAAATAAAACTTTACATGCTTCTAAAGGCAAAACAATAAAATAAGACCTATCCAGCCTCTTCCCCTCCCTGGGATCTCTCCCCTATGCATAAATATTTTTTAAATTAGTTTTTGGTTTATCTTTCCATTGTTCCTTTACAAACAATGGACATATGTATATATTCTGCCCCCTTTACATAAAATGTAACCTACCATATGCACTCTTCTGCACCCTGCTATCTTCACTTGACAATATATACTGAGATGGATCTGCAGCAGTATATACTGAATCTCCACCTTGTTCTTTCAGGGCTGCTGAGCACTCCACTGAATAGATGTCTCATAAGATTATTCAACCATTCCTCCGCTAAAGACTTTGGGGCTGTTTCCAGTCTTTTGCTATTGTAAGTAGTGCTACAAAAAATACCTCATAGTTCTTTGTATCTTTTTGCCAGCATGTCTTTGGATAGACTCAGAATCTTGATTGTGACTGCTGGATCAGAGGGTTTTAATTTTGCTACATATTGCCACCCACCCCCCATTAAGGTTATACCATTTTGCATTCCCACCCACCAGGTATGAGAGTTCCTGTTCCCTCCTTGTGGCCACTTTTAAGTGACAAACTCCAAACTCCTATGGATGGTGACTGACAAACCGATGGCAGAAAAGAAAGAGTTCTAACAGAATCTTCCTCATTCAGTCAACAAATAGTTATTAAGTGCTTATGAGCCAGTAAGAGACATAGCCCCCATCCTTACAGGGCTCACAGGCTGGGATGACAAAGAAGACAAAGGTACTACAATACCTTGTGGTAAGTGCTGAGGGGCAAGCACTGAATGCCCTGAGAGTTCGGGAGGCAGGAGTGATTAACCCATTACTGGGTAGGTGCTCAGGGAAGGCTTCCTAAAAGAAGTGACTTCTAAGCTGAGACCTAACGGCTGGTGTTTAGAATTCCGAAGTAATATAATGTTACAAAAAAGTGGCATGATCAGATTTACTGTTTTAGAATGTGGTAAACAGGATGGACTAGACAGGGGACTAAAGGCAGAGAGACTGGTTAGGAGAACACTGCAGTATTCCAGGCGAGCAATGAGAGTGACCTGAACCACAGAAGTGGCAGTTAAAAAAGGGGGCACGGGGGGCTTGAGAGATATTTAGAAGATAGGCTTGAGGGGACTTGTGATGGCCTGGAATGCAGGGGCTATTGGAATATAGGGCCAAGGCCTTTTCTGTGATGACAGATGTAGTCACTGACATTGTGCATCATTTTCTTACATAAACCAACCACACACGTAACATATCACCTAAGATTTCCAGTTTCAGTTTCCCTAAAGTGGAACATCTCAAATACACCTGTAAAACCACCTGAGTACAGAATCTTTTTAGATTTCTATGAACTTCCTCCAAGGCTTGGACCACTGTCTTGCTCATAATTAACTCAATACCAGTTTGTCTTGGTACTTCTCTTCAACAAGTATTGCTAATTTTCAACTTAGTTTTCATAGCAACAGCAACCCTCTTTTTTTCTGCGCTCATATTTCATCATTTCCCATATCATTCCATGAAACAATGTAGTTGCAATAGCAAGCACAAGTGCCTTACACAGGTTTAGGAAAAAAACACAATGAACCCTTACCAAGCACACAATTCACCTGGAGGAGCAGAAGCGCAGGTGTGCACGAGAGGAGCGTATTAGTCACAAGCATTCTTTGTGCCATGGACATAAGTTGGTATGATTTCCTCACTTTGTGCTCCAGTCACACTGGCCTCCCTGCATTCCTTACGTACATTCCCATCTCAAGGCCTCTGCATTTGCCATGTCCTCGACGTGGAACTCTCTGTCTCCAGATGTCCATATGGTTTGCTCCCTCACTTCATTCAAGCGTCTGCTCGAATGCTACCGCCTCAGAGAGCCCTTCCCTGACCACCCTATTTAGGGAAAACCCTTTCAGCACTCTCTATTCCCAGCTTCATTTTTCTTCATAGCATTTACTACCATCTTTTTTGTGTTTCATTTTTTTGTCTGTCTCTTCACTAAAATGGAAGTTTTCTAAGTACAGGGACTTAGTTTTGTGTACCAACGTCTCCCTTGTACCTAGAACAGTTCCTGGCACATAGCAGACACTCTATAAATATGTGTCAAGTGGATGCTGTGAAATGAGTGTTTTATACATGGAAATTGTCAGTTACTCAAACAAAACAGCTATCTGGAGACTGCTGAAGAGAGAAGCAATGCTCTGTGGGCTAAGAAGGATTGAAAATCAGTAAGACACTCCCATAACCTCAGAGCCTAGTAAAGGAAATGGCAAAAATACATAACTACAGAAAAATACAATATGGTATGTGGTAAGTGTCATGTAAGAGATCCAGTAAAAAAGAAAAAGTTTAGACTTGAGGTATGTGTCAACTCTGTCCCAGAAAGTTGGACTGGCTTCAGCTTAACTCAATCCACACCGCTTACTGAGCACCCTGTCTAAATCTACTACGGAAGAAGCCCTCATGAAAAATACACGAGGAGCAGGAACGGGAAGCAGCAAGCCATATTAGGGCAGTCAATGGTGGCACTGTGGCTTTTTGGCCACTTAATCCAGCTAGCGGCCATGAGAAGTGACGTCAAAGAGTGTGGGCTTAGAACCTGTCTGCCTAGGTTTGAATCCTAGCTCTGTGATCCTAGCTCTGTGGGACCCTGGACAAGCGAAATTCCTCTCTGTAAGAGAAGTACCTCCTTTATTAGTGATTGTGAAGACTTAATGAATTAAACGACATAAAACACACACACATTTTTTTTTTTTTGAAAAGGTGAAATAGAATCTAAAAATCATGAAAAGGAGAAGGAAGCAGATATGTCTACCACTAAAACTGACAAAGCAACTTCTGTGCAACCAAGGCAAAAAGTGAAACACAATAAGTTGCGTAATTCTTATTTGGTAAAAGGCAACACAACAATTCTTCAAAAAAGATAAACTTTCCTCTGATACTGAATCCTAAAATAAGTATACCATGTGGACCCCATACAAAGCATATCTGGGATCATCAGATCAGTGACTTCAACAATTGTATTATGGTAAACGCAAACACTTTTTTCATTCAGCTGTTTCTTGCAGCCACTATCAATAGAAGCTAAGGACATAACATGAAAGCTAATTTTGTAAGGATAATTCTACTGGACATTTGACATTTGAACATTCATATACAAATGTGAAGGCTTGCAAACATATTATGTTTGCTAATGCGACTACATAACAATGAAATAATAAGTGATGAAACATGAGTAAAAAAAGAGTGGGAGAGAAAGAGGTGCTACTGTTATGAAAACCAACTTGAAAATCAAAAATACTTCTTGAAAATAAGTAGCTAAGATACACTGCTACTGAGTTAATTATGAGCAAGACAATGGCCTACAGGAGAAAGTCATAGAAATCTAAAGACTCTGTCCCCAGATTGTTTTACAAGTGTATTCAAGACGTTTTCCACTTTAAAGACTCCAAACCTGGACATCTTAGATGATACATTATGTGCATGGCTGGTTTATGTAACAACATGATGTATATGTTTTCTTTTCTCCTGGTTAAAACCTAGAAGTTGAAAGGCTGGGTCATTAGACCCATTTTGTTTGTCCAATCACCTGCCTCGTGGGCATTTGGATTGTCTCCAGTTTGGTGCTATTATGGATAAATGTGCTATGAACATGTGCAAGTCTTTGTGTGGACATATATTTTCATTTCACTTGGGTGAATATCTCAGGGTACAATGGATAGGTCCTTTTTTGGAGAGAGACAGTGTACACATATAAAGCTTGCTGGTGTGACAAGCTATCAAATAATCCCAGACACGGAATCAGCCAGAGGATGATGAGGGAAAAATCACGGCAAAGGAGAAAGCTAATCTAAGAAACAGAAAACCAAGAATGTGGCCAGAAAGACAAGTCAGAAAAGAACAAATCTGTGGACAGACGATGCATAAAAGTGTGGAAGGAATATGGAATGTTGAAGGCAAAAACACGCGGAATTTAGAGGCCGAAAGAGACAGATCTTCACTAGAGACAACTCTGAGAAACAAATGAGGAACTCGTTAGGACCACTATCTCATCCGTCGTCTGCGGCGATCTCTGCTTTGAAGCACCGATTCCCATCATTTCGTTTCTTCCCCCCCGTCCCCCCTCCCCGCCTCCATTCCCCCCCCCGGCTCACAGGACCACTAGTCCTACCCAAAGAGATTACACACCCCAGAATGCAACACGCGCCCTCCGGAACGAGGTCTTCTCCCTTCTCCACTAGTTCACGGACTACAATTCCCAGGATGCAACGCGACCCTCTTCCCACGGCTATGGAAGTCGAGTCTCCGGGTATTAAGCCCGGAGAGTCCACTCCCAGCTCACCTCGGAGCTCCGGGAGCCCTTCAGCACCTGCTTGGTGAGCGCGATCACGTCAGTACCACAGGTGTTCACCTTCTCCGTGAGAAGCCCCTTCACAGACTGACCGAATCGCGCTTGCGAATCTGGGGTCCCAGTCGCCATCACTTCAACCAGTGAACGCCTCCCCACGGGCGATGGCGAGTCGCAGGGGCCAAAAGATGAGCAAAGCGAAAGGAGGCGGTGTCTTTTTTTTCCTACCATGGGAAAAGGAAGGGACGCATGTGCGTAGCGGAGGGTGAGCTTTGATAACTTTAAATTCATTTAAAATACTCAGTTGATATCCTGAAGAAGACAGGGCCCAGGCAAACGTCAGTGGAGGGGATGGAATACAATTTCAATAAACCCATGGTTTAAAATCAGAAGGCCTGGATTACAGTCCCAATTCTGCCGTTTAGTTGTGTGACTGCAAATTATTCAGCCTCTGCAGCATCTTGTGTTCCTCATCTGTAAAACAGAAGTAATAAAGTTAAATTCTCCAAAGTGTATGAGAATGAATTAAAGATCAATTCAATTTTAGCAAACATTTCATGAACGAAATACCAAACACTGCTGGGCTGAGGTAAAGAAAGAGAAGAGATGCAGTCCTTGTCTCCAGTGAGCTCCCAGGCTGAGGAGGCATGTAAACAAACAGAAGAACCGCGAAGAACAAGCTAATAGAAAAATTGGCAAAGTTCACAAACAGGCAGTTAAAAAAGTAAATAAGATAGTCAATAGGTATGAAAAATGTTTTACATCTCTAGTAATTTTTAGTGATAAATGACCCCTTTGTTCTATTTAAAGCAAACTGATTATCACCTTGAAAAGAATTAGTATCTGAAGTGTTTCATGTAGCTCTATTTTTTTTTTTTTTAGCTAATGCACGAGAGAGATGACAATGGTAAACTGGCGAATTATGTTTAAAATCACCTATACTCAGTATCAACATTACTTTCTC
Source organism: Eschrichtius robustus (assembly GCF_028021215.1). Classification (NCBI taxonomy): domain Eukaryota; kingdom Metazoa; phylum Chordata; class Mammalia; order Artiodactyla; family Eschrichtiidae; genus Eschrichtius; species Eschrichtius robustus. The sequence continues at coordinate 113,206,836 of NC_090830.1, read as the reverse complement.
TTCCAAGTGTCTAGATTCATATGTCTCTGATTCTTTCATTTAATTCTTATTCTTAACTTTATTGAGGTATAATTTATGTTCAATAACTACATTCTTTTAACTCGTACAATTTGATGAGTGTGATGGATGTGTACACCTGTGAATTACCACCACTATTAAGATACAGAACATTTTCATCACCCCCACAAGTTTCCAAGTGCCCCTTTGTAGTCCATCTATCCCTCACTCCAGGCAACAAGGGATCTGCTTTCTAGCACTACAGATTAATTTGGGTTTCTAGAATTTTATGTAAATGGAATCATACAGGAAGTACTTTTTTTGGTCTGGCTTCTTTCAGCATAACATTCTGAGAGTCACTCACTTAGTTGTGTATATCACTAGTATGTTCCTTTTTTATTGCTGAGAAATAGTCCATTGTATGGATATATCTCATTTTGTCGATCCACTCACCTGTTGATGGACATTTGGGTTGTTTCCATTTGGGGGTTTTATGAATAAAGCTGCTATGAACATTCATATACAAGTCTTTATGTGAGTTTGTTTACATTTATCTTGAGTAATATCTAGGAGTGGAATGGCTGGGTCATATGGTAAGTCTTTAACTTTTCAAGAAACTGCCAAACCATTTCTCAAAGTTTACCACTGCATTCCCAACAGCAGTGTAAGAGACTCCAGTTGCTGCACACCCATAAACTTAGGAAAAGACTGAGCCATGGTAGAGCCATGGTAACAAGTAGCCACCTGTGGTAGACAGACTGGCCACTGACAGCTGGCTTCCATGATTCCTATCTCCTGGTGTTCACGCCCTTGTGTATTCCACCTCTCTTACTTGTAGGTGGGACATGTGACTTGCTTCTAACCAATAGTATGTGCATAGGTGATGGGAGATATATGATTATATGTAAGTGATTATGTGATTACATTACATAAGATTGTAAGGCTCATCTTGCTGGAGTCTCTCCCTTTCTGGCTGTGAGGAAGCAAGTGGCCATATTGGACAACTCCATGTGGCAAGGAACTACAAGTGTCATCTAGTCACTGAGGGCTGAGCTCCAGCTGACAGCCAGCAAAAAAATGAGGCTCTCAGTCAAACAACCAAAAGGAACTGACTGCTCCTAACAACCAGGCAAGTGGAGAAGCAGGTCCTTCCCCTATCGAGCCTCCAGATGAGAAGCTGGCCCACACCTTGATTGCAGCCTTCTGAGACTCTAAGTACATGGCTCAGAAAAGCTGTTCTTGGATTCTGACCACAGAAATAATAAGATAATAAATATGTGTTGTTTTAAACCACTACATTTGTGGTAATATTGTTACACACAATAGAAAACTAATATACCACCAGAACTTGTTTGAAATATGTTCAGTCAATGACAACTCACCTCAGTGAATCCCTTTTGCAAACCAAGCAATCAGGGTCTATCCATTGTCCTATCTTCAAGTTCACTGAGTCTTTTGTCTGCTTAAATCTCCTCTGAATCTCTCTAATAAATTTTTCATTTCAATTATACTTTTCAGCTCCAGAATTTCTTTTTGGTTCTTTGTAAGTTTTCTCTTTATGGATATTTCCGTTTTGTTTACACATTATTTTCTTGACTTTCTCCATATCTCCCTTTAGTCTTTTGGGCATCTTTAAGACAGTTACTTTGAAATCTTTGTCTAGTATATCAGACATTAGGTCTTTTTCAGGGACAGTTTCTACTGATTTGTTTTATTCCTTTGAGAGGGCCATACTTTGCTGTTCCTTTGTATGCCTTGTGATTTTTTTTTATGAACACTGGACTTTTGAATTTAATAATGTGATAACTCTGGAAACCAGATTTTCCCCTTTCTCAGGGTTTGCTTGTCTTCCTTATTGTTTGTTTTTGTTTTTAACTGTTGTATGCAGTCTCTTTGCTGAGGATCAGCCAAAGTGTAAACTGAAGGTCTTCCCAGTCTTTTCTGAGCCTTTCCCTGGGCACACACAGTCACTTTCTAATTTTCTCCATACATGCAGTTGTTTTTGAATGTCCCAGTCCTTAATGTCTGGCTCCAGAAAGTGGGAAATGTAAAAACTGACCGGGGGTGGAATTCCCTAGCAATCCAGTGGTTACGACTCCACTCTTTCACTGCTGAGGATGCAGGTTCAATCCCTGGTCAGGGAACTAAAATCCCACAAGCTGCGTGGCGTGGCCAAAAACAACCCCAAAACGACCAGGGGGTGGAAGGGAGGGGAGGAGAAGGGCTCTGGGCTTTTAAATCCCCTGGAAGTCACTTCAACCAGAAGTGAAGGGGCTGCGACAATGTGGGGAAGGTGCGACAATGTGGGGAAGGTACAACAACGGCCGCCCACCTTCTCATCTGCACTCTGTGATCAGAAGCAGCCATCAGCACTCAGACCAGAGATGCCGATATTTGGAGGACAGGGTCCTTTTTGCCCACCCTAGCTCCCACAGCTGTGGGCAGTGGTTCCAGGAAAACATGCACAGTTGTCTGCCAAGGGGTTGGGGATGGAGGATGGGTAGCTCCTACTGTGCTAAGAGCCAAAATTGACTGACACTCACCACAATTTACCATCTAAGTCTTCCCGTGGAAGTTGCAAGCCTTCAAAGTTCCAAAATGGTTGGATCAGACAGATTCTACCAATGCAGTTGTTGTCTAGGTGGGAGATAGATTCCTGGTGCTTCATGCTGCGGCATCTTCCCAGAATCCCCTCCCCCATTTAGTTTTATAAATATTCCCTTGTCAGATTTTGACTGGATATTTCCTTTTTGCCTAACCATAATGGACATACTGAAGGCTTAGAAACGTGCAGAAGATGCCACCCCTGGCTCTGGTTAAGAGCACTGTCTTGTTAAGGCTAAGTTGTTGCTGCCTAACAACAACTCCCCCTCCCGGCCCTCCAAGTTTATTGGCTTAAAACAACCACCATTTTATTGGTCGTGATGTGGAAGTTCAGGAATTTATCACGGGTGGTGATCTCTGCTCCAGTGATGTTTGTTGGGCTCACTCACGGGGCTGCGTTCACTTGGTGGCTGGAAGGTCCGAGATGGCCTCACTCACGTGTCTGCGGCCTCACGCTGGCTGTCACCCGGAGTGCCACGGTTCTCATCCTCGGGGCCTTCTCTCCGCACGGCCTTCTCTCTGGCAGGATAGGCTGAGCTTCTTTACATGGTACCTGGTTTCCCAGGCAGTGGGAGCTGTCAGGACTCTTAGGGCCCAGGCCCAGAACTGGCACAGCAGTCACTTCTGATGATTCTGCTGATCAAGTCACAGGACAGCTCAGGTTCAGGTAGAGAGGAAAGAGAGTCTACCTCTTGATAGGAAGAGTAGTCCTATGTCTGCAGGTTTAGGAGTTGTTGGTACCCGTCTTTGCAGAATATCTCCAACAGGAGTCTAGACAGTCACTTGACTCGATATAGACTCAAAACAACTAAATTATAATGAAGTTCAAATTGAACGTGAGATTTCCAGGGCACCCCACTTCTCCCCTATTAGAATGTACGCTCCACACGGGCAGGGATTTTTATCTGTTTGGTTCATTGCTTCATTTCCAGCCTGAAAGCAGTGCCTGGCTTGTGATAGAGGCTCAGTGAGTATCTGTTGCAGGAAGGACTGCTTGATGGTGATGGTAGTAGCAGAAGGGTTGGTGTAGAACATCTCCATCAGAGAAGGCTGCAGAGACAACGTGAATCTGCAGCCAAGTCTGCGAAAAGAGTGATGGACATGAATCAGTGTCTCAGAGGAGGGGAGACAATGCTTATTCACTGTTCCACAACATTGAGGCCCACCCGTGCCAGATGGTGAGGGGGAAGTAAGAGACCTTCCCTTGAGGAAGGGGATCCCGACATCGCAGTGTATGACATGCACTAAATCATAGAAAAGAGAGGGGTCTTCTTGGGATGACAGTGGGAGGCTTCAGCGTGGGCGTGCTCGGATGGGACTGAGTAAGGTGAGTGTGACTGAAACTGAGCTGAAGACACCATTAAAAATGATGGTTATGGGGTGTGCATGTGACTGAAAATTTTCCGGAGGCTCGAAAACAGTCACCTGTAGGATGTATTTATGAGATAAATGATAAGGATCTCCCCCTCTAAGTCCTTAAACATGTGAGTTATGTGATGAAAACTAGATTTGAGACAGCTTCTGATTATTTCGGGCAAAATTTTTGCATCAGTGATAAGGAGAGTGTTGAGGAAGGCCATTCATTTTCAGGATTGGTGAGCTAATTGACAGTGATTTTTCACCTTACTGTAGTTTTATAATGCTTTAGAAGTTTACAAAGATCATTGCCATATGTATGTGCCTGGATGAAAAGCAAAAATATATGTAGTAGTTTGTAGTAGTATCTTCCTTCTCTCCCTCCTTCTGCCCGGGGAAGTGATCTCAGCCCTTGTTTGCAGTGAGTAAACCAGGAGAGGAGGTGGATAAAGGAGTGAGATGAGTGCTTTCCTCTAGGAGAACAAAGGCTGACAGAGAGAGGATGAGGCAGGTTAGCTGGAGTGGAATTGGGGGAAGAAATCCATGGCTCTATCCTTGAGAGGCGGGACCTCAGGCGATGGTGATGTATGAAGGGCATTTCTAGGTACTGGTGCCCTGAGTTGTTATACTTGCATAAGAAACCTCCTAGAAGAAAGTGCTAGGGTTGTTTGTTTGTTATTTAAGTTTTGTTTGTTTGTTTTGCAGGGACAAGGTGTTGACAGTGTTAATTGGTGTGCTGAAACTGGCATCAAGATGGCCCAGTCCAATGGGAACATTAGCTTCTTTGGTTCAACACTGGTTCAACTCCGAACAATTATATGAATGTTTGGTGCCAGTATTATCATTATTTTCCCTAAATTAGAGGACACTAAGGCTCCAGAGAGACTAAGACAGGAGCCAAAGATCAGAGTCCATGGGCTTCTCTGGGAGGCCTCAATGTGAAGGCCTGAACTATGGCTGGAGATAATTTTAGAGACCTGTTGTTAGGAACCCACTGTGTGTACTAGATAACTTGATTTTGAAAATTGGAAAGTGTTGTACAAACAGGCCCCCAAACCCTTACTGTAGTCAGTGGGTATTAATACTTTTGGATGGAAACCTGTGGATGTTCACAGGCGCAAATGGAAGTTAATGACACACATTCATTGAAAGTGATTTCATTCGACCGCAAAGGAGCCTCTAGGTCTGCAGCTCTTTAAAAAGTTTTGTTTACATGTCCTTCTGAGAATTCTATCAAAAGTATGGCCCTTTTCCCCAGAAGAATGCACATATGCATACACACAACCCAGCATACAATTGTAGGGAGGATCTAGTTTCTGCAGCCCACCTACAGCATCCAGTGAATTCAGCTCATTCTTTGCTGACTTCACCAAGGTCGCCTGAGTGAACTGAAATTCTCTTCCATCATAAAATTCTCCACATCTTTCGGGCAGCTTTAAGCTCTATCTAAAAATAGCATGAAGAAAAGTAATAATTCCATCCATAATTAGAGACAAGATTCTTGAGTCCAGCATGGAAACCATGATGGTGCTTTGATCAATGAGATTGTTCTCCAGGGAGGGAGGTTTTAGTAACTTTTGTGACGGACTTACTCTTTCTCCTCAGTTGCTCCAGGATTCATCTGTGAATAAGTCCTTTCAAAGGGGATGATTTTGACTCCTGCAAATTTAAGCAGATCAGAGGTCCTGGGTAGAGGATTTAGAATAAGAAATAGCATATAGTAACCCTGGTTGTCAAATTACATTGGCTTTACAATAAGATTCTGCTCATTTGGTGTAGCTCAACTCTTTTCTTGTTCCCTTGGTTTTTTCGTATACTAGACAGGCCCAATTTTAATTCTGAACATTGAGTTCTATTAGGTAAACAGGAGTAATTTTAAAGTCTCCCTCCCCTGAGTCACTTCTGTCCACGGAGACAAGCAAACCACCGTCGCCGAAGCGCTGGCAACATGTCCGGATGAGCAGGGGAAACTTCCATTATCTTTTCAGTCGACTTGAACAGCTTCTGAAGAAAATTTCTCTTCCTTCAGTGAGTAACTTTTGTCTTATCTAAAAACTTAGCTGTGGTCTTCTTTCTTCTTCCCTTTTTTCCCTGAGGCTACTTCAGCAAAAAATGTTTTGTTTTGTTTTGTTTTTTTAATTGAGGCTTGCCTGTTAGGCCAGGGAAGAAAAAATAATTTGTTTTATGTGTGTTCTTATTTGAAGTGAGTCATGACTAACTACACTAAGAAGATGAAACGCTAAAGATACTTTGGGGTTTTTTTAGTGTCCTCTTCACTCATTTGTTAAACTCTAGGGTTCCTGGTTCATTGAAGGTAATTAGTGTTGGTAGGAACAGTGTCATTTATAATAAGTCATCACAGCCCCTTACATTTCATATCCATTGAACTTTCAAGTAGATGGGGCACAAGGCCAGTGAGGGGGGTGAGCAGAGAACAAGCCCAATTCCTAATCTAGAACACTCCTTACTGAAACTTCATACTGGGTTTTATAATGCAGAAGAGCAATCGTTAGTGTAATCTTGAACCCCTTCCCCCTTTTTGATTTGTGAGGTATGAGGGGAGTGTGTTAGTCCCCTCCTTAATGGGCAGTGCCTTGAATGGTTACTTGAGGGTGTGGAACTTTAAAGATCACAGAAATGTACCTTCTCATTTCTTTTATCCCGTCCTCCAACCAAATGGCGAATCTACATTATTGTGGGAAATTAAGACGAGATCTCTCCCTTCAAGATTGAGCCCTTGTCAGCAAGGAGGAAAACTCTCCTCTATCCTTCTAGGTTCTTCTTGCTGCCCTAAGTATTAAATTGACATGAGACAGATAAACAGGAGAAAATCAAATTTAACTTTGTATGGGAATCCACACACATAAGAGGGTCAAAGACCCCACATACATAAGAGGTTCAGAGACAGAAAGGTAAAATGAGGTATATACGCCATCATGAGCTAAGGAATGGGGCAGGGGTCTGGGTCTTCCTAGGACAGGAGGGTCATTCACAGGACATTAAGGAGAGCAGATGCTTGATAATTAGATGTTTGTTCTGCCATGTAGATGGGGCCACTAAGATAAATTTTATCTCTGGTAATTACCTTTTCTAGGAAAAATCCCCAATTTAAATTCTTCTAGGTAGTTAAGAGAGCGGCAGTGAGTTTCTCCTGAACCCGCAGGGTCTTGATTGCATTTAGTTCAAAATGAGCCTCATGCAAAAGTAGCCCATTTGGGGGAGGCTTGTTCTGAACCCCTACAGATCCAATTTTTATATTTCCTACTGTGGTCCTAGGAAATTTATAATTTTTAAAGAGTGTTTCCCTTTTCTTCATTTTGTCTCCCTCATGAAATCCTTCTAGCTAAAACGGGATGGAAATAATTAATGGAAGAAAATAAGACATTGATTAAAATGGATATTTGTTTTTATTATTTATTTTGGATTACTTCCTCACTTCCATTTTAAATTGCAGTACATGATCTTAGAATTTGAGCTGACAACTAATTTTCTTCATTACACTGATCTCTCACCTTTTCATAATTGGTTTGCTTAGCTCTTAGAATTTTCATTACTTTATTTCTTCATGTGTAATAAAGCCATACTAACTTGTAATATTTGAGGAAGTAGAGGGAAGTCCAGTTTAAATTAGCTTAAAATCTTAAATACAGTATTTTTGAAGGAATGTTATATTATCATTTGTGTGTGTGTGTATATATATATATATTTACATATATATATATATAACTTAAATCACGTGTTACCTAGCATGCTCCTTAAGGAATTTGCAATTACCTGAGCCTTGGTTTTGCATGTAAATGGATACTTCTAAGTGCTTGAGCCTACTTTGAAAGATTCCTTAATAGTTTAACCAGTAATCCTTAAAGTCTAGGTTATACTCATATTTAGTAAACATTTTTTTTTCTCATAGCTAGGATGAAAGTACATTTAGCTCAGCTCTATGAGGTATTACATTATTAATAAGTAGAGTGGCACTACTAGGACTTTTATTTTTAGAGAATCTACAGTGCTCTCCATATACATGTGCATTTACATGACTATTACATCTACTACACACAGTGATGTGTATGTGCACATGTATTAAAATCCCTGAGCACACCACATATTTGCGGACAAATTGAGGAAATGATCTTTGCATATAAACTAGACTAAGTTTTCTGAGGGCAGGAATCGTGTCCCTTGGCATTCTTCTTCCAAAGTAAACATATCTGCCAAAGACTTTGTTCTGGAACCCACCTTAGTTGGGGGCAGCCTTTATGAGGAGCAGCTCCAATTCCTTTCTGCCTTTCTGTTTGGGTGCTAATGAATGGGAGGGAGAGTATGTGTCGGGGGAAGGCTGGGAGGTTGAGCTGTGCACTGTCTACATACTTGTGAGTGGGAGTGTGATTCCTTGCCCGTCCCTGATTCTCTTGCCTGCCACATCATAATCACAGTAGTTAATAGCACAGGCCCTGAATTTGAACCTTGGCACTCTCATTTTCCAGTTGTGGAATCTACTTTGAACAGATCTAATTAATCTCTCTAAGCTTCAGTTCCCTGATCTAGAGAATGGGGGTCATAAACACCCTCCCCAGGTACGTGCACTCTAGGAGGGATTTTTTTTTTTAAGATTTTTTTTTTTTGATGTGGACCATTTTTAAAGTCTTTATTGAATTTGTTACAATATTGCTTCTGCTTTATGCTTTGGTTTTTTGGCCTCGAGGCATGTGGGATCTTAGCTCCCTGACCAGGGATTGAACCTGCACCCCCTGCACTGGAAGGCGAAGTCTTAACCACTGGACCACCAGGGAAGTCCCTAAGAGGGATTTTTGATAGTGGCAAATACTATGCCATTTTATATAAGGGACTTGAGCATCCACAAATTTTGGTATCCATGGGGGTCTTGGAACCAATACCCCGTGGATACGGATAGACTACTGTTTGGGGGGATTTTTGTTTTAATTTTGAAATGGTAGCTTTATTTTTTACAAGTTAACTAAAATGTAAATGTTTTAATAAACTAAGATTTTTCAACAATCAGATGATAGAGGTATCACTGATATCGAAGGATGAAAAGCAAAAATGTACAGCCAGTCCACATTGTGACTAGGGCTGTTAAATCAGCGTCTGAAACCACTGCCCGCATGGTTCTTGACGGTGCAGGGTCAAGTTCTCAGAAAGAATGTCATTAGCTTAACTCAGTCTGAGAACTGATTCCCCTTCGGCCATATGCTGCTATTCCAATCAGAGTCACAAGACACAAAGGCACAAACTGGGTGAAGTCACATGAGTATAGGAGGCAATGATTGACATCTCTATCACAGGAGCCATCCATTTCTAAACTCTATGAGGGTCAAGAGCAGTCTCTGTTTGTTAAATGTTGAACATTAGTAAAAAAATGACCATAAAAAAAGACTGAATATCGGTGATAGATAAAACCTTGAGAACGGTGAAATCATCCAGGGAGAATGTAGATGGAGAAGGGCCAAGGACAGGCGACTAGGGAACCTTGACATCCATGAGGGGACAGAGGGAACAAGAAGAGGAACAAAAGAATTACCAAGAATCCAGAGCTATGTGATATTTCATATTAGAGGGTTTAAAGAAGATGAAAAAATCAATAATGCTAACTGAGAGTTTTTGTAAGAGAATGTCCGAAAGCAGCTACATGTAAAAGGATGAAATTAGAACATTTTCTAATACCATATAAAAAAAAAAAAACAAACTCAAAATGGATTAAATACCTAAATGTAAGATTGGAAACCATAAAATTCCTAGAAGAAAACATAGGCTGAACACTCTTTCAGTAGCAATATTTTTTTGGATCTGTCTCCTAAGGCAAAGGAAACAAAAGCAAAAATAAACAAATGGGGCTTAATTAAACTTAAAAGCTTTTGCACAGCCAAGGAAACGATCAACAAAACAGAAAGACAGCCTACTGAATGGGAGAAAATATTTGCAAATGATATGACCAATAAGGCATTAATATCCAAAATATATAAACAGCTCATATAACTCAACATCAAAAAAACAAACAACCCAATTAAAAATTGGGCAGAAGACCTGAATAGACATTTTTTCCAAAGAAGACATAAAGATGGCCAACCGGCACATGAAAAGATGCTCAACACTGTTAACCATCAGTGAACTGAAAATTAAAACCACAATGAGATATCACCTCACACCTGTCAGAATGGGTATCACCAAAAAGATCACAAATAACAAATGTTGGCAAGGATGTGGATAAAAGGGAACCCTTGTGCACTGCTGGTGGGAATGTAAATTGGTGCAGTCACTGTGAAAAAGAGTATGGAGGTTTCTCTCAAAAAACTAAAAATAGGGACTTCCCTGGTGGCACAGTGGTTAAGAATCTGCCTGTCAATGCAGGGGACACGGGTTCGAGCCCTGGTCTGGGAAGATCCCACATGCCACGGAGCAACTAAGCCCATGCGCCACAACTACTGAGGCCACGTGCTGCAACTACTGAAGCCCATGCGCCTAGACCCCGTGCTCCACAAGAGAAGCCACCGCAATGAGAAGCCCGCGCACCGCAAGGAAGACTAGCCCCCACTCGCTGCAACTCAAGAAAGCCTGCATGCAGCAATGAAAACCCAAAGCAGTCAAAAAAAAAAAAACCTAAAAACAGAACTACCATATGACCCAGCAATTCCAAATCCTGGGTATATATCTGAAAAAAAAAAGGAAAACACTAATTCAAAAAGATACATGCACCCCAATGTTCACAGCAGCATTATTTACAATAGTCAAGATACGGAAGCAACCCATGTGTCCATCAACGGATGAATACACACACACACAATGGAATACTATTAAGCCACAAAAAAGCAAAAAAAAAAAAGAATGAAAATTTTGCCATTTGCAGCAACATGGATGGACTTGGAGGGTGTTATGCTAAGTAAAATAAGTCAGACGGAGAAGGACAAATGCTGTATGATATCACTTATATGTGGAATCTAAAAAATAAAACAAACTAGTGGATATAACAAAAAAGAAACAGATTCACAGGTATAGAAAACAAACTAGTAGTTACCAGTGTGGAGAGGGAAGCAGGGAGGGGCAAGATAGGGGTAAGAGGTTAAGAAGTACAAACTACTACGTATAACAGAAGCTACAAGGATATGTTGTACAGCACAGAGAATATAGCCAATATTCCATAATAACTGTAAACGGAGTATAACTTTAAAAATTTTGAATCACGTTATAAACCTGAAACTAATATAATATCAACTATATCTGAGTAATAAATAAATAAATAAATAAAAGAAGGTCTGAAAGACATCCAATGGATTTCGCAGTGTGGTGGGGTCAGAGGCCAAACTACAATGAGTGTACAATGAATGCGGAATAAGATAGAGACACAAGTGTTCATCATATTATTCTACCAAGAAGTCTGAACATGGAAGGAGAGAAATTAAAGGAAAATTAGAAGGGAACAGGGAACACAGCATCAGTGGAGGATTTTAAAATTTTGTATGGGATAAAAGTCTTGAGCGTATTTGTCAGCTGAGAAGAAGCCAACAGAGAGGGTGAGTTGAAGATGCAGGAGGAAAATGATGAATGAAACAAGAATCTGTGGGAGGTCTGAGGAAACAGTGTCGAGACTGTAGGTGGAGGCCTCGATTTTTTTAAAAATAAATTAACACAGTCATTAATACAGTTTCTATTTCTAGTCTTCTCTTCCTTTTTTCTTTTTTTTTTTTAGTGTTTAACTCAACTTTGAAATAGGTAATGCATTCACACGATTCAATGCTTTAAAAGATCCAAAACGGCAGGCACCTCTTCCCACCACCACCACCACCACCACCACCACCACCACCCTAGTGGCAGCTTCTTAGTTCTTTCCATTGACAACCAAATTCATGAATGTCTTTTTTTTTTTTAATGAACTTATTTATTTATTTATTTATTTATTTATTTATTTATTTATTTATTTATGGCTGCGTTGGTTCTTTTTTTTTTTTTTTCAACGTATTTATCGGAGTATATTTGCTTTACAATGTTGTGTTAGTTTCTGCTGTATAACAAAGTGAATCAACTATACGTATACATATATCCCCATATCTCCTCCCTCTTGCGTCTCCCTCCCACCCTCCCTATCCCACCCCTCTAGGTGGTCACAAAGCACCGAGCTGATCTCCCTGTGCTATGTGGCTGCTTCCCACTAGCTACCTATTTTACATTTGGTAGTATATATATGTCCATGCCACTCTCTCACTTCATCCCAGCTTACCCTTCGTTGCTGCACGCAGGCTTCCTCTAGTTGCGGCGACTGGGGGCTACTCTTCACTGCAGTGTGCGGGCTTCTCGTTGCGGTGGCTTCTCTTGTTGCAGGGCACGGGCTCTAGGCACACGGGCTTCAGCAGTTGTGGCTCTCGGGCTCTAGAGCGCAGGCTCAGTAGCTGTGGCGCACGGGCTTAGTTGCTCCGTGGCACGTGGGATCTTCCCCGACCAGGGATCGAACCCGTGTCCCCTGCATTGGCAGGCGGATTCTTAACCACTGCACCACTTGGGAAGTCCCTCATGAGCTTCTTGTGTGTCCTTCCAGAGATACTTTATGCTTATACGAGCAAAAAAAAAAATACATACATTCTCCTTTTTTTACACAAATGGGGGCATTCAATACACATCATTCTTATTTTTGTTTTTTTTTTAAACCTAACAATATATTTGGGAAATACTTCTATAATAAGCATATAAAGTGTTTCCTCCTTTTTCGAACTGCATTTTATTCCGTCTCCTTCCTATTGATGGGAGATGTACTGCTAGCAATTGTAAACATTGCAGAAATGATTTGTTTTTGTACACTGAACTGTGAGACATCTGCAGGATAAATTCTTAGAACTGGAATAATTGGTTCAAAAGGTATGTACACAGAAAATTTCAATCTATATCATGAAAAGCAGAATAGCATTGCAGTTAAAGGCTAAGAGCTCTAGATTGCTTTAATTCCAGCTTCATCGCTGACTAGTTCTACAGCCTTGGGCAAGTCCTTGTGTCTGTTTCCTCATCTGTAAAATGGAGATGTTGATAATAATAGCACCTACCTTAATAAGGATTAAATAAAATAGTACATGTTATACATAGCAAATGCTCAACAAAGTTATTATTTTGCCAAATTGTTAGAGAGATTGATTAGAATCAGGAGTACCAATTCTTTATCTTTAAGGTGGAGGGAAAGGAAGTGATAAAGTGGAAATTAAGAGAGATACAACTTAATGGTCTCACATTCCTTAAGGAAAAGGAAAGATTATCTCCTGAGCATGAAAGGAAAGGGGTTGAGAATGGGGTTTGAAATTCAGAGGAGTAATTGAAATGGAAGTAAGGGTGACAATCTTTGGGTTTGAGGTGAAGGAATTGTAAGGCTGGGATGTTGGATGATCATCCCCCAAGGACTATAACGTCATGCACGATGACGGCAAGAAGAGAGGAAAGTTGTAAGCTTCGTGCCCAAAATCTTAAAATGAATCTTCAATGAAAATGAGCAACATGAGGTCAGTAAGGAATTGCAATAACAAAGGTTAGAAACTGCAAAGGAGCAAGAATTCAGAGGTGGAGGAGTGGTGGTCTGGAGGCTGTGGGGAATGAAGAGAATGTCAATTCCATTGCCTTACCAGGACATCAGGTGTCTTCATTCAAAAGGACAGCAGAGGTATCAACTCACACCTGTTAGAATGGCTGTTATCAAAAAGACAACAAGTAACAAATGTTAGTGGAGAAAAGGAAACCCTTGTGAACTGTTAGTGGGAATGTAAACTGGTGCAGCCACTATGGAAAACAATATGGAGGTTCCTCAAAAAATTAAATATAGAACTATCATATGCAATTTCACTCCTGGGAATTTATCTGGAGAAAACAAAAGCACTAATTAGAAAAGATATGTGCACCCCTATGTTCATTGCAGCATTATTTACAATAGCCAAGATATGGAAGCAACCTAAGTGCCCATCAATAGATGAATGGACAAAGAAGATGTGGTATATATATACAAGGAATACTACTCAGCCATGAAAAAAAGAATAAAATCTTGCCATTTGCAACAAAATGGATGGACCAAGTGGGTATTATGCCAAGGGAAATAATCAGAGAAAGACAAATATGGTACTACACCACTTATACGTGTGCCTAAAAAATGAAACAAATGAACAAACATAACAAAACAGAAACAGAGTCATAGATACAGAGAACAAACAGGTGGTTGCCAGAGGGGAGGGAGATAGGAGGAGGAAAGAAATAGATGGGGGAGATTAAGAGGTATAAACTTCCAGTTGCAAAATACATGAGTCACAGGTATGAAATGTACAGTGGGGGGAATTTAGGCAATAATTATGTAATATCTTTGTATGGTGATAGACTTACCATAATTAGACTTACCATGGTGATCATTTTGAAATGTCTAGAAATATCCAATCACTATATTGTGTAACAGGAACTAACATAGTGTTGTAGATCAATTATACTTCAAAACAAACAAACTCATAGAAAAAGAGATCAAATTTGAGGTTACCAGAGCAAAGGGTAGAAGGAGGGGGAATTAGATGAAGGTAGTTAAAAAGTACAACTTCCAGTTATAAGATAAATAAATATTGGGTTGCGGACTTTCCTGGTGGCACGGTGGTTAAGAATCCACCTGACGCCAAGGAGAAACTAAGCCCGTGCGCCACTACTGAGCCTGCGCTCTAGAGCCCACGAGCCATAACTACTGAGCCCGTGTGCCACAACTACTGAAGCCCGGGTGCCTAGAGCCTGTGCTCTGCAACAAGAGAAGCCACCGCAATGAGAAGCCCACACACCGCACCACAGAGTAGCCCACGCTCACCGCAATTAGAGAAGGCCCGCGCACAGCAGCGAAGACCCAACGCAGCCAAAAGTAAAAAATAAATAAATTTATTTTAAAAAAAATAGTGCTTGATGAGGACTTACAGACCAAAAAAAAAAAGAATCCGCCTGTCAATGCAGGGGACATGGGTTCGATCGCTGGTCCAGGAAGATCCCACATGCTGCGGAGCAACTAAGCCCGTGTGCCACAACTACTAGGCCTGTGCTCTAGAGCCCGCGAGCCACAACTACTGAGCCTTTGTGCCACAACTACTGAAGCCTGTGCGCCTAGAGCCCGTGCTCCGCAACAAGAGAAGCCACCGCAGTGAGAAGCCCGCGCACCACAACGAAGAGCAGCCCCCACTCGCCGCAACTAGAGGAAGCCCGTGCGCAGTAACAAAGATCCAGTGTAGCCAAAAATAAATATAATAAATACATAAATAAATAAATATTGGGTTGGCCAAAAAATTTCATTCAGGTTTTTCTGTAAGCTGTTACGGAAAAACCCAAACGAACTTTTTGGCCAACCCAATATTAGGATGTAATGTACAACATGACCCATATAATTAACACTGCTGTAAGTTATATATAAAAGTTGTTTAAAAAAAGAAAGTTGGTAAGAGAGTAAATCCTAAGAGTTCTCATCACAAGGAAAACTTTTTTTTTCTATTTCTTTAATTTGTATATACATGAGGTGATGGATGTTCACTAAACTTATTGTGGTCATCATTTCATGGCGTATGAAGCCAAACCGGTATGCTGTACACCTTAAACTTATACAGTACTGTATGTCAATTATATCTCAATAAAATTGGAAGAAAACAAAAGGACAAATGGGGGAAAGGCTGTCCGAAGAAGAGTCCAGTTTAGGTAAGGCAGGAGGTAGAGAGAGCATTCTATAGCCAGATAAGGAAAATAAGGAAGTATGCTTGGACTTCCCTGGTGGTCCAGTGGCTAAGACTCCGCGCTCCCCGTGCAGGGGGCCCGGGTTCGATCCCTGGTCAGGGTGCTAGATCCTACATGCTGCAACTAAGAGTGCACGCGCTGCAACTAAAGATCCCGCATGCTGCAATGAAGATCCCTCATGCCGCAACTAAGACCCAGCGCAGCCAAATAAGTAAATAAATATTTTTTAAAATAGCATCTATTTGTTAAAAAAAGGAAGTACGCTTGTTCTAGAAACAGAGAATACCACAGGGGTCAGGGGAAAGGTTTTGGAGAGAAGGAGAAAAGCAATTGGATGGGTGGAGCCGAAGAATAACAAAGAAAGATGGGGATGGGAATAAGTGAGGATACAGGGAACCTTGAGTCAATGGTGAAGTCACTGCTGTGAGCAGCTGATGCAAGCTATGGATCCTCTCTCCAGAAAAAAATATATTTATACATACATGCAAATGTTGCATGCAATCTCAGGTAGGTCACAAACTCCACGGACACCCAACTTTTTAATTTTTTTTTTAATATTTATTTACTTATTTTGGCTGTGCCGGGTCTTAGTTGCAGCACGTGAGATCTTTGTTATAGCATGTTTTTTAGTGGCGGCATGTGGACTTCTTAGCTGCGGCATGCGGACTTCTTAGCTGCGGCATGCAGACTCTTAGCTGCGGCACGCAGACTCTTAGTTGCGGCACGCATGCGGGATCTAGTTCCGCCACCAGGGTTCGACCAGGGATTGAACTCCGCACTGGGAGTGCAGAGTCCTACCCACTGGACCACCAGGGGAGCCCCCCCAACTTTTTAAAGTAAATTTTTTTCTTCATGTGTATTTTATATTTTTTAATTTTTATTTTATATTGGGGTATAGTTGATTTACAACGTTGTTTTTAAAGTAAACTTTTTATTGAAGTATAATATACATGCAAATAATTGGCTTCCCACTGAAAGTGAACTTCCCTATGTTACCAAAAACCAGATCAAGAAGCAGGACATCACCTGCTCCCCAGAATCCCCGCCTTGAGTCCTCTTTCAGTCACTAATCATCCCGCAAGGGTAACCGATATCCTGACTTCTATAACCATAGACTAGTTTGATCTGTTTTTGAATTTTATACAAATAAAATCATAAGGATGCATTCTTATAAGTCTGGTTTCTTTACTCAATATTACGTTTGGGTGGTTCATCCATGTTGGTGCATGGAGTTGCAGTTCATTCATTCTCATGTCTGTATCATATCCCACTGTATGATGTATGACAATTTATCCATTCTACAATCCATAAATATCTGGGTTTGGGACTATTACAAATAGTGCTGCTGTAGGCACTCTTGCACATGCCTTTTAGCGAACATGTGTACACATTCTGTTGGTTCTACACCTAAGAATAGAGTTCCCAGGTCATAGGTTCAGCTCTAGTAGATAATGGGTCTTATGTTTTGACAAGGAACAAGGAAAACAGGGATGCAGGGGAAGTGGAATTCATACAAGCTTTCAATCTGAATTCTAGTATAAAGTTATACAAGATATTCTGCATTGATCATTTATCAATACTGAGAATGAAATAAAACCACAACAATCAAAGACTGGATGAATAAACCCAAGGGGAGATTCACTGAAAAGATTAATAAAACTTCTGACAAGTCAAGAAAAAAATAGAAAACGTAAACTTTTAAGAAATATTAATTGCCAAAACGGACTCAGGAAGACTCAGAAGAGTTGAGGAGACTAATAATTATTGAAGAAACTGGAAAATTACGTTAGAGAATTCTCTCTCCAAAAAAAGCACTAGGACCTGACACTTCTCATAGTCACCTTTCTTTAGTGCTTCAAAGAATAGATAATTCACATGCTATTTAATCTGCTTTAGGACATAGAAAAAGATGGAAAGTTTCTCCAATAACTTTACATAACTAGCAAAATCATAATACCAAAACTTGACAAGGCATAAATAAGAAAACTACAACCCATTTTTTCGTATGACTAAAGATGCAAAAGAAAGAAAATCCTAAGTAAATTGCAAAGAGAATCCCATTCTGTATTAAAAGAAGACACTCTGGATAAGTTAGTATTATTCTAGGAATGGTGGGATACCAAGAAATCTACCAATATAATGCATCTCATAAATAATTCAGTATTTGTCAGAAGTCTTTAAAATATGTATACATAGCCTTTGACCAACAATTCCACTTTTAGGATTCTATCCTAAGAAAATATAACAGTTATGCATAAAGCTTTCACCACAAGGCTATTCCTTAGTGCTGTTTATATCAACAACAAAGACAAAAACAGAAAGAACACAATACAGGGTCAGCTAACCTATCCTCTACATATGAAATAACCTATGACAATGAAATAATACGCAGCCATTAAAAATAATGTTGTAGAAAAGTCTTTAATAACATAGAAAAATATCCATGCCAAAAAAATGCAATATGGCCTCATGTAGGTTAAAAAATACGTTTCAAATTTTTAATTTACTTTTAGCTATCTGCGTTCTCCAGACTTTTTGCCATTATCATGTATAACTTTTCTAATATAGTGATAAGGATGTGAAGCAACCATTTTTTAAAATTCCTGTTTCTTGTTTGTGATTGGGGGTGAAATGTCAGAGAATCACCTTGGCATTCACTTTAGGAACAGAAAGTACTCATTCGTATTTCTCTACCAGCTGGTTGACCCCACTTAGGGCCCAGCCTGGATCACAGGCCTCCCCACTTCTCACCCAGCTGTCAAACTTTACACAAGATCTCATCCAGTCTACCCCAGCACTGATGCCAGATTCACCCTCCTCAAATACCACTGTACCCCTGTCACTTCCCTGCCGCAGAACTTTCAATAGCTCCCCACCCTCCCTAGCTTTCCAATTCAGGGCTCCAGAGCCTGATTCAATGTACCTGTCAGATCTTACTTCTCAGGGACGCCCCACAGTACACCCCCTTCACATCTGTAGTCAGGACCATCACCATCCCACACACATCGTGCCCCTTCCGGCCTCCACATATTTGACTCTGCTGCTCTCCCTTCCAGCCATGCCCCTCCTCCCCCCTCCCCATGCTGCTGCCTAATAAATAGTCCCAACTCTCCTTCAAGGCTTAGCTCAAATCCCCTTTCTTTCATGAAGACTACCCCAGCTCATACCTCTGACCGCAAATGGGCCTAAAAGTCTGAACAACATTTGAACTGTTGAAGTAGTGGGCAAACAGTCTGGTTTACAAGGCCTTGAGGATTCATCTTCATCATGAGATCCCCGCCCTGCTGCCTTCCTGCCTAATTCCAGCAGCCCTCACACCAGTCCATTCTCCTCAAAGTACAGACATTGGCAGATCACCCCCCGAGAGGGGCAGAAATTCCATCTCTCACCTTTGTGAGTCTCTCTCACTCAGTGAGTCCTGGTTGCCCGCCTGAGGACCCACCTCCTCTACGATGATTGACACCAGGAGTCAGCTGGTGATGACTGACACTGTCTTGGGACTGTGACCTTACCTGGTATTATCAAATCATTGATAAATACTGACTGAGCCACTGAAGGTTTGCAGCAGAAAATGAGGATTTTGTCTGTCAGGAAGATCCACTAATAAGAGTTCAGAAAAAGTAGGAAGGCCATTTTGGTATCACAATGTTAAGAGTAAATATTGAATGAGTACTTACTCCGTGCCAGGCAGTACTTTTACATGCATTATCTCACTGAGTCACAACAGCCTTAAGAAGCATATTCCATTCTTATCCCCATTATAGAGGAGGAAACTGAAACTTTGAACAGCTAAGTAATCATAAAATTAATATATGACCCAGCAATTCCACTCCTAGGTATATACCCCCCAAAATTGAAAACAGGGACCCAAACAGATACTTGTACACCAGCGGTCCCCAACCTTTTTGGCAGCAGAAACTGGTTTCGTGGGAGACAATTTTCCCCCAGACAGCGGGGTGGTGGGGGGCTGGGTCAGGCGGTAATGTGAGCAATGGGGAGCGATGGGGAGCAGCACATGAAGCTTTGCTCGCTCGCCCGCCACTCTCCTCCTGCTGTGAGGCCCGGTTCCTAACAGGGGGTTGGGGACCCCTGTTGTACACCCATGTCCATAGCAGCATTATTCGCAGTAGCCAAAGGTGGAAACACCCGAAGTGTCCATGACGAATGGACAAACAAAATGTGGTATATCCATATAATAGAATATTATTCAGTCACAAAAAAGAATGAAGTTCTGATATATGCTACAAAGTACGTGAACCTCGAACACATTATGCTAAGTGAAATAAGCCAGTCACAGAAGACCAAATGTTATATGATTCCACTTATGTGAAATAGGCATAATTCATAGAGACAAATTAGATTAGAGGTTACCAGGGGCTGAGGGGAGGGGCAAAAGGGGAGTTATTGCTTCATTGGTACACTTTCTGTTTGGGGTGATGAAAACAGTTTTAGAAGTAGATAGTGGTGATGGATGTACAACATTGTGAGTATATTCAATGCTACTAAATTGTACACTTAAAATGGTAAATTTTATGTATATTTTAACATAAAACTTTTTTTTTAAAGTCATATAGCTAGAAAGTGGTCAAGCTAGAATTTGAGCCCAAACCTTTCTGACTCTAGGGCCCGTGCTCTCAATCCAAGAGTTTTACTCCCCCTAGAAAAAGCAGCCAACCAGGAGCCAGGAGGGCTGGATTCTTGTCATCACCATCTGTGTGACCTTATACAAGCCTGATCTTCCAAGG
Organism: Eschrichtius robustus; assembly: GCF_028021215.1. Taxonomy (NCBI): domain Eukaryota; kingdom Metazoa; phylum Chordata; class Mammalia; order Artiodactyla; family Eschrichtiidae; genus Eschrichtius; species Eschrichtius robustus. The sequence goes on along the minus strand of NC_090830.1, from coordinate 113,186,413 downwards.
CCTCACTTTCCTCAGCTGTTAAATGATAAGATTGAATAGAATATCTCTGACAATCCCTGCTGGTTATAACAGTCCTGACAGTGTCAGCTATCCATTGATTGTGATTTTACAGCATGGAAAATCCCAAGCCTTGATTCCTGACCTAGATATCATTTGCTTCTGGCGCACTCTGGAGACATTGATGGACAGGGAGCGAGGGAGAGGGACCGGCCGTCCACCCCTTACCTAGCCCCTCCCCTAGGGGTTTGCCCTGGAGTCGAGCCAGCTCTTGAAGAAGGCCTCCACTCCTCTCCCCATTCTGGGAGAGGGATCGGGCCTGGCTATGCTCCAGGATAAACTTCCACAAGGCGAGCAATAACATAAAGTCAAGGTGAAGATCAGGGCAGCCCTTAAAAAGGCCTCCTTGCACCCTGAAGTGGCTGAAGCCACTCCACAGCTGTTTGTCCTGCCTGCCGCCACCCGGCCACCATGTGGGTGCTCTTGGTTCCCTTGCTGCTCACCCTCGCCTATTTATTTTGGCCCAAGACCACGGGCTCTGGTGCCAAGTACCCCAAGAGCCTCCCATCCCTGCCCCTGGTGGGCAGCCTGCCGTTCCTCCCCAGACATGGCCATCAGCACGTGAACTTCTTCAAGCTGCAGGAAAAATACGGCCCCATCTATTCCTTTCGTCTGGGTTCCAAGACTACTGTGATGATTGGCCACTACCAGCTGGCCAGGGAGGTGCTTCTCAAGAAGGGCAAGGAATTCTCCGGGCGGTCCAAAGTGGTAAGCAAGTGCCTATCATCCCTCTTCTCTCACCACTCCCTGGGGATGTTCAGTTCTCCAGGCAAGGCTATGCCTGGAATGACACTTCCAGCTCCAACAACCTGTGATTCTTCCAGAAACAGACTGCCGGGGCTGTGGGTGGGAAGTGACCCCTTGGACCCCATCCAGCCTCTAAACTAGGCAGGAAGAATTAAAGGAAGATTTCATTTTCTGGGCTTCCCAGGAGGTGGGGTGGGTTGGGGTGGGAGTGGTGGTTTGAGGCATCAGGGAGCCCTTAAAACAGTCATCTCTCCCGTGAACTGGATGATGATCTCTCTGAGCTTAGACTTCCATAATTAACTGAGAGAGTGCATATAAAGCACTTAGCCCAGTGCGGGGATAAACAGCCTTGATGAATGCTGTTCTTCACATGGAAAAGTGGGGGAGTGATTGCTGTCCTCCATGGAAAGTTGTGAGGGAGAAATACCCTGGCTCTTGGAGGGCTGGGATTGCTATTTTCCTGGAGCTTTCTCCAGCTGCTCCAGCCGCAGGGAGCTGACCCACGGTAGCGCTTTGAGGGAGGATGCTGATGAGCCAGCCTACTGAGCTTTCTGTTTTGCTCCTGGGGGGCAGAGGGGAGTGGGGGTTAACCATCCAGCAACACTGCCAGCCCCCCACTGCAGCACCCGGCTGCTGAGAACTCCCTTGAACATCCCGGGCAAGGCCCCCCGGCTGCTCATCTTTGATCAGACCAAGGGTTGACTCTTTTTACCTTGGACCAGTCAGCCAGGTCTGCGGGCCAACTATCCCCCTTCCAACTCTGCTGAGCTCTTCTCTCCAGAGCAAAGAGGAAGGAGGAGGCTAGTCAGATGGGGTTTGCAGGTCAGGGGATAGAAGAGGGGAGGTGTGGGAGCTTTACGGTTTGGGGGGTGCCTCTGGGAAGAGGCAGCTTGGCCCAAGTCCAGACTGGGTGGACAAGAAATGTGCACTCTCCAGATGCGGCCCTGGGGTGGGCACACAGCCTGGCAATGGAAGGGTAAACTAAGGGCGGCTGAGCTGCTGTGCCTTTAGCAGCCTCCGCCCCCAGAGGGCCCAGGGAAAGGCAGGGGTTTGGGCTGTCCTCGGTCTCTGCTCCTGTTCCCGGGACAGGCACAATTTAGAGAGTTCATCCCATCCACAGCTGCCTTCCCCTGGTCAGAAACTGATGAGAAAAAGAGGCCACCTGTCACTGACCTGAACCCCAGGACCGCTGCATTCTAATTCAGTGTTCTTTTTCTCCTCGCTCTGTCTCTCTGATGGAGTTGGGAGTGTGAGGCCATAGGTTCTGTCCTACCAAGGCGTTACAGTCATGGCGGAGTGGAGCAGGGAGGTCCCACGCGGAGGCGGAACGGCAGGTACCTGCCTTCTTCCCCAGGGCTAGGACAGGTGGATGGTGTCTGATTCCTATGTCCTTTCCTGCTTTCCAAAGTTGACTCTAGACATCCTGTCAGACAACCAAAAGGGCATCGCCTTCGCCGACCATGGTGCCGTCTGGCAGCTGCATCGGAAGTTGGCACAGAACGCCTTTGCCCTGTTCAAGGATGGCAACCTGAAGCTAGAGAAGATCAGTGAGTGCCCAGCCAGCCCTGGGCTGCCGGAGGGAGAAGAGGTTTGGGAGGGGAGAGGGTTCTGGATGATTCCATCTAGCATTTTCTTGGCTACCGCTGCCATCTACTGGACATCTGCTCTCTGTCCTTGACTAAGATGGAACTGGTAGAGAGGGGGGTGAGGGGGCGGCTCAATTCCCCACCCTCATGCCCCTCTCTCCCCTCAGTTAATCGGGAAGCCGGTTTACTGTGCGACTCCCTGGCCACCCGGCATGGAGAGTCCATAAATCTGTCGGAGCATCTCTCTCTGGCGGTGACCAACATAATCAGCTTTATCTGCTTCAACTTCTCCTTCAAGAATGAGGATCCTGCCCTGAAGGCCATATACAAGTTCAATGATGGCATCCTGGAGGCTCAGGGCAAGGAGATTTTGTCAGACATATTCCCTGGGTTTAAGGTGAGGATGAGGCCGGGCCCCACCGGCAGATCTCAGCAGACCCTGACAGCACACCCAGTTCTTCTCTCCTCTTTCAGTTCAGCTCCAGACCCACCTTTTTTTCTGACCACCTCAGCCACAGTGACCTCTACCTCCTCTGACTCTTAAAACCTTGCTGCTCCTCTACAGAAATTGGTTTAGCTTTTAAATTATGCATTTGGATACTCATGATAATGGCTCTCGTTTATTTACCAATTGCCATGTGCCAGTACCAGCACTCCACAAGCAGTAATCATGCATTTCCCTTGGAAGTGGGTTTTATTATCCCCATACAGTTGAGAATAAAGGCTTCAAGAAGTTAAGGAACTTAACCAAGCCTTGAGACTCAAGTCTATCTTACTACCGGGTAAACCCTCAATCAGTGCTGGATGTTTGATTGAATGGGGAAGGGGACGTGGAGGTGACTCCTTTCTCCCTTGTTTGGAATTGTCCTAGTTGTCACTGATGGTCCCATTCTGGGTCCCTATCCTGCCTTCCATTCTGCCTGAAGTTTGGGGTTAGAGTGGGAACTCTCCAGAGACAGAAAGGTAGGATTTGACATTTCTACTTTGCAGATTTTCCCCAGCAAAACCCTGGAAAAGATAAAGAGTTGTGTTCGAATGCGAAACAAATTGCTGAGTGAAATCCTTGAAAAAAGTAAGGTAGGTGATGGAGCAGAAGAGATGATGAGTTAGGTGGAAGGCATCATGAGAGCAGGGCTGGGTCCATTTTGGGCACTGTAGGATCTCCTGCACCTAGCAGAGAGCCTGGCATATAGTAAGTGCTCAGTAAAAACTGACTTAACTAATGAATAGGCGTGGAGAAGTGAGGAATTGAAGAGGATCCTAGAAGGGACTTGTCTACCCCCCAAATTTAAAGAGGGCCCAGTGCTTCCTCCTACTTCCACAAGCTCATGGGTCCTGACTAGCCTCACTCCACTCCATCACTTCCAAGTGGGAGAAGCCTTTGTATCTACAGTCTGGGGTGAGAGTATGGCAGGGGTTACAGATGGGGCTCCTTCCTCATCACTGTCTCCCAATCTCACCCAACCAGGAGAACTTCACCAGTGACTCCATCACTAACTTGCTGGACATACTGATCCAAGCCAAGGTGAACGCAGACAATAACAATGCTGGACCAGACCAGGATTCAAAGCTGCTTTCAGACAGACACATGCTCACCACCATAGGGGACATCTTTGGGGCCGGCGTGGAAACCACCACCTCTGTGATAAAGTGGATTGTGGCCTTCCTGCTACATTATCCTCCAGTGAGCTTCTCCCTAACCCAGCCTTCCCAACCACTCTTGACCCCAGCCAGACTCACCTCTGCTCCAGAGAGGGAGGAAGAGACTATACCCTCAGGACTTCTTTGCAGGATGACTGGGCTGCCGCACCCCTTACCCAAGCAGTGGTTGGCTCCGGCCCTTGGGTGGAGCTGCCCCGTCTTCTGGAAACAAAGCCTGGGCTCGCAGAGCCACCACTGGGAAGGGTCTGGGCCAGTTCTTCTGGATGTGACAGTAGGATTCTTCTAAACCCTTGCTTCTCCCGGGCTTAAACACCCTGGTAACATCCACCCTGTTCTGGCCCTCAGTTGAAGAAGAGGATCCAGGATGATGTCGACCAGAATATAGGTTTCAATCGCGCACCAAGTATCAGTGACCGGAACCGCCTTGTCCTGCTGGAGGCCACCATCCGAGAGGTGCTTCGAATCCGGCCTGTGTCCCCCACGCTCATCCCCCACAAGGCTATCATTGACTCCAGGTGTGCCTTCCCTCCCAGTAACATCCAGCCCACCTGGTCCCTCCTCCATCTCCCCACCCCCCCAGCTGGCTACAGTCAACCACTGACTACCAATCTTCCTACCCATGGCCCTATTGACCAATGTGTCTACCACCCACCAACACCCACTGACTAATCCACAGATCTACCTGACCTCCCTCAGAAGCTGCCTGCTGCCACATGGAGACACGTGGTGTGGGATGCTCCTACCCAATCCAGTAGCCACAACACACACACACATACGCACAGGCACCAGCTCAACATGCATACCCATGGGCCCTGACAGGCCCACAAGTGTTGATACATAAGTGCTTGTCAGGAGGAGAGGGCTGGATTCATAGTCCACCTGGTAGAAGCTGAGGAAAAGATGAGGGAGTAAAGGGCTCTTTTCCCCAAAGTGGGGGACCACAGAGGCTTGGGGCTGAGCAGGTGGGGAAGGGCAATATTCCAGACCCTCTTTTCCTCTCCCTCCCTGGGGCAGCATTGGTGACCTTACCATTGACAAGGGCACAGATGTTGTGGTCAATTTGTGGGCACTGCATCACAGTGAGAAGGAGTGGCACCGGCCCGACCTGTTCATGCCTGGTGAGTCCCTGTTCTGTCCTGCTCCCTGGCCACACAGCCACCTCTGTGCCCACCTTTCCAGCACCACTTCCCCTCTGCTGAGCTTGCTACTAGCAAACTCCTGACTCCAACTACGTGGACCTGTTGACACCCCCATCCTACGCTAGACTTACCCAGATTCTTCACAGCTGGGCTCCCACCTTCTCCTTCCACCAACTGCAAATCTCCTCCTCTAAGAAGCCCTCTAGGCATATGTCTCCCGTGAAGTCAGCCCCCTCTCCCCTTGGATGGTGGCATCCATCCGTCCTGAATATTCCATCTCCTCTGTGTGATTAAGGGCTACCTGAGAGCAGGGCTCTATCTCTCCTCAGACTGGGCCCCCCTCCCCCAAGTAAGGCGGTCTATCTTCTCAGACTGGGGCCCCCTGGGCAGGACCATGTTGCCCCCCACCCCCCGCTTACTCCTGCCCTGGGCCCTGACTGACACCTCCCCATGTCCACAGAGCGCTTCTTGGACCCCACGGGGACCAAGCTCATCTCGCCATCGTTAAGCTACTTGCCCTTCGGAGCAGGACCACGCTCCTGCATAGGTGAGATGCTAGCCCGCCAAGAGCTCTTCCTCTTCATGGCCTGGTTGCTGCAGAGGTTCGACCTGGAGATCCCGGATGATGGGAAGCTACCCTCTCTGGAGGGCAACCCCGGTTTAGTCTTACAGATCGATCCTTTCAAAGTGAAGATCAAGGTGCGCCAGGCCTGGAAGGAAGCCCAGGCTGAGGGTAGCACCTCGTGACTCCGCCCTGTGTGACCCCACAGCACGGAATTAGAGGAGCTCCCCCATCTTCCCCAACCATTCCTCCCTCCTCCCCACCCACTCTGCCTTCTTTTCCAGCCTGCAGCCCTGGCAGTGCTGTGCGTAAACAGTTGTGTTTTTTTTTTCAGAAGGTCTCTGAGCAGCTCATTCATTTGTTTGTTCACTCATTCTTTCAGAGTATTTTATTGAGCACCTACTATGTACCACTCACTCACTGTCCCTGGACCCTCAGGCTCCCTGGTCTTACATGAAGCTCACATTCTAGTGAGGGCTGACAAATGAGCATTTCAGAGACTCGTTACGTGCTTTGGAGTCAATTATACTAGGTGCTGGTGATGTGAGGGGAATGGCAGAGGTGGGGGGTGGCCACTGTGAATGACTGATTGGGGAAGGCGTGAAGATGTGGGGGGAAGGTGTCCCATGCTGAGGGAGCAGCAGGTGAGCAGTTCTCAAGGTAGGAGAGGTCATTCAGTCTAGAGCAGAGCCAATGAAGGGAAGAGTGGTCCCCGATGAGGTCAGACTGCAGGCAGGGCCAGGTCCCATGGAGTCTTTCTAAGTAGTAGGAAGGAGTTTGGGTTTCCATTCCAAGTATGAGAAGAAGTCACAGGAGGGTTTACACATTGAAGTGGAAAGGTCTGGTTAATATTTTTAAAAGATCATTCGAGTTGCTGAGTAGACACTGGTCTTCAGAGGGATGAAAGTGGGGGCCCTGGGGAGGAGGCTGTGCTGGTCCCGGACAGCAGGATGCTGGTGGCTTAGACCCTGGCGACAGCAGTGGAGACGGCAAGAAGCGGTGGGATTGAGTTTACATTTTGAAAGCAAAGCAGATCATGTTTGCTTTGATCCACTCATCGCTGCATGCATCTCAAAGCTTTGGCTTTGGGGAAGTGTCTATAATCCATAAACTCAACCCACAACTGCCCATCCCTCTCGTCTTGGTCCCCAAAGACTGGTAGGTCTCCTTTTCCTCATTCTGTACTGGGGTAAACACCGCAAGGAAAGGGCTTCCACGGCAGCCTCCCGCTGAAGTGCCCAGGCTCTGCCCCTGCTCCCCACCCCCAAACCCCAGGAAGTCTGTAAATGCCTCACTAGAAAATGGAGCCCAGACTTCTTCAAATCTTAAAACCGACATCTTTAAACCTTGGCCACTGGCCAGTCCGCAAATGAAAGGTGTCCTGAGACGCCCTGGGAGAAACTGACCCTTGCCCTTTAGCCTAGAGAGAGGACTCAACCCCAGCTCCCTGGCGCCAGCCAGACCAGGGTCAGATCATCAGCGACCTGGTCCTTCCCTTCTGACTGGAGGAGGACTCTGGACGGGCCGGCAGGGCAAGCCTGAGACTCTGCCTGGCCAAGTTCCAGGGAGAAGAAATCAAGGGAGCCCCCGCAAGGAGGGAGGGCCAAGGCTTTCCACCACAGCAGCCTCTTCTTCCTTCAAAGAGCTTTGCTAATCCAGGGGTAGCTGACCATTCCCCACTGCCCCCCAACTCAGTGCTGGCCTTCACTGGCCCGTGACCCTAAGGCCTTGCTAAAGAGCCCAGAGGAGTCGGTGGGCAGCTGTGGCTGACCCCAGCCTCCATCACGGGGAGCCTGGAGAGACGCTGCCACCACAGTGAGCGGATGAGAAAGGGGTTAAACTGGAGGTGGCTCCCTCCTTCTCCTGGGTTCCTCTATCCCCACCAGCTGCTCGCTGGTCTAGAGCCCAGCTACCCTCAGCTCAGAGCAGAGGGGAGCTGACCGGCTGGAGGAGAGTTAATTTCTCCAGATTTGCTCAGAATCTGAAAGGCATTTTGAGGACTAGTGAGGAACAGATAAACAACATCCCCTGCAGAAGCAGTGCATGAGTGTAACTGGGAAGGAAACATCCACTCTCCTTGATTCAGACCATTGAATGGCAGGGAAATGAGAGGCTAACCCTTCATTTTGAAGATGACAAACCTGAGGGCCACTGGGGGCAGGTGTGTGGGGGGTGACTTGCCCTAAGTCACCCAGCAGCCTAGCAGCAGGGCTGGGACCAGAACCCGGGATTTCAGTGATGCAGGATGAGGAGCCAGCGTGCTCTCTCACAGGTCTTCCGCGTCTGTGCAGAAGGGCCTGAGTGTCTGGCTGGGGAGAGTACAAAGCTGAGCACCCTTTCAGGAAATGACCTCGTGAACTCTGACTCCTGCCCAAACTGCCCTTCCCCTGCCTGGAAGGCCTTTTCCCACCGACCTAAATCCTTTTAGCCCTCAGCTTCTGTTCATTGGCGTGGAATCGCACATGCGCTTGAGCACCTGCCTGGGCTGCAAATGGGTGTGGTGGCCCCCAGGGATGCTGCCACCCCTGCATCTCTGGAATTCAAGACTGAGCCCTCTTGTGTTCTTTTGGCTGCACATCAACCTGACAAGTAGGTTACACACACAAGAGGAGTGAGTCAGATGCTCTAAATCACTTGGCTAATTGGTCCAGTGGTAAAAGAACTCTAACTCCTTATGCAGAAGGAATTCCAGATCTCTGGCAAAGCTGAAAGGTCTTCATCAAGACCCCACAGTCACCTTTTGAGCCTCAGACTGCCCTTAACCAGGGCAATGGTGTAATGGTAAATAAACATTGAACAACCAGTTCTCTGGTGCTGGTGGTAGGGAACAGCCTTGATTTGTAGTGTTTGCTGATCACTGTGGTGTAAACATTCCCACCATGAATGCTCTGGTTGGCCTCTGGTGGCCACAAAGCCTGCAGCAAATGAGGAGCCCCCTCTCCAGTCATGCTCAGAGGGATAAACGCCCATCTCAGGACAGGAACCCCATCACAGAAGCTAGAGAGGGGTGGGGAGAGGCCTGCAGGAGGAGGCCCCAGGTTCTGGGCCCCAGGCTCCCCAGTTTCCTAACTCTGGATCTTAAGCTCACTGTTAGCTTCTCATTTGTAAAGTGGGGTAACTTACCACCTGTGCTGCCATCATCTGAGGTTCTGGTGAGGATGAAAAGTAGAAAGGGCTGTGTGAGCAGGAGAGTTCCACACTGTTGGGAGTTACAGAAGATGAGAGGTCAGGCTGCGGGAGCAAGTTTTCTTTCTGTCATTTACAGACCGAGTGAGCGTAGGCAACTTACTTGGCCTTCTTAAACCTCGGTTTTCTCATCTGTAATATGGGTGGCTGAGATGTGTGTAGAAATAGCACCACCAACCCAGAGGGCTGCTGAGAACAAAATATGGACCTACATCTCGTGTTCAGTGCCTTGATAAATACTGGCTTTATTATCATTGCCTATATCCAGACCCACAAAATAAGTCCCTCTCTAAGGGTTTTACACAAACCTCCCAAAGGCCACCAGCTTGGTCAGGAAGGAGAGCAGGTATATCCGGATGGGTCCATCTGCAGGACAATACCACCAGGGATGCCCCCCTTGCAGCTCCAGATGGCCCTGCCGGCTGCCCCCTCTTTCTCTCCAGAGCCAGGGCAGGCTGGCAGCTGGGAAGTGGGTGGAGACCCCAAAGACAAACTTCTCAGGGTTCCAACACCAGGGTGCTTTGTAACATTTTCCAGTGGGACTGGGTTTCTTGAGACTCCTTGGTGAGAAGACATGCAGTGGAAGGTTAAACTGTGGTCAGGAGCAGGCTTATACAGTGCGGAGAAACTTCAGATCAAGCGAACATCCTCTTCTCCCCCTCAGACGCCACAAAAGCTCTTTTTAAAATAATCTCCTCTGAGGAAGAGCAAAACACTCTTGCAAGGAAAAGACACAAAGAAGGTCCAAAAAACTCATTATTTTACAATGTTTCCAAGGGGTTACAGCCTCACTGCGGAGGTTAACACTGATCTGAAGCAGGTACCACCTGCCATTCCAGCACTGAGGGGCTCTGGTAGGTAACAGCTGGCTGGGTGTGGGGTCTCTGGGGGGCTTATGACGAGGCAAGGGGAGAGGGGTGAAGAGGGGATAAAGTACAACAGCTCCTGAGAAAACAGTGTCTGCTTTACCTGCCACCACGTTACTCCCCTGCTCAGCGTACCCTTCTCTGGTTCCCTCTCACCTTTGAAAAGAAATTAAAAGTTCTTCACGTGGCTTGTGAGCACCAACCGTACAACTCTTCACTAGTCTGGCCAACTAGTTAATTGCATGGGCTTTGGAGTCAACAGATGTGGGTTCTAATCCTTGGCTCTACCACAGCTCCACCAGCTGTGTGACCTTGGACTAGTTAATTAACTCCTCTGAATGCTTCATCCCCATTAATAAAGCGGGAATAATTACAGTCCATACTTCAGAGGGCTGCTTTGAGGCTAAAATGAGAAAACGTAGGTAAGATGCGTATACGAGACCTGGTGTTATATAAACAGTCAATAAATAAAATAAGGACAAATTAAAATCTTTTTACTATCAGCTTACCTCTCCAGCTTCATCTCCTGTCACTTCCCAGAATGCAGTTACCTAGAGGGATTAAATTGCTCAAAGCTTTAGACATGACACCGCACTCTCCTGTTTTAGGCATCCTATGCTTTTTTGTCCTTCTCACACAGTAGGCACTCAATAATCTGCCAATCAAACGTTTGCCTGGAATTCCCTTTACACCTTTCTCCACCTGGCAAGCTCAGTTTAGAAGTCCCTGCTCCAGGAAGACTGCCCTGAACCCACAGGTGGGCTACATTCTCTTCCACAGCATCCTGTACACACATGCTTCGTGGTATTTACCAGGCGCTACTAAAACCGTTCATGTGCCCTTCTTCCTCACTAGAGCATTATTAGCTCTTCTAAAGAGGGGCCAGGTCTAAGGCACATCTGCATCCCCAACACTTGGCACACAGTAGGTGCTCCATAAATGCTCAGCTCTTAAGTAAGGCCAGCCACTTGTCCCAGCTGGAAACTGCATCCCAAACACCTCCCAAGACCCACTACCCTTCCCAGCAGGTTCAAGTTTCCAGCAGGTTCAGTCAACAGTCAGCCAAACCCACTTCCTGCTCCTTCTCCTGAGTTAAACCTTGTTTTTTGCCCCCTGGCTGAAAATAGAGGAAACTGGAGAAGGGGGAGTTTCTTGAAATTCCTGTTCATCAAAGCTACTGTTTCGTGCTTCAAGGCTTTAGTACTGTCTCCACCTGAACCTGGTCACCTGGGGCAGTAGAGACAGCAAATGCTGTACCTTGTTAGAGAAATCAGGAACTCAGTGACCCAGGAACCTGGGGTGGGCCCTATAGACCTAGGCAGTAAGCGTACACGTACAGCCTCTGGTATGCAGCTTGTAAGAGTTGTACCATTTTGGTTTTGTGCCACTCAGACATTAGCTTAAAGAAGGTAAGAATGAGGTACTCTGCCAGTTCTTTCCTGTGGCTTTAGATCAGAACTGTCTTTCTAGATGCTAATATGGCTCCCCTAGGGTTGCCTAGAGGAGCCCAACAGTTTAGAAGGAACTAGGCAGAAACCATCCCACTGGAGTCACTGGAGGGCCGGGGCTGTGTCCTCTGGCCCAGGGTCAGATGGGGGTGGGCGCACACCTGGCTTACACTGGACTCTCAGACACCACAGGGCTGACTGCTGGGCAAACCCAAGGGCTAGAGAAGACAATGCTTTCTGCCAGCATCCACTGCTGGCCCATCAGTGAGCGCTCCACCTGGGGAGGCAAGAACTCCTCACGGGAGGGTTCTGAGGATGCTCATCATTCTGCTCTGCCCACCTGCATGCGGCCCAAAGAGAAGTCTTGCTGGGTGGGGGCAGAAGGCTGTTCCTTCCCACAGCCTTGGAGCGGGGACCTAACACCTGACTCAAAGTGTTAAGAGAACAGTCTTAAGCAGAGGCTAAAATGACAACGAGTCTTAGGAAAGGCTCACGGGCCCACGACGGCAGATGTTGGCACACCGGTGGCTCCCGCATCACCTAAAAATCAGTTCTGAGGCGCCTGCCTGGAATGCAAGCCCTAAACTGCCACCCCCGACTCCTCAAGCTTCTCTGAAACAGTACTGCTCACTTCGTCTCAACCCGCCTCACATTGCCAGTTAGCTATTTCACATGAGTTTGTTTTGTCCTCTCCATTATAATTTAACTTCTAGAGGGCAGGGGCCTTGTCTTACACATTTCTTCCACATTCTCCTCAGCATCCAGCACAGTACTGGGCACCAAGAGGGGACTCCAAAACAAGTATTTCGTGTGTTAAATTCCGAGGCCAAGCACCCATCCACAATTCTATCTTATCAATAGAAGAGATCTCCAGGAGGGCTTGCTTCCTTTTAAATGTCATGTCTTAGCTTTGGAGTCTCTGACAAAACTTGTTTCTGTTTTGCGGGCTCTGATTTTAACCTGTCTGTGGGACTTTACAAAGTACTCGGAAATATTATCTTGGCAGAGAGAGGGTTTGGGTGGAAATGCCTCAGGACAGAGAGTGCCCTCGGCAGCCATTACCCAGCTTGCCCTCGGCCCAGGAGCCTGTCCTCAACTTCTCTCAGCCTCTGTGGGGAGAAGGGAAGAGCACTTGCAGTGAGGAATCTCGAGGTGCGACTCCCTGAAGTCTGAGGAGGAAAAAGGAACAAGCGCTGCGAGGAAAAAGAGCAGTCGAGTTTCGGGCATCGATTTTATTTGGGCTTCTCACAGTGGTTAGAGCCACTCCGTCTTCAGAACAATCACAGCACAGGAAATGCGTCACCGAGACTGCCCAGAAAAGTCTGACCAGCTGAATCTTATTGCTTAAAATACACATATTCACAATAACTGACAAAAGGTGATGTGCCTCACACGGGAATGTGTTAGCATTTGCAAATCTTCCGACTGTAGCACCAAACCCTCGACCAACCCCTTTCTTCTCGTTCACCTGGAACACCAGACTCCCTCAAGTCTCCCCAGCCCCCTCACGAGTCCTTCAGCTCCCTACTTCCGTCTTGCGTCACGCAGGGCAGCCTTGTGTAGCAGGGGCCAGACTGTGACGCTGGACTCAAGCCCAGCTCCACCCGTTGCGTTTTCTTCTTCTCGTGCCTTCTGGGTTGGATGCTGCAGTGAACCCAGCAGTAAACACGTGGACCAGTTCCCCACTCTGACTGGAGAAGGAATCCTGAGAGGGCCAGAATCCATCCCTTCGACCAGTTAACTCAAGCAGGGTTCATTTTGGTAAAACTTGATCTCCTTTGAGACACTTCAGTGAGTTGTTTGAGACAAAAACAAAAAACAAAAACCAAAAGGTGGCAGGAAAGGCATCTGAGGGCTGTGGCACACTTCTGCCCACTCTCGCCACACACCGGCCACGCGCTGGACCTCAGCAGAGGGAGGTAAGCCCTATGGCACTGTGGTGGCCGCCAAACCCTCCTGGCAATTCTGGGCAGGGTTGACGTCTGGGCCACAGCCAGTCCGAGCTTGACACTGAAGATCCAGTCCAGCTTCTGTCTGAGGTTCCACCCTGGCCTTCTGTCCGAGCGGTTGTGGACACCCCCGGGGGCTGACGCCGAGGGCCAGGAGCAGCCGAGGGAGGCAGACAGGCTCAGAGCACGTTTCCGTTTACAGGGAGCAGAACACAGGCCTCTGAGTGTCCACGGAGCAATGTGCAAATTGCAGTGATGGGTAGAGTAAAACCTCTACTTGGAGCACAGTATCTCTGGCAAACGTGGGGACTGCCGCCGACAGCGCTGCTGAGTTCACCCAAGTGCACAGTCAGACATTTGCTCAGTAAACAGTAAATGCGTAAAATAAATTACCTTGAGAGGGCCGCGCCTGCTCCAAACGTGTGGGTAACGTGAGCAGAGTGGCTGCCGTTCAAAGCGTATTCACAGGAAAACAGGGCTGGGGGCTCACACACAACGGACAGACACACACAGGTTATCCAAAAAGTCACTGTATACGGACTGCACTTTGTTCAACATGGATTTTGGTTTTGTGGACTCCAAACTCAGACACTCGTTCACCTCACAGCCTTGGATTTGTCTATTTTGTGTGTGTGTGTGTGTATATACATATATACACACATACACATATATACGTGTGTATTCATATATATATACATATATATACCTTCCTTTCTTACCATAACATCAATGCCTAGTCTGAATGTCATTGTTCAAGAGTGGGGGAAGAACCAAACTCTTCATATGAACAGGGCTGGACAGGGAATGTTAGTTTCAGCAGTTTGCTTTCTCCATTCAGATTATTCCTAACAAAGCTCAACTGGTTTTTGAAGCCAAACTACAATAATAAGGATCCTGTGGTCCTTCAGGATGGCTGCCTTCACCCTCCTACCTGGGCCACTTAGACACTTGACATAGGCTACAAAAATTAGTTACCCCACTCAAGGCGGGGCGGAACAGGGAAAGGGCACAAAAACCACAGATAACCAAGGCATTTTTTCCAAATGGTCAGTTTGAAAAAACAAACAAATAAACAAAACAGCTTACTCAGAATCTAGAGAAAATACTGTGTGAGAGTCAGGCTGCGGGACCGCCCTTTCTCAGGTCCCACAGCCTCCTCATTTGTTCACAGAGAACAGTGAGACGTGAAGGCCGGCAGACGTGTGCTTGGGACGGGGGAGGGTACTGATCACCTGTGAGCACAGATCAAACGGCAGAGATGCGGAAAGCTGCACCTCTATCCGCTGCCACAGCGCAGGGCCTCCTGCTCACCCGCAGAAGTTCCAGACAGCTCCCACCCAAGCCTGCACACAAAACATCTCCTTCTGGCTCAACTGTAGCCAGGACTCTGAAGGCCAAGTTGGGAAAAAGCCACAAATTTTCCTTTTCCAAAACAGAATTCTTGCCTGCCCACTGGTCAAGTTCTTATTTTCAGCTCACTTCTGTTGTTGTTGGTTTTTTTAAAAGAAAAAAACCAAAGAGAAGGCAGGTGTAATCTTCCACACTTGAACCAGTCCGCGGCCAGCCAGAACCTGCTGGGAAGGGGCCCCTCCAGGATGCATCGTGCCACCTCGATCTCGTCACCTGGAATTTGAGAGCACAAGCCCTTTACCAACCCGCCACGCGACCGCCGGTCAGCTCTCATCCTCCCACAGGAGGAGCCCAATTCTGGCTCCAGAGACACTGGCAGCGAGGGGCGACAATCCCTGGACCACTGGGGCTTCACCCAGGGCTGAGACCTGCCATCTCTCTCAGACTGAGACGCGGCGAGGTTCTCATCAACTCACACCAGAACATGAATCCACTCCATCACCAAGAGTCACCTCAGGGCACAGTCTCATCCCCTCCTTGGGGGCTTCTGAAACGCGCATCTCTCTGACCCAAGCAGGTAGTGACACGTGACTTGAAAAGAGGTAAAGGGGAACAACGAGGTGGGGTATGAGGAATGAGTCACGGGACAACTTCTCGGCCCTCCGTGACACTGTGTATCTATGGGGGGCGAGGCACCCACACCCCAAACTGTACCTGGAGATGCAGGAAAACGCAGGAGCAGAGGGGGGGGAAAAAAAAAAAAAAAAAGGAACACAGTCACTTAATGCTTCTCTCATGGTTCTCCCCTACCCTGGTTGTGTCGCCAAGTTCTCGGGCGCAGGCAGGGCCTGCTCTAGCTGGGGGAGCTGCTGCTCTGGGAGTTTGGGGAGTCCTGCTCGTTGATGGTGTTCAGCAGCAGGCAGGCAGGCAGCCGCGGCAGGTGAGGGTGCCCGGGCTCCCGGGCCTGCTCCTCGGAGGGCTGGCAGAGCCCTTCCTCCTCGTCGCCAGGGGGCCGCACATGGCAGCTGTCGCAGAAGTCCAGGGGCCCGTCCAGAGCATCGTCGATGAGCGCGTTGAACTCTTTGAGGTCGTCATCGTGGTGGCCCCGGTTGCACACACACACCTCGATGCCCGAGTCACCTGTGAAGCGGCGATGTCTGCCGGGCGTCTTGTCTTTGCTGTCAGGGAGGGCGCCGCCCTGCTCGGAGCTGTACTCTTTCAGCAGCTCCTCCTTACATTCGGAATCCTTGTCCAGGAAGGCCCCAGGGTCCACCTCCCCCAGGCCGGCCACAGAGCCGCTGGGCTCCATCCCGGGGGCTTTGGTGGCTGCTGGGTCTGCTGGCACGTCGGAGGGCTCAGGGTCAGCGATGCTCGGGGGTCGCGTGCTGCTTCTGCTGGGCCCGGACAAGGGGCTGCTCTGAGCCCCCTGGGAGCCCCTGGTGGGGTCGGCGCCCGGGGGGCTGCCGCCTGTAGGGCCACACTGCGCAGGCAGCTGCTGCTGGAGCTGGAAGGCACTGTATGGTGGGGGAGGAGTTGGAGGTCGGTTCACCACTTCCTCATAAGGAGGTAGTAAATAGTTTGGCAAAAACCCTAAAATGGGGAGGTAGGGAGGAGAAATTACTGCACTGGCAATTGTTCTAGGATAGACTGCAGGCTCACACTAAGCATATGTCTCGTCCCACCCCCAGCATACCCACCGAGGGACGGCTACAGCTCTCAGGTGCAGGCAGGGCACAGGGCTGTGAACGACTTTGCAGAGAAAGGGGGGCAGATTGGGAGTGACAGATTCTAGCTTCTGGAAATCTGAGAGCTCCTAATGCTGCTTCACAGGCAAGGACTTCTGCTTGTCTGGAGTTAAAGCAGAGGGTTCAGCAAATGTGGTGAATGGCCAAGAGAGTTCTGCCTGGAAGGGACCTGTTTTCCACATGCACGCAAGTCTCATGTTTCTAGCTCAGACTGTGTCCTCCATCTGCATCCCATAGGCCTCAGGGTCAGGGACCCTAAGTTAAGACTTTCCAGATGTATATCATGAAGAGAGCCTTTTTCTGGGAGGCTGGAAAACTGTGTTGCCTCTCACCCTAGTGTGGCAAGAGGTGGTCTGGAAATACACACCAAACCTCATCCTGATTCGCATCGAGAGCGGGTGGCTTACCAGTAAAGGGCGAGGGGCCTGTCATCAAGGCTTGTTAAGAACATGCCAGGGGAGTTATCTTTTGCTTTGAGGCACAGATGATCTAATTATAACAGTAATTGCTAGCATTTATTGAGCACTTACTATATGCCAGGCACTGTGCTAAGCACTTAACTCTTCTAGGTGTGGAATTCCAAATTTATGAGTACTTTAGTCTGTAGAACACACTGCAGAATGGCTTTGGACAGGCTGCACTTCTGGGCCTCCACCGACCACTCGAGAGATCAGTGAGTGTAAGGAACCCCAGGGAGGGGCTTCCCTGGTGGTCCAGTGGTTAGGACTTGGCGTTCTCACTGACAAGGGCCCGGGTTCAATCCCTGGTCAGGGAACTAAGATCCCACAGCATGGCAAAAAAAAAAAAAAAAAAAAGGAACCCCAGGGAAGTCAGGTGAGTGTGCCCTTCAGTGAGTCACCGAGTTTCTTGGTTCTCAGGAAGTCCCAGTGCTACCCCCCACCGCTGCCCCTTTTGTAGCAGCCTCTGCTCAAGCATAGCACACGGCAGGAAACAAAATGGGGGGATTTCAGGCCACTGACCTCTAAATCTCAATTCATTCACATCATACACCATACAACCACCTGCCTAAAAAAATCTGCCTAAACTAAAGGAGCGGAGATGTAGTCAGAACCCAGCTGGTGTGGACTGGAGCGGCCCAGTGGCTGCCAGGGGCTGCATCCACAGCACTGGCTCCTCGGCGCTAAAGGTGTGCACCCCCTTGTTCCCACACTTGTGAGACCCTGCTCTGTGCGGGACAAGGAGGCCAACCCCCTGTGCCCACAGTCTGTGTGTCCTGGGCCCCGAGGGTGGGGTTTGGTGTACGTACTGAAATAAAATGGCAGCGCTGAGTAATTGTGGGCTTCCCGGTAGGCGATCAGGTTGATTTCATGTTGCCGCTGTTGGGCCTGAAGGCGGTGCTTGGCTCGGCGGTGGTGGCACACGCAGCAGCAGCTCAGGATGATGATGATGGTCCACACGAGCCAGAACCCTGGGGGCAGGGAGGCGAGACAGAGAGGCGTGGGCACACCATGAATGCCAGCTGGAGGGGCTGCCCTCGGCACAAGGAGGCCCAGGGACACTGCGTGCCTGGTCGAAGCTGGCACTGTTGGCCCTTGCCTGGTGAAGTTACATTTAGAACCTGTGATCAATTTTCATGTTTGTACCAGAGTGAAAGACACGTGGGGCGGAAGAGGGCAGAAATGTAAGAATGGTGACCGTAAAAGAGGTCACTCACTCCGGGGCACCTCCAGGGCTCCTGGGGGAAGGGAAGAATGCCAAGGCATCTGTGCAGCACTGCTGGTCCTCCCATATTTTAGGTTTGGGGGGCATTAAGTATGCTTACCTTTTAGGACAGTGTGCCCTTCCTATCTTAAGAGATCTCTGAGAAAATGCTTCAGCCTCTCTTGGTGCCCACCTCCCCACTCCAGCCCTGCTCAGGCCCACAAGGACGGCTCCCAGGCTCCCCACCAAGAGCGAAGAGCCCCTCAGAATCCCCACATCTCAGCAGATGAGCGGTTGCAGGGGGCCTCGGAGGGGCTACCTGATAAAATTTTTTTCTCTACCATGTCGCCTCCGTCACACAAGAGCCACTGAAGTTAGAGGTGGAAAGATTCTAATTTCCTCAGGCCCATTTCTTCCCTGGAGAGTGTAAACAACTTCCTCTGCTCTTGACATAATCCGGTACAATTCCATCTCCCACCATCACAAACAATCCACTCCCACCTCGCTTTGGCCTGCAGCTGCATTAGACTCGGGACCATCAGAGGCCTCCCATTCTTCCTCCTGGCTCCAGAAAGGGGTAAAGGAGCAGGGGAGAAGCCTACCGCCCTCTTCCCCAGGCAGATTGTTTCTTCTCATTTCCCACTGTGTTCTCTTGGATCATACTCAGAGAACCCTGGCAAACTCCAGTATAAGACCCCCCTCTCCAATCTTCACATGTATACAGAAAAGGCTTCTAATTTTTTTTTTTTAATGAATGAGCAATTTTGCTTTAAAAAATATAGAGAGGGGAAAAAAAGACTGGAAGGAAAAAATAGTGACATTTTAAGTCATGGGATTATGAGAAGAAATTTTAATTTTCTTCTCCCAATTATTTTTCTTCTTTCAAATTATAAAACTGGAAACAAAGTAAGTTAAAACTTAAAAATATCTGTGACTAATTTTATTTTTGCTGGCTTTAAAAAAAATTAACATATTTCTGAATAGGTTTTAAAATTCCTCTGGGAATGTCTTCATACAATGAAATGATATGAATCATTAAAAACTTATTCACAGAATACTATATTTGACATATAAAGATGTTTCTAATATTAAATGAAAAAAAAAAAGCAGATTACAAAACAGCATAAAATATGATCCCAATTTTTGCTTAAGAAAAAAGTATATATAAATGTCCAGAGGGATGATCAGGAAGTTAGTCATGAGGTTATTCCTGGACAATAGGACAGCAGATTTTCTGGTACCAGCTCTTGTTTTTTGCTTATTGCCAATAAGATGAACATGTACTTCTTTGAAATAAAAACAATATTTTTTCTCAATAAAAAAATAATCTGGGGCTTCCCTTGTGGCGCAGTGGCTGAGAATCTGCCTGCCAATGCAGGGGACACGAGTTTGAGCCCTGGTCTGGGAAGATCCCACATGCCGCGGAGCAACTGGGCCCGTGAGCCACAACTACTGAGCCTGAGCGTCTGGAGCCTCTGCTCCGCAACAAGAGAGGCCACGATAGTGAGAGGCCCGCGCACCGCGATGAAGAGTGGCCCCCACTCGCCGCAACTGGAGAAAGAAACGAAGACCCAACACAGCCAAAAATAAAAATAATAAATAAATAATAAATAAAAAAATTAAAAAATAATAATAATCTAAGGAATAATTTTAAGGTGAGTTTTTATTAAATGAGAATAGATTATATTATTTTTCATTTGTTCTCTATTCCTGAAGAACTTCAAGTTTTTCCCATTACAAACGTTATGTATATTTTTTATTGTCTGCTTTGTAATTATAAATTTGTGTTTAGAATGTAAGTATTTCTACATCTCTTGTCAGAATGAGTTAATTTCATTTAAAAAAAAAAAAAAGCCTCCCTCTCCCAGCAAACAGATTTGTAAATGAATAAACCCCTGATTTTTTTTCCTGTTTGAACCAGAATATTCTGAAAGATCCCACTGACATTTAGGGTGTGGCCTCTAGCAACACCCAGGGTGTTTCCTTCTGTCCCCCAGGGGTGTCCGGGCTGAATCTCCCCACAGAGCCACCCCTATGGGGTAAGGCAGGATAGCAGTACAGCCTGCCAGCCCTGGCAGGCCGGCAACACCACTGTGTAACACCTTTGTGTTTTCAGCACGTGTCGGTGTTCAACTGAACCTTTTGCTGAGGTCTAGCAACGGGAGAGCAGGTAGAGGACAATGGGCAGAGAATCTCTTCCCCATTTCCCATCAGCAGACAGAAAAACCCCGTTCCTAACCAGAGTTCATAAATGTAAGTTGAACTCAGAAGTCTCCCTTGTGGTCCTTCCCGGAGTCGCTGCTGACATTTGCTTAACTTAACTTGCACTTCTCTCCTTCCAATGCTCGCCAACTGGAGACTGGACACTGTAAGAGGAGCCCTCAGGGAATGGTTTTGAGGCCAGAAAGGAGCTCTGGGAGTGAACTGGCTTCCCGCTGTGGTCCTGTAACATCTCCTCCAGCCCCTACGATCTGTTCAGCTCCCAGTCTCCTGGGGTGGGGTCACACCCGAAGGAAGCGGCACAAATAAGCACAATGCATTCTGCTGAAGAGCCTGGCTCCAAGCGTATTTTAGAGTCAAGTCTAAAAGATTCTGGGCTAACCACTTTTTTATACTACCCAGCATCATCTCACAATCCTTTATACTTCTGTGTTACTTTATAATTTTCAAAGTACATTCTCCCATGAGATAATCAGCACCAAACTCTACAATTTTTTACCTCCCAAGTCATTTCTTCAATTGTTTCTTACCTAAAGGTAAATTAACTTTTAACCTTAATGCTGCAATATATATGATCTAAGGCAAAACTTCTCAGCTATATTATGACGGGCTTTAAAAAAAAATTAAGTTATTTATTTATTTATTTTTTGCTGCATTGGGTCTTCGTTGCTGCGCGTGGGCTTTCTTTTAGGTTGCAGCAAGCAGGGGCTACTCTTCGCTGCGGTGCGCGGGCTTCTCATTGCAGTGGCTTCTCTTGTTGTGGAGCACAGTCTCTAGGCGTGCGGGCTTCAGTAGCTGTGGCACACGGGCTCAGTAGTTGTGGCTCGCGGGCTCTAGAGCGCAGGCTCAGTAGCTGTGGCGCTCGGGCTTAGCTGCTCTGCAGCATGTGGGATCTTCCCAGACCAGGGCTCAAACCCATGTTCCCTGCATTGGCAGGTGGATTCTCAACCACTGCACCACCAGGGAAGCCCTATAATAGGCTTTTAATAAGAAATATCTCAGGCACTGGTTTTTATGTTGGCCACATATTTCTGGTTCTCCCCCTTTCTGGCATGTGGGTAGGCTTGAACTTCCTGGCGCCATTATGATTGTGACACTTTGAGGCAGCTTCTAACTAATAAATTGAGATTGGAAGTGACAGATGTCACTTAGAGGCCAGAACATTTCTTGCTGATGTGAGACCCTCTGTTAAGTCTCCCTTCTGCCATGGCAAGCCATAACATTCCAGATAGTGACTTCAGGGTCAGTCTGGCCCCAGGGGATAAAGAAGTAGGAACAAAGCTCTCATCCAACCTGTGATGGACATATAGTGTGAGTAATAAACCTGTTGTTTTAGGGCCACTAGGAGTTTGGACTTATTACTGAGCATAACCTCTCGCCTATCCTGACTGATGCAGTATCTTTATAGGTTTTTCTGGGGGAAAGGATTTAAAATGTTCATCAGATTCTTAAGAGAATCCTTATTCCAGAAAAAGCCTGAGTTCTATTGAACTAGAAGTATAATAGAAAAAGAGGTCTTTTTTTTTTTTTTTTTTTTTTTTTTTTAAGGAGAAATGAGGCAGGGTAGAAGGAGGCTGGGGGAAGAAATGAGACAAGTGGAAGGCATGCCCTTGGCAGAGTTACCCCAGTTATATCGAACAGCACCAGAAAACACATGTTTACTGAAATTCCATCAGCTGCTTCTGTTCATGTGGTATCATGGGTAGAAAAACTCTCCCTACCACGTACCACTTATATGACGTGATATAAAATCTCGAACTGAGTTTTGCATTTCTAATATAGTATCACAAAGTGATAGTGTGGATCAAAACTAGGAGAAAACTAACTTGGGGGCAGAAGGGGCCTAGTGGGGTAATGAGGCATTAGCACAGGTCCAGAAAAGGCCCCTAAGGACTGGTCCAACTTGATGGAGTTAATGTGGGAAGACAGAAGGCATTCTTGGTTTGACCCTCACAAAACGGATGCTCTTGGCAGCTATTCTAGTCAAAGCCATGTCCCATCAGCTTTAAAAGGGGGACCGTCCAGACTAGTACCTATGGAGTTGTACAAACTTTTGATATTTTCACTAGATTTCACAAACAAGGAGGAAAGTTTTAAAAAGGAAAACCTACTGAAAGAGCCACACAGAGAAAGACAGAAGCATGCCCTCCTCCCCAAACACACACCTACCCACAGATTACATTCCCCACTGACCTTTGAAAGCTGTGACCTCATGGTGGGGTGCATTTGTCATGCTAAGCAAAATGGAAAACATGTTTTTAAAAACAATCACAGTCCAATGTAGGAACTGAGTCATGTGCCCCAGAGCTCACTATAAACTTGGGAAAACACCACTCCCCAACTGGCAGGAAATTCCTCATTAGGAAGCCAAAGTATACTGTCAACTAGCTCTCCTTCTACCCCACAGGATGGTGGGTGACCTCCCTGGCCCCTGATAGCTCTTAGCAGGAGCTCCTGACACTGCCGCTGTGGAAAAAGGACTGAATTTGGGAAATGAAGACTTTAGAGGACTTGCAACTTCATCGGAAAGACTGGACAAGTTTCATTTCCTAGCTTTGTGACCTTGATCATTTTGTCTTTACTTCCCCCATCTGTAAAATGGGGAGAATAATGGTTTCTACCTACTTGGTCATTGTGAGGATAACCGAGTTAATATCTGTATGCAGAGTACTCAAGCATGCACATTCGAGACCTTTCACAACCTGGGCCCACCACCCTTCCAGCCTGGCACTGAAGAGTTCAGGAAGGGGGTATAGCTTTGTGTGAGGCACACTGACCCCACTACTCAGCTGCGACTGACTGACCGGCTACTTAATGCCCCTGGTCCTGAGAAACGGGATATGTGTACCTGGCAGGGTTGTATTTGGGGCGTGCTGAGCTGACGTGTGTGAAGACCTTAATGAGTGCCAGGCACACGGCAGAGTTCTATGCACGTCAGCACCCTCATCTCCCCTGGGCAAGCCCCACAGCCCAGCCCCATGGCCACAGGGGAAAGGTTAATGAGATGCATGCTCTCTTCTTTCCCGTGAGGCCTTGACCTATGGTGTTTGGTATTCCTCGGCCTGGGAAGTCATTCTACCCTTCTCCATGTGCTTAAATCCTATCCACCCGTTAAGGCCTACCTCAAATGCCACCTCCTCCCTGCAGCCTGCCTGAATCCTGTCCAGCTAAAGCAAACTCTCCTGTCACATACATCGCAGTCCTGGCACGTACACTCCACTCTCTACTTTGCATTACTAGTGAGGCACATTGCCTTATCTCCTCTCTCTGCTCAGAGACTCCCTTCTTGATGGCAAGGATTCTGTCTCCCCACACGCTCTAACACAGAAGAGGCCACAGCATCCAGTAGGAACTTGTTAGAATTGCAAATTCTCAGGTCCACCTCAGACCTACTGAATCAAAAACTCTGGGACTGGGGCCCAGAAATCCGTGCTTTAATAAGCCCTCCAGGAAATGCAGATGCTTGCCAAAGTCTGAAACCACTGGAATAAGAGTTTGCTGAATAGATGATCGAATGATGACTGAAAGTACAAGTGCCGTGAAAATGCATGGGATGATAATAATAATAATGGCCAGGTTCTTATAGCCTCAGCCACGGCAGTGGTAAACAGGACCCTCACTTCTGGACTGATGCAGACCCAAGAATGACCCCTGGCTTAACGTTACAAGAGACTGAAAAGACACGGGAGTAAGGGCGCTGGCTGAAGCTTAAGGTCTGTGTGTGCTTGTGTGTCCGTGTAAAGTGGGCTGTGTGTGTGTATGTGTGTGTGTGTGTGTTTGAGACAGTCCTCAGCACACAGGAAAATTCAGCTAAGTAGTGGTATGAGGGTTGGCGGCAATGGCATTTGTTTTTCCGTGAGGCCTTCCCTGTAGGCAACTATGGTTAAAGAGGTACTTTGACAAAAACCCTGCCAAGGATTTCCTGGCTGAGATTTTTTTCCTTCCAAAGGAAAGAGACAAAAAGAATAATGCAAAGCCCATTACTTTCACATTTCAGGCAAAGTTCAGAGGCAATTAGAGGGAACAGGGTTCAAAGCGCAAAAAGCACAGTTCTGATGAGAGCTGAAAAGGGCTCATTCCTACGCTCGACCTCCCTCCTCTACACATCAGGCCGAGGCCAGGCCCCTAAGAAGGAGGAAAACCAAAGAATTCCGAGAGGGGCGGAACACTCACTGGGCATCTTCGGACCAAAAAGCCATTTCTGGGCACAGACAAGAGGAAGTTTGGCTTTTACAGTCTCCGTCCCCTCAGTTTGGGAAGCATGGGCCAACTTGCACAGGGGTGAGTCTTTCCTCCCCGTCCAGACTCTGGTCTCCATCTGGCCTTCTCCTTTCCCCGGCTGACCACAACTGGAGAGGTGATGAGCCACTGTGCAGCTCTTCCCCTGGCTTTCTTCAGGCCCTCGGGACGAAGTGCCTGGTTCCCAGACTGCCTGCCACCCTGCCACCTGGGTCTCCCTGTCCCAGCCGCCCCACCCCCAGCCCTGGCTTTGGTGACCCAATTCTGGTGGCTACTGAGTCTGCTCTGCCAACAGCCCAGGAGGCTCTGTCAATCTGAGATGGGGGCCATCAGCAACTCCATTCTTTCCGCAACTGATGCTGCCTGGGCCGGGCCCCAGAAAAACAAGCTGCAGCTCTGTGGCTTTTTGGCAGCCCAGCTTCAACTTTTGTTTTAACAAGGGGTGGGAGGGAGAATTTGAGCCCTGTGGTTATCTGCATTTTGAAACATTTAAACACAGTCTGTCCACCTGCCTGGCACTTTGTGTTTCTCTAGTGAGTCCCTCAGCCCCTCCCCTTCTCAAATAGCACCAACAACTCCAGGCCTGCCTTTGCTGCTGCTTATATAATATTTGCAGGACTGGTGGGGACATCTTGAACCCTGTTCTCTCCTTGGGGAGGAGTCTGCCCTTAACCACCCCTGAGCCAGTCCTCAAAAGGGAAGGACAAGAGTGAGGAGAGGTCCTGTTTGTAGGACCCACTCCCACTGGCTGCAAGATCCATTTGCATTTAGAGGGAGAGGCTTCCCAGCCAAGAGTCTAATTTCCTTTCCATTTCAAACAATAGCCCTTCTAGCTGCTTTCTGACCATATCACTGATGTGGGGGGGAATGGGGAGATCAGAAAGGAGAAGGGGAAAAAGGGAAGAGATGGTGGTGATGGTAAGGACATGGTTGACCAGCAAGCACAAAGTTTGTTTCCAAATGGAGGGAGTGATGGGGACTTAGAATTCTCTGGGGAAACAGTCTACCGTTTCCTCTAGCAACAGACAGTTACGAGAACCACTGCACGCTGGTCACCTGGCAACTCTCTGCCCTTAGGACCCTCACATCCTCCCCTTCTTTGTCTGGCATCCTACAGTGTCTCGTCTGAGTTCCAAGAAGATTAGAGTACAAAGGGCTTTAGTGAACTCTCCAAGCCTGGGTCACTCCCTGAAGACCACGGCAATGTCACCACCTTTGTGCAACTCTGGAAGGTGCAAGCCATCCTGGCTGCCACCAAGCAGTGGCAAGACGAGGATTGTCTCCACATGGCACTGAGCTGACAGCAACAGGTTAGGTAGACTGGAGAAGCCTCTAGACACTTCAGTTTGTGATCTGGGGAAGGAAGAAAAGGGGCTGAACCTCTAGACTCCTTCTCTCCAGGAGGGCTCTGTCGGCAAGGACCTAGGGAAAGATTATCCCTTTGAGAGAGACCCTCAGAAACAGAGGCAGCTCCTTGATGATCTCTGGGGAATTCTGGAAGCCTTGGTGCTTCTTACAAGAAAATGGCATTACAGCATTCACAGCAGCTTGGCTGCTGCAAACCTCTCTTTGCAAAGATGGCGAGCCTGGGCACCTGGGCTGGCCCATGAGAGGATGTAAGTTGTTGTCACTGCTCGGCACACCCTGGAGAGGGCATCAAAGAGAACCCCATTCAGGAGATTCTGCAGCAGACCTGCTAACCGCAGCTTCTTAAGAAGTCTCAGACCATGTTCTCCAGTCTTTAGCGCATGGTGTCTGAAGAGCACCAGAGCTCTCCTCCTCTACAGAGAGACCGCTTCTAGAACCTGGAAGCAGATTCTGCTCACCAACACTGCCACCAAGAGAATAAGAAAAGGGCTGACCAGCCTATGGTTTCCCAATGAGCAGAGGCGGTAACCGAGACCCTGGGATGCCAAGACATCCCCAGGCAAGGACTTACACCAGAGTTCATAGTAGTAGTTGCAGCACTGAGACTGTCCACAGCAGTGTCCTGTGTCACAGATGTAGCTTTGATTGTTGGTACCCACGCAGGTTTCCTTATCCTAAAAGAAATAAAAAAAACACTGTAGCATATTAAATTATAGCTTTTAAACACTACTTTTCTTCTCATCCTCCTCTTACTGATCGCCTGCCCACCTTCCACCAAAATGGTTTGTACCAGTGTTTACTGAAAGAAAAGAAAGAGAGAAAGGGAGGGAGGGAGAAAGAGAAAGAAAGAAAGAAAGAAAGAACCACACAACAACAGCAGAGTTAAGAAAAATAATATGGTTTATTAAAGGGGGAAGAGGATTCAGTACACAAAGCCGACTGGTAAAGAGCAGAGCTCTCCTTGCTTTCTTTATATCTAAGCAGAAACACTCCACGTTCTGGTGCTAAACTCAGCCAGTAAGAAGGTGGTGATTCTCCTGTAATAGGCTGTATATTTTAAATAAATCCGTTTCTCTGTGAAAGTTCCCAGAATAATGAAGGCAGCACGTATTCTAGGATTGGCATCTGGTCAGTCAGTCCATCTTCCCTTCAGAACACATATCTCCAAGGTTAATTACAGTGTGATTCAAAAGAAGGCTAAAAATCTTGCTACTAAAATTCTTTCAATCTTAAGAAAAGGGGTGGGGCTTCCCTGGTGGCACACTGGTTGAGAATCTGCCTGCCAATGCAGGGGACATGGGTTCAAGCCCTGGTCTGGGAAGATCCCACATGCCGCGGAGCGACTAGGCCCGTGGGCCACGGTTGCTGGGCCTGCGCGTCTGGAGCCTGTGCTCGGCAACAGGAGAGACCGTGATAGTGAGAGGCCCATGCGCCGCGATGAGGAGTGGCCCCCACTTGCCGCAGCTGGAGAGGGCCCTCGCACAGAGGCGAAGACCCAACACAGCCATAAATGGATAAATAAATAAATAAATAAAATTAAAAAAAAAAAAAAAAAGGGGTGACTTGCTCAGGTGACCTAGTCCAATTTCAATTTGCTAGATCTTTTTTTGCTTACCAAATGGTCTCTTAATAATCTTGACTGGATCTAGGATTCACACTGTCCCTTGTCAGGGACAGCTACAGAAAGGGCACCGCTGAGTAACCATCTAGCATTTTGCCAAATTCTATTCACAGCACTGGTGGAGAGGGATGGAGGTGGAAAGGTTTTTTTTATATTTCGTAGTTAAGATATGAAATACCCCACCGGCTGACCTAAACTTCAGCCTCAAATGTCCTCTGGGTCACAATGCATATGATGAGACCTAGAAGATCTGGCTTTCAACATTTCTTTGTTCTAAAGAAGTAACACATGCAGTGACTGGACACAGTCTTTGTGCCAAGCACTGGGTTGGGTACGAGGAATACAACGATGAATAAGAAATTGTCCCTAACCTCAAGAGGCACAGAGCTAGGAAGGGAAAAAACCCTGCTCAGCAAAGAAACTAAAACCACAGTATTATATGTGCTGCTACTCAGGCTGACCCTGCCCACAGTGTACACCCGGGTGGACGTCTGCCAGTGGAAACTCAAGTCACAGGGTCGGTTCCTGTTCTCTGGGTCTTGCTTTATACTCCACTGTCTGTTTGGCCAAGGGTACAAACAAAGCACTCCAGCGACTGTCTACAGGGCTAGAGGCTGGGCACTTGAAGCCACGAGGACAAAAGAAAGTGCACGGCTACACCCCAGATCCCTGGCTCAGTGCATGTTTCCACCACATCCTCAGGTGTTTCCTGGTCTTTAAGAGTCTTACACCCTGCTGTAAAGGGGTTTAGGAAGAAGGAAACATGGGAAAGGCATTTGTCGACTCTGACAATGAGGGTTTCACAATAGTATTGCAAACAGAGTTCTTCCTATCTTTGCCTTCCTGTGTCCGCCATAAGTAAAATGGCACACGTAGCAGGTGGCTGTCCAGTGGGATGTCTCCTCTGAGGCCTGACGCGTGTGGAGAAAGCAGATCTGTGTTCGTTGCTTTTGCTAGAACACACCCTCTCCCTCTTGACTTCAGAGCAAAACACTGCTTTCCTAAGGACATCAAAAAGTTTCTCCCAAGTTTACCAGGCCCTGAAATGCCATTCTTCTGGCCTGGCTCACAAGAGCACAGTTCAAACTGTCCACATAGTTTCTAAAAGAGGCCGCGCTGCCTACACTCTGACACATGAAAGAATCCAGGGACACTTCTGCCTCAAGAAAATTCACCAGATGAGGTCCAGGCTCGGAACACAGGGCGGCCAACTGGTCCTCCGTGAGGCATGAAATGGAACGTGTCTGAAATCTAAACAAGTGGCATCCTCATGACCTACTGGTGTCAGCTTTTCTCTTGGCTCTCCCATCCTCCGAGGCAGGAAGCCCAGTGTAAACAGAACCCCACTCTTTTTCCCTGCTCTGCCTCCACTTTCCCAGGGACAGCAGACTGTGGCAACATCATTTAACTCAGTTCCTCAAATACTTTTTACCCAGTGTATCTCATCCCCTGCTTTCCTCCCCCCAAACAGAGTCCCCAAGTTGCCTGAGATGATCTTGGTTATGGGAACTGTCATTTTCTGCTGCAGAAGGAAGGAAAGCAGGTAGGCAGTTAAAGAAGACAAGATGTGGGTTCATGGACCTTTAGCAAGGAAGACATGAAGGACTAAGAAGGTAGCGAGATGTGAGTGTCATGAGCTCCTCCAGAGAAAGAGACGTTGTGGTATGAAAGGAAAATCCAGAAGCCTTGTGTTTGGCCCTAGCTCTGCCATTACAGAGGAACGGCACTCTGGACAAGTTACTCAATGGCCCTAGAGCTGGTTAAGATGCTCACTCACGTCTCCTTAAACCCAAAGGGTTTATTAGCCTACCCACCTCCCATTCCCTTTGACAGCAGCCTCGAGCCAATGCAAGAGCTCCTGTAACCTATGCCTCCTCTCAGTCACAGCAAAGAACAGAGGTGTGCAAATGTTGCTTGGTGCTCTTCCACCCTTCCCTGTATGAGGAAGTCACCCAAAGGACTTTCAAGGATCTCCAGGCAGCTCAAGATACAAATGGTAAAGATTCAGTCAGATCTGGGTTCAAAGCCCACTTCTCACACTATGCTTATTACAGTGTAACTTGGGTAAATGACTTAACTTCTCTGAGGTCTCAGTATCAACGCTATTCTATGAGCCATTATCGCTGGGCATGAAAGACCATTCAATAAACAGCACTCTGCATTCACTTAGAACTATTTCTCAGAAGAGTAAAGTTCACTGGCAATGTGGGCTGCTCCAGACACATGAAGAATAGAAAAAGGAACTAGAGAGAATGCAATGGAAAGTTCAAATATGAAAAATTCTCAGCACTCTTTATGAGCACCCTTTGCTTTTCTTCCAAGCATCTCCAAGCACTACACACATATTATGTTGTTCAGGCCAAGTCTTGAAGAGTGGGAAGTTAATATCCCACCCCACCCCCCCTTCTCAAGAGTGAACGAGAGAATATATCGTGCCCTCCCTATGGGCAGGAGCTCTGTCTCCTTAATCCCCCTCCCCAACCCCAAGAATGAGCACAGTGCTTGGCACACAAAGGTTTGCTGAATGAAACAATGGCTATGCAGCCTCCGTGAAGGCAGAATGATCTGGGGTGAATAATACGGCTAGTGTATACTGAGTACCTGCTATGTGCCAGGCACTGTTCTAAATGCCTTACAAGTCTTCCTTCATCTAAACTTGAAAGCACCACTATGAAGAGGGTAGTATAAGAGAATTGAGGTCAACAGAGGCTAAGTCACTTGCTGGAGGCCACACAGCTAGGAAGCAGTCCAATCTAATTCATCTGACTCCAGAGTCTGAGCTTTTAACTATTAAGCTACAGCCTCCTTGGTTTAAGTTATACTTCTTCACTTGCTTTTTACACTTCAGATGCTTAAATAAATCCACTTAAAAGCCCCAAACCAAACAAAATCAACATTTCGTCTTTGAGGGAAAAGATAAGGGCCCTGCCCTTGTGGAGCTCTTTGACTTTGGGAACATCTTCTACTTGGCAGTGAGGAGGGGCAACATGCTTGGGCTTCCTCTCTTCTTTGTTTGAAAGGTCATTATTTTCACATACTGATTTTCTGAAAAGCAGAATGGTGTTTGTCCCATTGGGGAACACAGGGCCTTCACTCCTTCCTTCAACATTTACTGAGTACCTATCCTGCCTGCACCAGCACTGAACTAGTGGTGGGGAACACAATGGGCACATAAAAGGCCAAAGCAGTAATGCTCTTTACCCTCATGGAGCTTAAAGTCTAATGAAAGATGATAAAGTAATCATACAGACAAAACTGTAGGAAGGGGCTTCCCTGCTGGCGCAGTGGTTGAGAGTCTGCCTGCCAGTGCAGGGGACACGGGTTCGAGCCCTGGTCTGGGAGGATCCCGCGTGCCGTGGAGCAACTAGGCCCGTGAGCCACAATTACTGAGCCTGCGCGTCTGGAGCCTGTGCTCCGCAACAAGAGAGGCCGCAATGGTGAGAGGCCCGCACACTGCAATGAAGAGTGGCCCCCACTTGCCGCAGCTAGAGAAAGCCCTCGCACAGAAACGAAGACCCAACACAGCCATAAATAAATAAATAAATAATTCCCAAAAGAACTGAATGTTTTTCAAAAAAAAAAAAACCGTAAGAAGGAAAAATACGTGATTTGGTGAAAGCTTACAATAATTAAGAACTAGGAACTAGTCAAGGAGGTCCAGATAGCTGTGAGGAGGGTAAGCTTGAACTGAGATTGCCAGGATGGTTAGAAAGTTAGTAACTAGGGAAGAGGGGTGGGAAGAACATTCCAGGCAAAGGAAATGGTACAAGCAAAGCCCTTTAGCTAGGAAATGGTTGAACAAGTAGGTAAGGAAGTTAGGTAAGCAGGGACAAGATAAGATTTGCATTTTAAAGATACTTTTTCCCAGGCAATGTTTTCATTTGCACAAACTCCTGGCCCAAATATGCTAGAAACATAGACCTGTCATAAAGAAACTTTGGGTGAATAACACATGCTCCTGTGCTGAGGTCTTTCACCGCAGAATGACTGTGATGATGACCATCAGGATCCTCATTTGTTAAACGTGTGCCTTCAGCTCTGGTACCGCAGTGACCAGCTCCAAGAAACGGGGCACATATGGTCACCAAACAAAAAGCACAGGTGTGAAGAAGCAGGAAGCAAGACCAACACTGCCCTGGAAAGAACATTATTTACAGTGGAAGAGGATGAACAGTATGCCTTTTGCACATACGCAAAAAGTTACCTCATCTCTTTGGCGGCAGCATAAACTCTGGGACTAACGTCATTTTCCTTAAGAGCTTCAATGTCTTAAGAGTTTCTATTCTTAGCTGAGCAGCCACTGTAAAGGTCAATTTAATCAGCGTTAAGAACTTTCAAAGTGCCAGCATAAAAAGAGACACTGGGCAGTAATGGTTCCCCGGGGATGGTTTTAATTTGCCAATTTATGGGGCTGGAAAACCCTGCTAGCAACTGGCAACAGCACCTTCATGCCCTTAGGAAAGTGCTGAAGTTTTAAAGTTTAAAAGTGAAAAATAGGAAAATTGAAATCCTTCACAGGATGTTAAAGCACAGATGCTAAATCTCTCGGCTGCTGGATATGAATGAAGTTGGAGCACCATCTCTGGCCCTCTCTACAGGTGAAAGGAATGGTTCCTAATGGAAACATCCATCTCTACAAATCAAATAACAAATACGTATTGATACCCTTTCCCCACGTGCCAGGCACTGTGTTGGACGCTACAGCTACCACGCTGAGCAAGAGGTTCTAGAGGAAAAGATCCTGCTTCTAGCAATGTAGCTGGGTAGGTAACTTTAAAAATATAATAATATTCTTTTGGGACTCCCCTGGCGGTTCCAGTGGTTAAGACTTCACCTTCTAATGCAGGGGGTGCGGACTCGATCCCTGGTCGGGGAGCTAAGATCCCACATGCCTCACGGCCAAAAAACCAAAATGTAAAACAGAAGCAATATTATAACAAATTCAATAAAGAATTTATATATATAAATATATATATTCTTTTAATTACACAGCTGAGCTTGCAACAAAGCAAGGAAGAAGCCCTCGGGCCAAAAACGTTGGGGGTGGGGAACTAGAAACTACAGTGTTAAATGAGATCTGGCCTTCCCAGTTGCGGTGGAAAGAAGGGCTGTTTATTTTCTTGGGTCCACCTAAAACAGGGAATTGGAACTGAGTCCCAATATAAGGCGAAGACCCTCAAAGAGACAGAGCAGACTAGAAAAAAATTAGCCCTTTGGCACACAGTGACAATAAGAAAGGTCTGAATTGAGAAGGAAAAAGTATCTCTTCTAATAATCTGTAACCATCGGCTTTTCCGCAAGCTAATTTGAGATCTGAATTGTGCTACTACGTAGTCTTGAGAATCCCCAAGCCAAAATTTTAACACAAAAAGTAGTCCCAGGACTTCCCTGGGAAGTGGTGCAGTGGTTCAGAATCCGCCTGCCAGTGCAGGGGACATGGATTCAATCCCTGGTCTGGGGAGATTCCCACATGCCACAGAGCAACTACTCCAGTGCGCCGCAACTACTGAGCTTGCACTCTAGAGCCCGTGAGCCACAACTACTGAGCCCTCATGCCATAACTACTGAAGCCTGTGAGCCTAGAGTCTGTGTTCCGCAACAACAGAAACCACCGCAATGAGAAGCAAGCTCACCACAACAGAGTAGCTGAGTAGCCCCCACTCGCCACAACTAGAGAAAGGCCATGAGCAGCAATGAAGGCCCAATGCAGCCAAAAAAAAAAAAAGTAGTCCCAGAATGGGACACCTGGTAGAAGAAATGTAAAACTCTAAAGAGACCTACCCTCAATCAGGGCATGAAAGATGCCCACAGATAAAGCTCTGTTGAAGATGAGCTCACACAAAATATAAAAACTTATGTAAAAATAATTCATCACAAACAAAATGTGGGAAATTCAACAAATAGGTGGATAAGACTCTCCAAAAAAACTTAATAGAATGATCAGATAAACTGTAATACATATACACGTTTCAAGTGATTAAAGCCGAAAAGAACATACTAAAGAGACAGTGACCAAATGGATTTCAGGAAAAAATAAAACTTGTAGAAAAAAAAGTTATTAAAATTAAAAACTCAACAGGTGGGTTACACAGAGATTAGACCATGTTAAAGAGAGAATTAGTGAACTGGAAAGCAGATCTGAGAAAATTACCCAGCAACCAGCTTCTACCAATTAAGAGAAAACATAGAAATGGAAAATGAGAAATAAGAAGCTCAAGAAGGAAAGAGGAAAATGGAGGAGAGTCAATATTTAAAGAGATGACTGAAAAATTTCCGGAACTGATTAAAGATAGGGAATTTTCAGACAATAATAAACTCACACCTGGGCACATTGTTTGAAACTGGAGAACAACAAAGACAAAAAGATCTTAAATACATTCCAGTGGGCGAAGACTGAAAATTAACAAGTGAAATTAGAATTTAACGTAGTAATAAGCTTCACAAGGATAATAAAACAGGATAATAGGACAAAGGGCTTTACATGGGGCAGTCAGGAAAGGCCTCCCTGAGAGGGTGATGTCTGAGTTGTGCCCTGAATGATGAGAAGGAGACAGCAGACCTGTGGGAACAGTGTTCCAGGCAGAGGGAATGTCAAGTGTATGCAAAGACACCAATGCAGGAATGAACCTGGTGTGCTCTAGGAAAAGAAAGAAGGCTAGTGTGGCTGAGTACAGTGAATCTAAGAAAGAATAATGTGAAAGGAAGAACTGAGAATTCAGAAAGAGGCCATACAACAGGCAAGCAACTTTAACTCAGAATCAGCTATTTTTGTTCTATCCTAGACAGAATCTTTAAATTCTGAAAATGCAACACTTTCAGGTCCAGATCCTTAGAAAATGATTTGTAGGTGGTCATAAAATACACTCTTAAAAGTTCTGTGGATTTACCTCTATTTTTACAGTAAGAAAGTTAAAGTCACTTTTCCCCTACTAACAGTTTTAAGGCTGTTTGAAGAGCTGCAGGAAGTAAGTATAATTGTTCAAGGGTACACATTTTTTGGGGGCACACTGGGTGGTATGCGAGATCTTAGTTCCCCAACCAGGGATCGAACCCATACCCCCTGCAGTGGAAGCACAGAGTCTTGATCACTGGACTGCCATGGAAGTCCCAAGGGTACACATCTTGAAATGTGGGAGGACATTACAGAACAGCTGGGGATGAAGGAAAGTAAACTGAGGCAGAGGGATGATTCCACAGGAGTCCTAGACCATTGTTTCCTAGGTGTCATTCTAATCTCCCTTTCTTTGATGGTAGGGATTGTCACATTCTACTTTTGCATCCCTCCCAGTATATACTACACATGACAAATACTCCTTTAAACTTTACTAGCTAAAGGAGCCCAGTTTCTTCCTTTCTGATAAAGGGCAAGCCCCTGCTAAGAAGTGAACCAAGATTCTGCTTTGTATGCAATCAGATGCTAGGAAAGAATTTTTATGCTGTTTTGTTGAGTTCAGTAATTTTCCGAAAGGACAAATAGCCTCGGCATGTTTCCCTAACCAAGCCAATAAATCCAGTCTGGTAAGATTCAGCTCACCCCTCAGATTTGATAGTGTACTTTACCCCTTAAGGGCTCTAGGCTCCAGCTCCCTGGGCTCAGGAGCACCCAGTCTCCCATCCTCTAGCTGCAAAGTAATTTAAAGGGTAAAGCCAAAACCTGGAACTAGTGACACACTTGAGAAAAGCCTAGAACCAATGGGGGGAGCTGCTGCTTCAAGATTTGGCTGCAGTGTGTGCTGCTGAAGGGGAGTCCCTGGGACCCCTGCTATAGGAGGGATTTGGTCCCTTTACTTCAACCTGTGAGGGTCCCTGGAACAATTCTCTCTGGGGACTCCAGAAGACTGACACTCTCTAAGAATCCGAGGAAGAGCAACACAGTGAATCAGAACAAATCAGGGCATCTCACAAATGAGTGAATTTGCCCTCAAGTGGCAATGAACACATTTAGACAGCAAAGGCAACAAAACAGAGATGCATTTCCCAAAGTATGGTCCATAGGCCCCAAATCACCTGGGGTATTTGTTAAGAATGTAGATTGAGAACCTCTGGGGGCAGAGACTGAAGAATTGCAATTTAATACATACTCCCCTGGTTATGCTCACATATATTCAAATTTGAGAACCACTGCCCTAGATTTATAACAAACATACAATATAGGGAGGATGGGAGGGAGATGCAAAAGGGAGGAGATATGGGGATATACGTATATGTATAGCTGATTCACTTGTTATAAAGCAGAAACTAACATACCATTGTAAAGCAATTATACTCCAATAAAGGTGTTAAAAAAAAATACAATATACACAGTTCTTGCCCTCCAGAAGTGGAATAGTCTTATATTCTCTTTCTATAATCTTGAACACATCCCAACACAGTTACCCTCAAGAACTGCCACTTAGAATCAAGGCACATAAAATTATTTTTTAAAAAAATTATTTATACTCTCTCTGCCTCATTCCATAAAAAAATACAAATAACAGATCATAAACTTAACTTTTTAAACATGTGACACGTTAGTTATGTACGCTCCTATCCATACCAGTACTGCTACAGCCAAAGCTGCACTGCAACTGGATCCTCATTAAATAGCCCCCAAACAGAGCAGCCGGCAAAGAAATTAAAACCCATTTCCTGTGTTGCTATTAGGAACCTGAGTAACAAACTCAGAAAAAGCCACTTGATCGTGGTAGGAAAATCCCAGAGCAAAGATCGGAAGTTGCAACATATCCCATGGTTTTATTAAAGGCTACTTGTTGACGTCCCAGTGCATGCAGGCCTGAAGGACCTGGCCGGCTGCAGCGGCTCAGGACATTGGGTTAACCTGCCACTCTTTCACCCCTGGACACTTACAAGGAAAAACAGTTCTACCTTGAGGTATCGTGGCAATCCCTCATCACTGACTTCTTCTGCCACAGAATAAATGCACTGAGAAGTATGGCATCTTCAGAAAGGGATGGTGCAGGGAGCCAAGGGATAAAATAGCAGTAGCATGCAACAGAGCAGGTGGCACTCGAGCAGAGCAGGAGGGCAATTCTGCTATTTTGTCTCCACAGTTGGTCATGAGGGCAAGTCCCTCCCTTCGCGTTAGTTTTATCACTGCTCCTCCTGCTTGAGAGCAGGGATTGCAAACTGCTGGCCCGTGGGCCACAATGGGCCCACTAATGAGTTCTATGCCCACACGGTACCTTTCTTAAATTTTTTTTACAACTTTTTTAAAACATGGAATTAACTGTCAACATCTTAAAATGAGAAGGATTCATAGAGAAGTTCAGATTTCCAGCTTCTGAAAATCCAGGGCCCACATTCCCTCGGGGCCCTATTAGGCAGGGCCACCGACGTGTACGTGCTCTGGCTCCACCGCAGCCTCCCTGAAATCCCTCCTGGCCAGCAACCCCATCTGCTTGACTCAGGTGTGTCACTGCCTGGCCCCTGTGGGCATCTGATTAGCTCCTCTGGCTCTCAAGTTCAGTAATACTCCGCTCATCCCCTCACCCTGAGGTTAAGGCCTACTGCAGAGGGCCAAATATAAATGGCAGACATCTGAACTCTCTTCACTGAGGCTCCAGCAACATCTTACACACGCCATATAAAATAGGTACCTAGACAAAAAGGAGGGCCCCTCTTCACTGGATGAGGAGAATACCTCTAGCGAATCAGGAAAACCTACGGCTACAACACTCAGGAAATGCGACAGAGAACCAAGTTCTGCCCAGTGCCTGTGTTAATCGAGCATCTGGCTAGGCATTTTTACCCATGTTATGTATTCCTCTCTTTTTTACAGGAAACCAGGAAACTGAGGTTCAGAGTGATTACCCAGCTAGAACATGTTTTCTGGATCTAAAGCCCGAATTTTAGTGGAAAGAACAGGATGCTTAGGGGTTATCCTAAACTTTCATGATAGATGCTGACAGGCACAAAAATGACAGGTAAGATATGGACTTTGCCTTTGAGGAACTTTGTAATTACTAAGCTGTTAGGTTAAAAAAAAAGTTTATGTCTCAGTTCTTGTCGCAGAAAACCTTCCTGAAATATTCAGGTTCATTCTGTGCCTTAATTAATAAGTACAGTCTAATCAACAGAATTCATTCTTTTTTTTTTTTTTTTTAACAATTTATAATGTGGCAAAGCCTCAGGATCGTAATTTGGAGCAATGATGGTATATACACAACACACACATATATCTAATCAGTTTATATAATGCACATTTATATAGGACTCTCAAGCTTTTCAAACTTCTTTAACAGCCAGCCTCACATTTGAGCCTGCCAGCCAGCACCCTACAAGACATCAGAAGTGCTACCGCCCTCATCTTACGGATAAGAAACTGACACTTAGCCTAAGGCTGCAGGATGACAGAATCAGGACTGTCAAAACCCTGGTCTTCTGACTTTTGGTTCAGTATTCTTTCTATGACTGGGTTCCAGCTCATCAAAGTCTTTGTTATATCCTGAAAATGGCTCTTGATCAAATAAAATAATCACTTCTTTGCCTAGAAAGAGGTACAGTTTTCAAAGGGATCTGAAATATTGAAGGTACAGGTTAAGTTGCTGCTGTTGTGCTTTAAAAGAGATTCACCACAGTTTCACTGGACAGTGAAGAACACGTGGGGTGTCTCAGAGACCTTCCTCACTTTAAGCAAAGTTCTAAATTTAACCTCATTTTTTTTCTTAGCAGTTCCATCCCACTGCAGCAGGCTTTTGTTGGGAGCAAAAGAAATAATAACAGGACTTGTCTTGTGTGCTTGCCTGTCTAGAGACTAGTACCAGAGATTTATTGCCAGTAAAAAAGTTCCACGCTGTTCAAGGAAACCATTTGCTTCTACCTCAACAAAGGGTTACATTAAAAATGGTCTCCCTGAGAACAGACACAAGATTTAAAAACATCTTCGGATCCAGACGGTCTCTCCAAAAGACTTGAATAACTTTAAAGAACTTTCTGAATTTTAAGACCTTACACCTTAAAATTAAAAGAGACGCCACATGATTTAGAAGAGGGGGAATTTAGTATCCCCCTCTTCTATATGTTATCGAAAATAGATTACAATAAACCCAGGCCACAGCAACAGGGACTGGGCTTGGAATACGGCCTGTTATTAAAACAACTGTAGCCTAATTGTTCTTTAAGCTGTTTAAAGTTATTTGAGCACTTCTGAGATCCTACCTTCTGGGGGGTGGTTATCCAGGTTTTTCAGAGCAAGAGATAAAATGTCAGTTCCAGAAGGGCTTGATCTTATCTACTGGCCATAAAAAATTAACTTTATACCTGTCCTTGACAAGGCATAGTTCCTGCTGATTAGGGGCAACCAAGATGTCAAGATTCTAAATCTCTGGACAAAAAGTACCTATTGCTTAGAAAGCAGCAGGGAAAAGTACGCCCATTTCCCCTTTATTAAAACATGTCAATCCACCCTTCCTGAGGCCTGTGGCTTGTGACTGCCTCCTGAGCAGAGTGCCATGCACTAGGCAGCAGTAGTTTTCAGCCCAGAGTGCCTCCACCCTGGCACGACAGTCGGCCCTTGGTATCCACAGGGTCCATCCCAGGCCTGCTGAATCACAGATGCGGAACCCACAGATACAGGAGGGCCAAGTGGACTTAGTCATTTTACACAAGAGACTTGAACGTCCTCGGATTTTGCTACCCGTGGAGCTTGTGGAACCAAACCCCTGTGAATACTGAGGGACAACTGTATTGACATTTGGAGCCGGATAATTCTTTGTCATGGGGACTGTCCTGTGCTTTGTAGGATGTTCAGCAGCATCCCTGGCCTCTACTCACTAGATGCCGGTAGCAACACCCCACCCAACCCCCTAGATATGACAACCAACAATGTCCACACATTGCCAAATGTCCCTTGGGGAGGGAGGCAAAATTGCCTCCAGTTTCGAACCACCATTCCAGCCAAACTGAACCACACAACTTGGCGCAGAATTGTGTTCCATCCAGTCTTGTCACCTAATTGTCCCCTGGGCTCCCCAACCACTCTGTAAATTCCCTGAGACAAGGATGAAGTCAATCTCATAAATGAACCTACCCTAGCAAAGGATCAGACATGCAAAAACCTTCAGAAAGTACTAATCCTGGTGACTGACGGTCAAGTAACCCCAAAGGCTAGTCCTCCTGCACGCTCCTTGTGACTCTTCACTATGCCGTACAAGCAGCAACATGAAGGGATCCTCCAAGAGTTAGGCCAGGGCTGTGGTGATGTGATTTCACATGATGACTGCGGGACCTACCAAAGGCTCTCTGGCCATGATAGGTTTACAGTAACCCAGCACAATCTGAGCCTGGCCCATCAACCCGTAACCTTACTCCTGAGGCAGGGGAGTGACTGCACATTCTATTTTTGTTGGCAACCTGTCCCAGCCTATCCTGGGCCTCCTCACCACACTCCAGAGCCACACCCCGAGGAGTGGGAGGTCACAGGTATTCACACCACTGCCTGGGGGTAACCAGGGATTTCCAAACCCTTGAAGAAAACCACAGGATAGGCTGGGCAGTATTTGAAACCAAGAATGAGACCATGAAAAAATGGACAAATTCTTAGAAATGCACAACCTTCCAAGACTGAACCAGGAAGAAACAGAAAATATGAACAGACCAATCACAAGCACTGAAATTAAAACTGAGATTAAAAGTCTTCCAACAAACAAAAGCCTAGGACCAGATGGCTACACAGGTGAATTCTATCAAACATTTAGAGAAGAGCTAACACCTATCCTTCTCAAACTCTTCCAAAATATTGCAGAGGGAGGAACACTCCCAAACTCATTCTACGAGGCCACCATCACCCTGATACCAAAACGAGACAAAGATGTCACAAAGAAAGAAAACTACAGGCCAGTATCACTGATGAACATAGATGCAAAAATCCTCAACAAAATACTAGCAAACAGAATCCAACAGCACATTAAAAGGATCATACACCATGATCAAGTGGGGTTTATCCCAGGAATGCAATGATTCTTCAATATACGCAAATTAATCAATGTGATAACACCGTATTAACAAATTGAAGGAGAAAACCCATATGATCATCTCAATAGATGCAGAAAAAGCTTTCGACAAAATTCAACACCCATTTATGATAAAAACCCTCCAAAAAGTAGGCATACAGGGAACTTACCTCAACATAATAAAGGCCATACATGACAAACCCACAGCCAACATCGTCCTCAATGGTGAAAAACTGAAACCATTTCCACTAAGATCAGGAACAAGACGAGGTTGCCCACTCTCACCACAATTATTCAACATAGTTTTGGAAGTTTTAGCCACAGCAATCAGAGAAGAAAAAGAAATAAAAGGAATCCAAATCGGAAAAGAAGAAGTAAAGCTGTCACTGTTTGCAGATGACAAGATACTATACATAGAGAATCCTAAAGATGCTACCAGAAAACTACTAGAGCTAATCAATGAATTTGGTAAAGTAGCAGGATACAAAATTAATGCACAGAAACCTCTTGCATTCCTGTACACTAATGATGAAAAATCTGAAAGTGAAATTAAGAAAACACCCCCATTTACCACTGCAACAAAAAGAATAAAATACCTAGGAATAAACCTACCTAAGGAGACAAACGACCTGTATGCAGAAAATTATAAGACACTGATGAAAGAAATTAAAGATGATACAAATAGATGGAGAGCTATACCATGTTCTTGGATTGGAAGAATCAACATTGTGAAAATGACTAACTACCCAAAGCAACCTACAGATTCAATGCAATCTCCATCAAACTACCACTGGCATTTTTCACAGAACTAGAACAAAAAATTTCACAATTTGTATGGAAACACGAAAGACCCCGAATAGCCAAAGCAATCTTGAGAAAGAAAAATGGAGCTGGAGGAATCAGGCTCCTGGACTTCAGACTATACTACAAAGCTACAGTAATCAAGACAGTATGGTACTGGCACAAAAACAGAAATATAGATCAATGGAACAGGATAGAAAGCCCAGAGATAAACCCACGTGCATATGGTCACCTTATCTTTGATAAAGGAGGCAAGAACATACAGTGGAGAAAAGACAGCCTCTTCAATAAGTGGTGCTGGGAAAACTGGACAGCTACATGTAAAAGAATGAAATTAGAACACTCCCTAACACCATACACAAAAATAAACTCAAAATGGATTAAAGACCTAAATGTAAGGCCAGACACTATCAAACTTTTAGAGGAAAACATAGGCAGAACACTCTATGACATAAATCACAGCAAGATCCTTTTTGACCCACCTCCTAGAGAAAGGGGAATAAAACCAAAAATAAACAAATGGGGCCTAATGAAACTTAAAAGCTTTTGCACAGCAAAGGAAACCATAAACAAGACGAAAAGGCAACCCTCAGAATGGGAGAAAATATTTGCAAATGAAGCAAGTGACAAAGGATTAATCTCCAAAATTTACAAGCAGCTCATGCAGCTCAATATCAAAAAAACAAACAACCCAATCCAAAAATGGGCAGAAGGCCTAAACAGACATTTCTCCAAAGAAGATATACAGACTGCCAACAAACACATGAAAGAACGCTCAACATCACTAATCATTAGAGAAATGCAAGTCAAAACTACAATGAGATATCATCTCACACCGGTCAGAATGGCCATCATCAAAAAATCTACAAACAATAAATGCTGGAGAGGGTGTGGAGAAAAGGGAACCTTCTTGCACTGTTGGTGGGAATGTAAATTGATACAGCCACTATGAAGAACAGTACGGAGGTTCCTTAAAAAACTAAAGACAGAACTACCATACGACCCAGCAATCCCACTACTGGGCATATACCCTGAGAAAACCATAATTCAAAAAAAGTCATGTACCACAATGTTCAGTGCAGCTCTATTTACAATAGCCAGGACATGGAAGCAACCTAAGTGTCCATCAACAGATGAATGGATAAAGAAGATGTGGCACATATATACAACGGAATATTACTCAGCCATAAAGAGAAACGAAATTGAGTTATTTGTAGTGAGGTGGATGGACCTAGAGTCTGTCATACAGAGTGAAGTAGGTCAGAAAGAGAAAAACAAATACCGTATGCTAACACATATATATGGAATCTAAAAAACAGCAACAAAAAATGGTCATGAAGAACCTAGGGGCAAGACGGGAATAAAGATGCAGACCTACTAGAGAATGGACTTGATGATACGGGGAGGGGGAAGGGTAAGCTGGGACACAGTGAGAGAGTGGCATGGACATATATACACTACGAAGCATAAAATAGCTAGCTAGTGGGAAGCAGCCACATAGCACGGGAAGATCAGCTTGGTGCTTTGTGACCACCTAGAGGGGTGGGATAGGGAGGGTGGGAGGGAGGGAGACACAAGACGGAAGAGATATGGGGACATATGTATATGTATAACTGATTCACTTTGTTATAAAGCAGAAACTAACACACCATTGTAAAGCAAATATACGCCAATAAAGATGTTAAAAAAAAAAAAGAGACCATGTGTCACAGTTCAGTGGAAGCTCCTGAGAGCATATATGTTAAGCAAGAGGACAAAACAATAAAGAATATTCTGTCCCCCTTCATGCAATGCCCAGGGGAACCAATGTCTTCTGTGGGACACAGTCCCAGCAAAACATACACCACTTGCAGGAAAAGAAGTCACTGTGTCACACTCCGGCCGGCCGTTCTCAAAGCCTGTCTCCCTCTCTACTGAGATGTATACAGCTTTCTGCCACTGCCCCTC
The DNA here is from genome assembly GCF_028021215.1 of Eschrichtius robustus. Classification (NCBI taxonomy): domain Eukaryota; kingdom Metazoa; phylum Chordata; class Mammalia; order Artiodactyla; family Eschrichtiidae; genus Eschrichtius; species Eschrichtius robustus. Next base: position 113,143,308 of record NC_090830.1, on the reverse strand, counting down.
CTCTCTCTTTCAGTTAAAAAAACAAGACAGGTCAAGCAAGTCACCTAGGACTGAATCACCATTTTTAGCAACAGATGCCTCTTGTGAGGTCCATGTTCAAGTCCAGTTGAGCCCTGCCCACAGCAGCAACGGCTGCAGAGGGGGCACAGAAACGGCTAAACCAGGTCAAATGCAGGGCTGTTTCAACTCACTGTTGCTACAAATTAGCAACAAATAGAGTCAAGAAGTGCCAGGGAGGAACTGGTATCCAGCTCCTAGGGAGTGAGGGCAGGGGAAGGAATTTTATAGCACAGTTTTTGGGTTTTTTTTTCTCCAAGTAGTCCCAAATTATTCTGTTTTCCTGGACTAAAATTTACCTCTTCAAGGAAAAGGGGTGGGAGGGGGTGGATCAAACTCATGGGATATTACTGGAGGAAGTGAATGTTTTCTTTGGCTCCATCCTGGATAAAAGTTTCAAAATCAGCAGATGCAGTCTTCTTTTCCGCTAAGTTACTGTCCAGTCCACTGGTTTCTCTTTGCTTTGATAACAAGAATGTGATGAAAAACAAGCACATTCCTCTAAAAAAGCAGCTTCTTGCAACAGAGATGGTTGGGGGGTTGGGGGGTGTTTAAAAAGTCACCTGAAAGGGCTTGGACGAGAACCATCCTTTCTGTTAGGTGACTGTAGGGAACTGAGGTGCTCTATGGAGCTGTCGCTTGTAGTTTTCACTGATTTTTACAAATCAGTTCCAAAAAGAATTTTAGCTTCCACCTCTGGTAGTACAAACAAGTGTTACTTGGTGTTTGCTGCATTTATATACAGCCAGTTCCCTTCCAGCAGGGTCTTGCTTACTTTGTCCTGAATCTGGTAGAGAGGCTAATTAAAATTAGCACACACAGGAGGGTAATGGTGACTGGGACACTCAGTCCCGTGCAGAGAACAGGGCCGCAGGGAGAAGGTCTGGCAGCAGGTTTGGTGCGGGAACCGTACCAGCGATGTGCAACAGCAGGACAGCACTGAGGAGACGTGGCCTCCAGAGCTACCGCCGCCACACGTTAGCTCTGTGATCTCGAATAGATAACTTCTTGAGTTTCACCTGCCTCACAGGTGAAAGGAGATAAGACCTCCTACCTGATGGGTGGCTGTCGTGACAAAATAATCAAAGTATCATGTCAACGTTGGCTGATATTCAGCAGTGTAGGGGTTAAATTGGAAGTTGGCAAATTCCGTCTGCCCTCTCCCTGGGCATGGCTCCCGCGCTTGCAGCTCCAGGCTGCCTTCCCTGTGTCCAGGGAGTAACTGGGGTTCAACACTCTGGCTGCCCTGCCACATTCAGCACCAGGCCAAGCAGGGGCCTTTTCAAGAATACAAACAGCCCCCTGTGCCTCTACCCATACATTCCAACCTGGGCAAGGGCACACTGCCTGAGTGGGCCCCAGACCCGCCCCAGTTTTCACTGGGGACTACTCATTTCAGTATGAGGGATCATCTCACTTCATCAGTGAGGGCAATTTGGGGGATAATTTTCCCACAGAGAAAGGCAACATTCGAGGTACAGGATATAAATTCCTGTCTTGACGGATCTAGCCTGCATTCCAGCAACTAGAAGTTGCCATCAACGGGTCCTTCCACATATCTACAGCGCAACAACTGAGACCACTGGACTGTGGAAAGGACCACCTGCAAAAGCCACCTTTCCACACCTCTGAACTGTACCACTCCATTCCTAATGTCACTCGCCCACCGCCACCTGCCTAACGTTCCATCACCTGCGTGCTTGTTCTACGCCACCTGCCTGACTGTGAGGGCACGGATAGAGTTTCTATTGATACCTCTTTGTATCCACAACATGCTTTGAGTAGAACAGGTGCTCAATACTTTTCAGATATAGATGTTGGTCATAAGAATCCTCCAGCATTATAAAATCAATACCTTCTGAATTAAACATGAAATAGAATTTATTCAAATCAGCAGACCAAGAACATTCTGTTGCAATCTTGTTCTCTGAAGATCAGTGATCCATCTGTTAGGTATACAGGATGGATTCCCTCTTAACCAGAAAACTGATTTTCTGATCTTGCCAGATAATGAAGGGATGGCATGCTCAACTGTGTGTTGTATCTAAAATCTGGCACGTGGTGCCATAGCCCAAAAGTTCAGTAGCTGACTGTCTTCCGAACTTCAGCCCCATTAAGCACAAAAGGACTGTTCTCCAGACAACACTGTAGCTTCCAGGGGGCTGTCTTAACTGTCCCTTGACTGGAAGAACTAATACAGCCTGAGGCCTATCTGCCCTTCACAGACACTGAATTCATGCCACACTCATTATTAGATTGAAGGTCCCTCATGCCTCCCTCTTTCTCAGTGTCATAAAGGACACCAATACTTGATGAACCGAGGTCCTTGTTTTGTCTCAGGCATACTTAATACCAAGACTCACAGATGACAGTTTCCCTTCTCATCTGCAGGAGAAAACAAAAACAACACTCCCAACCTGATCTGTCTGGAATGCTCTTTCCCCAGCTCATATGTCTGGTAAACTCCTACTCATCCTTTGAGACTCAGATCAGATATCACCTTCCCAGGAAAGCCTTCCGTGCCCACCCCCCTCCCCAAGCCTGATTTAGATGCTTTCCCACCCTCTGCTGTCCTAGTCCCTGGGGATCCTCTGTTTCGGGCTTTAGCACGTTGTCATGTAATTATTTCCCAGCTACTAAAGTGCAGGTGGGGGTGGGGTTTGCGGAGGAGTCTCTCAGAGTGGGGCCAGAAACCGCCTGGGCCCGGACCACCCGGGGAATGCAACAGAAATGCAGATTCCTGGGCCCTGGGCCCACACCTACTGAATCTACATTTTAATAAGCCCCATTCCCAGGTGATTTTTACGCATTTTGAGAACTACTGCATTAGAGTATGAGCTCCTTGGAAGTAAGGATTGTGCTTTATTTATCCTTTGTGCCGGGTTCGCATTCATTAAGTGCAAAGGCATTATTCAGTAGATGCTGCATGCATGAGAATCTTCCACAAAGTAAAATGTAAAAGGGCACTCAGAGACAAATGTCTCATCTGGTACCTGGGCCACCTAGAAACAACCTTCAGAAAATATGCCCCAACTGGAACAACGCATTAATCCAACTCCACTTTCACAGACACTGATAGATAGTGAGAAAAACACCAGGCTTTGGGATTAAAAGACCTGGGTTTAAAACAAACAAACAGAACTTTGATTACCATTTCCCTAGCTAGCTGAGCAACTCTGGACAAGTAGCTTACCTACTGTAAGCCTCAGCATGCACTTCTGTAGAAACAGAATCACACTACCACATAAGACAGGGGTGTTATGTGGATTAAGAGGGAAATAATATATGAAAGCACATATATATATTATGTATGATAAAGACTAACAGCATATATGTTTTGTGTCATTTTCTTAAAAACAGAATTATCACCAAGTAATCTTTAGAAGGCTGGCTTTTACATAGCTCCAATAAAAAACAGTTACACTGTCAGACACAGAAATGCTAGAAATATACAAAATTATGTTACCAAAAATACTCAGGGTTTTTATAGGCGAAGTTTGAATCACAGAAGCCTAAGGCAGAAAGGGCCTCAAGAGGTCCTCTAGTTCGGCCCTCTATCAGGAACCTGTTCAGAAACCAGAACAAAGATTCACCTGCTGTGGATCCTCTGAGATGCTCCCCACAACCTTCACTCCACTATCTCTGCATCCTTTCACTTAACTGAGCAGAGGTGACTGGACACGAGCAAGACTGATAGTAAATTACACTGGTACAGTAGGCAGTGGCCTCCCAAGTCTCAGTCAACACACAATGACCAAAATCCCAGGGCAAGAGCTCCTGCCCACTATATCCTTCACCTCTGTAAAGGAACCAGTCCTCTAGCTTCTAGTTTCCTTACGTTTTTGCTAAATGCCTATTCTCAGTCAGCCAAGGTGCTAGTGTTTTAAATATTCTTTTGTGAAATCTTCCCAATGACTCTTCCAGTAGGTTTTATTGTTTCCATTTCAAAGATGAGGTTCAGAGCAGTTAAGCAGCCTCTGAGACCCAGGTGGGGAGCCCGGATATAGACTTGGGTCTTTCTGGCTCCCCAGCCCTGCTCCTTCCACTGTATCAGGCAGTTTCCAGCCGCTATCCCCCGCCTGCTGACATAACATGGGATGCTTCATCCATCCTATTTCCAACGCTGCTCAAAATCCTTGCCAGGGCTTACTCTGCCCATGGGTTAAAAGGACAGCCTTTCTTGAGGGACAGAGGAGGTGCTCAAAAAGGGCCCCCAACGCTCTGCCTATCGGCTGCATCAAAGGAACTCTGAAGATTAGCAAGAGCAGTAATGGAACGTGCGGAGCTTTTCAGAAAAGCTTACTTTTAAAAGAATTTCAGGCAACCCGAGGGAGACTCTAGCACTTTTCTAAGAGTGAGGTTAAACCAGCAGTCCCTAGCAGTGACTTTCTTTTCTGAGGCTTCTGGTTTGATCACATCTGTGGCTTTTCCTCCCCCAGGAACAGGCAGTAGAGGGTGTGTGTCTGTCCCCACCCCCTCTTACAGCCGCCACTGGTTACAGTTACACATTCCGATACAGACGTGCCTCTCAGACCAAAGAGGGGGCAGGGGTGGCCAGCCCTCAGAAGCCATGGAACAAATAGTTGGCAACAGCTGTGTTCTCAGAAGACCGCAGTTGGTCACTCGCTACTGTTTTCTCATTCCACACCAGGTTCTCGGCTATAATTCAGTGCCCCTACTTCAAACAGCCGCGCGCAAAGCAATCAAGTCTCTGCCACAGGGGTCTGCTGGCTTTGAAAAATCGGTCAGGAAGGCCACAATGTGGTCAGTGCCACCCCCATCCCTCTGAGGCATTCAGGCCGTCCCTCAGTCACGCAGCCCTGACCACACGCTGGGGAGGAGAAAGCCTCCGGGCGCCCTACCCTGTAAAAGAAGGCCCCGACCCCAACTCAGAATCTCTTCAGAACCAGGGAACTGTGAAGAAATCTCTGCTAACTAGCCAAATCAAAATGGAGAAGGAATAAAAGGGGTTTTGATCAAGAATCCCGCTCGGCCTCTCCCCCTCCCCAGCCTCACTCAACTGTTTCCTCCCTAAAGGCTTTGGTAACGGTTTTATGGTGCTCATGGAAAATCAGAACGGAGGGCCCCAGAGAGACCTCGGGGAGGTAGGGGGTTAAGAACACGGTGGCTCTGGGAATAAGGAGCAACTAGCAGGCAGGAAAGGAAGACTGGAAAATTCTGTGGGAGCTGGCCTGTTTTAACTGCGAGACATTTTCTAAAAGGTTCCCTCCGCCCAAAGCAGCAGGATGATAAACTCCCACCCTTCTTCCCTTCCCGAACCCGATCCACGGACCACCCGTTCCATTACCTGTCTAAGACCCAAAAGGAAAGGCATCCTGCAAGAGCATCGTCCACACTAACGTTGGGAACAAAGGGCTTTTTAAAAGTTAAGGTCTTGGAATGAGCATTTCCCCTGGTGGGCCTGGTACTCAGCGGTCCCGGTTAACCGGCCTTCCTTAGCAAAGAAGAGAAAGTAAACAGACTCCTGGGACCAAGCAGGCACTCTGCCTCCTGCTCTCCTCACTGCTTCCCCCCCACCAGCCTCCCACCCCCCCCCCGCCTGGCTCCGACCCACCCCCACCTTCTCGTGACATATCTCAGACGCAGCAAAGCTGAAGCTGTCTGCCAAGGGGGAAATGACATCAGTTCAGGCACGGCAGAAAAAACTCCAGACAGCTGCTGCTGTGGAATACTGAGAAGGATGTGCTGCAAACCTAGGAAGGCCTGCCCTGGACCCACCTAGGGCTGGAGCCCATAGCAGGAGGAGGATGGGGGCTGCTGCCCACTGCCCGCTCCCATCGGCTCTGAGCAGGCTGGGCTGTACATAAATCAAGGCTCTATGGCTGAAAAGAGCTACACTTCTCTGAATAACGACTGGATTCTAATAGCTCCCAAGGTATTGTTTCTCCTCCTTGGGAAAGAAAAGGAGCCCAGGGGCTGTCAGTTTCACAGAAACTTTTCCTCCCCCCACCCCTGCCAGAGCTGGTGCTCAATAAAAGTGCACTCCGGCCTGGTTGTCCAACTTTCTCTAGGGATGGATGCAATTCACAGAGACGGGTAGGAGAGGCACCCCTCCCCCAGCGAAGGCAGGACCTGCTACCTTGGGCACTGACCTCTCAAGCCCTCGCTTCGACAGGAGAGTTTATATTTCATAAACAAATTACGTGTACAGGTGCCAACATCTTTCCTCACTTGTCTTACAAAAGGTACAACAAGTCCCACCGCAGCCTCCAAGTTGCCAGTGAAGTAGATCATCTATATTTAAACCAACTCTTGCTTCTGAAAAGTTCACCACCTTAGGTTTGTCAGGCTTTCTTCTCTAAGCTCAGTTTATGGAGAAAATGGCTCTCTATAAGGTTGGCGTCCTCATCTGACTTCTCCCAGTCAGTGGTGTAAGCCAACCCTCATCTGGCCACTGTTCCCTCAACAGCAGGTCACAGTCGCTCCCTCCAGCCCTGAATCCTCTACCAAAGACAACACTAGCAAAGGTCCGTGTTTGGATGTGGACTTGCAGAAATGACTCTCAAGGAGAACAATCTTCAGAGGAACTTTATCAACCCAAAGTTACTTTCTAATAATTATATTGCTGTCACTCAAAGCAAGTATATCTCATCTTTCTTTTTACTTTCTGCAACAATTTTCTTTCAGTGAGACTTATCGAAGGCCCCTGTGGGACTGGCACCGTGCTGGGCAGACCCAGGTAACTCAGAAATGATTCTTGCAAATTAGTATCTTTCACCTCCACCTAGGACAATAAATTAGCAGTATGTAACACTTACAGCAAGGTGAGTTGCCAAAAGTACTTAGTGAATCCAGCCAGACACACAATGTGCTTGCTGCAGGTCTACTGACGGTCAAGGTCACACCGACTTTCCTGACAAGGAAATGAATGAGCCAAGCCAGCTGGGCCATTTCCTGGAGGCTCATAAAAAAATGACTCACAGCCTCATTGCTTTGCAGAAGGGAAGAGGGGTGAAGTGGTTTCTGCTGCTGCAGGTGTTTGGGGACTAGGGAGCCATTCTTCAGCAAATATGTATTCTCAAGACACGGTCATCCAGTCTATCCCATGCCTTGCTGCTACCCTCACATACAGGCCGAACTGCCAGACAGGCAGGACTGGACATCGAGGCACAAGAGAGAAGAGGCTGCTTCCAACGCCCTCCTTTCATTTCCTCAGTTCCCTGGCAACCGCCGACCATCCCAAAACACATGCAGCATTATTAACTTTGACAATCAAACTGGAGGAAGGGGCATCCTCAGCCCCTCCTGGGCAACTCTGGTCTGAACCTACCTAACAAGAGAGAGTTAGATGACACCTGCAGCTCTACAGAAAGAGTACATGGCGTAAGTGTACTTATTCATTCATTCATTCCACACCTATTGAATGCCCACAGTGTGCCAGGGCACTGGTCTAGGTGCTGGAGGTACCGCCATGAGCAAAACAGTCAAGAACCCTTGCTCTAATGGGCAAAGGAAACATTCCACATTTCCAAATAATATGTATCAGCAGTCATCTCTGAATAAGTGGAACTGCAACAAAATTATTAGAAATCCAAAAATAATCTTGTGAAAGTTCAATTTAAATTATCAAAATTGCAACATAGGCTGCCCAATTTCCTCCCAACCTAATGAATCATCCTTTTATGGAAGCTACTCAAGACAGTGTTTCTAATCAGCATTTGCCTACTTTTATCTTCTTATAAGATCTTAAGTTCCTTGTGCAAGGCAGCGTTAAACCCAAAACATTACACGGAGCACATCATATACTCTAACAAAGTGATCACTGAGAATGGCTTCTTTCTCACTGATCTACTTTTCCTTGCCCCTAGTCCCTGACCAACCCTCACTGAGCGCTAAGATTTGGGGGATGAGGAGAAAAAGCTGAATTGGCAAATGCAGGCATTCCCAGGAAGGCGAGTTCACTTTTCTCCATGCTCTACAAATATTATAACCCAGGGACATAGCAGTCAGTTTGGGGATTTAAGAGGCAAGAGGATAATCAGCAATTTCTGCTAGTCTGAGAAAAAAGGGTTCTTTTATGTAAGTGATCCAGGTTCGTACATGGTGGACCAAAGCTAAGTCAAATCCTTCTTCAAACCATTTTGGTCATCTGCCTGACAATGCAGAATTTAATTCAATGTTGAATTCACCATTTAAAAAAAAAAAAAAAAAGGAAGAGTCACAGTAAACCAGGATGGAGCAGGATTATGTTGTCAAAATGTTGCAATTTAATCCCACTACTGGGCATATACCCAGAGAAAACCACAATTCAAAAAAGACACATGCACCCCAATGTTTACTGCAGCACTATTTACAACAGCCGGGTCATGGAAGCAACCTAAATGCCCATCAACAGGTGAATGGATAAAGAAGACGTGGTACATATATATAATGGAATACTACTCAGCCATAAAAAGGAACGAAATTGGGTCATTTGTAGAGACGTGGATGGGCCTAGAGACTGTCATACAGAGTAAAGTAAGTCAGAAAGAGAAAAACAAATATCGTATATTAACGCATATATGTGGAACCTAGAAAAATGGAACAGATGAACCGGTTTGCAAGGCAGAAATACAGACACAAACGTAGAGAACAAACGTATGGACACCAAGGGGGGAAAGTGGGGGTGAGGGGGGATGAACTGGGAGACTGGGAGATTGGGATTGACATATATACACTAGTATGTATAAAATAGATAATAAGAACCTGCTGTATAAAAAATAAAATTCAAAACAAAAATGTTGCAGTTTAATAACTGTTTATGGCCCCAAGCAATGTCTGAGACATCCTTCCACTGACCCAGACCTCTCTTTCCCAGTTCAGAGAACTCACAAAGATAGTAATGCTGGAATCCTTTGGATTAACTTATTATGTAAGAAAACAGTGTTCGGGGCTTCCCTGGTGGCGCAGTGGTTAAGAATCCTCCTGCCAGTGCAGGGCACACAGGTTCAAGCCCTGGTGCGGGAAGATCCCACATGCCGCGGAGCAACTAAGCCCGCGAGCCACAACTACTGAGCCTGCGCTCTAGAGCCCACGAGCCACAACTACTGAGCCCACGTGCCACAACTACTGAAGCTCGCGCACCTAGAGCCTGTGCTCCGCAACAAGAGAAGCCACCACAATGAGAAGCCCACGCACCGCAACGAAGAGTTGCCCCCGCTCACCGCGACTAGAGAAAGCCCACGCACAGCAACAAAGACCCAACGCAGCCAAAAATTAATTAATACAAAAAAAAGAAGACATACTGCAACAGCATATATGTTCATGGCTAGTGGAATTCATTCCTTCACTGTACTTGATTTAAGAATCTTTTGAGGGCTTCCCTGGTGGCGCAGTGGTTGAGAATCTGCCTGCCAATGCAGGGAACACGGGTTCAAGCCCTGGTCTGGGAAGACCCCACATGCCATGGAGCAACTAGGCCCGTGAGCCACAACTACTGAGCTTGCGCGTCTGGAGCCTGTGCCCGCAACAAGAGAGGCTGCGATAGCGAGAGGCCCGCGCACCGCGATGAAGAGTGGCCCCCGCTTGCCGCAACTAGAGAAAGCCCTCGCACAGAGACGAAGACCCAACACAGCCAAAAAAAATAAAATAATTTTTTAAAAAAATTAAAAAAAAAAAAATCTTTTGGCAACTTTTTCTAAGCAGCCTATGCATTTATAATCTTTAAATTCTGGGAAGGAGCCAGGGAGAGACACTTATTTGTTTATTACTGACAATGAGCCAGCCTCTGTGCTAGAACTTCATTTAACCAACATCTCACTTAATGTGACAACAATCCCATGATGTAGGTATTATTATCTTTATTGTTCAGTTGCAGAAACTGAAGTATATGGAGACCTTGCCCAAGGTCACACAGTAGGCAGAGGAAGAGCAAGGATTTGAATGAGGTCTCTGGCTCCAAAGACTCTTTCCTTTACAATAACACAGGAGTCATGATATTAGACCAGAAGTTACCAATAAGGCAAAAACCAGAACTGAGGGTCAGTTGAATGCTGAGCAGACATGCATGTCCCTGGTCAGTGCTCCGGAATCCTGTCTATAAGACTGTCACTTATACCGGATCTGACAGTGGTGTTCCCAAGGGTGGAGTCAGGGCGCTGGGGCCCCAAGACTCCCATTCTGACCCACTTTGGGGCTGAGCTCTGTGAGGTAAATGACTGGGGAAGTCCTGAAGTTCTCATATGTTCCCAACACACAATGGGTCCCCACACAAGGAGCAAGCTGGCATGGAAGGTCTTCCATGCCTTGGATCTCAACTAACCTGGTGAAGTGCTTGTCATCTGGCCAGTGGAGGCTAAAGGAGACTAGGGTTGAGGGCCCCCGAGTTTCTCATTTCGCAATCAAGGAATCTGAAGAAAGAGGGTTTTGTCAGAACAGGACAGCAACTGCCAGGCTTCTAGGGCAGGAGATAATCTCCAGACCTAAAGCCTTTTTATTTCCAGGAGTTTTGAGTAGAGGCTGCTAGTCAGACACAGAACATCTAAGATAAAAATAAAAGACCTTTCTTATCTTTCTCAGGTTGTGCACAAGCACATTTAAATGCCCTAGAGTTCTGACTCAAAAAACGCAGAAATGAATACTAACCCAAACCCCAAACCGATGGGAGTGCCACAATCAAAGTCAAACCAAGATATTGTCACGTCATGAATGCGAGGCTTGGCATCAATAAAAGGATCCTGAAGTAATTATTTTGGGGAATGCCACAGGAAGAATTCCAAGCCCAGAACAAAGATTTGCAGAACCTTGCCAAGTAGAAATGTTAAGGACTGCTCAGCTGCCAGAAACCAAGAACACTAGATTATCTGTGTCCTGGGGCTGGACAAAGGCAGACATGTAGCAAGCCTGCAGAGGCAAGAAAACACACCTCTCCTGGGCTCCGCGCAGGACAAGGAGTTCTACAAGTCACAGGGCTTGTTTCTTCTACAAGGCATCCATGAAAACCTGTGGATGCTCTCCTGCTATTGTACTGAGTCTTCCCAGAAGTTGTCTGGGCAAACAGCCCTCAATTGCAATCACTTGCTAAACATCAAATGATATATTTCAGAGAGGGAGGATCCTAACCTACGCTGATATCTCATATTTTACAGACGAAAAACATGAGCTTCAGTGACGTTAGGTAATCATTCAAGGACACACAGCTAGTAGGCAGTGGAGCCAGCATTACAACCAGGTCTGTGTGGCTCCAGAATGGCTTGAACACGCATGGAGACAGTATTTTGATATTATACCCGTCACTTCCCCCTCTTCTGTGACATGATAGTCACAGTCACATCCAGCCACCCAGGATATACCATGGAGATGAGAAGGATGCAACACTGGATGAACTGGTCTTGCCCTGGAGGATTGATTTATCCGATTACACAGTTAGAGAGAAAAGACAGCAGACACAGAGACAAACGTAGGCACCCTACAACAAATGTGGGGGGAGGAGTAGAGGCGGTAAATGCACGAAGGGCTTGAAGAAGGGAAGCTATTGAGGGATAAAATGGCCAAAGAAAGTTTACCAAGAGATGGCTAACTAAAAATCATGTAGGGTTTGGGGGAGAAGGTGAACACACTAAGCAGGGCCAAGCATGACTGAAAGCATGGAAACAAGGGCACACGGGGCATCTGAGAAAGGCAGATGATGGGCAAAGATCAGCTGGAGGTACAATGCATACATGTGTGTATTTACTGAGTACCTGTAACCAGCATATCTTTTCTTTCTGATGACTACGACTAAAATATGATAAATCTTGAAGTTGACTTTGTGGGGGGGGATGTGGGAGGTGGAGAGAAGACACCCATGGCAATGGTACAGCCTTAGTCTTTTAAAAAGAGAGAAAAATCAGGGCTTCCCTGGTGGCGCAGTGGTTAAGAATCCGCCTGCCAATGCAGGGGACACGGGTTCGAGCCCTGGTCCGGGAAGATCCCACATGCCGCGGAGCAACTAAGCCCGTGTTCCGCAACTACTGAGCCTGCGCTCTAGGGCCCGCGAGCCACAACTAGGAGCCCACGCACTGCAACTACTGAAGCCCACGCGCCTAGAGCCCGTGCTCCACAACAAGAGAAGCCACCGCAGTGAGAAGCCCTTGCACTGCAGCAAAGAGTAGCCCCTGCTCGCCGCAACTAGAGAAAGCCCGTGCGCAGCAATGAAGACCCAACGCAGCCAAAAATAAATAAATTAAAATATATATATAGAAATATCTCATAAACAATCATAACAAATAAACTTTAAAAAAAATTTTTTAATAAAAATAGAGAATAATCAAAGTAGCAGAAGCTGAAACCAGTTTACAACAGCTTCCTAAGGCTTCTGCCTCTTGCTTCTCTGCCCCCTAACAAGAAAATCCTTTACTGCTGACAATCAATCACCCCACTGATATTTATCACCTTCATGGATAAACATTTACTGCCCTCTCTGGAGAGTCCAGGGGTCTCCGAAACTCACCACTGACGGGGCTGTCACTGATGGTTAGTGCGCTGTTGCTGGATCTGCAACTTTAGCTTTATCAAGTACAACAGCAGCCTTGTTTGCTTTTATACCAAAATGCTAGGTTCATTTTTCCTGCCCTGAAAACAGTTCACCAAACTGTCAAGTAGCCAAGAATTACATGAAAATCAGCAAGCTACAACTCAGGGCTGTCCCCAGAAATATTTCACGTCTCCTCACAAATTGCTCTCTAAACCAAAGATCGGAATAAGAAAAAACGGGGGGGGGGGGACCTAGGTCACACCAACTACATGATACACTCTCACATGTAACTTGGAAAGAGAACTCCATTTAGGAAAATTAGTCTTCAAGGTCTCCACTAAATCTGATTTCATCTTTCACTTATATTTAAATTTAGGGCAGGATAGAGAGAGACTCCACTTTTGGTGCAATGGTGATAGGCCCAAGGAAAGGGCTAACATCATCGTCATTTTATTAAAGGTACCTCAACTCTAAGTCCCTGGAAGCAGCTCTGGGCCCCCTGGGTGCAAAGTCATAAGAGCAAGTGTGCACACTCTCCAGCGACAGATCATCTTGGTTGTGATTTTATAGGAAAATCCACTTTTTTTTTTTAACATCTTTATTGGAGTATAATTGCTTTACAATGGTGTGTTAGTTGCTGCTTTATAACGAAGTGAATCAGCTATACATATACATATATCCCCATATCTCCTCCCTCCTGCGTCTCCCTCCCACCCTCCCTATCCCACCCCTCTAGGTGGTCACAAAACACGGAGCTGATCTCCCTGTGCTATACGGCTGCTTCCCACTAGCTATCTATTTTACATTTGGTAGTACCACTCACTCTTTCATGTGCTCATAAATTCAGCAAAGTTATTTATTCTCAGGCCTATCTCCTCTTCTATAGTATAAGCAACTTAAGGGCAACATGGGTAACTTTCATTTCTGTGTCCCTCACAATACCAAGTAATGCCTCACACAAAGCAGGCCCTCAAGAAAAACTGGTTACATGGATGAAGAGAACTGATGACTAAAGAGAAGATGGTAAAAATGAAGCTAATGCAGCTAAATCCCCAAACATTTGGGCAGGAGCCTTCTTCTGGTCACAGAAACCTGTAAAACAGCTAAGAGATAAGGAGTGCACCTGGATGGTACTCTGAGCTCACGAGGCTTGATGAAGGGATTGCGAAACCCTCTCGCTATCTAACTTCTCAGCTGAGGAATTTAAAGCACTTAAGCCATCTCAAAAGCAAAACTGCCTTCCTCAAGGCAGAGCTGGGACGTGATCTAACGCCCCCGTGACAGTTTTTCCTTTATGGAGAATGGGATGAAGCGGCTTCTGGTTTTGCCTCCCGTTCACCAGAAACTCCATTAGCAACACCTGGAAGTCGCCTTTTTTGCTTAAAGGATTGTGAAACTTAATAAGGCCTAGTTGGAAACACAGCTCCTGGCACTAGGCCTTCCCTCAGTTCCTGGATCTTATGTATATCAAATATTACCTCCTCCTTCCTTAGGCTGTTCAGTAACCAAATCTACTCCAGGTCAAAGATTTCATGGTCAAAAATACCAGCGGAAAACTTTATGACAACTTATCCCTCCCATAAGCTGTAGGGAGTGGGGAAACTTCTGGAACATGCACATCCACACCCCAAGTAAAATGATGACTGAAGGTGGTGAAACTGTAGAGGGAATCACACCAGATGCAGGGACGCCGGACCTTTCATCACATTACACCCAACCACGGGCCACACCTGCACCCTGGATTCCCAGGCCGCAGAGTGAGGCAACACAGGATGACAGCAGTAAGTAAACCGACTTCAAAAACACCTTGACCCGGGGTCCAAGTCGTGAAGAAAGCACTACAGCAAAGCAGAAGTGGGCAGGAAGACCCTGCTCTATAAGCAGAAAGCTTAGGGGGAAAACGCCGGAAGGGCCTTTGAGAAAGCATCCCCCATCACAGCAAGAAGTCAGCACAAGTCACTGTCCCTCCCTGAAAAGAAGTAGCAGGTGCCAGTATCTTATATTTTAGATCCAACGTTCCAAAGTCCTTCACTTTTCTCAAGATGCACGTTCTTGGCAAGATGTGCTCAGTATTATTGAGAATTACATTTTTCTTTTTTTTCGGCCGCACCGTGCAGCTTGTGGGATCTTAGTTCCCCGACCAGGGATTGAACCCAGGCCCTCGAAAGTAGGAGCACAGGGTCCTAACCACTGGACCACCAGGGAATTCCCAGTGTTATAGAAAAGGTGGCACTAACCAATGAGAGACACAATAAAGCATCATCCTTGCAGAGATCTCAAGGTTTATAAACTACTTTCACATCCCTTTTCATTGTTCCTTATATCAGCTGGTGATAGGGCCAGGCAGTTACCATCCCCACTTGCCGGGCAGTACACTGGTCTGGAAATGTGAGTTGACCTAGGACTAGACCTAGGGTTTCTGACTGAAGAGGCAGAGGTCTTCCCATGGAACCCCAGTGATTGACTGCCTAGGGGCAGATTTTCCTCTAAGATAGACTCTGTCAGGGCTCTGGCACTCTACCATGCTACCACCTATTCTCATGACCCTGGGCCAATTACTTCACCTCTCTGAGCCTTCATTACTTTTATCAGCATCACCCAGAGACCGCTCCGAGGCAGCCATTTCTGCGATAAGAGGCTCACATGGTTAAAGTTTACCGACCCTTTTGGAGATTCACGATGCATGTGCTTTACAGTTAAGCCTCTGAAGGGTCCCACAGTTAAGAAGCCTGTTCAACCCTAAATCTCCTACATTTCAAACAGCACAGCCTCTCTTACTGAACATCTGTTCATAGCATCATTATCTCTACGGTGTCTTTCAGCCTCCAAATTCTATGTTCCATCTCTCCCTCAGCAGCGTTGCTCATTAGCCGTGAGACACACACCCCCGCACCCCCCCACCGCACACCCCCCCCCCCCCCCGCCGCTAATACTGTACCTTGAGGGCGGGCATGGTCAGCCAGACACGGGATGGGGACACCCAGCCTAGGCCCTGGAGAGCTGAAAGAGAAGATACGCAAACAGGGTCTCCTCATTTTCCCAGGTTTCTCTGAACATTTGTGCAATCTCAGATAAGAACAGGATTTTTCCAAAAATTCTCCCTACACTAGAAATTGAGGGCAAAAGTCATAAGTTAATCTTTCACTTTATATACTGGGCAGAGGTTGGAAATGGATATGTGTCCAAAAAAAAAAAGTTTTGAGAGGGAAAAAGGGGGGAGCGGGCTGCCATGATTAAAACTTCACCACTAGACCTGTTCAACTAAAAAAGAAAAAGCTGGGGTTGGAAGAGCACTTTTGATACTCATAGGATTGAAGCGTGTCACTGGGGAGTAACTTTTTTAAAGTAGTGTGACACAGGGTTAATTATTCACGAAAACTGAAGAACTATCATAATTAGCTGAATTTTCTAATAGTATTTTTACCCCTAGATCCAAATTAAATTCTCACACACAAGATCCTCTCCTGTAACATTAAGGAATTATTGTCAGTTTTTTAGGGTGTGATATGGGAGGGTGGTTATGTTCGGGAACATAGTCCTTTTATCTTTTAGAGATTCAAACAGAACTATTTATGGTTGAGATGATATGAAGTCTGAAATTTGCTTCAAAATAATTTCACTGGGGATAAATGGAAGTGAAAGTGGATACAGTATAGATAAAATAAGACTGGCCAAGATACTACATTGCTGAAGTTGGGAGATGGGTACATGCTGGTTCATTATACCATTCTCTTTTTTTTTGTAAATGTTTAAAATGCTCCATAATAAAAAAAAAAATTAAAGGATTCTATTCTGAATAATGTCCATTTTTGACCCTATATAATATTAAGCTTTACAGAGCCCTTAAAACAAATAGGGAACACCAAAAGCTCAAGCAACAAAAGAAAAACACAGAAAAACTGGAATTCATCAAAATTAAAAACAGCTGTACTTCAAAGGACACCATCAAGAAAGTGAAAAAAAAAAGATTGGGAGGAAATATTTGCAAATCATTTATCTAATAAGGGATTCATATACGCTTCTTAACTGTGAGACTCTTCAGAGGCTTAACTGTAAAGCACATGCATCATGAATCTCCATGAGAAATGGTAGACTTCTGTGACCACGAGGGCCTCTTCCTCTTACAGCAGAAATGGCTGCCTCGGAGCCGTCTCTGGGAGATGCTGATAGAAGTAATGAAGGCTCAGAGAGGTAAAGTAATTGGTCCAGGGTCATGAGAAGAGATGTTAGCATGGCTAGGTCTAGAGTGCCAGAGCCCTGACAAAGTCTAGTTTAAAGGAAAACCTCCCCTTGGACAGTCACTCACTGAGATTCCATGGGAAGACCACTGTCCTGTCAGTCAGATAAGGGCCTTTAAAACAAACAAAGGATTGAATAGGCATTTCTCCCAAGAATATATACAAATGGCCAATAAGAATGCAAAAAGGGGACTTCCCTGGCAGCCCAGTGGTTAAGACTCCGAGCTTCCAATGCAGGGGGCAGGGGTTCAATCCCTGTTCGGGGAACTAAGATCCTACATGCTGCATGGCATGGCCAAAAAAATCCAAAAACCAAACAAACAAACCAAAAAAAAAAAAAAACCAAAAAACAAACAAAAAAAGAACACAAAAAGATGTTCAACATTACTAGTTATTAGGGAAATACAAATCAAAACCACAGTGGGATACTACTTCACACCCACTAGGATGGTTATGATTTTAAAAAAAGACAGTATTGACGAGGATGTGGAGAAACTGAAACCCTCATACATTCCTAGCAGGGATATATAATGGTGCAGCCACTATGGAAAACAGTCTGGCAGTTCCTCAAAAGTTAAACATAGAGTGACGATATGACCCAGCAATTCTACTTCTAAGTGTATACCCATGAGAATGAAAACATATGTCCACTCAAAAACTGTATACTCATGTTCAAAGCAGCATTATTCATAATAACCCCAAAGTGGAAAAAGCCCAAATATCCATCAATTGAGGACTATATGTGTTACAACCATACAAAGGAATATTAATCAGCCATAAAAAGGAATGACATAGTGATATATGTTACAACATGGATGAACCCTGAAAACACTATGCTAAGTGAAAGAAGGCACTCACAAAATAGCACATGGTATATGATTCCATTTACATGAAACATCCATAATGGGCAAATAGAGACAGAGAGCAGATTATTGGTTGCCAGGGACTTGGGGGATGGGGCAGGGAGAAGGGGAATGACTGCTGATACAGAATTTCTTTGGGGGGTGATGAAAACGTTCTGAAATTAGCTAGCGGTGAGGTGGTCCAAACTTGTGAATATACTAGAACCCACTAAATTGTATACTCTAAAAGAGTGAATTTTATGGTATGTGAATTATATCTCAATAAAGCTGTATTACAAAAAAGAAAAAAAAAAGCCTCAGAAACCATCCTCACCTCAGAACAGGAAGTACCAAATGGAGGTTGGGGACAGGTGTCAAGAAGCCCCAGCGAGTCCCTCAGCTCGGTACAGTACACTGTGTGCTGAGAGCAGACAGATCTGCGTGTGGCAGCACTGTGGTCAGAATGAACGACGAACCACAACCCCCAACTCTTTTCCTCACTCAAGAGGCTGCAGTGGTGCGTGTATCAGAATAATAGCATATATCCTAACTTACCTGCTCTAAGAATAAATGATTTCACACCTTATTATTAGAAAATAGTTGTTGAAAAAACACCTCATCTGATCACCAAGGCTGATGATATGGAAAGTGATTCACGTGCATTTTGGACAAGGAGTGAACCAAAATATATTCTTAAATTCCTCCACTGAAAACAAACCTTGGATCAGTAAGGGAATAGGGAAGCCTTAAAGTTCCCCAGAGCTAAAATAATTAATAACAACAACAACAACAAGGGCTAACATTTGCCAATTACTATGTGGCAGGCACTGCTCTAAGTGCTTTACAAGTATTAACTCAGTTAACCCTCACAATAACCCTACAGGCTAGGTGCTATTAACCCATTTTACAGATGAGGATACTGAGTTAACTAACTCGTCCAAGGTTATATGGAGGCAGTCTGGCTCCAGAGTCTGCACTCTCAGCAATGCCACTTCCAGGCGTCTCTTCTGGGATGACCACCACGGAGGGGTGGTAGTTCGGGCATGAAATTAGACTTGTGTACCACACAGCAATTGGCCAACAGCTCCAGGCCACCTGCTTGACATCTTCCAGGGGACCACAAACCACTTCCTTCAGCACATGGGCAGGCATTTCTACCCTCCTCTGGCTAGAGGCTCACTGCTCTTGTGTGAATCCTACTCCACAGCAAAGGGAGCAACCAGTTTGCAGACAGGGAGACTGGAAGCTAAGCCAATTAGAGAACTATAGGCTTTTGAGAAAGTAAACTGAAATGTTCCCCAGGTGCCCGTGTTAAGAGTCAGAAGGCACATCTTCAAGGATAAGCAGAGGGTGCAGGTGAAGAAATGATGTTCACATGTGTGTGGGGAAGTGAGCCCTTGCATACCCTACTGATGGGAATGTGAACTGATAAAGTCGTTTGGGGGAGCAACTTGGCACTATTGGCCCCAAATTCCAAATGTACATACCCTATAATCCCAAAGTCCCCAGTTCCACTTCTAGGAATCTAGCAAACGGCAGAAAGAAATAAGTGCAACAATGTTCACTGCAGCACAGCTTGAAATGGCAATACCTTGGACACAATGTATGTTCATTTATGGAGGAGTAGTCAAATAAATCATGGTCTAAAGCAATTACAGGCATTAAAAAAAAATCAGAGGCATATATGCAATATGAAAAGAAGTCTACAATATATTAAGGTTTTAAAAAAAGGTGCATGTTGTTAAACTTATCCCATTTTTGCTTTAAAAACAAATAGAAGAAAATTAAGAACCTTACCCATACCAACAACTTTATGTATTTTATGTGTGTGGATGTAAGTTTATACATAGGAGTTATATTACTACATCTATAAATTTGCAGCATAAGCAGAAAAACCAAAAATACACAAACCACAAACTTTCACTTTTTCCTCTAAGTATTTTTGTATTTCTCTATTATTTACCACTGTTATGAGCGTGTGTTATTTTTGTGTAATTAAAAACTGATGTGAAAAGGTAAAAGGTACCTCAAAGCCCAAAGAAAAGCAGCAATCGGGTCTAAGAAAGGGATTGGAGAGACAGCCAGATTGGTCCTTATGCGAAATCAGGCCGGTGCAGGTTTTCCGCTCCCAGCTCCCACCCACAGCAACAGCAGCAAGGGGATTTGCATATTTAAAGACAAGGGACTCAAGAAAAAAAGAAAGAAGTACACAGGATGAACTTCTCACACTGTTCGACTCTATATTCAAGTCCCAAAGAGCTACCGTGCTCCAACATCCCAGTGTAGAAAGCCAAATATTAACTTTCTCTCCCAAATAAACCACAAAAGTGTAAATCTGATCAATAAACTAAGCTATGGTGTTTTTCATTGTGTCTGTGTTTGGTTGGGTTTTGATACGATTGGAGTGAAACTGCCAGGTGGAATTTTAGATGAGGAAGATTAATTTTTAAACGGCAAACAAAAAGCAGTATGTACAATTTTGAAAAATGTGATTATTTTCTCCATGCACCGCGTGTGTCTCTGATCTGCAATAATGTGTAACAAAACAGTGTTACAATGTAAGATCTGTCTTGCTCCATATTTAAAAATCAAAACAGAAACGTTTTGATAACTTCACTCTAGGATCCACCCTTCCAAACCACAAATATTCTTGTAACGTCTTACATTCACTCTCATCTCTTCCAAAACAAGTTTAAATTCTTTAAAACACCTAAGATCGTGAATCAAAACCGAGCCATGGCTCTATGAGGGTGATGACGGCACCAGGAACAGAAGATATACAGCTCATCTGCTTTCCCACAGAAGAAAGTATGGAAAGATGAAAACCAAAAGTAAATAAATCCAGCTATGGGAATGTAGCTGAGTAAGCGAAAGTATCCCCAAAACCCCAAAAACCCCAACCAGGCAAGACTCACAAGTCTGAGGGGATGACCTACTTTAATTCCCACACTGGGAAAGCCCAGAATTGTATCAACAAGCGGCAGAATTCAATAGGATGAGACTTGTTTCCCTTCTCCTTACCTCCCATGTTGCAATGTTCTGGATTTATTTGTATTTCTTTGTTTGTGGTTTCCACATTTGCATGTGGGTTTTTGGCCAGACTTTGCTCCACCTAGTGGAACGTCAAAGGATGGGCCAAAAGGGAGGTGCCCACTGGCAGACCTCAGCCTGACTGTTGTATGCGGCTGAGTGGACAGGTCACCAAGACCCGCTGTCACCGTTCCCTGCCACCCAGTGGCTGCTCTGTCTGTGCGGTTATAGTGGGATCGGTGGCCCCAGCAGGGCCCACAGTTGGGGTGGTAAGGCAAGGAATGAACCCACCTGGTCATTGCTCCACCTGGTCCTGATGGTCCCTCAAACGTCAGTCCAGCAACTTAAGGCAAGAAAGAAAGAGGCCCTCAGGTGTACGGATGGCCAGGCATTCAAAAGGCTGTCGGAATTCTGAATCCAAAGCCATCTAAGTTACCCACAGCACCCACAGAGTAGCCAGCTTGTGCCCAGCACCCACAGATGAGGGGCATCCTGGGACCTGGAGGAGAGGGCTCTCCTCCAGACACAGCTCTGGTAAGATCCAGGACCGTCAGCTTCCCTCGTGGCGACCTGAGAACATCTAACGGTTTCTGCAGGCTGAGCGTGTGTAAGAACAAACTAACACTCGTGAGGCCGAAAATGAGAGGAGAGCCAAGATCTGGAATGAGGAAAGGAAAAAATTCTAAGAACATGACTCAGTTCAGATTGGTGGTGGGACCATGGAGGGCACAGAAATGAAAGTGACTGGCCATCAGGCTTTCACTGGGACGAAAACAAACGTTCTTAAAGTGAAACCACAAAGGCAGACCAAAGTGAGAGGAAAGAAAGTTTAAGATGGGGTGACTTAAGGAGGTTCACCTGCTTACTGAACCACAGACTAAAAAAATGTGCTTTTGTCAAAATAGTTGATGTTGGCTGACGATGATGAGCTGACTGGTAACACATGTCAACAAATCTGAGAGACATCAGGATTCAGGACACTAAAGCTTTAAACTGTCCCACCTGAAATTTGTCGTCAGAGGTTATTTCACACACATCTTTTCATAGGAAGGCTGACCTCAAATCCCACGATACTGGGCAGGAGCTGGTAAGGGGATAGCAGGTACCACACAAGGGTTTCTCCACCTTGGCGCTACTGACATTTTGCGGAGGACAATTCTTTGCTGTGGGGGACTACCCTAAGGACATTTAGCAGCACCCCTGGCCTTCAGACAACAGATGCCAGTAGTGCTCCTGAGTTACGACAAAAATGTTTCCAGACACTGACAAATGTCCTCAGGCAGGGGCAAAATTGTCTCCAATTGAGAACCACTATTCTACATAGGTTCACCATGAAGAGTTACCTACATAGGTAAAAGATCACAGGGACAAACCTAAACTCAGATATAGAACAGAATCAAGGAAGTCACTTCCAAACTCCCCAAATCTCAGTTTCTGAACCTAGTTTGAGAGTTGACACTAACGTACCAACCACAATGCACTCTTGAGGACCACCAATAAGAATAGCAGTGATAAGTATTATTATATTTAATAACCACGAAGTATATTCCAAAAGCTTTACATATATGTCTTTTCAGGTCCCAACAAACCTATAAAGTATGTGCTACTTTTATTTATTTATTTATTTATTTATTTAGGCTGCATTGGATCTTCATTGCTGCATTCAGGCTTTCTCTAGTTGTGGCGAGAGGGGGCTACTCTTTGTTGCAGTGCATCGGGCTTCTCTTGGCGGTGGCTTCTCTTGCTGCAGAGCACGGGTTCTAGGTGTGCAGGCTTCAGTATTTGCGGCATGTGGGCTCTGTAGTTGTGGCTCATGGGCTCTAGAGCACAGGCTCAGTAGTTGTGGCTCACGGGCTCAGTTGCTCCGTGGCATGTGGCATCTTCCCAGACCAGGGCTCGAACCCGTGTCCACTGCATTGGCAGGTGGATTCTTAACCACTGTGCCACCAGGGAAGTCCCTAAAGTACGTGCTATTATTATTCCCATTTTATAGATGAGGAAACTGAGGCACAAAGAGGTTAAAGTAACTTGCTCAAGGATAGTAAGCGGAAGAATCAAGTTTGGAACTCAGGTAATCTGCCCCCAGAGCCCATGACCTCACCACTACATTAAACTATATTCCACCTCCACACTGGAAAACTGTTAGATCTGCATTGTCTAACAGGTAGTCAGTAGTCACATGTAGCTATTTACTCTAAATGAAAAACTGAGTATCATACCACTTTGGAAAACAGTCTGGCAGTTCCTCAAAAGGTTACACATAGAGTTATCATATGACCCAGCAATTCCACTATTAGGTATATATCCAAGAGAAATGAAAACATACATGTCTACACAAAAACTTGTACACACATGTCCATAGCAGCATTATTCACAATAGCCCAAAAGGGAACACAGCTCAAATGTCCATCAACTGATGAATGGATAAATAAAATGTGGTACATTCATGCAACTGAATATTAATCGGCCATAAAAAGGAAGGAAATACTGATACACGCGATGATACACAAATACATCAACATGGAAGAATCTTGAAAACATTATGCTAAGTGAAAGAAGCCAGTTACAAAGGACCACATGGTGTATGATTCCATTTATACAGAATGTCCAGAATGGGCAAATCCAAAGAGACAGAAAGTAGATTAGCGATTGTAGGGGCTGGGGGAGGAGGGGGTGTAATGGGGAAGGGCTGCTAATGGCTATGGGGTTTCTTTGTGGGGTGATGAAAATGTTCTAAAATTAGATAGTGGTGATGGTCACACAACCCTCTGACTCACTAAAAAAACATTTTCTGTACACTTTAAGAGGATGAATCTTTTGGCATGTGAATTATAACTCAATAAAGTTGATACAAAAAATTAAATGCCATTAAAAATTCAGTTCCGGGACTTCCCTGGTGGTTCAGTGGTTAAGAATCCGCCTTCCAATGCAGGAGACGTGGGTTCAATCTCTGGTCGGGGAACTAAGATCCCACATGCCAAGGGGCTACTACTGAGCCCACGCACCACAATTAGAGAGAAGCCCACGTGCAGCAAGGAAGAGCCCAGTGCTGCAACAAAAGATCCTGCATGTTGCAATAAGGCCTGACGCAGCCAAAAATTAATTAATTAATTAAAAATTCAGTTCCTTAGTTATCCTAGCCACATTTCAAGGACTCAATAGCCACATGTGGCTACAAAATGGACAGCATAGATATAGATGATTTCCAACATCACAGAAAGTTCTACTGTCAGCAGAATTTCGACAAATGGATAAAAGCCCTCCTTATCGTCTAATTGCAGCTCACCTTTCAAGTCTCAAGCTATTCTCACAGTCCTCTGCACACCCACAGGCAAAGCTTCCACCACAGACTATGTGCCACTTCCAAAAGCTCCATTTTCACTCTTTCATGTCGGAATAAACTTTCCCCCTTCCTGGTCCACAGACATCCTACTTATCCTTATCAACCTTGAAAGCCCTGTCCAAATGCCTCTCCCTCTATGAAACCTTCCCTAAATCCCCACCTTCCCCCAGCCCTAGCCGTTGTTCCCACCGTCCTTTGCTTGCACTTCCATTACAGCGTTGATCCCTCCAGATTACATATCAGTGTATATTATCTGTCTTTCCCACAGGATTATTAGCTCCTTGAGGACAGGGATTCTGCTACTTGTTTGAGGGTTCCCAGTGCCTAGAAATAATAGTGGCCTGTTGCAAAGAATGAACATTTTGGTAAATGTTTGTTGGATTCTACTCAAAGGATTTACAGCAACTCATGGTGTTAACTTGAGAAAATTGCTCACTTTGGTGTATAAAACAGGCTAAGAAAGTGAAAGAAAGAGGGTAAGAACCTGAAAGTCTCATATCCCACTATTCTACAAGGAATGAGGGTGGTTGCACTGAAATGCCATATTTAGGAAAGAAGAGTGGAGCAGGGCTTCTGGACTGAAAACTGGGGCAATGGAGGTGAGTAAAGGTGGGGCGGAAGGGGTATACTATTGGAGGGTGTGGGGGGAAGAAAAAAATATCATGAACCAGGGCCCCCTTCCAACTCAAAGTTTTAAGCATGGCAGAGGAAGGGCAAGGACTGCATCTCTACAGATTTGCGCCCAGCCCATCGGCTGGATCACTTTATTGAAAAAGACATTTCTCCTAAAACTTTACTTTAATACTACAGTCAGATTTTTCTGGTTGAATCTAACCAACAAGAGAAAGAAAGAAACTCCGCATATCTCCATCATAAATTAATTGGAAGAGACAAATGCCAAGGTCTTACTGTTTGGAGACTCTATTGCTTTTTTATTCTTTATGGATTCAAGGAATCACATCTGAGTTGCAATAACCTATAGGAGAATTAAGTCTAAGTTCCTAATCACAGAATGGAGTTAAACTGATGAACTTATTTGGGCCAGGATGGCAAGAAATGACTGTTCCAGTGCAGAGCTGGAACCAGGGAAAGCAAGCTGCCTAATATCATATATTTGATATTAAATGCATGTGTAAAAAACAGATTGTATTATGAAAAAGAGTATATGTATATACAAACATATACACATATATATAAAACTGAATCACTCTGCTGTACACCACAAATTAACACATTGTAAATTAACTATACTTTAATTTAAAAAAAAAAGACTGTACTTGATAGAGACATTTCAAGGGAAAAAAATGCAGTGAGGTACCCATACAATTTTCAATACAGAAGGAGTACAGAGTCTCCTCCTCAGTTCGGAGCTAGCTAGAAGCCACTTGTTGAAATACGGACAGTGAGTACCTGAAATACATCCTAAGCCAAAATGGTCTCTAAATTTTTTTTCTTCACTGATTTCTGCAAGCCAAAAATCAACAAAAACCAAAACAAAACAAAAACTAAATTGACTAAATTGTGGTGGATTCAGAGTTAATAATTATAGAGTAACTTCCATTCCAAAGGTTAAAATTCAAAACACAATTCTCACTATAGATATTGAGAACTCGGCGAGAGAAAGAGACAGGCTATGAGATGGGGTTAGGAGTGTTAGGGGGAAGGGGGTCAGAAGGAGAGAGCCTACTCATTTCAAAAACTTTCCCTTCTCTGCAGGAACTGTAAGCACATAATAGCTGCTGGCCAGTGCTAGCATCCATTCAAATGGAACAAAGTACAAAAGCCACCCTGTCCCCCAAGTAAGTATCGGAAGTGCCAGAGAAATGATAACAAAACGGTCTGTGATCCACAAGCTGCAATTAGGGCATGACACTGAAGATCCCCTCCCAAACCTTCTCTCCACATCCCGGGCTTCCATGACCTGGGAAGGAAACTCCACTTTCCATACTTCTTCCTGCTAAAAGAAATGGATCTGGTTCCCACCAGATGCCAACCACTGCTCTCCAATGGGGAGATGTAGTCCACAGGCCCAGGGCACCCACCTCAAAAGGCTCCAAAGCCTGCACCGTTCCTAAATCAACCCCCTAGCAATGTTAATTATTGGTTATTGGAAACAGCCTTTAAAGATACTTACAGAAAGGAGCAGGTGCAAAGGAAAAGCAACAGTTTGTTCTATATTTTGTTCTCTCAGCATCTGTATTTCTTAGCTTTGTAACTTTTCTAATAAAGAAAATTTATTTCTCTTGCCAGTTTATGATTTTAACTGAGAAAACAAAGAACCCCAACAAAGCCTAAAACAGAAGAGCCCCAGCCCTAGAAAAAGGAATGTACTGGGACAGAAAATGAGCTCTATTCCTTTCACATGTTATTTCTAATATACATAAATATATTCTTTGGGAAAAACAGATGATACGTCCACAGATAAATGAATAAACAAATTATGGAACACAACGGAGTATTATTCAGCCATAAAAAGGAATGAATTACATGCTACAACATAGATAAACCTTGAAAACATTATGCTAAGGGAAAGACGCCAGATACAAAAGGTCAAAAAAAAAAAGCCACATATAAAAGGTATTGTAAGATTCCATTTATATGAAATATCCTGCATAGATAAATCCATAGACATGTAAAGCAGACTGGTGGTTGCCAAGGGCTGGGGGAAGGGGGAACAGGGAGGAACTGCTCGTACAGGGTTTTCTCCCCAGGTGATAAAATGTTTTGGAACTAGATAGAGGCGGTGGTTGCTCAATATTGAGAATGCACTAAACACCACTGAATTGTTCACTTTAAAATGGTTAAATGGTTTTAAACAGTTTATGTTATATAAAGTTCATCTCATTTAAAAAATTAATTAATGTTTTAAATAGAGGATACTAATGGGCATAACATGATGCTCATAAATTCCTAGGAAAAAAGATAAGGCTTTTTGCTGGCATTCTGCGTATACTCTTGACCACAACACAAAGTTCAAATGCTAAGCTGTATAGAGTCTGCCATCTTGCTCTGTGTGTGTCTGTATATGCCCTTCTGAAAAGACACAGAAGGGAACAGAAACTGAAGAAAATAGAACAGTAAAGCCTTGCCATATGCAAGGAAGGGAAGGAGGGGTGATTACCCCTACTGCACCCCACCCAACCTGGCGCCAGGAGTAACGCTCCCATTTGGGTTTCGAAATGCCAGCCGGAGCTAAAATCAGCACAAGCCACTTAGCAAGAAAAGCTGGGGCGCTCCATTTGTTGCCCGTATTGGCATCAGCACCACCCTTTGCTCAAAACCCGGAGCTGGCCCAGATCAGCATCAGTGACCGGCTCCCCAGGCCAGCCAGCCTGAAAGTAAGAGCTTGTTACAGCTCAAGTGTGCCCTTCTGCTGAGAGGTCCCAGTCTACTTCATCTCACTTGCCTTCCAAGAGTCCTGCCTCCAACACCAGTAAAAATGGGGCCAAGTGGCCCCTAGAACTTTTCCAGGTCCAGCTTGAAATAGATATCCTCTCAGCCAGCCCCTCCTCCCTCTCAGGCCCGCTCAATAACCCACGTACCCCTACCCGCACAGACATACACGCGGCATCGCTGCCTTGGAGACCTGCTCCACTGGAGGACACGAATGCGCCCCACATGACCCCGCTTGCGCCACTATCCAGTCACAGTCATCCCAGCCCACCTGACCTAACTGCCATCTCAAAGGCCCCTCACTCGCTTGGCACCATGCCTCTGCCACCTTCGTGATACCAAAACCGTCACAGGTGTCCCTCAGCTAAACACCGACGCCCCCTTAGATCCTGTCCGCTCCAGGTATGGGTACCCCTCTCGGGACCCCTCAACTCTTGGCAACAACATTCCTTCAGCCCCCTCCAGCCAGGCCTCGACGCCCCCCAGGCCCCAGCCTGGCCCGGACACCCCCTCCCCCTTACCTGCGGGGGTTCAGCCCTGGCTGACAGGGGGCTGGGCAGCGCCTGGAGGAGCAGGAGCGCCATGCCACCCAGGAGCCTTCTCCTCTCCATCCCCCTCCTGCTCCTGCTCCTCCGCCACGGCGCCGCCACCTCCCTCCTCCCTCTCCTCCTCTTCCCTCTTCTTCCTTCTTCCCTTCTTTTCCTGTTTCACTCTCCCCTCCCGCTTCCGGCTCCGCTCCACCCCGCCCCAGCCCAAACGCCCTCCCAGACACTTGGATGGTTCTCCAGTTCCAGCGCTTCATTGGCCCTTGCCCTTCGTCCATTGGTCAAAACAGCTGTCGATCAAATCGAAGTCCCGCCCCCTCGTGAAGACGGAAAACCGGAGAAATCCAGCCAATGGAAAGTAGGAGGAAGCCGGGCCATCTTGAGTGCTACGAGGCGGCGTAAATGCGTCCCGCTGCGCAGAGAGTGGCGGAAGTAGCTCTGATCAGGGGCGGGGCCATCCAAAACGTGAGTTGAAAAGTCTAATTCTGGTGCCACCATCTTGAATGTGGCGGAAGTACT
Organism: Eschrichtius robustus; assembly: GCF_028021215.1. Lineage (NCBI taxonomy): Eukaryota > Metazoa > Chordata > Mammalia > Artiodactyla > Eschrichtiidae > Eschrichtius > Eschrichtius robustus. The sequence goes on along the minus strand of NC_090830.1, from coordinate 113,114,887 downwards.
AGATTTCCACAGTTTAGCAAAGAAAAAGAAAGGGGTATGGTAATTCTAAAGGGTGTTGGAAAATAAGTTACTTTTATAAAGTAACCTGGCACTCTTAAAAAAAGACAACTGCAGAGACTTCCCTGGTGGTCCAGTGGTTGAGACTCCACGCTGCCAATGCAGGGGGCTCGGTTTGATTCCTGGTCAGGGACCTAGGAGCCCACGTCCTGTGTGGGTGGCACGGCCAAAAAGGAAAAAGGAAAAAACAAAAAAGACAACTGCAATCTAAAAAGCTTTTGATGCCTTTTGTCTTTAAGCACAGCCCCAGTACCAGAGTCCCTCTCTTGCTCTCAAACTGCTCAAGCAGTATCTTCGGTCAATTTGAATTCCCAGGAGATAGTATCTTTACCTGAGGCACAGTGCTTTGTCACCCCAAGTTCGAGGGATGAAATTCTATTGACTCTTCCTCAGAAATAGCTCTGAAATCCACCCCCACTGCTTCAATCCATGTTCTCATTTTCTGGCTAAATAAAAACGGTCTCCCTGCTGTCCTGCCAGTTGCTAATTCTTCCCTCTTGAATTTCTCTCACATGTCACAGCAGGGGTGTTCTACCACCTAAAACCAAATATTGTCGTCTCCGGGCTTCCCCTCTCAAAATACTTCAACTACCTACAGGATTTATTGTCCGAACTTATCAATATGGTGGTCCTTTCTGTGTCCCTCGTCCCTGTATTTTTTTTTTCACACCTGCATACTTCTTTATCTCATCTACTGCCACTACATTTCCCACACATTCTGCTCACACCCAACAGTTAAGAGATCCCCAATGAACTGTGCTATATACAATACATTTAACCTCATTTACACATTACACATACAGTTTCCCGTTTAAAATTCCTAGTTCTCATCCCCTGGTTTCTTCTTCTGAATTCACATAACACTTACCACACAGTGTATCTAATCTATAATTTCTGCCTGCCTGACCCCTCCGACTAAATTTTTAGCTTTTTGTATGGCACACCAGGTCTTATTCATTTTTTAAACAAATCTCTACACCCTGTACATGGCCCAACCGTGAGCTCAATCAATATTGGGAAAATAAACGAACAGATGAAGACCTGCAGCAGAAAAGCCAGCTGCCTGTAGCTGCCAATTTCCCCTCAAAAACCTGCCAAAGCATTTTAGAGCCGAGCCCAGTCTAGCCCATAGCTGGGCCCAAAGGAAGTTTGTTCTTGGCTTAAATGGTGGCAAAGTGGGAAACAGGTAACAGTGAAAAAAATCAGTTCTGTCTCTGTCTTGATCCTGCTTTCCCAAGTGCTGCACAGGGTGACAAGTATTTCTGCCAGTCTTAAATTTCTTAGAATTTCATCCATTCCACAATCAAGCTCCCTAGGGGAGAATAAAAGATTGAGTACTAGGCAGGGGCCACATTATTTTCTTAGCATAGGGTCTCAATCCCAGCCTCAAGGAGTTGTAAGTCCTCCATATAAAAGCCAGGTATCACAGATGGCCAAAAAACACATGAAAAGATGCTCAACATCATTAATTATTAGAGAAATGCAAATCAAAACTACAATGAGGGATCACCTCACACCGGTCAGAATGGCCATCATCAAAAAATCTACAAATTATAAATGCTGGAGAGGGTGTGGAGAAAAGGGAACCCTCCTACACTGTTGGTGGGAATGTAAATTGGTACAGCCACTATGGAGAACAGTAGGGAGGTTCCTTAGAAAACTAAAAATAGAACTACCATATGACCCAGCAATCCCACTACTGGGCACATACCCAAAGAAAACCATAATTCGAAAAGATACATGCACCCCAGTGTTCACTGCAGCACTATTTACAATAGCCAGGACATGGAAGCAACCTAAATGTCCATCAACAGAGGAATGCATAAAGAAGATGTGATACACACACACACACACACACACACACACACACACACACACAATGGAATATTACTCAGCCATGAAAAAAACAAAATAATGCCATTTGCAGAAACATGGATGGACCTAGAGATTGTCATACTGAGTGAAGTAAGTCAGATATGGAAAGACAAATACCATATGACATAAAAATTTAATACCCTTTAATGGAAGGCAACATAATCCAAATAGCCTTCAAGTTAACATACATAATGTCAAGCAGACAGTAAAAAATTACTAGATATGTATAGAAGCAGGAAAATATTATAATCAGGAAAAATTAGTAAACATAAACCGACACCAAGATGATTTAGATAAATAAATAGCTAAGAAAAACTTTGTCAGCTATTGAAAGTATGTATGAATCTTGAAGGACAAGATAGATATAATAAGAAAACATTTGAGGAATCTCAGCAGAGAAAGGAAAACTAAAACAACCAAAAAATCATTAGAAGTTCCGGAACTGAAAGTACAATAGCTGATACAAAAGAAAAAAAAAGTTCTGATGGGTTTAACACAAGAATGGAAATAAGAAAAAAAAAGAGTTAATGAATTTGAAGGTAGATTATTTAAATTGATTTACTTTGAAGAACAGAAAGAAAAAATAAAAAGATTGAAGAACTTTACTATACCTCAGTGACTTTTGGGACAAAAACTAAGAAGAGAGCCCTCACCAGAAACCAGATTTGCTGGAACCTTGATTATGGACTTATAGCACATGAGAAAATAAATGTCTCTGTTCAAGCCACTCAAAAAAAGAAAAAAAATACCATACGACATCGCTTATATGTGGAATCTAAAAAAAAGAGTACAAATGAACAGAAGGGTACAAAACAGAAGTCAAGTCACAGATGTAGAAAACAAACTTATGGTTACCAGGGGATAAGGGGTGGGGAGGGATAAATTGGGAGATTGGGATTGACGTATACACACTACTATATATAAAATAGATAACTAATAAGAACCTGCTGTATAGCACAGGGAACTCTACTGAATACTCTGTAACGGCCTATATGGGAAAAGAACCTAAAAAAAGAGTGGATATATGTATACCTAAAACTGATTCACTTTGCTGTACACCTGAAACTAATGCAACACTGTACATCAACTATACTCCAATAAAAAAAAAAAAAAAGCCAGGTATCATCATCATTAGGAAACCCCAATGGTTTCAATTTGGAAAACAGAAGGGAATTTTGTCCTGACTTCCTTTTCTCCCTTTACCTGAGAGCTTGAACTGAGCTACTGGACAGGACAAACACTACACCCTGCTCGGTCTGGATCAGCACTTCTCAGACCAAGGCATTTTAGTCACCCTAATCACTTCTTTCCACATCCCGCAGGAGCCAAATCAAAGAAAGCAGAGAGGCCTTACAAGACAGAGCTGAGATGTGGTTTGAGTGAACTATTTTTAATCTGCTTCTGAACTGCAACCACTATCTACTCCAGACTCTTCCAAAAGAGTAATTGTCTATGAAGAGAGGAGGAAAGCCAGGAGGCTTAAGGAGCTGGGAAAGAAAGGAGAAGATTGTGGATTCTTGAGAGAACATCAGTTCAGAATTGCTTCCAAGCTCTGGCTAGCTCTGGTAATGTTTTTCCTATTTGCCTTTGGAAATGAGCAAAGCTGAAAGCAGATCTCCTGTCCTAAGGAAGCCAGCTCCAAGACACAGACTTTTCTGCTCAGACATCAGCTAAAATTAAATTGTACATGTTACAGAATAGATGAACTTTGAAAATATTATGCTAAGTGAAAAAAGTCAGACACAGAAGGCCACATACTGTGTGATTCCATCTACATGAACGTCCAGAATAGGTAAATCCATAGAGACAGAAGATAAATTAGGGGTTGCAAGGGGCTGGGGGATGAAGGTAATGAGTGACTACTATTGAGTACAGAGTTTCTTTCAAGGGTAATGAAAATATTCTGGAATTAGAGAGTAATGACAGTTGCACAACATCGTGAGCATGCTAAAAACCACTGAACTGTACGCTTTAAAAGGATGAATTTTATGTCATGTGAATTATATTTTAATTTTTTTAAATGGGGGAAAAATCAAATTGCAGCCAGTACCCTGACCTCAGGGAGGAGGCCCTTTCTCTTTAGAGCAGTGGTCCTTCAAAGTGGTCCCCAGACTGACAGAATCAGCATCACTGGGAAATTACCAGAAATGCAAATTCACCGGCTCCATCCCAGACCCGCATAATTAGACATTCTAGGAATGGGGCCCTATAATCCATGTTTTGAGAAGCCCTCCAGGTGAACCTCATGCATGTTCTTAAGGACCATTACTGCAGAGTAGGGGAAACTTTTTGTGTAAAGGGCCAGACAGTAAATATTTCAGGCTCTCCATGCCACATACACAGGGTCTCACATATTCTTTTTCTTTTTCACAACTTCTAAAAAATGTAAAGGCCAATCTTAGTTCCCAGATACACAAAAGCAGATACCAGGCAGATCTGGACCCTTGAGCCATGGTTTGCCAACTCCCCGCCCCCCCTCCCCCAGAGCAACACACTCCCACACTGGGAGGTCTCTGGAGCCTCAAGCAAAGACAGGTGGATTTTTCCTCCATAATAAGGGAGATGAACAATGGCCTCCGGGCACCAGACAGGTTCCCCTTATAGTTGTGATACCCTCCTCCACGCCAAGGCCAAAGTAAAACCAGATCCTGCTTTCCATCCAGGCTTTATTAACTCAGTGTGCGGACAGTTCGCTGTGCTCTTTCAAGAAATGCATTCAATTCACAGTGATATCCTTTGATCAGTCAGTAAATTCGACTACACAAAACTCATACAGACATGGCCCCAGGTCAGCCACAACAGCCCCCTCTCCCCCAAGGGCCTGAGAAATCACCTAGAGCAGCCAGGCTGGGAAGGGCGAGCAGCTGCGCTTTGCTGTGTGTCCTTTAAGGCTCTTTGGTCCTGGTTGATTTCCTCTCAGAGGCATCCAAATAAAACTTCCCTTTCCTATTCAGTACACACCAGTCTTTCTTTGGTGTTTAACCCAATGGGCTGAGGAAGGGAGGTAGCCAGGAAATTATACCCACTAACATGTGCAGTTAATGCCTACCTACATCCTTTTTACTCACAGTCAGTGGATTTATCTTTTAGACACAGAGAAATAGAATCAGATATGACTTTAGGGGCAGGAGAACAAAGCCAATGTCAACAGGTAGGGCTTGAAGCACCACAAAACTCTGCTGCCTCACACAATGCCCTTTTTTTTTTTGCACTAAAACTCCTGGGTGCCTGATAAATTCAAGTTTAGCAAGACTCCCAGAGAAGCTTTCTGACCAGGGGGCCCTGGGGAGGAGAGTGGGGAAGAGCAAAGAGGAGCCCCAAGGTGACCTGGCCTCTTCCCTCCCGCTTCCTGAAGGAGCCAGAACTACACAGGTGAAAGGTTCCCTTGCCTGAGAGCCGATGAGGAGGAAGAGAAGAGGGGCCCTTCCTCAATCCTGGCTGGAACCAGAATCCTAAAGGTTTCCTAATTTTTCCAAATGGTTTGCTTGAGTGTCACCCTCAGGTCCCAGCACCTTCTCCCTGAGAGGGTCTCAGCTCCTGGTCTCCAGGGGACAGGGGTTAGGGGAGAGCAGATAGAAGACTTGGCCTCTCTCCCCTTGTTCACGTTTATCCCCTTAAGTCCAACAAACCCAGGTGCCTGGGTAGAAGCATGAGGCATCCTCCCACCCCCACCCTCGTCCCCCAAAATCCACCCTGGCCTACAGGCCCTGTTGGCAAAGAGGAATGAGGCACAGGAATCCACAGTGGCTAAGGAGGAGCTGGTAAATATGGGTATGGACTGGTCCTTGCTGGGGTGGGGCATTTAGAGACCCTTATTGAAGTAGACATAAGGCACAGGTTCTCCACACTTGGCCTTGATAGTGTCTTGGAGCTCTGGTTCCAGATAGGAAACTGGCAATTCACTGAGAAGAGAGAAGGAGCTTATAAGTGTGCCACCTGGACGAGCAGCAAATTACCCTCAGATAAAATCCAACTCAGATGCCGCCTCTAAGAAGCCCTTGCCCAGGGCTTCTGATTTTCCATCAGAATTATTAATGACCTCTGTACACTACAATATGTTGCTTTTACTTCTGTTGAGCCCTGACTTCATCTCCCTGGTGCTAAACTTCCGTCTTCTTCAAGATTACAAGCTCGGTGCTCAGAACACAGGAGATGTATAGCAGGTGACTACAGAGCTGAGAGTACTAGGGAAAGGGAAACGGGCATCTTCTCCGTATCTATTCAAGCTATGCCTGGTCTCCTGGAGCTAGTCCTCCGCCTCACCCCACCGCCCCAGTCTGATGCTTACCTTCCCTTTGCCATCATCTCTCCTCACCCACCCCCTCTGCCCTTCCCAGGACATGCAAGGGAAGCGGAGAGGTCGAAGCCGTCCACCCTCTGGCAAACATCAGCCAGAGTGAGTACCTACCCTCCTGTTCAATTTCAAAGACCAGATCCAGCCAGGGAGATGGATCTAGTTAACTCAACCAGCAGGGACAGAAAGTCTCTTATTGTTCCCCCACCTTCTCTCCAAGGCAGCCTTTGCTCCACCGGGAGTGAGCAACTCATCCCTCTGCCCCTTGGAGCTCTGTTTCAGTTTACCATTCACCTGGGGTCAAGAGGCCCGGAGTTTAGACTGACAGGCACTTGTCCTTGGACAGATGCCTCCCTGCCTGCCCCTCCCTCTCTCCTTTGGGACACCAGGCAGGTCAGGGAGACCAGGGACAGGGTGCTCAGTAAAACCAAGTGAGGAATGAACAGCTGATACCATGTCTGCGGGAACAGCCCACATGCCACTGGCACCATGAAGATGAGGCTGGAAGAAAGGAGAAACCAAAGCATTAGGGAGTGTCTGGCATCTCACAGACCCACCCACACCCCATCGCTGAGCCCCTCAAAGGAAGGCGGAGCCGGCGCCAAAGCTCCTCTCCCTCCAACCCTTCTCCTGGTCTCTTGGTGCCTGGAGACTCACTCTAGCACATGATAAAATCAGCCCCCCACACACACCCCCCTCACACCCCACCCACCCATCATTCAAGCAGATGAAGAAGGTAATGGAGTCACCAGGGAGTGTGAGCAGCAGCCCTAATGACCACCGGCAATTCCTGATGTTTAGGGAAAGCAGCGCGGGGTGTGAACTCAGGGTCCTGCTGCTGTACTCACTGAATGCCCGGGCTGTTGGAGAACAGTGAGGGCAGAGCTTCTCAAACTTCACCGGGCATGCAAGGAACTCGAGGAGCTTGTTCAAATGTGATGCTAATTCAGTAGGTCTGGGAAAGGGCTTGAGAGTCTTTACTTCTCACACGTTCTCAGAGGATGCGGATCCAGGACCATGTTTTACAGGATTTGGGAATCTAACAGACCTAGGTTCGTGCCCCAGCTCTGCCACTTCCTAGCTGTGCAATCTTGGGCAAGTTCCCTCTGAGCCAGCAGAGGGAGGGCAAGAGTACCTACTTTGCAGGGTTACTGTGAGGATTAAATGAGATAACGTGTGTGACACATCCAGCCATGGTAACTGCTCCCTCAGTGGGAAATCAGTTAGCAGAAGACAGCCTGGAATAATGTTAGACCTGCTAAGGATCCAATCGCAGCTCCAGCAATTACCAGCTAGAGACGCGTGGGCAAGTTTCTTCATCTGGGAAAGGAGATGATGACAGTATGTACACCTCGAGGGCTGAGGGAATTAGGTGAAAGTATAGACGTGAAACATCAACACAGTGGCGGCACACAGAAAACATCCAATACATGTTAGCTTTGGTTGCTGTCATTAGCCTCATGGCCTCACAAAGCATGAGTAATGCTGGGACATGTCCAGTCAAGGGCAGGCACCTAAGAATGCTGCCAGGACTCGTGGTGCTTTCCTCCCATGTGAGGCTGGGACACTTGATGGGCCCAGGCTGTGCTGTCATTTTCGATGGCTCATCTTTTTGGATGTATTGAGATATAACTGACACGTAACACTGTGTAAGTTTACCACCGGCGTGAGCTAACCCCTCTATCACATCACATAATTCATTTCTTTTTTGTGGTGGGATGATCTCATCATTTTTGTCTCTTCTCTAAAACTACTGAAGACCTAAGGTCAGAGGGGAGACCCTGGGACAGAAGGACCCCCAAGGGTTCCACTTTCCACTCCATTGTGTGCACAGTGCCAGCCTGGCGCCCTCAGACAGAAGGGGTGAGAGCGTGCCAGAGGGGCCACAGGCGTTCAAGCCCAGGCGCTTTTGAAGTCAGGTAAAGGAGTACATGTTTTGCAACATGGGTGACACAAGAAGACAGATCTTGGGCACCCCACCATAGACCCCCAAACCGAGAAAATATGATACTCACAAACACCCGGACAGCAGAACCTGCAATGGGGCGTGCAGCACCCGGATTCTCTGCACAGAAACAGACAAAAGAGAGACCCACGTGGGACTTACATACTTCGAGGTGAAACCCATGCCGGTCACCCAGCTAGAAACCCGCAGGCGGGAAACCCTGGCTCTGCAGGGCGGGGAGGGGGCTCTCCTTGCTCTCAGCAGACAAGGCCGAGAACTGGGCAGCCAGCGGGCACCGGGATGGGCCCTACTTGAGTGAGGTGCAGGGTGGGAGCAAGAGGGAAGGGTAAAATGGTCAGGAGCCCCCAGCATGGGTGTGTTCTGGGCAGGGAAGATGCAAAGGAGAATCCGCTCACCTTCATGCAGCGCAGCTTCTCCAGCCTTTCCATGACGACCGGCAGCAGGACTGGAAGAAACCAGGGGAAAGGCTGCGAGACTCCCCCCCAGATCCCTTTCCGAAGTCGGATCACAGACTGAGTGATTCCCCCTCCTTCCCCAGGGGAAGAATGGAAGACTGTAGGCGTGGCCATGCCCCACCCCTCCTCCAAGTCCTGGCAGAAGGTGCTTCCCAAACTCCTCAACCTGCACACCTATAACAACAGGAGGACAAGTACCGCAGGCCCAGAGCACCCTTCTCAAAACTATCTTTGAAGCAAGTTTTGTATCCTGCTCTGTAACATGCCCCTGCTGACAGCAGAACCAGGGCAGGGGACTTATTTTTCTCTACCACTGTCTCCCCAGCACCCCACACTGTGTCCAGCACATTGAAGGAACTTAAGGAATATTTGTTAAATGAAAATAACTTTCTCCACCAAATCTCTGATTAACTGACATTCCAGGAATTACAGTGTGGCTCTCCCGTGGCTCTTGGCACTCAAGCAAACCAGTTTGAGAAGCATGTCTATCGAGGCTGAGGTCCCACCCCCCACCCGAAGTGTGGCTGAGGTCTCCATCACTTGTTCCAGGGTCCCCCAGGATGGGAGGGCTTCCCCATCTTACTCATGCCAGGGGCTGCCATGGTGATCCGAGAAATAACCACTTGGGTGATGCCTATGGCCGCAGCTCTCTGAGGGCAGAAAAGAGTAAGTTGTCAGGAATGAGCTTATCCAGTATCCATAGGCTGCACCAGAGGGCTGGGTCAGGGTCAGGGTCAAGGCCAAGTCTGAGCTGGTAAAGAGTAAGGGATGGACCTGTCAGGGGTTGAGTGACCTCACCTGACCCTCTCCCACCCAGCCACATTTTTATGGCTTCAGGACCAGAAACGATGGAGAAAAGACATGAACAGAGATATGGAGGGAAAATCGATGGGGAAGGAGGATGGAGTCAGGGAGAAGGTTTCTCAGCCCTATAGTAGAGCCCAGGCCTGCTCTGACCACGAAGAACAGGACAGGGTCTGAAAGGGAACTCCCTCCTCCCACCCCAAAGGCAGGCCTCTGCTCACCCGGGAATGACCAATCTCACTGTGGTTCCTGTCCTTCACGCAGATGCCCTGGATGAGTTCCCTAAACACAGACAGGAGGTGCTGGATATGGGAAAGGGGTGCTGGAAGACTGCCAGCGATGTGAAACACCAGGGGACCAAGGCCAGGGCACTCAAGCTCTAGGAAGCCACCTCCTGCAGCTGGCCCTCGGAGCGCCCTTCCCCACTCCAGAGAGTGGTATCCAGCCGTGACCTAGGGCAGAGGCTCAGAGAGCTAGCACTGGGCCCCAACGGCCTAGGCTGAATCCAGAAACTGCAGAGCAAGTGTATGATCTTGAGCAAGTTCCCTAATCCTTCTAAAGACACAGTTATCTGCATTTGCAAAATGGGGATAATCATGGCACCCACTTCATAGGACTTGGTGAGGATTAAACAAGATAATGCCTGCAAAGTGCTAAGTCCAGTGCCTGACACAGTGACTGCTCCCAAACAGGAGCTGTTAGTCTCAGGCCAGTGCTTGACAGCACTCCATCCAAGACCAGGTGGGTGGTGGGGACTCATTCATTCGTTGGAAGGAGCAACTGGATGGGGGAGGGGAAGAGGAGGCGAGCAGTGTGCATGCACGACTATTCCATGGTGTGCTCTTTCTGCAAGGGCGGTTGTGATCACTTTCCATTTGCTACTAATCCCAAGAAAATGTGCCTTATAGATAGATACTGGTGATGACGAGGAAGGCACTGATGGAAACAGGGGCAACAGTAGCTAACGCTTAATGCAGCATTTTCTTACAGTCCAGGCGCCATTTGGGGCGCTTTACCTCTACTACATCATTAAATTTTATAACAGAGGAACATCTATACTTTCTCTAGTCAAGAAACAAGAGCTGTGGGACACAGCGGGTTTCTCCTTTCACCTTTCCTGCTGTGACACTTAGAGCCTGGTGCCTGGAAAACATCTATCTGCCCCTCTGGCTTCCTCAAAGCTTCTTGGTTCTGTTCTATCTTTGGACACCTCGCTCTGATGCGTTTCATTCTGTAAGGCATCCCCAGGGCTTTGGAAGTAGGTCGAGTTCACAACTCAAATACAGTTGCAGTTGAAAGGACATGAGCTAGTGCCAAACCCCACAGGTCCTCGCTCACGCCCCACCCCTGCTCCCCATCATCCACAACACACATCACAGATGAAACCTAAGTCACCCGCCACTCCTGCAGCCGTCACTGTTGGAGCCGCCAGTCCTCAGGGAACCTTCAGAAGCGCAGCTCGGCAGCCCTCCCCACACCCACCTCAGCCCCAACGAGCCACCCACTGCCTTGGTTTCTTGTCCTTCCCCTGCTAGCCTCACGGTCTGTAGGGAGGAAAAGGGATCCCTGTACTCACTGCTGTCGCATCATTGGGATGTTGACACAGTTAGCCGCAGCCACAGCGGCGAAGGGCACCCAGCGGCCCACCAGGGGCGGGGCTCTCTGTGGGAGAAGAGAACAATGGGAGTAGGTCAGGCTCCCTGGAGATGGGGGTGGAAGGGGCTTCAGCAAGATAGAACAAGAAATCAGACCTTGCTACTGCCACACATCCTGACACCCAGTCGGGGAACCCAAACTCCCTCAAAGGGCCGAGAAAGACCAAATGGGCGCAGCCCTGCTGAATTTCCCACTACTTGGCTGGGCTCTGGCCAAACCCAACTCATCCAGACCGGAAACGGCCCCTGCCTGGTAAAAAAAAAGTTTTCCCTAGGACTTTGCTGCCGCCTAGTGGCCACCACGCCCACAGCAACCCCAGATGGTACCTTTGTCAACATGTTCATGCCCACAGCAGTGGTCACGGCAGCGGTTGTGGCAGTGATGTAGGAAACGGCCATCTGCCTAGTGGAGGAGAGAGATGTTTGGGAGCGGGGACCCTAGCTGGCTGAGGGCAGGACGATGGCTTGAGTGATAAAGGCTAGAAATGTGGCTTCATGCCGGAGAAGCTCATGTGGTCTGTCCCCAGCCTCACCTTGTGATCTCCCCCCAACTCACTCAGCTGCTCCAGTCCCCTTGGCCTCCTTTCAGTACTTTAAACACACCAAACGCCTTCCTGCTCAGAACCTTTGCATGTTGCTGCTCCTTATCCTGGGAATTCTTCCCTGGGCTCCTGCATGGCTAAATCCTTATCTTTCAAAACTCAGCTGAAATGTCAGCTCTGCAGAAAGGACTTCCCTGAACAGCCTATCTACACAGATGCCCCTCTGCTGTTCTCTGTCTTCTTATCTATTTATTTCCTTAATGGCAGCAATCACAGTCTGAGATTATTACGCTTGTTTTCCCTTTTTTTTTTTTTTTTTGGCCGCACCATGTGGCATGTGGGATTCGGGATCTTAGTTCCCTGACCAGGGATCAAACCTGTGCCCCCTGCACTGGGAGCATGGAGTCTTAACCACTGGACCACTAGGGAAGTCCCTATGCTTGTTTTCTTAAAAGACCTTAAACTCCAGAGAGCACACATGTCTTACTCAAACATATCCCCAGCACCTAGAACCATGCCCAGCACCTAATACACACTCAAGAAATATTTGTAGAATGAATGAATGAGTAAGTGAATGAATGTTGAATTGGTCTAGGAAGAAGATACTCTCCTAGTCAGCCTAATACTTCCAAACCCTGAAAAGGGAGACCTGGTCACTTGCCCAGCGCAGGTCCCACCCAGGGAGGACTGACAGCCCTGGAACCCTTTAGAAGGGCTGTTCCCCTGAAGGCAAGAGGACAGCCACCTGCTCCAGGCCCACATGGATGGCCTGGGGTTCAGGTCTCCTACCTGACCGACGTGGGGGAAGCTGCATTCCTGTTGGTGTAGTTGACTAAGGCATTGAAGGACTGGTTCACCCACTGCCAGAAGATCACTGCCGGTATCGTCCTACCAGGAGGGAGGCCCAGAGAGGCAGAGAGGAGGATGGAAAGAGGGTTTGGGGCACACCAGTCAAACCACATTACCTGCCGCTCCCCAAGCTGTTCCCATGCTGTTTCATGCAGCTGGGCTTTTTTGCACAGGCTGTCCCTCTGACTGGAGCAACCATGCCCCCTACCCTTTCCATACATGGCTGAATCCTGCTCTGTTGAGAGATCTCTTCTTCCTTGGAACCTTCCCAACCCTTCCCCTGCCCTTCCTGAGACACAGTTAGTCATTCTATGCTCTCTGCTCCCACCACCCCACATTCTACCCCTAACCTACCACTTGGCAAGCTGGACGGTAACTATTTACTTCTTGGTCTCAACAAAATTGGGCACCCCTTGAAGGGAGGGACTAAAGTCTTTATACTCCCCACACCTGGCCCAAGGCCTGGCTCAACAACTGGGTAACTGAATGCGTGGGGGAGGGAGCGGGAGAGGGAAGAGAGAAAGGGGGAACAACAGAGAAAGTTTCTCTCCCCAACTGGGCTGAAAGGGTGTCCCAATTTTTTTACTTGGATATTACATTATAAAAATACATTAAATTCATTGTTGAATAAGTACTTTTTAAAGAGGGAATGAGAATAGCTCATCCGTTGAGCACTCTTGAGAGACCTGCCTCAGTTTATACAGCCAGGCACCACTATTTCCTGGCTGTGTGAACTTGGACAAGTCATATAACCTCTCCAGAACCTCAGTTCTTCATCTATAAAATGGAGATGAAAACAGTACCTCTCTGTAGGGTTGCTGAGATTAAATGAGGTGATAACATGCAAAGAATTTAACACAGTGCCTGGTAGCTGGTCAGGGATCCATAAAGACGGCTATTACTATCATCCTACTATGGCTCCCTGCCTAACAGGTCCACGCGGCTGCACCTGGCGCTGCCTTGCTCCCGGGTCGCACCTGTAGAACTGGAGCATGAAGCCCGTGATGATCATGCCCCCGGGGACCTGGAAGGACATCCGCCCAATGACGTTCATCTTGTCCCCGGTGTCAGGGTGGAAGGCCGAGTCGTACAGCTTCTTGGCATAGAGCAGCTGCTCCACTTGCGTGCCTGGGGGCACGGTCCCCATCCTGCCACCAAGGACCACAGGCGGTGTTACCTCCTGACCCCTGGCCCCGAGTCATCCTGCTCTCAGCTCCTCCTCCTCCCTGAGCTCTCTGCCTAGCCCCTCGCCTTCCGTTTCCACCTCGTCCCTAGGGCACCCACCGATGTCGCCCCAGTGCCCCCAGCCCACTCCCCTAACCGCTCACCTGCTCTTCTCCACCAACACTTTGGCCCAGTCCAGCTCCCACTCTGGTACCAGGACGGTGCGGGGGTCCGTGACATTGAAGAAATGCTTCACCCGCCCTAGGAAAGTGCACTGGTCCCAACGGGGGGCATCGATATTAAAGCCAGACAGGTCAGCCTCCATCCTGCTCACACATAAAACTGTGGACTTCAGGAACAGAGGAAAAATGAAGATTGTCCTCAAAGCCTGCCCTGGAGGCCCTTAGCACCTCCCGCTATGGTAGACTGACTGCTCTCACCAGCCGCTAGCATCATCTGACTCAGCTCAGGAAGGGCCCAGTGAATGGTCACCAGTCTGAGCAACCGGGCACCAACATGTGTTTCCTGAGTGCCTGCTGGTGGCCAGCCTGGTGCTTGATCATGCTGTGGGCGAGGCTGGGAAAAGGGACAGTACAGTGCCTGTCCTTGGGGAGCCGAGTCTGACTGGGGAGCAAGAGCCCACCTGTGGAACAACAGATAATACATACAGCAACAATAAGCACAGGAGATGAGAGGGAGCTGAGAAGGGGGACACAAAAATCAAGGCGGGCTTCCCAGAAGAGGTGGAATGTGAGTGAAGCCCCAGAAGGTAGGATAGATCTATCTGAAGGACGAAGAGGCATGGGATCACACTGAAAGTAGAAACAATCACTGATAAAGATGGAAACAACAATGGCATGATCACCTTCATTTCAGTGTGTGTGTGTGTGTGTGTGTGTGTGTGTGTGTGTGTGTGGTGCATGTCGGGCCTATGAGAGATCCCGGGCCATGATCACCTTCATTTCAGTGTGTGTGTGTGTGTGTGTGTGTGTGTGTGTGTGTGTGTGTGTGTGTGTGGTGCATGCCGGGCCTATGAGAGATCCCGGGCCATGATCACCTTCATTTCAGTGTGTGTGTGTGTGTGTGTGTGTGTGTGTGTGTGTGTGTGTGTGTGTGTGTGTGTGTGTGTGTGGTGCATGCCGGGCCTATGAGAGATCCCGGGCCATGATCACCTTCATTTCAGTGTGTGTGTGTGTGTGTGTGTGTGTGTGTGGTGCATGCCGGGCCTATGAGAGATCCCGGGCCATGGTTGTCGCCCTCAAGGTGTTACAGAACAGGAGAGAGACAAGTCAGTCAACAAGGACAGTAGTGCGACAATGTCGCTGATGGACACAGGGAGCAGCAGAAAGCCAGAGAAGAGGTACTAAAACTGAGATGACTGCGTCTCCTGGTTTGCCGGGGCTTGTTGTCCGGTGGTAATTATTAAAAGCACCTCTTCAACCTCAAAAGTGTCCCAGTTTGGATGATAAATTATAAGATCACCTTATCTAAAATGGATGAGGGATTCTGAACATGCTTTGTGAGAACAAGAAATAAACAAAGTTTTGAAGGATGCATAAAAGTCAGATAGATGGAGGAGAGGTACCCCAGGCAAGAAGAAGAGCCAGTGTTTAAAGCACACAGTGCACATGGGGACCTGATGATGATGGTGACAACACTAACACTTCCTGAGCTCCTACTTGACACTAGACACTCTGCTTGGTGCCTGACGTGCATTTTCTGAATTCATCTTCACCATAACCCTATAAGATAGAGATACTCTTATGTTTAATGCCTTTTTATAGATGAGAAAACCAAGGCACAGGTAAGTGACTTTGCCAAGTCACACAAGCACTTGCCAATGAAAGAGCCAGGATTTTAATTCAGCCTGACTAACTTCAGAACCTCTGCCTATAATTAGGTTCTGGAATCCATGACTTGAAAAACTAAGGCGGATCTGACATGTGAGGAGCTTGGAAATGGTCACTCCTGTCCTCACAACAAAAAGAAGCCGAACAAACTGAAAATCAACAGCTCTTCTTAGAACCATCAGAGAATTGAGGTCACAGGGCAAACCACTGCCCCCAAACTTGGAGAGGCAGGCAGGTACAGAGAATCACAGCTTAGTGGGGAACAGAAGCCCACCCCTTGGGGCAAGTACCATAGGAAACTTAAACTGTAATTGACAAATTGCTGGAAGTTCAGTGTGGACAAGCTTGAGAGTTAAAAATTCCAGGGGGATTCAATCTTCGGTGGCCGTGTGGGGAGACACACTTTTGTGAGTTTTACCTCCAGGAGCCCACCAGGTTCTCAGGCTGAAGATCAGAGAAAAATTCCTTAGTGCTTCTGGCAGGGAGATGGGAAAAGTGGCCATTGTGAAGTAGACCCAGAGGCCTCTGCGATTTTTAACAAGGCCTGCCCTCAAAGGAGCCTAGCCTGTTTCACCAGAGCCTAACTAACTACCTTGGGTCTCACCAGAACCTAACTGACTTGGGGGAAGAGAAACACCCAACTCCACCCCTTCTAGCTTTCCTGTTTCACCTAAAGGGAGTAAGGGGAACCTGAGAAGGACCTGTGAAGGTCCAGGGGCACCTAATCACAGGACTATAGAACACTCCCCCTCCCCTCACACTGTTGGTGGTATACGGCTCCCGTATAATAACAGGGAGAACGGAATAACGAACAGAAAGAACCGCAAGTCTCAGACCTTATTTAAGAAAAGGTGTCTAGAAACCCAAAGACAACAGGGGAGACAAAAACAAGGACACTAGAGGAAATTTAACTTTTGACCCCTACAGCTTTAGCAAACAGTAATCACAACCTAACTCCTCGC
Source organism: Eschrichtius robustus (assembly GCF_028021215.1). Taxonomy (NCBI): domain Eukaryota; kingdom Metazoa; phylum Chordata; class Mammalia; order Artiodactyla; family Eschrichtiidae; genus Eschrichtius; species Eschrichtius robustus. Next base: position 113,098,414 of record NC_090830.1, on the reverse strand, counting down.
CAGAAAAATGTAAAACCTCACACACATCTGGCTTTCAACAAAAAAGGACAAGGCATCCTAAAAGGCAAAAAAACAAAACAAAACAAACAAAACCCCACAGTTTGAAGAGACAGAGCAAGCAAGCATCAGAACCAGATGACAGAGACCTTGGAATTATCAAACCAGGAATTTTAAATAACTATGATTAATATGTTAAGGACTCCAATGGGAAAGTGGGCAACATGAAAGAACAGACGGATGATGGAAGCAGAGAGATGGACACTCTAAGAAAGAACCAAAAGGAAATGTTAGAAACTAAAAATACTGTAACAGAGATGAAAGTGCCTTTGATGGGCTCATCAGTAGGCTTGACATGGCCAGGGAAAGAATCAGTGAGCCTGACTATGTGTCAACAGAAAATTCCCGGGACTTCCCTGGTGGCGCAGTGGATAGAGCTCTGCGCTCCCAATGCAGGGGGCCCAGGTTCGATCCCTGGTCAGGGAACTAGATCCCACATGCATGCCACAACTAGGGAGCCCATGAGCCGCAACTAAGGAGCCCACGAGCCACAACTAAGACCTAGCACAACCAAATAAATAAATACATACATAAATGTTTAAAAAAAGAAAAGAAAAGAAAATTCCCAAACTGAAAAGTAAAGAGAAAAAAAGAATTAAAAAAAAAAACCAGAAAAGAATATCCAAGAACCTTGGGACAATTACATAAGTTGCAACATACATGTAAGAGGAATACCAGAAGGAGAGGAGGAAAATGAACAGAAGAAATATTTGAAGTGATAATGACTGAGAATTTTCCAGAATTAATGACAGAAACCAAACTAGAGACCCAGGAGGCTCAGAGAACATCAAGCAGGACAACTATAAGAAAATCTGCACCCAGGCATATTATATTCAAACTGCAGAAAATCAAGAAAGAAGCCACAGGGAGGGAAAAACCCTTACCTATAGAGGAACAAAGGTAAGAGTTACATTGGACTTCTCTTCAGAAACCGTGCAAACAAGAGCAGAGTGAAATATTAAAAATGTTTAAAGAAAAAAAATATAAAAAACCTAGAGTTCTGTATCCAGCAAAATAATCCTTTTGAAATGAAGTAGAAATAAAGACTTTCTGAGACAAACAAAATTGAAGGAATTTGTCACCAACAGACCTGACTTGCAAGATGTTAAAAGAAGTTCTTCAGAGAGAAAGAAGATGATATGGGTCATAAAGTCTGACCTACACAAAGAGTGTCAGAGAAGGAATAATTAAAGGTAAAATAAAATATTTATTTTTCTTATTCTACTTGTTAACAGTTAACAAATAGATAACAATTTGTTCAAAATAATAACAATATATTCAAAGTAGCAATGAAGTGTTCAGTGACTATAGCTTATCAATATGTGAATGAATGACAGCAATGCTACAACAGATGGGATGGAGGAACTGGGAAGACTCTATTATAAGGTACTTGCACTACCAGTGAAGTGGGACAGTATAATCCGAAAGTGGGCTTGGTTTAATTGTAAATGTATATTGCAAACTCTAGGGCAACCACTAAAAAAAAATTTCTAAAGAAGTATGATCTATATGCCGAGAGGAGCAAAAATGTAAAAAAAGCTATGGCTTTTGAACTTTTGCCTGAAAATTTCAGGAAGCCATTAAAAGATTTCAAGAGGAGTGACAAGATGAGATGTGTAGTTTAGAAAGAACAATCTGGGGACTTCCCTGGTGGCGCAGTGGTGAAGAATCCACCTGCCAATGCAGGGGACATGGGTTCAAGCCCTGGTCCAGGAAGAAACCACATGCCGCAGAGCATCTAAGCCCAGGCGCCACAACTACTGAGCCTGCCCTCTAAAGCCCGCAAGCCACAACTGCTGAGCCTGTGTGCCACAACTACTGAAGCCCGCGCGCCTAGAGCCCGTGCTCTGCAACAAGAGAAGCCACAGCAATGAGAAGCCCGCGCACCGCAGCAAAGAGTAGCCCCTGCTCGCCGCAACTAGAGAAAGCCCGCGCGCAGCAACAAAGACCCAACGCAGCCAAAAATAAATAATAAATAAATAAATAAATTTACTAAAAAACAAAAAGAAAGAACAATCTGGGAAATCATATGAAAGTAAACAGGGTATGGCAGGACCTCACAGGATGCAGATACCAGCTGGAAGCGAACCCCCAACAATCCACGCAAGAAGAAGTGGGGCTCAAATGAACCCAGATGCACCAGAACTGGGAGGAGGATCAAAAGAAGAGAAGCTTTTAAAGCAGCAGAATCTGAGGATTTGCTAAGTGATAGGGACTATTCTATCAGTCAGGGCTCAACCACAGAAACAGAACCAATAGATTTTCTATCTATCCATCTATCTACCAATCAATCTATCTACCTACCTCCCTCCCTCCTGGAATCTCTAACCTCAGGGTGGCAGGGGGTCCAGCCCTTTTTTAAAGGGATTCCATCTGATTAGGTCAGGCCACCCAGGATAATCTCCCTTTAGATTAACTCAAAGCCAACCACTTAGGGATTTTAATTACATTTGCAAAATCCCTCCACCACGGTACATAAATCAGTGTTTGGTCTAATAACTAAAAGAAAGTGTGTGTTTGTTACAAATTGGCTGCTTCTCCCTCAGAGGCCCCTCCAACTGGAAATATAGCAGAGAGGGGGTCCTGGGGAGTTTCTCTGGTCTAGCCCAGGTGACCCATCACAAATACCTAGAGTGATACCAGGGTTTCTGACTGGGGCAATAACGTGCTGAGACAGAATACAGAAAAATAGGCTTTAAGGGAGAAAACAGTGAGTTTGACTTTCCTTGCATTGAGTTTCAAGTGCTATGAGACTTTCTCAAACGCACGAGGCTGCCATCTGTCTCAGGCCCTTTGTAAATGCTAGTCCAGGATGCTATTCCTTCCCCTCTTCACTAAGTAACACCTGCTCATCCTTTTTTTTCTTTTAAGGAATAATTTTCAGATTTACTTCTATATCTTCTACTACTATGTCATTTGTCTTTTTTTTCTTGAAAAAAAAAATCACCTGAGGATTTTCCATATATATTGAATTACAAGTTCGCAGGCACATCTTGAGCAAGATTTAAAAAGCTATCCTCTTCAAAGTTTGCTGCCCACTGAAGGGCTGGCAGGCAGGAAACTGGATGTGCTGGAATGCTGAGTTGGAGGACTGACGAAATTCGCCAGGAAGCCACTGAGATTCTGGGAAGCTGCTCACAGGGATGCTGAGGGAACTCAATGGGAAGACACCCACACGGGTGCTGCTGAAACTCACTGGGAAGCTGCCTGGTGGGGTGCTGTTGAAACTTGATAATAGGCAAGCACCCAGGCACCTGGAAGACTACCCCTTCCTCATCAGTGTTCCTCCAGCGCCCTCTACTGGTAGAGCTTAAAATCATATCAGAGGGCAAAGGAAAAATGTTTACAACATCCAGTATCATAAAACAGGGCAAAGAAGGGTAGATTTGGGGCTAAGGAGCAATAAACTATCTGGCACAGCTACACAACTTACTTTTTTCGTTTAACATCTTAGAGAATTCTCCATTTGAGATATACAACTCTATCATTCTTTTTAGTGATTATATAATATTCCATGTGCCTTAATTTCATTATTTGATAGACATTTGGGTTATTTTCAGTTTTTCACTGCTATGGTGAGCGCCCTTACACACATCACTTTGTGTATATGGCAACTGTATCTTTTTTTTAATGCTGTCTTTTTAAAAAAATTTTATTTATTTTTAGTTGTGTTGGGTCTTCGTTGCTATGCGAGGGCTTTCTCTAGTCGCAGCAAGCAGGGGCTACTCTTCGTTGTGGTGCATGGGCTTCTCATTGCAGTGGCTTCTCTTGTTGCGGAGCATGGGCTCTAGGCACTCCGGCTTCAGTAGCTGCAGCACGTGGGCTGGGTAGCTGCGGCACGCAGGCCCTAGAGCGCAGGCTCAGTAGTTGTGGTGCACGGGCTTAGTTGCCCCGCGGCATGTGGGATCTTCCCGGACCAAGGCTCGAACCCATGTCCCCTGCATTGGCAGGCGGATTCTTAACCACTCAGCCACCAGGGAAGTCCCCATGGCAACTATATCTTTAGGATTGATTTCTAGAAGTGGAATTGCTGGATCAAAGGATATACATGTTTTAAATTAAATCTTTATAATACAAATTGATTTTTCACCAGTTGCGTATGATAATGTTGCTTTAGTCAAACTTTCACCAAAATGGGTATTATAAATCTTTTCTTTTTTTGCCAATTTGATGGGCAGAAACAATATTGTTGTTTTAATTTGTATTTTCTTTTTTTAATTAAAAAAAAATTTTTTTTTTTGGCTGTGCCACGCAGCATGATGGCTCTCAGTTCCCCAACCAGGGATCAAACCTGTGCCCCCTGCAATGGAAGTGCGGAGTCTTAACCACTGGACGGCCAGAGAAGTCCCTAATTTGTATTTTCTTGATTCTTAATGAGATTAAGCATCTTTTCATATGTTTTTGGCCATTTGTTTTTCTCATTCTGAAAACATTTTCTTTTTAAATTACAGAAATAATTTTTGTAATAATTCAGTGCCAAAGTATATAAAGTGAAAATGATAGTGGTTAACATGTTAAAAAAAAAAAAAGCTATCTTCTTGAGTTATACAATCATCTAAATCCAAAAGCACTCACAGACTTGAGCAAACAAAGCCAGTGTTTCATATTAGGGAAAGGAAACATATCGCTGATGGAAGCTGCAGACCTAGTAAAAAATAAATATTTTATACTAAGTAGTAGAATGAAAGGAAACGTCCACCCAAGACCACTACCTCAATAAAGACCCATGGGTTATTACGGCTGCAAAGGAAGTTCACCTCAGAATAAACGGCAGCCTTAAAAGCAGGTGCATTAGCAAATAATTTCAAGGGCTCCCCCCACCCCCAAAAATAGTAGTCTTTTGCTCTGCAGAGACAGTCTGAGTGACCTGCAAGGAAGCACCTACCTGTCCTTCATATCTTGGCTCACATCTCCTTTCCTCAGAGAATCCTCTGAAGGACCCCCTTCCTCCCTCCCATGCAACTAGATCCGCTGCTCTGCTATAAGCCCTCTTGGCTCCATACTTTTCCTTCAGAGCCATGCCAGTCTGTCAGGATACTCTGTGGTTTTACATTAACGCCCACCTTCCCCCACTAGGCCATAAGCTCCTTGAAGCCAGGAGTTGCGTCCATTTTGCTCACCACCGCTGCCTCAACATCTAGCACAAGAATTTGCTAAAAAAGAGGTCCAGTCGGTCGGTAATTGGATATTTAGGCTTAAAACCCAGCATGGAGATCTGGGTTAGAAGTCAAACAGTGAGGGAGCAGAACGGGGTTGGGGGGTAGTTTAAGATAAAGTTTTCCAGGGAGAATACGCAGACTGGGAAGAGCAGCGATCCAAGGACATACCCGGAAAAACCACTGTATTTAAGAGGTAACCCATCAAAAAGATGAGAAAGAACAACCAGCGAGGTGGCAGGCAGAAGAAGCCAACAGATGAGGCAGAGCGAGAGAGGCGATCAATTTTCAGACTGTTTGTTAGGGTGGGAGAGACTTCAGCAAGCTGATGGTTCAGGGTGAGCCACATCCCCAGGAGGGAGGAGAGGCCCACTGCGGTGGTTCCGCAGCACCCCTGGGGGGCCCTGACTCAGTGACTCGGTGGCAACCTCTCGGGGGAAGTCACAGCAAGAGCCCACTGCCAGGACTCCGGCTTCCCCCTCCCACACCCCACCACAGAGCCCACGAGAAAGCTCCGGGCTCTGCCCTTTGGGGACAGGCTGACTCGGCTCCTGCAGGCTGGTCCAAAGACCAAAGACATTTCACCCAGTCCCAACTGAAGCCAGGGGTGGGAGGAGGGGAAAGAGTTCACTTTCCTTCACTCTACAGAAAGGAAAAGGAGTTGGCGTTGGCTTACAGAGACCCACACTCGCACCGGATACAGACAGTCCCAAATGCTATGCCTCCCCCTCAACACACACACACACACACACACACACACACACACACACTTCTCAGCCAACCCTCTCCACCCTCAACCCAACAATCCAACATTGGAAAGTCCTCTGACTTTCACAATGGAAGCATTTCTACCATGAGGGGGTAATCATTTGCTAAATCACGCAAGAACCTTTGCCTTCATTACCAAGGTCAGGATAGGAACTGCCCAGTCCTGTCTTATGTAAAACATAAAGGGAAAAAAATCTAAATTCTATGTCTCAACATTTCCCCCCACGCTAATGGCCCCCAATGGGGGCAGTTCTGTGACTCCTTCAGGGCAAACTCAAGCCCTTCTGTTACATACTCCCATAGCATCCTGTCCTCCTTCGAAGCAAGCTGGGTTTTTGTAATCGTCACTTTCTTGTTATTTACAGTTATCAGTGCAAAATTTGCCTCCCCTAACAGACTATAAGGTTCACGCTATAGCCCTCATCTGCCCTCTAAAAGCACTTACTGCCTGCCTGAAATGCATTCCAACTTATTCTTGGGTTCTCTGGGCATCAAGGATGTCCCCCCTTTTTTTTTGTCAAACTAAGAACCTGCCTTGGTTACAGAAGCTTTCTTTCACGAAGCTGCAAACTGTCTGCCCCTCCTATACTGAGTCCTACTGGTCTTAAGTTTTCTTCAACAGTTATGATCCCTCTTCCTACACGAACCATATCGAATACTTCCTAAAAAGGTGACTATTACATCCAGGGTTCCGCTACAGGGAACAGGGGGAGGTGGAAATCAAACAGGTGACTAACCAATACCTCCCTTTCCTTCCAGGATTAGAGAATGTCACAGCTCAAAGATATTAGGGATCTCAGCTTACAGATGAGGAAACTGATGCCTAGGAAGGTTCACATGGATTGAGCCAGCATGGTGAGCATTTGTGGCACATGTGGTCCTGCACTGTGGCAGATATAAATGTGAACAGGAAACAGATCCAGTCCTGTTTATCCAAAGATCTGACAACAGCTAGGGCCATATTTTCCCAAGGTTACAAGGCTTAGACAGGAATTCCCTAGAGGTCCAGTGGTTAGGACTCTGCCCTTCACTGCTGAGGGCACGGTGCCAACAAAAAAACAAAAAAGACCACAGGTTACAAGGCTTAGGATCACCTAGATAGGTCCTCTATCCACTACAGGGTGCTTGTCTCGATAAAGAGAGAGAGAAAGAGAAAGAAAGAGAGGGAGGGAAGAAGGGAAAAGATTAAAAAAATGATATAACCTACTACCTCTCCTGAAGTAATGCTTGTCCTTCCAGGGAGAGCTGATTTTCTCTGGCAGACGGTATCAGAGTTTGGAAAACAGGCTTCCGAACCTCTTCTGTTGTATCCTCTTGCAAGTGCGGGGGAAGTACCCAAGATCTTCCTATTTGAATCCCCCAGGTAGGGAGAAAAACAAAATATCATCGCTTGTACTCCCATCAGAGGAAGATGGGAGTCAAAGACTCAAGAAGTTCAGACACAGGGCTTCCCTGGTGGAGCAGTGATTAAGAATCCGCCTGCCAATGCAGGGGACACGGGTTCGAGCCCTGGTCCGAGAAGATCCTACATGCCACGGAGCAACTAAGCCCGTGCACCACAACTACCGAGCCTGCGCTCTAGAGCCCGCAAGCCACAACTACTGAGCCCACGTGCCACATCTACTGAAGCCCGAGCACCTAGAGTCCGTGCTCCGTAACAAGGGAAGCCACTGCAATGAGAAGCCTGCGCACTGCAACGAGAGTAGCCCCCGCTCGCCACAACTAGAGAAAGCCCGCGCGCAGCAACGAAGACCCAACGCAGCCAAAAAAAATAATTAAGTAAATAAATAAATAAATAAAAGTAGTTCAGGGGCTTCCCTGGTGGCGCAGTGGTTGAGAATCTGCCTGCCAATGCAGGGGACACGGGTTCGAGCCCTGGTCTGGGAGGATCCCAAATGCCGCGGAGCAAGTAGGCCCGTGAGCCACAACTGCTGAGCCTGCGCGTCTGGAGCTTGTGCTCCGCAACAAAAGAGAGGCCGCAACAGTGAGAGGCCCGCGCACCGCGAGGAAGAGTGGCCCCCGCTCGCCGCAACTAGAGAAAGCCCTCGCACAGAAACGAAGACCCAACACAGCCAAAAATAAATAAGTAAATAAATAAGCTTTCATTTAAAAAAAAAAGAAGTTCAGACACAAAGACCACTGAGATGGCGAGGGCTGGTGTCAAGGCTGCCTAGAGCAAGTTGGAGAATGAGACTAATAATTAAACCAGCAGGCCCTGGTAGTATATGCTTTTGTACAATCATGTGACTCCGAGGCAACCATGATGTTAGACACCAGGCAACTTAGAAAGAGGAGTCTGCTTTGCCTCTTTCACAAAAGAACCAACAGGCTAGAGATGGGTGGATTGAAAGAGTACATGCTCTGAATTAACCATTCACCTTGCACCTCCTTAGTCAAGGTTCTGAACTGAGTTTTCTCTCCAAGCATCTGAAGCAGGTATGCAGGTAGCAGATGTTTTTAAAAATACTTTACTTGAATGCATAAAAAGCTAAGGACCATTTAGGGAAAAATCTGCCTTCATTCCAATGATCTTAACTAGGCTGGAAAGCCTGCTGGTCATAAAATCAGCAAAGCCCAAAACCTGGATGAAGCTATTAACAACAGCTAAGCCATGGGACCTCCCTGGCGGTCCAGTGGTTAAGACTCCCCGCTTCCACTGCAGGGATCACTGGTTCGATCCCTGGTCAGGGAACTAAGATCCCGTATGCCGTTCTGCACGGCCAAAAAATAAAAAAAAGAAAATAATAACTAAGCCCCATATAGCACTTCCTATGTGCCAGGCAATGTTCTATGTACTTGACATATAATCATTCATATAATCCTCACAAGAACCCAATGAGGTAGGTAAGAGGCACATACACACACATCTGTAAAACTCCAGGTGTATCATCCATGCCCACACTTTATCTGCCCTTAAAAACTTCTGGATTTACATTTCAGGTATAAACCACTCTGTTCCTCCAACATGGACAATACAATAATGGTGTTTAATAATTCCTCAAGAGTCAGAAAGTACTAGGTTCAAATCCCCACTCTTATCGCTTAAAATAATCAATTTCTAGGGTTGTGAGAATGAAATGGAATCTTGTATGAAAAGCATTTCACTAGGAAGGATGTTATTTCCATGGGGGCAGATTTAGCCCCCTGCTGTGTCTCCAGGGTCTGGAATAGGACCTGGCACAAATGTTGTAACTCTTCTTTCTGTCCTCTGCACGGGGAAGGGGTGGGAGGTAGCACCCAGAATCCCTCCCACTGTTTCTTGCCTGTAAGTGCAGGCCCCTTTTTGCCTCCTTCGGGGCTGCAGACGGCGCACCGACCGGTCCAACGCAGTTCAACGAAACTATCCTTCCCAAAACGTCTTTCACCCCCGCCATCAGCTCACCCCAGCCCTCAGGGCCAGTCCTCAAGCACCTTCTTGCCTTCCGACAGGCAGCCTCCCACCACCAGGAGTCCTCCAGCCCGGATTCTAACACAGGTGTGTGGAAATGGATGCGCAACCCATGACTCCCCCGCCCCTCAGCCCGGCACACGAAGGTGCTGGGGGCCATAAAGGAGAGGTCCACAGGTAGACCCTTCTCTTGCCACGTGGCTTCGGCAGGTGGAAGCCCAGCCCGCGCTGCAGCCCCGCCTGGGCAGAGTCAGGACAGAAATGCAAGCTCCCTCCGGGATGTGGGGACTGGAGGTATATGTGGCAGGCGGACTCCTCCCAAGACCCCTTACCTGGTCCCGGGAGGAACGCACTGAGACAACTGCTACCAGATGCACCCCGCGTTGGCAGCTTGGCCAGGGTGCACTTCTGGCCTTGGCCCGGGAACCGCCCCTCGCCCCGCCCCCGCGCCCCTCCTTCTGGACCAATCACAGGCCGGGTGGCCCCCGCCAGCCACGTGGGCTAGTTTTCACCATTCCCTGGGTCTCCACCAGCCTGCCACAGCCTCCAGCCGCTCCAGCAGCCCGCCTGCGCAGTGGGAGGGCACATTGGCGCGCTTGCGCACACTGGGGAAAGCGGAGCTAGACCCCGCCCCGTTCCGCTGCTTTGCTCCTCCGCTGTGCGTACGGCGGACGTCGGGGGCGGTGCCGCAGGAGTTGCCCCTGGTAACGGGGGAGGCAGGAGGAGGAGGAGGAGGAGGAGGAGGAGGAGGAGGGACTCGGCGGGAGGATGGTGAGTGTGGGTCCTGGGTCCCTCCGGAGCTGGTCGGTTACCCGCCTCCCTTCCCCAGGCCCAAAGCAGGGCACTGCGCTTAAAGACAGGAGGGAATGGATTGACGCTCAGCCTGCTGTCTGGGTCCTGGATTGGTTTCGGGGGGCGGCGGAGAGCCCCGAGTGTGGGCCCTGGAGGGAGATCTGGGCCTGGGGAGGAAGGCGGGGCTTGCAACCGGTCCGAAACTAGGGGAAGGGGCTGGAAGGGGCTGTGGAAGGGTGCGTGGTTGTCCCGGTACGGAGCCAGGGCTCCATCATTACTCTGGGGATGGGATGAGGGCGGATCCGAGGAGCTGCGGAGACCAGCCTCTGCACGCAGGCTTAGATCTTCCCGGAGAATCGGCCTCCCCGTGTCACAGAAAAGTGGGGTTCGCCAGTGCCCGGCCAGAAGCGGGGAGAGGGCCAGCGCTACTGCCTTTGAGGTCGCGCCGGCGGTACCAGGGGAGACGGTAGCCTAGCTCTCCTCTTCCTCGCGATGCGCGGGCCTCTGGGGGGAAGGGTGTAAATCCCAGGACACAAAGAGGTGCCGCTTGGAAGGGATGCCTAGAGGATTTTACGCCGTCTCGGTGTCTGCGTGGCGGGCGCGCTTCTGCAGTCCCGAGTTATTTATTTGCTGACGATTCTGCAAGGTTTGGTTGTTGGTGATGACCAGTTTCCCGTTCAATACCTAATCCATGTCGGTGGAGGCAGATTTGCTGCCCGGTCCTTAGTGTTTCCTTCGGACCTGTTGCAACCTTCCTTGGCATCTGACCACACCAGAACCAAAGGCCTTAATGTCAGTTTGGAGCAGATTAAAACTGGAGGGTGGCCATTAACTTGGGGCAAGCCTTTTCTCTGTTGGACCAGATTAAAGCTTTCCCAAATTGTAAATTATGATATGTGACATATTTGATTCTTGACACTCTGTTCCTTGTTGATTTCTCTGCAGTTAGTTGGAGGGTGTTAAAATGGAATTGAGTGGTTTTAGAACTAGTCAAAGAAAAAATTGATTTTGGAGCGTTTAGAGCAGGTTGGTTGGCTTACCAGCTGCAAAGAGCTAATACTCAAGCTTATAGTTACTTCCCTGCCCCAACTCCAGACCCTTTTTGACTTTTAGAAATGTTGAACCACTTCTTTTGACTTATGAAGTAAGAAAAAGCTAGATGTTCACAAGGAAAAAATACATGTACATTTGGTTAGCTAATCCAATGAGTAAATTTTGATGGGAAAAAATTTTTGCAATTTATTTAACATTGTCAGATCGTTAAAGAAGTAGAATTATTTGATCTGAAGTTGCCAATCATATTTCAACACTTGCTACATTGCAGTTTTGTTAACCTCAGGCTAAACAGATCTTTACATGTTTGCTTTTTATTAATCGTTTATACATGAGCTGTCCATTTAAAGGCTGTTTTTCTCAACAAATGAGTACAAACATAAATATTTACACAGAAAATAACTAGAATTGAAATGAAAAAGGCATGCTAAACCAAGAGAGAGATTGCATCATAAATGAGAAACAGTTGGCTAACTTTTCCCAGTTTGTTTATCAATGTAGTGGACTGTGTAATTTCATGATTGTTTAATTTATAATTACACGTCACAATAAATTAACCACTGTCCTGTTTCCAGGTGCAGATTGACACTGTATACAACAGACTGACACTGTATACAACACTGTTGTATACGACTGTTGTATTCAGTGATCAAGAGAGATTTTGGTTTTCTTTTTTATTTTTTTCCTACCATGAACAATAAGAAATTAGGACAAATTATTCAGGATTCTTTATCTGATTTCCAAAATGCATTTTTTTTTTCTGCCTCCAAAAGTGTGAGCTATTCTTAGAACTGTAAGTGGAACATGGAATTTAAACGGTCAGTGGTGTGATTAAGTGTGTCACATCTGGTATCCCATGAGCCCCCGTGGTAACTGTGCTAGTAAAGAGTGAGTCCCAGGTTTATTTATTCTTTTAGTCCTTTAGCTATGACTAATACATATTTATTCTTTTTTTAATTTGGAGAACTGCAACAAAAACCCATTATTGGTTTCTCTGAACCCCTAGAGGTTCAGCTGTCTTACCCCTGCCTTAGGATACCAAGTCCTTGGTGAAATACTAAGATGACAGTAATTTTTGTGCCTAAATAATCACTGTTTTTTAATAGATGAGTCCTCCATTTAGGAATTATTTATGGAGTAATTTCTGTATATATGAACCTAGTGGTAGTTATCTAGCATGTTTAACATTTGAAGATTGTTCCCAAGATTATGTTTTCCGGTCAAAAATTGTCAGTGAAAAATATAAACACAACTACTGTTTTGAGTGCCCTCTATGTGCATGCTTTACCTACATCATCTCACTTAATCTTCATAGCATTTTTCTTGAGATATAAATACTGTTCCCATTTTCTAGATGGAACTGTGCCGGAGGTTACACATAGGGAAGTTGAATAAAAGTCCATGAAACTCTAAAGCCCATAATGTTCTTTTCATTAGGACTCTGATGAAGTGTGAACCCACTCTTCCTGAGGAGTTGCACGTATCTTGTTCCTCAGGAAACATTGTATTTATTTAGTAGAGAGATAAGGAGAAAGAAGACAAAATTTGGGTGAGGTTCTCCCTATCAAAGCTATACGAATATGCAGATCAAAAAAAAAAAAAAGAATGAACCTGAAATACTGTATTTTTCTCCTGCTGATTCCAAGGAAAGACAGCTCAAGTTTTCTAAATCATAAGAAAAACCAAGCTATAAATATGATATTCTGAGCCAGAGATAAAAAAGCAGTTTTTAGCACCCCCTCCTCAGGTCATATGACCAGGATTTAAATCAATCAGCTGCCACTGGTTTTTAAATCACATGACCCAACTTTAAATCAATCAGCTGCTTCCCTGTACCTCACGTGACTTGGCTTTGAATAGTAAGAAGTGTAGAGGTATAAAAATGATGTTCTGAACAATAAATGGAAAAACAACATCTTAGAAAGTTTTTTTCTTTTCGAATGGACCATTCATTGCATACGGAATAAAGGATTCTCTTGTGGATTTCTTGAACTGTAAACACACACACACACACACACACACAAAGCTATACGAATTCCTGGAAATTAATAACATCTCACTGGGCAGCACCAGGTTTTTTTGGTGAGGTAGAAGTAAATTGAAGTCAGTTCCATTTAAGCTAGGTATGGGGAGTGCATGTACTTGACAGTTGGCTTACTAATTTTAATACTTAAATTTTAGCTGCTCCTCCCAGTCACATATATTTTCCATATACCAACATATTCCTCTCTCCCTCTCCAACACCCTAGTTTCTTTGAATGACCTAGTTTGTATCATTTTAGGTCAGTGCACCACGCCTCTGCCGGTAGTTGAGTTTAAGCTGATTTTGAGGCAAATAAAATGTCCATAGTCAACAGCATGTCTAGTCATGATTTGCCTATAGAAAAGTTTGTTCAAATGTTTTGTGGCTGAGTCAGACCACTTCTGTCCACCAGGGTGCAGATAACTTGTGTGCATGCATGCTGATAACGCACAATACACAATTAACTAAAGTTCTTGTTTCTTAAATTGCCTTTATTTAATGTCATAGGAGTACACATCCTACATAGAGATCATATCTGTTTTGCTCACCATTGTACTTGGAGCACATTATGGGTGTTTAATATAAATGAATGAATGAATGGATGTTTTGACCAAAAATACACTAAAAATTCATTTCCTTGTATTTATACTGCAAAACTCAGCCCCATAATAAAATTAACTTCTAATGGCTGTCTCCCTTCGTTTGACATTAACTATAGACATATATGGATAGAAGCATAGAGTAGACTTATTCTGCTCTTTTGTCCAGCCTTTTTTAAATCAGCTTACTTTGTACCTTTCAGGCAGAACCCTGATATCTATAAATATCCTCTTCCCTATTTAGCAAACGCTAATAATCCTGTGATCCCCTGTCCTCAGGGATTGGGTTAATATGATGCTGTACTGTATTTGCATTTGTCTTGCCTAGACCATGCTTGAGATGCCATTTGTTATTTTGCTGGAAGAAAATATTAGCTGAACATTGCATTTCTCTGTAATTTCATTTAAAGGTGCAACATGTGAAGTTATTGTTTCCTGATGAGGAAAATTGCTCATTGGAAATGTAGAAGTATTATTTTTTTTATACTATTAGGTTTATAAAGTTTAGTTGTAGTTAGAATGTTTTCTTTCTCATCTGTGTTTTGCTTCTCTCCTTTTAAGATGAATAGAAATTATGTTTTTTTAATCATTCAATTTCAAATATAATGAGTGTGTAAAAGCTCTCAGCCTGCAGAAAGCAGTATTTGTATATACTGATTTTTTTTGAAAGAGACACATGAGGAAAAACCTAAAACATTTATTTTGAACCTTGAAAATATTGTATAGAAAACAGACATTCTTTCACAATGTCTACACTAGTAAATGATGCATGAGAAGAACTTTCTTTACCTGTACCGTTGTTTAATGTACAAATGTGATAAATTCCAGTTGTTTTAGAATTTTATTGGAAAGGATAATGAGGACATCTAATCAGGAACTCAGGAGGAGCAGTACAATGTGTTTTGCCTGTTCTTAGCCTTTTTATATCACCAGTCCCCTAAGGATCTCAGAATTCTAATTTTAACTGTTCTGAAAGGTGGTATTATAAATGAGTGATTGCAATGTAGCTAATAGAAGCCAGGGAGATTGCTCATAAACAGAGTTTTAAAAAGGAATGGTGTCAAAGAATTCAAGGCTGGAGAAGATAAAAAACAAAAGAAAAAATATGCCATAAAAAAAAGAAAAGACTTGCTTAATCTTTTTTTGTTTGTTTGTTTCAAATCTATTTATTCTGTCTTCTCCAAATCTTTTGGGATAGAATTTGTCTGTCTTAAACTAAACGTTACATTTTATTGCTGACAGAAATTGAGGCATAGAGAGGTTAACGTGGTCAGTGCGAATACAGTACTAAAAGTGGTAAACAAAGGGCCTCTGAAGCAGAAGGGAATTCTTATAATTATGCATATTTGCATATCATTGTCTCAACTCTTGAAAATTATTTCACAGAATTATCATTTGATCTTAGTGAACAGACTGGTTTGAGTTATTTCCTGGTGCGATGCAGATAAAAAACATAACCATTTTATGTAATTCTAAGACTCGGTTTGAAGGAATTTCCACTTGGGCTGGGAGATTAGATTATATGCCCTTTAAACTCTGGGATTCTTTGATTCTTGATGTAACCAGGCCTCATTGGAAAATGATTGTCAGCCACAAGACAGAACAAATAACTATCTTATAAGATTTTTCTTATGTTCTTAGCTAAAAAGCAGCATGGCTTATTTCCATCCATTAAAAGAATAATAACAACAAAAAATGGAAATATTAGATTACTAGTCAAAAATACCCTGGTTAAACTTTAATGTTTTTTTGCTTCCGGAATGACCTTTCAATTCCCTAACTTCTCTGTTGTATTAGATTCTTCATCTGAAAAACATAGATAATCTATACCGTGCAGCTATACTGTAAGGGTCATGTGAAAGTTAGAAGATGATAGAGTATTTTGAATGATGGAGTCTTAAACAAGAACTAAAATAAAGTCTTAAAAAGAGAGCCCAAGTACAATTTTCTACAACCTTTTGAATAGTACCTTAGTACCTTAAAATCTTACATTAACTTGGGTGGGTAATTCTGTTTATTTCAACAGCTATCATATAGTGTCTAATAAGCACCAGGCATTGTGGGAGATGGAAGCTATCTATAGTCTACGCACAAGAAACTTCACTCTAGTATAAAGGAGAAAAATACAAAAATCAATTCCCTACAGTCAGATATGATGGGTGCTCTGGTAGGGTGCTCTGGTATATATATATATAAAGGGCTTCAGGAACGGGAGTTGGTTAGAGTACATACTTCCAGGAGATTTGGGGTGACTGCTAAGCTGGATTAATAGAAGGAGCAGGAATAAGCCAGGCTATTTATTAAGTTGCTGAATTTACTAAAGTGTTTCTGCCAAAACTTATAAGCAAATGGAATAAATGACATTAAAGTGGAAAATAGTACTATAAGCTCTCCACAACCAAGAACTTTTTTCAAGGAGGAGAAGGCATTCTGATACCCAGTAATATCAAAGTCAGTGCCTCCAAAGTAATCTCTGTTCTTCATGGTTGTTCAAGGGCTTACTCTCAATCTTGCGCAAATTGAAAAGTGCACCAGACCAGGAGGTGAGAATCCTTCTCCTGGGCTTGGATAATGCTGGTAAGACCACTCTTCTGAAGCAGCTGGCATCTGAAGACATCAGCCACATCACACCTACACAGGTGAGCGCTGCCTTGCCCCCGAGGCTTGTGTGACACGTGGAAGATGGTAATAGCAATATGAAAGACAAAGTGGGAGATAGAGTTTTGTCCATTTGTAAGTTTTGTTACTGAGAAAAGTCTACACAATTTTAAAATAATCTCAGATTTCAAAATATATCAAGAGATTCCATTTATGTGAGATACTTAGAGTTGTCAAATTCATAGAGACAGGAGAGAGAACATTGGTTACCCAGGGGCTGGATGGATGGCGGTGATGGTTGCACAAGAGTGAATGTACTTAATGCCACTGAGCTGCACACTTTAAAATGGTTAAAAAGGTAAATTTTATGTTACGTATATTTTACAATAATTTTTAAAAAGAAATAATATAAATTTATATGTCTATATGTAGCAAGATACAATCAGTTCCCTCTGATCTAAGTAATTCCTTTTTAGAAATAGCTTTATCTTCTCTGATTTTGAAATTAATACATGTAGAAAAATACAGAGAGAGCATAAAGGAAAAATAAACAGTACTGTGAGAAAAACCACTTTTAGTGTGTATTTTTCAGACTTAATAAATACAAATATATGTCTTTTTTTTTTTGGCCACACCATGTGGCTTGCAGGATCTCAGTTCCCTGACCAGGGATTGAACTGGGGCCATAGCTGTGAAAGCCCAGAATCCTAACCACTAGGCCACCAGGGGACTCCCTCAATTTTTTAGATTTTTTTGGGGGGGGTGCTGGCGGGGGTTAGGGGCTCTCGCCACACGGCATGCATGCGGGATCTCAGTTCCCCAACCAGGGATGGAACCTGCGCCCCCTGCAGTGGAAGCGTGGAGTCCTAACCACTGGACTGCCAGGGAAGTCCCTCAATTTTTTAAATAAAAAAACAATTACCTGTATTTTTATCTATTTTTTAAAAAATTTATTTATTTTTGGCTGCGTTGGGTCTTTGTTGCTGCGCGCAGGCTCTCTCTAGTTGCAGCGAGTGGGGGCTACTCTTCGTTGAGGTGAGCAGGCTTCTCATTGCCATGGCTTCTCTTGTTGTGGAGCACGGGCTCTAGGTGTGTGGGCTTCAGTAGTTGTGGCACACAGGTTCAGTAGTTGTGGCACACAGGCTTAGTTGCTCCACAGCATGTGGGATCTTCCCAGACCAGGGCTTGAACCCATGTCCCCTGCATTGGCAGGCTGATTCTTAACCACTGCACCACCAGGGAAGCCCTACCTGTATTTTTAAATCCAGCCTCATCAACCCACCTCTTTCGTAGGGCTAAGCAAGCAAAACACAAGGACGGTGGTGCTCCCAGCGTGGATGTTGGAGACAAGTCCTGCCTGGAAGAACTCTAGTGGGTTTCTTTAGGCCTCCTTCCCTGCAGGAAATCCTGAGAGAGCTTGACCCTTGGCCAGGCCTTTGGGTTTCCTAACTAGGGGCAGCCCTGTTGGTCTTACTTTGAAGTGTTTGAGCATTAGAGGTTTTAGCAAAACCAGAGTTATTTACCATTTTCTGTCACTGTCCTGTGATAAGAGCTTGGTGTTGGGTTTGAATGGCTGTGCTGGTGTGTGTACTTCACGGCCAGCGAGTCTTACTGATTCGCAGCTCTTTGCAGAAAAGTCATTTCAACTGCTACCAAATGAGCAATTTTACAGCTTCTGAACAAATTTAATGTATGGCCTGAGGAGGAGCAAATTACAGTAGTCTAGCCTAGAAGGGCTGAAAACACATATTAGTGTGTCAGGATTTCTGCCAGAAAAAGAAGGGCTAGGGGTTTTTCGTATTAGTGAGAGGCTGTCTCTCTCAAGAGCACCACTAAAATGAGGACGTCCACACTGTGAGCAGGGAAATGAAATCCTAGTTATGGACCCAAAGCTCCAATTCTAACTTTCAGGCTCTGTCTATGTTATAGGTGACTCTGTTATTATGTCAAGGTTTTGTATTTAGTCTTTAAAAACACACTTTTATTGTGTTTTTGTTTTATATTATAAAAAGTAATAGATGCTCATTGTAGTAAACTTAGAATGTATAACTAAGTAAAATTGAGAAACTAGAAATCACCTATAATGCCCAGTCAGACATAACCGCTGTTAACATTTGAGAATGTATCCTTTCAGGTTTTTTTCTTTGCCCATATATGGTGGGTATATTTAAAATAGAAAGTAAAAATGGCTCATACAGAGTATACTGTTTTGTATCATCTTTTTCAGTTAATAACGTATCTTGAACATATTTCTACGTTGTTCTGTATGTAAATACTTACACAGTACACATCTCTAAATGTTTGCACCCATTCATTATTATTTCCTTAGAATAATTTCTTTGTGGATTTGTTGGGTCTGGTGACTTACAGACTTTTAAGGCAGCTGACACATATGGTCAAATTCTAGGATTTACACTTATTTATTCCCTCATTCCAGAAAGGATTGGTTGTTGCTGGGTCTGACATTTACTACTGTAGTTAAGTGTAGAATTTTTAAACGCATAAAAGGGGTTTTGTCAATGAGTCAGAATGAAGTGCGCTTTTACAATAAGCTTAAGCCACTTCCCTTAGGAGTTCTAAAACTTCTAATTTATTCAGTCATTGGCATTTTAGAGGAGCAGTAGTAGGCATCATCCCCTGTTGTCCTCTAGTGACTGTCCTCAGTGGAAATTGGGTGGCAGTGTTCCCGTACCGTTGCCCTGTGCCTTCTCCTTCTGTGTGAGGCAGTAGTGCTGGGGAGCTGCCAGAAGAGGCAAATGTTTATGGAGGCATCCCCAGACCCACTTAACTCCAGCTATTCTGGATGAAATGTCACTTCTGTGGGAGCAGGCTGTTGATCGGATTTTTCAAATCCTGATTTCATTATGTCATTCTTGCAAGAAGATTTTTTTTAAAAATCTTGCTCATAAAATGCCTTCTCTTCAAACCCCAAAGGTCTTGTTAATTTGTTTCTCTGCACATGAACTCCCAGCTCACCCTTCTGCCTGCCCCTGATTGGCTTCCCTTCCCCAAAGTTCCACCTTGAGTCACTGTCCTGAAAATGAATACTTTCTTTTCAAGTTCATCAGAGATACCTATTAAAGAACAGTTTCAAATGCCCACTTGTTTGTTTGTTTGTTTTCATCACCACCTGTATGAGGGGTGCTACTTCAGTTACAAACCAGCCTCCCTCTTCGTGTCCTGAGTTCAGCTCCTTGCTTTTCTTGATCAATGCATATGAGGAAATTTCTTTCATCTTGAGCTGCTCTTAAAGAATCCAGTCTTCCAGATTGTAGCTCTTGCCTCTTTTTTTTTTTTTTTTTTTGGCTGCATTGGGTCTTCGTTGCTGCACAAGGGCCTTCTCTAGTTGCGGCGAGCGGGGCCTACTCTTCGTTGCGGTGCGCAGGCTTCTCATTGCTGTGGCTTCTCTTGTTGCAGAGTACAGGCTCAAGGCGCGTGGGCTTCAGTAGTTGTGACTCTGGGCTCTAGAGCACAGGCTCAGTAGTTGTGGCGAATGGGCTTAGTTGCTCTGCGACATGTGGGATCTTCCCGGACCAGGGCTCGAACCCGTGTCCCCTGCATTGGCAGGCGGATTCTTAACCACTGCGCCACCAGGGAAGCCCCTTGCCTCTTTTTAAACTTAGCATTTATTCTGTTGTGTTGAGTCTGCAGATTCAGCTTTGTTTTTTTGTTAGTTACATGTAACGTCCTATTAAATTTCACCATGCTGAGGACTCATGGGGTGGGCGGAGGTCTGTGTTGATTACCAGAGCTGTTCTCATACCAAGTCATCCTCAGCAGTTCCATGTGTGTGTGCACTCAGCATGACATCATCAACACTGACTCCAACCTGAGTGACAGAAGCACGTGTAAATACATTTTTGTTCCCTATCAGAGCAAACTGTTTTCAGTATCATCTGTGTCACATCTGGCAGAGTACCTCAGAATTAATAAATAACATAGCTGGTAAATGTAACTTTGTCAGAAATTGATCTCAAAGCCTAGTAAAACTTGGTATTTTTTGTTTCAGGGTTTTAACATCAAAAGTGTACAATCACAAGGTTTTAAACTGAATGTATGGGACATTGGTGGCCAGAGGAAAATCAGACCATACTGGAGGAATTATTTTGAAAACACTGATATTCTCGTAAGTACTCCTTCTGATGCATCAATTCATAATCTCTTCTGCCCTGTCTTACTAACATTTACGCTATAATTGTCTTTCTTGTCAATAATTCCATTGCCGTAACATTGCTCTTCATCACTATGAATTTAGAGCTAGCAGACAGATTGTGGAGCTTTGTGTAATTTATATAAGATGTTTTTCTGTTGCTCAGTAACAATGTTGTGCCCACACCCACCTTGGCAAATAAAGTATTTATTAATTACCATAGTGATTTGAACAGCAGAAGAGAAGTCAGAAGATTGTGCCATTGACTCCATCAACCCAAGGAAATCAACGAATCAGGTATATCCCAAAGAGAGCAACCAAGATAGTGAAGGTCCTGGAAACCATGATGTATGAGGAATGGCTGAAAGACCTGACGATGTCCTTCCTGGAAGAGAAAATGCTTGGAACTGTCTCTAGTTGCTTCAGGAACTATCTTAAGTCTGAGAGATCAGCTTCATTGTGAATAGTTCTAGAGGACCAGGCAAGGAGCAGTTTGGGGAGTATTAGGGTTTAACTCAGAATAAGGAAGAAGTTTCCTATAATCGTAACTGTCCAGAAGTAGAAGAAGCCGCCTCAGGCTCCTGGGATTCCTTCTGCACTGGGATTCCTGGCTCAGGCAGCATTCACGCAGGCAGAGGCTGAGACTTGAGCTCCCAGCTCACTGCCAAGTTCTCTAGGACTACTGTTTTAGGATTCTTGGAGATTTTACTCTCCAGTTGCATGATTTCTCCAATACCTCGGCCTCTCAGCTCCTTCACCTCCCCTCCAGCGAGCTTGCCATCCACCCCACCTCAGCCACTCACTCATGGTCGTACCGTAAAACCAGGGCCTTTCATGAACTTGGATAAGAAAAAATGTTGCATAATATTTCCGTTAACCTCTAACTGAGAGTTTGAATTTACTTTAACTATGACCATAGACAGTAAGCTGCAAAAACACGTCGATATCTTCATTGCCAATAGAACTCACCTTGCATCTCAGACAGCTTCCCTCTCTGCTGCTGCTTCCTAGGTGTCTCTTTCTACCTGCTCACTCCTATCAGCATGCACACATCCTGTAGTTGCTCTTGTTTAAAACAAAGAACTCTTGGCTTCCTGTACATCCTCCTCTAATACTGTCCCATTCCTCAGCCTCTCTTTACAACAAACTCCTTAAAAGAATTTTCTGTGCTCTCTGTCTTCACTTCCTCTCCCTGCAGGCACTCGGAACCCTCCATTCAGGCTCACCGAGAATCCACAGTGCCGAGTCCCATGTTCAGTTTTCATTACTCATCTCACTTGACCTGTCAGCACATTTAACAGAGTTGGTCGTGCTGTCCTTGAAACGTTGTCTTTCCTTGGCTTCCAGAATTCCATTCTATCTTGGTTTTCCTCCTGTCTCACTGGCTACTCCTCCTCAATCTCCATTGCTATTTTTTCCTTATCTCCCAACCTCCAAATGTTGGAGTGCCCCAGAGTTCAGGCCTGTGCTTTTCTTCTCTAAGTCGCTGCTTAGATGACCTCATCCAATTTCAAGGCGTTAATCACCACCTACATGCCAGTGAATCCCAAACTGTTATCTCCAACCTGGAACTCGCTTTCATATACAGCCAGTTGCCTATTTGACACCTGAACACCAGTGGCTAGTAAGTCCCCTCAACCTCAACATGTCCAAAACCGAATTCCTATCTTCATCCACCCCTGCCCAAATCTTCTTCTCCAGTCTTCTCAGTAAATGACAGTCCCATTCATCCAGAAGCACTGGACTCATCCTGGGCTCCTTTTCACTCCCCGCATCTTCTCCATCAGCCAATCCTGTCAATTCTACTTTCAAAATATTTCTAGAATCTGCCCACTTCTCTCCATCGCCACTGCTACCGTGCATTGATTATTGCAGTATCATTCTAACTAGCCTCCTAATTTCTGCCTTGCCTCCCTCAAGTCTCTCCTTAACACTGTAGCTATATTGATCCTATTAAAACATAAGCTTCCCAGCTCAGAGTTAAAGCCAAGGTTCTTACAGTGGTCCACGAAGCCCCCTACCTGCTGACTCCTCTTCCAAGCCCTTCTCACCTGGTGCCAGCCACACTGGCCTCCTTGCCATTCCTGGAACACAGGCAGGCTCCCACCTCCGGGCCTTTGTCATCACTATTTCCAATGCTAGAATTCTTTTTCCTTAGATATTCTCATGGTGTAGTCCCTCACCTCAGACATATTTTTATTTATTACCTTTCTCCCCCACTGTAATGTAAGCTACATGAATACAGGAACTTTGCTTTTCTTTTTTTTTTTTTTTTTTAACTTATATCCCCAGTGCTTAGAAAAGTACCAAATAAATGAAATGGATAATTGTTATAGATGGATTCCAACATTAGGTAGAATGTGGAGTTCTATAACTTCTAAATTCCCTTCCAACTCTAAGGTTCTATGATTCTGTATCATTGTGGTGAAGTCCAGAGGCTTATTAATTCTATGAACTGGGTGGAACATCTACTTCACAGAGGGTTTATGAGAAGTAGTGAATTTATTTATCATGATTCTTAAATGGGGAATAATACCAAAATATAAAATTGTACTATCATCGAATCCATAAACACATGTGAGGTACCGAGATGGCCGTCACATGGGCTCATAATATTTCTGGCCCATGGTGAAGGTAAGTTCCAGTATATTCCTTATGCCAGGTTGAAGGTTTAAATGGATGAGAACAAAAAGATGAGACACATCCATGCATCCATTTATCCATCTATTCAACCAGTTATTCTTCCAAAATGTATTATATACCTTCTAGGAGAAGAGAAATGTTGGGAAAAAAGACAATTTTTCCCTTTAATATAGAAATTTCTTCTATAATCTCAAATAATGTGTCTGGTTTTGAAATATAATTTTAGAAATTTCCAAATTTATGTAGAGGTCAAAAAATAGTGTAATGAAACCCCAGATACCTACCCATCATCTGGCTTCCTTAATTTCAGCTTTGGCCATCTTGTTTCATCTCCCCTACCACCCCTTTTTTTTTTTTTTTTAAGTATTTTAAAGCAAATCTAAGCCATCATATTATTTCACTCACGAATACTTGAAATGTAGAGTTGAGTCTCTAAATTGTGGTATGAAACTACGTGTTAGAAAAACTGAACATCAAAAGTCTTTCAAATCCCAAAAATCAACAAGGAAAGTCCTGGAACTAATAAGTGATTACAGCAAATTTGCAGGCTATAAGGCTAATATACAAAAGCTATAGTCAAGCCAAATCATTATGCTATACACCTTAAACAGTGCTGTATGTCAATTATATCACAATAAAACTGGGGGAAGAAAAGGCTATAGATTCTCCTTTACTTTTTGAGTCAAGAGTTGGGAAAAAGCAGGCAATTGAGAGAAATCACAGTTCTATCTGTTCATCTGCTGGATTAGGTACCTTGAAAGAAATGTCCAAATAAGGGCTGTATAGGGATTTCCCTGGTGGTCCAGTGGGTAAGACTCCGCACTTCCAATGCAGGGGGCCCGGGTTCAATCCCTGGTCGGGGAACTAGATCCCACATGCATGCCGCAGCTAAGAGTTTGTATGCCACAACTAAGAAGTCCACATGCCGCAACTAAAAAAGATCCCGCATGCTGCAATGAAGATCCCGCGTGCTGCAACTAAGACCCAGCACAGCCAAAATAAATAAATAAATAAATTCCTTTAAAAAAAAAAAAAAAAAGAGCTGTATATAAGGACATTAATGCCTTAAGGCTCCATGAGGAGGTCTCAGAAACTTTCTGGTCTACAGATCAGGGTAATTTTAAATCATAAGCTCTAACATCTTGAGGGTAGACTGCAAGGTAGTTGTAATATGACCCTGGATTCCACACTTCCCATTAGCTGAGAGCACCTAGGAATTATTGGACAATCCAGCAAAAATCAGTTCACAGTAACCCTAGAGGAGCTTTCTCCAGCTATATTATGCTGCCAGTATCAGACAATATTTTGGATTGAGTCAAACCTTTTGTTATTTTCCAGTGCTATTTGAGATTAAACAAGTCTTGAGGAGCAGCTGAGTCCCCAGGGTTAGATTCTAAGGCCTTGGGGCTCTTAGCCCTATCTGCCCGTTTTGTAGCAGCTAGGAGTGACAGTGGTGGATGGGTTACATTAGTTTGTTTGTCTGTATTTAATAGTCTTCCACTGTTGGTTGAAAAGACCTATTACACTAGACTGCACGCTGCGTAGAAGAGCAAGGTTGAGGCTTGATGCATTTCGTTGCCTGGTTAATTCTTCTCAGTTCTCTCTAGAGTGCCAAAATACAGTCTTGCTTTAGAGCAGGTGTCGACAAACTGATCCAGCCTGCCTCCTGTTATTGTGTCTCGTGAGCTAAGAATGGTTTTGACATTTTTAAATGGTTGAACAAAAAATCAAAAGAAGAATAAGATTTCATGACACATGAAAATTATATGAAATTCAAATTTCAGTGTCCGTAAATAAAGTTCTGTTGGAACACAGCCACGTCCAGTTGTTTATGTATTTTTTATGGTTGCTTTTGCACTACAACAGCAAAGTTCAATAGCTGTGAAAGAGATTGTATGGGCCACAAAACCTAAAATATTTACTACCTGACCCCTTACAGAAAAAGAGTACCAACCCCCACTTTAAATTATATGTTTCTCTAGAGGTTTGAAAGAATCAGAGCAACTCCTAAAAGTGCAGTTATTCTCAGGGATGATGACACTGAGAACATGACTTCAGCTTTATTAATTTGGGGGAAGTGACTAAAATTAATCCTGAGATATGATAGAAGGGAGGGGATAGGATGTCTTCCATTTATCTTGTGCCAGGAAATAACAGCCTTTTGATAGATAAAAACACATCATTTTTTTCAAGGTATATATTAATACCAAACTCCATTTACTTTATCATTATTAGTTTTGTGTTTAAACACAACATAATTTAAGGTAATTTGCCATCATTTCCGTATCCAAAGGGCATCAAGTGAGATAGAGCTCAAACAACCATCTCTTGTATTATCTCCAAAATATCACTCACACTTGAGCATCAGTACTACTAGAGCACAAATAACTGAAAACCACAGGTTATCTAGAAAACTTATTTGTCAGTTTCACCCTCCTCTTAGACTTTTGCTCAAGCTATCAATAAAAAGCCACACTTTTTAGTGTCATCTCTTCTGTCTCCATCTACCCCTCTGGTGGAGAAATAAGAGCAATAAAATGGCCAAAAGGTGGCAGCAGGAGGGAGGAGGACCAGAAGCAAGAGGAGAAACAAAGAGCCTTCCGTTCACCTGGTGGATAATCAGTCTCGGGATAATCCAAAGTTGGCTGAACTTCCATCCAGAAAAAATCTTTTTCTCTAGGTCTTCCTCCCACAACCCAATAAAAATTTCCAAGCAGTTGCCAATGAAGGTGTGAATTGGCTCTGCTTAAAGCATCATTCTCATTCTGAGTGCCATGGATGATAAGTTTATTTTAGAATAGGTTTATGAAACTTAAGTTTTGAAGATCCATTGTGTTTTAAGACCAGTCAAAAGCACGATATTTAACTCTCTTTAATACTTTCCGAGTATTTTTTTTTTAATTTATTTATTTATTTATTTATTTATGGCTGTGTTGGGTCTTCGTTTCGGTGCGAGGGCGTCCTCTAGTTGCGGCAAGCGGGGGCCACTCTTCATCGCGGTGCGCGGGCCTCTCACTGTCGCGGCCTCTCTTGTTGCGGAGCACAGGCTCCAGACGCGCAGGCTCAGTAGTTGTGGCTCACGAGCCTAGTTGCTCCGCGGCATGTGGGATCTTCCCAGACCAGGGCTTGAACCCGTGTCCCCTGCATTGGCAAGCAGATTCTCAACCACTGCGCCACCAGGGAAGCCCCCCCGAGTATTTTTTATTTGATAATCTGTTTTTGGATTCATTTTTTTGCTCAGTATTATGTAGCAACCTAAATGGGAAAAGAATTTGAAAAAGAGTAGATACATGTATATGTATAACTGAATCACTTTGCTGTACACCTGAAACTAACACAACATTGTTAATCAACTATACTCCAATATAAAATAAAAAGTTACACCAAGGGGGGAAGGGGCGGAGGTGGGATGAATTGGGAGATTGGGATTGACATATATACACTATTGATACTATGTATAAAATAGATACCTAATGAGAACCTACTGTGTAGCTCAGGGAACTCAGTGCTCTGTGGTGACCTAAATGGGAAGGAAATCCAAAAAAAGAGGGGATATATGTATACGTATAGCTGATTCACTTTCCTGTACAGTAGAAACTAACACAACATTGTAAAGCAACTGTACTCCAATAAAAATTAATTTTAAAAAATTAAAGTTAAAAAAATGGTTTTTGCATGACTAGATTAACACCTATGTTATTAACAAGAAAAAGAAAGGAAGAAAAAGAGGCTATCCTTATCCTTAGCTATTGACCGCAAGCAAACAGATACTTGCAGGAAGAAACTGGGCAGCCCTGGGGAGGGGGTAACCAGGAGAATCGTGTGCCATCATAGAAAAACAGATTTGTGGGATCCCCAGAGACTGGTTTGTGCTTAGGACTTTTTCACTTGGCCCTTTTAATAAATGGGGCAGTTGTTTTATAGCCTTCCTCCTGGAATTATTGTACAATAATTTTCAAATTCTATAAAAGTTATGTGAGAAAAATACTAAATGATAGGAAGAATTTATGTACAGTTTAGGAAAAGCCCCCTTTTGACTCTTTTAATGAAAATGTTCCTTGTGAAATTTAATGTCAAAGCAATAAGTAGCAAGTAATTTAGCAAGTAATTAAAGTAAAAGTTAAAACTTTCTTATTGACTTTCAGCCTCTGGATTCTTTGGTATTTCAATCATCATCTTTCTTGTCTACTATCAAAACTATCTTTCCATTCCTAATTATTCTCTCCCAACTGTTTGTTTTTCATCATATCAAACACCAATTTCTTAACTGTATCTTTTTCTTTTATTTTTATTTTTGGCTGCACCACGCAGCTTATGGGATCCTAGTTCCCCGACCAGGGACTGAACCCAGGACCCGGCAGTGAAAGTGCCGAGTCCTAACCCCTGGACTGCCAGGCAATTCCCATTAACTTTATCTTTAATTGTATTCTCAGCCTTGTCTCAGCCTCTTCTACATTTACCTTCTCACTCATACCCTTTGCTCCCAAGCACATTTTTTCCTGCTTTGTAATCTGAGCCCAGAATACCCTCCCAGGGATCACCTGACCCTTCTCCCCTCCCTCACATCATCTCCCACTCTTGCCTGAGTGAAGATCATCCTAATCCACTATAGACTACCAAATAGTTCTAATCCCATCCTTTGTATTCAGGTTCACTCTTCCATTGCATTCCTTCTTTCTACATCTGTGTTTATACTATGCCTGCTACTATATAATGTGAGACCCACCAGTGGAAAACTAAGCTACCACCATGTTCTGACTTATCAGACAGTATCGAATTTTGTGTCTCTGTGGTGTGCATTGACATTGAGTCAGAGTAATATTAACAATAACAATAATAAGGCCACAAAAAAATACTGAGACCAAACACATCCATCCTTTCTCCTGTGATTCTCCATGAAGGAAACACAGGTGAGGAAAGGCTGGACTTGGTCCCTGGTATAATATTTAGCACTAGTGACTCTAAATTTTTTTATTTTTTTATTTTATTTTATTTTTGGCCATGCTGCGCGGCATGCGGTATCTTAGTTCCTGACCAGGGATCGAACCCGTGTCCCCTGCCCCCTGCCCCGGGCCGAGGAAGCGCGGAGTCTTAACCACTGGACCGCCAGGGAAGTCCCAGCACTAGTGACTCTAAATGAGAGTGCATTAACTTAAGCAAAGGAATTTTAGTTGTTTTTTTTTTTTCTCCTTTCAAAAGAGAGCAAGTTTTCAGAGTAGAACAGAATTTTAAGGCACGTAAAGGTGGGAATTCAAGATTGTTTTTCATTGTTGTTTTTCAATGATATGTTCTTTTAAAAGAGCGTTTCCATTATACCGTTAGTTTAATAACAATTCTAATTTCTTTAAAGAAAGTTTGAAAGTTTGATAATTTTTAAGAGTAGCAACTGGAAGAACATTTAATACACTGTTTGATTTTTTTTTTAATGACTACAAAATGATATCTCTGCTTTTCTTTTTTTTTAATTTACTTATTTATTTATTTTTGGCTGCGTTGGGTATTCGTTGCTGCACATGGGCTTTCTCTGGTTGCGGCGAGCTGGGGCCGCTCTCCGTTGCAGTGCATGGGCCTCTCATTGCGGTGGCTTCTCTTGTTGCGGAGCACAGGTTCTAGGCTCGTAGGCTTCAGTAGTTGTGGCTCATGGGCTCTAGAGCACAGGATCAGTAGTTGTGGCGCACGGGCTTAGTTGCTCCGCAACACGTGGGATCTTCCTGGACCAGGGCTCAAACCCATGTCCCCTGCATTGGCAGGCGGATTCTTAATCACTGTGCCACCAGGGAAGTCCTCTGATTTTCTTTTTAAATTTCCATATGAAGAAGAATTAGAAGGGAACTTTCATAGGAAATGAAAATAATTAATGTGCTTGGGTTCTGTAACTATAGGTGATTTTTCTTTCTTCTCTGGTCTTATCTAATTTCCCTTATCATTGTTATAGGATGTTATTTATACAATAAATAAAATTCAGTGATGGGAAAGAAAGCTTGGGATTTGTAATTTACGGTAAATCTCAAAACTTCTCTTACTCTGGCAAAGCCTATGCCCCTGCTATTTCCAGTACTTGATCTTAACCTCCCAGCACCTGAAGACAGCATACAGTTAATACTGAAAATGGTACTTTCAGAATGATGATGTTCGAGGGCTATAGGATTTGTAAATGCCTCAAAACACTATCCCTTCCTGACAATTTGGGACACAGTATAGCAGAGTGCTTGAGAGCAACTAGGGACTTTACTGTCAGGTATGCCTGAGTTTGAATCCCCATTTTGTCATGTACCAAACATAACTTGGGTAAATTACTTAACTTCTTCAGGCTTATGTTTATTTATGTATAAAATGGGATAAAAATGAAATCTAACTCACGGAGTGATAATGAGGATTAATAGGGTAAGTCTAGTAAGAATGTTCAGTGAATGCCTGTTAAATCTATTTTTATCCTGCTTGGCTCTCCTGACTTCCTACTTTGGAACTTTGCTGGAGGTATTTTCTGGGCCTCTCCATTTAATTAATTAATTAGTTTATTTTGCATCCATAGATAAGAATTACCAGCTCAGTTTCAGGATGCTGTGCTAATGTGAAAATCTGCTGATTGGGAATCATCTGCTCCTTCCCTAGAAGTTGCCCTGTCTTTTTCCATATTTGCTTATTGAAGTAGCCTTCTTCTTTTACTTTACAGATATATGTAATTGACAGCGCAGACAGAAAAAGATTTGAAGAGACGGGTCAGGTAAAAAATTGTTCTGTTGAGATATTTCCCAAATAATTGGGTATTCATTAATCTACTTTGTAAATGTATAAGAGTGAGGGAAGTATTTTTGTTTAACCTTTGCAGTTTAAACAAAACAGTCATTCTGGCAAACAGGCAAAATACCACTTGCCTAAAAAGAAATTAGTTGAGAATTCTTTAAACAATTTTTCGTTTAAAGCCTTTTAGTTTTAATCAAATTAAATAAATAAGATATAAGCAAATGGAACTTAACCACCGTGCCCAAAAGCTCTTCCCAGGCCACATAGAAATGAACCTGAGGAACAATTCACTTATCATTTCTGTGTACATTTTTCAATACCAACTTAATTGATCCGAGGGTAACTTGGACAAATTAGAAGGTATGGGAAGAAATGTGCAAGCCAAGACTAAGCTGCTCTTCTTGCCAAGCAAAGAGATAGGTATACTTTGATCCCAAATATGACTTCAAATGCAGAGTGCATGTCAACATGATTACACGATGCAATCTGTGTATGCAATTTTAAATAGAGAAGCAGTGGGCATAGACCATTTTACCCAGACTGAGTGCACTGATAAGAAGTGAGTAGTATCGTGGACCTCTTTGGAGAAGCGCCTTTACATTTTATTGCGGAGTCCTTGGCCTGTGTCCTGAACTACTACACGTGGCCTTCCAAAGGTAGCAGTCCCCATGTTTAAGTTCCTTTTCCCTGGAAATTAGTTTGAGTACTCTCCAGACTCCTGGAGACAGCCCCTCTCCCTTCTATACCTTGATGATTTCTAGACCATCACTCAAGTGAAGCAATGCTAAACATGAGTTTGGAAGTGAAGGGTGTCAGATGGAGATCTGCCTCTTGAACCATCCAGTTCTCTTTGACAGCCCACGTGTCTTAAGTAGCTGAAATGTGGGTTAAGTGGAGAAGAGGTGGATCCTGGCATTTAGCTAAGTATATACCTTCTCCTGTACTTATTGCAGGCAGAGTCAACATACAGTTTAGATCCCAACCAATAACCTAAAAATCAGAGACCTTGCCAGATGGACTAATGCAGTTACTTTAGGATGTGGGTTTAATGAAGTGTAATGCACATGCATGCACGTTTTGGAGACAGAGATTGATGAAACAGAATTATAGTCTCTAAAGCAATTGTCATTTTTAGTTCAAATTTTAAAATATATATGTATATGTACATATACATACATATATATGTATGTATATATGTATATGTATGCGTATCTATGCATTGAAAGTTACTTGCAGATAGTAACGTTGGGTAAGTTTTAAATGTCTAACCACAATTTGTATTCTCCCTTGAACAGTATTTCTCAAAGTATGATTTATGAATCCCCTATAAAAGAACTACCTGGGGAACTTGTTAAAAATGCAAATCCCTGGACCCTGGCTTAGACTTTCCCAAGTCAGCATCTCTGGGGCAAGCCCAGGAATTTGCCAGGGAATTCTTCCACAGGCTTAAGTTTGAGAACCACTGCCCTTGAAAGTTGCTAGTTGATCAGCTTAACTTACTTATTTCTGATTAGAAATGCATGGTTAAATATCATAGATTTCATCCTCCTCTCCCCATATATTCCCAAAATGATCCAGGAACTAGCTGAATTACTGGAAGAAGAAAAGCTAAGTTGTGTGCCAGTGCTCATCTTTGCTAATAAGCAGGATCTGCTCACAGCAGCCCCTGCCTCTGAAATTGCAGAAGGACTGAACCTGCACACCATCCGCGACCGAGTCTGGCAAATCCAGTCTTGCTCGGCTCTCACGGGAGAGGGCGTTCAGGTGAGGTTACTGGAGGGCTCGGTCACCTGACAACACAGCAGCCAACCGAGGTAGCCTGTCTCATTGGTTGGGCGGATCTAGATAGAAAAAGATATGAAACAAATAGCCTTTGATGGGCAGATGAACCATTCCAGGATGTGAAAGGCCTGGAGGAGTTTGATTCTTTTCTGCTTAGCAACCAATCCGATATCATTAACTGTTCCAAGAAAGCCACAGATAAACCACCCCACACAAGTGACAAGCTACCCCACTGGGGAGGAGGTTCGGAATGGAAGAATTCAAAAATGCTTTCCGACTCTAGGATTCTTTGGTGATTGGGTTGGGGGTTTTGTGTTGCGTCTGGTATTACGGATGCTAAATACTTGTACTCCCGAGGTAACAGAGCCATCAACAACACACTGGTTATCCTAGAAGTGTTTTGTCTTTTCTGTTGGCTGTCTCCACTGCTGTCAGGGTTGGGGCCTGTTTCATGCTACTTCAGGTTGGTTTCCCATGGAGAAGCTTCTGCCGACCGAAAGCCTTAGGCTTTACACTGAGGAACTGTGTACCGAAGAGCAGGCTCCCCCTCATTTGATCTTAATTTAGGGCAGAAAACGATTGTAATCCAGACACCTGAAAGGCTCAAAGAATGATCAACAGTTTCAGCTCTGATGTTTCCTACCAAGCAGCCTCAAACCAGTTGACCCTTGGGGTCAGCCCCCTAGGACCACTTCTTGATTCTGAAGCCCCCAAGCGTGCTCTACATGCCTCATTTTCAACATCTGGTGTACCTGCCAGGGAGGTGACCCAGTGCTGTGAGAACCAGACAGCACTGCTCTAGGATGCTTTGGGGGATGAACAGCATCTAGAAAAATGGCATCTCCCCTCATTGCCGTAGGGCATGTGTCTCTGGTGGCACGACCAGTTTGCTTTTCTGTGAACTTGGTGTGTTGGGGGATGAGCCGAAGATTTGATTCTCCATCGTTGTCCGGCAGCCTCTTTCCATTTCCCTTCTGGCACTCTTCTCCCCCTCTCTCAGACATTTGACACTGATTTGTCTTAAAACTGCCTGACCACTTTTATCTCAAGCAAATAATCACTTCCTAGAATTATCTCACCTCTTTCAACTGTTTGCTGCCTGTTTTTTCCCTCTTTGTTACACAAAGAGCCAGGGCCCCTTCTGTGCTTGGCCTCTGATCCGAGGGCAGGCCAGTCAGCCGGAACAAGCGCCCCTGCTCCAGACTCCTTGATACCTGCCCCTCAGAAGCTCTTGGTACGCGTGTGTGTGTTGTGCAGGCTCCCAAGTAGCCAGAGATTACCTCGACTGTGTCCCCAAAAGGGAAGCTGGGGCCCTGCGAGTCTCTGTGAGGTGTAGGTCTAGGGAGGGGGCAGGTGTTAAGTCTCATCTATTTCCTTTCTTCTTTCCTAGAATGTGGTTATAAAGCAATATATTTTCATTTTAATCATATCAAAGTAATACATAAAATTAAAAACTAAAAAGTTCTTTCATTTCCCCTAATCCCACTCAAGAAAGAAACTAACTACCATTAATAGTTTTATTCTTCTCAGGTCTCCTCTATAAAATTGCAATCACTTATGTGATTATGTATATCTTATCAGGTTTTGAATTAACTGGGCGATTTTCAGCTGGTCCAACAAGTAGGTTACAACCCAGAATGTTTTTGAGTAGGTAAACTCTGATCATTTTATTTAGCTTCTCACTTTTAAACAAAAATCAAGTTCTGCCTAAGGTATTTCCCTCAGTTGTGCCAAAGATGGTACTCATGGGGCCTCAGGTTATTTTGGTGAGGATGAGGCCCAGGAAAAGAGAGTAGCTTTCTTGTGTTTGTACAACCCACTTCAGCAAGAGGACTCTGCCTCTCTAAATGGTTTAGAACCCAAATATAGAAAATAGAGAACATCTTGAGTTTGGGGACTCTAAAGGT
The DNA here is from genome assembly GCF_028021215.1 of Eschrichtius robustus. NCBI lineage: Eukaryota > Metazoa > Chordata > Mammalia > Artiodactyla > Eschrichtiidae > Eschrichtius > Eschrichtius robustus. The sequence continues at coordinate 113,064,754 of NC_090830.1, read as the reverse complement.
GGGGCCTTAAGAAAATAAATGCAGGGACTTCCCTGGCGGTCCAGTGGTTGGGGCTCCATGCTTCCAATGCAAGGGGTGCTGGTTCAATCCCTGGTCGGGGAACTAGGATCCCACATGCCACGTGGCACAGCCAAAAGATTAAAAAAAAAAAAAAAAATGCAAATTAAATCATTTAAAAAAAAAAAAAAAGAAAAAAAATGCATTCTGTATGCATACTCCTAAGAAAGTAGGAATTGACAGCTCTGTGATCTTTTTTCACTCTTGGCCAGAGTGTCGAAAGGAAGAAAAAGCAAAGCTGGAATTAACAGTGAGGCTCTTGTTTCTTCAGCCAGCCTTAGGGATATAAAAAGGAGGGACTAGGGTCCTCTGTCTGTCTGGTAGCTCACAGCCTCTTTTTCGGCCCAAAGATCCTGTGACTTAAAGGGAACTTCATTTCTATGGCAGCTCAACAGCTGGCAAGAAGGAGTCTGTCCTTGTCATCTCTGCCTGGCCGAGCAGGAGGGGTGGGGACTGGAAAGACAATGACCAGAGCTCCCTCCCAACTCCACGCTCCTCTGAGGAAGCACCCTTGACTTGGGCCGAAAAAGAGGCGGTGAGCTACCAGACAGACAGAGGGTGGGGGCAGGCAGGAATCAAGTGAGACAGTCCTGTATGGTTTGATCTTGTTAGAAAGCTCTTCCCAGATCAGGGACCTCAGCAACCAGGTTCACAGGAAATGATATCATGAGAGATCCAGTAAAGAACTGTGAGCAAGAAAAATCATGATTTTATATGGAGAAGAAATAGTTTGAAGGTCACTTAATTAGTTTAGTACATAGTACCATGGTGTATAGAATTGGGTAGTTAAGACTGGGATTTCAAGGTTAATGAGATTAGATTATGGTTAATAGAATGATATAAATTTAGAGAATTTAACCATTATTTGAAATGGGTTATTTAATAAAAATGTTAATTAAGAAGGGAGTCTGCTGTCTGTTGTCCTTTAATGGTAACCTTTGGGGACTGGAGAAAGGTCGTGGAAACACTTTTCATTGTGAGGCGCTGATCGACCATGTCCCTCTCAGGTAATACCTTTGACCTAAGCTCTTGCCCACTCAGACAGTTTCTTGGTTTTCATTTTAAAAAGAGTCACTTAGGTGGAATTCTTTCCCTGCATTGCTTAGTTCAGGAGCAGGCCTTTTAAAGATTCTTGTTAATTAAGGCTTTAACTATTCCTAAAAATGAAAGACTTCACTAGAAAAATGTCACTTTCAGAGATTCTGTGTAAAAATTACTGAAATTCCCTAAATTCCTATTTCATCCTCGCATTCCACCCTCCCCACCCACTACCCCCTGAAAGCTGGTCGGTAATGAGCAGAGCTGCTAAAATGATCAGATGTGAAGTGGGTCAAGTATCTGGCACCACAGCCCTAATGACCCTGAAAGAAAATGTACAGAGGTTAAAAAAAAAGACCTGGAATTTCTGTTACTGTTTCAGATGTTTAAAAACAGTGTCTCTATTTACATTGTGTTTGTGTGTGTGTTTAATCAAAATGCATTTGAGAGACCTGTCCTCTACTGATAAATAACCCTCCAGTGGGTGAGTCAAGGGAACAGATCCATTAGGTGGGGAGCTATGCCCTCTGGAGTAGTCGGGCAGGGAGATCACTTCTCCTTAGCCAAGTAGCTTAAACATATGATTTGACATTATGGAAGTTAGTGATTCCTGGGGTGGATTTCACATTCTTGTTCTACCTGATATTCTGATGGCAAATACATGCAGTCTTTACAAAGACAGGCAATCCCTCGCGCTGGGTGTGGAAATTGGCTTTTGAAGTCTTCAAAAGAGTTTGGAACAGGTCTTTCTTTGCCTGACTAATGGTGACGAGGAGGCAGCCCATCATGTAATTAAAGCACGTTTTCATGGGAAACTATCAATAGCAGAGCATAGGTAAACGGCACTAAAAGCTGAAGGAGGACATCAATCTTGGAAACTCTGGGCTATGGAGAGCCCCATAGTCCAGAGGAGTGATCAGAGGAGACCCAGTTATGTCAAGTAGATGAAGGCAGAAAGAGGAGAGACTAAACAATGTTTGGGAGGGAAAACCTGCAGCCCCTGCAGGCAGACTGCCTTGCAGACATGGAGTGGCCTCCCTCTGCACCCTGGGGCTAGGCCAGGGTTGCTAGGGCCTCTCCTAGTGCACAACATCTAGCCTGGGACTCTTCTCTTCTTTTCCCTGGGTGTCTGGAAAATAGTGAACAAAGACCTGGCTTAGAGCCAGAGAAAGATATAGAGAAATCAATCCCTCTTCCACCTGCAGACCTGAATGTGAACCCCAAACCACAGCTTTCCTTGGCTGTTGTAGTTTCAGGTGCTTGAAGACATTTCCTCCCTAGAACATTTTGTGTGTGTGTGTGTGTGTGTGTGTGTGTGTGTGTGTGTGTTTAATTAAAATTATACTGCATTGGAATTTCCTTTCAAAGCAGAGATCAGCAGTTTCAACCTGGTCTCTAACCTTAGTCATAACAGAGACATGCCTACACCAGTAGCTTTGAGCTAGCAGAAGGTTATCCTGGGTATCGCTCTCCATGCCGCCCCTACCTCATGCTCATCCCTTCTTTTCACATAGCTTCCACATTCCTTGTCTTCCTTCACCAAGCAGGAGCCATGATCTGGCTCACAGAGGTCTCACCTACACAGAAAGGGCCTCGAGCAGTCTGAGCCCTGACGTGTCAGCTGTCCTTCAGACTGCCTTGCAGGTGAACACTCAACATTCACTAGCCCAGGTTCTTGTTTTTGTTTCTTTTTCCTTGATCCAAGGGACCTTTCCCTTAATATGCCAACAGAATTTCAATATATTTTTAAAATGACATTTACAACTTCTTTCTAGGCCTGAATCAGTTATTTTCAACTCCCAGTGTGTATGGAACTGCTTATCTGCAAGTCAGACCTCAGGTTTATTTTTAAATTTTCAGATCTCTCTGTAGACTAAGGAAGCAAGCTTGGGACATGCGATTCTGCTACCTCTCTGGTGCAGTGCCCTTTGTCACCAGAAGAAGTATTAATAGCAAGCAATATTTTATGTATGCTGCTTCCAGCTGCTCCTTGACCCTGGGGGCCCAGTGGCACAATGGGATAGGCTGCATTGCTCAGCAAGGGTCTGAGCTCCGTCGTCTTAAAGCAATTACTGATGTGACCGTGTAGTCCTCATGGCATTAAAAACCAGGCCCACCCAACCATGGCTGCCACTGCTCTGTTCCAACCATCGAGCAGTGACGGATGCATTGCAGAGAGATCAAATTAAGAGGAGTGCAGTGAGGTGGATGGACCTAGAGTCTGTCATACAGAGTGAAGTAAGTAAGAAAGAGAAAAACAAATACCGTATGCTAACATATATATATGGAATCTAAAAAAAAAAAAATTGTTCTGAAGAACCTAGGGGCAGGACAGGAATAAAGACACAGATGTAGAGAATGGACTTGAGGACACGGGGCAGGGGCAGGGGAAGGGTAAGCTGGGATGAAGTGAGAGAGTGGCACTGACATATATACACTACCAAATGTAAAATAGCTAGCTAGTGGGAAGCAGCCACATAGCACAGGGAGATCAGCTCGTGCTTTGTGACCACCTAGAGGGGTGGGATAGGGAGGATGGGAGGGAGACGCAAGAGGGAGGACATATGGGGATATATGTATACATATAGCTGATTCACTTTGTTATAAAGCAGAAACTAACACACCATTGTAAAGCAATTATACTCCAGTAAAGATGTTAAAAAAAAAGAAAAAAAAAAGAGGAGTGTAGTCGGAGACCACTCTTCCCATAGAAAGGGCATCATGCCTTTAATCCCGAAACGGAGAGATCTGTAATCAGTAGGTTTTCACCCATATGGTTAGGGGCCGTCTTATATTTTTCCCAGCAGTTAGTAGGGAATAATATCATGACATGGTAAAATTTATTTCCTCTCCAGAAGGCCAAACAAAGCTCAGTATTTGAGGTTCAGTGTCTCTCCTTAGTCTCTAGTATTGAATTGAAGCTAATCAATTCAAATTCAGTTTCTGCGAGGTTGGTCAGGGGAGGTGCGGTGCAGGAAGAAAGGGAGGACTACTTATGCCATAAGATTGTCAGCACTGTGAGGAAGATCCAGTACGCAGAAATTTGGTCAAACCAGTTTTTGACAATAAAGGTTCAACCATTAAACGAACCTGTGAGTTCATTTCCTTCTTTGGAGGCAGAGCAGTAACCTACTTCAAGTAAATGATCACCTTTTCTCAGTCATCTGTTTTTTTGTTTTGGGGTTTTTTTTAAATAAATTTATTTATTTATTTTTGGCTGCGTTGGGTCTTCGTTGCTGTGCGCGGGCTTTCTCTAGCTGCAGCGAGCGGAGGCTACTCTTGGTTGTGGTGCGCAGGCTTCTCACTGCAGTGGCTTCTCTTGTTGCGGAGCACGGGCTCAAGGCGCGTGGGCTTCAGTAGTTGCGACTCGTGGGCTCTAGAGCACAGGCTCGGTAGTTGTGGCGAATGGGCTTAGTTGCTCTGCGGCATGTGGGATCTTCCCGGACCAGGGCTCGAACCCGTGTCCCCTGCATTGGCAGGCGGATTCTTAACCACTGCGCCACCAGGGAAGCCCCAGTCATCTGTTTTTAAAAAATCAAAACCTTGCCAGATTAAGGCCAGAGTGCCGTGGCTGCTGATTTACGCATGAGAAGCAGAAGGGTCCTCCTCTTGTAATGATGTTATCTCTAAAGAGAGAGATCATGCTGGAGGTGGCGGGCTTGCGGAGAGTTAATACACGGGGAGCGAGGTAAACACGTAGGATTCCACACGCACCGATACCTGGCAGCCCAGGAATCTTGAGAGCTGAGTGGCCAGAAACAGCCTCTGGCACCTTCAGAGCTGCAGCAAAGCCATGCAGGGTGCTTGGGTAGGGCTGTTCTGTCTCATGCCCCTGTATTCAGCTGGAAGTCATAAAGAAGAAAAAACTGGAATTTTTCCCTCTGCCAACTTGAGCATGAGCCCCAGCTTCTCTCTAAGCCTGAGGCAGAGCTCCTCCCCGAGCACTTGCCCGCAGTCATTGAGAAATGGTCGTCGAGAGCAGGTGCTGGGGCTAGATTGCCTGGGTTCACAGCCTGCCTCTGCCACACACTCTTCTGTGCCCCCATTTCCTCATCCATGAGTACCTACTTCACAGTGTTGTTACAAGGATTAATTTAAAAGATATAAATTAAGTGTGTGGCTAGCCACCATGCTAAGTTCTGTAAACACCACCTCAAGCCAGCCTGGCATGGACCCTTCCCTCAGGAGTCTTTCCTTGCCATTGGGCACCTTGGCACAGCTTGTGCCTGATTTTTATTGAAGAGCTATCATCGTCATTGACTGTTGCCTCCCCGACACCTCCCACCTCCAGCTCAGGTTCTCCTCTAGGTAATAACGGGAAAGGCAAAATCCCCAGCCTCCGGACGCTTCAGATCAGGGCGGCCTTCCTGAGCCAGAGCAGCTTAAGTCTCCCCGGCTTCCCACACTCCAGGTTGCAGGCGGCAGCTGCAGAGCCCCGGGGCCAGCGGGTCAGCTGGTGGGGCCCGACCTCTGAGCGCCCTCTGCTGGCAGGACTGTGGCTGGAAGGGTTTTGCCACCGCGGGCCCTCACACACATCTGGAGGACGCTGCCCCTCGGCAGGGCTCCCCCATTTAAATCCCCTCTGCCTCCATAACAGATACCCAGGAGAAAACTGCCCTTCACCCTCCATGTTCTGCTTTGGGTTCCTGCAGCGGAGTAAATATTTTTCCTATCTCTTTGAGTGCATTCATGTTGAGTTACATGCAGTAAAAGAAACCCACCCCCCTCTATAATCAGCCGTAAAACAAGAGGGAAAATGGTATTCATATAGTGTGGGAACACTGTTCTTGATTTCTCTGAGAAGATGATTTGATAAAATGTTGCAAGTTTCTATAGAGGAGGAGATATTGAGGTAGGCACCTTTGATGGTGTTTGTGCCGGTTCCTGAAGATGGAAAGTGCTATGTAAGTGCTGAGCTATTCAGCTTCGAATGCAAAGGGAAGATGCTTATCTTATTCATCCCTCTTTTATTTGTAAAATCTTTTTTGTCTCCTGGCAGGTGATCTTTTTTTTTTTTCCTGGAAACCAATTAACTCCTAAAATTAAACATGCTTCTCTTTAAATTATTCCTTTTCACAAAATGGTCTTAAAATTGGCCTCAGCTTTTCAGAGTAAGTAGCTGACCCAGTTGTAATCGGAGATGCATTCGGAGTCCACCTTCTCCCACCTCGGCATTCCCCCACCCTCATCCCCACTGCTGCCAGGTGCTGTCACCTTTGCGCCTTCAGCTGTGGCCAGCCTCTTCTTGGCACATGCCCTAAGGTATGCTCTGGGACATCAGAGCATCAGATTATCTGATCCCCCCACCCAAGTGCTCTGATGGCAACTGGCGGAGTTTTAATCACTGTAAATTCAGGTTATGGTCAGATTAGCCAGGAGATAGGATGCCTGCTGGTTGTTTTGAAGTGATGTATTGTTTATGGGATTAATGCTCCTAATGGCCAAGAGTGTCAGCTGATGTTTATTACTTTAAGCTGTCTCAGCTGTTCAGGTTCAACAACTAGCTCCCTGGTCATAGGAAATGCGGGGCTCTGAATGTCATGTATGCCTGAGATGTGCATGTGTGACACATGCAGGGGAAAGGGGTGCGGTGCATTGCAGGAGCCTCGTTTGATTTTGTTCTGGGCTTCTGAGACCTCTGCACACCCCTGGGGGTCAGAGAGACTCTGGGGAAAGGGTGAGCATTCAGGGATGGCTGCAAAGGGCGTTGAGAAATAGGTCATCTCTGGCGGGCCTGGCATCCACGAGATATCATGCCACCTGCCAAGTGGCTGTAGGTATTGTGTGGTTTTTACCTCTGTCCTTCTCCAGCCTTCTAAGAGAGGACACTTTCAAGGTCGCTGTGCATTTAAGGGAACCTTCTCCCCAGTCCCTCTGCTTGGTAGTGCTTAAAGCTGCAAGAACCAGGCCAGGCCCCTTTAAACCTTCCCTGGTGCTGCGCGAAGAGAAGTAAGTGCACATTGCCCCAGTGTGTGTCTAGTAACATGCACTGCAGTTGGTTTGTTTTTCCAAAAAGAAATTTAATTTAGCGCAAGTGTACACTGTCACACTGTAAACACACCGGGGCACCAGAAAGGTGGCTTATTGAATTTAATGCCCTAGCAAAGGTCAGCTTTTAGAAGAAGCCAAAAATGGCTGGAATCTGTCCTGATAGCTCCTCAATCAGGCCTTGGATCCAGGCAGATGTGTTTATTTTTTCAGAGGGAGTTCCTGAGGACCCATCTCAAGTTCGGGCTCTGGACATTCCCCCTCCCGTCTCCCTCCTGTGCTCTCAGAGGCCTCCCTCCTCCTCCCCAGGAGGTCACTGTCCCTGGTCACCCAGGTGGGCCCCTGGGGGAGGCAAGCTCCATTGAGCTGGTGGTTGAGGAGGGAGGACCCAGGACCCTCGCCCTCTCCCCTCTGGGGCTGGAGTGTGTGGTGCCTTCCTTACAACTAACGCTGCCTCTCTCTGCCCATTTCCCTCAAAGGACGGCATGAACTGGGTCTGCAAAAACGTCAATGCAAAGAAGAAATAAAATCTTGACGAATGGAGACGCAGGAGCTGAGGGAGCTGAATTCTGTCCTGAAAAACACTAATTTGCTGCTTTCTGACCAAATGTTTTTCCATCTGTGTACAGCTACAGCTGTGTGAAGAGAGGGAACAACACAGTTTAAAAAGAATCCCCATCCCAGCAGTAGATTTAACATGATCTCTGAGGTTCAGTATCATTTTTCAAATAAAGGAATTATATTATTTCCTCTGCATAATTGAAATAGTATTAAATGTCTCAAAGCACATGATTAGAAAATGAGATCTTTTAAATGAGCAAGAGATTGCATTGCAGTTTAGGCAATTCCAGTGGGCTTTTTTCTTTCAAAAAAAAAAAAAGGGGGGGTGGTGCTGGGGAGAGGAAGAGGAAGAAGCAGCTTAGGCTGCGGTCATTCATTTCCTGACCTGTCCTTACATTCCCCCATGGTGTTGAAACCAAGACAGTGTTTGATGGTGCTGGTCAGTGATTTTTACCATCATCCACTGAGCCAGAGTTGCAGCCTGTCTGGGTGGGAAGCTGCTGGGCTTGGGGGGGGGCGGAGCGTGAATAGCAGATGATTAAACCATCTTGTCGTGCAGGTAGGAGACTGTATGTAATCCTCACCCTTTGGAAAGGAAAAAAAAAAGCCTTTCTTGCAAACAACTCACCACAGAAACATACCCCGTCCCCAGCCCCCAGCCCCCAGCCAGCTACACAGGGAATCAGAGTCTTAACGACTTTTGACTGTAATGACATCTGGAATGTAAGGAGAGGTGGGAGGTTTAATTCCAGAAAAATTACAAGGTCCTTAAAAAGCCCTCACATGGAGGGCTCAGGCTAGCGTAAACAGGCTTTCTCCAGTTCAGTGGAGCAGTGAGCAGCCGACTCAGATGAGCTGGCTTCTCCACGGCTGTCCTATAGAAGGGATTTCTAAAGCTCAAAGAGTCCTGTGTTTAAATGATCACAATAGGCCGCTGCTATCAGATTTTAAAAATAAATGCAGCTTTACCGTGAACCTGCTCCACTGAGAAAAGCCAGGCAGATCGATTTTTAGAAGAGATCAATTTTTACAGTGCTGGCAACTTGGTGGTGTGGGCTGCTCGTGGGGGAGAGGGCTTGTTGCTGGGAAGAGCGTGGGTGTGTATGGTTGCAGGGGCCGTGCCCGGGGAAGCCAGCGTCACCCCAGCTTCTGGTCCCCTCTTCCTCTCTCCAGCGAAATGTGTCCTCTTGTGATTGATTGGAGAGGAATGGTGGGAGACTCCTCCTGCCCCGTGTTGCAAAAAGAGCTTGCTTCCCTGAGCCTTAAGAGATCCCTGGCTTCAAGCAAGGGAAAGCAGGCCAGAGCATCCCCGGCTCCTGAACTGAACTATGTTCTGGTGCCTGAGCACTGGGGTTCTCAGAGACTGAATAAGAGACTGTCCAGTGGCTGGTGGGTCCCAGGAGGGCAGCTACTTTTACATCCCAGGAGGTGGCCCTTCCCGAACCCACCAAGGCATGTGAGCAAACTGAAGGGGTCACTCCAGCCCCTGGGCCTCATCAGTACCCAGCCTTTCTGGACCAAGTTGTGCCGGTGAGGCTGAAGCATGGTCTGCTTCAAAGGTGGTCTGGGGTGAAAGTCATTAACAAGGCCAGACATGAAAAGGTGCCCTGGGTTGCAAGTTCTTACAGGGACAGACCTGTAAGTACTTGCAAAACAAAAAGAAGGTGAGGGTTTTTAAACCACCGTGAGCTAGTGGCCCCCTGCAGCCTCCCCCGGCTTGTCTGTCTTACCCAGACGCCTCTCGCCCTTTGAACAGAGGCAAAACAGAATTATAAGAAACCAGAAATCCCCCTTCTATCAGGCTGGAAATGGGGCTCTAGCACTTGAAAATATTTTTTTCCCTTCCAAATAGTGCATCAGGGATGTTATCTGAGGGGCAAAATGCCTGCCTTGAGGTCTGTGATTTGGGAACACTGAGATGTGGAACTTGGACGCTGGCAGTGGATGGTCTGTGAAATATCTTTGTTCTTTTACTACCAACTTAGGGAACTGTTTGAAAGGGCCCCCCAGGGCCTCAGCCAGCAGGCAGAAGCCACTGCCTTCCTCTGAGAACAGCCTCTGTGAATGTTCAGATTTGCTTTTCAGCTAAAGACACAGAGACATTGTGGATGTCACAGGCTTTCATCTTCCCTTTCAGCCCTACTGAACCCTCCCGGGGCTCGCAGGGTAGATGAGAGGAGCCTGCAAAATGCAGAGTTTGAAAGCTCCCATTTGTAAAAACAAAATGCTTCTAAAGACTCCTTTCCTCTCCCCAGCCACCCCGCCCCTCCCTTGGAGGACAGAATTGGAAGCTAGAAAGGGGACTCCCGGTCTCCCATCCTCCCACTCCCAGTGAGTCTTAGTGGTGAGACTTGCTCTGGGCACGACTGCATCTGAATGTGCCGGGAAGAGGGTTGGGGGCCAGAGGGCAGGCAAGGCCTGGGACAGGGGCCCTAGGGTGTGTGCTCAGACCAGTTGTGGGAAAAACTCCTTCCCTTCCCCTCCTCCCGACTTCCCCAGTGCGGCTCCTTCTGGCTGGCTTCCCCGTGCCCAGGGCAGCACACCCTTTCCCCTTAACTCTCCCTTGGTTACTATGGAAACAAGGGTGTCATTGATGTGGGCTGAGCTGGGGAACATGTCGGCGCACAGCTGAGAGTCAGCGATTATGCCGGCGGGTAGAAATGTACCAGGGTTAAGGTCCGCAGCTCCCAAACTGTGGGAAGGATGCCGTCCTGCCCCCTCCCTCCCTCCCTCCCTCTCACTTCTCCCTCTCCTGGCTTTTGACGAATTCCTTTATTCCCTTCCGGGCTAAAGCAGTGGCTATTTTTGCGCCACTCTATGCCCCACCCTCGCTGTCGGCCGCGCCTTATCCGGCCTGGCCTGGAGGGTGACACCATGTCACCCTCGCCAGGACTCGTCCCTTGATTCCCGTCAGAGTTTGCTTTGATTTCTCTTTCCTTCTCAGGGGCCAGTTCTTACTTCCTTTTATTTTTAGCTCTGCACTCCATGTGGTTTCAGGGTTCAGTCTGCTCATCGAAAAGTTCTTTTTTTTATAGTCTCTTTTGAAAATGATAGTCAAAGGAAGGGACGTGGTATTTGGTCATGTGGAAAATTCAATGTATAATTTAGATGTCTGTCAAAAATCCGACAAGTAAAATTTAGCTGAAACCAAGGCATCCTGGAAAGTGTCGTGTCCTTTGCTGGAGAGGGGAGATGGCCTGCGGTGTGCTTGTCCTTTCAGAGGTTAGCTTCCCTCAAGGTGCTTTCTTCAGAAGGATGTAACATTAACACCACCACCAACAATAAAAATAACCCTTTATTAAGCCCCTCCTACATACCAGACCTCTCATCTACATCATGGGGCAGTATTAGTCCCACTTCACAGTTAAGTAAACTGAGGCACGGGCCTGGGTTAAGGAATTCACCCACTATCACAGAGCCATTAGTGCCGGCAGGGCAGGACCCTGGGTCTGAAGGCCGCGGCAAGTTGCTTCCTCTGGAGGACAAAGACAGTAACGGCCCGTTTCTCAGCCATCTCAGTCCCTGGCCTTCCAAGCCCACACCAGGGGTCGCCTCTGATCAGTGCTACTCCTCAGGGAGGCGGTGGGGCGGGGGGTGGGGGTGGGGGACCGGGGGGGGCGGGGTCTCTGTCCCAAACATTGGGTGTCCTCCGTCCTCACGGCAGCACAACCGAAGATTTTGTACCATGCTTTGCACAGACAGAAAAAAGGGAGAAGTTAGGAAAACTGGGGTTGGCAAGGATGCTGGCAATTACCTAGTACCTAATACTGAATTTTCCTTTTAGAGAGGGTGCAGAGAGGGGAGTAGACTTGCCCAAAGCCACACAGTAGGAGGCAGAGTGGGCCCCAGTCCAGGGCTCTGCTCTCAGGAGAAGAGCTTGTCTTCCCCTCTGGCAGCCTCACTTCAGTGGCCTTAGAGACATACCAGCCTGGCTGGCCCCACGGGCCAAGCTGTTAGCAGAATAGAGGGGAGCTGGAGGCAGGAAGAGAGAGAAAGTCCAGTGCTGCCAGGTAAATGGCGGGACACTCACACCTGAACTGCAAATAAACAATCATTTTTATGTAAGTATGTCCCATGCAATATTTGAGACATAGGGACTTCCCTTGTGGTGCAGTGGTTGAGAATCCACCTGCCAATGCAGGGGACATGGGTTCGAGCCCTGGTCCGGGAAGATCCCACATGCTGCGGAGCAACTAAGCCCGTGCGCCACAACTTCTGAGCCTGCGCTCTAGAGTCCGCGAGCCACAACTACTGAGCCCACGTGCCGCAACTACTGAAGCCCACGCGCCTAGAGCCTGTGTTCCGCAACAAGAGAAGCCACCGCAATGAGAAGCCTGCGCACCGCAATGAAGAGTAGCCCCCGCTCGCCGCAACTAGAGAAAGCCCACACGCAGCAACAAAGACCCAACGCAGACAAAAATAAATTAAAAAAAAAAAAAAAATTTGAGACATAATACCCATAAAAAGTCATTGTTTATCTGAAATTCAAATTTAACTGGCCATCCCAGTTTTTGTTTTTGTTGTTTTGCTAAATCTGGCAACTCTACCCAGAATACTCTGCTGAATAAAGGCACAGTGAGATACAATCAAACTGTGTTCTCCGGAGTCAGACCAAGAGATCTAATTTTGCCCATCCATAAATCAGCTCTGTGATCTTGGGCAAGTTGCTTCCTTTCTTGGAGTCTCCCTGCCTCTTCATCTGTGAAATGGGACTAAAGTGGTAGGGAGATTTAAAAGAGATATAATGTCAATAAAGGTAGATGTAGGGCAATAGCTAGCACATAGTAGGGACACTGCACCTCAGTTTCTTACCCGTAAAATGAGGTAATCACTTACCCTGTGGCGTTTTTCAGAGGATTAGATGAAGTTATGGATGTCCACTGCAGAGTAGGTGCTAAATCATTTGTAGCTATTATAATAACTGGCAGACATTCTGGAGTCCAGGCCTTCCCAGGCCCCAAGACCTCTGTCCTCCCACCTCTCCTCCCACATGTTGCAAGGGCCAGCAGCCTTCCTGGAGGTGCTGGCAGCCCCCTCCTCTCTCTGGGGGCTCCCAGGGCCGCTGCAGCCACACCTCCTGCAATTAGATTTGTAAGTGGGAACAGGCTCTTGTCAGAGGCTCCTGATTGGCTCCAGGCAAAAACACTGTTTAGCACTCAGTCAAGCTGCATTTCAGGGCCTCTGTCTCTCTCCCCTCCACCTCCCCCTTTAATTGCAATCTGTTCAGTAATTTCCTTTTCCAACACTGCAGAACACAGAGAAGCTGCAGCACAGGAGCCGGGCAGGGAGGAGGGAAAGAGAGCTCCTGCTCCCTGCAGTGAACCTGCTGGTCCAGCACTGTGGGGGGGGGTGGGGTGGGTGTGTGTGTGTGTGTGTGTGTGTGTGTGTGTGTGTGTGTGTGTGTGTGTCTAGAACCAGACATGGTATGTGGGGATACAGCCAACAACCAGGCCCCTGCAGGGTCAGACCAGGGCACCCACTTGTACCAGGCACTTGGCAGTTATCATTTATTTCATCCTTGTAACAACATGGATAACTGTAGGCATTACCACTCAGTTTGAGGACAGGGCTCACAGAATCTGAATCACTTGCTCAAGATCACACCAGAAGAATGGGGCAGAGCCATAATTTTCACCTGGGCCTGTTTGAATGCTGGGCCCCAAGCTCATACCATGATACCTTTTCCCCTTCTGGCTTCTGAGCTCAGAAAAGGAGCTGAGGAATCCTCCTGCACACAGGAGCAGGGAGAGGTTTCTTTTCCCAGAGTGAGTAGCAGTGTCCCAGGGACAAAAAGCCTTCGCTAAAGAAATGAAGTCCTAATGACAGAAATGCAGAGAGCAAGCTGAGTCAAGGAGGGGCAAGTTTTGTGAGATAACTTGTGTGGATACCTGAAGCTGAGAGCTGCAAGGGTTGGGGGCAGAACTACCACTTAGCTCAGGGAACTGCCACTCCTGTTAGTCATTCACTGATTGGATCCCTTCAGCAGTCCTACAAGATAACCATTTCTACCCCTTTCCCAGTTGAGGAAACCAAGGCTCTCAAAGGTTAAGTCACTGGCCTAGAATCACACAGCTAGGAAATGGCTTAGCTCGGGTTCCCATCAACTAGAAAAACCATCTTTCCCCAGGGCACCATCTTGACTAAACACAGGGCCCCGAACAGCAGGGAGCAGCGGGGAGCGGGGCTCCCGGAGACCAGGCCAGAGGCTTACCTCTCCCTCTCACTTTGCCACCCGCCTCTTCATGATCCACCAGACCCTTCTGCAGAGCCCAGAGGTGGCTGCTGCTCTGGAGGCCACCAGCAGGGGGGGCAGGTGGTGGCTGGCTCCACCCTGGCAACAAAGGAAAGAGGCTGGGGAAGCGGTTGCCCTTTGGGCCTCCCTTCTCCCCCGGGGCTCTGCAGCCCCCACCAGTGCCCTGGCCCAAAAGGAGGAGAGGGAGGGCTGCAGCGAAGGGGCAGCGGCCCTGGGAGCCCACTTAGACCGCTGGAGGGCCGAAAGAAAGGAAGGGCCAGCTGCCGAGTCACACACCGACAATGCCCGCCCCGTCTTTCTTTGCCTTGTTAACGAAATGCATGTTCCTAAGACTGGACAAGCCTGCCACCCGGGCCACTGTTGACCCATATGGGAAAGGATGCCCCGCACCGGGGTGCAAGCCGTGGCACTAGCTGAAGGCCCCTCAGCCTGGTGCCTTTGTGTTGGGCACAAGCTGTCCAGCCATACTTGGTGGCCCTGCCTAGTACATCAGCCAGACCTCTCCCTGGGCCGGGCTCTCAACACTCACATCCCCAATCCAGTCCCCAGTCCCTTCTGGGCGACCTGCTCTGGAGAGCTGGTGCCCACCAGCCTCTTTTCTTCAGCTTCCCTTGCCGCCGAGAAGGCAGCATCCTGTGCCATCGTGCTGGTACATCACTCCCAAGCCCCTCAGATTCTGTCTGGGGGCACAGGGCTCTCCAGTATGAATGGGGGCTTCCCTGGAGCCTCCAGATGACAGGGGCGAAGCACTTTTCCTGCCTGGATGCTACAGATGGCCTTTGGAGAGAAAGGGATAAGGAGCTTTGGCTTATAAGCAGCAGCCCATCCTGGGGCCAGCGGATGCAATACAGCCCAACCTTCCCCTCAACTCCCCCAGCTCCGGTGTGGGTTCAGCCTGGATTTCATCCTGACTCACTCCCTAGGCCCCTTTCCTACCCTGAGACCTCCAGATCTGCCAGAGCAGCAGGTTGGGAGGAAGGAAAAGGGGGAGGAAGGGGCATCCAGGGGCTGGGATGCTGATCCAGGCCCGGGGGGAGGTGTCTGCACAGCTGCAAGCAGCCCCCCTACCCCCGGTCTGTGAATGGGCACATCACCCCCTCCCACCCGCCTGCCACCGCTCCTGAAACAGTTGGTCCTAATGAGCGCAAAGCAGGCAGGGCAGCTGTGTGCATTATCCATATGCATGGGGAGGTGTATATTTATCCTCACGTCCCACCCCACCCTGCAGCTGCTGCCAACCCCTATGCCAGGAGGGTGAGTGGGCACGAGCGCCCAGGCTGCTCAGGGCCCTGGGCCTCCTCTCCTTCCAGCCCTCCCTCCCCAGCCCACGCCCACAGCCTTCACTTGACCCATTTTGGAGGCAGAAGTTTGTGTGTGTGTTTGAGAGAGAGAGAGAGAGAGAAGAGAGTGCACACATCATTTCCCCAGTTGGTGCTTTTGATTTCCTCTGAAGTATCTTGATTGCGGACGTACAATGGCATCTTGCTGCCAGTGCTCCCTCAGCAGCTTCTGGCTCTGCGCCGCTTCCTCCCCAGGGCCGGGGTTTTCTGCTGACTCCGGGGCCCACGGCTGGCTGGCAGGGAAGGAGCAGGCCTGATCCCGGCTTCCATCCCTCGGCCTGAGCAGCAGGACCTGGAAGCCTAGCCACGGGCCTTCCTGCTCCTGCGGCTGGGGCCAACCTGCACCCTGATCCCCCCACCCCACCTCCTCTTTCACTTGGACCTCCCGTTGCCTCCTAGCTGGTCCCCTTGCCCGCCACTGCCTGGCCGCTCAGGCCCTTAATGTTCAGAGCCATTGTTTTAAAACTCAGTTCCCCTGCTCAGATGCCTGCAGAGGCCCCGCTGCTGTGGGACACGAAAGGTCAAACTGTTTATCCTGTCATTGAAGGCCGCTCTGGTCTAACCTCAAATCTTTTTTGTGGACCTGTCAATCATGGGCTCTCACACGTACCCTGAGCTCCAGATGAGCTACCCTCGCTGTCCCCCTACAAGTCCCCCACAATTTTATCTCCCCACCTGCGCTTATAGCGACCTCCTCCCTGGGGTGTCTACCCTCCCTCCTGTGCTTTGCTTACCCCTCCTTTAGGGCATGATTCAAGTCCTGCCTCCCCAGGAAGGGAGCCCGGTAGCCTCTAGCCCACAGGGCTCCCCTGTAAAACTCAGAGCCCCTGACAGCCCAGGCATTTGGCATTCATTCATCCATCCATCATTCATTCCTTCGGCAGATATCTCTTGAGCAGAGGCAGAGCACCTACAGTGCCTCATGTCCTGGCCTGTTCACTCATGCCTTTCTGACCTCATCACTCCCTGCTCTGCCCCTCACCCACCTTTCCAGCCACTCGCCCACTGCTCTTCCTGAAACAAGCATCTTCTGGCTCCAGCCTTCGTGGTTGTTCCCTCTACCTGGAACACTCTTGCTCCAAATATCCCCAGATCTTGCCTCCTCACATTCTTGGGGTCCCCACTCAATGTCACCTTCTCAGCAAAGCCTTCCCCGACCACCTCCATTTATGAAAACTGCCATGCCCCCTCACCCCTACTGACAAGCCCTATCCCCTTCACCCTGCTTTACTTCCCTTCATAGTACTTATCGTCAACTCACATTTATTGATTTCTTGTTTGTCAGCTGCCTCTTACCCACTAAGTTATTAGCTCCAAGAGGGCGGAGTTTGTCTGTTTTGTTCACCGGTGTATCACCAGCATTGGAATAGAGGCCAGCATTAGAAGGACATCAATAATTATTAGTTGAATGAATAAACGAGTGAATGAATGAAACAGGTAACGTCTTACGTTCTGAAAAATAAAAAATGACTAATATTTCATGTCCTTCAGGGGCACACAGGCTACTTGGGCATGCAGCCTGTAACCTGACACAATTAGTTAAAATACCAAGTGAGAGCATTAAGTGCATGGGAGTGAGGTTGGCCCAAAGGAACACGAACATCGTGATAGCTATCGGTGCCCGAAAGCGGCCTACGCCAGCACCATCCTGGCATCTCACATGCATCATTCATTACTTTCATACCCCCTCTGGAGAGGGTAGGGAAGAATGCACAGAGGAGGTGAGACTCTGAGGCTCGGTAGGCGATCCAGGCAGAGGGATCAGCAGAGCCACTGGGGCATGGAACTACATGGGCCGCTGGAGGACTGACTCTAAGCCTATGATCTGATGGGTGGAGCCCGGGGAGCTGCAGCTGGTAGAGATGGCATTTGGTGTGGCTGGAGAGTCCCTATCCATTAGGCCATGAACTGCCCATTTGCTCAGTGCCCTGCAGCAGGCACACATATGGAGAGTGTCCGATGACAACATCCGATTCACAACCAGGCAGCCAGGGCACCCACGTGTCAAGTGATTCACTGCCATTTTTTCCAGGTGGGCTAGAAGTCCACACCACCCTTAATGCTTAGTTCTTGAAAGCCTGCTCCCTCGTTCCACTTCTTACCTGCAATTCTGAGATGTTGCCTATACCACCTCTAGACCCCATTCTACAAACTGTTGAAAACTATGCCACACCCTACCCCCCCCACCCCGTCACCCTCTTCTTGCCTCAATGTAAATAGTGAGAAATAACCTATGGCACTGAGCTGATGGGTTCTCTCTCAAGAAAGACCCAATTGTTGAAGATCTAGTGCAAGGAGAAGTCATAAATATCCCAGTTTGCTGCAGTTGAGCGGAATTTACCACACAGCAATTAAGGAAAACTGGTCGTCTGTGGAGGAAACATTCAGACTCCCAGTGCAGAATTCTGGGGTAAGTCCACTGCCAAGTCCCTGAATCATAAATGCCAGGGACAGGGGATTTTAGGGAAGAAGCCCTGGGCTCGTAAAGGCCTCCCTCACTCAGGGGATGTGATTCTCATACACAGGAGAATATGGTAGAGTCCAAAGCTCTATCCACCAGATTTCTGTTGGTTCTTTGTAAGAGCTTTCATTGTGGAAGGGGTGTCTCGAGGTTGTACGTCACTGGAGGAATTCAAGCAGAGAGTGAATACATCCTTCCTTGGAAGGGAAGCAAGCCTTTGGGGTGCAGATGGACAGGGTAGAGTACTGGGGGGAAGAAAGAGAGATGCCGAAGGAAGAAGCTGATGTTCTTAAGGCCAGGTCCCCTCCTGATCCAGGTCTATAAACCTCTCACCAGGAGCCCCCAACCCTAGCTGCCTCTGCCCTCACACTGATCTCTTTCCCATTCCCTGCAGCTTCCAATGAAGTTTCTAGAATCTTAGCCCTGAATCCCAGGCTCTTGTCCCAGCATTTCGGCAGAGTACAGGGAAAAGGCAATCCAAGGGTGCCCTCTATTTCCTTCCTTGCCCCTTTAAGTGGAAGAAACTGGACTCAGAGGGTTCTAGAACCAGTACCAGGATCCTAGGTTCCAGAGCCCACTGTTTCTAAAGCACCTCCAAGGAAGAGATTTCCAACATCCTGCAGGGAGAGCCTCACCTCGGAAGAGGGCTAGAGTGTGGTGGGGTCTGTCCAGGGATACCCAGGAATAATTTCCTTCCTCCCCTTAGCCCACAGCCCCCGTTTCTTTGTAGGTCTAGAGCACTAGGTTGGGGAAGGAAGTGTCCTAGACCGTCCCCCAACCACACACCTAATTTACATAAGGCAGAGGTGGGATGGAGTAGGAAATCCCCCAGGGGGCTAGTCTGGTCCTGAAAGTGTTCATGGGCTCTCCCCACCCACCGTCATATGGGAGCAAATGAAGGTGTCTGAGGAAAGGGCATGGTGACAACCACAGGGTCCGAGTGGGTGGATGTGAACGGGGCCTGGAAGAATCCAGAAATTAGGTTAGAACGCGGGGGCTCGACCTCCAGAGAGGGCCCTGGGGCGCTGACACAGCGGCCTCCCCGTTCAGGGTGTTCCCCGCTGCCCCATCCGCCTCCCCTGCCCCCAAGGGTGCCCTTTGAAGCCGGGAGGGGGCTTTGATCTGGGGTCTGCCCGACTCTCAGCTGGCCGGCCAGGTGCGCTGGGGGAGGGGCGGGGGGGGCCGACCATCCCCCCGGGCCTCACCCTCCCCCGGCCCCCTGCACCCCGCCCCCCCGCCCCCCCCCCCCGGGCAAGGAGACTGTTTCCGGCTGTTGCAGGAGGGCACCCGAGCACCCCGACTCCACGCCTTGCAGCTGTTCCCCAGCTGCCCGGCCCCACCCCAAAGACAGCTGGGAGAGAGGCTGGGGGCGGGGAGCGGGGCGCAGCTGCTCGGCTCCGGGGCTGGGACCCGGGAGGGCGGCGACATGAAAGAGCCTGGACCCGCCGGGGTGGCGGGCGAAGGAAGCCCCCAGGCGGTTGACTCCCTGCGGGCCCCGCACATCTGGCCCACAGGAGCCGTCAGTGGGGAGGGGGAGACGCGCTCCGCTCCCGACCACCCAGCCCTGCCTGGAATGGGGAGGAGCGATCGCCTCCCCGGAGGGCGGGGGCGGTGAGAGCGATATCTCGGAGTCTGAGCGGTTAGCCGAGGGAGGCACAGGGCGCGCCTGTGGCTGTGAGAGGTGTCTTGAGTGCGCAGGGTGAGGAAGGCCCCCACGCCTTCTCCAGCTGGCCCTGTTCCTGGGTCACCTCCAGCTTTCCTGGCCTCCTCTGCCCCTGACCCTTTTGGGAGGTGGGTGACAGCTGCTCCTACAAAGCCAGGGACAGCTGGGTAGCTGGGGACAGCTGGATGGGGTGAGCGTCTCCCGGCTTCCCTGGCTGCCCAGACACTCCAGGCCATACTACACAGTTAGATGCTTGGCCTACAGCCTGCGTGCCTGGGTGTCTATTTGCTGGGGTGGGCTTTCAGAGCTGGGACCTGGTGGGGTTCAAGCTCATCCTGCTACCACCAGTCTCCCCTCCATATCCCAGTTTCATCGATGTACCTGGAGAAAGAACCTCTTCCATCAGCTAAAACAAAACTAGGCCAAGTGGGAAAGAAATTGGGCAGCTTTCTGTCTTGGCTCCCAACTCCTGGCACAGAAGATGTCCCAGGGTTCCTGACAACCAGAGAAAGCGACAGTGAGTCAGGAGCAGATGTGAGTGGAGTTAAATGTCTATCTGTCCACCAGCACCTGGCCCCAGGCATCCTTCCACCCTGGGTTGGAAGGGCACTGTGCTCCAGCCATCTGCCTCCCCTCAATAGCCCCAAACAGGTGCAGGGGAAGAGAAAGGGGCAGGCCAGCTGTTGTCATCCTGCTCCTGGCTCTGGCTCCTTGCCAAAGTGGGGAAGGGGGAGAAGTGAATCAAGGGTCCACCCACCCCACACTGAGTCATTTTCTACTCCCACAGGATGGGAAGACAGAGGCAGTAGACCAACACTTTTGTCTGGCCAGCCCGACTGGCCGGGGGACATGGACTGACCATGTCCTCCAACT
Source organism: Eschrichtius robustus (assembly GCF_028021215.1). NCBI lineage: Eukaryota > Metazoa > Chordata > Mammalia > Artiodactyla > Eschrichtiidae > Eschrichtius > Eschrichtius robustus. The sequence goes on along the minus strand of NC_090830.1, from coordinate 113,044,520 downwards.
TGAGTGCTTATTTTTCTGAGAAGAGGGGTGACTAAGAGTCAGTGAGGGTTGGACCCCTGGTGCAGGACTTACCCATAGTTCCCTGTCTTGCGCTAGGCTTTCTGGGGTGGGAGGCATTCAGGCTCAGATTCTACCCAGACAAAGGGAAAGAGAATTAGGCACCCAGGAAAGGTTGACCCTCCTACTTTACACATAAGCAGATCCATGCAAAGTGTTAGGCAACAAACCAGAGATCTTTTTAAAAGATCAGCAACCCCCTCACATGGCTCCTGCTCCAACAGAGGAGGGCTTGGTGTGCCCCAGCTCCTCCTTCCAGCCCACAGGTCCCTGCAACAAGCAGGTCCCTGGCCAGTCCCTCATGGCAGCAGTTCTCAAACCCCAGGATGTGTCAGAATTACCAGGGGGTTAAAAATGCAGATTGCTGGGAATTCCCTGGTGGTCCAGTGGTTAGGACTCCGTGCTTCCACTGCAGGACTGCAGGGAACATGGGTTCGACCCCTGGTCGGGGAACTAAGATCCTGCATGCTGTGTGGCGTGGCAAAAAAACAAACAAACAAAAAAACAAACAGGTTCCTGGGCCCTCAGTAGGGCCCCAGGATTCAGCCCTTTTAACAAGCTCCCAAGCATGCTACTCTTTGAGAAGCTCTGCCAAAGGGGATGAGGGTAGGATGTCTTTTTCACCTTGTTACCCTAGCACTGTGCCTCCCAGAGCACAAGATTTTCCTGCCTGCCCTCCCTCCATGCTCAGGGGCAGGGGCTAGAGCCCAAGTTACCAAAGGAAGCATGGAGCTGAGTGACCGTCCCCGCCCCCTCCCCCAATGGGGGCCAAGACTCAGTTAGACTAAATTCCAAGATAGGGTCTGCTCTACTTCTGTGCCCTTGGCCCTACACAGTGCCTGGCGCTTAGCATGTGCTTAATAAATATTTGTGGACTGAAGGAGGTAAACTCTGCAAGACTCATAGAAAGGTATTTCTTCCTTTGTCTGTCCTTGCTAAGAGCATGTTGGCAGAAACTCAAAGAGACGCCGGGGCCCATGCAGCCGGGGGCTGGGCCTAGGAGGCCCTCAGCAAATATTTGCCAAATGAACCCAAGGCTGAGACCAGACGTAGTTAGTGCCTGACGAACTGACATTCACAGGCCTGGAACAGGCTAAACCCAGGAGAGAATCAAGGCAAGGAGGGCAGGGGCTTCCATCCCTAGAGGGGCCCCTCCCCACACCAACGCCTGAAGACCCCAGGCCTGGGGGAGTTAGCGGTAAGAGGCGAGGCAGGGAATGGGACTGCGCCATTATGTTTATTAGAAGGTTGGATTTCGGTGTGTGCTCTAGACAGATTACAGAATAAATACCTGCGCCTTGAGAACAGGAAGTCCACGATTCATACAAAGTGCTCACTACAGGAAGTCGCTGTGTCAAAATCCAGGCAAGGACCCAACTCCCGGCAGCCCCTCCTCTCCCGCTGACCTCAACAAGGGCTGTGCTATGGTTTTTTTTTAATTATTTCTTTTATTTCTCTTTATTATTATTAATATTATTATTATTTGCTTCTGTTGTGGTCACTATCATTGGCAAGGTTCCTTTCCCCTTTCCTGGACATGGGGGTTCCTGTCTTTAAGATTCCATTCTGAGGCTGAAGGTGCCAAAAGCTGCTTGAGAAGTGGCCCTTGAACTCCGTCTGGGAGGATGGTGAGAAGGAAGCAGGAGAAATCATTCTTGGTTTTAAAAAAAATTAAAAAAAAAAAAAAAAAGCCCCACAATCTACAGGTCATTCCTTATTTAGTCAGTGATCAAACTGCCCAAAAGAAAAAGAAGAGGAGAAGCAGGCCAGTGGGCACTGGTCCCTCCTCCCAGGGCTGGCTGAGGAGGGTTGGAAACTGCCCCTACCCCCAAGGCTTTAGGGGAAGCTGAGGCTCCTTCCAGCCACGGGGGTGGGTAGGGGAAGGAGTGGAAGAAAAAAGGAGAGACAGAGAGAGAGCTCAGCGCCTTGAGGTAGACGCTTTCCCAACTCCAGAGCCACCTGCAGCCCCGGCCCAGGCCAGCTCCCACTGTCACCTCAGAGTCCAGGAGATTCGTAATAAAAAAAAAATCAAAACAAGCCCCAAACAAAACAAAATCCAAAAGGAAAAGACTTGGGGAAATGAAGGAGGAAGGGAGGGAGGACAGGAAGGTAGAAGGGCAGGTCTCTGGATGCGTCATTCCCGAGCCACTGGGGGCTGAGGGGGGAGACTCCCCAGCGCCCCACCGCCCGCGTAGCGTTAGCTCGTCACGTAGTGTTTGGTGGACGGCTGCCCGTACACCCTGTAGAAATCCTGGTGGCCAGGCTGCTGGGAGGCGTCGAGCCAGTCTCTGACCGCCAGGCTGGGAAGGGACTGGGGGACAGAAGGTGTGGGCGGGAGCGCATGTGAGTACTCCTGTGAGGGCACTGTCCAGGGGAAGTGGCCGGAGCGGGGGTAGGGCTGGTGGCCGCCATGGTTGGCCACGGAAGAACAGTAACAGTTGTCCACAGAACAGACGAGAATCTTGCGGCCCCCATACTGGGGGAGCATGGGCTGCTGGGCGGCGGAGCCATTGGGATACTGCGATGGGGGGAACACAGGACTTGAGTGCACTGGTTGGGCGCCGCCCGGCAGGGCCACCAAGTGCTGCGTGGAGCTGCAGGGGCCCAGGGGCTGCCCTGACTGGCCCTCGCCGCTGGCTGTGCTCGCTGCCCCATACTGGCTGCCCACGGGGCCCGACGACGTCTCTAGGAAACTGGCCTCAGGGAAGGCCGTCGAGTGCTTGCGCTTTTCCGCCCCAGAGCTGCTCACACCACAAGGGTACAGGGGGACACTCTGCAGGAAGGGCACCGGTGTGCTGAAGGGGCCTGTGGAGAGTTTGGGCAAAAGTCGCTAAAGCCCCCGTCCCAGGCAACCCAGGCCTCCTCTCCCCCGGGGACATTATCCATCTGTAGGACCAAGAACAATACATCATGCACCATCTTGATGCTCACTACTCCATTAGCAAGCAGATACTATTATCATTCCCATTTTACAGCTGAAGAAGCTGAGGCTCAGGGAGGTACTACGGCTTGCCCAAGGTCCCACAGCTAGAAGTAGCAAAGCAGGGATATGAGGAAAGGTCTATCTGACTAGGCCAGGCTGCCTCTCAGAAGGAAGGTTCTGGCATTTACCCCTGCCCAAAGGGTTCTCTCCCTTTGATTGAGGATCCCACCCTCACCTTCTAGCATCTTCCGTAGCTGCTTCTCCTTCTTGGCCACCTCGTTCAGGAAGAGCTTGGAGTTCAAGTGGCCGATCTTAGGGGGAGAAAGGCTGCTGCCTGTGCAGGTCTGGGTCCTGGGGGCAGTGGACGGGGCATCTGCTGTGAGGAGGTATCACCAGTAAGCCCGCCCTACCTCCCCCCAGTGGGCCTGGCCCTTCCTGCCCTCCCCCACATGTGTGCCCCTGAGGGCTGGTGGCCATCTGCTCACCTGTCCATTAGGATTTTCACAGACTTGGTGTTCTAGAGGGAGAGAAAAGGGTTAGTCAGTGGGAAAGGCAGCATGAGAGAGGGGAAGACGGAAGCTGCCCCACCCTCTCCCCCCCCAGGCAGGGCTGACCTTCTGATTCTGGCCAGAGCGTGGCAGGGGCAGGGGGTGGGGTGCCTCCATTTTCAGAAGATTGAGCACTTGCTATGTGACAGACAACACTGTAAGTGCTTTCTATACATCTATCATCTTATCTAAACAACTACCCTAGGAGGAAGGTTCTGCAGGCACTCAATCTTTTGCCCAAAATCTTTGGGGCAAGATGTGTTTTGGAATTTGGAATTTTTTGGACTTTAGAAGGGAAATATGATGCCCGTATCATAATATGTGATTACAGTGTAAGACACTGTAATCTAACACATCAATGTTTCTGCAGCGATATTTTTTTTTTTTTTTGGCCACGCCTTGTGGCATGTGGCATCTTAGTTCCCTGACCAGGGATCGAATCCCTCCCCTGCACTGGAAGCGTGGAGTCTTAACCACTAGACTGCCGGGGAAGTCCCAGCAATATGTTTCAATATTTGTACCAAGTAAGATCAATAAAGGCCATAAATTGCCAGCATCAGTTCAGGTAAATTTTTGCTGTTAAATGAGCTGCCAGAACTTTTTTCTTTCAGTTTTCAGAGATTTTTAAAAATTTGGCATTGTGTATAACAGATAATAGACCTGTATTATCAACCCCATTTTATAAGTGAGGGAGCTGAGGCCTAGGGAACACATATGACTTGCCCAAGGTCACAAAGCTAGAAGGAACAGGGTGGGAGGGTTTTGAATCCATGCAGGCTGGCTCCAAAGCCCTGTGAGCATACAGGTGGGGGGAACCAGTTGGGGAGCAAAGCATCGCAGACTCCAATTTAGAAATGCCCCTTGGGGCTTCCCTGATGATGCAGTGGTTAAGAATCTGCCTGCCAATGCAGGGGACACAGGTTCGAGCCCTGGTCCGGGAAGATCCCACATGCTGCAGAGCAACTAAGCCCGTGCGCCACAACTACTGAGCCTGTGCTCTAGTGCCCGTGAGCCACAACTACTGAGCCTGCGCACCAAAACTATGGAAGCCCGCGCACCTAGAGCTCATGCTCCACAACAAGAGAAGCCACCGCAATGAGAAGCCCGCGCGCCTCAACGAAGAGCAGCCCCCGCTCGCTGCAACTAGAGAAAGCCCGCGCACGGCAACGAAGACCCAATGCAGGAAAAAAAAAAAGAAAAAAACCTTGAAAATGCCCCTTGGGTCCCACCAGCCGGTCCCAGGCCCAGCCCACCTTCATGAAGCTGACGTCCTCCGTCTTGTCGAAGAGCAGCTGCAGGGAGCCCAGCAGCTTCTTGGCCTCCTGCATGCGCTCCCCGAGATGCAGCGCCTGCGCTGCGTTCTCGCTGCAGAACTTGGCCTGGGCCTTGTCCAGGACCTCCACCGTCTGCCGCAGGTCCTCATCCAGCAGCTGGTGCAGCTTCTCGTACTGCAGCCGCACTTCCTCCTTCAGCTGGCTCACCTTCTCCTGCGGGCACCGGGGCAAGAGTGGGTGGGCAGGCAAGTACTGGGGACTTCTGGCTGCTGCTCCTGCCTGTCTCACATCCTGGATGGGGGAGTCTGGGACCCCAAAGCCCCAGGCTGCCCAGGGCTCCCAAAGGCAAAGTCTGACCTGCCAATCCCCCACTGGTAGCACAGGGCTCTGGACAGGTACCCTGGCACCAGTGGGGGGTTCATCCACTGACGGTTCATTGAATGACTGATCAAGGGATTCCGGCATAGAGCCGACCATGCAACAGATCCTAGCCCAAGGCCCAGTCCCCAAGCCGCCCCCCACCTCATACCATGGGCTTGGGCTTAGCTACCTCCACCAGGCGCTTGTCTGACTCGAGTTTGTACAGCTGGTCCTCAATGTCCTGCTCTCGCTCCTCCAGCCGGTCCTGCTGCTTCATCAGCATCTTCTGCAGAGACAGTTGGGGTAGGGGCATCAGAGGAATGGGGGAACACCATCCTTCCCTCTACAGAACAGACTCAACCTATGGAGCCTTTTTCCCAGATGACCTAAAATTTCTGCCCCCAACCCCATCTGGCTCCCATGCAATCCCAGGGGCCTGGTGACAACTGTCTGGCCAGCCTGTCCCCAGGAAGAGAAAGCCTGGAATGGCTTCCCACACATATCTAAACCATAAACTTTCTGAGGGCAGGGTCAGGCCTGCCTCTGTTGTAAGCACTTTTCCTGTATAGACTTATCTAATCATTCCAGTAATGCTATGAGATACGTACTATTATCATCCTCATTTCAGAGAAGAGGAAACCAGAAAGGTTAAGTGATTCGTCCAAAGTCACACAGCTAGTGTCAGAGCTGGAATACAAACCTAAATGACCAGGTAGTAGGATCTGTTCTTATCCAAGTCATGCTGCCTCTCTCTGGGGAGCACCATCTTAGAAATGATGCAGAGGGTCACACAACCTTCCCGGGTCTCACAGGCCCTCTGGCCTGGTCCAGAGATCTCACCTGATGCTTGCCTTACACTTGGGGGGCATCAAGCCAGACAGCTGCCCCCTTGCTTGCTCTTGATGCTGAGAGCTAGACCTCTGAAGTCCTTGCTAACTCCCTCAGCCCCTCAGTTGGACCTGGGTGGAAAGGAAACTCTGGCTCTCCTAAGACCCAAGGTCAGTCTGCTGGAAGGTTCTGGACCATGCTGCTCTTCTCAGCCCTTAATCTTCTGTCTCTACAACCCCTCTCTTCCCAGACCTGCCTATCCCCGCTGTTCCAGCCACCCTGTCATCCTCCCTTGCCAGACAGACACACCTCTTCAAACAGGGTCTCTCTCTCCTGCCCAAGAGCCCTCGATGACCCCTCCTTCCAAACTCTGTAGGCTCTCTTACTTACAACCTGACTCTCCCAGCCAGGTGGGCTGGTATCCTGTCCCTGACACTGCAAATTTGAACTCCCTGCACCCAGCTGATGTTTTTCTGCAGCCCACAGTGCCTTCTCCCCATCCCCTGTCTATCCTTCAAAGCCCAGCTTAAGGCCCTGCTCCTCTAGGAAACTTTCCATGGCCCCTGCTCGGAGTCTGTGCAGGACCCTGCCTGTCCTGGCCATACGGGGGACTGTCACATTCTGCTCTCCCTCTGTAGCTGTGCTGTCCAATACAGTAGCCAGTAGTCACATGTGGCTATTTCATTTTAAGTTAGTTAAAAATAAATTAAATTGAACATCAGTTCTTCTGTTGTACCAGCCTCATTTCAAGTGCTCAATAGCTACATGTAGCTAGTGGCTAATGTACTGGACACCACAGACACAAAACGTGACCATCTCACAGAAAGAGCTATAGGACAACACTATTCTATAGTCTGACCAACTGCAGTCTAATCTCCAAACAAAACTCAAGGCCTCTTGAAAACAGGGCTTTGCTGCTGTATTTTTCCACTTCCCTTCCTAGCCGGGACCCACAAAGGCCCCAGCACCCTACAGATGCATAATGTGTTTCCTGAATAAACCCATGGGTTTTGCACACAAAACAAGGTTTGCAAAGCAGATTGCACAGAACCTAGCTCACAGTGTCCACTCAACAAGAAGCGGTTCTTTTTCTTCCTCTGTGTGGACCTCAAAGTGACCCTCAAGTTTGACCCATGACCCCCACTCCTGTCCACACTCAGCTGGCTTCCAAAAGACAAGCTGCCACCAATCCCTTCCTTATTCCCCCAAACCCTTTTACATATGGGGAAACCAAGGCCAGCCAAGAGAGTTCAGTGACCCTGTTTTGTGTTGGTGGCTACCCTCGAACCAGGGCCCTGGGGACAGGAGGAGGTAGGGGGTGAGGCTCTCAGATTCTGAGCTGGGAAAGACTGGGGCACCCCCCGGGCACACCCCCCCCCCCCAACAATTTGACCTTTCAGTGACCCAGGACAGTACCGTAAGAGACAGCCCTAGGAGATGTTGCCCTGCCTCCACCCCAGCCCAACATGCACATGGATCTGCTGCCAGCCTGAGAGTCAGAGCCTGTAGAGAAACACAGCTGGCTGGGAGCAGGAGCAGAGGTAGTCACACATCCTCCCTTCCTGTGAAACTGCCCCCAGTCACATGAAAAGGGCAGGCGGCACCCCACAGTATGGCCCACCTACATGCATACAAATGCATGCACACACACAAGCACACGCCACCACCTGGGCCCTGAGCACCTCAGGCACACTGTCACACACACAGCCCTGCACAGTGAAGGCTGGCCCTCCTGAAGGCCCCCGACGATTGAGGGAGGGCTGCCTGAAGGCAAGGTGGCCAGGGTACCACCAAAGGATATGAGACCTTTTTACCTCCCCTGTTGCAACTGGCCCTCAATTTTTTGCCTGCTGGCTGCCTCGTCCCCACACTCGGGAAGACAGTCCCTCCAATTTGGATGCATCTCAGGCTCCAGGCCACTCCTGCCTTCCCAGTGCCCAGGATATCTGAGAGCCCAGGCCCCAGCCACACACACATCTGTGCACCACGGTCTCCCGGCCCAACTACTTCTCACGACCAAACCCACTGGTATCAGAGTAGAGGTGCACCTGGAGCTGAGTCCCAGATGAGGGGCAGCCCCAGATAGGATCTCAGCCCCACTTCCCTCAGAGGCCTGGAATGGGGCTGTTCACTCCCGCCCTCCAGACCCGTGGGAGGCCTCTGTGCCAATCCCCTGAAACCCCTTCAGGGAGTTCATGGCTGACCCCTCAGGGCACAGCCAAGGGAGGCACTTCCTGTCTTGTCCTGGGGAGTGGGGCTCAGCCCCTTCCCTCATCTAGGCTTTTCTCAGATCCTTTCCTGGCAGCACGGCCACCCTGGGACCCTGAGTGGTCTTCCCTTGGCTTCCGGGTCCAGGTCCTGGTTCCTGCCTGCCCAGAGCCCTCTGGGGTGCAGCCCAGTCCAGGTCCAGCAAAGGCAGTGGCCACACTCCCTAGCAGGTGGCTGGGTTTCATTGGCCCTCCCCCAGCTCAGAGGCCACCAGGCTTTTGTCTCCACTACAGGGGGAAGGGAAGGGCCAGGAATAGGAAGGAAACTGGCCAGGGGGTGCCAGCCAGGGAAGGCTGGGAGGGGGGCCCACCATGGCCAGCTCGCCCTTGCAGGAATGGCGCTCCCTCGGGGCTAGGTGCTCTTGATCCTGCCACAGCCAACACCGGGGGGAAGCAGGGGGCAGGGGGACACTGCTACCTCAGGCACTGGAAAATCGGGGTGGTGGGGAAGAAAGGAAATATCCACTTGCTGCCCCTTTATCACCCCTCACCTCGATTCCACCAGTGAATGAATCAGGTTGCTGAGAAGCTGGAAGATGGGGAACAGAGGAAGCAAGGACCCCTCCCCACTACCAGCAGCCTCCTTTCCATCCCAACCTCCCGGAACTACTGAGAGCTGAGGCTCCACGGCCCACCTGGGAAAAACCCACAGCTGAGAGATTTCCCAGCTTGATTCAGGGCAAGGCCTCTCAATGTGGGGGAGGGCACCTTACAAACTGCTCCCGGCCCACAGTGGGTCACCTGGATTGTGGCACACCTCAAGTGTGCAGGAACAGAGTGGAGACTAGAATGGTCTAGACTAGAAGCACCTGAGGGACCAGGCCTCCAGCAGGGGCGGGGGCAATTGGAGGCCCAGCCCCACTCTACACCTGCTGGCCCAGGTGGGACCTGCTCACTCCTGACCCTGTCCTTCCCTAAGGACCTAAGGCCTTCCACAGTCTGCTCCTGGGTCTGTGAGGGCAAAAGATCAAGAAGACTTGGGGGCACTCCATTCCCACCCCTCCAAGACCCTCGTATCTGTCACCTAATGTTCTAGACTCTGCCTTGAGCTGCTCTCTCCAAAGCCCCTCCCAGCCTGGAGAGGGGGCAATCATGAGCCCCTTACATTCCTGCCCTGGGAAAGCCTCACTCACAGCCCTCTGGAGACTGACTCGCCAGGCCCAGCTGGCATTTTTGATGCCAGACTGGACTGGGCAGACGGGTAAGGCCATTGGGACTCTAGGCTGTGTAAAAGTTAATAAATGATAATAATAAAACCCTCAAGTCAACCTTGAAGAGAAGCAAAGTCAGGAGGGAGCAGGGCCCCAGGATCTGGGCCAGAGGCAGGCCTCAGGTTTTTAGATGGGACCAGAGCTGGGGCCAGCAGCCCCTGTGATGGGGTGGAGGCAGGAAGAGGGCGCTGGGCTGCTGGAGTACCTCCGCCTGCTGGGATCCCTGCCCAGATGACTCTCATGCCAGCTCCAGCTCTGGATGAAGCCCTCGCTCAGAGCTACCCCCTCCTAACCTCCTCCCCAGCTGCCAAGCCGCCCCCCACTCTCCCACATAAGCCCTTGTCCTAGGAGTATGTCAGCCTCCCCTCTCTCTGGGCCACAGCACTCCCTCCTGGTCTCAGCCTTAGTTGCCCCTTCCCGTGCCTCAGCCCCTACCTGGGGCTACCATGTGGACCCCCAGGCTGCGGGCAATCACAGACCCAGAGAGAAGAGGCTACAGAGCAGGAGCCAGGGGCAAGGAGAAAGGCAGCACCTCGGAGGCAAGCCCCGGCAGACCCCAGAGAGGGTTTCCCAGCTGCACAGTGGAATTAGCTTTTGCCATGCAGAGAGCACTGCTCTGGGGCAGCAGAACAAAGAGGCGAGAGAGAAAGCCCCCCTTTGTCTGTGTTTGAATGCCAGGCCAGCCGGGAAGGAAGGCTTTCCCAGAGCCAGGGATGAGGCCAGCCAAGCCTGCCTGCTCGGTCCAGGGCTGGGGCCCAAGCCGGGCTCCCCTTCTTCCTATGACCACCCCGAATGCCCCCAACACAGCGTCGCAGGATCCATCCAGGCTTCCACCTCCAAAGCCCACCACGGGCAACAAGCTCACCGAAGGTGAGTCCCCTCCCTCCCCTCCCCAACACCTCCACCAGGTGAGAAAGTCACACAAGACTCACACCCACCAACCAACCACCATCAGGCAGGCAGTCACACACTAGCGCTGTCAACAACAGGTATGTGTGCACACTCAACTTCAACTCACAGGTGAACGGCAAGCAGGGCACCCTCCTCTCGCTCACACACACACACACACACACATGCACGTCTTCCCGACCCCATAGCCACACACAAGACAACTCCGTAATTAAGTCAGTCACTCACACTGCACCTTCTCAGAGATAAACACGTTGAGATACAAAAAAGTAGTCCCATGTTAGATGCACAACCAGACGCACTGGTTACACATGCACACACACACACCTGCAGAGAGACCTGGATGCACAGGCACCCAGAGCTGCAGCAGGCAGAGTCATCAGCAGGGCGTGCATGACAGGCGTCTGGTCTGGCTGTGTCAGCAGGATCCTGGGGTGGAGGTGGGGGGCTGGGCCTCCGCCTCAGGCTCCTCTGCCCGGGGCCAGGGAGGAAGGCCAAGCCAGGCCCCATCTTCCCAATCCTTCAAGATGGTCAAGGAAGGAGCAGCCACTTGACCCTCCCACCTCCCACCCACACCCACACCCAGAGCCTCCCCACGTCACCTCCCACCCCACCTCAGACCTCAGGATTACGGTCGGGGGCAGCAGAGAGCGGTGGGGTCTGTACTGCCTGAGTCAGGCTGCAGCCACAGCCCGGCTATAGCTGGGCCAGGGCAGCCCTCACTCCCAGAGCCCACCTGGAGACAGACACATGGGGTGGAGACCTAGGATCCCCTCCAGGGTCCCAGGGCAGCCCCTCCGGCCATGGACAATGTGAGCAGGATGACCTCACCCCCAGCAGCTGCAAACCCCAAACTGGCCCAAGAAGCGGGATCCTGTCCCCAGAGAACATCTCTTCTCAACTCTAAACCTTCGAGAATGCAAGGAACAGGGTCCTGGGAACATTTCCAACCTCAGTCTGGAGTACTAGGAATGACACAGAGGCACAGCTATGACCTGAACACACACACACACCCTGCATAGCCCTTCACAGATATAACTAGGCTTTACCTTGGATCTTCTATGTTGAAGGAGGTCATGAGACAGAGGTGCTCCCAGCTCATACCAGTCCCGAGTTCCTCACATGAACCCCTAAACCCAGGGGCTGGAAGAGGGTTTGACCACCTAGGGCCGCCACGCCTGAGTCCACCTGAATATCCCAGTCTTGGGCCCTTAGCATCCCATAGCCCCAAGGCAGAACACATTTGGGGTCTAGGCATGTCTTAGAGTGGTCTCTGCGGTCTACCCAATGGGCATCCAGGCTTCATGGCAACGTGGCTTACACACTGGCTTCCCAAGGGCAGAGTGGGGCAAGGACTTCAAAGGCCTGACTCTGAGACCCCCTGCTAGTCCCCTGCTGGGCGGAAGCCCTGCTTGCATTCCTGCTGGGCCCCAGCTCTAGGCTGCTGCACAGGTGGGTGCTTTGAGTATGCGTTTGGAGGACCACCAGAGGAAGATTGATCAGCATTTCCTATTCCTAGCCAGTAGGGCATTTCAGCAGCCCCTGCCCCTCCCCTGGGACAACGGAAGAGGAAGCACAAGAAGCAGAGCTGTATCTTAAGGTGTGTGCCAGGTTTCCATGCTTCTGCTCCTGCATCTGGGATAATTCTGTTGCCTTCATCCATGGTACCAGCAGAGGCCCTTTAAGACAGACTCCCTCCCACAAGGGAAAAGAGGCCCAGGAAAACGCCCCTCCCCATGGCTAGCCTAGAGAGGATGGAGCGCAATGGGTTCTTCCATTCAGGTTCTTTGTGGCTCACCCCCTCCCCTGAGGGTGGGGCCCCTCTTCCTACTCGTTCAATAAGTCCAACTCACACTGAGTGGCACTGGGCCATTGAAGGGTTTCCAACTCCAGTGCCCTGGGACAGCAGAGAGAATCTGGAGGGCCTGGGGTAGGGGAGCCTGGAGAGGGACGAGACTCAGGCTGTGGGGCACAGATGCTGAGTGCACAGAACTGCACATCTGGTTGTGATGCAACCCACTACTTCTGAGCCTGCCCACACCAGGAACAGGAACGAACACAAGAACACACACACACACACACACACACACACACACATGCACGCACGCACGCAGACGCACACACATGGAGCTGCTGACAAAGTTCAGGGCCTGCTTCCATCCAGTTCCTTCCATGAGCTGGGGGATCAGAGACCTGCCGGTAGGAACCCCAGGGTATACTTTGCGTATGTGTGCCACCCCCATCCCCCAACTATACAGACAGGAGACAGGTGCATTTGAGGGCAAAGCAGACAGTCTCAAAGACACAAACACAGACACCCTCTTACTACCAAATCAGGTAAAATTGTGTTTTCTCCCCCACCTAAATGAAAGACACCTGAGCACTCCGATACACCTAAGGGCAAAGCCGTGGGTGCAGGCACACATTCACTCATCACCCTGGTTGCTGTCCCCTCTTCTGTGCCTTTCAGCCCCATCTCCACCTTTCCCTTCCCTTCATTTTCCACTGTCAATCCCAGGACAGAGAACTGGACAGCCTTCCTTTCTCCTGCCTCTGCACTTTTCCCAGCCTCCTCCCCAGCCCTTCCATCTTTATTAATAGAAGCAGCTTCCCAATACTAGGGAAAGTCTGGGCTCTGCCTGCCCTGGGTGGGGGGCGGAGTACACTAGGGGCTCATTTGCTCCCCATGGCCTCTGCCTTTTCCAACCCTGGGCGGGGGCGAGGCTCTTCTCTCCATCCCCCACCCACACTTCCTTTAAGAAACCAGAGGCTCTGTCCTGGCACAACACCCCAGAGCTAGCCCATCCGATTAGAAACTAATTATACAGCAAATTTTATTTGTTATCCCTGCCCTCAGCCTGTGGCAGCCCTCCTGCCTTTTGTTAGTGGTATATGCATGCTTTTTAATTGCTGAACAGTGACTCATTCTGACTGGTCCCCCCCACAGGAAACAGCCCCCATCTACAACCGTCCCCTGCTCAGAGCTTCCTCATAACCAAGCTCCCCACTGGCCTCGACTAGCCTCCAGGGGCCCCCACCCATAAACACTTCCCAGTCCTACCAAAGCCCAACCTCACCCCCATGATATCACACCCAGGCCCCAAGCTGGGGCTTCTGAGATGGCTCAGACAGTCTCAGGCCAACCCCTTCTTTCTGGTATGACTCAACCCTGAAAGCCAGGGGACCTGGGAGGAACCCAGGAGGAGCCCCCCTCCACTGAAGGGGACGGAAGTATTGCTTCAGTCCAGCTCCAAAGCCAGGCCAGCCCCAGAGGCCTGAGGGGGAAGGCGGTTTTGACATTGGCCGCTGCTACAGGGTGTATACAATGGGAGGGGATGCGGTTCCGTAATCACCCAGCCGGCAGCCCAGGGGAGCCAGCTGCCTGAAACCAGATTGCAAGGCGGCTCAACCTTAAACCCACAGGATTCTTTTTCCATCTTCCACTTCCCCTCCCTAAATGTGGGAGGGCTGTGATAGAGGGCTGGGCTGGGAGAAAAGCGCTCAGGGTGATGAAGACATACTTTAAGGTGTGTTCATGCAGATGCGTGCAATACGCACAGGCACACAGTGGGCAGCGATTCTCACGCATGGAGAGCGGGCTATGGGGAATAATCCGAATAGCTGAGATGCTGTCCGGTGATACTGTTGGCTGTCCAGGCCTTGGCCAGATAGATACCAGGAGTTCTGCTCTCCCTCCGGAAGCTCCCCCTCCAGCCCCCGCCCCCCCCCAATGTGTTTCCAGTAGGGCTTGAAACTAACATGGCTGCTTTTGTTTACTTCCTCATTGGTATGCCAGCATCATGGATCATGTCAGCCACAGCAGCGGCACCAGGACACTCATTACATAAACAGCAGCTGGAGAAGCAGGACCTGGGTCACTCCCTTCAGTGACTTCCCGTAGGGCCTACGGAAACAACGCCGGGGGAGGGAGCTGCACGCAAAACAGGAAAGCAACAGCCAAACTCTACCCCTGAGAGCCCCACACCTCAATTCTATAAATGCCTCACAAGATGCCCCCTATGAGCACAGGTGCAGGAATTTATCAAGTACCGATCGGGGACCCTACTTCCCAGGACCTTGCCTCCAAACTTAGAGTGGGAGTTTGGAAGGGAACCTCTGGCCTGATGTCACAAGAGTCAGCCTGTCCGGATGGGTGGTCCCCAGGCGGTAGGGAGTGTGTGTGTGTGTGTGTTTGTGTGTAGGGTACTTGCCCGGATCTCATTCCTCCGGATCTCCACGTCGCACACCGAGTGTCCCTGATGCGCACCGCTGTAGTAGCAGCAGTACTGGCACACGGCCACCTGCTCGGCCTCGCAGTGGTAAAGGCGGTAGGCGTTGTGTTGCGGGCAGCTCCAGGCCCGCACGTCGTCCGCCTCCACCAGGAGGTGCCCGCGGGCGGTGGAGGGCTGCTGCAGGTGCGTCTGCACGTGGGACTGGCAGCAGGGAGCCTCGCAGCGCAGGCAGACCTTCTGCGCCGGCAGCGGGGGGCCACGGCGGCAGAACACGCAGTGCAGCGCCGCCGGCGGCTTCTCCACGTGCAGGGCGTTGAACTTCTCCACGATGTTGGTGAGCTTCAGGTTCTTCTCCAGGCCCGGCTTCTGGTTGTAGGCCTGGTTGCACTCTGGGCAGCGCACCAGCCCGCTGTCCTTGGCCCACGCCTCGCCAATGCAGCCCCGACAGAAGTTGTGTTTGCACGGCAATTGCACCGGCTCCACGAAGACATGGAGGCAGATGGGGCAGATGAGCTCCTCCTCGAAGCAGTTCTTCCAATTCTCCGCCATAGCGGCTGCGGGCAGGGGGCCCGGGCAGGTCTCCCCAACTCCCCAACCCTGGGGGTCCGTCCGGTGCCACTACAGGCCCACCAAGCCCCGAGCTCCGGGCCCCGGCGGCCCCGAGAGTCGCTCAGTCACCAGCGCCTTCCGCGCGCCCGCCCCCCAGAGGAGGGAGCCTCGGTCCTCACGCAGCGCGCGCAGCCGGCTGCGTCTCCTCCTCCTCCTCCCGAGCGCCTAGCGGGAGACGGCGGACTGCGCCAGGGCCGCGGCCGGGGCACCAGCCCTGGAGGGGAGTGCCGGGGTCCAAATTCCATATAAGAGGCCGCCTCCCGGTCGGCGCGGCTAGGGCAGCGGCGGCCCACGGCCTGCACTCGGCCCCGAGGCTGACATTGGGGCGCGCCCCAAGGCGGACAGAGCCCGGGAGCCGCACACTTCTTCCAGCGACGGCAGCGGCAATGGTGGCTCTCTCCTGGCTCGCCGGCCCTGCGCCTCCCTCGCCTCGTCCAGGGTCGGAGAGGCCGGAGAAGCGAGTGCGGCCGCGCCAAGGACTGCTAGATCCGGACCAGGCGGGAGAGGCAAGCCGGTCCCCGGGCCGCGGCGCGGGCGCCCCCCGGCTTGCCGGCCGTCTGCGGGTGCGGGCTGCGGGGCGCAGGCGGGCCGACTCCGGGGCACTGCGTGAGCGCAGGGGCAGTCATTCAGATGAAATTCCAGTCCCCGGCCAGAGACACCAGCCCGCCTCTGCCTTCCTCCTCCCTTCACAAATAGAAACGGAAGGGGGAGGGAGAGAAGTGGAAAAAAAAAAGCCAACCAGAAAGGGAGGGAGAAGAAGCCCCGTCGGTGCTCCGGCCTGACCCCCTCGTCGCTACTTCTGCGCTCCCCCGAGGCCCGGCGCCGGGCGCCCCCGCCGCGAGAGACCCCGCTCTCCGTCTCCGCGCTGGGCGGGCGCCCCGGCTCTGCCGAGGAAAACAAGGATTGATCAAACTAGAAAGGAATTTTTCTCAACTGCTAATGAACAGGAGGCTCGGCTCCCGGCCCTCCCCTCCCCCCGGCCCTCCCCCTTCGCCACCCCGGCCCCCCTCCCCCCCCACTTTCTTTTCTTCTCGGCCTCTCCTCCGGCCTTCGGGGCTGCGGTCGGAGCCAGCCCGCGGCGGCGGGGCCGGGCCAAGCTAGCCGAGCCGGACTGCCTCCCTCAGCGCCCAGCCATCTTGGGCTCCCGGCGGCCGCCGCGCTGGCGGCCGGGGGTTCGAGCGTGCTCGCTGGAGGGTCCTGCAGCGTTCTTTCTATCTCTCTCTCTGTTTTGTTTTTTTTTTTTTTTTGTGGTGGGATTTTTTTTTTTAAGGAGAGGGCTGGCAGCCTCCCTCAAATTAGGAGAGAGAAAAGGGAGAAAATGCCAAGTCCCGATTTCTCTCCACCTCTGCTCCACCCACCCCGGTTCTTTCCAAAATATAAAAAAAGATTAGAATTGGAAGAAGTCGGAGAAAGGCGAGCGCCCGCGGCCCCCGGCTGCTGCCCAGGCGACGCGTCCGGGGCGGGCCCGCGCCAGTTGCTCCGTCGGTAGGTCCGTTTGTCCGCCCGCTGCTTCTCATCTGGGGAGGGCACTCCGGGCAGGGTCTCCGCAGCGGCTGTCGTCTCAGAGCTTTATCCTCAGATCAAAAAAAGGAAGAAAAAACCCCCCAACACTCTCATCACAGCCACCTTCAGCCATCTTGCGCGTATTATTATTTCAGGAATAATCTGTTTAATAAAAATAGCTGCGTCTCTAGCCCCCTCCCCCGCATCCTGGGCTCCCCGCCCCCTTTTAATAATGATCTCGATAATAAAAATGATCTGCGAGCCGGGCAGTCCACGGCTGCCTTTTCCTGCCTCGGCTCGCTCGGGCTTCGGCTCTCCTTCCCCCAGGAAGGGGACGGGTGTGTGGGGGGGGTGCTCGCCGCTGGGGCTGGGGGTGGGTACGTCCCTGCTGCCCGCCAGTCGGCCGTCTCAGCCCTAGCAGAAAGGGAAGGGCGCCCTCGCAGCTACCGCACCGTTGCGAGGACGGCAAGCGGGGGAGGGGCCCCGACTCGCGGGACCGGCTGGAGGGATGCACAGAGGTCCCCGATCTTCCCGCCACGGCCTGGCCTCGGAGTCTGAGCCCGGGGATGGGGAGGATACAATGGGCTGGGAGCAGAGCGCGGCTCGCAGGGTGGAGACGCGGGCGCGCAGCGGGCTGCGGTGAGCCGGAGTCCCGAGCTAGGGCGGAGAGAGGCGGAGGGTGGTGTCCCTACATCAAGGCCGGTCCCGCTACTCTGCAAGGGGAGGGCGGGGAGACAGGGAGGGGGAGGCGAGGAGAAAGCAGCAGCGGAACAGCGTCGCCCGTAATCAGCACCCGCTGGTTCTGCCCACCCGGCACCGGAGAAATAAGCGGACGCAGA
This sequence comes from Eschrichtius robustus, assembly GCF_028021215.1. Classification (NCBI taxonomy): domain Eukaryota; kingdom Metazoa; phylum Chordata; class Mammalia; order Artiodactyla; family Eschrichtiidae; genus Eschrichtius; species Eschrichtius robustus. The sequence continues at coordinate 113,026,960 of NC_090830.1, read as the reverse complement.
AGGGGGAGGAGGGGGCGGGGAGTATTGTCCGGAAGTGCTATTACAGCTGCTGGGGCGCCCGGCTCCTCCCCTTTTCCCTATCTGGAGTTGGGGGCTGTTCCGGAGATTGTTCCTGCTATTGGTCTCCAAACTGAGGCTCCGCCTCTTTAAGGCGGGGCAACCCGAGGGCCTCACGTGACTTGCACTAACTTCGGTTACCTTAAACATTGGGGATGGGGGTTGAGTTTCCGCGCTTCTTAAAAGGGAGATGATAACATTGCGGGGTGGGACCACTTCTTTCTGGGCCTGTTCACCCATAGCTCTTTCTACCTGAGAGGGAAAGGAGGGTTTGTCAGTCTGCTATCTGTCAGATGGAACTGAGCAGTGAATTACAAAGGTTCACTCTGCAGCAATTTCCCGATATCCTCAATACTTTTCCCCATATTTCTTTTTTTTTAAAAAAAATACGTTATTTATTTATTTATTTTTGGCCAGGCCTCGTGGCTTGCGGGATCCTAGTTCCCTGACCAGGAATCGAACCCATGCCCCCTGCAGTGGAAGCACAGGAGTCTTAACTACTGGACCACTAGGGAATTCCCTTCCCTACATTTCTAACTTAGAACTACCAAGCAAAATATGCATTATTATCTCTCTTCAGTTAATAAGGAAATGGAGGCTTAAAAAACTGGGGTCAACCGGTCAGTTAACAAATACTTAACAAAAGCCTCATGCACCAGACGTTTTTCTAGGCCCTGGGGATTCCCTGGAGAACACGTACCAAACTTTTTTTAAAAAAATTAAATATGTAGGATAATTTCTGTGACAGAGAGTACGGGACTCACACAGTACTCTCAGAAAAAGTGACATTTGAGCTGAGACCTGAATGTTCAGGAGGGGTCGGGCAAATGACAACCTGGGAAAAGAGTGCTTCAGTCAGGAGGAAAAACAAATGCAAAAGCAATGAATCAATCAGGCATGTTCCAGGGCAGAAAGAAGGCCTGCGGTGAGGGAGAAGCCAGGTAGGGACCAGAACACACAGGGTCATGGTAAGGAGTTTGGACCTGAAGCTGGTTGTGAGAAGCTACTAGATTTGGGATATATTTTGGAAGTAGAGCCAATAGGACTAGACAGGATTTAGATGTAGGGTGAAGAGGAATCAACACATAATAGTAATGGGGTAGGAATGGGATCTAGATGTGCTTATCATTGTACATATATAGTATATCCTTCTGAACTTATGATTTGGGCCTCAACAAGAGGCTGGGTGGTGGTGCCATTTACCCAGAAGGAGACAATTGGAGAGGATTAGGTTTGGGTGGGGACATTTTAAATAGTTCTAAGTTAAGTTTGAGTTGGTTTAGCTATCCCAGTGGAAATCCTAGAGGAGACAATTGTATATACAGACTCAGAGGGGAGGTTTGTGCTGGAGATTATGGATTTCAGAATCATGAGCGATTATGTTCTAAATGGTAGGGATGTCCCTGGTGGCACAGTGGTTAAGAGTCCGCCTGCCAATGCAGGGGACATGGGTTCAAGCCCTGGTCCAGGAAGATCCCACATGCTGTGGAGCAACTAAGCCCGTGTGCCACAACTACTGAGCCTGTGCTCTAGAGCCCACAAGCCACAACTACTGAAGCCTGCGTGCCCTAGAGCCAATGCTCTGCAACAAGAGCAGCCACTGCAGTGAGAAGCCTGCGCACCGCAACAAAGAGTAGCCACCGCTCACCACAACTAGAGAAAGCCAGCGCGCAGCAACGAAGACCCAACGCAGCCAAAAAACAATTTTTTTAAAAAAGGTAGAACTGAGATTCAAACTCAGTTCAGAATGACCCATGGGTCCCTGATCCTTCCGTAAAACCAGTGAGCTTCTCTGCTTCAGGACCTTCAATCTCCTTATTCCTGATTGGGGGGTGGAAGTGTTAATATGGGCCCTTCAAGGACACAGCATGTGTCTTTTAGTACTTTGCATCCCCTTACATGGGAGGTCTTATGCTGAATGAATGACGCATGCATGCATGTCTGAGTGAATAAACAAGGAGAAAGTGGCTTTCTAGCCCTAATCCTCAATTCCATGCTCTAAAGACGGTGCAAAGAAACAAGGTCTAGACTGGAGCTGTTGGAGCGTCCTTCTCTGGCCTCCTCACCAATGACCTCCAGGATAATCTAAAGGATTCCACTCATTTCTCACTTTTCTAGATGGCTCCCCTTGACTTAAACATCATACTCTTCTGATTTTCTTCATATCTTTCTAACCACAGACTTCTCCAATTTCCATCTCCTAAATGTTGGCTGCCCTCCATGCTCTTCTCTTACTAACCTATACCTGCTCCCTCATTTACTCCTAAGGCTTCATTACTGTCTATATACTGATGACTCCCCAATCAGTCTCCAGCTTAGATTCTCACCCTCCTGGGTGCAGACCCGTGAAACCAACTGTGCTCTCCACCCAGATGTCCCACAGATACCTTGAATTCAATGTACTGGAAACTAAAATCTTCATCCTCTTTGCTTTCCAACCTGCTGGCCCTTCAAGATGTTTGCAAATCTTGACTATTTCTTAACCTCTCCATTACTTCACCACAAACTCTTGCCTAATTATTTCAGTAGGTCCTAACTGGTTTCTGTTTCTGCCCTTATGTCCTGGAGTCAATTCTCAACAGAGTAGCCAGAGTCATCTTCGAAAAATATGTCAGATTTTGTCACTCTTCTGCTCACTTTATAATTGCCAGCAAGGTCCTACAGGATCTGGCCTCTGTGTAAGTAATCTCCTATTATCCCCTTTCTCTCACTCTGCTCCAGCCCCACTGGCTGTTCCTCAAATACACCTGGTGTGTCTCCCATGCCCCACCCCTCCAGGCTCTTCGAAGTTGCTCCTCACTTTGCCTGAACCAGTCTTCCCCTAGATATCCGTACTGCACCCTGCTTCCTCTCATTGAGATCCTTTGTTCAAGTGAGCCTAGGCAGTGAGGCCTTTCCTGACCTCTGTATTTAAAATGTGCCCCTCCCCCAGCCCTCACTATCTCTCCTCCTCTGTTGCATTTGTTTTTTTCTCCATAGCACATAACTCCATGTACTATGTATTCTACTTTAAAAAAATATTATCTTCCATTTCCAAAATATAAGATCTGTGAAAGGGGTTTTCTTTAATGCTGTGTCTCTGATGCCTACCGTGGGACCTAGCACATAGTAGCTGCTCAATAATTATTTGTTGAATCAATGAATGAATCCCGTTCTCTCCATTCCTACCACTTCTACCCTAATCTAGGCTTGACTGGTCACCTTGCCTCCAATCTAGCTCTCTTTCAAAATGTTCTCCATCCAGCAGGCAGGGGGATGGTACTACTGTGAAAGCTGGATGACTTAAGCCATGTACTCTAGGCAATTGGAACTCCACAGTTCCCAAGAAGAGTTTTGGGGCTTTGCCCCTGTTGTTCTGTCTGCCTGGAGAGCTTTTCAAAGTATAGCCCCACCTTCTTTTGCCAAATTCATCCTTAAGCATCAGGTTTTGACTTAGATGTCATTTCTTTCAGGAAGGTTTATAAATCTCCCCAGACTGGGTTGGGTACCTTCTCTGTGTTCATATCCTAGCATAGCCCTTTAATAAAGTGTTAACCCTAACTGAGCAATTACTATGTGCCAGGCATTTCATGTGTATTATCACATATAATCCTTGCCAAACCTCTGTGAAGCGAATATCCACTTTTAGAAGAAGAAACTGAGGCACAGATTAGTTAACCTGTCTAAAGTCAAACTGATAACAAGTGGTGGAGCTGGGGTAGGATCGAAAGCAGCTTACTGCCTTCCTCTTTTAGGGCTTTTGCAATTGTTTCCAGGTCCGTCTTCCCCCAGTGCACTATGAGCTCCTTAAGGCCAGGCCTGTGAAGAGTCTCCCAGCATATAGCCAAGTGCCTGCCACACGTTTGTTGAAAGGACAAGTGAACATATTTTCTAGTTTTTGCCATTCCCACAGTGTTATCGTAGTGGCTCAATAATGCTCAGGTGGCCTTCCTCTGGCTTGTCAAGGTTAAGACCCAGAAGCTCCATTCTCCTTCCTTTTGGTGCTTTCAGTACTGAGATGGCGTGTGGGGTGGTAGTGGGTGAAATTAGAAGAACAAAGGAACAGCATCGCTTCTTTTAGTTCTCTGGCCCCAGTAAGGCCACTGCTCACCTCACAACCCCCTCAAAGTCTCCCTTGCCCCTCAAGTTCCTCAGAAAGCTGTGCTCACACAAACCATGGACACCCACCAGCAGTCTTTTTTGCCCTTTCCCCATCCTGCCCTTAGCTCTCCCCCAAAGACTTCCTGCACTGAGGAGGAGGGGCTGGTTAGTCCCACATGGAAGGGTCCCGAGATGGCCACCCCTGCCAGGCCACATCCTGCCCTGCCCTATGGTCTTGGGACATTTCTCTCCCTTCTGCTGCCCAGCTAATCACTCCCCTCACCCCACGCTGGCCTCCCAACCTCAGAGCCTGGCAGGCTGGGTTGAGTCACTCATTTCCAGCATGCATTCTCCTTCTGGTCAGGCCAGTTTGGCAAATCTCTCAGGCTCCCCAGACCCATGGCCTTGGAGCCTGTGGGTCCCCCTCCCTAGGGCCCCTGATCCCCCAAATAGGGCAGAGCAGACTCCTGGAGGAATGTACAGGCTTTCGGAGGAGACATTAAAGATCACATGGACGGCTTCTCCCCTCCTTAAACCTAGGGACAGAGTCTCTGCTCTGGGTCCAGGAGCGCTTTTCTTTCCAGAAACAACCCCAGCCTACTCCTGTCTCCCGGAACCACCTAAGCACAGAATCTCGCTATTCTGTTTTCTTTGGGGCAAGAACTTCACCCTGACCCTGGGTCCTTCCAGGCTAGTCAGATGAGGAGGATTAGATAAGCAACCTGCCCCCAGTCTCCAAGGAGAAAGGGGAAGGGGTGTGGCCTGGGCCACCCTGGGGTAGTCAGCCTGGCTCCAGACCCTCCCAGCTCCCTTGCTCTGACTGCCAGAGGGACTGAGGGCCCCAGACAGGACCTGCCCCACTGCTGAGGAGGGGCGGGGTGGGGCGGGGGGGGGGGGGCAGCCATAGTTCAGCAGGAGGTCACAGAGGAAGGAGGAGTGACCTCCCCCTGGGGCAGGTCCCACAGATACAGCTGCATCTCAAAGAGGACAGGGAGGGGAGCTAAGAGACCCTTCACAGGAGCTGACTCCTTCTGCCCCCTACCCTCTTGTGGTGCCCCCAGGACCTCTGCAGAACCCCCTCAGTGCTACAGCTCCATCCTGAGGACCAGAAGAAAAGGGCCCTGCTATTCCCCAGGACAGACAAGCAGGCCTAGTAGGAAGGGAAAGAATGTGTGAAGGCCCAGAGCAGTCCTGCGGCTTCCTGGACCCTGTCTGGGTGCAGACCCACTCCTGCCTGCCTCTAAGGCCCCAGGCTGTTGCCTTCTCCCCCTCTAGCACTAGGCTCTGCCCTGCCACACCAGGCCTTGGAGTGATAGGAGCTGGGCGATCCAGGGAAGGAAGATCCACCTGCCTCCTCACCCAGACCAGGCCCAGAGGATTTAACAGGAAGGGTAGGCTGGCCTCTGTGTCACCCAGTGGGCCAGTTCTGAGGCTGCCCCTCCATCCTTCCCCCAGGCCCTGGATTAGGAGGTTGAATTTAGGTGCCTGGTGAGGGGAGTGCTGTCTCTTGCCATAGCTGGAAGGGGCGTAAGGACTCCAAAGTGGACCTGAGGAAGGCCCGCCTTCCCAAGGGAAAAGGGTTTTTTGCTGAGAGGTGGGTAGGAGAATGAAGCAGAAGAGAGGGTCTTTACCCATACACTCATCTCCCCAGACTGTGTTCCACCTCCTACCCCCCGGACCTTACAGGAATTCAAGACCAGTGAAAGAGAGCCTGTCCCTGCGAGGTCATTTCTGCATGACTGAAGAGTCACAGGCTGTGTGATCCTGCTTCCCTGGCACCGTCTCCACTCCCAACATCAGTCTTCAGGGCCTTTCCACATCCTGGCTTCTTCTAGGTGGCTGAGTCCAACCCACCCCCTCTGGCAGGGCCCCTGGCTTTCTGCTCCCCTACTCCAGGCAGCCAGAAAGGAGCACAAGACCCAGGCACTTCTGCAAATACGTTTAATGCACTTAGATTACACAGAGGAAGAGGGGGTAAGAAGGAAACGACATCTAAGTGAGTCACCCAAAAATTCTTACAAAAGTCCCAGGCTGGCTGCAGCCCCCAGGAACCGAGTCACCATTGACATTAGAAACTAATATAAAATTTTACAAAAGTCTGCTCATTGCAGCATTCAGGTACTTGTACAAAAGGAGGGCTCTTTCTACAGGGCTCCTGACTTACAACAGGGACCCAGGTACCTCACCTGGCACAGGGGCCTAGAAGCCAGAGAGGAAAGACAACCAGATAAAAAAATACAGTCAAGGGAATTCTCTCCTGGTCTGCCCCATAGGGGCCGACCTTCAGGTTTTTCCCCTGCTCTCAACTCAAAACCCAGTCTCAAGACCCTGTGTTTATTTTTTAAAACATGCTAGCCCTTTAGACTCTCCCCAAGGCTTCCCAGCCCCTGCCCTGAAGCCTCGCCTTGGGAAGAGAAGGGCAGGAAGAGGCACCAGCTCCTCAGCCAGACCTGAGACCTTGCATGAGCCTCTCCAGCCCCACAGAATGGCAGCTGGGTCTGTGGTCCTCCTGCAGCCCACACTGCACCTGAGGAGCCGTGGGCGTCTGCCTCGTGTAGCTGGCAAACAGCATGGGGGAGCCCCTTCTTCTCGGAAGCTTCAGCCACGGGGACCTGGAGGGATGGGGTAGGATGGGGCAAGTTTCGAGGAAGCCTGTGGAAGAGGCAGATTTAGGGAGGGAGGCTTCTTACCTCCCCAACTTACTATGAGGTCAGGGCTCCCAAAGAGCTACAGGGAGAGAAAGAAGGGGTCCATCTAGTGAGCGCCCATCATATGCCAAGTGCTGTGCTGGGCATGCCCCATGGTCAGCCTCGCTTCGTCCCCAGGGAGGGTCCCCTCTCACCAGCCAGAAGCTCAGTGGAGGGCCCCCTTGCTGAGAAACCTCTGGAAGGCACCACCACCTAAGGGAAAGGAGGTCTGGGCAGAGATGGCGAATGTTCCACCACTCCCCCAGAGCCCATGCACTGTAGGGAAAGGAGAAGGAGGCTGGTTCCGGCCGAACTGTGGAGGTTCCCCACACTGACGGGGCAGGAAGGGGCCACAGGCTTCACAGGCCCATCGTCTCAGAGCTCCCCTGCTTCCCTTCTGCCTCCCACACTGACAACAAAACTTAGCTCAGAAAATACCCCCTCCCCCCAAGCCAAACCAGGCAGGTAGAGGCAGGTCCCCAGAAAGAAAGAATCTGTGGAGAGGCAGGTCAGGATGGCAAGCAGGGAGGCAAGCCGATGGCACCTCTTTGGCCATGAAATGTCTGAAGACAAGAGCTTTAAAGGCAGGGATGCTGTGGTGGGTGAAGGCCAGGAAACGTCCTTCTGGAAAAGTCCTCAGAGCAGAAGGCACAGCTGCTGCCAACATCAGGTCCAGAGGGGCTTCCATCTTCGGCGCTTGTGTGTTGGGGGCGGCGTCTCTCCCAAGTGCCAGGCCGATCCGCCGTGAAGCGCTGAGTTTGATGGGGTTAACCAGGCAGCCCTGCTGGTGTATGCAGAGAAGGAACCAGACCCGAGTGGCCCCTCGGAAGTCCAACAGCCTAGCCACTACCCTCACGGCCCCTGGAGGCAGCTCTTTGGCTAGATTGCTCATCAGAGGCGTCCTGCACCCCGTGGACCTCCCTGGCACTCCCGGTGGTGCCTGTGTGTGTGGCGGCTGCAGACAGGGACAGGGCACGGGCCTGTGTGGTCTGTGACAGACAAAAGGACTTTGCTTTGGAAAGGCCTGAAGGGTGATCTTGGAAGAGCCGTCCCTGGAGTTGGGGGTAAGAGGGCACGAAAGGGGCTTGCTGATTCCAGGTCAAAAGTGGGAGACAACCCAAGAAGAACCCCAAAACCACGGGCCAGAGATAGGTTGGCTATGAGATAGGAAGACCACGAGATCTGCAATACTGGGGTGAGGGACCAAGGACCGCGAGAGGCCAGGATGCAGGAAAGGAGACAGGACAAGGGGTAGAGAATGAAGGATGAGAAATGAATGGATGCAGGGAGGACGGGAGCGCGGGAGAGTGCAGCGTTTGCAAAACCAAAGTGAAAGACATGTTGAGAGGTTGATTTTTCTGTTTTTAATAAGCCAGAGTCCTGCAGCCTGGAGGTTGGGAGGCCCGGGGGATGAGGAAATGGGATGGGAGTGGCAGAGAGCTGGAGACCCAGGCCCTGAGTGGCAGGTGGGGATGGTCTGTGAAGCGCTGGGCTTCGCCCTCTCTCAGGCACGCCTGGTTGGGAGGAAAACGCCTGGAAGGTGAGGCTGCAGTCACCAAGTCTCGGAGATCCTGATGATCCTTGAACTTTGTGGGGACCCAGTCCAGCTGGGAACCAGCAGCAGCCCTTCCTGGCCCCAGCTAAACTGGGCTCAAGGCTGCATGGGGGAGTGCCTCGGCTCCACCAGGCCCAGTTGGGAAGAAAAGCCTCTCTGCGAAGCTGGCTCCTTCAGGGCCCCGGACTGGCAGGCGAACACTGGCACCTTCTCTGGTGGCAGCTCAGGGGGAGACGGCCCCAGGCCCTTGTCTGAGAGAATGAGAAAGTTCATCTGGAAATAAAGTTCTGTTTAAAAAACATTATATAGATGGCTTCTGGACATCTTTGAGGAGCAATAAAATACCATCCGGTTTCTACAAAATAAAATAAGGAGGAAGAAAACCAAACACGATCGAAGGAATCGTTCCATGGCCAGAGGAGCTTGACTAACAAAGCCTCCCCAGAGTTGAGCTGGGCCGTACAGGCGGCCACTCCACCTCCCTCCTGCTGGGCTGTGTGGCAGAGGGTAGGTGAGAACGAGGCCTGTCTCCACCTAGGAGCACATCAGAGGTCCGGAGGCAAATCTCAAAACGGAACCTGTGGCAGTGGCAGGAGGGGAAGGTTGGCATTTGCCCAACTGTGGCCCACTGGGGCCAGGGCCTGGTCACATGGCTTGGCCGGCTGCGGGGGGAGGCCCCCGAGCTGCAGGTGAGGGGGGGCCTGCAGCCTGTGCGTGGCATCCCAGCGGGCTACGGGCGCAGTGGCTGCGTGGTCATCCTCACACTTGTCCTTTTATTTGTGGGAGTCTCATTTACGCAGTTGTTACACTGGAGTCACCGGGGAGCAGCTGGGCTCTCCCTTGGCCCCTGCAGGGCCCAGCCCAGGCTAGTGCAGCAGACTGTCAAAGACCACGTCGGGTAGGATGGAGACTTTGAGCTTCTTTTCGGGCCAGCTGTACTCTTTGGGAAGTTTGAACTGCGGAGGGAGAACAAGCACAGAGCCAGAGTATACACGGTTAGCAGAACCCACTGCCTTCTTCCCACGCTGCCTAGAGAGAGGCCAGGACCCTCACCAAGGCCCTGTCCCCTGGGTGCTGGGGGCAAGACAGGCCACTGGTTGCCTGGCTTCAGTCACCAATGCTAGACCCAGGTGGGCGGCTGGGGTCAAGCTGCTGGAGTTCACTGACCCCTCCTTTCCCCTTGCCCTGCCAATAATTAACTGGGGTTGGAGGAGGCTTGTTTTCTAACTCTTTCTTGACTGTGCTGACCTCCCTCCAGCTCACTTCCTTGGTTCTGCCTCAAGCATGTAAGGAATCTGCTCCCTGAGGCCCAGGGGCTAGAGGATGGGGGGCAGGGGAGGGTGCAGATGCTACAGGGAAGTGGCTTGAGGTCTGGAACTCTGCGGTCCTGTCCCTGCCATGGCTTCTTTCTGAGGCTGGTGGGGAAGAACGCTGGAACTGGCCCTCTGTAGCCTTTGCCAAAGGGTCCCCAGGGAAGGAGGCCCTGGCTCGGCCTCGGTGGGTGCCGAGAAGCAGGGGTAGTGTGGCTTAAGGTGACTTCTTGGGCCTGGTTCATTCTCGAGAGGAGTAAACCCCCATCCTCCTCCCCCTTGTTCATTCTCACCTGCTTCCCAGAGTTACCAGCCTGAGAGAGGTGCCAGCAGTGGCCAAGGAGAGCCCAAGGTCTTCCTACCCGACTCCCCGGAATCACTGATTTGCCTACAGTTGTGTTTCTCAAGCTTCTGGTGGGGGTAGGGGAAGAGGCTGACCTATCTTATTCCTTCTGTATGCTAGGACCCTGCATGGGTCCTATGGTGCTCATAGATGCTCCCCGATTTAGGAGCAGGGTCTGCCTTTTATGACTCCTGCTGCCCTGGGGCCAGGCAAGAAGACAGGCCAGTCTGGGAAGGAGGGAAGAGCAGGGCCTTCAGCCTGCCTAGAGCTGGTGCTGGCAGTGGATGGGCCTGACACTTCCTGGCTGGCTCCCTCTCCCTCCCTCTGATGGGGGACTGTCCAAGCCAGGACCAAAGTGGAGAGTAGGGCAGGGTGTGGGGACAGCCTCTGGACAGGAAAGAAAAAAAAAGTCATTTTTAGTGACCTACTTTCCTAAGCTCCTCCTGGCTCCTGTCCCTCCTGCCTGGACTACCCCCCTTCCACCCCCTGAGCACCCGAGCTGAAAGCAGCAGCCTGGCATGGTGCCATCCCTGTGCGACATGGCCTCTCCGGAAGCACTTCTGGGCAGCTGGCTCTGGTCTGACTGAATGGGAGCCAGGCTTCAGGGACCGGTGACTTGCGGGGGTTGACTGGCTGGCACAGACTGGGTACTTGGTGACTTTTGAATGTATAAATGAGTTAATTTATCAAGCCACATCCCAGAGGAGAGAGAAGACACTATCCCATTGGGGGTGACCTCAGGTTCTGAGGAGTTCCTGTTCACCTGGAGACCTGGACGGGCCAGTTCCTGCCCTGTGCACTGTCCTCCGCCCCGTGGACGTCTGTCGGAGGCCTCCGTGTCCTGGCTGACTCGGCCCTGGAAGCCCCGGCAACTGGAAGCTCCAGCCCTGGCTGAAAGCTGGCTCCTGCCTGGCTTCGCTCTAGCTTGGAAGCCTGGCCCCTGGCAGGTGAAGGAGCTCTCCCCCAAACACACTTCCTGGCACAAAGGGCGAAGGAAGGGTCTGTCTCTGCCCCGGGGCAGGGGAGGGCCCAGAAGAGCAGGAGGACAGCCAGCTTGCTAATGTTCCATTAACCTATCGGGCAGGGCACTAAGGCCAGGAAGGCTCAACCCGCTGGGGTGCTGCTTGGTAGGAGGCCGGGGGAGGGGAAGGGACTTTCCAGGATGAGGTAAGTCCCCACAAATGAGGATGCCGGGAACAAGGAAGAAAAACAAAGGGGATTATGGGCCCCATTCCTATACCCAAGCAGAACAGCCAGGGAAAGCACAGGCCCCCACCTGGCCCGCCAGCTCGGCTAGGGCTGTAAGAAGTGGACCAGAGGGGAGAGCTCATGGCCAGTGAAGGGAGGAAGGAGAGTGGCTCCTGGGTGGCCTGAGGCAAGCGCAGGAGTCCCTCGCTGCCCACCAGAACTCTCCCGTGGAATGTTCTCTGGCAGCAGGCGTGGGCTTTCTGTTCAGAACCTGCCAGGGAACAGCAGGGGCTGAGGAGAACTCTGTGCTCCTCAATGAGGAGCCTGAAGGCCCTGGCTGCCTCTTCAAGGAGGTTCTCAGGAGTTGGCAATTCAGACAGTTTGCTGGGTGTCCTTACAAGGGCTGGCAGTGGGGTAGGGGGTGGTTCAGGGAAGAGAAATAAAGCCATTTAACATCTCCTTTCCAGCCTATCTCCACACGTCTCACACACACACACACACACACACAAACACACACACACAGAGGCTCCTGGAGACTGGAACCTGCCGTCAGAGAGAATCAAACAGCTTACTTCCTCTGGAGAAGTCAAATCTTCCAAGTCCTCCAACATTTTCTCTACAAACTCTTCAGTCAACAGAATCTGGGAAGAAGGCACAAGACAGGCTTTTATTATTTTTTAAAAATATATAGTCTTTTTGCTAACTGCCAAGCTGTGGACCTTTCTTCGGGCCATTAAGGAGCTATGAGGCCACTGTGATGTGTTCTAGGGACACAGGGAAGGGCTTGAGGCCTATCCCCGACTGTCACCCACACCCCGCCCCCAACTCCCACCACCACCTGCCTACCACATCAGAGGGACTGGGGCAGAGGAGGAAGGACATCAGAGGACAATGGGGAGCAGGGGGGGACATCTGGAGAGATGGTGGCGCTGGTCCCAGAAGGGACATGAGAACGGGTTGGGAGGAACCCCTATTTTGGCAGTTCGGGCTTCCTGCGCGCTGCAGTATGGTAGAGGGGAGACAGAAGAGCCGAGGGGCAGAGAAGAGAGATTCCAACATCGTCCTTGCCCAACCAGGTTCACTTGGTAGGACAGAAGGAATCTGTCTGGATTTGGAACACAAGCCTCATCTGGAATCTGGAAATGCACCGGAAGGTACATCCAAGAACGTCTGAGCTGCAGAATTCGGAGACTGTACACCAACCTCTCTCATTTTACAGAAGGGAAAGGGACTCCTTAACTCCCATTTTCATCCGTGGCCTCCACTTCCCCTCAGACTGGAAGCTCCCAAACCCCTGCCCTGCTGGCCCCATTCAGCCACTGAGTTCTTCAAGCTTTCCTTTAAGAAACCTCTTCTCCAGGGCATCTCCCAGCTATCCCACTTTGCTGCTCTAGTCTGGTGTCTTGTGGCTTCACGCTTTGACGTAGAGGACAGCCTGGTCCCACTATGCGGCAGGCACAACCATCACCCTCACCCCCTAAAGCAGTTTTCACAGTTGGCAGCAAGGTTCAAGGGTACCCAGGGCTTCCTCAGCCTGGTGGGCCATCTTCTCAACTGGCTCCTCTGCCCAGCCTGACCCCTTCCTCTACCCCTCTCCTCCCCGTGCTGGTCAACGGGGCCCCCTGACCTCTGCAGCAGACCCTTCTGTCCCCCCGGGCTGTGGCTCTCCCCGCCTCGTTCTGCCTTCTCTAGCAGCCTGTGAACGCCCGGGGTGGGGGTGGGGGGACAGAGGAAGAGAACAATGAATTGAAGACCAAGGTGAGGGGCTCCTCTGACGAAAAGTCCCCTGTGACAAGGAGGAGGATCCAGGACTTGAGAAAATACCCATCAGGTTTCCCCTGGGAGTTGTCCACTCTGATGAGAACATAAGTTTCAACATTTGGAATAAAGTCAGCTTGTGAGATCAAGTGAAATGGCAGAGAAAGGAAGGTGAGCAACCAGGATCACTGGGCACCTCACAGGACGGAGGGCTCCGAAGAAAGGATGTTGATGGGCTGGAGGTGTGAGCAAGGAATGAGAAAACTACCCCAAGTGAACGGGTAAAAAAACACCACCACATCAGGCACCGCGCTAACCGCTCATATATCTTATCGCCTTCCAGATGAGGAAACTGAGACACAGATAGGTTATGTGATTTGCCCAGTGTCACGTGGTTTGTGAGCAGCTGAGACAAGATCAGGTCCTGGTCTTGTCTGGACTCTAACGTTAGTGCCCAGAGCACAGCTTCCAAATCCTGAGGTCTTACCCTCACGACATTTCCTCATTTATTGATCCTTCCACTCGTCTGCCCATCCAACTACTTGATTCCGTAAGCATTCCCTGGGTGCCTCTGCTAGGCCTGGCCCTGGGTGGAGCCTCAGGGACACAAGCATGAAGGCAGTCCATTCTCCACCTGGACAAGCACCTTCCCGCGCTTGACAGGGAGCCAAAGGTCATCTCCTTCTCAGGCTGCAAGCCCACAGTCGGGGACAAAACAGCTCCAACCACTGGCCCACAACTCCTCACCAAAGTTTCTGTTTGAGGAGCTCAGGCTTCAAGTGGAGACAGAGACAAGGTTTAGACAGGCAAAGCCGGTCCAGGGAAATGCCCACCTGAGGTGCCCCCTCCCACCTCCCTCCTGGTTCCCCAAGGCGGGACTGGCTGACTCCTCTCACAGACCACCGTGACCCCTTCCCAATCCCACCCTGATCCTCCTCCTCCCACAGCTGGAGCCCTTGCTCCTCCTGCTCTTATCCCAGGGCTCTCCCTCCCCACTACCCCCCCAAAGCCCAGAGTCTCTCTACCAGTTATCACCAGTCTGCTTGAGTAGTACAAAAGTCACATTCACATTTTTGGCATTTCCGGGGCCTGCTGCCATCTCTGCAAATGCTAGCACAAACACGAGCATACCTAAAACCCAATTATATTACAATGGCTCCAGTCTGGGCTAGGCTGAACTGATTTCTAACCCACAAATACTTTGGAGGGAGAACATTTCTGCCAGAGAGGTAAATAGGCCTGGGACTGTAGCTAGTGCTGGGGGTGAGATGGGATTGGGGGAGAGTTCACAGGGACGGTGACCATGCAGAGAGACTCCAAACAGCTGTAGAAATGGTAAAGGTAAACCCACCAACACTGAGTTCAGTCCTAAGCCAGTTCCTCTGACAAAGGTCTGGAACTGGTGGTGGAGAGAGGGTGAGTTATGGTGGCTTTTGGTAGACCAGCTACCAAGTGTGTACAATCTGTGTGTGGACTCATTTTATACTCAGCTGGGAGAGGGGATGGTAAGACCGAAAAAGGGGACAAACCCTAGTCACTCCTCAATTTTCACTTTTGGTGGTTTGTTGGTTCCTGCTGGAAACTTCACATTTTAAAAGAATTAAACAGGTAAAATTATACATGAGATCTGCATGATATTAAGGGTGACATTCCCTGCAAAGAAACACGACAGACTGTCATAGCTCCAGGCACCTAATTTAATTTCCTTTGGGAGTTAAACCTTAGAAGCTTGGATTGAACAAACAGGCCCTGTTCTTTGTATATTTCAGACCTGGAGCTGAGAATGTTAACAGATCTTATCAACAGGACACTGGAGATAGACAGCTATGATGGAGCAGCTCCTGGGCGCTCTCACGAGGAACAGACTCGCCGTTGTGATGCAACTGTGGGAAAAGCCTGTGCAATTCTGGGGCTTCGGGCTCTTGAAGCTCCCTGGGTCCCCATGGAGCTGCCTGGCTCTGCCACAAATAATAACAGGAAAGGCTATGATAATGACAGTGGTAATGATAATACTGCCAACAGCAGAAGCAGCGCCTCCCCCGTGTGCCAGGCACTGGGCCAAGTGCTTGACCGGTATCATCTCACTGAATCCTTAGGGCAGTCCTGCAAGGGAGGTAACCAGCATTCCCATTGTGCAGATGAGCGGGCATCAAGAGGAGACAAGTCTGGACTTTAGAAGAACAGTGATCTGACCTCATGGTGGTAGAAGAAGCTCTTTTCCTGTCTGGGGAAAGTACCCCAATTCAAGAAGCCTTGTATGCTCAGAGCTGACTCCTCTCTCTCCTCTGATGGGGGAGGTGGAGGTGACTTTGGCTTCAACCAATGGCCTGGAAAACCAGCGACACATCTCCCGGCCACCTGCTCAGCTCAAGAGGGCTGGAACCCTGGGCGTCACAGACATGCAGCTGCTCAAAACCAGGTTGGCCAACTGGAAAGGAAGGCAAACCATGCCCCAATACAGTTTCCAAGTGGGGACAGCAGGTCAAATTTCCAGGTCAGCTTGGTAAATGTGTACATAAGACGACAGTTACATTAGTCCAGAAAATAGCAGTAGAAATAATACTAATAATGAAAATAGCACTCATCGATGATAGTACTCACCAAGAGCTGGGCATAAATGCTTATGTTTGTGCACAAGCAACCCTTGGAGGGAGAAGACTCTCTAGTGAGAAGGGAAAGCCCCCCAAGCAATCTGAGCAGCAAACTCCCCTAGAAGGATTTTGAAAACACAGAGATACCAGGCCCCATCCAGACCTTCTGAATCCAGACCTTCTGAAGCTGAATAGCTCAGGCAAGGCCAAGGCATCTGCATTTTTAAAAGGCAACACCTCCCTCCAGGAGATCATGGTGGCGGGAGTGCTGGGGAAATATACTCACAGGGGAAGTGGGTTTGGGCACAGGTTTAACCAATGCAGATGAGTTAGTGGCTGCAGCTCTACCACCAGCTCTAACTGGTGGAGCTGGGAGGGGAGCAGTGGCTCCCTGCCCCCCACTCCCAACCTCCACCTTTGATGAGGCTTGGAACACAGGCCAGCAGCTTACTCCAAGGTGCTCACACCCAGTGCCTTAGGCCAGCCTGGCTGGTTGGTGAAGACGGAGGATTGTCAACAATCTCCCAATTCCCCAGGCCCCAGCAAGTTCCAGAAGGAACCTGAAAAGTGATCTTTCATCAATGCCTGCTCTGGGCAGGCCTGGCTATGGGACAGGCAGGGGCCCCGCTGCTGTAGATCTGATTCAAATGTCTGCGGTCAATGATATTTCTGAGTCTGCAAACAGCACTGACAAAGCCCACTCCTTCCCCTTAGTATGACAATCCACACTTTGTCTGGGGCCTTGTTTGCTCTTCGTGTTGACACGTTGTTCTTGCTTCCCAACAAGTTTGGCTTTCTTTTTCCTTCCCTTTCCTTCTCTCAGGGAAGGAGATGTGCTGTCTACGGGGCAGAGCCTGCCATGGAGCTGCTCTGGCACTCACAATGGCAGCGGGGGACACAGGACCAGGAAGCAGGCCAGTCTGCGTCCCCCCAACCCCGACCGGCCAGACAGAAGTGAGAAAACAGCCCAGAGGACCCCCGCCCCCCAGGCTCGGGGGCAGAGGTGTGTGTGGCAGCTACCACTGCAGTGGTGGCACAGGGAGGCCACCTTCATTTCCTGTCCTTGCTGGGTGGTGAGGAGTTGGCTGAGGTGGCCAGGAGCGGGCTCAGACTCCCCCTGCTCTGGCTGTCTGCTGCGGAGGGCAGAGCGGGCCGCCACAGCCCTCGCCCGAAAGGGAGGCTGCTGTACTTCCCTAGGCACAGTGCTGGCATTTAAACCCTAATGGCTGTACCCTGGACACTGAGGTCCCCGTGACAGCCCAAGCAAAGGTCTCCAGGGGGACCAGGTCGTGGCCAGGTTCACCAGTGGAAGGAGAAAGGGCAGAGGCACAGAAGAGGAGCTGCCCAGGGCCTGGGCCAGGGATTGCCAAGTGTCTTCCACACAACATCCAAATGGGTACATGGGGACAGGAGAAGGCAGCGGCTTGTCCAGAGGACAGTGGTGAGTCAGCCGCTGGGCTAGGAGGAGAGCCCAGCAGTGACTCCCCAAACCTGGCCTGGAGAAGAGAAGCCCAATTGAACAGCTGCTGGGTGTCTTCTCCCAAGCCCTGGGCCTCCCATCAGGGCTGGTAGGGAATGGCTGGGAACGGGGGGCCACCTGGGTGAGCTGTCAGACACCACACAGCTGAGAAAGCATTGCAGGGCTTAAAAAAATATTCTCATATTTGGTGATGTGACCCCTGTGTGACCTCTGGGGCCGACTTCTCCCCCTTCAGATCAACCTTGGCTGGGGACGGATGAACGACTCAGCTCTGGGCCAGGCTCCCACTCAGAGGCTAACAGCCCGGTGTTGACAGACTCAAGGGAGAGAGGCTTGTTAAAGCCACTGGGATGAGGAATGCTGGGGGAAGGCGTGCAGGAGAGGACGTTGGCAGGCCTCCCCCTGGTCTGAAGACTGTCCTGTACAACCCTGGAGTTGGTGGACAGCCTCTACCATCTCAGAAAAGATAAAAACAGCAAATGGTAGGGCAAATGGAGGAGTCCGGTGTCAACCTATGGAAACTGAAGAGCCTAAGGAACTGGAGGATTCCTGCCTCTCCAGCTCCTCCAGGAAGCAAGGAGTGTCCACTGTGCTTACTCTGGGGTTGCAGACAGCCCTGCATTTCCGTGCCGGGGCCTTGACGTTCCTGGGGCTGGAGAGATGGGGCAAGAAGGAGCCTGGAGGGCAGGTGCAGGCCCAGGAGCAGGTGGGTGTGGAGGCCTGTCTGGGGCCACTCCACAAGCTCCGGAAAGGGCCCAGATTCCCTCACTTGCTGCCTTTTTCTCTCAGGCTCTCCTTTGTCTCTCTTCTCCCACGTGGGGTGTCTCTGCCATGCCACTTCCCCAAGAGATAACAGGCCTGGGCTGGAGGCCAGAACAAGGTGCCAAGGCTGGGAGTGAGGGCTTCCAAGGCTGTTGAAGGCTGATGCAAGAAAGTCATCCTAGCCCCTCCCAACTCCTCTGGGACCAACAGGGAGTGTTCAAGCAGCAGCCAAGAGAACAGAAGTCTGGGTCTCTTCAGTCCTGGGGCTGCTGCATCCAGTTCCTTCCTGATGCTCTGCCCCCAGCAGGCCTGGCCACACAGGGGTCAGGGAGACACCCTGGATCCTGGAAGCATGAGTGAGAGATTCCTGTAGGAGGTGAGGGCAGGCCTCTGTTGGGGTCTCCCTCCAGAGGAGCCTGGGGTCCCTCCTGGCCCAGTGGAGTGGGCCCTCACTGGTGACTATGAGCCTGACCCCAGGCCTCCAGGAGGTCCTCAGACTCCCGGAGAGACAGGCAGCCCCAGAGGGAGACTCAGAGGCCCACAAGTAATTACAAGCCCAGGTTCCCACAAGCTAGGGAGCTGCCTGTGACCACAGTGGCAAGACCCTAAAGAGGAAGGCGGGCTGCCAGTCAGATGCAGAAAGGGCTGACTGCTTTGGGGGCGGGGTGGGGAGGAGGGCTGGTGTGGATGTTGGCTTCACAGCTGAGGACCGGCTGGCCTGGGGGCAGGGGCAGCGGGTTTCCCAGGGCTCCCTGGAAAGGGCCTTGAGAAACCCCTTGGTGAGTTAGGGTGCGTGCCTGGGGAGCGGGCCCCAGCCAGCCTTCCCGGGAGCTCCCCTGTGAGCTGGCCCCTGTGGTGGACCACACTAATGAGCCCATAACACAGGCCTTTGATTAAGCAGCTCCCAGCACAGCAACTTTATTGAAACATGCCGAGGCCAGCGGCTGGTTCCCACAGCTCCCGTTCCCGGGGCAACGGCGCCTGGGAGGGGACCATGTGCTGGGAGTCAGCAGGGCGAGTGCTCAAGCTCACTGAGGGGCTGCCAGGGAGGCGAGGGGGAACAGGGCTGGAAGGGAACACCAGTAGCCGGAGGATCAGGGGCTTGGAAATCAGGGTTGGGCCCAGACCTTCGTGGGGACTGGGGGGCAACATGACATCCGCCGAGTGCTCTGGAGGCCCAGGTCCCCAGGCTGCTGAGAACTGGAGATGCTGACTCCCCCCCCATCCCCGCTGCGGGCAGGAAGATGTTCCAAGGGGGATGGCGGGGCTCCAAGGACAGGTTCAGAGTTGAGCATGTGAAAGGCAACTGGGTGAAATTTCTTCTTGAGTTTGGGGAGACTCTAGTTCCTACTTTTCCAAGAAAATGTGCTTAACCTTCAATACACAAAAGTGCTATCTGAGGACACTTCTGCTGAGACCTGTCAACACACTGTCACCTGCTAGGAATGATGACCTGTGACCTCTCAGTGGCTGGGGGTCTCCTACTCGGTCCCTCGTTCCCCACTCCTTCCCAGCTCTGCCCAGGCAGAAGGCCTACCCCCTCCCTGCTCTCCACAGAGGCAGCCCGGTGCCCTGGGACACGATGGGGCTGGGGGGAGGACCTTTCCACTTGTGCTGGGCTAATTTCAAATGTTATACTTCAGAGCTTTTGCTACAGCAACTACCAACACCACATGGACAGAAATCTAATGTTACCAAGTGGGACTTTTAAAATGTATTTATAACTTTATGGTTCAAAGTAATTTTGTTATGAAACAATGTAATAACAACAGTGGAAAAATGCAAGATAATTTATGGAACACAATATCCCTAAAGCACCGGCTTCCATTTCTACCTCAGCTTAGTCTGGGAGTGTGGTTGGTGTCCTTTGTTTGCCGTTTGTTTTAATTAAGGGTTAGTATTTTGGTGGGGAGGGCGAGGGAGGAGCTGGCCTGAGGAAGAGACACAGACACTCAAAGACTAAAAACATGCCTACATTAATGCTATACACACTTCACAGACCCCCACAGACCAGGCTAACCCCACAGAACCGGCAAAATTCTCTTCCCCTTTACGGTAATCCCTCCACCCACCCGCACCCTCCACCATACACCACAAACAAGGCAGAGTAACCTGTTAGATCAGGGTCAGATTCCCTTTCTGAGAGAGGTAAGGTAGAGTGTTCCTCCTCCCATGCCCCCAACAAACAAACAAAAAAGGATGTTGTTCCTCTAATACATCCGGGAGTGGGAGTCAGGGTTGGGTCGAGTACCCGAGAGACCTGGACAGGGCAGGGGCTGGAAGGAGGCCTGTGGCTCTCAGGCCCCAGCACCCAGCTTGGCAATGGCTTGAAGCTGTGCTCCAGCCAGAAGAGCAAAGGAGGGACAAAGTACTCCGGAAAAGCCAGCAGGTTTCTGCACAGAGAAGCTGGGTGTCCATCAGGAAGAACAGGAGAACCATTAGATGGGGGAGGCTCTGTGTGCCAAGGCCTGCCCATCTCAGCCCAGCGCCCGGTCCAGGTCCAGATGCCCACTTTCTAGGAATTCTGGTGGGCTTTCCATATAGCACGAGAGTGGCTTCCACACTTCCTCCCATCCTGCTTCACCCTCCCGCTTCCTGTTCTTTGGTTTACCCAGTGTGCAGAAAGTCTCACATCCCTCAAACCTGAATTTCCGTGGCAAACAGAATTATCAACGGCCAGGGCCTGGAGTTATCGCTCCTGTCTCGGGGTACGGGGGAGAGGCCAGGAAGTGTTTCTGGAGCTGGTGGGCTAGGCAGCAGCAACCACACTCCACATGGCATCTCACAACCAGCCCCTCAGGAAGAGGAGCCGCCAAGAGCTGCCACGGGAGGACTGCGAGGGGGCGGGCACAGGAAGAACCCATGGAAAGGAGGGAGGGAGAAGAAAAGGAGCCTTCTCACTTGTAACCAGGGTCCATGAGCTGCATAAGGGTGCTCTTCGGTGGCAAAGGCGCCTTCTACTCCCGTGGAGACAAAGGTGATGGCCATGTCACCTGTGATACTTTTATATGTAAAGTGCCGTCCGTGCAGGAGCCTGCCCCTGGGGGTGGGAACATGAGACAGTGAGAGCAGGCCTGGCCAAGCTCAGGGACTGTGGAGGCTACACTCCCTGGGACGGGCTGTCTGGCAAATGCCCTCCTGACCGACCATCTGCCCACTAACAGGGGCCTGGAACTAAACACGTTCATCTCAACACCTCCCAAAAGAAGCCTCTTACGAGTTCTCTACTATTATCCTTCCAAAGTGCTCAAGGCTAGCAGATACTAGAGCAGCATTCAAAGGGCCTGAAAGGGGACGGGAGTCCACCTCCTTCGTGTCCTGGTGAGGAGATTGAGGCCAGAGAGGCCAGTTAGTACTGTGCCCAAGGTCAGGCCCAGAGCTAAAAGGGGGATTGTGCCCCACCTTTGTTTGGAGGGTCGGGGTGAAGAAGCACCTAAACGAATTTCCCACACCCTGGGATGATGGCCTAGTGCCCTCACAGCACAATCCTGTGTCCGGGGCACAGTCTTCCACCTCCTCCTGGGCTCCCCACGAGATTTAAATGGCTACCAAGGGCACATCTTAAAAAAAAAAAAAAAGCTGAAGCCAAGTGGGGTCACTCTGAGGGAGCCACAAGAAGTTACTGTTAATCCCAAGTCTGGAAATACACCTGGGGGAAGGGCAGGCAGGGGCAACCAGTGGGGCAGAGATGCCAGTCAGCAAAGGCAGCAAAACCTGCTCTTGGCTTTCTCAGGTTGCCTTAGATTAACCCTTCACCAGTCTAAAGGCCCTGAGCCTGGGCCAGAGAGGGAGCTGGAGAGGAAATCGTTGGGGTCCTGGGGGGATGGTGCGGGGGGCTGGCCAGACCCTGGTCGCTCTGGCCACTTGCTCTCGTTGCCCTACTGGGCAAGGCTGGTTACCACACAAGGTCCTTCCTCAGGCTCCAGGGACAGTGGGGATGGTCCAAACCAGTGCAACCCCTTTCTTCCTTGTCACTGCTGTCTGAGTTTAGAGTTATCCTTGCTGCTTCTCCTGCTATAAAAGTGAGGGTGGAACCCCTGAGGGCTGTGGAGGAAGCCAGCTGCAACAGGTTTAGCCCAATGCAGCATCCCCATGCAGAGAGCTGAATTCTGGCCACAGGGGTGGGTTTCTGGCACTGTGGACAGCAGCAGGAGGGACACAGCTGGGCTTTTGGGTCCCTCAAGGAGTCTGCTGTGCAGGCCACAGGGTTTGGAGAACTGAGTGTTCTGCATGGAAAAGCAGCAAGGAGGAGAAAGAGTCCCACCCATCAGATTCCCCTGCCCTATTACCCCAGTGCTACTGGGGACCCTGCCACCCCTGACTCTGGGCTGGTGGGATGGCACGGCATCTCCCTAGGTCACTGAACCTTCGTAAGGGAGCAGGGCTGGGGGACACTTCTCTGGACAAAGGAGCGCTCTCCAGCGCGGTGAGGGCTACCGGAGGGTTCAGGGTCCACAGGCTCCCCCAAAGGCCCAAGATGGAGCGGACTGACTAGCTTTCCTCCCCACCCTGGGCCCCAGACTCTGCCTCGGTGTAGGGGGCAAGCACAGGCCTGCTGGCTCCTTGAGGCCAAGTTGTATGCTGTAGGGCTTACCTTAGGCAGAGAGGAATGAGGGCTCCTGACTCCTGGTTGAATTTCAGATGTACGCTCTCGAGCTGCCGCGTGCGGATCAGCTCATGGGGAATAATGGCCGTGGAGCTGTCACTTTCCAGGCTGTCTTTGCGGCTCCTGCGAAGCAAGCACAGGAACAGGTTCAGCACGAGGTGAAAACCGCAGGACAGGAGGCTCTCAGGCCAGGCTCCTGAGGCACGACAAGGATGGTGACTGATGATGAAGATAACAACAGCCACCATTTACTCACTACACACTCGCCAAGTGCCAGCCCTGCGTGAGGCACCTCTCGCTGATTACTCCTCACGGCGCCCCCGTGAGGTGGGCACTATTATTATGGCCCTTTTACAGATAAGGAGCTGGGGATCAGGGAGGTGACCTAACTTGTCCAGGTCGCACAGTGGGGACTGTGGAGCTGGGATTTGGTCGCAGGTAGGTCTGGCTCTGAAGCCTCATCTTTGGCCAACACTCTGTATAAAAGCTTATGTCACAGTGGCTTGTTCTTCCCTAAGATAGCAGCAGGGGCTTCTGGGAGCCCTTCTTCCCCTGCCCCAGAGCCTCAGACCCCAAGTTCTCCAAGGCTGGGGTGCTAGAGTGCCAGAAGACATGGCTCCCAGAGCTTCCTTCCTGCTGACCCTGAAAAGGCTGACATCAGAGCAGGCTCAGAGCATGCACACTCCTGCTAATGGCCAGCAGCTGCCGTGACATACACATCCTTCATCCAACAGGAAATGACACAGTCTTCATCGAGGGGTGGAAACCAGGCTCTCAGGAGTCAGATCAGTGAGCTTGGCCGGGCAGCAGGACCGGGCCACCACCCTGCTGGGCTACGAGGCCCCAGGAACCCTGTACCAGATTCCTCCTGACTGTGGTCCCAGCCATGGCGAACTGTCACTGCTGCCTCGCGCTCCCTCCTGTCCTGCTTCCCACCCACAGCTTGCTCCACAGCTGGGCCACGGGGTCCCTTTGCAATCTAAGATGTGCTCTTTCAAATTCAGCTGCCCCCACTGACAACCTCTCAAATCTGCCTCAGCCAGAAGTGAGGGTTACCCACTGATCTCATTCAAAAGGCCAGATCCTGGTTTGGACTGTGAATCTCAGAACAATTCCCCAAGTGAACAAAATACTGGGTGAGAAGCTTTAGTTATTTATTGTTGAAGCGGCAATAGCCACCCAGGATGATCTGGGCTTGACAGTCACACAGCCAGTGGGGGCCCAACCTCCTTACACACTGGGGGGCTGAGCGCTGGGGCCTGTGGCCCAATGAGGCACCCCAACACTCAGAGCACCTCCCCAGAGGGAGGAGGATGTGAGGTCAGCAGGCAGGATGGAGGGTGACATCGGACAGCACAGGCCCTACTGAGGCAGTGGTTTATAAAGCTCCCGAGGTAACGGGGACCATTCCCACCAGCTGGGTGGATCCACCCTCAGATGTGACATGTGACTGATCTTTCACAAAGTGGTCCCTTCCTCTGGTTTCCAAAGCCAATTCTGAAACTGCCCTTTGCCCTAGTGTCTCCTTTGACAAACCCTTTCACAAGACCTGTGAAGGAGACAAACATGCTGGCCAAGAGGGTCACAGAATTTCAGGGCTGGAAGGAAACTCTGAGGTTGTTTAATCTACCTCTTTCCTTTACAAAAGAGAGCCGGTAACGTGCCCAAGGCCACAGAGCTGGGCTGCGGCAAGCCATCATGGGAGCCTAGGACCTCTGACCAGCTCTCTTCCCCTTACACCCCAGCTGCTACGCCTCCCTTCTGAGGAGGGCAACACCAAACACCACCCTCGGGGCTGGGACAAGAGCAGGACTCAAGAAAGACAGCAGCCCTCTTTGGTGAGGCCTTACTCTCCTCCCGAGTAAGGAGTCCATAGATTCACTCACTGAGTCCTCACAGCAAGGACTCTACACCAGGTAGATTCCTCTATAGTTAACGCTTCTTGTACAGGTCAGGAAACCCGCGGCTCAGAGAAGTGATGTGATAAGCCTACAGTCACAGAGTGAGTTTAAGAGGAAAAGCCAGGGTGTGACTCTCACCATCACTTCCCTGTGCCACCTCTGAGACACACCACCATGCTCCCAAAAGGCCTGGCTGCCAGGTGGGGCCTCCGAGCCGGTGGGCCTCTCTGACACAGGCAAAAATGCTGATGAATAGCAACTGGGGGTGGGAGCAGGGGGGTTGGGAGAGCAGAATCAACAGCACACAGGGCTAGAGATGTCTCAAGCTGGAGGGAAAAATAAATTGTTGAAAGTCAGCTAAAGTCACCTTGGTAACCGCTACAACACACTCACCCAGAACGAGGACATCAAACCCAAGTGCAAACAGCTTTAAAGAAATGGAAAAGAACTTAATCATCTGAAGAATTAATGTGACAAGTGCCCACATTTACACCTCCCACCAACCTTCAATCATTTGAAAACGTACTTTAATCTTTTAAGAGAAAAAAAAAAATTGCAAAATGCTAGATCTGCAGTCCTGGAGCTTGGGTATTTCCGGCATGCTGCTTCAATGGAAACGCGGCTGCTCCACATACACACACGCAGGAGCCCAGCTTTTTGCTGATTTGTTTTTTCTGGACATCGATGCAGAAGCATGAATTATTTGTGTGGGCTGGGTGAGGTATTAAATCTGCAGCCGACACAGGTTTGCAATGTTTTGCATGGTTGTCAGCTTAATCTTAGTCATAAAAAAATAAGTAGTGTGCTCGCCAGCGTGGCCTAATTTTTCAGCTGGGCTGTTTTCTCCCTGAGTTCCTAGCAGAGGGGAAGGCAGAGCTTGAGGGCTGGAAGGGAGAATGGCTCCTAGGGAGGCATGGAGGCCCATAACCGCTGGGTGCTGCTAGGAAGATGGGGCCAGGGGATGAAGGATGCTCTGGGAGGCAGAATGGCTAACAACATAGGTTTGGGGTTTGAGTCCCATATGACCTTGGGCAGATAACTTAGCCTCTCTCTAAGCTTCACTGTCCTCTCGATGGGTAGAATAACAATACCTTTTCCTTATAAGGATTAAATGAGATGACCCAGGTGAAGCATCAAACAGTGCCTGGGATACAGTAGGTGCTCAAAATGTTAGCTGGCTGCCTCTAGAACTCTATCTGCTCCTCGTGCAGGAATGTTGATAGCTTAAGAGAGACTTATTTGCCTTTACCCTGGGCCCAGAATCCAACCACCTCTGGCCAAGTCAGTCCCCCATTCTGAGCAAAGGTCCTTGCCCTGGGCTTGGAAGAGGGGACTTCTGAGATGGGGCAGCAGCCACTGTGGGCCCTGGGCAACCGCTGGTGTTCTGGGAAGGCCCAACTACAGGCCAGCAAAACCCCTTGAGGCCTTTGTTCTGCTGAGAGACATGCTGGCAGGACCGCCTTCCTACACAATGAGCACAATCAGCCTTCCTGCAATTCTCATCTACTGGTCCTCAAGTCGCCGAGAATTAGTTTAATCCATCCTCCATGACAGCCTTGTAAATCCCCGAGGCTGCTCACAGACCAAGAGGAGTTTCTCTTTTCCAGTATTTGTAGCCCCAACTTTCAACTATATTCTTAAGATAAGGTCCTGAAATCTTCCATTCATCCAGGTCACTCTCCCTTGGATTCACTCTAGCTTGTCAAAGCCCGAGTGTCATGTCCAGAAGTGAAGTGTCATGTGGGAAATAAATACAGTATGTGGTTTACCCAGCAGATCACAGAAGGACTGTGAGCTTTCTTGTTTGGGATACTTTATTTCTATTAAAACTGTCATCAGATTGTCTATTCTTTGTAACCTCAGCATACTACCAACTTATACCACACTCCCTCTGTCAACAAAATCTCCCTCAGGCTTTCTCCCATGGACTGAGCTTAGACCTCTTCCCCCCTAGCTTGTATGTACTCTAGATGATTTGGAGCTTAGAACATAAATCTGCATTATCTGGCTAGGGTGTCAAGCAGTCTGGATATTTCTGAAACCTGACTCTGGCACCCATCATATTGGCACTCCCCCCTGACTTCACATCACTGACAAAACTGATAAACTTGCCATCGATGTTCTCATCCCAGGCTTTGATTAAACAGTGAATAGGACAGGGCCAGGCAGACAAGCTGACAGACTGACATCATCATTCTTTGGGTATGCTCATCCAACTGATTATAATCAACCCAACCATTCCATCACTAAGCCCCTCACCCTCCTGGATGCTCTGTATAGACATTTCTCTGTCTTGCCAGCAGTGATGTCAGAAGACACTCTCAAAACATCTTGCTAACCCCCACCTATACAAGGTCTGCAGCACTTCCTTTATCTACCAAATAGAAATAGGTTAAGTGTTTCTAAAAAGGCAGTGAGGATGGTCCGGCAGGTTTGACTCTTGGTGAATGCATGCTGTCTCTCAGGCCTCACTGTTTCTCCTTAGAGAGTGTTCACAGCCTACTCGCTGAATAATCTAGCCCAGAGTTTTCCCTGTGAGTTGACACCAAGCTCACTAGTCTAGAGAGTGCAAGATGCTTTTTGCATCTTGAAATTTTTGAGTGCTTTCAGTCTGCCAACACCTCTCTCCCATTCCCTCAGAGATTACTGACAACAGCTTCCTGAATCTCATCTGCCAATTTGACTGGTATTCTGGGGTGCAATACATGTGGACCAGGAGATCTGAAATCATGGCTTCAATCCTCTTATCGATGCCCATATGACTCTTCCTAGTCTGATAACCATTCGTTTTGAGACGGAAGCACAAT
Organism: Eschrichtius robustus; assembly: GCF_028021215.1. Taxonomy (NCBI): domain Eukaryota; kingdom Metazoa; phylum Chordata; class Mammalia; order Artiodactyla; family Eschrichtiidae; genus Eschrichtius; species Eschrichtius robustus. Next base: position 112,999,835 of record NC_090830.1, on the reverse strand, counting down.
AGAAGTAGAGGAAATTTTTGCTGCCTCTCTGCCTCTGATCAACATTACTCTGTCCAAACAATGGGGCCTAGGTTTTCTTCTTCTTGTTCGAAACAGAACTATGAAAAAACAAAGTCCTTTTTGCTGATCATAGCCCTTTTTTGCAAGACTTAATTCTTCTTGAGTTTCAGCTTTTCTTGATCCTATTCCTTAAAGTGTCTGTTGGTATAACATACTTCTCTCTCCAGCTTTTGTTCAAATCCTTCAAAAATATTCTGAGTTATGTAAAGAATTACCTACATATCTCTACTGGTCCCCAGAGGTATTACACCTCTTTTTAGTTTTCAGGGGACTTTCTGCAATGATAGTATTAAGGGGTACCTTTAACTGAGTGCACACGATGATGCCAGGTCCTATGCTAAACCCTTTATATACTTTATTCCTTTCATTTCTATAACAACCCTATAAATAGGTATTATTTTTCCCATTTTACAGATGAAGAAACTGAAACTCAGATACTTAAATAACTAGTCCAAGATCACACAAATGGGCAAATAAAGGGCTGAGACAAAAAACCCCAGGTCTTCCTGACGCCAGCTAAAGTGTAACCACAATATTTTTCCTTAAGAGCCTCCCATCCCTTTGAGTGGTCTTTCCTTCTGGGGTTTCAAAGGCCATGAAGACACATCTATTTTTTTTTTTTTTCCCTGAACTCTTAAAAGAATTGCTTCCTAGAAGCCACGGCAGGGCTTCCCAAAGGGTATTTGATGGAATTTTAATTTAAGAGAAGCTTCTAGAAGAGCAGATGTGGCAAAGGCTGGATGCAATACACTGCATCTCAGATTAAAGATCCATAAAATGTTGGCATTTCGAAGACTCTGAGGAGGACTATAGAGGGCAAAGGAACCAGTTTCATTTTGTGTAAGCCAGTCTCTTCCAACCTTAGCCACAGGAACCCCTTTTCACTTAATCCCCAACCGACCCCCCTAAAAGGCTGTGGGGACCCTCCCTCTGGGGACCACTGGTCAGGCAGTGCTCTGACAAGGCCCAGGGTTTTCCCTCCTGAACCCTGCTCTGCCCAAGCGCGTTCTCCCAAGGCCCTGTCACTCCCACTCCATCAGCTTCCTTGCCGGTCAGAGTCAGGTGCACAGCCGAGGTGCCTCGTCATTTCCTTCACCCCAAGACAGACGCTCTCAGGAGGCCTGTCAGACACTTATACGATGCTCACCTTCAGCTCTCAGCCCGATGCCGGGAAGCTGAAGTTCTTCTGAGTGACCAGGGATTACCTTGGTGACAATTTTGTGATTTTTACCTGGAATTTTGTGTCATTCTTTCTTCTCACTGTGCAGGGCAAGCTGTAACAGCTCCTACAATATCACTTCTCTGACTTTTTTTACTATTCTTTTTTTAAAGTTGAAAGAGCCAAATAGTTCTATAAGGTTCATTACAACAGTCAGCAGTCTTCCCACTCCCCACTCCTCGGAGACAACCACCGTCATCTCTGTTAGCTGATTCTTTTGGTATTTTCCTCAATACCTCTAATACACTTTCTTTCTACTTCCTGGTATTCCTTTTTCAGGCTTTATCTATTGACTTGCTGCTACAGAAGACGAGCTTTTAGCTCCCTTCCATTCCACCCTCCCACCTTCCCAAGATAACTATACTGTAAGTTTGCTTGGCTCAGTATTAAGTGTTTACGTTATTATACTAATGCTATTTACAACTGAGTCATGTAGTATAATATGATTACTTTTCCTTTCTAGTGTGATTTAAAAATATATATATTTATTTATTTTATTTTTGGCTGCATCGGGTCTTAGTTGCAGCACGCGGGATCTTTCATTGTGGCGTGCAGGTTTCTCTCTAGTTGTGGCGCGTGGGCTCCAGAGCACGCGGGCTCAGTAGTTGCGGTGTGTGGGCTTAGTTGCCCTGTGGCATGTGGGATCCTAGTTCCCCAACCAGGGATCAAACCTGCATCCCCTGCATTGAAAGGCGGATTCTTAACCACTGGACCACCAGGGACATCCCTAGTGTGATTTTCTATTTTCCTTGTATTTAATAACCGTATTGGTTTTCTATGTGTTTATTGCTAATTCAATCCTAAACTAACAACCAATGGCCTACAGATTCTCCCAAGACTTTCAAATAGAGCAAATATTTATCAATTTTATCTTCTTTTTAAAAAATTAATTAATTAATTAATTTATTTATTTATTTTTGTCTGCGTTGGGTCTCCGTTGTTGCATGCGGGCTTTGTCTAGTTGCGGCAAGCGGGGGCTACTCTTTGTTGGGGTGTGTGGGTTTCTCATTGCGGTGGCTTCTCTTGTTGCGGAGCAAAGGCTCTAGGCTTGCGGGCTTCAGTAGCTGCAGCACACGGGCTCAGTAGTAGTGGCTCGCGGGCTCTAGAGTGCAGGCTCAGTAGTTGTGGTGCACAGGCTTAGTTGCTCCGCAGCATGTGAGATCTTCCCAGACCAGGGCTCGAAACCGTGTCCCCTGCATTGGCAGGCGGATTCTCAACCACTGCACCACCAGGGAAGTCCCTCAATTTTATCTTTTTAAAGACACTTCTCTAGGGGCTTCCTTGGTGGTGCAGTGGTTGAGAATCTGCCTGCCAATGCAGAGGAGATGGGTTCGAGCCCTGGTCCGGGAAGGTCCCACATGCCGCGGAGCAACTAAGCCCGTGCGCCACAACTACTGAGCCTGCACTCTAGAGCCCACAAGCCACAACTACTGAGCCCACGTGCCACAACTACTGAAGCCCACGCGCCTAGAGCCCATGCTCCACAACAAGAGAAGCCACCACAATGAGAAGCCTGTGCACCGCAACAAAGAGTAGTCCCCACTCACCGCAACTAGAGAAAGCGCACACGCAGCAACGAAGACCCAACACAGCCATAAATAAATAAATAAATAAATAAATAAATTTATTTAAAAAAAAAAGAGTAGCCCCCGCTCGCCGCAACTTGAGAAAGCCCGTTTGCAGTAATGAAGACCCAACACAGCCAAAAATAACTAAATTAAATAAATAAATAAAATATCACTTAAAAAAAAAAAATACATTTCTCCAGAGGATCCTTCCAAAAGGCTCTAGTCTGAACTGTCTGCCTTCCGTTCTTGCGGCACAAGTGTCGTCATGGGATCACCCCTTACCTTCACACTGGTGATTCCTCTCGCCTTTCTCATGTTGGATCCTATTTCCTGCTCCCCATATGTCTTCCTCACTCATTTCGATGGAGCATATCCTCTAGCAGATTTCACTTTTTTAGTATGCTTCTCTCTGACCTGCCACCCTCAGGGGTTTTCAGGCAAATTAAAACACCAGCTTTACTCTGTGCACTGGTATAGAGACTTCCAAGGCCTTCTTTCCAGTTATTTTTTCCTGTGAATTGGCAGGCAACTCCTCCACTTTTATCTTCTTTTACAGGCAGTACCCAGTGGTGAAGAGGTCTAGATCTGGATTCAAACAACCCAAGGTTCAAATTTTGGCTCTGAACTTTATTAATCTTGGCTCATTGACCCGAAATAAGTTATACAATCTATCTAAGCCTCCGTGTTCTCGTTTGTAAAATGGGGACAAAAATAGCCCACAACACAGGGCCTGGCACATGGCGATACCTAATAAAAACTGCTTGCTTGGGACTTCCCTGGCGGTCCAGTGGTTAAGACTCTGCGCTCCTACTGCAGGGGACACGGGTTCGATCGCTGGTCGGGAAGCTAAGATCCTGCATGCCGCGCAGCCAAAAAAACAAAAACAAACAAACAAAAAAACCTGCCTGCTTGGTCACAGAACCTGTCCAGCCCAGGATTCTTTTGGGAGCACTGAGGAGTGGTTTGCAGGATGGCTCAGAGGCACGCCTCAGTAATTCAGCAATTGATCTAAATCTTTCCATTTCTTTCTTTTTTACTACCTGTCTATGTAACACATCCTATATTTACACGTCCCACTGTGTAAGGGGACTTTTTACATATCCTAACACGCCTTCTCTTTCCAGTGTCAGGACAGACTCCTGATTTCTAGTGCTGCACAGTTTATAGTACAGGCCCCTGTTCACCCTACCCACACTTCACAGATTGATAGAACCGTATCCATGTTTCCTCTCCACCCTGGTCTCTACAGATTGAAAAGTCTCAATTTTAGCCTAAGGGTATTGGTCACATTCTATCAATGGCAGCAGGTGTGGAAAGGAGAGGAGCCCAACCACTGAGACTCCTTTTAGCCACAATCCCAGTCCTGTGACAGTGATGACGTCTGCACTGGCCACACCACTTGGGGCCTTTTCCTTGGGGACGCCCGGGAGCAGGAACCAGGGCACCCGGGTTGGCAACTATTCAGAAGTGAAGTGGGTTTGGCCTGCTGAGCCCAGCCCAACCTCTGGCTTCTGCCGCTAGCCTGGGAGATTATTCCTTTTGCTTTCAGATTGCTGACGAAAGCTCTGAACTTTCCAGAGAAAGAACCACTTGCAGGTTTCCCTTCAGGGCAGGACTGGGACAGGGTGTGGGTGTGGGTGAGGGCACCAGCTCACCTTCACAGTTACTGCTACCATCTGAATTTGGAAAAATTCTCTGATGAGGATGACACACGAAGTAAAAGGCCTTAAAAGGTTACTGGTAAACACCAACAACCAAATGATGAAACGCAGTATTTTCACTGTGAATATTCCAAGGATGGAACGTGATGATAGAACAGTGGGACAGAGTGTGGGTGAAGAAGACAGAGTGAGGAAAACTTGTGTTAAGGTTGGTGGATTCCTTAATCAACTATTAACTCCTCTGGGCACCAGGGACCGCCCCCCGCAGCCTTGTGGTCTGACTCAGGTGGGAGACTAGGACCCCTGATCTCCTGAATGAGCCTGCTCTAGCCAGAGCCCTTGGCTTTCTGGTTTCTGAGACACTGAGTCATTTCCTCTCTCCAGCTCTCACCTTTGAGCCTTCCTTTTCCCTTCCCTGGAGAAGTGACTCACTACTGAAGTGTTGGGTGACACTGAGGATCAAGGATGGGCGACAAAAATACTCCTGATTGTGCAACTTGAGGAAGAGAGATGCAGTTTGGATTGAGAATTCAATGTGCCGGCCATGAACTCTGAGGCTGGGGTGTTAACGATGGCCACTGCTTCACCTCTTTGGGGAAGCAGAGCAGAGAATGGAGTTCAAACAGAAATTCACCCAGGCAGGACTGCTGTGGAGTCCTTGTTCTGCCCTTTCAAATGTGTATTTCTGAGAAAGGCACATAAAGGCAGGCACTTAGCAAGACAAATGCGGATCACAGAGGCCTGGGCCCTTCCTCCCATCAGCCCTGTGGGGCCTGGCTGGGGCCCTGAGAGCAGGGCTGTTTCTTCTTGGGTTTTCTCTCCAGTGAAAACAACCGTACTTCCCCAGTGTGGGAGTGGTGAGGGGAGCCAACGTGACACACTCGGGCTCCGGGCAGGCCACTGCACTGACATGATAGAGCCCTTTGAGCAGGGTTACCCAAGACTGCCCTGCATGCAGGAAGTGATGGCAATAGCCCAGCTGTTTTCCCAAATGGAAACTCACCTTCCTTCACCCAATTCACTGGATGCAAACGAGATATTTTCTTCTTCTAATTAATCTTCATGGGTCTCATAGGCTGAGCAAAACAAAACACAATTTTCTCTAAAGGATGACTCTTTGGCCAGGTCACAAGCTATTCAAGATGGGAACAGAGGCAGCATGGCTACCCATCCAAAAGGCTAAACAGATGGGAGCAGAGACACTCATAAAATGGAGAGAAATATATGTGTGTTTTGTGTGCATGTTGGGGGAAGGGTGCAGCTGAAAATGTCACAACAGGAGAAATCATGCTACAAAACCTTAATTTTCCAGAAAATTAAGGCAACAAGCAAAAAAAAAAAATAAGCCTTAAAAGCTGCTGGTGCAATTCCAGAAGACTGAGAAACTTAGCTCAGCGATGACGGTTAGTTTGCTTTTTAAAGGTGCCTCAACTACAAAGTGTCTCTCCTGCAGCCAGGAACCTTCCCCCCCAACACATGTGCACACACATGCATGGGCCCTGCCCCTCTTTGGGGGGATTATGTGACCCAGAGAGCTCCCTAAAGGTCCCCCAACCTCAATCAGTGACTCACTGGCAGAAGGAGGAGGAGGTCCTGGTAAGTGTACCCAGCATCAGAGCGAGTTTACAGAAATGCAAACCTCCCCACGCGGTGCACCTGACCATGCACATCCCCCGGGTCACTGTGGGGAGGCTGGGAAGCAAAGGCCAGACTCCACAGAACAGTCCATGTCTAACCAGGCAACCTCAGACAGAGGATGCCAGTGACTTTTTCTCCCTCGACCCAGGTCCTTATAAATGTTGGCAGGCACAGTCCTTAAGCCGGGCTCCCCTCAGTGGCACAAAGGAGCTGCTTCCCAAACTCACGTGGGCAGGCCGTGGGAAGGGAGGCGCCAGCAAGCCGAAGGAGGCTTTTCTCAACTGATCATCTTGGGAAAAGCCAGATACAAATTTCACGGCTGGAATGCAGGGGTTGTGAAACGCTGGAAGGAGCCCCAAAGAGGACTAAGGACTCCCCTTCCGGGAAGGCGGTGGGAGGAGGGTTGGCAGGGGGAGTGGGAGAGGAGCAGTTACCCAGAGGGCCCCGCCTTTCTGGGAAGCAGGAAGTGAGGCCTCAAGAAAAAAAGAAAGAAATCCCCTAGCACTGAAGCAGTGGAGGGGCCAGAGATATACGGTTGATTTTGTTTCTGAACATGAAGAAAACAAGGCTTTGTGTTAAAAAGTAATTCTGGTATAAATGAGACAATTATGACACATCTTGTTATCTCTGGGGTTTGGAAGCACTGAGCCTGGCGGCATGTCTTCCCTAGAGTTAAATACAAACAGTAAGCTTCTAACATGGGGCTTTAGCCTTGTCCTCGGTGCCAAGGGAGCAGTCTCTACTCATGCTCTGACTAGTTAGAGGAGGTCCACCTATGAGGGTGAGAGGCACAGTCTGGGGTGTCCCTCACGAGGTTCCTGAGAATGGAGCAAGGAGGGTCACACCATGTTAACGGCTGAGGGACTGCCCTAAGTGCCACCCTTTTCTCACCTTGGCCAAGTTACTTATTAGCCTCTCTGTACCTCACTCAGTTTCCTCATCTATAAAAGGGGGATCATAAGATTATCTACTTCACAGAGTGACTATGAGGATGGTATAAAGCACTTGGAACATTACCTGGCACTTGCACCTGATCAGTGTTAGTCGCCATTAAGGTGGGAAAAGAGCAAGTGCCTGACTCCCTCAGGTAGGCCAGAGCCCCGCTGCTAATACCCAGGCTCCATCGGCTCTTCTGAACCTCTGCTCTACCTCCACAGCCTTCTCAAACCACGCTCAGGCCCATAAGACTATGCATCAGAGCCCCAGCCCAGAAAGCCTGACTAAAGGAAATCGGACACGAAGACACAATAGGGCCCATGCCGGTCACTCCCCCACAGGGAGAGGAGCAAACACTAGTGCCAGCACATTTTGGGTCGGCTTTCTCAGTCACAATCCATGCGGTTTATCTGAAACCAGGTCAGGTCCCAGGGTGGGCAGCACAGATATTACAGTCGTGCGTGCTAATCTGAACTGAGGCCGCCGTCATCGATCCTGAGGTGACAGGGAGCTGGAGACTTGAGGGAGGGTTGGAAAATGTTCTTGGCAAAGGAGGAACCATTTCTCAACCAACTGCTAACAAATTGGTAACCAGCACTGACAACCTTAGAGGAGACACTCCGATTCCCTTCAGACTGCAGATTCCAGCACCTTGGAGACACGACTGGGTCCTTGAGCTGCAGGGAGGGGAGATGACCCCAGATGGCTGCACCTCTGATCTATTCCCATCCATCTCTCTGTAGCTCAGCCAACTCAGGTCAAAGAGTGGAGGCTGCAGCCTCTGCCCTGTGTCTACAGATTGCCCTTGGACCAGATCCGATGTCCCACTGCCCAGTAGGCTGAGTCTGGGCTGGATGTCTGCATCCAGGAACTCTGTGCGCCTTACAATGTCTTGGGGTGCAGCAGCTGGAAGTACGCCCTAGACTGGGAGTGAGATCTCAGACTTGTCCCAGATGTACAGTAGGGGCAAGTGGGCTGCCTCCACAGGAGCCCGTGCCCTTCTGCCCAGAAACCCAGACCTTTGGAGGTGGAAGGGCCACCTGGACTGACTTTCACAAGTTATGGGGCAATCTGCTTGAGCCTTTAAGCCTTCAATTACCTCCCGACCTCCCATCAGTGCCAACGGGGCCCAGAGGAAGAGGCCAAGCTCAGGGAATGCGAAGGAGTATGGCCCTGGGACAGGGTCCAGACTCACAGGTGGAGAGTTTCCAGATGCCCCACGACTCAGCCTGGCCATCTGCTCCTGCCAGGGGAAGATGGTGCCTTAAGCCAGCTCCTTCAAGGCGGCTGGCTGCAGAAATCCACTGGCTGGAGTTGAAAGCTGCTTGGAGGTGGCAGTGGAGGCTTCTCCAGGCTCTTGCAAAAGAGCTCTACTCTCATGACTTCTGGATGGCAGATTCTTCAGGTGGGCCACCTTGGGCAGCCAGAGTAACTCTCCCTACTCCACAATCTGCTCCCAGGTTGCAGCCTCGACTTTAACCAGCCAGGCCTCCCCTGTTCCATCCCTGTCAGCTTCTTCACCTGCTTGTTAAAATTCCAGGGCACCTTCAATGCCCATCTCATGTCCTTCCTCCTCCAAGAAGCCCTCCCTAACTACTCCAGATCATGCTGACTTGACCCTTCTGTAGCACATGAGATCATTACCATTTCTGGGGATCGTGGATGAGCAACTGGAGCTAGAATTCAAAGGAACTATTTCCAAAAAATTACATCCACAGCCAGAATCATGCCAATTAATTGACTGTTTCAGTTCATGTGCCCCCAAAAGAGCCTACACCCCTGATAGCCCTCTGGGTCCTGAGCCTGCCACACAGCAAGTGTGTAATAAAGACTTCTTAGAAGAAGGACGGATCACCCTGGTCTTGCAGGAGTGGTCCGCCTCCCTGTTAGCCCAGGGCACAGCAACTTCCTCTCTGGCAGGCAGGGTTCCTGCTCTGGGCTGCCAGCTCCCAGGCATCCCCTGCCAGCAGCTATTCCCTAGAGCTGCCCTGGGACTAAGGGCAGAGCGTGGTGCCCAGCTCCAGCTCTGCCCACCATTCACCCCCATCAGAGGAAGAGAGGTCAGCAGGAAGTGGATCTGACCTCTGGGGTGGTCACAGTCTCTCCTAAGAGCTATAGGGGCTCTTGGACAGACAGCAGAGGCCTGCAGAGGACTTCCCTTCCCTGGGCCCCATGGAAGGGAGGCAGGAAGAAGGGCCTCAGCAGCAGGCGTCCAGTCCGGGGCTGGCCAGACAGAGAGGCCCCGGGGGTTGCAGCTATCAGCCGGAGACCAGGCTCCAGGAAGGAAGGAAGGGCAACTCTGGCCGAAGCCGAGATAAGGAGGGGAATCGTGCTCAGCACAATGGGCTGCCAGAAGGCTGGGAGGCCCCAAGTCAGATTTTGCCCCAACTTGGCCTCCCATCTGCTCACACAGCCCATATAAATATTTACTGTTGTTTATATTTCTGGTCTGCTGCGTCCCCTCTGAGGCCCTTACAACCCACAGATCTGTGTGTCCCAGAGACCCTGAGTCCATCCAGCAAGGCCTCTGGGCATTGTTCTCTCTCATGCAAGCCACAGGGACAGGACCTGAAGGACAAAACTGCCCCCTTGTCCCAGTCCCGGGACACTGCTGTCAGGAAGCTAGACTAACCCCTCTGTGGGCAGGGCACTTACGGGGCCCGGTCGTGGGTGAGGCCGTTCTGCCGCTGGGGGTTGATTGGCGGAAGGACGGGTTTGCTGTTGATCTCAAGTCCTCTCCTCAAGGTCTCCCGGATCTGCTCCGTGTCTGCAATGACACCATTAAGTTACCTGATGGCCCTCTGGGGCCCCAGCATCCCCATCCCTGTCCTTGGACCCTGGCTCTGCTGATGTGCTGGGGAAAGGCCCCCACAAAGGCTGGTCCTGAGGCCACTCTAGGCATCAGCTGTGCAATCTGAGTGCAGCATGAGGACACAGGGCAGACGAGGCATCGTGTGCTCTGGAAACTTCTGGTCTGAAGAGCACCATTCGTGTCGAAGACAAGGAATGGCCTCTGGACTGCAGAAGGGCACTCTCCAAGGCAGGGCTCTCCTCCACTGTCCTTTCCCATCCTGTGTCACAGGCCCTAGGCTTACGCCTAACATGGCTCCAGACAGTGACTCACAAGACAGCCACTACCCAAGACCACCCAGGGATTCTTAACTGGCACCCACTTAACGGATGCCAGTAAGGGCTGCGAGTGCTCTGCCATGAATGAGCAGGCGTCCCTTACACACGTTCCTGGGTTCTGGGTGGTCAGCTGGTATCTGACCCTGCCACCCCTTCCCCTTGGGCCGGGTCAGTGGGATACTGAGTCATCTCCCCACCTTGGTACTATCCCAGGGAATCCTGCCTCTCCACGGCTCTGCCAAGGGCCAGGAGGTGACAAAGGAGTCCCCTGGTTGAATTATTCCTTTGCAAGGTGCTTTTCTGGTCTTTGGGGTGAAGCTTACTAGTCTGGTCCCCTATATTGAGATTTTTGTCTAAGATTTACTTCTGCAAACTGCAAACACACACAAAAAAGCAAATTAACGTTTGTTGGTTAAAGGGTGGGCTTAGAGGATGGAGGTGATTATTAACTTTTCTAGTGTTTGACTTGTTATAGTGGCATGGATCTTACTTTTACAATTTTTTAAAAAATAGCCAATGATGGTTGAAATTTTGGACAAAACTGTGAATCCCTCCTTAAATTAGCTCTTTTGTCAAAAGCAACTGAATGATTCTAATAACTGTACACTCTCTCAGAATCTCCCCAGGGCTTGACACATCATTAGAATAAGCAGGAAGGAAAGAAAGGGGTCAGATATTTGCACTAGGGGTTTAAGTTGTTTTTTATGGAAAGAAAACCTTTTATAAGTGCGGTCACATGCGCTGGTATTTTATTCAGGACTCTAGGTATCTTACTCTTCAAAAGGTAAGAAAAGGTGGAAGAATTGAAAAAGGAAGTAGAAAAAGCAGCAGTAATCACATCTGTGTAAACGGCTGCTTTTCTTTTGGAGTTAGTTAGGGATGCCCTTTCTTAAAAACCACAACTGTTTCGCTAACCAAGACCAGCATGGTGAGCTTCCAACAGGGGAGCCATATCCTCCTTCCCCAAGGCCCCCCGACAAAATGCAGCAGGTAAGGGTACCCTGCCTATGCCCCCTACATTATATCTGCAAGAGAGTGGGGTGGGGAAGTTTGCAAACTGGCCTCACACTCAGCCCTCTCTTGTCTGAGGCCTGGGAGGGCCCAAGGCCAGAGTGATCCTCAGGTCTGGCATGGCTTTCAGGCTAGAGCTGGGCCCTGTGTCAATTCTGTGGGTGGCCGATGCTTGTTCTCTTGCACTTGGGTGGACTATGGCTGTTTCCTGTAACTGTTCTAGGGCTTCCATTCACCTCCCTGACCTCAGATAGCAAGGGGCAAATCTAAAACACAATGGTCACTGCTGGAAGTGCAATCTGAAATACACACAGGAAACACAGGAGAAACGGGTCAGTAAAGCTCCCTTCATTCCACCCTGCTGAAGACCTCACTTGCTGTTTAAATCCTGCCAGGAAATACTGAAACCCGGCCTGGGGAAAGGGAAGGCGACGGCTCCCACCTTTGCCAGAGAGCCGCCGGGGCTGAGTGCCGATGCAAATGCTCCGGCTGTCCTCGTCGTCCTCGGGGGGCCGGCTCAGGTCATCCCAGGCACACTTGGCGCTGACACCGCTCAGGTTGGACCCGTCCGTCTCAATGCCTTTGTCAACTCTCTCCTGCTTGGAAAGAGTCAAAGAGCCGGAGTTCCTTCAGCGAACCGGTGGCCCAAGGTCACCACCACCTTTCCCATGTTTACTGAGCCCTGGTAAGAGCTGAGCACGGGACAGGTGCCAGAAGAGCAGGGTCTCTGACCTTATTCTGCCCTGGTTACTAACGCGTGGCGGTCTCCGCCAGCCACGGGTCTCCTCCAGGGGAACCAGGAATTAGGGGAGCCGGGAAGAATGAAAATCCCAAGGGAAGCGTCTCCTCTCCCATCAGCCTTCCAGTAAAGTGACTGTCATTACCCGCTTCAGAGCTCCGACTCTGCCCACCCTGTGCTGGCCCGTGGAGCTGATGTGGCAGAGCCAGGAACCACCCTCCTGAGGAAAGGCACAGTCCTTCCTCTCCTCACTGATCACCCCGTCGCTGCTCCAGAGGCCAGGGTGGAAGCCGGCCACAGGCGGGAGAGGCGGGGACTCAGCCCAATTTCTCCGACTCCATACCTGCAGTTTTCTCTTCCAACAGCAGAGGGTGTGGTCACACAGGGAAGAGTCCCCAGAGAGCAGAAGGGCCGGACTTCCCCTTGCTGCATTGCTGACTTGTTTGGCCAAGAATTCTGGATGGAGATTCTTTCCCATTTCTGAGACTGAAACGGGGGCCTGGAGGGCAGTGACCATCTTTAGACCCCACCAGAGGCCCTGCCTTCGCACAGGCCTTGACACTTCTGAGTCCAAACACTCTCCAAATGGCCTCGAGGACGAGCTAAACACAAACACCTGGGATTTCTGGTAAAACAAATTGTGATGTTGGGCTTTGGATGAAAGGTCATCTGGGAGGCTCCCGCAACCTTGTTCATAAACAGTCATGTAGGCCAAATAGAGCTCCTGAGTCAGTACTTCAGTAAGAGTCTGCTCCTCCCTGTCTGGGGGACCTTCTCCCCATGGCGCCACAGGCTCCAAACAGGCCTGCTGCTCGGCCAGGGAGCCCATCCAGGGAAGCACAAGGTAAGCTTACAGAGGGTCCTTATTTCTTGAGACCAGTCAGCAGGTGGCCCTGGCCCGATGCCTCCTTCCCATCAATCCCATTCTCCTCCTCTCCAGTGCTAGCAGCAGCCTAGGCAAAGCTGGGGATTCTGAGCAGAGGCGTGGGAGGCTGATGACAGGGAGTGGCTCTCTGTGCTCTAACCAGGGGCGTGTGAGCCCTAGTTTGCTTGGGGTGGAGTCTATGCTTTTCCCGCTCCACTGGCCACCCTGAGGCGCCTCACCTAAGCAAGGAGCTCAGGACACCTCTTGGCTCAACAAGCTCAGCCCACTTACTTTATGAGTAAACAAGAAAGGGTGAAGACGCAGAGGAGTTCAGAGACTTGTCCACGCACATAGCTGGCTAATGGTAGAGCTTGGAGCAAAGGACCAGGAGCAGCTCTAAAACAAACGGTCTGCAAGCAGGCCCCAGAGACACAAGCGAGCACATAGGAGCTCCCAGTGGGTGCACAGAGCCCCCAGGAAAGGAAGCTGGACTTTCTCACCAAGGTGCCCCTGCTTGCTTTTTTTTTTTTTTAAATATAATCCTTCTCTTTATAAATTTATTTATTTTTGGCTGTGTTGGGTCATCGTTGATGCGTGCAGGCTTTCTCTAGATGCGGCGAGCGGGGGCTACTCTTCGTTGCGGTGCACAGGCTTCTCATTGCGGTGGCTTCTCTTGTTGCGGAGCACAGGCTCTAGGCATGTGGGCTTCAGTAGCTGTGGCTCACAGGCTCCAGAGCACAGGCTCAGTAGTTGTGGCGCACGGGCTTAGCTGCTCCGCGGCATGTGGGATCTTCCCGGACCAGGGCTCGAACCTGTGTCCCCTGCATTGGCAGGTGGATTCTTAACCACTGAGCCACCAGGGAAGCCCCCCGTGCTTGCTTTTAAAGAACACTAGGTGCTCTGGGTCCTGCTGGCTGGCCTCAGGGGCGCCTGAAGACTAGGGAGGAGAACTGTTCTCAGCATGCAGAGAAAGGATGGGCTGCTTACCCTAGTAGCTTAAAGGATCAGGTGCTTTCTTAGCACTTGGCACCTAGGACAGGGGCCAAAGAACAGCCCATGGTGCCCCGTGCTGGATCCCAGTGTGGCTGCAGAACGAGGGCTTAGGGAAACATAGCCTTCGTGGTTCCTGGTTCTTGCATAAGCAGAAGCTACAAAGAAACCAAGTTTAAAGTAGAGATAACAGAGGATATCCTGGCAGCAGTTGGAAAGCTGCAGTGTTCAAGGCACTAGGAAAACAGAGGAGCATCATCTGTGAATGAGTAGGCCTTCTGCCCAAGAACGCCCAGGTCTGCAGTAAACAGCCCAGGGACTGCTGGCTACATGTCCGCCTGCTACCTCTCCCGGCCACCTCCCACCCTTCCTAAAGGACATATAACTCCTGGCAGCAGCCTGTGGCCTACCAGATTTTTACAGAGGCATAAAATATTCAGAGATGGCAATGGCCCGCAATGGGAAGGGGCAAAGGAGAAGGAGGCAGGCACATGCCAGGCACATTATTAGCTGTCTGCGGTTCCTGCTTCAGGAGCTGCCAATAAGAAAGAAAGTTATGCTCTACGTGGCTTTCAAAATTCACCTTCATACAAACAGAGTGCTGCTTCTAGAAAACCCAAAGACAACACTGACACTCTGTACAGGTGGGCCACAGCGAGTGAGAACTGCAGGCCTGTGTGTATAGAGACTTCCTTTTATATATGAAGGGATGCCAACCTAGCCAGGGGAGGAGCTCGGTGTCTGACTACCCAAGATGAAAAATGTATCTAAAAGGGGGATGGGATCATTAGACCAATCAGCGCTCCCCGCTGCAGCTGGGCTGTGGGGTCACTATCACCTGTTCTACTGTCTGTTACAGGGTGGCGGTGGCAGTGGGGTGGCTTCCTGAAAGAAACCCTGTGTTCTTCTAAGAAGGGGAACATGGCAGGATGAGTACTGGGCAAGAAATATCCACTATACTGATTTTCTTTCCTTGCTAGTGATCCGATTTTTTGGTCAGGTTTATTGATGTATAATTTGTATTCAATAAAATCAATCCTTTTAAAATGCAAAAAAACATATGTCTAAGACAAGTTTTCCTGGCCTGAAATCTCTGCTCCCTTATGTGCTCTGCAGAATTCAGAGGACAAATTCCAAATCATGCCATATTTCTACTCACTCACAAATAAAGCTCCTCCGTTTTCCCAGGATGAAAGCCAGTGTTATTTGGAAGAAGCCTAGGCACAGTGTGCTAGAAAGGTTTTCCTCACTCAAGACATACTTGCAGGTGTGGATCGATCTCAAATATGGTCTCTCCCCTCCTCATGTCAGTTATCAGCCAGGGGCCGCCAGCGCTGTGGACAAGGAAAGGGGACAGGATGGTAACTGAGGGTCTGGGGCTGATGGGCTGGGTCTACAGCCTGCCCTGTTTGCTGCCCCCGGCCCAGAACACAGGGGATTGGTTAGTGGCCAGAGATAGTCAGGGAGAGTGATCAGGAAGCCGCAGTCTGAAAACCCACAGCCTGAGCAGCAATGTAAGGGGGCGCCCACATGTGGAGGGAAGGAGGGGTTCCCAAGCCCAGGCCCGGGGACCCCGCCCCCATCTCATAGTGCAGGGGTGTACTCACATGGGTACCGTCCGCAGCAGCTCCAGGATGCCCTGCCCATTCCACTGCTGGGCTGCGTGGAGCTCCTCAGTGCAGACGCCAACAATCTGAGACCCCGGGACAAAGATGCCATTGTGCGTTAATGGCCATTCCTCCAACCCACCCGGAAGGTCAGCTACCCAGGCTCTCTTAGTATCACCCAAGTTGGGGGACCGCAGGCAGGATCTGTGCTCAGGGGCTGATGTGTCCAAAGTGGGATGGTTCCTTTAGAAGGGAACAGTGTCCTGGCTAGCAGATGGATGGGTCCACACACAGGGCACTGAGGTCTGACCCTTGCCCTGCTGTGATGGCTCAGGGGTCTGGGCGACACAAAGCCTAGCCCTAGACTGCAGAAGAGAAAATCAGGGCCCTGCCAACTCAGGATGGGTCCCCAGCCCATGTCTCTGGAAGCAGGGGAGGTCCAGGGAGAGATGCTCCTGCCCAGTCTAGGATCATGGGGATTGTAAACAGAGGAGATTTTGAGACCCTTCAAGCTTAGAACGATGACCAAAGGGCACCAGCGGCTCGCAGAGAAGCTCCCTTCCTTATCAGGGGCTGAGCCTTACAGTAAATCTCAAAGGAAACAACTGAACTTTCGCACAGACCCCACCATGATCACAAGCAGCCCGGGTGCACCTGGGGTAGGTGCACGTCCCTTCCGGGTAAGGGAAAGTCCAGTCCAAAGCTGCCTGCCGGGAGGTCCTGTGCCTGTGGCTGTCTGGGTCTTACGAGTTCACAGAAATACCCTCCCTGCTATCCACTCAGTACAGCCATCCTTTCCTACCCAAATGGCCCCTGCCCCTGCCCCCTTACCCCATCTCAGCAGGTTAAATCAGGCCATCCGAATCTACCCGACAAACCATCAGAGGGACTAGAAAGTGGAAGAAGACCACAGGAAATCTCCGTTCCCTCACTGCCCCACCCAAGCCCTCCTGTCCTACCAGGAAAGGCTCGAGCCCAGGTCCAAGCTGCGCCTCACCTGGAGGAAGGTAACCACCCCAAAGGGTGTCTGCACGGGTTGCATCTGCGGGTCCTCTGTCAGCAACATGTGCTGAATTCTCGACTCACTGTTATCCAAAGGGCTATGCCAAGACACGTGGTCCCCGCTGCAGAAGGTGTTCTCTGTGGACAGACGTGAGGGTCCTCAGCGACCGAGGCCCTGCAGCCAGGCCTGGAGCCCGACCCGGGGTCTCAGAAGCCCAGGCTGGGAGGCCCCCCAGCCTTCCAAGGTGGCCCCTGTGAAGGAGGGGACGCGTTCACTTGGATGGGAGCAAAGAGTATGGCTACTGCCCCTAAACCAAACACGTTCCTGCTCGCCAATTCTGCCAGCCTTCGGTGGAAGATGACGGGCTGCCAGTGTGGCTGCCTGCTTGGCCCGGCAAGTCCAAAGACTTCTGGCGTCTTTGCTTCCCCAGCACCTTCACTTATTCAGGCGGCGGGGGACAGCCACAATCGGGTCTGCCAAGAAAGAATAAAGTGCTTTACTGTGGGACCATCCTGGCCAGGAGTCCACAGGGAGGCTGGAGGGCAATAAAACCCTTCACCTTGGAAAAACATACCAGGATTTCTGTGCGGCTGAAATAGTGTTCAAATAGGAACTCCCTGCCTTGGAGGGCTTTTGAGATCTGTCACCAGTTTCTCACAGGTAGACAGATTCAGGGAATAGTTCCTCATTAGATGGAGCTCTGACTTTGCCTCACACACCTCGGCCGAGATGTGCAGCCCGGAGGGGCAGCTGTTCCCATGAGGACACAGGCATTGGGCCCA
This sequence comes from Eschrichtius robustus, assembly GCF_028021215.1. Lineage (NCBI taxonomy): Eukaryota > Metazoa > Chordata > Mammalia > Artiodactyla > Eschrichtiidae > Eschrichtius > Eschrichtius robustus. Next base: position 112,982,627 of record NC_090830.1, on the reverse strand, counting down.
GGCTGCCCAAGAGAAACGTGCAAATACGGCCACCCTGTAGTCTCACTGTTGCCCTTCACACAGGCTCGCTGCTTTAAAGAAAGATGTTTAAGGTACCACAGCCACAAGGGAAAAACACCCAGATGCTATGACGTCTCCCAAACCCTGGACTCTCGCCTTGGGTGTCCTTCCACAGGTACTCTGCGTTTACTAGCCTATAAGCATCTATAGGTCCTCTCCATTTTTTTTCCTTCACACCATTTTGCACATTTCATTTAAAATTATGTATCTTGGAGATCATTTCATATCAACACATAAAGAGTTACCTCATTCCTTTTTTGCCCCAGTTTTATTGAGGGGAAATTATTATTTATAATTGACATACAACACTGTATTTGTTTAAGGTGTACAACATAATGATTTGATATATGTATATATTGTTATATTATTACCACAATAAGCCCATCACCTCACATAGTTACAAATTTTTTTTCTTGTGATGAGAACTTTTAGGATCTACTCTCTTAGCAACTTTCAAATATACAACACAGTGCTGTTGACCATAGGCCACCATGCTGTATAATTACCTCCCCAGAACTTATAACTGGAAGTTTGTACCTCTTAACCCCCTTTACCCATTTCATCTACCCCTCCCCCACCTCCTCTCCCCTCTGGCAACAACCAGTCTGTTCTCTGTACCTATGAGCTTGGTTTTTGTTTTGTTTTCTTTTGTTCGTTTGTTTTATATATTTTTTAGATTCTACATATAAGTGATATCATATGGTATTGTCTATCTTTGCCTGACTTATTGCACTTAGCATAACATCCTCAAGGCCCATCCATGTTCCAAGTGGCAAGATTCCATTCTCTTTTATGGCTGAGTAGTATTCCATTGTGTATATATACCACTTTCTTTATCCATTCATCCATCAATGGACACTTAGATTGTCTCCATATCTTGGCTACTGTAAACAACACTGCGGTGAACATGAGGGTGTGTGTATCTTTTCAAATTAATGTTTTTGTTTTCCTCAGATACACCCAGAAGTGGAATTGCTGGATGAGATAGTAGTTTCTGTATTTCATTCTTTGAGGAACCTCCATACTATTTTCCAAGTGTCTGTACCAAGTTACATTCCCACCAACAGTACATAAGTGTTCCCTTTTTCCACGCTCCCACCAACACTTGTTATCTTTTGTCTTTTTGATGACAGCTGTTCTAACAGGTCTGAGGTGATATCTCACTGTAGTTTTTACTTACATTTCCCTGATTAGTGATGTTGAGCACATCTTCATGTAACTGTTGGCCATTTGTATGTCTTCTTTGAAAAAAGGTCTATTCAGTTCCTCTGCTCATTTTAAAATCAGATAGTTTGTTTTGGCTACTGAGTTGTATTAGTTTTAATTTTTTTGTATGAGTTATTTTTATATATTCGGCATTAATCCTTTATCAGCTGTATGATTTGCAAATATTTTCTCCCATTCAATAGGTTGTCTTTTCATTTTGTCAATGGTTTCCTCTTCTGTGCAGAAGCTCTTAGTTTAATGTAGTCTCACTTATTTATTTTTGCTTTTGATGTCTTTGCTTTTGGGGTCAAATCAAAAAAAAAAATCACTGCCAAGACCAATGTGAAGGAGCTTACCCCCTATGTTTTCTCCTAGGAGTTTTATGGTTTCAGGTCTTATGTTCAAGTCTTTACACCATTTTGAGTAGAGTTCTGTGTACAGTGTAAGATAGGGGTCCAGTTTCAATTTTTTGGATGTGGCTGTCCAGTTCTTCCAACACCATTTATTGAAGAGACTATCCTTTCCCCCATTGTATATTCTTGGCTCCTTAGTTGTAAATTAATTGACCACGTATGTGTGGGTTTATTTCTGGGTTCTTTACTCTGTTCCATGGATCTATATGTCTGTTTTTATTTATTTTATTTTACTTTTTTAATAAATTTATTTATTTATTTATTTATTTATTTATTTATGGCTGCGTTGGGTCTTCATTGCTGCGCTCAGGCTTTCTCTAGTTGCGGTGAGTGGGGGCTACTCTTCGTTGCAGTTCGCAGCCTTCTCATTGTGGTGGCTTCTCTTGTTGCGGAGCATGGGCTCTAGGCATGCGGGCTTCAGTAGTTGTGGCATGAGGGCTCAGTAGTTGTGGCTCGCGGCCTCTAGGGCACAGGCTCAGTAGTTGTGGTGCACGGGCTTAGTTGCTCCGCGGCATGTGAGATCTCCCCAGACCAGGGCTCGAACCCGTGTTCCCTGCATTGACGGGCAAATTCTTAACCACTGCACCACCAGGGAAGTCCTATATGTCTGCTTTTAATGTCAATACTATACTGTTTTGGTTATTATAGTTTTGTATACTATAACTACCTCAATCTTTTTTTTTTTAATAATCATGAAGTAAGTTTGTATTTTTCATCCTGAAATTGTCCACTACTTCATCCTTTATATAGCTGTATAGTAGTTCATTGTCGTCTGTTACTTATTTTATTTATTTATTTATTTATTTGGCTGCATTGGGTGTTAGTTGCAGCACATGGGATCTTCATTGTGGCATGCGGGATCTTTCGTTGTGGCATGCAGGCTCTTCGTTGCAGTGCACAGGCTCTCTAGCTGCGGCACACACGGGCTCTCTAGTTGTGGCGCATGGGCTCAGTAGTCCCGCAACAAGTGGGATCTTAGTTCCCCGACCAGGGATTGAACCCATGTCCCCTGCATTGGAAGGCGGATTCTTAACCACTGGACCACCAGGGAGGTCCCTGGTCTATTACTTATGATCTGGGAATTTCAACTGTTGAGATCTCTTCACTTTTTATCAATATTTAAAGTAACGTACAGCTCCAGGCAGAGCCAATCATAAACCCCCAAATTTCCCAATTTCTGCTTGGCCCACTCCTCCCAGATTTTCTCTCCTTTTACAGAAGTGTGTGTCTACAAGCAGCATGCATGATCTGCAAGTAAGAAAACAATACAAGTAAAAAGACTGAATTAGTAATTAAAAGCTTCCCCCACAATAAAAAGTCTAGGCCCAATGGCTTCACTGTAAATTCTACCAAACATTTAGAGAAGAATTAATACCAATTCTTCATAAACTTTTGCAAAAATTAAAAGAATAGCTAACACTTCCCAATTCATTCTATGAAGCCCTGATACCAAAACCAGACAAAGGCACTGCAAGAAAAGAAAGCCATGGATCAATATCACTTATGCATAGACACAAAAATCTTCAACAAAAATACCAGCAGACTGAATACAGCCACATATAAAAAGGGTTATACACAATGACCAAGTGAGATTTATCCCAGAAATGCAAGTTTGGTTTAACATAAGAAAATCAATGTTATATACTATATCAATAGAATAGAGTTTTTTTTAAAAAATCACATGATCATCTCGATAGACAGAAAAAGCATTTACCAAAATCCAATACTTTTTTTTTTTTTAATGAATTTATTTAGTTAGTTAGTTAGTTTTGGCTGTGTTGGGTCTTCGTTGCTGTGTGGGGCTTTCTCTCTAGTTGCAGCGAGCGGGGGCTACTCTTCGTTGCGGTGAGTGGGCTTCTCATTGAGGTGGCTTCTCTTTGTTGTGGAGCAAGGGCTCTAGGCGCACAGGCTTCAGTAGTTGTGGCGTGCGGGCTCAGTAGTTGTGGCTCGTGGGCTCTAGAGCGCAGGCTCAGTAGTTGTGGTGCACGGGCTTGCTTGCTCCGCGGCATGTGGGATCCTCCTGGACCAGGGCTCGAACCCGTGTCCCCTGCATTGGCAGGTGGATTCTTAACCACTGCGCCACCAGGGAAGTCCCAAAATCTGAAACACTCAAACTAGGAATAGATGGGAACTTCCTCAACCTGTTAAAGCGTATCTACAAAAAACCTACAGCTAACATCATACTTGATGATGAAAGACTGAATGATTTCCCTCTAAGATCAAGAACAAGACAGAGTTGCTGCCTCTCACCACTTCTATTCAATGTGGTATTAGAGGTTCTAACCAAGGCAATAAGGCAAGAAAGAGAAAAATCTGGATAGATTGAAAAGGAAATAAAACTATCTCTATTTATAGATGACATGATCTTATACATTGAAAACCCTAAGGAATCCACTTAAAAACTATGAGAAAAAACAAGTTCAGCAAGATTGCAGGGTACAAGAATAATATACAAAAGTCACTTGTATTTCTATACACTAGCAAGAACAATTTTGAAAATAAAATTTATAAAATAATTCCAGGGACTTCCCTGGTGACGCAGTGGTTAAGAATCCGCCTGCCAGGGCTTCCCTGGTGGCACAGTGGTTAAGAATCCACCTGCCAATGTGGGGGACATGGGTTCGAGCCCTGGTCCGGGAAGATCTCACATGCCACGGAGCAGCTAAGCCCGTGCACCACAACTACTGAGCCTGTGCTCTAGAGCCCGCGAGCCACAAGTACTGAGCCCACGTGCCACAACTACTGAAGCCCGCGCGCCTAGAGTCCATGCTCCACAACAAGAGAAGCCACCGCAATGAGAAGCACGAGCACTGCAACGAAGAGTAGCCTCCGCTCGCCACAACTAGAGAAAGCCCGCCCACAGCAACAAAGACCTAATGCAGCCAAAAATAAATAATATCAATAAAAATAAATTTAAAAAAAAGAATCAAGTTGGATCCCTTCTTTAAACCATAAATAGAACTTAATTCAAAATGGATCACAGGCCTAACTATAATAGTTAAAACTCTTAGAAGAAACGTAAGAGTAAATCTTCTGACCTTGGATTAGGCAATGTTCTTAGATAGATACCAAAAGCACAAGCAAACTAAGAGTAGATAAACTGGACTTCATTACAATCAAAACCTGTTGTGCTACAAGAAAGTGAAAAGAAATGCAAATTAAAACCACAATGAAATAACCACTTTACATCCATTAGGATGGCCATTTTAAAAATAAAAAAAATAAAACAAACAAAAAAACCCAGAAAATAACAGGTATCGGTGAGGATGTGGAAAAACTGGAACCCTTGTGCAATAGTGGTAGGGATGTAAAACAGTGGAACTGCTTTGGAAAACAATTTGGTGATTCCATGAAATACTAAACATGGAATTACCATACGACCCAGCAATTCCACTAGGTATATACCCAAGAGAAATGAAGACATGTCCACACAAGGACTTGCATCTGAATGTTCACAGCAGCATTATTCATAATAGCCCAAAGGTGGAAACAACCCAAATGTCCATCAACTAATGAATGAATAAATAAAATGTGGTATATCCATACGATGGAATATTATTTGGCAACACAAAGTGCTGAAGTATTGATACATGCCACAACATGAACAACATAGCAAAAACATTATGCTAAGTGAGAAGCCAGTCACGAAAGGCCATGTGTGATTCCATTTATACAGAATGTCCTGAGTAGGCAAATCTATGGAGATAGACAGATTAGTGGTTGCCTAGGCCTGGGTTGGTTAAGGGGGAATCGGAAGTGACTGGTCTGGAGTTGCTTTTTGGGGTGATGGTGTCACAACTGTGAACTATAAGATATGTGAATTATATCTCAGTAAAGGTGATTTTTTAAAAGAATAAAGAAAATGCAGTAGGTGAAAGGGAAGAATCTTGCGGGAGAGGAAAAGTGGGAGAAGCAAGGCCCTGGATTGTTACTACCACCTCAGGTTAAGCAGCCTGGCCCAGGAGAAACCTAAGTTGTAATGCCCAGACATCACAGCATTTTATAGTCCAAATCACCTCAATGATCACCTACTCCAGCATTTTCATTTTCTACAAATGAGGAAAGGATCCTCAAGACTGCCCAACGTCATGGAGCAAGCCAGTGAGGATGGGCAGAGTGTAACACCTCTCAAACATTTTTTGTTTTTTGAATTTTATTTTAGTTATGCAGCAGGTTCTTATTAGTTATCCATTGTATACACATCCGTGTATACATGTCAATCCCAATCGCCCAGTTCATCCCATCACCACCCCCACCCCCCACTTTCCCCCCTCGGTGTCCATATGCTTGTCCTCTACATCTGTGTGTCTATTTCTGCTTGCAAACCGGTTCATCTGTACCATTTTTCTAGGTTCCACATGTATGCATTAATATACGATACCTGTTTTTCTCTTTCTGACTTACTTCACTCTGTATGACAGTCTCTAGGTCCATCCATGTCTCTACAAATGACCCAATTTCATTCCTTTTTATGGCTGAGTAATATTCCATTGTATATATGTACCACATCTTCTTTATCCATTCGTCTGTCGATGGGCATTTAGGTTGCATCCATGACCTGGCTATTGTAAATAGTGCTGCAGTGAACACTGGGGTGCATGTGTCTTTTTGAACTATGGTTTTCTCTGGGCCTCCCAAATTTTTGAGTCATCCATAACACCTGTTAGGATTTTTGACGTATCTATGTACACCTGCACTGTCATCTACATGTATTTTTCCCCCTAAAATTGACTCACTTTTTTTTAACCTAAACAAACTTACTTTAAAAGGAAACTTCATTAAAAAAAATAAACGGAAACTTCATATCACTGTACTAAATAATAAGAGAAATAGAAAATCAGTGTTGCTCACCGTAAAGTGGAAGATAACAACTTCAAAATAATTCAATGAAAAAAAGATATTAATTTATAACTGATACTGTTGCCTACCTAACATTGTTAAAAACTGAAATGAACAAGGGTTAAAGAGCTGTTAGAGGTTTAAAGAGTCAAACTGAAAAACTCATTAGGATTGAATCAGAAGGGGGAAGATAGTCCTCACTATTCATGTCACTGAATGCCTTGTCCAGTTATCACTTAAAATCTCTTGCTGGCTTTGGCAAACCCTGGCAGACTGGTTAACCTTGCAGTTGGGAAGGCCCTGTTCCTATTTGCCTCTGCCCCTTACTAGCTGTGACCCTGGGCAACTTACCCAATCACAATCTATAAGCCTGTTTCCTCATCTGTAAGCAGGAAATAGTGACCTACTCAGTGTGTGCTCCACGTTATTACTCCTGTACTGGAATACAGTATAGCTACTCCTATCCAGGTCCCAGTCCCTTTACCAGAAAACAGGACCGGCCACAGATCCTGTAGCTAACAGCAACTGCCAGTAGGTGGCACCATTGCTCCTGGTTTAAGGAAGAGCTGGGCCAGTAGTTCCCTCCAGCGCCCCACCTCTAGCTGACTTAGGCTGGAAACAGGGAAGAGGCTACAAAGGTTTGGAGTCATGACCTTTTATTAACCAGAAATAACATTGATTTAAAAATAAACGTTGTACCAACCCACACTGTTGAAATGAGATACGAATGACCAAAAGCTACTATGTACAGACAATTTGGGAAGGGGCTTAATTTAGGCAGCTGGGAGACAGGCCCCAGTCGCTGTTCCTGGACCAACACACCAGCCTGCGGGATCCAGAGTGAGTTAAAGGCAGGAGGGGGAGGAGACAGTGTTAACTACCCACAGAAAGGTTCAGAGAGCATGTAGCTAACAACCTCCCAGACCTGCCTGGTGGGGGAACCAGACTTATTAGCTCTGCTATGGCCAAGAAATGGTCTTTCTTAACAATGAAAGAGCCTTGGTCACAGTTTTCAAGCCTTGGACAAAGCCACAATGGGCTCATTCTTGAGTCCAGCCTGGTCTTTATGCCCCGGATGCTCAGCCTCATTCTGTGCGGAGCCACCGCGGGTCTCAGCACTCAGGCCCAGCACCCACCCCGGGAAGCCCTCAGACCCTTCAGAGGGGTTTTCAAATGCTAATACTGCCTCGGTTGGAGGCCCAGCTGTTCAGTCCAGTGGTTAGAGGCGCTCGCTACCTCTCCCTTCCTCTCTCTGGTTCCCTGAAGCGTCCTTACCAAGATATTAGGATGCAAGTCCCTGAGACCCCAACCCAAACAGCACGGCAGAGGGGCCACCAGGGCTGTTCCAGGTGAGGCCTGGAGGTTTACTTCCCATTCTCTTCCCTCTTCCTCTGAGCTCTGCCTCCCAGTACCATGAGAAACCTCCCTCGGCTGCAGCCTCTTTGGCAAATTCACACCCTTCCACGGTGGCAAAGAGAGTCCAAAAACTGCTAGGTTCAGTTCTGCCCCTTGCTTTGTTTAAAGAAAGGTTTCATCACTCAATGTCTCTTTCCCCATTAACAAACAACTCCCTGGCAAGAACTCTTAAAAGATGGGGGGGCCGTATGGCTGTGCAGATCCTAACTGACCCCTCGAACTGGCTGTCACCCTACCCCACTTCCCAAACATCCAGCTTTAGTCATGGTGGTTTGAAGTTGGACTGTGCCGGATATAAAAAGTTAGCAAAACCTAGGGAAAGGGGTTGCAGAAGAAAACAGCTATTGTTTGCAAAATAATTAGTGCTGCCTTTGAAACACTGAGAAACAAGTGCATTCTTCAAGAGTTCTTAATTCATCCCAACTCTGGAGAGTGACTGTCTGTCTCCATTCTGTGTGGAAGTACAGGCCCAGTGGTGTTTCACACAATAGCTCAGAAAGCAATGTCCCACCCACAACATTCTATCTCCGTGGTCAGAATCCATATGCTTGGTCTGAGGAGAAAGGGTTAATGTTGTCTTTTGGAGCCCCAAAAAGAGGGTTTCTCATGGCTGACGCTTGGAGCCCCGTGTTTGGAGATGGCTACATGCATTCCAGAGACAGAGAGCAAGGGCAGGAAACCCAGCTGAACTGGGCCAGGTGTGAAAGGGGTGGCGGGTCTGCAAGAAGCGTTTTAGGGAGTGCAGGAAAATGGAAGGTGGATCAAAGCAGGTTGGTAGACTGGAGTCTGTCAACTTTCTTTTTTTAAAGTCTTTATTGAATTTGTTACAATAGTGCTTCTTCTGTTTTATGTTTCGGTCTTTTGGCTGCAAGGCATGAGGGATCTTAGCTCCCTGACCAGGGATTGAACCCGCACCCCCTGCACTGGAAGGCGAAGTCTTAACCACTGCACTGCCGGGGAAGTCCTGGAGTCTGTCAACTTTAAGGTCAAATTCTCAACAATGGGGTAGCCATCACCGTCTCTCAAGAAGCAGTCTCCATCCCTCTCACTGTCTTGGTACTCACAAAACACTTTGACAACAGAGGCCTAAGTGTCTTCTATGAAGACACAGAGTTGGTTCCTAAGAGGGCTAAGCAGTTCTTTCCTGAAATGCCAGATGTTCCAGACACGCCCCCAGCAACACAGACTGCTGAGAGGGGAGGGTCAGGTAGCCTGTCCTGTCTCCAGAAAGTCCCAGGATGAAACCAACACCCCAGGCGGGAAGAATCCAGCAATGGCCTCACCCACCTCCTTCCTGAGAAGGCCCACTGGGGGCTGCTGCAGCTGGGCCCAGAGAAGGCTTCCTCTGAGACTGGAAGAGAGCCCCTTCAAGTCAGCTGAAGGCCCATGTACTGAACTACATTTACAGGGGCAAAAACACAAGTCTGCACAGGCACAAGCAGCCTCCTGATACCCCGGCAAGAGGAGACAACCTGGAGGTTTTGCTGAATGAACCAGGCCTGGCCGAGATGGTGGAGGAGGTGAAGTCCAAAGTCAGTCCTGTGGGCCTCTGCCCAGTCCAGATGCTCCTAATTGAAGCCACTCAGTCTGCCCACTGCCCCGCTGAATCCCCGTATAATCTTATCCAAATTTCTAAGCCCAGGTGCTTTCTCCTTGCTCTAAGCCAAGCTATGGGGAAAGGAATGGGGTTGTATATGCCTAATCTATTTGTTTCATGGTATATTTCCAGAAACGAAGAGCCTACAAAATTTAAGAGGTCATAGGGTGTAGACAGCCTGATGTCACTGCCACAGATTACATTTCTGGAACCTTTTAACACACTCATGAGATGCTATGCTCATTCTGGGGAGGGGGTAACCCGAGGCATCACACAGAGGGCACTGCCCTCACTGTCCTAGCGCCAGGACTCCTCTACCTCCACCTGACAGCACCCACCAAAGGAAGGGCACAGACCACCTTCTTGCCGGTTAAGATCAGTGCTCACCTTCCCCTGGTAACTGCAACTCTCCTTCCTCCAGGGACCCAAATAAAGCCGTGAGTGAACACTTCCCCGCCCTCCTGCCCTGACTCCCCAGCCCCAAGCCAAAGCTAAGAGTTCAGTTCAGAGCCTTGCAGCCATGGTGAGGCACGGCCCACCCTAGGAACTCTGGATGGCAGCTGAGAGCAATATGTATGTATATCACATAGGAGCAAAAAACAAATCCGTCCCAGGTAATTCCCCTTTAACACTTGAGTGCTGTAAGGAGAGAATAAGAGTGGGATGCTCTGGAGCTTAGAGGCTTCGATTGGTACAAAACAACAGAGTCTGGCGCCCCTGCCCTTCTCTACACACATGCACAGCTGACAAGATGCTTGTAGGGAAGGAGATCTCAGGAGCGTGATTACACAATCGCCCCACTGCAGCGTTTCAAATCAAACTCTCCCAAAGAAAGGCCAAGACAGGATTCTTTCTTTAAGTAAGAAAAAAAAAAAAACCCCACAAAACAAACAAACAGTGTGTGGAGGAGGGAGACAGATTCTCTGTCCGTGTGTTAATGGGCCTTCGTGGCTAGCAGGCAAAGCTCTTCGTAGCTGAGTGGATGGTGTGGACGGTGGCCCGCTGCCAAGCTTTTCCAACCCAGTCAAGTGGTGGAAGCAAAGGATTAAAGCCCCCTCCCACCTTTTAAAAGTCCTGGAGGCAGTTTCATGACTGGAAAAGTGAATCTGAGTGTTTGGTTAGAGAGCATCCCTCATCTAGTTCTGTGTGATATCAATCTGGCTCAATGTGGCTGCAAGACACAGCTCGGGAAGTGGGCGTGCTGTACCGCTTGATTAAGTAAAGAAGAGCAAGAGGAGACGTGTTTGTTCTTACAAAACTGAAGGGGAACTGAAAGGATGTTCCTTCTAGGTTTTGCCCAGAATCAAAGGAATTGCCAAGGATCAGAAAGCCAGTCCAAGGAGACTCAAAATTGTTTCCCTATGTATTTTCTCAACAACCTCTGGCTCTCCACCTTCCTCCCTCTCCCTCAAAGCCACAGACACAAAGGCAAATGGTGCAGGGGAAGGAAGATCCCTTTCATAAGCAGAGCTCAGCAAAGCTACTGCAGGGAAGGCAGGAGGCTGGCAGGATGCTGGGGGCCCCCAGGGGCCTTACCCAAAAGCGAGTCTCAGGACTGGCTCTCTACCTGGCAGTGGTGATGCCCCCAGAGTCTGACTGTGGATCCCAGACACTCGCCTTGTGTCCGCTCGCACAGGGCCCTGGCCAGACACCCTCATTCTCCCCCCGGTGGTGGTGAGAACCCTGACTGCAAAGGGAGCTTGTAGGGATTTATCCGCCACGGCTCGCAGCTGTCACTAGTCAAAGCCTGTTCCTTCACCCACTATGGGCCATGCCCTCCTGTAAGGAATTCAGGGCCTTGCTCACCACTTCAAGAGAGCCTTGAGTCCTAAGCTGGCAGATGCTTCCACTTCTCTTTTAAAGCAGCTCCATCTGTTTAGACACCTGTCAGTATGGAAAGGAAGAGTCTTCTGCCCAGAGGCCTGTAAATGGGCAACACCCACCCGTGCTCCTCTCACTCTCCTGAACCGGCACAGAGGACCTGCCACCTACACGCAGGGAAGATTCCAAGATCCTTTGCTCTGAAAGCCAAATTAACTAAAAAGGTTTTAAACTTGCAGTACCTATGTACATTTCAATCCCTCAAAATGCCAAGAGATGATTTGGAGCTTTAAAATCAAGCACATGCTTCTACTCCTTCCACCTTTTTCCTAAAGAGACTACTATTTAAATCCACAAGAGGGCTTCCCTGGTGGCGCAGCGGTTAAGAATCCACCTGCCAACGCCGGGGACACGGGTTCGAGCCCTGGTCCGGGAGGATCCCACATGCCGCGGAGCAACTAAGCCCATGTGCCGCAACTGCTGAGCCTGCGCTCTGGAGCCCGTGAGCCTCAACCACTGAAGCCTGCGTGCCTAGAGCCCATGCTCCACAACAAGAGAAGCCACCGTGATGAGAGGCCCACGCACTGCAGTGAAGAGAGGCCCCCGCTCGCTGCAACTAGAGAAAGCCCACGTGCAGCAACAAAGACCCAACTCAGCCAAAAAAAGAAAAAAAAAAATCCACAAGAAAATCCATTTAGTTGCCAGGCGTATGTAAACTAGCACAGTCACTCTGGAGGGCCACATGGCATGGCAGAATCTATTAATAAAAAAGATACATTTGGGGCTTCCCTGGTGGCGCAGTGGTTGAGAATCTGCCTGCTAATGCAGGGGACACGGGTTCGAGCCCTGGTCTGGGAAGATCCCACATGCCGCGGAGCAACTAAGCCCATGCACCACAACTACTGAGCCTGCGCGTCTGGAGCCTGTGCTCCGCAACAAGATAGGCCGTGACAGTGAGAGGCACGCGCACCGCGATGAAGAGTGGCCCTCCCCCCCGCCGCAACTAGAGAAAGCCCTCGCACAGAAACGAAGACCCAACACAGCCAAAAATAAATAAATTAATTAATTAATTAAAAAAAAAAAGATATATTCCCTTTGACTTAATAATTCTACTTCTTAGCATCTATCCTAGAATAAAACGTGCACAAGGAGGAATGAACAAGGATGCTCACAGCATCTGTGCACTGTTTGTGATAACGGAAAAATGGAAACAACCCGAATGTGTATCACCAAGAGAATGGTTAAATGATGGCCTGGCCATACTACCAAATCATAGGCAACAGTAAAAAAAGAATTAGATAAAGCTTCATATACTGACATGGAAAGATCTCCAAGACATACTGTTATTTGAAAAATCCAACTGTGAAGAACAGTACAGTTTCACTTACATTAAAGAAGGAAAAAAAAAAAAAAAAACCCAAACCATTTCTTTAGGTATCTAGAAGAAGGTGAATACACAGAAAAAAATGTCTGGATGGTCATACAGATATGTTGCTCCTTTTAGGGAGGGGCCTGAGATTGGGTCGTGTGGTCAAGGAGGACTTTGACTTTATCTGTAGAATCTGAATTTTTAACCTCTAAAATGTATTTATGTATTATTGGTATATTTTAAAAAATAAAATTAGAAAGAACTCCTCCTTGATACCTCGGACATGCAGCGGAAACTCCTTAGTAGCTCCAGCAGCCACCATACTGGCTACCACACCACTCACTCTGGGTGCAGTGATACAGATCTGGACTGGCCAGGAAGCTAGGGGGCCACCCTTGGCTCACATCTAACATGTCACCAGTAGCACTTTCACCATCTAAGCTTTTAAGTTCTTAAACAAATGCCCCACCTTCTCCTAAATTAATGAGACTGGTGATGCTGGTCCTCTTGCCATAGACTTCAAACTTTTGCTGTTACTTTATTTTTCTTCTTCTCTTGGTGGTTATGGTCAGTTACATAAAAACAATCCCCTCTCTCGGGCTTCCCTGGTGGCGCAGTGGTTAAGAATCCACCTGCCAATGCAGGGGACACAAGTTCAAGCCCTGGTCCAGGAAGATCCCACATGCCACAGAGCAACTAAGCCCGTGAGCCACAACTACTGAGCCTGCACTCTAGAGCCCGCGAGCCACAACTACTGAGCCCATGCGCCACAACTACTGAAGCCCGTGTGCCTAGAGCCCGTGCTCCGCAACAAGAGAAGCCACTGCAATGAGAAGCCCGTGCACCGCAACAAAGAGTAGCCCCCGCTCGCTGCAACTAGAGAAAGCCAGCACGCAGCAATGAAGACCCAATGCAGCCAAAAATAAAATTAATTAAAAAAAAAACAATCCCCTTTCTCTCCCTTGCAATTTTTGTTCTTAGTCCTATTTCTGTACACTGTACATTGTTTCTTATGAGCACAAAACAATCCCCTTTCTCTCCCTTGCAATTTTTGTTCTTAGTCCTATTTCTGTACACTGTACATTGTTTCTTTTTTTTTTTTAATTTTATTTATTTATTTATGGCTGTGTTGGGTCTTCGTTTCTGTGCGAAGGCTTTCTCTAGTTGCGGCAAGTGGGGGCCACTCTTCATCGCGGTGCGCGTGCCTCTCACTATCGCGGCCTCTCTTGTTGCGGAGCACAGGCTCCAGACACGCAGGCTCAGTAATTGTGGCTCACGGGCCCAGTTGCTCCGCGGCATGTGGGATCCTCCCAGACCAGGGCTCGAACCCGTGTCCCCTGCATTGGCAGGCAGATTCTCAACCACTGCACCACCAGGGAAGCCCTGTACATTGTTTCTTATGAGCACTTCCAGCATTCTTACGGCTCAGGATTAACATTGCCTTTGAAAAATCTAAAATCTAAAAAGACCAACAACCTGGTAGGCCCAGGTGAAGATGACCACACATACCTGCTATTCTCATTTTTTAGGGTAGACAGAGCTGATGCACTTCTGCTCTGGAACAAAGCTGCCTTCGTATCTCCGAGCATTTCTGAGTCAAAGAACTTTAGCACAGCCCTCTTTTTGCCTAAATTCCAAAAAGGAAGGGCATTTTGCCCCTTTGCAGAAGTCTGGAAATGTGGAGGGACACACTACTCTAGATATACCTTTTTGCTTTGTTGTCGTTTTGCGTTTGCCTTGGGAGTGGAGAGTTGTACTCTTGGCACGTACAGTCTAGGGAGGTGCAGACAAAACAATCATCCTTGTTTTTCCTTCAGGAGAGAGGATGGTGAAGACAGGACGTGGCTTCAGAACCTTTCAGGGGAAGAACCTGCCCTGGCCTTACGTACATAAAGCATTTGGTTTCCAACGAATATGAAGAGAGAAACCTTCAGGAGCCAGGTAGAAGTTAAGTAAATGAAAGTTATCTCAAGTGCTATCCTCATTAAAGAAAATGTCTACCCTCATCCAGACTACGAGTTCAAATGTAAGCGAGAGTGGACCCATTCAATAGCAGGCTGCGGGTGGAACTCCGTGTTTCACCCCAAACCTCTCAGGAAGAAGCCATCACCGAGTGAGTCACTAGATTCAGTCTGGTGGCAGGGGAAACTGATGGATCAATCAATCAATCAAACCAATAAACTTCACTCTCTTCCCAGCCACCAACCATAGTGAAACAGGAAAAAGGAAAGCATATGGTATAGAGGTGACCTGAGTACTAGAGAACACAGTTTCCAAGGAATTCTTTCTTACTTAATCCACTAGGACTTGGCCAGCCCACCATACAGCTTTGTACTTCAAACCTCTCCAAAGTACATTAAAAAAAAAATTTTTTTGCCACTCCTGGTCTGAAACTTAGGCTTTAGAAACAAACAAAACTTAAGGTGAATTTTCAACCAAAGTAGAGAAAATAATACAATAAATTCCCATATACCCATCACTTGGCTTTAGTAATTATCAACTCATGGACAGTCCTAAATCATCTATAACCCCCGCCGCCCAACTTCCCACCCTAACCTCACACGATTATTTTGAAGCAAATCTCAGATATATCATTTCATCCATAAATATTTTAGTATTGATCTCTAAATGGTAAGGATGCTTTTAAAAAAACATAACCACAATTATAAGCATCAAACCTAAAAACTTTGACAGTAGTTTCTGAATATTATCAAATATCAAAGTTATTGTTCAAATTGACCTTCCATAAATGTCTTTTACAGTTAGTTTGTTCAAATTACTATTCAAACAAGGATCACACAGTGTATTTGGATGGTTTACTTTTTAAGCCTTTTAATCTCAAAATTGTTTTCTTCTTTCTCTTTTTTTTTTTTCCTTGTTGAAGGAAATGGGTTGTTTGTCCAGTAGAATTTCCCACAGTCTGAATTTCACTGTTTGCATCCCCATGCTGCTCTGTCCCTTGGTGTTTCCTGTAAATACCAAAGGTTAGAGCTAGAGGTTGTGATGTTAGCAGCCAATGATGACAATTGTGTAGATCTAATATTTCATTGGAAAGTTCCAAAAACTATTCTATCATTCTTGACAGTTTGTAAGCCGCAAATCGTCTCTAAGGTTACCTTGAGGTAATTTTTACAGGAAAGGCAGATTAAATGTGTGGTTCTTTTATTTGCCAGTTTTCAGAATAATAAATTGTCGTATCTTCTAAAGATGATCAGTGAGGTTTTTCTGTTGTTTGTTTGCCTTTTCTTAAAAATTTATTTTTTGAAGTATAGTTGATTTACAGTGTTGTGTTAATTTCTGCTGTACAGCAGTGATTCAGTTATACGTGTATATATATATATATATATACATATATATTCTTTTTCATATTCTTTTCCATTATGGTTTATCACAGGATATTGAATACAGTTCCTGTGCTATACAGCAGGACCTTGTTGTTTGTTTGTTTGCCTTTTTAAGTATTACTATGAACACTATGATTTTAATATATCTGCTGTGTTTCAATCACTGCAGTTGTTATTGTTATTAATACTTATGTTGTCCCCTCTTTGACTGGTGGAAGTCTTTACAATAGACTCCTGAGTCTGTTGATATGACCTTCACAGTCTTTGGTAGCTTCCTTGTTTTCTAGTATAAAAAGATGTTGTAGGCTGGTCTTGTATATTTTCTGCCCCAGATCCGGAATCAGCCACTTCTCCAAAAAGCCCTGATTTCTTTTAGTGGGAAGTAATATATAGTGACCAAGATTTGGACCTAGAAGTGTCTACTGCTACTGGATTGATTATTGTTTCAAGACTTTGCTAATGAAGAGATAAAATACATTTTTTAAAAAAGCACATCTCAAGTTTATCTTGATATTTTCAGTTAAAATTTTAGAATACAGCATTTTAATTTATTTGATTTTATATTTGTATTTTTTTCTCTTATGCTGAAAATATTGGTTTCTAACATAATTATTTGCATTATCCTATTATACACATATACTAGTTTCAGAATAATAGTACCAATAGTATTATGAACAATATGATACTGAAAACAGCTTTTTTTTTTTTGTCTTTGTAGTGTATCTATTAGGGATATAAAGTCAAATTACTGTGTTTTAAAATCTATGTGTATTGTTATGACATCATTTGGATATGCTGTGAATTTCATTTGCTTCATTTTGCTTTTAATTTTTAGGAAATGTGGCAGGCCAAATTTAAGGCAGCCCCTGTGATTCCCCACCCCCCTGGTGTTCACATCTTGTATTCTCTCCCTTTGAGCGTGGGCAAGACCTGCACCCTGCTTCTTGCCAAGAGAATAAGGCAAAAGTGAAGGGATTTTACAGATAATTAAGATCCCTAATCATTTGATTTTTAAATTTTTTATTTTTACTTTTTGCTTGTATTGAAATATACATAAAATAAAATTTACCATCTTAACAATCTTTAAGTGTACAGTTCAGTACTGTTAAGTACATCCACGTTGTTGTGCAACCAATCTCCAGAACTCTTTTCTTGCAAAACTGAAACTCTGTACCCGTTAAATAACAACTCCCCATTCCCCCGTCCCTCCAGCCCCTGGCAACCACCATTCTACTTTTTGTCTCTGTGAAGTTGACTACTCCAGGTACCACATATAAGTGGAATCATACAATATCTGTCTTTTTGTGACAGGCTTATTTCACTTAGTTAGCATAATGTCCTCAAGGTTCATCCACGTTGTAGAGAGTGTCAGAATTCCCTTCCTTTTTAAGGCTGTATAATCTTCCACTGTACGTATACACTACATTTTGTCTATCCATTCATCTGTTGATGGGTACTTGGGTTGCTTCCATCTTTTGGCTCTTGTGAATAACACTGCTATGAACATGGGTGTACAAATATCTCTTGGAGACTCTGCTTTTCAATGCTTTTGGATATATACCCAGAAGTGGAATTGCTCAATCATATGGTAATTCTATGTTTAATTTTTTGAGAAACCACTGTACTGTTTTCCACAGTGGTTTTACATTCGTACCAGCAATGCACAAGGGTTCCAATTTCTCCACATCCTCGTCAACACATTATTTTCTGGTGTTTTCTTTTTTTTAATAGTAGCCATCCTAATGGATATGAGGCCCAATTAATGATTTTGAGTTAATTATAAGGGAGATTATTTTTGGTGTACTTGACTGAATCAGGTGAAAACCCTTAAAAAAGGACTGTAGACACACACACACACACATACACACATCAGAGACTCTTTCTGCACTGCTGGCTTTGAAGAAGCAAGCTGTCTTGAATCCTACAGCCATAAGGAAAGGAATTCTGCCAACAACCTGAGGGAACTTGGAAGCAATCCCTCCCCAGTAGAGCCTCCAAATAAGGATGCAGCCTGCAACTACTTCGATACCAGCCTTGTGAGACCCTAAGCAGAGGGCCCAGCAAAGCTGTATCCAGACCAATGTCCCAAAGAAACTAATAATAAATGTGTGTTGTTCTAAGCCATTAATTTTGTGATAATCAGTTTTATAGCACAGAAAACTAACACAGGAAAAATGTTCATTTTGGTTTTTGTTTTATAATTTTTTTTCAGAAGTAAAACATCTTTTATTTTTTCAATATTAGGTAGTAATGTCATTTCCTCCATTATTGATATGCATTAGTAATCTTTAAACAAAACAAAACAAACAAGACAATCTTCTCATCTAGAAATCTTCTCTATATTATTACACTTTCTTACTCAAATTTCCTCAGTGCTTTTGTAGAATATAATGAGGACCAAATTATACATCTGGTTATAAACTATCAAATTTATACAATGTGAAATATAGATCAATCACAATCTGTTTATAAGGACTATTTTGGTAATATTATAGCCTATTTTGTTTGTTTTATAATTATATAAAATTTACATCACTCCAAAGTCATAAATCTAAAAACAAAGTACATTCAGAGAAGTCTGGCTTCCCGTCCTCTGCATTCTGTTCCCTCCTTCTCCCATAGATCACCATTTTAAAAATAATATGGTTTACCCTTCCACTTAAAAATATAAAGAAAAAACATGTTTTCTTATACAAATAACTTACGGTACATACTTTTCTCCACATTGCTTTTTTGTGTGTGTGTGTGGCTGCTGCGCTGTGCGGGCTGTGGGATCTTAGTTCCCTGACCAGGGATCGAACCCGTGGCCCCTGCCCTGCACTGGGAGTGTAGAGTCTTAACCACTGGATGGCCAGGAAGTAGACATTGCTTTTTTTTTTTTCTTTTTTAAGATCGCAATGGCCATAGTTTTATTTTGGTCACAACATTACCATATATTTGATTCTGTATCCCTGAGTATTCAACAACTTTTTAGGCTATGTGAAAAAGAAACTTTTTTGCTTTGACTCGTTTGCCCGCATTTTAAGCAACAACTCTGAGGACACTGCACAGGAACTGAGGCAGTTCCACTGGTTATCCTCATCAACGTTATCATTATTACCGCCAAATCTTTTATTGCACAGATAGAATGATGAGTATTCATATTCCCAAACATAACTTCTTAATGTATATTGAAATATCTGAAATAGAATGGCTGGATTTATACATTTTTAAGAGACATCTTGCTAACAGAGTGTATTCTACTTACATAACCAAGATCATAAATCTATAAACCATGCTGTGTGAATTACAAGAAAGATTGTAACTGTACTTTGCGGTAAACTGACTGTATTAGTAGCCCCAATTAATACCCTCTCCGAATTCATATATTTTACCTGTAACTTTGTAGACCCTTCCCTCTCTGACCCTAGGTTTGGACAGGAGGCTTACTTTGGCCCATGGGACAGCAGCAAATACAAGCAGAGCCCTGACAAAGCATGCACACATTTCCATGTCTTCCCATGGACCCATTGCTGTTGTGAGAAGATGCCTGCACTAGTTAGTACAAATATGTAATGTTTCAAATATGATTAAAAAAATGCTACAATTAGTAGTTATTTGTGAATATCTTTTCATATTTTTGCTCATATGTCTGGGATTCCTAGAAGTGAGATTGCTGTATCAAAGGGTAAATAGATAAGCATTTTGCTAGACAGTGATATGTTCTCTTCCACAGAGATAGCACCATTTTGCATCCCACCCTGAATGCATGAAAGTGCCTGTTTCCGCACAGCTTGGCAACAGGGTATGTGATCAAATGTGGATTTCTGCCAATCTGACAAGTGAGAAGTGGTATCTCAGGGTAGTTTAACTTGCATTTTTCTTATTATGGGACGAACATCTTTCCTTTCATGTGTTTATGGGCCATTTGCTTGAAACATCAACTTTTAACCCAGAGAGCTTTTTGGTTGGCCTCATCTCTGGCAACCCCAAAAAAGATAAATTAATAAAACACTGACTTTTCTTAGCTCTGTCACTGGCCACCACGGTGTAAAGTGAAAGCAACACTCAGCACTCATTGCTTTTCTTCTACCAGATCATGGGAGCAAAGAGTCACCCCAAATGCATTATATTTACCCTTCTGTCCAAGGCAAAAACAGAGTCTCGAGTGAAGAGTCTCTGTGTAATCGTACTTCTCTTTATTTTCCGATGCATTTTCCTTTGCTGTGTAACCTTAAACAAGTCACTTAACTTCGCATCTGTTTCCCTATGTATCAAAACATGATACTATCTACCTTGCAGGGTAGTTTCTAGAATTAAATAAAAGAATTAAAATATGTAAAAATTGCCTTGAGATGAAAGTACTGTACAAATTAAGTAGCTGTTACTCATTTGAAAGATTCTACCGCTGGAAAACACGACCACTGTTGACAAGGAAAAGAATGAAGGCAGAAGGGCACAGTGGGAAGTGAGACACTCAGAGTCTACCCACTGTGGCAGAGCAGACAACTTCCTCAGGGAGCCAGGATTCTAATTTTCAGCTCAGGAAATGAACCCCCCTCTTCTTTAGTTTATATCAAGAAACACAGCTACAGTATTTATGGCGTTCTCAGAGATCGCCCAGCTGGGTCAGACCAAGAGGGCCCTGGGACAGAAAGCACAGAGAGGGAGGGGGCAGGCCGTTTGCAGGAAGCCAGACCAGAGCACAGCAGAGCCAGCTGGAAGCTGGATTAGAAAGAAACAAGCATGTCTTAAGTGGCCTCTGGGTTCAGTGGTTTGAGCTCCCAGATCACCAACCCCATACCCAGCACTTAAAGCCTTTCTTCTTAAAGCCAGACTTGACCAGGACAGCTTCAGAGATGGTGGGTCTACTGCCTCCCGAGGCCTACCCATGTTAGGAAATGCTTCCACATCTCAAAGAGTAGTCAACACCTTTCTAATTCTCTCCTCTGGATAACAAAGAAAAGTCAAATCCCTCTTCCATATGGCAAGACCTCAGATATTTTTAAAACACCTGTGTGGGTCATAGTTCACCACTCTCCACACCTCATCCCAAAGTCTTTTCTTCTTCAAACCAAAAATGTTTCCAGTTTCCTCACTTTATTTATTTATTTTTTGGCTTGCCGGATCTTAGCTCCTCGACCAGGGATTGAACGGGGCCCTCGGCAGTGAAAGCGCTGAGTCCTAACCACTGGACCGCCAGGGAATTCCCTCCAGTTTCCTCACTTTTAAAGCCATTCTTCACAGAGCACAGTTTAGAGAGCTTTTGCCAGTCTGAAAGTCACTCTTCTCTGGATACTGAGTTGTCAATGTCCCCTATAGCATATGGCACCCAGGAGGGACTGCTGGGTTGGAGATGGAACATGAAACAGAAACTTAGTTCTGAGTACAAGTGTAAAGACCAGACCTCCAGCTATCCAAGTGTCTGCCCAAGTACTTCCAAAGTTCCCTACCTATCAGATACAGAAAGTGGGCTGGGGATAACCAATTTTGGGTGATCTGGTTATTGGAAGAGGCAGCAATAAATTCTGAGTGATAACAGTTTGGTATTTAGGCCAGACTCCTTGCCAGGACATTTCTTCCTGCTTGAAGGGATGGAATAGGGACTAAGTCATGAGGGTGAGCTTGGAAGTGCATTTAGCTGGGCTTTCTGAGCCATGGTGTCCGCTTAGCCTATATGTCCCCAGTGTCAAAGAACTCCTTTAACATTAGAGTAAAGCCAGCCTTGAAGTTACCAACAACGGGAAGACTCCTGTGATTCACTTTGTGGACCTCAGAGGCTACAAAGTCCTTCCTCAGTGCCTGGGCTGCCAAATGAGCACGACTACAGGTGAGAGAACACAGTGGCAGTGATGGCCAGGGGCCACCCAGCCTTGCGGAATCATCTTCATGGAGGATAGCTGGGCATATGTACCAAACTACAAAATGTGAAGATCTTACGACCCAGAAATTTCACTTCAGAAATTTCTTCTGGGTGCCAAGGACCCAAGATGTCTGCCTCCTGCCAGAGTTCACACGGATAAACACACCCCACTGTGTCCACCACCAGCTTTTGTGACCCCAGGGAGAGCCACAGCTGCCCCCCGCCTCCCCCAGAGACCTTCCAAGACCAGCAGAAAATAATCAAATTCATCAACATCAAGAGTCAATATCCAAATGTGTCAATAGCATAAAGGACCTTGAACACTTCTACTGCCAATGTTCTTTTCCAGAGCTCAAGTCCAAATTCCTCCAGGACAGGGTGTGCAGGAATTCTGAAATTCCCAACAAGCCTAGCTGGGTAACCTGGGTGTTTGGAAGAACCAGTTACAGGCAGTGCAGGCAAAACCAGCCTAGACATGAGTTCCAGTAAAAGCAGCTGTTCCACCAACTCTGAGGGGGCTCCTTTATTTTATCTTCTGATTTTTCCTATTTGGGAAAATCTCTGCTGCTGACAACGTCCAATCTGATACACTCCTCTGTCCCGCCTCAAGAAACATGTATAAGGAAAGGCCCACAGAGAAGGAGGTGAGGACAGAGTCACCACAGAAGCTGAAAATGCAAGGTTTAGAAAACCCAGAAAACACTTAAGTGAGTTCTATATGACTGAATGATTTCTTGTACCCTAAAGATTAGGCAGGGTCTTTTCCATGGCAAACGCCAGAGGAATATGTACGTTAGCCAGAAAAATAAACACTTACTTATGCCAAAAAAAAAAAAAAAAAAAATTATTCTCAGATAACTGAACATGGTCACCAAGATGTACATACATAAATGTTCCTTAGAGTATTGTTGAAAGTGGGGGAAAGCTGGAAACTCTCTGAAAGTTCATCAAGAAGGGTCTGTTTATACTGGAGGGGTCTGTTATCTTACTATGTTGATACTGTGATATAATAAAAAATATATATTTTGTTTTTTGTCCCCAGCTCTTAGAGCTCTTAAAACCTGTGTCATTTCTTAAGTGATAAAGGTGCTAGAAGCATCTTTTGTTCCTGGTCTTTGACCCCAGTTCTTGACATAGAACTCCTAAATCCCTTGGAATTTCCTGAATTGATAGGAGCATCTTTTGTTCTAATAAGGTGACTCTTGGTGGGCTCCTGGATAGCTGCAGGATGGGGGCTGGTCACTGAAAGGACCAAGCCATGATTAGAAGCTTGGAATGTTCAGCCTCACCGCCCCCATCCTCCACGGAGGGGAGAGGCTCTGGAGACCGAGTTAATAAATGATCATGTCTATGTGATAAAGCCTTGATAAAGATCCCTAAAGTATGAGATTCAGAGATCTTCTGGGTTGGTGACCATGTGCAGGTGCTGGGAGCATGGCACACCTGAAAAAGGCAAGGGAATTCTGCACCCCTTCTCACATACCATGCCCTATTCATCTCTTCCATCTGGTTGTTCCTGATGAGTATCCTTTTTTTCTTTCTTTCTTTTTATTGAGATAAAATTGACATATAACATTATATTCGTTTCATGTGTACAACATAATGGTTCAACACTTGTATATGTTACAAAATGATCACCACAATAAGTCCAGTTAACATCCATCACCATACACAGTAACTAAATTTGTTTTCTTGTGATGAGAACTTTTAAGATCCACTCTCTTAGCAACTTTCAAATATATCAATACACTACAGTATTATTAACTATAGTTACCATGTTGTACATTATATCCCCATAACATTTATTTTATAACTGGAAGTTTGTACCTTTTGACCATCTTCACCCATTTCACCCACTCTCCACCCCTCTGCCTCTGGCAACTACCAATCTGTTCTCTGTATCTATGAATGTTTTTCGGGGGGAGAGGGGTGAGATCATACATTTATTTGTCTTTCTGTCTGATTTATTTCACTTAGCATAATATCCTCAAGGTCCATCCATGTTACTGCAAATGGCAAGATTTCCTCATTTTTTATGGCTGAATAATACTCCATTGTAAATATATGCCACATTCTCTTCATCCATTCACCCTCTGATGGACACTTAGGTTGCTTCCATGTCTTGGCTATTGTAAATAATGCTGCAACTGAGTTGTATCCTGTTACAATGAACCAGTAACCTGAGCTCTGTGAGCTGTTCTAGCAAATTATCAAACCCTAGGAGGGGGTCATGGGAACCCCAATTTATAGACAGTTGGTCAGAAGGACAGTTGACAATCTGGGACTTGTGACTGGTGTCTGAAGTGGGAGCAGTCTTATGGGACTGTGCCCTTACTTGTGGGATCTGACGCTAACTCCAGGTAAACAGCGTCAGAACTGGGAGCACACTTCTATTTACTAGATGGGATGCTGCCCAATTAATTAATCACTGAATAAAGCCAGTTAGAGCTTTAAAAAAAAAAAAAGTGTCAGAACTGAACGGAATTGTAGGATACCTAATTGGTGCCTGCAGAAAACTGGAGAATTGCTTGGTATGGAAAAACCCAGACATCTGGTCACATAAAGAAGTAGGGTAGTGGAGGAAAACCTTGCATTTTCCTTTCACTATTATACAGTGGGACACCATACAACCACTACAAACACTGCTACTGATCTCTGTTCACTTAGACTATGACATAACGCTGGTGAAGAAAGCATGCTAATACAGTACAGTATTGTTAGTAAAACTGTCTATTTTATGTGTAGGTACATCTCTAGAAGGATGGTAAGCAAATATTAAGAGTAGCTATCTCAGGGGCTGGGATTTAGATAATGTTTATTTTTCATTTTCAATTATATACTTATTTAAATTACAAAGCAACAGAGGTTTTTTGTTTTATAAGAAATTCAAACAACAGACAAGTGTATAAACTGAAAAATGAAACTCCCTTTTCTCATCAGTCCCATTTCTCAGATATAACCACTATTCATGTTTGACTTGCATTCTTCAAGATTTTCTTCTAAGCATATATAATCAAAGTCACACTTTTTTCTTATTTTTTTGAAGTAAAAATGCAAGCCCACTCTACTAACTGTTCTGTGACTTGCTTTTTTCATGTTGTCCACATTACTTGTATTTTTTTTTAAACATTACTTTTTAACTGGAAAAACAATAAAGTTATTTTTGTTTGGGGGAATGAAAGTGCATCAGCCAGAACAGATTACAAAGCATGTATGATCTGAGTGGCCCAGTAAACAGACGCACAGGACAAAGGCTTCCCAAGTTCAGGTCACCAGGCTGGCCGGTCCGGGTGGGGACCCAGACGTACCCAGACGTGCCCAGTTGGCCCAGGAAGTTGATAAGTGTCCTGTTCTCCCTAAATCTTCAAACCCAAAGAGGGACTGTTAGAGCTAGGCCCAGGGCTCAGGAAAGCACAGACACTGGGCTGCAGCCTGTCCCCGAGATGCCTGCCCTGCACCAGTGCAGTGCCCCAGGTTGCAGCTTCTGCTGGGCCAAGCCAGACAAGGCTGAGGACGGCTACCCCACTGATGCCAGCAACACAGCCACGTACGGCCTGGGCTTGCTGCAACCACTCTTGAAAAGCACCCAAGCTCCTTGCTCTTTTCCTCCTCTGGTTCCAGTTTCAACTGTCATATTCCTGGAGAAGGGCTCTGTGAGGGGTCAGAAATGCTGCTGGAACCTCATCAGAGCTCCGCGGGGAGGAGCAGGCCGGTTGCCTGGCCCCTGCGTCCTGGAGAGACACCAAACAACAAGCCTGTCACCATGTCTGCCCTGAAAAGCAAGAAGACAGGCCTGGCTGCGGAGACCCAATGCCAGAGGGGCCAGAGCAGAGCTGTGTCTGGCTTAGGAGAGTCATTTTTCTTCCCACTGAGAAAGCTATGAAGAAACCGAGCAAGAAAGCAGGACCCCTGCACTGGCCCATCAGTGCGTGGCATTCAAAGCTGTTCCAGTGACCGCAGCAGGGAGCACACCCTGAGATGGTGACTGGTCCTGTGGTGTTGGCCTGGGACTGCTTCTCGGGGCTCACCGTTCCCGACTCTGGGAAGTTCTTTGAAAAATTCAGTCACAGTTATCCTTCTCATTTTTCTTTTCTGATAATAAAACCCATGCTCTGTGCAGAAAATCCTAAAATGGCTGGAAGGTACCAAAAGGAAAATGTCAATAACTCATAACCCCATCACCCTAGGGTGGCCTCTGTGAGCATCTTCATGAATCTCCTCCAGGCATCTATATGGACATGTACATATTGTTAACAGGGTTAGGACCCAACTCTATATAGAGTTGTAATGTGCATCTTTTTTGTTCTTTTAAGCCTGTTTCCTTTTTGTCCTGCAATATACTTCTTAAATGACCACATAAATAATATTAACTGCTTCCATGTATTAATGCCAGGTACTGTACTAGGGACACTGAATATATTATGAAGTAGATATCCTGATTACCCCATTTCACAGATGAAGTAACCAAGTCTCGGAGATGTTCAGTTTTGACCCACAGGTGCCACAGGTCCCACATGGCCAAACTGGCAAGCTGCCTCTTGGGCTCTTGCCCCTATCTGTGCTGTCCTCCAGCCCTTTCACTGAACATTCAATTAGGAGCCCCTTCAAGTTACCAGAGGGCTTTACCTCCTGCAGAGGTGCTGGGTCTACTCCTGACGCACCGGCTGCTCTGTTCTACTGGCCAGAAGCCCTCACTGCCCCCTGCAGGGAGTGTCCCTGAAATGCGGGTGCTAGAGACAAAGGAGCCGCATTCTGCTGAAAGAGCCAAACAGTTAAGACTCCCTAGGGGGCCGGAGAAGAGAGAACTAGTCTGAGGGTGAATATCCTAGCTTACTGCCTTTATCAAATAACTCCTTTCTGAGAAGAAGCTCAAAACATTTCATGCAGTTCTCCAAGTAAGATACAGACCCATGGAAGATAAAGGGATCTGCCTCAAAGTCTTCCTCCCCCAACAAACCTCTAGGTACTGTGATCCCTCTGTCCTGGGCCACCGCACAGGCCCCAGCTAAAGCGAGGCATTTCACAGGGCCTCTGGATCTATCACAGAGATGGAAGGATGGTCACCTCTACTTGGATAGTTATTCAGAAGTGGAAAACACTCTGTCAGAGGTTGGCAGATTTTTTCAGTGAAAGGCCAGATATCAAATATTTTAGGCTTTGAGGGCCATATAGTCCCTGTCACAACTACTCAACTCTGCTGCTGCTGCACAAAAGAAGCCATAGGTAATATGCAAAGGGCATGTCTGCATTCCAATTTAATTTTATTTACAAAAACAGGTGTCCAACAGGATTTGACCCACAGGCTATACTTTGTCAGTTTCTGTTTTTAGGACTTAAGTCTTCCCTAAAAACACCTGGACTTAAATATTGGATAAATTATAATTTACATGCAAACCACTTAAATTTTAGGCCATAAGACCATTTCTGAGGGGTTGATCTGTTTTATTTCAGTGGAATAGAAATACAATCTTTCAATCACTAATCGAAGATCTTGAAAAAGTGCAGAGAAACCAGAGATTGTTTTGCCTTATAGTTGGTAAGTATTACTAACAGATGAAAGGGAAAATATTTTACAGATCCATAGCAACCAGAAAAGAGGATAAATCAGGCTGAGGGAAAGAAAACGTCAGGAAAATCAAAAAGAGTATGAGGAAGAAAAATGATATTAATAAAAACAGGCAGCTCCATTTGGCTTCAGTTAGCTGACTGGGGCAATGGAACCAGGAAACGAGAGAACCAGGCAGCTCTCATTGGTAATGACGGAGCATCTCCTTTCAGAAAACTTTACTTGAGGCAAAGATATAAAGATGGAATACACCTGGGACATCTAGAGAGAAGCAAGCTGCTGATGGGAAACTGAACTGCAGCCTAGCAACATCTCACACCTGGGGACATGCTCCAAGTGCCTCACTCAATCTTCTGACTTCCTTCCCTCACCTGCAGAGCAGGGATGAGGAAGCAAGGCCTGATCCACTTCTTGAACCTGGAAAGAGAGCCCTGTGGTGTGTTGCTGGGCACAGGGAGGCAGAGGCTGCTGACAACCCCTGAGAGAGAAGAGGGGTTCCCCTCCTTAGGCTGGGAGCCTTAGCAGAGGCAGGCTGGCGGCAGGATTACACTGCAGTAAGGTCGCAAGGATTAGAATGGCAGGGCTGAGAAGAATCCATGACTGACGCTGTGCTCCAAGGACTGCAGCGGCCCCAGCACCTTCTAGGGAAGGGCCACTCTAATAATACAGGCAGAAGAGCTCAGAACACCTCAATTCCAAACACATCTTAATTTTTTTTTAAAGTGTTTTCACTCCCCAAACTGGTCATTTCCCCTTCTTCTCTGAAATGCTTTTGTAGCTCTCCACTGCCCTTAGAATCAAATCCAGACTCTTCATCAAGACTTTGAGTCCAAATGCAAGTACAAAGCCCAGCACTTTTCCATGCCTGCCAAGCCTCCAGCTTTTCCTGAGCCCTTTCTTCTCTCTCCTTCTGGTTCCTCATATTCCTCAAGCTCTTTCTCTCCTCAGGGGCCTACACGTGCTGGTCCCTCTGCCAAAAAATTCTTCTCCTCATTCTTTGCCTTTAGTCCTGTCCTTGCCCAACTCTACAATCTAAAATGAGTCCACCACTTTATTCTTCTGAAGCACCCTGAGCATTCCCGTTCTGCGATCTTATGGAATCAAATATTTATTCACCTGTGTTTTCAGTGTCTCTCTCCACTACCTACGGGAAGGGATCCTACCTGTTTGTTTCACAGGGCTTACCCAGCATCTGACAGAGTCCTTGGCATGTAGCAGATACTTAAATAAAAAACACAACTAATGAAAAAGTGCTCATTTCCCCCAAGGCCTCTTGTCATTTAAAATGGATCATTGGGACTTCCCTGGTGGTGCAGTGGTTAAGAATCCACCTGCCAATGCAGGGGACATGGGTTCAAGCCCTGGTCCGGGAAGATCCCACATGCCGCAGAGCAACTAAGCCTGTGCACCACAACTACTGAGCCTGTGCTCTAGAGCCCGACAGCCACAACTACTGATCCCACGTGCCACAACTACTGAGCCCACATGCCACAACTACTGAAGCTCACGTGCCTAGAGCCGGTGCTCTGCAACAAGAGAAGCCACTGCAATGAGAAGCCCGCGCACCGCAATGAGGAGTAGCCCCAGCTCGCCACAACTAGAGAAAGCCCGCGCAGCAACGAAGACCCAACGCAGCCTAAATAAATAGGTAGATAGATAGATAAATGAATAGATAAAATGGATCACTGGAGGCTCAGAGGCCACAGCATGCAAACCAACGCTGGTTAGGGTGTCCCTGGAAACTAGCTCCTGCCACTCACCAGCTGCAGGAAATTCTCCAAGGCCCACCACCTCTCTGAGCCCATTTCCTCACCTGAAAAGTGGCAACATCAGTATCTTCCTCATCTAGCCACCTACTGCAGAGGTTAAATAAGAGAATGTAAGTGCTAAGGATGGCTTGGTGCTCAATAGCTACTGTTTTATTTACTTACTTTTAACTATTAAATTAAAAAAAGAAAATGGACCTCAACAGGAAGAGACTAACTGCATTAGTAATTTTAACTTTAGGAAAGGCAGGAGGAGGTAAAACTCAAGAAAACTCCATAATTCATTGGGGTGCTTTAATAAAACTTGACCCACTGTCAGTATCTGGAAAAGTCTCTGACTTCAGGCAGCAGGGTGTGTCCCTCACCACTTCCAGCTTCAGAGACAGGAAGCATGATGGATGGGTTCCTGTGCTAAATCTAAACTGCATGAGAACCACATAAGAGCTTGCTCGCTTTCCTAACCCCAAATGCACGCCGTTTAACATGTATTAACAAGCTTCCTCAGGCCAGGTAACCTAAGAAAGGGGATCAATTCTCAAGGACTCAGAAGACAACTTGGTTGCTATAAAAACAATTTTATATAACAATCATTTTGTTGTTTGTTGAAAACAATTATAACATTTATGGATGATCACAAAAGTATTATTACAATAATATAATCATTCATCTGCAATGGCTGTTAACATGTAAAATGTTCATTTCCCTTAACCTAGCAATCCAACTTCTAGGAATCTATGCCACAGAAATACTTAGGCAAGAGTGCAAAGACATACATCTACAAGGATGCTCACTGCAAGTTTGTGGTAGGGAAAAATTAGAAACCACCCAAATGCCCAACACCAGGAGAGTGATTAAAGTATATCTAGATAATAAAGTGTACAGTTAGAAAGAATATACTGACATGGAAAGATGTCCAAAAGATATTAAGTTTAAAAAAGCAAGTTGAAAAACAGTATGAAAAACATGGTCCATTTTTATAAAATAATGATAATTCTATATAGATATATGCATTGAAAAGGAAATCGAAATATAGAACACTAGTTTCCTCAGTGGGGGAATGAATTATGAAGGACTTTAACTTTGTGTCATATATTTCTATGTTTCAGGGTTTTTTTTTTAATATTCATTTATTTGGCTGTGCCGGGTCTCAGTTGCAGCATGAGGGGTCTTCGTTGCAGCGTGTGGGATCTTTAGTTGCAGCATGCAGGCTCGTAGTTGCGGCATGCGGGATCTAGTTCCCTGACCAGGGACCGAACCCGGGCCCCCTGCATGGGGAGCACGGCATCTTAACCGCTGGACCACCAGGGAAGTCCCTATGTTTCAGTTTTATAATGAGCAAATATTTCTTTTATAAATGGGAAAAGGAAAGAAAATGTAAAAAAAAAAATCTCTTGTTGGCATTAGTCTGTCCATACCACAGAGGTCAGGATGCTCAGGCAGCACCCTCCCTCCAATCTCCCTGATTAGGCCTGAATCACAAAGTGAGCCGACTCAGCACATGTCATGAGGCTGCCATTAAACAGCAGCAATCGGAGGCACTTGAATTTCCACAGTGTCAGTTACAAGATTGGGGGGCCATGTTTCTCCTGAAACTCAAGTGAAATTGCCTTGGAATTTGTGGTTAAGGCCTACCAATGGCAGAACTGAAAGCAGGCAGCCTCTCCAGCGGAATTCTAAAGCACAGCTCAGAAATCAAGCCCTGCTGAGTTGGGGAATGGTTTATTTCTAATGAAACCCAGAGGGCAGGGGGCAGGGGAACAGTCACCGGCAATCTGAGAAGAAAAACTGAGCTGATCAATAAAATTAAAAGGGAATGGGTAAGTAAGAGAAACTGGCTGCAAAGTAAGAAGGAAAGAAGTTGAAATGTCTACTGGTGAAGTTACTGATGTATTTACTGCAGAACTTACCAAATGATTCATGACAGTGGCTGGATTTGGTTCTTAATCTATGTAGCAGGTGAAACAATGACAGCTACCCTGTCACATTCCCTTTCCACATGACACTTTTATACTGGCCCAGCATCCTGATCAATATGCAAGGATCCTCTGACCCCAGGTAACGCTTGGGGCTTCTTGGGTAGGGGAGCAGATACTATTTTGCCCACCTGGTGGCCATTCCCCTTCTTACTAAGAGAATCCCACTTTTCTTCCTCTGCCTTTCCTTGGCCATGACTTTCAGGGAACCAGGGCCCATCCCCAGCCCTAGGAGGTGGATATTGATCGGTAAGCCAACATGGTTGTCTCACTTTCCTGACATAACTCTAGCTAATGAGATGCAAGAGGAGATCAATGAGGGCGGTTCTGTGGAGGTTTTGATTGGTCTTGAAAAGACACAGGTAGCTCAGCTCGGTTCTCTGTGATGACCTAGATGGGTGGAAGAGGGGGTGGTGGGAGGGAGGTCCAAGAGGGAGGGGATATATGTACACATATAGCTGATTCACTTCATTGTACAGCGGAAACTAACACAACATTGTAAAGCAATTATACTCCAGTTAAGAAAAAAAAAGACACTCGGGACAGAAGTGTCTTTTTTGCTACTTGCAGACTCTGTCAAGTGTGATTCTAGGATGCTAGGGACTGCGGCAGCCATCTTTGGAATATCAGGGAACCAGTTTAAAATGTCAATCCAAAGTGCTGAGGAAGGCAGAGCAGGAAGTTAGAAAGAACTCAGGTCCTTAACAGCATCACTGAACAGATGACAACCATCCCTGGAACTCCCCACCTCCAGATGACTCGCTCTGTAAGATAAGTGCCCTTATTGTTAAGCCATTTTAGTTAGGGTATTCTATAACTTGTAGTCAAAACCATCCCAACAGATACAAGAGGTGTCCGCTCCACCTATGCATTCTCTAATGATTTGACTTCCAAGCATAACTGCACATCACAGTTACTGAGGCAGCAGATGCCCCTAAAGCCTTGTGGGAGCAACTGATTTTGCCTACCAAGGGCTATACCTACATGTTTTCCGCCAGTGCTTTCTACCCTTTGCTTTAGAGGACTTCTCTCCCACTCCGTGTAGTTGGAAGTGAGGAGGGGGAAGACCTTAAACATAAATCCTGGTGCTCCATCTGGACCACCACCCCCAACCAGGGGGGGTCCTATTGATCTAGACGGAACTAATCTGGGTCCTTCCCCAGGACTGACGGAGGAATGTTGGAAGAAAAAAGCCTTCTGCCTGCTGGGACTACAAACTGGGAGAACTGGAAACTCTGGCTGGTGGTGCTCATCTTTCCTGGCACGTGGGAAGAGTCAGTCTACAGTAGAAGACCAACACACAAGTCGGAGCCCTGAGGACACTGTTCGAACGTATAGATCAAGCCATGCCTGAAACCCTGGACATCCCAGTAACCTGACCAATAAAGTCTGTTATTATTTCAGGTAGTTTTTGTTGGGCTTCTGTCATTTGCTCATGATTAGAAGCATCCCGCCTCAAATAAACACTAACCTGCCTCACCCCCACATCCTGACTCCTTCACCTTCTCTGGATACTCTTCTTTCCCAGGTCTCTCACATTTCCACTTCCTTTTCTCTACTGCTCAGCTTCCCACCTCTGAGCAAACCAACCAAAAAGTGACTGCCCTCCAGCAGGTCGGGGCTAAGTTACAGAACCTGTCCAAGTCATTCTTCAGAGCAAGCTTTAGAGGCAGCCTCATGCAGCCCCAGGCTGGGCGTGGGCATCACCACTCCCCATCACACCACCCCCCCAGAGTCTCGTCGTCTCTTTCCCTTGCCTCCCACTGCCCTGATGCTGTTTCTAAGTCTGGATGGCAAAGCTGTGGATGCTGTTTAGACCTGGACAAGCAGGTCTAAGCATTCCACTTACTAGATACTGCTCAGCATGTTCTCACATGCAAATGGGCGGGGCACTCCATGTAAGTCACTGAGTTTAAGGTGGACAGCCCAGGTGAGGCAAGACCACCACACAGAACTATGCTGCTAGGTATATACGTGTAGGTCTATCTATCTATACATCAAACATAAAATACATGTTCCGTATAATAACATATGTGTAACCCTTGTAGAGTGTAACCGGTTGGGACAGAGCAATGCCTACAAGGGAGGTTCTCTGCAGCATCAGGAGAGTGTGCTCTGCTCCGAGAAAACTGGAAAGGCCTAAATCCAGTCTTACGAAAGAGTTACAAAAAGGGGCAATTATTCACACTATAAAAAGATTCTTCACCTTATAAAAAAGGATTTACTTACAAGGCCCCACTAAACTGCATGGGCTCTATTGCATATAGAATAGGATTTGATTTGTTTAAGACTTTACAGGCACTGCCAACTACATAAATCAAGGAGCCACAGTTGAACTGAATTTGCTTTTTGCGTTTACAATGTGATATACAAAATGAGGTAATTTTACCTCGTTTGTGTCACTATTATTGATTTTCTGTGTGAGAGAAAGATAATGGCACCAAATATTATCATATCAGCTGAGGCAGGCATCTGATACAGGGACAAGCAATGCATCTCCTTCCTATCAGCGTTTCCTATAAAATGGGGTCTTTATGAACACTGCAAAAAAAGACCAAGGTACCCATCTTCTCTATTCACATAAGGTTTTTGAAGACTGAATAATAATAATAATTGTGGGTGATACTTATATATCAATAGTACTTACTATGTATCAGGCACTGTTCTAAGTGCTTTGCAGGTATTAACTCATTTCATCATCTCAATAACTTCATGTATAGTTACTATTATTATCTCTGCTTTATAGTTGAGCAAATAAGTTATGTTGCCCAAGGGCAGGAGGCAGTAACTGGCAGAGCTGAGGTAAAAATGCAGGCAGTCTGGGCCTAGGAGCCATGCTCTTGACCATCATACTATTCTGTCCTCCTTGATCTATCAGTAACGTGCAAGATGGTGAAGAGTGCCAGGGAGAGAAGTGGAAATGGGGGCTACGTAGCCTATAGCTACCTACCTAACTTACCAACGAGCTCAGGCACATTGGGCTGAGGACCCGTACTATGCAGTGAAACAGGAAGGGGGGAAGGAAGGGAGGCAGGGAGGGAGGGAAGGGAAGAGAGAAAGAGAGAAGGGAAGAAAAGGTAAGAAGGTGATTGAGAGGAGGCACAAGGGAGGTTTCTGGAGAACTAGCCTGTTTCTTGATTTGGGTGCTGGTTACATGGGGTGTGTTTAGTTTGTTAACTCTCAGCAAGCTGTACTTTTTATATACATATTTTCATGAACAAAAGTTAAAAGATGAAAGTATGGGTTTAAGAGGATTTGGGTAATATTACGAATGGCTTTAGCCCTCCTCTATTTATTTTCCAAATGCTCCAGAATGCCCGAGCAAGGCATGCTGGAGCTCAGAGGCTATGTGCACAAGTGCAATCACCCATGTGGATGATTCTCAAACCTCATGGTCCAGCCTGAGACATGCAGCAGCCCAAATATCAGCTGAGCCACCAGCAACATGGTATCATGGTTAAGAGAGTGGCGTTAAGAACTACAACGGCCGGCCCTTTGCACTTACTAGCTGTGTGATTTTGAACAAGCTACTTCCCCTCTCTGTCTGTCTTCCTTTCTGCAACTGTAGAGCTGGTATAACAGTGCTTAACTCACAGGGCTTTACTGCACATTAAACGAGCACTTACAACCGTGCCTGGCACATAGAACACACTACTGAATTTTAGCTCTTGTCCTCACTATTTAGGCTCATAGCCATGGTCTTCTCTCTTACACCAGTTGCCATATACTTTTCTTCATCATTTTCCCATTATTTAAATAATTACTACTCCCTGCCGTGTTTCAAAAAGAATTTAAGGAAGATTTGTTTTAGTTATTATTCAAGTAGTACAATCATATGATAAAAATCTGGAAAACAGAAAATCAGGTATTATACTTTTGGGAGTGTAGTCATCCTGCTGCTGCTGTGAAATGCCTGAAGTGATCTACAGGCACAAGCTATAGCTGCTACATTACAGACACCATAAAAGGGCCTGTCACAGCAGGCGGGACTATGGAGCCACACCAGTCAACATACACTCAAGAAACAGCCACAACTTTTTTTGTTTTTAATTATTAGCACCTTTAATTATTATTTATTTATTTATTTATTTTTTTTGGCTGTGTTGGGTCTTCGTTTCTGTGCGGGGGCTTCCTCCAGCCGCGGCAAGCGGGGGCCACTCTTCATCGTCGTGCGCGGGCCTCTCACTATCGCGGCCTCTCTTGTTGCGGAGCACAGGCTCCAGACGCGCAGGCTCAGTAGTTGTGGCTCACGGGCCCAGTTGCTCCGAGGCATGTGGGATCCTCCCAGACCAGGGCTTGAACCCGTGTCCCCTGCGTTGGCAGGCAGATTCTCAACCACTGCGCCACCAGGGAAGCCCCCAGCCACAACTTTTTATTCTCAAAATTTCCAGTCCCATAGAAAAGTTAGAAGGATAGTACAATATATCCTTCACCTCCATACATCCTTCACCTAGATTCACCCTTTAACATTTTGCCACAATCGCTTTCTCTTCTCTGTCTCCCCTCAGACACTTTTTTTTGCCAAATCATTCCAAAGTTAAGTTGCAGACATCATGTCATTTTATTTATAAATACTTCAGCTTTTATCTCCTAGGAACAAAGACACTGTCCTTTATAACCATAATACCATATCACACCCAAGGAACTTCACAGTTACACAGTACTGTTATCTAATACACAGTCTATATTTTTTCTAATTGCCCTAAAAATAACCTTCTTTTTCCAATTCAGGGTCCAATCAAGGGTCATAAGTACGTTTAAACTGTCATGTTTTCTTTGATCTAGGACAGCCCCAGCCCCTTGCCATTTTTTCTTTCAGAGCATTGACATTTTTGAAGAGTCCAGGCAGCTGTCTTGTAAAATATCCCACAATCTGGATTTACCTGACTATATGCTCAGGATTCAATTCAGGTGAAACATTTTTGGAAAAATGCTACATGCGGACTTCCCTGGTGGCGCAGTGGTTAAGAATCGCCTGCCAATGCAGGGGACAGGGGTTCAATCCTTGGTCCGGGAAGATCCCACATGCCGCAAGCAACTAAGCCCGTGCACCACAACTATTGAGCCTGCGCTCTAGAGCTTGTGAGCCACAACTACTGAGCCCACGTGCCACAACTACTGAAGCCCGTGCACCTAGAGCCCGTGCTCGGCAACAAGAGAAGCCACCGCAATGAGAAGCCCACGCACTCCAACGAAGAGCAGCCCCCACTCGCTGCAACTAGAGAAAAGCCCACGTGCAGCAACGAAGGCCCAATGCAGCCAAAAATAAATTAAATAAATAAATAAATAAAGTGCTACATGGCTGGTGCTTTATACTTCACAGTGTAACATGTAAGGAGGTACATAGTAGTCATTTGTTCCATTTTTGTGTTGCTACATTTGATCATTTGATTAAGCTGATGCCCACCCAAACCTTTCCATTGTAAAGGTATTCTTTTTCTCTTTGTAGCACATAAGTAATCTGTGGAGGGATTCTTTGAGTCCTTGTGACTATCTTATACCCAAAAAATCTTTTTTATCCGATAGTTTTGACATCTGTTGATAATGTACCTGAATCAATGATCACATTAGTGTTGCAAAACAGTCACTGTGATGTTTACTGTGTGGCTGAAATGAACCCCTGCAAATCAAATCCCGTTTTTCCCCCAACTTGCATTATTATTTCAGAACTATAACATCAGAACTATTTCAGAGGTTCATCTGCTTGACTCCACCTGACAGTGATTCATAACACCTGTTTTACATTTCTCTGATCTTGATCCACATGAGCAGGTACATTAAGTGCAAACAAACATATAAATGTACTGGCTTAAGCAGTGGGCAGGAAGCTACCTGTCTATACAAGCAAGAGGTTGCCTAGTCTTTAGAGCCCCATTTCCTATAGTAGATCAAATTCCATGTCAAGAAATGTTTATTTTCCAGGAGCTGAAATAGCTCAGTTGGGAGAGCATTAGACTGAAGAAATGTCTGTTTTCTCAAAGACAGTTCTATATCGGCATCAGTTTCAGGCATCAAAGAAGGGAGAGAAGGGGACACAGTGGGTTCAGGCAGTAGACTCCTGGCACAATCTTAAAACATTAAAAGATTGTGCAGGGGACTTCCCTGGTGGTTCAGTGGTAAAGAACCCGCCTTCCAATGCAGGGGACGCGGGTTCAATCCCTGGTCAGGGAACTAAGATCCCACGTGCCACGGGGCAACTAAGCCCATGCGTGTGCCACAACTACTGAGCTTGTGTGCCTCAACTAGAGCCCACTTGCCACAAACTACAGAGCCCAGTCGCCCTGGAGCCTGCGTGCCACAACTAGAGAAGAGAAAACCTGCACGCCACAACTAGAGAGAAGCCCGCGTGCGGCAACGAAAGATGCCCCATGCCACAAGTAAGACCCAATGCGGCCAAAAATAAGTAAAATAAATAATAAATAAATCTTAAAAAAAAAAAAAGATTGTGCAGACCTAGACGCTAGGATAGTACCAAATCACATGAGCCAGCTGCTTCAAGCAGCCTGCTTCCCCTGCCCCTGTGAATGATACTTCTTCCCGTCAACAGTCCTTCAGAGTCCAAACAACATCCCCAGACCAGCTGCATTAGAATCCCCCGGGAAGCTGGTTAAGAAACAGATGCCCCAGTCCCACCTCTGACCAACTGAATCAGAGCCCTCCTGGAGGGTTTGGGACTCAGTGTGTTGAGATCCCAGAGGATCTCATGAGCAGCCAGGTTTGGGAACCCTTGCTTAGAGAAGACCCACTGTAGCCTCCAAAAGGGTACTATCGCATAGGCCACACAATGGTAGATGGTAGTTAAGGATCAGTCCCATTACATGATGGCCATCCAGCCAACAACTGACCCCCAGCGGTCTGAAACGAGGGCAAAGGGTTTCAACCTAGATGGTCAATTGCACCCCCAATTTATAGCCTACTCAAGGCTGAAAAAAAGGTCACTATACTCAGAGAAGTTGCCAGATCTATGGTTCTCCAAATTTAGTCTCTACCAGAGCATCTGGGAACATCACGCCCCAAAGATTCTAAGTCAGAGATCTCCTCTGGGGCCCAGGAATGTGTGCTTACAACAAGCTCTCCAGATGATTCTGATGCAGGGGTCCAAGGACCATACTTTGAGAGACCCTGGCCTAGATGCTAGTCTGCTCCTATCTATGACAGTCTAAGAGCAAGAGTTGGATAAAACTGTGTTGGCTTTCATTTGAAAACTACTTACCAAACCAAAGAAACAAAATATAAAGTCATATGGGAAATGTTTCTGAGCAATTAATTAACCACACAGAAACATTCAGATGATATGAAACCCTCCATAGAAGGTACTGAATTCCACCCCAACATTTCATCCCACTTGAGGACTATAGGCAGGCTGAGTCAAGAGCATGCGACCAAGGCTCCCAGCACGAAGTCCCTACTTCAGGTTCCATATTAGCAGTCTCCAGAAGGGCACCAGGGG
Source organism: Eschrichtius robustus (assembly GCF_028021215.1). Lineage (NCBI taxonomy): Eukaryota > Metazoa > Chordata > Mammalia > Artiodactyla > Eschrichtiidae > Eschrichtius > Eschrichtius robustus. The sequence continues at coordinate 112,943,965 of NC_090830.1, read as the reverse complement.
CCCAGGACCACCCCCTGGAGGGCACTTGAATCATCTGAATCAAACAATATTTCTGACTGTCAAGGTCCTGCCTGATTCCAGCTTCCCGTTCACATTGTGAGGGAGCAACCTCAAGGCAATTCGTTCTCTCTCTGCCCTGTCCTCTACTGTTAACCCTAGACTTAGCCAAGATTAACATGTGTGCTCGTGCCCCAGAAATGGAGGTGGCTAGGCCACTGGCATCCGGGAGGAAAGAGTGTGCTAACTGTGGGAAAAGGGGCAGACAGAGAAAGTGCTGGTCAGCTCCATGCTGAGCTGGCCTTTGGCTCGCTGGGAATCAGAAGTATGGCTGGAAGACTGCAACCAAGGCTCAGGGTGTCAGGGACTCCCGCTGCAGGAGGTCATATGACATATCCTTCCCTCCCATGGCCCAGGCAGCTTTCCACCCAGGAAACGCCAGGAAACAAGCCACCCTTATGGTACAAATGCGGTATAGCACTCCCAGGAAAGGTCCTTCCATGGACATCAAAATATACCCTCAGGTTCCCAACCCAAGCAGGCTCATGGTGAAAGGACAACCACACCAGCCAGCTCCTGGGGCTCTTACCTGACTGGAACACATATCTGGCCAAGCCTTGCATTAGTTCTGCTGGCCATGTTGGGGGCGCAGACTCCCCTGTTTCCCTCTTCAGACGAAATGTCAACTCAAAGCCAAAACCACTAGGTCCATCTGTTCCTGTGAATCTGGAAGGAATAAAAAGCAAATGTTTTTTGTTTAACTACCTTAGGGAAGACACTGTTTTGTTGTCTAATTAAAGTTCTTCCCCTTTTTGGGTAGGCTCGGCATCCAAACCCCCTAGTCGGAGGAATCTTGAGCCTTGAGGGGAGGAAGCACCTCGATAGCCAATAAGGAACCAGAACTCTAGCCTTGCCCTCCTGCCAGCTACAGCACATGTGTGTGACCTCAGCCCCGCCAATCAAATTCCCCTGCTGGTACTCTGAATTACGAGTTCCAGGTTTTGTGGCTCTGGACCATTCCTTTCTGTATGATTGAGGCTCCATTACTGAAAATAATCCTTACACTCTTTATTCCTTCAAGCTATTAATAAGCACCTACTTAGTTTGCTAAGGATATATGTCCTACTGTATGCCCGATGAGGATGAGACCCTTTCTCCGCTGCCACCTCCACCCTGCCCCACAAGGGGACAATCCTTGGGCTAAACTGGCTGGCCTCCAAACTCAGCATTGGAGGATGGGTCCCAAAGCAGATTCCAAATATCCAAATACTGGGAGGGCCCATGATCTTCCTGAAAGCCAGCACCCCACATGCACTCATCAATCAGCACATGCTCTTCCTGAAACCTGGCACCCCGTGTGTACTCTTCAATCACTGGAACCTTGAGGAAGCAGAGTTTGCCCTCCCTTCCCATCCTCAAGTGGCCCAGAATGATGATGGCCACAAACATCATAGGGAGATGAGGCAGGGCAGCAGTGCCTGCCTCCCTGTCTGCTAGGAAACGCCCAGGAGGCTGAGTCTCACTGGAGTCCCTGAAATGGACTTCTGCCAGAGAGGGAAATGATGTGGATTAGAGAGCAAGGCTGGTTGGTGGTGGCACCTCCTGGGGTGAGGGAAGCATTCAGGGAGGGGCTCCTGAGAGTTACAGGAGGCTTGCCAGCATGGGAAGGGTTAAAAGTTAAACTATGTTCATGATATAATTTTCAGTAATTATATCTTGTACAAACATGAGCCACAATGATTATACACATTTAAACTCCTCAGCATACAAATACAAGCCATAAAATAAGATGACAGCCAACACCTCCTTGCGAGCCAAGCTACCGGAACAGGCGGTCAGAGGGGAGAATGCTGAAGGGGCAATGATGCAGTCAGTGCCCAACCCTGGGATTCCATGTGGCATCTTTCATCCATCATCATCATCATCGCCCCCAAGGGGCCAGGCCGGGAGACTGGGCAGAAAGAGGTGCTAACGTCTCAGAAGCTCTGACACCAGGGCTAGCCCTGCTTGTGTACCCGAGTTGGTCCAGCCCTCCTGCACTTGCTGCAGTGAGGAGCTCACCTCTGATAAGCTAAGTTCTCTAAAGGACTGAAAAGGAAGTCTTAGAATCACTATTTTCTCTGAGTATCTATAACTGTGGGAGGCACACTCCATTTTGGGGTACACACCCAGAATTTTGGAGACCGGGCTAGAAGATGCCTGGCAGGATGCAGTGTAAGCTATTTTCTTTCCTTGCTGAGTTGCCCTGTCTGGGGGCAATTCTATGCAGAAAGGCTGAGGGAATAGCTAAGCAAGCTGAGGCTGTAAGAGCTGCCTCCCAAGGGCTATAGGCTTGCGAGGGGTATGAAAACCTGGGGTAATGCAAGACTGACTTGGAGTTAAAACCCTACAAAGAGAGATGGGTCACTAGGGCAAAGGGAAGATTTCAAGCAGCCACCAATTAGAGGCAGCTTTGTAAAATGTATTAGACCATTACTCCCGGGCTTTCATCTCAGGCCAAGAAAAATACATGATTTCTAACCGCAAAAACTTGAGTAACAGACTAAAAGAAACATGCTCCTCGGACTGTGCGATGGGGTGAATCCTCAGATGCAGAGAGAGTAGGCACATGCATCCAAGCAGCACCGCCTCTCTAAAGAGGGCTGTGCATGCACACACACGCATTTCTACACCATCTGCCTCCACACGGGGTGCTTTCTGGGCCAGCTCTGCGGTGGGCAGGCCGGCCCTCACTTGACTGCCTGAGACGGACAGGTCTGGCCAGATGGTCTCCACCTGCGTTTGATTACCACCCACCAGGCTGGCTGGATGCAACCTCTAAACTCTGAAACATGAGTTTGGAATGGCCCAGCCTCAGGATAAACACACAACCTGGAGCCTGTCAGAAGGCCTCTTCTTCAAAGCAGATTGCTCAGGCAACAGCCCAGTGACAAGGTCATTCAGTCTTTAAGGTCCCCTGGAGGGGCCTGGCCTGGTCTGCATTTCCTCAAGTGAGGGCTTCTCCAGCCAAAGCAGATTTATCTGACCAGAGGATGAAGCCCCTCCCGGAGAGCGGCTGTCTCGCGCATCCTCCAAGAAAGGAAAGCGTGAGAGGAAATCGGCACGTGCTGCAGAAGGTGGGATCTGGGTCAGAGCAAAGAATTTTTCTAACACCGAAGGCTGCTAAAATACTGGCTGGTGGTAAAGGGGCCCAGTGGAATTTCTTCCTACAGAGATTCTTAAAGGAATATACTACAGATCCTCCCCAATCTGGTAGGGAGGGGTTCTAACTGTCTTGTTGCAGAAGGATGGATGAGACGGCCTCTCAGGATTGTTTCCAGCTCAAGAACTTCTGATCCTGCTCACTGAGGTGCTCAAGGGAGAAGCTGGCTTTGTCCCAGCAGTTTAGTGAGCCTAGGCAATGGCTGTGCCAGCCTCAAGAGTAACATTAAACCTGCCAACAGGAAAAACATGTGCCTCGAATCCTGACATAGTTGTGCAACCACTGGAACCTGCCCAAAGGTCTCCCCCAAAGCACCTGATTAAGAAGGTACCAATCAGACAAACAGGAACCTGGGAGAGACTTTCTAGAGTGTGGGTAAGCAGAAAAAGCTGACCTAAAAGTTGGCATCTCATGCTCAACACCATTAATTATATATATATTAGGAAAATTCAAATCAAAACTACAATGAGGTGCCAGTTCATACCCTCTAGGATGGCCAAAATAAAAGACAGACAGTAACAAGTGTTGGCGAGGATGTAGAGAAATTGGAACACTCACACTTTGCTGGTGGGAAGTAAAATGGCAGAGCTGCTTTGGAAAACAGTTTGGCAGTTCTTCAAAAAGTTAAATATACCATATGACACAGCTGTTCCTCTCCTAGGTATATACCCAGGAGAACCAAAAACATTTTTCACACAAAAACTTGTACACTAATGTTCACAGTAGCATTATTCATAATAACCAAAAAGTGGAAGCAACCAAAATGTCATCAACATATAAACAGATAAACAAAACATAGTATATCCATACAATGGAACATTATTTGGCAATAAAAAGGAATGCTGTACTGATTATTTGCTATAACATGGGTGAACCCTGGAAACATTATGCTAAGTGAATGAAGCCAGATACAAAAGACCACATATTGTATGATTCCATTTATATGAAATGTCCAGAATAGACAACTCCACAGAGACAGAAAGACTAGTGGTTGCCAGGGGTTAGAGAAGGAGAGAATGGGGAATGACTGCAAATGGGTATAGAGATTCTTTTTGGAGTGATGGAAATGTTCTGGAATTAAATAATGGTGATGATTGCACAACCTTGTGAATATACTAAAAAGCACTGAATTGTACACTTTAAAAGGGTGAATCTCATGGTATGTGAATTATATCAAAAAAAAAAAAAAAAAAGCTGGCATCTCAGATACACCTAAATGCTAGGGGAAGCAGGGCCAACCATGTCAAGTACTCCAGGCCTTTACCTGGCTCTATCTACTAATAACCACTACAATTAACTGAATACCTACTAAGTTTGAGGCCTTGTACTAAGCACTTTTCTGATGCCATATTATTTAATTCTCCAACAACCCTGTGACTCAGCCATTGTTTTCCTCATTTAACTAACATATGAGAAAAAGACACTTGAGAGAGTTTAAGTAATATTCTATACGTCACACAGTAAGCAAGTGATGGACTTCAGACTTGAGGTCTGCCTGACTCCAAAGCCCATCTTCTTATTGCTGTGTGACCTCAGGCAAAATATTTAACCTCTCCATGCCTCAGTTTTCTCATCTATAAAATGGGGATAATAACAGTAACAGTAACTATTTCAGAGTTGTTGTGAGGATTAAATATTCAGAAACCACCTGGAACACTATAGGCATTATATCACACTAAGTGAAAGAAGGCAGTTACAAAAGACCATATGTTGTATGAATCCATGTATGTGATATGATAAATAATATAATTTGTAATATATATTTATATTACATAAAATGTCAAGAATAGGCAAACCTATAGGAACAGAAAGTAGATCAGTGACTGCCTCAGGCTGAGGACTGAGGGCAAATGCAGAGTCACTGCTAATGGGTGTGGGGTTTCTTTTGAGGGTGATAAAAAAAGTTCTAAAATTAGTTTATGGTGATGGTTACATAACTCTTGAATATACTAAAAACCACTAAACCGTACACTTTATGATGGTTATATAACTGTTGAATATACTAAAAACCACTAAACCGTATACTAAAAACCACTAACCATACACTGTATGGTATGTGAATTTTATCTCAATAAAGCTGTTTTTAAAACCTGAGGGGAAAAAATCCCAAAGAACTAATAGTAAAAAAAATTCACAAACTATAGCTATAGATATATTCCCCTTAAGCATACAACAAGATGGTCAATCTCACTCATTTGCAACTCAAAAGCAAATTAAAAAAACAATGATACCATTATCACTTATCAGATTGGCAAAAATTTTAAAGTATGACATTACATTCTATTGATGAGGCTGTGGGGAAAGAGGTATTTTCATATGTTGCTGGTGGGGATATAAATTAGTACAACCTTTTTGGAGGGGAAGTTAGCAACACCTAACAAAATTACATATTGTTTACCTTTTTTTTTTTGGACATGCTGCACAGCTTGCAGGATCTCAGTTCCCTGACCAGGGATTGAACCTGGGCCACGGCAGTGAAAGCCCAGAATCCTAACCACTAGACCACCAGGGAACTCCCATCATATTGTTTACCTTTTGACCCAGCGATCCCACTCTAAGAATTTGTGATCCCCAAATACTGGAAGCAACTAAATGCCCATTCATAGGAGAGTGGTCCAAAGAGTACTATGCAGATACAAGAAAGAATGAGGAAGAGCTCTACAAACTGATATGGTAACTGTTAAGTAAAAACAACAAAAGAGTACTATAGCATGCCACCTTTTGAGGAAGAGAAAAGGGAAGACAGGAAAATGTACATGTATCTGCTCATTTCTGCAAAAAGCAACACAGGAAGGATAAATCAGAAATAAGATTGGTTATCTACAGGCAATAGCAATAGGAGGGAATCAGGTGGAAAGTACTGTGGGGTGTGGGATGTATGAGTGTATGACATTTCTCTGAATATACATTTTTTTGGATCAATGATAATGCTTTCACATACTCAGAATAAACAAGGATGGAGGAAAATGCTAAATGTAATACAAACATAAATTAGTGAACTTAACTGTACTTCAGATGAACAATATAACCACACTGAAGAGGGGAAAAAAAGAAGCCACCCAAGTGCCTTATGTACACAGTATGTTTACATATGTCATCAGGCTAAAGGCAAAAAGAACAGTAAAATACTGAACTCTGGTTAGTAGGTTTACTTTTTGCAGTGTTATGAGTTGGTAATTCTGAAACTACCTTCTGTGTAAATGTACTGTGGATAATGAGAGCCACGTTTCTCTCATTGTCAGAAATGTTAAAAACTGGTAAACATGTCAAAGTTAGAAATACATAAAAAAGGATGGATAGAATGAGCCTCATAGTATAATTTTGGAATTAGAGGTATCAATATGGTATTTAATAGAGGGATAGATATAGAAATAGATAAAGATGTGGGTGTGGGTGTGATATATGTGTGTGTATTTCCTAGCTCTCTCCACTAAGTGACACCCCAAAAGCAATGATAACTCCCAGCACTCAGATTTTGGTGCCTAAATACCATCTGCCATTAAAAGAAACCAGAGCTCACTGGAGAAATGGCTGAATCTAGGGCTGGGAAAGCACAAAATGAGCCTGGAACTTTTTGTTGTGCCAGAAGGTAAGTAAGTACTTGAAGAATGATGGGAACATGTCAAAAGTGGAGAGAAGCCAAACTGAAGAGCTCCCACTGGCCAAATCTAGGACAATTTGAGCATCGAAACAAATGGTATTAACAAATTATAACCTATTAAAGTAAAAATCCATGACTCCATACTGATTGTAATGGACCTAGTAACATTGGCTCTATAGATTTTGGACTTAACAGCCTCCATAATTACATGCGTCAATTCCTTATTTTATGTATATAAGAGGGGTAGCAGCTTTTCCCTCTTGTGTTTGGAAAAAGCCTTTTCTGTAAATATATTCTGTGGTATTTATAAGAGTAAAACATTTAGAAACAATCTAAATGTTCTACAAGTAGGGGTATTATCAGTTCTGGTGCATTGTGTGGTGGGACATTACATGGTCATTAAAAATGAGACTTCTTGAAAGCAGCAGGACTAATCCCTGAGTTTTGAGAGGCAAAGGGTTTTCCACCTCTAACTGGTAAGGAGGAACAGGAAGTATAAGTCAGAACCCCACTCTATATCCATTATTGTTTGCTGTTCACCTACTACTAACTATAAGATAAAAATATAAATAACTTTTTTTAATGGTCATGAAATTGGAACCTTTGTGCATTACTTGTGGGAATATAAAATGGTGTGGCCACTGTGGAAGACAGTATAGTGGTTTCTCAAAAAAAAAAAAAATAAACATAGATTAAAGATTAAACACAGATTTATCAGATGATTTAGCAATTCCACTTCTGGGTATATAACCGAAAGAAATGAAAGCAGGTACTTGAACAGATTTTGTACACCCATGTTCACAGCAGCTTTATTCAACAGCCCAAAGGTGAAAATAACCCGAATGTCCATCAACGAATGAATGGATTAAAAAAAATGTGCTATATACATACAATGGAAAATTATTTAGCCTTAAAAAGGAAGGAAATTCTGACACATGCTACAACATGAATGAGCCTTGAAGACATTATGCTAAGTGAAGTAAGCTAGTCACAAAAGAACAAACATTATATGATTCCACTCACATGAGGTCCCTAGAGTAGTCAAATTCAGAGAGGCAGAAGATAGAATGGTGGTTGCCAGGGGCTATGGGAAGAGGGGAATGGGATGTTATTGTTTAATGGGTATAGAGTTTCAGTTTGAGAAGTTGAAAAAGTTCTGGAGATGGATGGTGGTAATAATAATTCCACTAAATACATCAAAAATGATTAAAATGATAAATTTCATGTTATGTATATTTTACTAGAAACAAATGGTTTTGAAAAAGCATGAAACAAAACTTACTATAATGTGTGATCCAAAATACTTGTGTAGACACACACAATGTAAAAATATATAAGAAAAAGGAAGAAAATGCAATAAAATTATTGAATATTATAGTGGCTATCACAATACAATTTTTCTTTTTCAAACTTCTTTGTATTTTCCAAGTTTTCTAGCATTTATACCCTCCAGTCTAGACTGTAAACCCCACAAGGGCAGGACTGTGTCTTGTGCACTACTGTATCTGCCAGTTTAGCCTGCCAGGCTTCTCACAGAACCTGTTGGCTAAGTGTCCATATTGGACACTCATGGTATGACAGGAGAGTCCTGTGGTCAGTGCCCACTTTTTCTGGGGGTGGCCTGGATACTTCCACTGGTATCTGAAGCAAGAAACGCTGGGCCAGCTAAGAATGCCACTGACCTTGGGAAGGTGGTACCTCTGAAGTCAGGTCTACAGACTGTGGCTCAGTCTCAAGCTCAGTGCTGGTGTCAGAAGAAAAGGAAGAGGGGACCATTTTCCTCTGGAGACATATGGCACAGGAGGCCAGCCCAGTCCAATTCCAGAATCAAGACTGATGTCACTTCATTCCCTACAAAAGCTCCTGTTGTCCTTCCTCCCCTACCCCCTGGTTCCAGGCTGGCTGGAGAACTGGGTAAACCAGGCCTTTATCCTGGGGCTGGTCTTCCTTTCCAACCAGCCCTCCTCCTTGGGATCAGGCTTAGTTCTCTGCTTTACTGAGTTGGATATTCTCTCCCAGAAGAATGGAGCCTCTAGGTCCCGTCCCAGGGGAATAGACAGGAAAGCTTTTCCTTTGGTGTCCTCCCTCCAAGTGCACACACATATCCCCAGCTGGACCCAGCGATTACAGAAAGAACTGAAACGAAGACCTCCAGTAGCTCTGGGGCTCGGCACAGGAGGCTGCCTATCTCTTCTCCACAAGCTCTCTGCCTCCCAGGGCAACACCAAGCAAGTGCAAGGACCATATATCTAAACTCCAGCACATGCTTGGAGCACCAGCTGCCTTTACTATTTGCACCAAGTTTCTTGAGAAGGTCAGTCTGCTCCAAGGCCCTCAGTGCTGGCCCAAGCCCCATGACGCCCTGCGATTGGCCACTACTCTGCCCCTTACACCCATGCAGAGAATAAAGAGCTGCCTGGCAAACAGAGGGCACCACTGGAAACCACTTCACTAGGGAAAACAGAATGTGAGCATTTCCCCATGCATGGCCTCCATCTGCCCCTAGGGGACTTTCTAGGTGAAGAAAGAGGGACAAAAGCCAGAGCCCCGCTTTCTCCAGGGCTCAGCTCCTGCCACCTCCTTACCACACATAGTTTCCCCAGGTAACCTCATAAAATGGTTTGCAGCACCAGGTCTGTGTTGAGGATTCCCAAATCTATCCCCAAGCAAAGGACCAAACCCAGACACCGCAAACTCAGTATATACAAATCTGAACTCAGTATCTCCCCAAACGTGATCCTTCTCCAGCTTTCTCTAACTGAAGACGAGTACTACTATGGTAGCCTGTATAATGGCTCCCCAAAGACATACACATTCTAATCTGTGGAACCTGTGTATGTTACCTTACATGGCAAAAGGGACTTTGCATATGTGATTAAGTTAAGGATCTTGAGATGCTAGATGATATCTGGGTGAGCTCAAGGTAACCATACGAGTCCTTAAAAGTGGAAGAGAGACGCAGAAGAGTAGGTCAAAGTGATGTGACACGAGGACTTGGCCTGCATTGCCAGTTTTGAAACTGGAAGAAGGGGCATGAGCCAAGGAAGGCGTGTAGCCCCTAAAAGCTGGTAAAGGAAATGGAATATAGCCCAGCTGACGCCTTGATTTTAGCCCAGTGAGACCCATGTCAGACATCTGACCTCCAGAACTGTAAGATAATAAATGTGATAATGTGTTATGGCAGCAATAGGAAACTAGTAGAGCCACTAAGCCAGAATCCCAGGAGTCATCCTCCAGCCCTCCCTGTCCTCCTGTGCAGCCACGCTGGCAGTCACTGAGGTCTGATGACACTTCCTCCTCCCTCCTCAGCAGCTCTCAAATCTGTTCTCTTCTCTCCATCCTCACTGCCACACCATGGGTTGGCCTTTTTTTTTCCTTAAGGTAGAGTCGATGTACAGTATTATGTAAGTTTCAGGTGTACAACATACTGATTTACAATTTCTAAAGGTAATATTTCATCTAAAGTTATTATAATATGTTGGTTATACCCCCTTCATCCTACACTTGGATGGCCAACACCGCTCTTCCTCACTGATCTCCTGCCTCCTGCCCTATTCAGTTCTTCACTCTGATGTTCTCAAAATGGGATATGATGTACCTCTCCCCTGCTAAAAAATCCTCCAACGCCCACCCCCACTCCAAACCTTCAGGGTAAAGTCCAGACTTCTCAACAAGACCACCGGGAACTAGGTCCCTCTCACCTCCTAGGCCTCACAATGAATGAATGACTGGCAGATCTCTGACACACTAATGACTTCCTCACCTCTGAGACTCTGCACAGGTTGTTCCCTTTTTCTCTGCCCTCTGCTCATCTTCAGGGAGGCTCAGGTGTTACCTTCTCTGAGCTGGGTACCTGTGCTGAGTACCTTCGGTTTGCTCTTCTAGGTCCATCCCCACCATGGCAGACAGATCATGAGGTGGCCCCCACGACCTCTGCCTCCTGTGTTCATGCCTTTGTGGAATCCCCCCCTCCATTTTTTTTTTAAGTATTTATTTATTTATTTCGCTGCACCAGTCTTAGTCGTGGCACGCGGGATCTTCGTTGCAGTGTGCGGGATCTTTAATTGCGGCATGTGGGATCTAGTTCCCTGGCCAGGGATCGAACCCGGGCCCCGTGCATTGGGAGCACGGGGTCTTAACTGCTGGACCACCAGGGGAGTCCCGGAATCCCCCCTCCTTGAATGCGGGTAGGACCTGGGACTTGCTTTTAACCAACAGAACGTGGCTAGGTGACAGAATATCACTCTCATGATTATGTTACATTATGTAAGACCATGTCTTGCTAGCAGCTGCTATCACCATTGCTGGCTCTGAAGAACTTTCCAGGACTCTTGCAAGGAAAGAAATTCTGCCAATAACCTGAGGGAGTTTGGAAGTACTAGATACTTCCCCAATGGAGCCTCAGATGAGAACGCAGCCCAGCTGACACTAATTGCAGCCTTGTGAGACCCTAAGCAGAACACTCAGCTAAGCTACACCTGGACCCCTGACCCAGAGGAGATGTGAGATTATATGTGCTGTTTTGAGCTACTAAATTTGTGGTAATTTGTATTGCAGCAATAGAACACCAACACACCCACCTTGCTCTCTGCCCTTTAAGGCTGACCTCTGTGGGGCTTCTGAGCCTTCTGGCTTCCACTTGGGTTCAGCCAGTGGAAGCCCTAAAGGAAATCAGAGGGAGGGAGGAGAGACCAGGGCTCCCTCCCTTTGAGACTACCTAAGGCTGGCCATGCTCCTCGACTGAAGGTTAGTCCTAAAGGTCACTTTGAGGAGGGACACTCTACACAACTCTTTCCTTCTAGGTTCTCAAATCTCACTCCCTCCTCTGGTCCCTTCAGCGCTAGGAGAGCAGCAGCCAAGCCAACCACCAGCCCTGCATTACTGCACTATCCTCTATGGTGCCCTTCCTTTATAAACAAACCCTCCCCCAGTTATTCTACTTTGAAGGTACCAAACTCTTTCTTGTTGAAACCCTGACCAATATAGGGCACCTACCACTCTTCCTTACTCTTGTGCAAACCACCATCACAGGACCCTCCTTGCTGTACTGTAACTGCCTTCCTAGCTCTCCCATTAGGACTGGATTTGCCCCTTTTTGCACCACCAGTGACTGGCAAAGAAGTGCTCAGTGAAGGCTTGCTGAACAAGGGAACAGAGTGAGACTAAAATATTTACTAACTAGACTAAATCTGAGAAAAGAGGCAAAGTTTTACAAGCTTTAGAATACTGGGCAAGGGATAAGGGGGCAAATGCCAGCCCAAGGTTATGAGCTGAAGGGCTTAGGCAGAGTGGTGAGCCGGCCCAGCAATGCAGGGAAGCTGGGTAGTGAGGAAGGGAGACACAAGAGATTCTTAGTCTTGGGCTCTTGGGCTCTTTGAACTCTCTGGAGGTCCCAGGGTGGACTTAGGGCAGAAATTGCATAAAATTGTACTACCCTAGGGTCCTAGTAAGATGCTAGAGAAGAGTCCAGTGACATAGGCAAGCATACGGGCAGTGGAGGTCACCTGAGCTGACACAAAGCCCAGCTCCACCACTTTCTAGCTGACCCTTGGGCAAGTTAATTTCCATGTGCCCTGGAGTCTCCTCACCTATTAAACTGGGCGAAGAATATTTGCTTCATAGGGCAGTTGGGAGGCTTTTAATGGATGGCACAGTGTCCAGCATCAGCAAGTACCCAAACAGAGAAGCCAGTATTCATCCTTCCCTTGCTTAGTGCTCAGTAGAAGCAGTCCTGCTCATCATTTCTCCCTGAGAACAAGAGCAGATGCCTCTAGCTTCCCTACCCTCTAGACTCTGCAGCTTAATCAGCCCCGTCCTTCAAGAGCTGCCTGGATCTTCCAGTTTTGCCCAAGTTCCTGACCTTGGATCCCTCAAACCAGGCCCAAGATTCTTCCTGACTGCTTCCATGCTTTGAGTGACAGCCATTACAACAGAATTCAGTAAACAATTACAAAATAAACATTTGCAAAGATTATGTTTTTATTTCGAACAATTCACAATTACTGATACTTCATGAGCTGTTTTGAAATGGTGTTTGGTGACTACACAAGTACTATTCGAGGTAATAAAACTTTGTAAAACTCTTTTCCAGTATGTTTATATGGTAATATTCTGATAGTTAAGATTTTTAAAACACTTCCAGCTATATTATATTAATTTTGCACAATCTTAAAGGAAGGGAAAAAAAGAAAGAAAGAAAGAGAAAAACCATATCAGTTGAGACTCTGCACCCTCACACTGAGCTGGGATTCTGATGAGGCTAGAATGCAGGGCAGGCACCTTTGAGTTGTAACTCTGAGTAGCAGATACTCTTTCTACTACAACCAGACTCGTGGAATGCATTTGCCTACTCAAGTAGATGTTTCCTGAGATCCCTTGCTGGGAGCCAAGTACCATGTTCCCACAGCATTCCTCAAGTTTAAAAACAGTAGCTCCCAGGACTGATTTAGCTGAGAACCCAGCTAAACAAACTACCTGGCTCCCAACACTTAGGGTGGCTTAACTCTATCCTGGGCTTTCAGTGAGCAAAGAGCTTCCCAGACTGAGAACTGAATCTAGGAAAAGCACCAAGCCAAGAGCAGCAGACCCTTTCTCTGCAGAATGGTGAAAGCTGACCACCTACTGGAGAAAGCTCCCCTACTGGAGACCGACTGTACCTTCTTTCCTCTACTCCCATCCACCACCAAAGAACCCAAAGGTCAGTCCCCAGAGGGATTCCAAGCCCGCCCCGTGCTCTATAGGAATTCTGGGCCAAGGAAGAGCCTGGTGCTTGAGTTTCTTGGCATCACTATGACAGCCCCCACTCTTGGCTTTGGGCTAAAGCAGCATCTATACAAAGATCTTTTTTTTTTTAAAAAAAAAAAAGACAGGCTAGGCCAATGGCGGCAAGATCACAGTCTGATTTGGGAAGCGAGGTGCCGTCTGCACACAGATGTACAGCCTCGGGGCTTCTTACAGACCCAAGAGCCAGGGCGTTCTGCCCAAGGACTTTCTGTCCACCCACTAGCCTCCAGGACTCTGGGAAGTCGGCCACCCCAGATTGAGACACCTGAAAGAGGGTAACGGAAAGAAACAAATCTTTTTCAGCATCTCAGTTCCCCAAGAGCAAGGATTGTACTTATTGTGTGTTCTGTACATGGGCACATCATGTCACAGCTGAGCAAATGCTAAATGATAATAATATTCCCATTTCTGTCCAAAGAGATAATCAGGCTGAGACGTTCAATGACAAACAAGATAAGACAGTATTAAAAAGCAATGAGCCAAAAAAAAAAAAAAAAAAAAAAAGCAATGAGCTTTCCTCTTAGTCACTGCCAAAGTTAGACTCAAATATCTTAATGGTATTTCCTTTGAGCCACTTTGCTGTTTCCTTTTCAGGGAAATAAAACCATCACTCAAATCTGTTCTCTTGCCTTCACACCAGTGCTGAGTTCCCAAATTACCAGAAAAGTTTCCTAAAACCCCACTCCTGCCCCCATAATATCATCCCTTTGCTTCCCTCATCAGTCAACAGATAACAGATAATTAGTTGAATGTCACGTTCTTTGTATTGTCTTCAAACCCTCCAACCTCATCTTGCTCCGCTGTCCTCTTCTTACCAAGCCCCAAGCATATTGGCCTTCTTTCTGTTCCTTGAACACCTCAAGGTCCTTCCTACCTCAGGGCCTCTGAACTAACAATTTTCACTGCCTACAATCTTCACACGGTTGGGTGACCAGAGCATTGTACAACTCCAGGGAGCACAAATTGCACTGAATAATATGAACGGTGCCCCTAGAGTTGCAAGATGTGACAGCCCTGGCTGCCACTTTGTCACTGAAGTCTCAGTTCAAATGTGTCTTCAAGGAAGCCATCACTGATTACCTGCTAAATGCAACCTCTCCACCCACCTCAAGCCCTACTCCTACCTGGGTATCTGCAGCACATCATCCCTGCTTTATTTTCAACACGGCACCTGCACTATCTAAAACTGTACTTATTTTTACATGTTTTTCCTATTAAAATGTAAAATCAATGAAAACAGAAATCTTGCCTGTCTTGCTCCCATGATAGCCCCAGCATTTAAAAGGTAATGTGCACTAAACACTTCAGGAAATCAATTAAGGGCTTATCATATACCAAGCACCGTGCTAGGTGCTGGGGGTTCTCCCCCACCCCGATAAAGAAAGCTTCCGACATTTTTACCAAAATCACACACCTCCTCCCAGAGAAAGGCTCTGACTCCTATGAAAATGCCTGTGGAGTATCAACCCTATTACAAGTACATGGGTCCAAACTGAAGAAATCCCCGAGTGAGCTAAACGCTCAGACTTGGTGCTGGGCCAGAAGAATTCTTTGCCTCTGCTGTGAGAATGCTTTCCCAACAGCCAGAGAAATCCCAAAGCAAGGTTTTTTAGTTTTTCATTTATTCATTCCTTCAACAAATATTTGTTGATGCACCGGGGAAACAATGCATAAAGCTGGTATACATCCTTTCCCTAAGGGAGCTTACATTCTACTGGGAAGGAGGGCAGACAGACAACAAACAAGCCAACTAAGTAAAATAAGGTAAACGGTCATAAGTGCTTTAAAGAAAAATTAAGCAGGTGATAGTGCTTCATGGAGGGGGGTTCAGGGTTCCCATTCTAAATAAGGAGGTCGGGTAAGGTCTCACTAAAAGGCGTTATTTGAGGAAAGACCTAAGGAGGTGAGGGAGTAAGGCATGAAGCTATCTGAGAATAGAGCTTTCTAGACATGGGGAGAGCAGGTGCAAAGGCCCTGAGGCAGGAGACTGTCTGGCACTTTGGAGGAACAGCAGCAGACTAGAGTGGGTGGAGCACAGTCAGGAAGGAGAGCAGCAGGGGATGAGGTGGATCAAAGAATCTTGGCAGCAATGGCCTTTGGCTATTACTAAAGTGAGACTAGAGGCCACTGGATGGCAGAGGAGGGACATGGTGTGGACACTGCCCCCAGCCACAGAGCTGGCACAGAACTAAGGGATCCATATTAGCAACGCTCCTGTAAAGCTCCAACCCCAAGGGCTCCCTGCTCATCTACTGCCTTCCTTCTGGGCCTTTTCTCTGTGCAAAACCCCTGGCTACGGGAATGAAAAATTGCCAGACTGGCTCCAGGAGGGCGGGAATCCAGCATGTCTGCAACCCGATATATTGAAAAAGCTAGAACGGGAAGAAGAAGGGGTTAGGGCAAGCCATGGTGTTGTCTGTCAGATTTCACTGTTTTGTCCTCTAACCAATCAAGCTTTTCAGAAGCATTTAGGAGTCAGATCCATCACAGGGAGAAAGTGCAGCCAGCCAGCTTGATCCCCTGGGACCGGCAGCCTGGGCCAGGCCCCATTCTCTAGTAGTTACCCCTCCCCACAGGCATGGCTCCTGAGCTCCTAACCTCATGCTGAAAGGCCTGAGATCAGACTAAGGGAAACTGGTGGTCAGAGGCAAGGCTCCAAGCACCTCCAGGCATCACATGGAGGTCAGCACTTGAAAAACAAAAACATCTTGACTGGCCTCATTATGGCAAAGCTGGTTCTATGACGGGGATTCAAGAAGCCTGAGTAACACGGGAGGGAGTAGGAAGGTAAAGGACCTCTGAAGGCCACCAGCTTATACTAACCTGCTAGTTAAGGGCCTGGAGTCCAGTGAACCACATTCCTCTGAGCAGCTGCTATGAACGCATGTTCTCACTTACAAATGGGGAAATGGCCCAACCCCAAACATAGGCCTGGCCTCATTTGTGAGCCTCAGGACTCCTGCTCGCAAAGAGCCCCCCACTAGGCCTCAAGGGACAGACTGCAGCAAAGGAGGCAGGGAGGTTCCGTGTGACACCTAAGGTTCTGAGGCTGTAACCAGCCCACCTCCCTGCACTGTTTTTTCCTGCTCAAGGACGCTTCAGCCAGAAGACTGGAGGCTCCATGAAGACCAGGCCAGACCAGGAGTATGCTTTTCATTACTACATACCTCATGCCCAGAACTACCCCAATAATGACTATCTCTGTAATGAGTGAACGGCTGACCCTCCAAACGAAGAAGACAGGCCAGTGATTAACGCTGGATGGGAACCAAGTGTACCCACCCATCACCTGGTAGACCCAGTGCCAGGAAAGGACAGCAGGCCATCCTTTCTCCTAGATCCACTGATCAGATCCTGCTGCAAACAGAGAGTATTATTATATTATTTGATTCCTATGTATGGCAGAAAGCCTCAAAAGTCCTAAATGGTAGCTCATTTATTTCAGGCAATTACCTGAGAAGGATCTTACCTATCTCTTGGCAATTGTGCTTATACTTGTGAACCTTCTGTATAACTTGGGTACCAGGAACCTGGGGCACTCCGTAAGCCCAATCTCAGTCTTCTGTATCCACACACCCAAGAAAGGGAGAGACAAGGAGGCTTGTGGTGTTAATTTCCAGGTGACAGTGATCACCAAATCTAATCACTGATCAACTTTCTAAGGGGCAAACAACAACAGGAACAACACACACTCTCAGGACTACCACCACCATGCACGGCGATTTGCATTAAAAGGATGGAGGTAGTAACTGAGAGGTGGGTGGCCAGCACAGTTGGTACGTAAACTACCTCAACCGCTCTTCACTTCCGTGAGAAGTCAAGCAGCAAAAGAAACAGATGTAGTTAATGCAACATGACAATGGGTAGGAGCCATCATCCTAAGCAAAAGCGTTGTTTTCAGAATCTGGAAATCCTAGCAGCCGTGGGCCAGCTGAATTTAGAAAATAGCATGAGCCAAGTACTAGGGAAGCCTTGGAAGATGTTAGTCTCAAACTGAGAAACTCACATAAGACAGAAGCCCTGCATACACTGGGCACAGCATCACTCACAATGAACTGTTTACAGAAATCATCATGAGGGCAGACGTAGGATTGCAAACAAAAGGTGATAGGATTATGGATGATTTTTTTTCTTCCTTCTCTAATTTCCAACATGTTTGGTAAAATGGTTCAACTGTCTGTCTTTGTAAATGAAAAAACGCAATTTTATACCTAAAAAGTGACAACAATAATGGATGGAACAGGAAAAGTACAGGCCAGCAAAGTTTCGGACTTTAAAGAGTCTTCTTGATGCTGGTTCAGCTAAAACAGAGAGTTTGAGGTCTGGCTGGGGCCTCAAGGAGCCTGATGTTCTCACTTCTCATCTAAGACAAGATTAAGCTTGCCAGGGTCTGCTGTTGGACAAGTTTGCACACCAGTCTTTGTAGTGTCTGTACTGGAGGGCGTATCAATCTTGAACCTTGGGATTGAAGTTGTAGGCTACCAGCCTACCCAGTACCAGCTACAGACTTTATGAAAGACACCATCACTAGGGAAAAGAAGGTACAGAACACACGGGCCAGCCCCAGTTAAAACCTACTGAGATGGAGGGATTCAGATGTGGACCCCGTACCTACTCAGGGGAACTAACTCACTTAATGAGAAGTGACCAAAAGGAAAATATGCCAAAAAACACTGTCTGAACCCATGATGTAAGAAAAAGGGGTTTTGTGTTCGGGGGGTAGAATGGGGAGGGGGAGGAGGTGAAGGACAAAAACAAAGACATATCACTGGAGAAGAGATACAGATGTCAGATAAGCATATGAAAAGATGCTCAACATCATGCGTCACTGGGGAATTGCAAATTAATACAACAATGCGATATCACTCCACCTGTTAGAATGGCTAAAATCCAAAAAACTGACAATACCAAATGCTGGTGAGGACACAGAATAAGAGAAATTCTTACTCATTGCTGATGGGAATGCAAAATGGTACAGCCACTTTGGAAGACCGTTTGGTAGTTTCTTACAAAGCTAAACATAGTCTTACCATGTGATCCAGCAATTTTACCCAAATGAGTTGAAAACTTATGTCCACAGAAAACCCACATATGAATGTTTATGGCAGCTTTATTCAAAATCGCCAAAAGCTGGAAGCAATCAAGATATCCTTCAATAAGTGAATGGATAAACTATGGTATATACACACAATGGAATATTGTTCAGTGATAAAAGAAATAAGCTATCAAGCCACAAAAAGACATGGAGGAACCTTAAATGCATATTGCTTAGCGAAAGAAGTCAACCTGAAAAGGCTATATACTGTGTGATTCCAACTACATGACATTTCAGAAAAGGCAAAACTAAAGAGACAGTAAAACAATCAGTGGTTGCCAGGGGTCTGGGAGGAGGGAAGAAAGGATAAAAAGCACAGGGCATTTTTAGGGCAGTGAAACTATTCTGTATGATGCTCTAATGGTGGATACAGGACATGTATCTGTCAAAACACACAGAACTATATAACAAAAAGAGTGAACCATAATGTAAACTAGAAGGCATTAGCTAGTAATAATGTACCATACTGGATCATCAATTGTAACAAATGTACCACTAATGCAAGGGAATTAGTAACAAGGGAAACTATAAGCAGAGGAGAGAAAGGGTATATGAGAACTCTTTGGGCTATCTGTTCAATTTTCTATAATCCTAAAACTGCTCTAAAATATAAGGCCTATTAATTTTAAAAAACCATTACAGTAAGTCCCCTACATACGAACCTTCAAGTTGCGAACTTTCTAAGATGCGAACGTGCGTTTGCATGTCTGATCGCGTAAGTTAGTCCACGTGTCTGGTGTTATCTGTAAAAGTTTGGTACCTAGGCTAACTTTGTTGGACTTACGAACAAATTGGACTTATGAATGTGCTCTCGGAGTGGAACTCGTTCATATGTAGGGGACTTACTGTACAGGAATTAAAATGTTTTAAAAAATGATATGACAATCTGCATTGATATAAGGACAGAGGAAAAATATATCCTCTGCTGGTTATGTCACTCTGCAGGGTGACAAGACAACTTTATTTCAGAACAAAAATCCTTCCCATGTTGGCCCTACAGACACCTCAGCTAGAAGGTATGGGTACTCCCAGTTTTGAAGTGTTCCTCATTTCTATACTTCCTCCCCAGAGAGAATGATCAGATAGTCCACACATTCTGGGCAACATATGCTCTGGGTTGTGGGAATGCTGGGCACATTCTTGACCACACAGGAAGCATGACCATGTGAACTTGACATCCAAGCCAGACGCACCACCTTTGTGCTCTTAAGAGCAGACTTTCCTGGCAACTTACTAAAAATGACCACAGTAAGGCTGCAGAAGCCTTGACTTGAATTTGACACAGGATCCTATCACCTACCCTCTTGCTGTTACCCGACAGAACTCCTTCTTCTCTACAAAGTTGCTTCAACACCCAGCTCAACGTTTCCCCTACAAAGCTCTTCCTGCTTAACTATTCACACTCCATTAATCCAAGATACCTTTGAACTGAGGCACACGATAGTAACAGAGGTCCAAGGGGGGACCTTCCTCCACACGCCCACACAGGTAGAGGAAGGGAAGGGTGAGGACTGCTGGAGCCAGACTGCCCAGGTTGATAGCCCAGCTCCAGCATTCCCTGGCTGGGTGATTATTTCCTTAACATCTCTGTGCCTCAGTTTCCTTGTAAAATAAGATTAATAATATCTACCCCATGGAGCTTTTGTAAGGATGAAATGAATTTATATAAAACACTTAGAGGGCTTCCCTGGTGGCGCAGTGGTTGAGAATCTGCCTGCCAATGCAGGGGACACGGGTTCGAGCCCTGGTCTGGGAAGACCCCACATGCCGTGGAGCAACTGGGCCCGTGAGCCACAACTACTGAGCCTGTGCGTCTGGAGCCTGTGCTCCGCAACAAGAGAGGCCGCGACGGTGAGAGGCCCGTGCACTGCGATGAAGAGTGGCCCCCCCTCGCCGCAACTAGAGAAAGCCCTCGCACAGAAACGAAGACCCAACACAGCCAAAAATAAATTAATTAATTAATTTTTTAAAAAAAACAAACACTTAGAATAGTGCCTTGCACACAGTAAGAGCTACAAGTAGTTTGCAAGTATTATTACATGTTTTAATGAAGCACTGAGGACCACAGGGTGAGGGGAGACAGCCACAAAGTCACAGAAGTCAGGCAAAGCCTAAAGTTGCTTCCAGCCCCAATCTTCACGGTCGCCTTCTTTCCCAAGGACTCTGCCATCTCTTATCAAGCAGATCTTGGGTTTTTTCAAGGACAGAAGCTCGGTATGACTTCTCATTGTCCCCCACCCAAACACATCACCTTCTCCAGTGTTCTGCCTGTACTGGGACTCAATATAGCTCTGCTGGTGGGGTGTGCCGCGCAGCCTGGTGCTCTGTGGAGAGCTCGGCAGCAGGTCAGCGAGCTTTGAAAGTATGTGCAGGGGTGAGGAGACCATTCCCATGGGGCTCAGGTCAGAGAGCACAAGACCTCTCCACACACTTCTTAGGACCAGACATCAGAACGGAGCTACTGAAACAGGAAACGTAGTTGACTGGAAACGTAGTTGAGAGGAATGAATTTAGGAGCCAAAGGCCAAAGTCCTGAGTCAGGACCTCTGAGTCAGAATACTGGGCAAAGGAGATGCTGGCAAACCCAGACCCAGAACACGGCAGGTGTGAGGACCAGCATGCATGGGAAAAGTTGTGGCGTGAAAGATGGGAGTCTAAAAGGGTGGGCTGGCAGGGAAGAATCCTGGGGCTGAGAGATCTGATCACATCAAACCCATAAAGGCTTCCAAGTTTCTGCCTCTCTCTGCAGGAAGAGGAGGAACTCTCCCAATGCTGACAGCCTGGCAGTCACTCCTGAATAATCAGGCCTCTCAGACTTTTAAGTCAGTTTGACTGGGCCAGCTCAAGGAATCTCTTCCCAACTGCCCCCTTACTGCTGAAGGACTCCTTGAATCGGAGAATTTAGCATCTCTACACCATGAAGGAACAGAGAATCCATGCTGCAAATGAAATGCTTTACAAAGGATGAAGCCACACACCCACACAGATCTGCTAGGAACCCCACAATGCCTCAGGTCTTCCTGTGGTTACAAAAGAAAAGGAATTCTCAACATTTCAAAATTCAGAGATCTGGGGTCTGAAATCCAGCCCAGAGTGGTGGTTTCAGCCTCAGGGGGAGCTCTATCCCCACTGTTGTCCCTTATTCCCACCCCAGGCCAAGACCAAGGGCGCCCCACCCTTTCTAGGTAGGCCAGGTCCCCTGCCCTTAGCAGAGAGCACCACCATTTCACATAATCATCCTGAAACTAAACACCTCTGAGATGAAAGACAGAGGGAGGGACCAAAGCTTCAGGGAGGCCTGCCTTCCAGTGAACCTACAAAGCTCTTCCTCGGCCTGCTGTGCCCAGCTAGGGGGAGGGCTGGGACCTGCCATCTATGGGTGGCTTAGAGAGGAATTCCACTTGTCAGTCTCTGGAGAACTTTGGAAAGAAAGCAAAGGCCAACTAGAGGAGAGACCACACTCCCAGACAGGTGTGTTATGGCAAAGGCAGAATCTCCACTGGAAACCCCAGGGAATGAAATGGCATGTTAAAAAGTTCCTGCCAACCAAGCTTTGAGGAAGGCAAATTAGCATTTCCCAACTGCAGGGGACCAAGGCCACACAAAACAACAAGTGGAAAAGTTAATCTGTATCCAGTGTTTTAATAAATAACTCATTCAGTGCAGAGCCCAGATGGGAGAAACCCAAAGGGAAAAAGAGGTTATCCACCAGCCCAGTAGAGGCAGCCATGGGGAGCCAGTCAGCAGCAGTTCCACGCCCCAAGGGGGCAAGAACAACTCTACACTCCATGGACATACCTGCCAAGAGGCCAGCGTTTGTGGGGCAGAGCCCAAATCGACCATGGAGGTAGAGCTGAGGTGTGGGCTCTACCCTGTGGAGCTGCCAGCCTGCAGGCCAACACCACACAAAGGCTGTCTTTGGAACCAGCCCGGCGCACACAGCAGATGACCTGCGCAGTGGAATCCCACCAGGGAAGTCTGCCTGAGATCACAAACACACTCTGCAACTAGCCAGCCTCCTGTGCCTTGGTTAGGCCCCCTGTAGTTTGGGTCTAGCCAGGGCTGCTGGCAGGACCGGGGACAGCCAGAAATCCTGACGGAGAGTGGTGCTGAAGCCCCCCTCTTCCACAGCTCTGCAAACCCGCACATTCCAGTCCACAGCTGCCTGGCCACAAAGGGAAGGGCCAGAGCTGAAGTCTTCCGACAAGCACTTGGCAGCTGAAGCTCAGCTGTCTCACACCTCCCAAGCTGGGGGGAAGAGCACCAGGACAGTCTCTGCTGCTGAAGTCAGCTGGCGGTGGCCTTAGGGTTCCTAGAAAAGCACGCTGATCTCCCGTGTGGCGGCCCCGAACTGCAACTTGTTCCATCTCTCCAACTTTAGAAACAGCCTCTTAAGAACCTTTAATCCAAACAAGTGCTCTCTTGTCCTATTTCCTTTAGTGACTGTGAATAGGGAAAGAACTTGGATGGAACTGGCCAAACCAGGGCTCATCCAGTCAGCTTACTCTTCTCCCCTCTCCAGGCTACCAGGGTGGGGCTGCTCCCCTTCTGCTCACTGAAGCAAGCCTGCCAGGAGCAAGAAGAAACGCAGGGGACCCCTAGGCTTCTGCCTGTCCCTGTCCTCAACAAGCTGTGAGGATAAAGAAAGATCTTAATGGGAAGAAGTACACAGTAGGCATTTAATAAATGCTGTTGACTGATTAAAATGGAAAGGCAATACAGAACAGTAGCTAAGAATATAGGCTTTGGGGTCGCTAGAACTGATTGTCAATTTACCACCTGTGCAGTAAGTTCTCTAAGCCTAAATTTCTATATCTATGAGCAAGAGGTAATAAGAATTCCTTATGTCACAGAATTACTATGAGGATAATATAAAGTGATAATTTTATATAAAGAACTTAGCACTCAGGACAGGAATAAAGACGCAGATGTAGAGAATGGACTTGAGGACACAGGGAGGGGGAAGGGTAAGGTGGGATGAAGTGAGAGAGTGGTATGGACATATATACACTACCAAATGTAAAACAGATAGCTAGTGGGAAGCAGCCGCATAGCACAGGGAGATCAGCTCGGTGGTTTGTGACCACCTAGAGGGATGGGATAGGGAGGGTGGGAAGGAGACACAAGAGGGAGGAAAAATGGGGATATATGTATATGTATAGCTGATTCACTTTGTTACACAGCAGAAACTAACACAACATTGTAAAGCAATTATACTCCAATAAAGATGTTAAAAAAAAAAAAAGAACTTAGCACTAACCTGCAATATAGTAAAAACTAAAAAGAAAAAGAAAAAGCTTGCTTGTATTATTACCTTAAAGACAAACAATACCCTGTACATTGAAAGAAAGCATAGAACGTTTTATTTTTATTTTTTACACTTTTTAAAAATTGAAGTATAGTTGATTTACATTGTTGTGTTAGTTTCTGGTATACAGCAAAGTGATTCAGTTTTATACATATACGTTCTTTTTTCATATTCTTTTCCACTATGGTTTATTACAGGATATTGAATATAGTTCCCTGTGCTATACAGTAGGACCTTGTTGTTTATCTAGCATAGAACATTTTAGATGTTAGGAGACCCTGCTGCTCTCATTAACTTGCTGTATGGCCTTTGGCAGGCTACTGTACTTTCTAAACTGCACAATTAAGGGAGACGGACTAGATCAGTGTTTCCCATTTGTCTGTGACAAGAAATAATACTGAATCATACTTTAAAAAAAATTCCCTTCTCAACTGTCTTTCAATTATTTTAATCATAGCTAGGGCCAGGTTCTATCTGGTGTTAGCATGTCTTTTTTAATACCTCGCTCGTACTTACTAATCTCTTGAACAAAGAGAAAGCTGGCCTCAGGCTTAGAATCTTCTGTGACAGGCCACTGTATTAAGCTAGAATTTAATAATATAGCTTTGTTATCACTGTGTTTACTTCCATAACTACCTTTAAATTACAGCAAGTGATATTGGTTTCCATATATGGTAGTGATTTAACTTTTAAAAATATATTTATATCAGGGGAGGTTAACTTAAAGAGAACATAAAGTAGGTAATATACTACAAGTGGCAAAGGTTATGAAGGCAGCGCTAAAAATTTTGGAAATACTGGGCTAGAAGATTTTGAAAGCTCCTCTCCTTTCCAAAAGTGAATGTTTGTGCCCTAGAGGTGTCAGACTGCAGATCTCACCCCAGCCCCTTCCTACAAGGTTCCTCTCAAACTTCACTTCCTCCCTGGAGCTTCTTCCAATCCAGCAGCCTGACTGTAAGTCACTCGCTCCACTGTGCTCCCAGATCATGTTCTACATCATGGATTGCAGCATTTATTTACCCAGTACTGTAACTATCTCTTTACATTTATCCTCCCTCTACAACATGTGCTCCTTAAGACACGAATTTTGTCTTGGCATCTTATCCCCAAGACACCTATTATGGTGCTCTGTGTCCAGTACAAAATAGGACTTCAGCACTTGATAAATGCTGGATAAATGAACCAAGGCTTCTGCCCTTTTTTTCATTGAATGAGAAGTCAAAGGCAGTGTAAGGAGAATGTTGCCAGAGATTCATTTGCCATAATTCCAATTCAACACCTCTTAGCACTTAAGCTGGGTGATAGAACACTCAACTTTCTGACCTCAGTTTCAAGCCCTAAATTATATGAGAATCCATGAATCAGTTTTAAAGAGGGCTCGCCACATGAAATGTTTGGAAAAGCAAACTTTTCTTCAAGAAACTTACCAGGATCGAGAAGAGACCAGTCACACCAGCACAAGGCCAATTACAAAGGTACTTTTGACTTCTGCAACGTAGACCAGAACTGGGTAAATATCCAAGAACATTCCTTCCATGTCCTTCTAGTGGCAGGTTTTTTTTTTTTTTTTTTTTTGTATTTTTTTTTTTTTAAGGAAAGGTTTGAACTTTTTTTTTTTTTTTTAATTTTTATTTATTTATTTATTTATTTTTGGCTGGGTTGGGTCTTCGTTTCTATGCGTGGGCTTTCTCTAGTTGTGGCAAGTGGGGGCCACTCTTCATCACGGTGCACGGGCCTCTCACTGTCGCGGCCTCTCTTGTTGCGGAGCACAGGCTCCAGACGCGCAGGCTCAGTAATTGTGGCTCACGGGCTTAGTTGCTCCGCGGCATGTGGGATCTTCCCAGACCAGGGCTCGAACCCGTGTCCCCTGCATTGGCAGGCAGATTCTCAACCACTGCGCCACCAGGGAAGCCCAGTGGCAGGTTTTAATACCAGAAAATACTAGGCTCGAGTGGTGAGGTGAAAGCCCAAATGGAGGTCTCACTATTGTCATGAATGACATCTGAATATCAAAGTGTTTTATCACATAGAAATGACACACATATACGAGGGTACTGCTAAACAAAGAAAGGCCCTTTTTCAAATTCAGAGGTTGCCCTTTCTGAAATATGGGACTTCCTCAATTATGTTCTTCATGTCATTTGGGCCTTGGACTCATACCTCATAAGCAGGTAGACTGTAAGAATCTTTAGGCCACATAGTAAACAGTATTCTTTTAACTGGAATAAATCTGTCAACAAAAAGGTACAGGCTAGCTGCACTAAATATCCTCTGCAGGTTCTTATTAAAAATATAAATTAAAGTCCAGCATAGTCCCTCTACTCCCTGCATCTGTTTGCTATTCTATCTCCATTATTAATAATGCAATGCTGGGTCTTGATTCAGGCAAGATTAATTCCCTGTTTCCAAAGCCTTCGGCTGACATTGCAATGGATATGTTTGAAGGCTATAAAGGCAGGCCCAGGAATTGCTCCTGACACGTGATCAGTGAGGAGATGGGGCCTGGGCCTCCAAGCTTAACAAGAGAAAAGAGGAAGTTGGGTTGGGCCTGTGATCAGAGCAGTGGTATAGCCTAGTGGTTAAGAGCTCAGACTCTGAACAGCTCAATTCAATCCTAGCTCTTTTACAGCCTAGAGGTGTGACTTTAGACAATTCATTTAACCCCTCAAGGGACTCAGTTTCCTCATGTATAAAACAGAGATAACAAAAGAACCTGATAAGATTGTAAAGCATTTGACTCATGATGAAAGATAGTAAGAACTAAAACAAAGCCAAAGGAAAAAAAAAAAGACTATTATCATCTTCTTCCTCATCATAGCATCATCATCTCCAGAATCAACCTCTTAATGCTAAGGCAAGGTAGGAAGAGCCCTGCTACTCTTTCAGTCTACACACGCTAAGCAGCCACCACCAAGATACCAAAAAGATGGTATAAGAGGCAAAAAAAAGATAGTATGCAAAACAAAAAACAGAAAAGGACATAATAGAAAGAGAAATCATGGACTTCCCTGGTGGCGCAGTGGTTAAGAATCCACCTGCCCATGGAGGGGACATGGGTTCGAGCCCTGGTCCGGGAAGATCCCACATGCCGCGGAGCAACTAAGCCCGTGCGCCACAACTACTGAGCCTGCGCTCTAGAGCCTGCGAGCCACAACTACTGAGCCTGCATGCCACAACTACTGAGGCCCATGTGCCTAGAGCCCGTGCTCCTCAACAAGAGAAGCCACCACAATGAGAAGCCCGCACACCACAACGAAGAGTAGCCCCCGCTCACCGCAACTAGAGAAAGCCCTTACCCAGCAATGAAAACCCAACGCAGCCTTAATTAATTAATTAATTAATTAATTTTTAAAAAAAGAGTACGGACTCTGGAGCCAGACTGCCTGTGTTAGAATCCTGGCTCCACCACTTCCAATCTGTGTGACTTTAAGCAAATTATAGAATCTCTTTGTGTCTCACTTTCCTCAACTGTAAAATGGGGCAAATATTAGTACCTACCAGTATTTTAGGGTTGTGGTGAAAATAAAATTAGTTAATACATATATATATAAAGTGATCAGAAGAGTACCTGTCTCATAATCAATGCTTAACTGTTAGCTTTTATTATTACTGTTGCTATTTTTTCAACTGACAATGTTTAACTTAATATTAAAATGTATTTAAATTCAGTGATTATAGAGGCAAGTAGGGGAGGCAGGTAGGAATTAGAAGTATTACAGGGCAGCAAATGGAAGAAAGACTAGGATAAAAAATGTACTGCAGGGACTTCCCTGGTGGTGCGGTGGTTAAGAATCCACCTGCCAATGCAGGGGACACAGGTTCAAGCCCTGGTCCGGGGAGATCCCATATGCAGTGGAGCAACTAAGCCTGTGCGCCACAACTACTGAGCCCACGAGCCACAACTACTGAAGCCAGCATGCCTAG
This sequence comes from Eschrichtius robustus, assembly GCF_028021215.1. Taxonomy (NCBI): domain Eukaryota; kingdom Metazoa; phylum Chordata; class Mammalia; order Artiodactyla; family Eschrichtiidae; genus Eschrichtius; species Eschrichtius robustus. The sequence continues at coordinate 112,916,055 of NC_090830.1, read as the reverse complement.
AGCCCAGGCTCCGCAACAAGAGAAGCCACCGCAATGAGAAGCTCGCACTCCGCAACTAAGAGTAGCCCCTGCGTGCTGCAACTAGAGAAAGCCCACGGACAGCAACGAAGACCCAACGCAGCCAGAAATAAATAAATAAATAAATAAATGTACCAAAAAAAAAAAAAAATGTACTGCAGCTGATCTGAGCACAGATAACTGCAGGTTAAAAGGAAGTAGGTAAGATCGACAGAGGGATAGAGATGGATATAGTCATGATAAAGCAAGTAGAATAAAATGTTAATGGTAGAATCTAGGTTGTGGTACATGAGTGTTCACTGTAAAATTCTTTCAACGTTGTTTCTTGTTTAAAATTTTTCATAATAAGCTAGAGGGGAAAAAAGGAAGTAGACCTAGAGGAATCAACCCAAGATCTGGGTCATAGCTGTGCTGCCTGTCATTTGAGCTCAAACATCAGAAAAAGCTTGGAAAAACCTGATGGTTTTGGAACTCTTGCTCACCAACACTTTCCTGCACCAGATGAGCAGAGCTCAGGTGATGACCTGGACCACCTTGGCACAAGGAGGTACAGGCAGAAGGCAGAAACCCAGATGTTCCACGTGAGAAATGCCAATCTCAAGGGACTATGACATTATCACCCCTGCTCAGGAAAACCTCAGAAATAAGGCTCAAGGCTAAGGAACAGGGAGATGGAAGGGCAAGTGTACACACTCACTCATGGACTCTGTTGTCGCCATAGAGATCACTCAGGCCAAAGCTGATGTAGTGCCAGTGCTCGGGGATGTTGGCCGAAGGGCTCCCCACATTTCTGTACATGCTAACGTAGTCCAAGGGGTCTGGGCCACCCAACCTGCAAAAGACAAAACACAGGAGTGTCAGTGTGAGCCTGAAAGCAGACAATGTGAAGCTGAGGGGCTCTGCCTTACAAACCTAAAGGCCCCATCCTAGAGGAACCTGGGGTAAAAGATAACTAAAGGGAGGCCACACAGGTCTTATCTCCAGGATAAGACCAAAGGATGGGCAGCTGGAGGCAGCCCAATTCCATAAGCACAAGAGGCTCCCTTCTCCTATCTCCAACAGGTAGAACCTCCTTCAGAAATAAAACAGACTTATTAATATGTATAAAATGGATAACTAATAAGAACGTGCTGTATAAAAAAATAAATAAAAATTCAAAAATTCAAAAAAAACAAAAGAAATAAAACAGACTGATTGGTTGACCCTTTGGCTTCCTCCTGTTTCAAATTACCAATCCCAAGTGGGATTGGCAGGGATTATCTCTCTTCCATGGTGCCTATAAGCACGCCAAGCTTCAAGGCAAGAAGCTCATCAGTCAATCAATTGGCCTCTGTTGAAAGACCATCCTGATCATCCCCAATGGGCATTGTTACTGGAAGCAGAGGCTCAGCTCCACTCCTGCCTCTTAGACAGCTAATTCCTGAAAGACTGTATTGTGCCCTATGTTAATTACAGTTTGTTCTAAACAGACCCAATGCCTCCAGACCCCAGCCCACACCTCCCAGACCAAAGCTGGTCTTTTATCATGCAAGTGACAAAGGCCAAACTTAGGCTAGCTCGGCTCTGCAGAGAACTGCAGCAGGAGCCAGGCTGAGAGCCCTATGAGCTCTTGCATCTGGAAGATGATCCCGGGACACAGCTGCCTCTAAGGTAGAGCTGGAACATTAAATGATTTGGGGCCTCTGAGAACCACATTAGACTTCCCCCATAATTCCAACAGAGAGGCAGTTGAGGAAGAGATTCAGCCATTAGCTCACTCTGAGGATTTAATTCAATAAGGGTTCCCTTTAGTAATTAGTGTTCTTTAAAAAAAAAACCCTGCTTTTCTTCAGAATGGATAGAGAAACTTGGTAGACTTGAGAAACAAGACTAAATGGAAACCATCAGCAGAAGGAAGTCTGCATTTAGCCCACAAACACTGCACTTGAGCTGCCTCGGACATCTGACTGTTCCACAGACTGCAAAAACTTTGTCTGCTCCTGGGACAAGGATGGGGTACACTTTGCATTTGGGATCGTATGCTGAAGGAATGCCAACAACCAAATAAAAGACATGTTACATGTATGTGATCCCAGCAAGCATGCCAGTACCATGCAATTCAAACACTATTTAAAACCAGTAGGTCTGGTTTCACCCTCTTTTGCCAGGATGTTATTTGCCTTTGTAGAAATCCTTATTCTCTGCTAGGAAATGCTAAGTTATTTATAGGACTTGTAAGAAAGTCGCTACAAATAGCTTAGAATCTCAACTGAGTGGATTAGGAAAAGGGACAAATCTCCATGTCTTTCCTTAACTCTGCTTTCACCAACTCATCTGACTAATTCCACAACCAGTTAGATTTAGAAAAGTTTGTCGGGGAAAAGAGGAAAGAAAGGTCGGCTACCCCTGCAAGGACCTCATGATAACTGCAGAACCGTGGAACAGGTGGGAATGATTACAGGCTCCATATCTGCCCATGCTTCAGCCTAGGTCCATCCAGCATCAAGTGGCAAAACTGCGTCCACTCTTCCATGCTCCATCTACCACACCCCTGGCAGCCCTCTTTGTGGCCAAGTCTCCCAGAGGGTATTTCATCAAAGAGAGAGGCTTTACCTTAAAACTCCAACTGCAGAGAATGACCAAGAGTCAGACAAAATCAGCCTCATCTCTAAGCAGAGTGTTCTGTTATACTCACTCAGAGACCTGATGGGAAGCAGATGAGTACGTGGAAAATACATCTTAGAAAAAGATGTTATCCCAGGACCCAGATCATGCCTCAACTTAAGTCCTTGAACACCTGACTTCATTCACTCCACAGGGAGGTTGCCAGAGTGGAGTGGCCCTAGGGCACTGGTTCTACTTCAGCTCCCTGATCACTCATGTCTCAGCTTTCAACCAGGATGTCCCTGTTGGCTAGGGACCACTAGTCAAAGAGCCACCCTTCTGTCACAAGAAAAAGAATCCCAAGGTACCCTGGGCCACAGCCAAACTGAGGCAGCCTCAGTCAGCCATCCTGCTATGAAAATTGAAGAGGGACTGTGGGATCCCAATTGTGAGGGTTATCAGTAAATTACTTTCAGGATCTTAATTATGCAACCCCCTCCGAATCTTAGAAAGAACCAGTCACTGAGCTGTTCCCTCTCATATATTTCTGCATCTAGGCAGCATTTCTAATTCCACAAAGTGCTATACAATCCTTTTTATTCATCATTAGATGCTGGCCCATCTTTTAAGATAAGTCCTGGCCTGGTTAAGAAACTCGCAACAAGATGAAAAAAGAAAGGTTCCTGGGGGGATGGGTGGAAAATAAAGGGTTCCCAAACCAGTCTTAGTCATTTGCACCTGTTCAATACCTTTTACACACAACTCTATCCTTCATGGCCACTTGGGTGACATAAAAACAGTTGCCCAAGTCTGAGTAGGGATTTCTCCTTATACTCAAATGAGGCCTGAACAAACAGCATGGCAGTGGCAGGTCCCCTTTTCCTCATGACATATCCCAATACAGTCCATCACTATACATATTTAAATATAGTGGTAGAATATATTTAAATATGGGTGATTAAGTTATCAAGAGCTGCTTTGTACTCAGAAGCTCTCTTCAAAAACTCCTCTCAACCAAAGAACAGTGTGCCTGCCAGAGAGAACTGTACCACTGGCCACACCTCCTCCTGGCTACCAGACAGAGGCAGGCTGCTCTCATGGCTCTCCCTAAGGAGCAGGTGGCTGCTCCCCAGGCCCTTCACACTGTCAGCCTCTTCACATCCTCCCATGGACACAGGGAGGTGGCCTCAGCCCTACACAGCCTAGCTTCTGCCATCTCCAGAAGAAGAAAAAGGTTGTCAAAGAGGAAAAAGACTCACTCTTAAAGGGAAAGGTAACCAGCAAAGACATCACTCTATTCACTGCCCCCTTTGAGTGTACCTCCCCTTTGGCCACACCCCAAGCAGCTGCCTGAACAGTCTTTCAGGAGTCAATGAAGGGGCTCATCTAATACAGTGCCTGCACGAATGTGGTTTTGGACAGATTCAATTAATTCTCAGTCAACTTTTGGTCCAGAAAGACCATGAAGAAGAGTCCCTATAACACTTGTTTTGCCAAGAGGGGACAGGAAGAGACAAGTTGCAAAAGAAATGGGAAACTAGAAAAGACCATTCCCTCCCCAGGGGCAGCCCATCTGTACACAGGTCTGATCTTAACAGAGCTACTTGAGCATTACCCTCAGCTTCCCTGAGGAACTGCTGCCTAAATCTGGAAGCTCTGGACCACCAAGCTCCTCTTAACATCTCACTGCAGGATCCTTCGTGTCCAAGTCCCAGGTCTTCATCATTTACTGCAGTCTCCTTCAATTCTGAGCCAAACCATGGATCTCCCTGACCCTGTCTGCCTCTGTTCTAGCCAGTGACCTAAAGCAAAGCAGCTGCGGAGCCAGAAGAAGCTCTGCATGGAGAAACAGAACTGTGCAGAGTAAGCAGAAAGTTTATCAGGAAAAATTGCTCCGCCAAACTTCAAACGCAAAAGCACTGCACTGACATGAACGTCTGAGCTCATCGGGAAGGTATCAAAAAGAGACCTCTTCCTCATCCCTTCGACCTCTTCCTCATCCCTTCACAAGCACAACGCTCACAACTTGCTCCCCTCCTAACCCACAGACCCACACCCGCCACTACCCTGTGCAGTCTCGTGCCCTCTGAGCTCCTCCAGCCGCGCGGCTCCAAAGCCTTCTCAGATGCTCCCCAGGCCCCGCCTCGCCTCCCCCATCCCACTTCAGCCGCCGCCCCCCCCACCCCGGCTTCCCCTCGCCCACTAATGACCCCCTACAGGCGCCCCCTCCTTTCACCACGTTTACAGTTCCTTCTCTCCTATCGTTACCCCGCCGCTCCTACCCACACCCCCAATTCACTCTATTCTCCTAATCCCAGTTAACCCTTCATTCCCCTCCTCCCTCGCTAACCCTTCGCTACCCACAGGCTTCTTTAACCCCTTTGTCCCCATTCCTAACTTGAGCCTTAACTTCTTCCCTAGCAGCAGAAAGCCCTTCTTCCAAGTGCTTTAACCATTCTCCTTCCCCCTCCTATTCCCGCACAAATTACTTCGTCCCAGCGCTTTAACCCTTCTCAGCCCGCCCCTGTCCGTCTCCCCGCGGCCCAAGGCATACCAGTACTTGACGATAGCGGTAACCTGGAGCGGGTTCGGCTGGTCTGGGTAAAGGCGGCGGCACTCTCCGTAGATGGCGTGCAGTCCCGGGGGGAAGAGCGAGGCGAAGGCCGGAGGGGCTGTTGGGCCAGGGGCCGGGGGCGCGGTGGGGCCGGGGGCGCCGCTAGGCCGCAACTCCGCCATCGGGGCGCGTAGGGTGCTGGGGGGACCGGGGAGGGCAGACGAGGGGGAGAGCACTGACGCGCCAGCAGGCGAACTCCCTGGGTGCGACTCCCGGAGGCGATGGGGGGGCTGCAGCGAGGTCTAGGCTTCGCGCCTGCGCAAGGCGCACCGTCCGCCCAGGCCGTAGCCGCGGCAGAGACGGCCAGAGGGTGCCTCGGGGGCCGCGGGGCGCTCAGGGGGCGTGGCGCCGGCCTGCCCTATTCCGGCACCCATTGGCTAGTGTCTGTGCCAGTCACAGGTGGGGAAGGCATGAGTTGACAATAGGTCCCGCCTCCCTCTCCCAGGGTTGCGGGGCGGGGGTGTCCCAAGGCTCTTGGACTCCCCCTAGTGTTAGGAGGAACCCAGGTTTAAATAGAGATATTGGGGCATCCTTCTGAGGTGCTAGGGTCCCATGAAAGCACTGGGAAGTGCACCGACAAAGGGCTTGTCACTGTTATGGTGACACGCTGCTAAGAAGGATTTAAACATATATCTGACAGGGACTTCCCAGGTGGCGCAGTGGTTAAGAACCCACTTACTAAGGCAGGGGACACAGGTTTGAGCCCTGGTCCGAGAAGATCCCACATGCCGTTGGAGCAATTAAGCCCGTGCGTCACAACTACTGAAGCCTGTTCGCCTAGAGCCCCAGCTGCGCAAGGGAAACCCCCACTCGCCACAAGCGCAACAAAGACCCAGCACAGCCTAAAATAAATAAATATTTTTAAAAACCTTTAAAAAATATGTCTGACAGTGGATTGATTCATGCGTCCATGTAGCGTTAGTTTTAATAGATTATAAATCTAAATGTTTCCTACCGTCTTTGAATATCCATTGACCGTATTGACTGACACTAACACCGCCAAATTCGGGGGTCATATGTTGAAATACCTATTTTGGAGTTCTGTCAGAAAGTAGCAAGACTTAAACTAGGATCAGCTAAATAGACATGGTGATTATTTATTTATTTATTTATTTATTTTTATTGGAGTATAATTGCTTTACAATGTTGTGTTCGTTTCTGCTGTACAGCAAAGTGAATCAGTTATAAGTATACGTATATCCACTCTTTTTTAGATTTCCTTCCCATTTAGGTCACCACAGATCATTGAGCAGGGTTCCCTGTGATAAACAATTGGTTCTCATTAGTTATCTATTTTATACATAGTAGTGTATATATGTCGATCCCAATCTCCCAATTCGTCCCACCCTCCTCTTCCCCCACTTGGTAACCATAAGTTTGTTCTCTACATCTGTGACTCTATTTCTCCTTTGCCTGTAAGTTCATCTGTACCATTTTTCTAGATTCCACATATAAGCGATATTATATGATATTTGTTTTTCTCTTTCTGACTTACTTCACTCTGTATGGACTTGGTGATTATTTAATACATGGTTCAAATGACATGGTTAAGATGACAATCTCTTTTTTGTTCTGTTTTAAGCAGAGGTATGCAGGTTGCCTTGAGGAACACCAATATTCATTATCTACTATGAACCTGCCCCTCTCCATTACCTTTGACTCTCTGTAACTGGGAAATTTTTTAATTCCTAAGGCACCGGGTTGGGAATTATTTTCCTGCCTACAATAACTTTTCATACAGTAGTGTCTTCCACTCAATGATCTTGAAGAAATTCCAAGGGAAAGGGATAGAAGAGAGTCCTGACTACTGCTGCTATTAACTAAAGTTTCCCTGCAACTTGAAGGGATGGAGGAAATAATTTAGAGAAAAATGCACTGGGCTCATTAGAAAACAGTGACACATAATCTCTCTTCACTTCCGTTTTCTCATCCATCAATGTCAATTCTAACTCCCCATGAAAATTAAAGATATACTGTTACTGAAGCTATTAGATGAACGATGTTTTAATGACCAAAAGATCATCTATACCAGTAGTTCCAAATGCCAGTCTTCAGACCAATGTTAGCATGTTGCCAAGTTTACACCTATCCAGGAAAAAAATGAGAAAATCAACCAAAATGTACTTTTTTTTCAAAAAAAGCAAATTTTATACAATATAAATTATTTTCCTTTGTTCTGGGAATAGGTTCCTCCCCGTGTGTATTAAAATTTCCTTTTATTAGAGTGTGATGGTAATAGATGTTTAGAAACTGTTTACTTTGTAATAGATGTTTATTAATGTCTTATAGACCCATGTAAGAACATGGCAACCTCAAATTGTCCACGGTAGGGAGTGGAAGGACTCATCTGTAAAATCCAAACATCCACGAGTTACTGATCAATCCAAACCGAACTACAGGCAAGTACTCAGGACTACATATTTCAGCATGCACTGCGAATCGCTTCAAAGGGACTACATATCCCAAAGCCCAGGGTACTGTGCGTCGGAAACGCGATGCCCCGTCCCTTAAAATAG